>NC_067162.1:31130577-32330577 GCF_903995435.1 Acomys russatus
ACACAGTATAGCACAGGTTCACACAGCACACAGCGCATACAGGTCACATAGCACACAGCGCATACAGTTCACATAGCACACAGTGCATACAGGTCACATAGCACACAGTACATACAGTTCACATAGCACACAGCGCATACAGGTCACATAGCACACAGCGCATACAGTTCACATAGCACACAGTGCATACAGTTCACATAGCACACAGCGCATACAGGTCACATAGCACACAGCGCATACAGGTCACACAGCACACAGTACATACAGGTCACATAGCACACAGTGCATACAGGTCACATAGCACACAAAGCACATACAGAACACACACACACACGCATACAGGTCACATAGCACACAGTACATACAGGTCACATAGCACACAGTACATACAGGTCACATAGCACACAGTACATACAGGTCACATAGCACACAGTACATACAGGTCACATAGCACACAAAGCACATACAGAACACACAGCACACAGTGCATACAGGTCACATAGCACACAGTGCATACAGTTCACATAGCACACAGCGCATACAGGTCACATAGCACACAGTACATACAGGTCACATAGCACACAGTACATACAGGTCACATAGCACACAGTACATACAGGTCACATAGCACACAGTACATACAGGTCACATAGCACACAGTACATACAGGTCACATAGCACACAAAGCACATACAGAACACACAGCACACAGTGCATACAGGTCACATAGCACACAAAGCACATACAGAACACACAGCACACAGTGCATACAGGTCACATAGCACACAGTACATACAGGTCACATAGCACACAAAGCACATACAGAACACACAGCACACAGCGCATACAGTTCACATAGCACACAGTGCATACAGTTCACATAGCACACAGTGCATACAGTTCACATAGCACACAGCGCATACAGTTCACATAGCACACAGTGCATACAGGTCACATAGCACACAGTGCATACAGTTCACACAGCACACAGTGCATACAGTTCACATAGCACACAGTACATACAGGTCACATAGCACACAGTACATACAGGTCACATAGCACACAAAGCACATACAGAACACACAGCACACAGTGCATACAGTTCACATAGCACACAGTGCATACAGTTCACACAGCACACAGCGCATACAGGTCACATAGCACACAGCGCATACAGTTCACATAGCACACAGTGCATACAGTTCACACAGCACACAGTGCATACAGTTCACATAGCACACAGCGCATACAGTTCACATAGCACACAGCGCATACAGGTCACATAGCACACAGCGCATCATCATAGCACACAGCGCATACAGTTCACATAGCACACAGTGCATACAGTTCACATAGCACACAGCGCATACAGTTCACATAGCACACAGTGCATACAGGTCACATAGCACACAGTGCATACAGTTCACATAGCACACAAAGCACATACAGAACACACAGCAAACAGTGCATACAGTTCACATAGCACACAAAACACAGCACACAACACATGCACGCAGCACACACAACACACACAGTACATACAGCACATCAGTACACATAGTACACACAGTACACAACACACACAGCACACAATACATATAGCACACACAGCAAACAGTACATAAGGAGCACACAACACACACAGACTACACAGCACATACACTACACATAACACACAGAGAGCACACAGCATATACAGCATGCACAACAAACAGTACACACAACACAGCACACACAATACACACAGTACACAATACGCACAGCACGCAGGAGGAAGTTCCTTCACTTCTTTCGCTCAGTGTAATGTCTCCAAGGCCCGTCCCTCCTATGGCATTCGTAGACACTATATTCCTTCTAAAATGTGAATAATATTCCCTTGTATGGATCTGCCACATTTTACTTACGCCTGTATCAGTTAATGGAATCCGTGTCATTCTGCTTCTAAAAGTACTTCGTATTGAGCCTTTGGCAATCTTGTGCACACACACAACAAATCTTGACCTTACCCACCCTTAACATGTCGTCCTCCCCTCTTCACGTCCTCTTCTCTAAAGAAGAGGATGAGTCCACTGAGTACAGTCACTGCTGCCTGCTGGAATGTCAGCTGTCTTGCTGCCTGGACCCGGCCCACGCACCCACAGTGAGTCAGGAGCGCAAAGGCGAGCATTTTACAGCACTCCTCCCCATGGCCTCTCCACAGTGTCCCCCAAGTCTTTTGATGGTGCACAGGTCTTCTGCTTTTTAGCTGTCATAAACAGAGCTCTGTGCACTTCCGTGTAGAAATGTCTATGCAGACATGGATCATTCCTTTCAGGGATGTACTCAGGAGTAGAATTGCAAGCTCAAACAGTAATTATGTCTAACATTTTGAGGCAACACCTGTTTTTAATGCATTCCAGTAACTGAAAAATGGTTTCTGCTATTAAAGATAATGAAAAGCATAATAACATACTGTAGCACACAAACGGCACGAGGCCCAGCTCAGGGCACACAGGGCTGCCTTTACTCATCTGCGTATTATCCATGGGTGTTTCTGCATTACAGTGGTAGCATTCAATTGTGTGATGGAAGCCAGTGGCCTGTTCACTCTGTAGAAAAGATTTGTTAACCCCTGAAAAATTACATGTTGGGGTTACTGTTGATTCTTTTTGTTTGAGATAGGGTCTCAAATTCATTGAGGTAGGCTGCCTTCAAATTCCTTATGTAGGCCAAAGATGGCCTTCAACTGCCGCCACCTCCCAAGTGTTGGAATTCCAGATGTGCACCACTGTGGTGGTTTGAATGAAAATGGCCCCCAGAGGCTCATACAAAGTGGCACTATTAGGAGCCGTGGCCTTGTTAGGGTTCGTTGTGGCTTTGTTGAAGGAAGTGTGTCATTGGGGGTGACCTTTGAGGTCTTAGAAGCTCAAGGCAGGCCTAGTGGCTCAGTATCTCTTCCTGCTGCCCCATGATCTGGGTGGAGAACTCTCAGCTCCTTCTCCAGCACCACGTCTGCTGGACGCTGCCATATTCCCTGCCATGATGACAATGGACTAAACCTCTGAAACTGCAAGCCAGCCCCAATTAAATGTCTTCCTTTATAAGAGTTGCTGTGGTCATGGTGTCTCTTCACAGCAATAAAATTCTAAGACAACCACCATGCCAGGTTGATGCAGTGCTGGGGATCAAACCATGGGCTTCTGTGGGCTAATCAGACACTTTACCCACTGAGCTCCAGCCCGCCTCCTAGTGGTTCTCAGGCCCTGAAGGCAGCTTGGCTATGTCCTGCCTCCAGGTTGCATGGTAACAGGACTCAGGCCATCAGCTTCTCCCCAACGATGCTTACTATAACATAGAGAAATGAAAAAAAAAAAAAATGTTGGAGGGAGGGAGGTTGCAAGGGCAAAGGGCAGATATGAGGAGAATGCAGATGGACAGGACTGGGGTGCATGATGTGAAACTCACGAAGGATAAAAGGTTATGAAAGAGAAAGAAAAAGGGAAAAAAGGGAAAGGAAGGAAGGAAGGAAGAAGTGAATTCCTGAATCAGTGACATGGCTCAGCACATAAGATACTGGGTGCCAAGCCAGAGACCTGAGTTTAATCCCTTGGACCCACATGGTGGAAGGAGAGAGTCAAATCCTACGAATTGTCACCTGACCACATGCAATGGCACAGATGTACTGCCACATATAAACAGACACACATACGAACATAAATAGCTGGGCATAGTGAAGACACACATCTTTAATTCCAGCACTCAGGAGTTCAAGGCCAGGTAAGTCTATACAACACGTTCTAGGACAGTCAGAGCTACACGGTGAGAGCCTGACTCAACAAACAAGTGTGACTGATTTATTTATTTACTTACCTACTTACTTATTCATTTTGGTTTTTCAAGATAGAGTTTCTCTGTGTAGCTTTGACTATTTGGACTTATTTTGTAGACCAGGCTGGCCTCAAATTCACATTCAAACTCACTCCTGAGTGCTGAGATTAAAGGTGTGCACCACCACACCCGGCTCACAATTGTGATTTTAAAACAGAAATAAAAGCTTGTGTCTGGCCCATCTTCTGGATGAGTGCGCTGGGCCCAGGCTGGTTCGAGTAAGCTTGGGGAGGATGAGTGAGATTCAGCTTTCCTGCCTTTCTGGGCAACTTCCTCCTCCAGCTGAGAGGACCTAAGCCTGCATAATTCATGGCTGGGCTTTGCAGAGCACTCCCACTCCTCAGAGCACTCTGACCATCATTAATTAGTAAGAACCTGGCTCTGGCTGTCACCATGTAAAAGAAAAGCAGAAGTGGCTTTAATGTCTCTGCTGCTGGAACTAGAAGCTTCCATCTTCATGAGCTGTATGACAAGGCTTTGGCCAGCAGGTTCCTTCTCCCTGCCCACTGCTCCCCTGCCTCCCTAGACCCACTGTGTTGGCTGATGTCCTCTGAGAAGCCATGGCCCTCTCTCTGTCCTCATTGTCTTGTCTGAAAAGAGCAAAGACACCATCTCTGGGCTTGTGAGGATTACTGTTGTTGAGTTTATGTTTACAAAAACTGTTCTGATAAGAACCCTCATGCACAGGCCAGGACATTCAATGGCCCCACAGCTTTGAAAGGCAACCTAGCAGCTCCCCAAATGGTCAGACATCAAGACAGCAGATGTCCCAGCAGTTCCACACATGGCTTGATAACGCATGCACACAAGCACCTGTCCACGTGGCAGCATTATTATGATGACTTGGGAGAAGGGATGGGCTGGAGCGGTGGCTCAGCAGTAAGAGCACCAGTGGCTTGGTAGGGGATGCAGACTCCACATTGGTGCCTCACAACCGTCCATAACTCCAGTTCCAGGCATCCGATGTCTTCTTCTTCTGAACTCTGAGAGCATATGCATGGCGCCCAAACATGTGCAGCAACACACTCATACACATAAAATAAATAAATCTAAAACAAAACGGATTCCAGAGCTCCATATCAGACTGTGAGATGTTGGGGTTTTTTGTTTGTTTGTTTGTTTGTGGTTCTTTTTGATTCTGTTTCTGTCAACAGTAGCTAGCCCACTAAGGGCCAGCAGTCCATATGTCTCCCTTAATTTAATCTCCCAACTTGAATTTTTTAATGTAATTCTTTTAATCTCCCTCACCTGGTATTACTTTTGTTTACACAAAGATGCCTCTAAGTCCCCTGAACTTATTGGCCGAGGGTGACTGGCTGCCCCTTCCCCCCTTTCTTTCATGTCCTCTGCACTGATTCTTTTAAAACTGGTCGATCATGAAAGAGTGTGAAGTCAGAGGGGCATGAGGTGGGGATGACAACGTGACAGTCACAGTGCAGTTAGAATAAAAGCCAAGTGAACTTCGTACCCCAGTGTGCCTGCTTGCTCCATTTGGATGGTGACATGTCCTCTTTACAAAAAGAAATCGTCTTGCCAAGCTACTTGCACGTTATTTCTGTGTTCCTTTGTACACTGAGGTTTTACGTTTCCCAGGAGACCAGTGTATCAGAATCTACGTTTTTAAGAACTCTTTAGGAGCGTCTGACAGGTTACTTTGAGAAACTGATGATCCGACTTGGAACCACGTGGCTTATTTATACCCTGTCCCAAATCCCTTTCACTGTGTGTTGTTTCATATTGACCTGCCACAGATTCCTGTGTTTAAGAGCTCAAACTCTTAGCCGCAATAATAACACACAGCCCCTGGGAGATTATAATTTCCCCTTAGTTTAACCCAGGGCAAGGATTGATGATGTTAATAACAGCAGTAGCGAAGTGGAATGTGCTGGCCCTCTGCAGGAGTTTCCCAGGCACCATGTCCTCTGTTTCTTGGAGCAGACTAGAGTGGGTTTGCTTATCCCTGTTTTGCTCAGAGGGGCTAAATAATTTGCTCAAGGATTTGCGGCAAGGGCTGGAGAGATGGCTTAGAGGTTAAGGGCACTGACTGCTCTTCCAGGGGTCCTGAGTTCAATTCCCAGCAACCACATGGTGGCTCCCAACCATCTAGAATGTGATCTGGTGCCTTCTTCTGGCCTGCAGGTGTACATGCACACAGAGCACTGTATACATAATAATAAATAAATAAATCTTTAAAAAAAAATAGGCAGGTGGTGGTGGTGCACACCTTTAATCCCAGGACTCTGGAGGCGGAGGGAGAGACAGGCGGATCCCTGTGAGTTCGAGGCTATGACAACTAAATGCAGCACAGGACCCTGAGTTATATCCTGACTAGGAAAGTATATAAGCACAGCTGTAGATTGGATGCAGTGTGGCCTGGAGATCAGATGAGACTGGGATTACATTAGATGTCCTGTGTCTGCCCGCTGTGCTGTAGCTGTACACTCAGTGTCTTCATTCTTAGAAAGACAGGCCACAGCAGCCAAGGGGAGTAATCTCCCAGCACAACTCAAATGGTTCCGAAATGGTAGATAACCATAGGACTGTGTGTAACACTGTGCAAACACTGTAGGGAAAAGAGATTGGAAGACCCATGGCAGACCAAATTGGTTCATGGATTAAAGGTTTCTTGGAATTCCTTGTATTATTCTGCTCTATACGTCTGAAATTATATCAAAATTACAAGTTAGAAAGGAGAGGGTGGCAGTGAGGTGGCTCAGTGGGTTAAGGACTTGACAGCAACCCTGATGCACAATTTACTCCCCAAGACTCACATGGTGGAAGGAGAGAACTGACTCTCTCAAGTCCCCCTCTGACCTTCACACATGTGATGCACATAAGCTCGTGCACACACACACACACATACATATAACAAACGCACAGTTAAATCTTTTAGTTTTTTTAAAAAGGGTATATGTAAAGGAGCCCATAGGTATGGCGCAGTAGGTGAAAGTGCTTGCCACCAAGCTTTGTTGATCTGAGTTCCATCCCCAGAGAACTGATTGCCACATGTTGTTCTAAGGTCTTCACACACATGCCATGGCATATGTATGCCCCCCAATAAAATGCACAAACATCTAAAAATTTGAATATACATGCTGAAACTGCTATACAACATATGTAGAGAAGTAAATACACCAAGTATTGTACTCTGGAGTTGTCCTGAAAAACTTCTGACTCACTGTAGCCTAAATAGATTCTCATTGACTCAGAGAAACATGTTGGTTTTGATGTGCACGTGTGGGTACTTGGTAGCGCTGTGCATGTGGAAAGAAGAGGCCGACACATGCACAGAGGGCGATTTTCAATGTTTGGGTTTTTTTTTGTTTTTTAAGTCATAGAAACTCTATGACTCTAAGCTTTACCTTCTTTCTTTTTATTTTAAAGATCTGTTTATTATTTGATAGTTTCCCACCTGCATGTATGACTACAGGCCAAAAGAGGGCACCAGATGTCATTATAGCCACCATGTGGTTGCTGGGAATTGAACTCAGGACCTTTTGAAGAACAGGCAATAAATACTCTTAACCTCTGAGCCATTTCTCCAGCCCTTGGTTTTGTTTTTATTTGAGACAGGATTTCACTGTATAGCCTAGCTGGCTAACCCTGAACTCACAGAGCAATCCACCTGCCTCTTCCTCCTGAGAGCTGGGATTAAAGGTGTGTGCCACCATCACCCAGCTCCACCTTATGTTTGGAGACAGGATCTGTCACTGAACCTCACAAATTCAGCAACACTAGACTGCCAGCAAGCTCTAGGGACATTCCTGGTTCTCCCCGCCCACAGGGACTGGTGCTAGGACTGCAGCCATTTACCACCACACCTACCTTCTTCCCGTGAGTGCTAGGGATCCGAACTTAGATCCTCATGTTTGTAGGGCAAACACTGTACCAACTGAGCCATCTCCCAAGACCCGGTTTTCTGTGTAGTTTTTGTTTTGAGACAGGACTTTTTTTTTTTTTTTTTTTTTTTTTAGTTTCTTATATCTCTTTCTCCCTTCTCCATCCCAATTCCTTCTAACACCCCACACCAGATAGGAGAGAAAGACGGTTAGTGGGGAAAGAGGTGTTGTTTTCTTAGACTATTTCTTGCTATTTAGGGTTGTTGGGTTCCTTGGGGCAAGTCCTGTCTTCATTTCAGGATCTCTCCAATGTCTTCTTCTCGTGAAACTGCAACAACAGCAACCAGGAGCAGCAGGAGGAACAACAACATTCTTTTTCTTCCTCAGAGCTCCCTGCCTCTCTCTGAGCATTTATTTCCTCTTCCAGAGTCCTCAGAATTAAGCTACCTGCAGCTGGCAAAGAGCCCCTCTCAGAGCCAGCAGGAAGCAAATAGTTTCCTGCTGTGGACAATCTGAATCAGCCCTATATCCCACACCTGGGATCAAAACAAAAACATGTTTACAGCAACATATCTGAGGGTTTTTTTGTTTTTGTTTTTTTTGTTTTGTTTTTTGTTTGTTTGTTTTGTTGTTATTGTTTGGAGGGGTTGAGACAGGGTTTTCTCTGTGTAGCCTTGGCTGTCCTGGACTCACTTTGTAGACCAGGCTGGCCTCGAACTCACACGCGCTCCCGCTGCCTCTGCCTCCCAAGTGCTCGGATTAAAGGTGTGCACCACCACGCCCGGCTCATAACTGAGTTTTTAAAAACACTAAAACTTTCTGCTACAGGATTTACTAACCCGGGCTGTCCTGGAATGTTCAAAGTAGCCCATGTTGGCCTAGAACTCACAATTCCCCTGCCTCAGACTCTCAACTGCTAGGATTACAAATAGATCTGACAACACCCAGGAACAAGCTATTTATGTTCTTTGTGCCCATTTCCTGTCCTCACTTGTGCAGTGAGAATAACATCGTCAACACTGGAGTCTTCATGAGACACCACAGTGTAAAACTGAAAGGGATGTGGACATACACAAAGGCTCGCACAACTATCAAACATTGTTGCATCAAGATAATAAAATTGTGAGGAAAATACTCTGAAAATTTCAAGCTTCATAAAAGAATCAGGTATTGTCATCTGAGCACCCAGGAGGTAGACGTAGGAGGATCAGAAGTTCAAGACCAGCCTTGGAGGCCATTCTGGGCTATATGAGACCTTGTCTTTAAAAAAAGATCAAAAAAATTTAAAAAACAAAACAAACAAACAAACAAACAAACAAAAAACCACCAAAATCAGCCAGGCTCAGTGGCATACGCCTTTAATCCCAGCACTCAGGGAGGCAGAGGCAGGCTGATCTCTGTGAGTTTGAGGCCAGCCTGGTCTACAAAGCGAGTCTAGGACAGCCAGAGCTATTATTACACAGAGAAACCCTGCCTTGAAAAAAAAAAACAAATCAAATTCAGCCAGGTGGTGCTGTCACATGCCTTTGTTCCCCGCACTCAGGAGGCAGAGGCAGGAGCCCAAGGTGAGTCCTGAGAGTCACGAGTCACGCTGTTCTCGTCACTGTTGAACATTCACTGGGTGTGCCAGGCACACATCCCGCTCAGCAGTGTACTACAGCTCAAGAATGACTCCTCATCCCCCTGCCTCTACCTCCCGAGTACTGGGAGCACAGTTAGCCACTGCCATCCCTGGCCCTGTGAGGACATGGAAGCCTGAGATCTTGGAGAGCCCACTGAGGCCTCACAAGTGGTAAAGCTGAGGTTTGGCCCACATTCAATCTGGCTCTAATGCTGACCTCCCCAGACCCAAGTAAATGCTCTGGTAGTTTGATATGAAAAATCCCTCCCTTATTGTCACCCTTCATAGTAATATGACCTGTTGCTCCTCCCACCTCAAAGGCGGAGTCTACTTCCCCAGTCCTTTATTCAGGCTGGCCTTACTTTGGTAGAAAGATTGGAGCAGCAGTGGTATGTGGCAAGTTTCTGTTCTGTCTCTTTGGGCACCAACCCTGCCATGAAAGCAAGCCCAGGCTGGACTGATAGATTATCATGGCCTACTCATTCTTATCCCAGATGACAGCTAGCCACCTGCCAAGCATGAGTGTGGCCATCTAAGCCACGAAGGCTGTGTGTGGCTAGACCTGTGAGTGAGCCACACGAGATAAGCTGGGCCAGCTCAGACCAACAGAACTGCCAGACAGACGCACAGACTCATGAGCAACTGTTGAAGGTTCTGGGAGTGAGTGGTTGGTTATAAAGTGCGGCCTGATGATGGGCCTGCCTCTAAAATAGGCTTGGTGCAAGAGGGTGGAAAAGCTCAATAGAGAAGAAATAGCTTTTGTCATAACTCTACTCAGGGTTGCTAGATCCAGCAATTGCCTAGCTTGTGAAGCCCTGGATCTGGTTCCTACCACCAAAAATCAACAATGACAATGATGACATCAACTTAATAGTTACTGTTTCACTGAATCAGGGTGACAGTTTTATGAAGAAGGTACTGCTGAATAGCCGTTATCAAAAATGCTTGGACCAGAACTATTTTGGATTTTTTTCCCTGAATTTGTAACATTTATGGTACATGATTAGGGATCTTGGGAGTGGGACTGAAGTCTAAACCCGAATGCGATTTGTTTCATATACACCTTATATTTATATTGCTTGAAGGCAAACTTACACAATGCTTTTAGTGCCCCTGAAATGTTTTTGTTTTGTTTTAAGACAGGATGTCACTGTGTAGCCCTGGCTGTCCTGGCTTGCTATGTAAACCAGACTGGCATTGAACTGCCTCTGCCTCCCTAATCCTGAGATCAAAGGTGTGCAACACTATGCCTGGCTGTACCCCTGAATTTTGATTGCAGTTTATCACATGGGATCAAGTATAAAAACTCTCCCATGTGCGAGAACACACACACACAGAGACACACACATGAGCGCATGCGTGTACACTTACAGTCATCATCCAACTTCCTGGCAAGAGATGTGCTCCTCTGCAGCAAACTCAGGTCTTTCTGCATCAGCAGCTCATACTTACTGTGGCTCTAACTATGCAGCCTGATTGATTGGCCGGGCTTAAAAGGCCTGTTCTTGAATTTGAGATCCCAGGCTTCCAGGCTTCATAGGGCAACAAAGACCGAAGGCCTGGCATGTACAGGAGGTTATTATTCACCCGAGAAGACATTATAAACCACAAGAACGCAAGGCCAGCATGTAGGAATGGCCACCCAGCTCACCAGGCACACCGTGTCCTCATCCCTCTATCCAGCCTGATCCATAATTAAATCTGCAGCTAGCAGGAGGCAAATGCAAACTTCGTGCAAGCTGTCACTGGGGAAGTACTAGGAATGCAATTAATTTAATTTTGTAACCCTAGAGCTCTAGAACTGGACAAGCTTGCAACATTGCAGTTAGAGAGCTCCATCTTTTTTTTTTTTTTTTTCTTTTTTTTTTTTTTGAGACAGGGTTTCTCTGTGCAGCCTTGGCTGGCCTGGACTCCCTTTGTAGACCAGGCTGGCCTCGAACTCACAGTGATCCGCCTGCCTCTGCCTCCCGAGTGCTGGGATTAAAGGCGTGCGCCACCACGCCCGGCTCGAGAGCTCCATCCTTAACCATCAGCTGTCTACCTGGAGGGAGACAAGCGGAGCAGGTTGTCAGTCAGTAGGTAAAGGCTGGGTCGGGGAAACCATGGCAACAAAGATACTGTATGCCCAGATGCTATGTATGTTTCCAGCTAAATAGATCACAAAGAAAGAAAAAGAGGGAGGAGAAAGAGAGCGCCCTATGTGAGAAGGGACATTAAGGATTCATAGATGCTGGGCGTGGTGCTGTACATCTTTAATCCCAGCACTCAGGAGGCAGAGGCAAGTGGATCGCTGTGAGTTCGAGGCCAGCCCAGTCTACAAAGTGAGTACAGGATAATCAAGGTTACACAAAGAAACCCTGTCTCAAAAAAAACAAAAACAAAAACAAACAAACAAACAAAAAAGGAGTGACTGGCATTTACCCATAGTTCTTGGGTTATACCACCCAACTCCACGGGGCAGCACTGGAATCCTATCTGTTTACAGAAATTCAGTCAGATGGCCTGTAGGAGAGGGCACACATCCATGGGTCATAATAAGAGAAGATTCAATCAGCAAGGCCTGGGTTCATCAGAAGGAAACAAATAAAAAGCCCTTCTTGGTCCCCTGGACTCCCCTGGTGAGTTTATCCTCTGCCTCTCCTGAGCCTCCCCTACCCATGGCCCTAGCTTTCACACACACACACACCCCCACCCTCATAACTGGAGAGCCATAATGCTGGGCTGCAGCATTGCCCTGCTCGATAAGCCCCGTGCCTCCACCCACCCTTCCAGCACTCCTACCCCAGTCACTCCTTGGCTCCCTTGAGGCGGACAGCCCTCTGACCGCCCTGCCCTCTGGAGCTTTTCTTCCTCACTCCCTTCTATGTGGGGCGTCAGCTAAGTGACCTACCCTGCTCCACACACAAGTGTGCAGCTGAGGGGCCTGGGGAAAGCTCCCAGCCACCAGCCCAGAGGACTCTAGCACGCCCTCCGGGGCAGTCTCACAGCTGTTTCTTTGGCCTTCTGCTCTCCCAGTCCCCTAGAAGGCTCTGTCACACCTTCCCTTCTCTCCTAATGCACAGTCATCCTCCCCTGTGCTCAGACTGAGCTGATGATACCATCAGAAGGGGAATTCCAGAAGATTCCATACCCAGACTTACTCAAGTCTGTTCTAACCCTACCTTGATTCCCAAAAGTCTCTTCTTTTTAAGACCAACTGGTTTAGCGTTTCCTTTCCAGCTGCCGCTCCTTCCTCCTGCATCATCACCCTTCTTTATCCAGTGAGATTTTCCCACCAACTTTCCACAGTCCTGTAATTTATCAATTAAAGACAAACCATCAGAACTGTGGGGGGCACATGGTGCATACTTGTAACCCCAGCACTTAGGGGGCTGAGGCAGAAGGATCGTGTTAGGGAAGCCTGGGATACATAGTAAGTTCTGGGCCAGCCTGGGCTTCATGTCAAGACACTGTCTCAAAAAAGCAAAACACAGCAACACCCCTCAGCACTTAATAGGTATAGATAGATGGAAATGTAAGTAAAAAACAAATATAAAGAGCTATGTGGTCCCGCCTTTAATCCCAAGCACTGGGGAGGCAGAGGCAGGCAGATCGCTGTGAGTTTGAGGCCAGCCTGGTCTACAAAGTGAGCCCTGGACAGCCAAGGCTACACTGAAAAATTCTGTCTCGAAAAACAAAACAAAATGCTCAAATCTCCAGAAGTGATAACTCCTGCTATCAGCTCTACCTGCTAAGATCGATCGTTGACCACAATTCAGCATGAGCAGGCATGCCATCACATGTAGATCTCTACAGACCAGGCTTTGTTCTTCAGTCTCTTCTCCTGCAGTCAGTCCTGATTTTATTACCAGTTCTCATGTAAATCCAGCGGGAAATTGGGACAATTTTTCTCTTGTTTCTTGTCCAGAAATCACTTGATTCTGAAAGTTGTGTGAAAAGACAGATAAAGAAACAGCGTCAAGCCGGGCGTGGTGGCGCACGCCTTTAATCCCAGCACTCAGAAGGCTGAGGCAGGCAGATCTCTGAGTTCGAGGCCAGCCTGGTCTACAAAGAGAGTTCCAGGACAGCCAGGGCCATGGAACTTTATGAAGAACACCAGACGAAGGAAAAGGGTGCAACATCCTTGCCTGGACCCTAGAAGAAGAAAACTAACACTGCCATAGTGATGACCCCCACTAACCTATCATCTGACCAGCAGACAGATGCATCAAAGAACTGCCAGGCAGGCAGCTCCCAGCTACCCCAGGGCTTTAGCAAGGCACAATTGTTGTCTGTCATCCATTCGTTCGTCCATCTGAATCAGGTTCCATACTTGGCCTCTACACTCTCCATGGTCTCAGTCTTACTCTGGCAGATAAACTCAGCTCAGTTAACCTGTGACCCTGTAGCAGGGACTTCAGTGGCTCTCCTACACAGTTCTTTATCTAAACACCCCTTACCCCAGAGACTGTTTGCGTCTCTGTCAGCCTTTTAACTGCCTCCAGGAAAGCCTCTTTGAACTCTGCTATGGCCTTTTTATAACCCTTTTGTAGCCACACTGAAACCTCCATATATACATATATGAATGTAATTATTGTGCAACGTGTAATATGTGAGCCGAGAGTTCATGTTAGTAATTAAGATTAGAATAAAAGAACCTGGGTTTGCCAGCAGCCAGTTATAAAGGGAAATTGGGACTACCAGGCAAATCACAGCCAGCAAAAAACAGAGCGTGTGAAACTAGTGTTAGTCTCTAAATTCCTGATGTTGTAGGGAGCGCCAACGACAGTGCCGAGTGGAGATGAAACACAGGAGGGAGGCAGGAGAGCCCTCCTGACCTTGTGGCCAGTGTGAGGACATGGTGACTGGACAGTCTGAGGCACACACAGTAGCCGCATGATCTGACTGTAGTGAGGCAGACCATGGAGACAGAGGCAGAAGTGGGGAGGCCAGCTGGGAGACCATTGCTCTAGTGTGGGGTAGCTGATGGAAGCTTGGGCCAGGAGACCTGGAAAAACTTGGAAGGTAGAGCTCACAGCACTAAACAGCCTAAAAGGTGAAAGAAAAGGGTGGGGCGGGGGTCACTTTCAGCGTTATGAGCTAAGCAATTGACATAGCTGAGGGAGGGAAGCCTGTGGTGGGAAAAGGGAAGGCTGACTCAGAAATCACTGAGATGAGCTACAAGGGCAGAGGTGGCTCCTCCTTGGACAGAGGCAAAGATTATGTTAGAGTGCTTATGTACTGTATGAAGACAAAACATGGGACTAGAAAGCACGTGTACACACACGCATGCAGGCACGCACGCACGCACGTAAGTACGTACACACAGCCTTGTATTATATTCATCGTAGCATTATTCATTATAGTCAAAATGTAAAAGTAACCCCAAAGTCCATCACCGGATAAATGATAGGCTGAATGTGGTATAGCCATACGGTGGCACATTACTTGGCATTAAAAAAAAAAAAAGAAATACTGATCTGGAGAGATAGCTCAGAGGTCCTATTCCCAGCAACCACATGGTGGCTCACAACCATCTGTAATGGGGTCTGATGCCCTCTACTGACTTTAGGTGTACGTGCAGGCAGGCAGGCATATAAATAAATAAATCTTTAAAAAGAAAGAAAGACATGAAATGAAGCACATAGCACTTCATGGATAAATTCCAAAACATAAGTCAAGCTGGGCTCAGGAGACTGGGTTTGAAGTCAGTTAGGGCTATAGACTGAGACTCTCATATATGTTTGGTTGTGAGCCTAGCCTTTAACAACTAAGCCATCTCTCCAGCCCGAGACTCTGTCTTAAACAAACAAACAAAATCATAATTTGAGCCCCATGCCTTTAGTCCCAGCACTCAGGAGGCAGAGACAGGTGGATTGCTGTGAGTCCGAGGCCAGCTTGGTCTACAAAGTGAGTCCAGGACAGCCAAGGGTAAACAGAGAAACCCTGTCTCGAAAAAAAAAAGACTGTTGTAGCCAGGAGGGGAAGGAAGAGGCATGACTATAATCCCAGCACCTGGGAGATGGACCAGCACCTGGGAGATGGAGGCAAGAGGTCATCCTTGGCTATATAGTGAGTTCCAGGGCTATATGTTATCCTCTCTCAAAGAATAAACAAACAACAACAGAAAGACTATTTTATGACTCTATTTTTACAAAATAGATGAAGTAGACAAATCTGTAGATATAGAAGATACATAAGTGATCCATGCTGTCCAGGGAGTTTGGAAAGAAACGAAGTTGGGCTGTGGAGCCAGGATATCTTCAGGGGGATGTAAAAATGTTCTAATTCACTGTAGTGATGGCTGTATGACTTTATGAATCTATAAACACAAAAGCACACATTTTAAGTTGGAGATTTATAGCGAACTCTTAAATAAAGTTGATATTAATACATTTTTGTTTTGGGTTTTTTTTTTCTTTTCTTTTTTTTTTTTTTTTTTTTTTTTTTTTTTTTTTTTTTGGTTTTTTTTTTTTTGTTTTTTGCAAAGCTTGAAAATAAAAAGCACATACATACTACAGTTTCCCTGAGGGAGCTTCCACTACGTAGGCCTCATGTGAGTATGTGTCAGGACAGACACCAAGACCAAGCAAACCACAAAGGACTTCAAGCAATTGCACTTGGCAGTTTGCAGTCACACACTGATCACACGGCACTTCCTGTACTCCATACCAGTCATGGGAGTTCACAACCATTTTGTAGATGACACACTAGGACAGGCAGAAAGAGCTTCCCAGCACATGAAAAGCACTGGTTACAAACATTCTGCAGTGAGACAAGGCTGGCTCTTACTTCGGCTCTGTGCTGGGCCTCTGGCCAGTTAGTGTCTCTATGTCTCAGTTCCGCTTGTGTAGAATATAGATAATAATACTCACCGCATAAAGTGATGAGGGAATCCAGTGATGTCCTGTTTGTGGAACACTTAACATAGTGCTAGAGATGGGGGAAGGATCCAGAACTGGCAGCTGGCATCATCGACTATAACACACAGATCTCTGAGCAGTGCCTTCTGCTATATGAGAAGGAATTATACTTTGAAATTACTGAAGTATATATATTCACACTATATCTCTACAGATAAAAATATGTATATGTAAATATCTCTACATATGGATAAAAGTGTGATGCACACACACACACACACACACACACACACACACACACATTAGACCAGGCTCCCCTTGAACTTACAGAGACCCACCTGCCTATGCCTCCCAAGGCATGTGGCACTATGCCCAAAAAAACTGGAGTTTTGACATGAAGACTAAACAAGAAACAATATTGCCCCACCAAGGCTTGAATTGAGTCAAGAGGCTAGAAAAGGAACTCAGATTTTTGGTTTTTGTTTTTAAAATGTAATTGGTTTGCACAGGAATTTAATGGCATTCAATTTAAAGCAGAAAATCTACTCGTATACCATTCCACATTATCTGGTTAAAGGAGGAAAAAAAAAGGATTAGTTCAATTACTGAAGGGAAAAGCCATGGGTACTAAACTCGGTGCTCACTTATGATTAAACATTAATGAGCCAAAATGAAAGGGTCCTGTTGCTGTTTAAAATTGCATTTGTATATTATTTATCCAGTATAAGGATTATCATATTATATAATATTACAAGTGGCTTAAGCCTTATCAAGCAACATAGTTAATGCTAAGAGCAAGAGAACTGCTCCCCAGTTGGGAATAAGGGGAAGATGCTCTTACTATTTGATCTGATAGTGATGGACAACTGATTCTTTACAAGGTTGCCAGTTCATCCAGTGGAAGAACAAACAGTGTTGCCAGGACAACTGGATATCTGCATGTAAATACTAGCACTTGATTCTTAAGCCATATATTTGTTAAAGATTTATTTATTATGTATACAATGTTTTGCCTGCATGTACAACTGCCACCAGAAAAGGGCACCAGATATCATTATAGATTGTCGTGAGCCACCATGTGGTTGATGGGAATTGAACTCAGGACCTTTGGAAGAGCAGGCAGTGCTCTTAACCTCTAGGTCACATCTCCAGCCCCCACTTATACCATATTTAAAACAAAAATCTTTAAAGGGCCAAACTATAAAATTCAGAGAAGAATTCCTGATGTGGGATTTTACAGGTTTCTTAGGCGGGACACCAAGAGAGTGACTAACCAAAGAAGAAACAGATCAATTAGACTTAACCAAACCAAAACTTTCATTATATTTTGGAAGACACTGCCTAGGCAGATGTGGTAGTCCCCACCTGAAATCTTACCATTCAAGAGACAGGCAGAACTCCATAGGTTTCAGGCCAAACAGGGCTACACAGGGAAACCTTGCCCAAAAAAACAAAATCAGGGCAAATGTTAAAAATAAACAGCAAAAAGGGGGCTTTGGGGTTGAGGGTAGAGTTCAGCAACAGCGTGCTTGTCAAGCCAAGTGTAACTTCAATCCTCAGGACCAGGAAAAGAAGGAAGAAGGCGGAGCTAGAGATGGCTCAGCAGCTAAGATGGCAGACAGCAAGGGTGATGCTTTGGCTTCGTTCTATTGCCTGATAAAACACTCTGACCATATATGACTAAGAGGAGGAGGAAAAGGGTTATTTCGGCTTAAAGGTTAGAGTTCATTATTGAGGGAAGACAGGACAGGCACCTGAAGCAGAAACCGAAGAGGAATGCTATTTGCTGGCTTGCTTACAGACACAGCTTTAGCCCAAAACCACCTGCCCAGGGGATGGGGCTACCCACAGCCTCCTACTCAACTAACAATCGAAACAGCTCCTCTCCCCCCCCCCCCCCCCCCCCAGCAGACCAGTCTTATCCGGACAGTCACTCTGCTGAGAATCCCTTCTCAGGTGACTCTAGGCCATGTCAAGTTGATGGTTAAACTAACTAGGACTCCTGAGGATGACCTAAATTCAATCCACATAGTGGAAGGAGAGAATTTAACAAGACCTGTGTATATGTGCCTTGGCATAACAGCGCACATGATCACAGTCAAGCCATGACTACGAAACAGTAAAGTTCCGGTAATCTTACCTGTCCTTCATACTTTAGATCCGTAATATGTCTTGTCCTCCGGGAATCTATATGAAGAAGTCACTTAAATAGATTTAAAAATGGCAATAAAACCTTTCCAGTCCCAACCTTATCCTATATCTCCGGGTGAAAACTTTTCCCACTTTTCTACTCTGTGTTGGTCACGTGGTTTGCTTTAACCAATGGGATTCCACAGATGTGCCTGTTGTCTTGTTCTGAGACGAAGCTCCAGGCCTCTCATGAACTTGCACTCTGTTGGAACATTCCCACTGCTCTGCAAAGATGTCTGGCCGGAGGACAAGCCCCAAATCTTCCAGATGAGGCTCCAGATGCCTGTGAGCCATCACAGATCATCGAATCATCTGTGACACCGCTACAGCTGCCAAACAAGCCATGTGTGAATAGAAGAACCTCCTTGTCGATTCACAGAATATTGAGAAATAAACTTACTATTTTAACACTCTGAATTTGGGCCGGGCATATTGACGCACGCCTTTAATCCCAGCACACGGGAAGCAGAGGCAGGCAGATTGCTGTGAGTTCCAGGCCAGCCTGGTCTACAAAGCGAGTCCAGGACAGTCAGGGCTAATACAGAGAGACTCTGTCTTGAAAAACCAAAAAACAAACAAACAAACAAAAAGACTCTGAATTTTATCCAGTGGTGGTGACGTACACCTTTAATTCCAGCACTTGGGAGGCAGAAACAAGCAGATCTCTGAGTTTGAGGCCAGCCTGGTCTACAGAATGAGTTCCAGGACTGCCAAGGGTACACAGAGAAACCCTGTCTCAAAAACAAAACAAAAACCCAGACTCTGATTTTTTTCATTTCCTCAAAATAATAATGGAGAAAGAGATCTACAGCATTCTCATACAGATCTCTGCCTCCTGACTGCAGATGCAGTGTAACCCACAGTATACCCCATGCTCTGGGACAAAATAAGCTCTTCTTTCTTAAGTTACTTTTATTTATTATTTATTTGGGTTTTGGACATGTGGTTTCTCTGTGTAGCCCTGGCTCTCTTGGAACTCTCTCTGTAGATCAGGCTGGCCTCAAACTCAGAGATCCACCTGCCTCTGACTCGCGAGTACTGGGACTAAAGAGGTGTACCACCATGCCCTGCTAAGTTGCTTTTGTCACAAGAAGAAAAGTAACTACTCAAAAACTCAAGTAAGTAGTTACCATTCTGCAAGGAGGTTCATCTGGAAAGAGGCCCAGACCTCTCTGCCAAGGCTCCAGACAACCGAATGAGGCCTCCCAGGTCATGTGGTAAGAGTTCAAAGTTTGCCGGGCGTGGTGGTGCACGCCTTTAATCCCAGCACTCGGGAGGCAGAGGCAGGCGGATTGCTGTGAGTTCGAGGCCAGCCTGGTCTACAAAGAGAGTCCAGGATGGCCAAGGCTACACAGAGAAACCCTGTCTCGAAAAACCAAAAAAAAAAAAAAAAAAAAAAAAAAAGAGTTCAAAGTTTAGCTCAGAGGTAGAGCTGGCATCCACAAAGCCTTGGATCCAATCTGCAGCCCCCCAAACACCAAAATAATTCAAGGTGCTTAATATTCTGGCAGAGAGAAGTAGGCTGGCCTCTGGCGGAGAGAAAGCCTCTTGGCTGTCTGCATGATGTGACCGCCCCTCTGTGGGATGGAGGACTCCATCCTTCACAGGCAACACACAATGTGCCATGTGCAGTAAGTTAGAAAAGTCTCAAAAATAGATTACTGTAGGTTAAAACGTGAGTTGTAGTCAGGCGCAGTGGTGCACACCTTTAATCCCAGAACTCTGGAGGCAAAGGCAGGCTGATCTCTGTGATTTCCTGGCCAAGCATGGTGGAATGTGTTTGCCACCCCAGCATTTGGGGAGTTAAGGCAGGAGGATCAGAAGTTCAAGGAAAGCCTGTGCTACACAGTAAGTTCAAGGCCAGTCAAGGACCAAAGAGCGTGCACAGGCAATATTCTAGAGACTGGCTAGTGTGTCCATCTTTATTACTTGAACTGTTAATGTCATAAAAACATTCTGACAAAAGCACCTATGGGGAAAAAGTAATTGTCTTGCCTCACAGCTTAAAGGCATGATCCACTTTGGCCTGGAAGCCAGCCCCCCTCCCACCCTCAGGCAGCTAGCCAGATGGCATCCACACTCACGAAGCAGAGAGAGATAAACACTGGTACTCAGCTTTGCCCAGAGCATTCCTCACAGAGAAGGGGGTGTGAAGGAAAGATAAAAATGTTTTTTGTTATGATCCCAAGAGTGTGATGAGGAATGGACTGGTGAGAGAACAGGTGATGTTAATCCTTTAGAAGACGAACCACCTCCTGTGGGAGCTTGATTGTAGCCAGCTGAAAAACACGTGGACAGACTCTGGGAGGAGCTATATATATGAGCCCAAAACAGGAAAGGGGACTTTTTGGAGAGAGTTGGGATGGTTTGACTGTTTATTGCTCCACTTCCGGACGCTCCTAGAGAGACCCGCTCAAGGGAAGAGGCTTCGGAGCTCCGAGCTCCGGATGAGGCTCTCGGTTCCGGTTGCTCCAGGTTCTAGCAGAAGAAATCCTGCTGATTATGCCAGGAGAAGTGTTCCTCGGAACTGATATCCTTAAGGTTTCATTATTGTGTTCTTTAATTTCTTTTTCCTCTTGTTTACATTAGTAGGGTTATAAGTGAGGTACTCTTGGTTTATAAGTTCATAATAAAATATACTTGTTAAGAAAACTGAGCCTACAGGGCTCGGTCTTCCTCATCTCAGTTTGCCTGAGTATCCTCTCACTGCTGTGCCCAGAGGCCTGCTTCCTTCTTGATACAATCCTGTCAAATGGACAATCAGTGTTAGCCATCACCGCGTCCTTCCTGCTCCTTGAAAGTGCTTTTGTTTTTGTTTTTGTTTGTTTGGTTTGGTTTCTCAAGAGGGGGTTTCTTGGTGTAGGCTTGGCTGTCTTAGACTTGCTGTGTAGACCTGGCTGGCCTTGAGCACACAGACATCTGCCTGCCTCTGCCTCGCTGAATACAGTCGTGCTGTACCTGGCATTTTATTGTTGATGTTTTGTTTTGTTGTTGTTTTTAAGGTAGGCCAACTGCTAACTCACTTCAGATTCAGCTGCTCAGAAAGCTCTGGGGATCCAGATATTTCAGTGTTTTCCCTTCCCAAGTGCTGGCATTTCAGGTACCACCACTATTCCAAGCAAAGGAACTTTCATGACCCATAGTTCTATAACTCACTTGTTTTTTGGCTTTTTGAGACAGGTTCTCTCTACATCATCCTGAATGTCCTAAAACTCCTTATGGGGTTAGACAACACCTGCCACCCTTGCCCACTGTGTCACTTCCTTGGCTTCTTTCCCTCTGTCTCCCTGGGGCACCCACACCCCCTTCTTTCCCCTCTGACCTTCTACAATAAAATCTTCAATAAATACATTTCGTGGAGACCTATTTATCAATATTATAACACTTCTTTTAAAAGATTTATTTATGCTGGTGGTGACAGTGGTGGTGGCCCACTCCTTTAATCCCAGCAGTTGGGAGGCAGAGGCAGGCAGATCTCTGTGAGTTCGAGGCCAGCCTGGTCTACAAAGTGAGTCCAGGACAGCCAGGGCTGTTACACAGAGAAGCCCTGTCTCGAAAAAAAGAAGAAAAAAAAAAAAAAAAAAACCAGATTTATTTATTTATTATTATGTATATAGTGCTCTGCCTGCATGTACACCCACAGGCCAGAAGAGGGTATCAGATCACATTATAGATGGTTATGAGCCACTATGTGGTTGCTGGGAATTGAACTCAGGACCTCTGGAAGAGCAGCCAGTCCTCTTAACCATTGAGCCATCTCTCCAACCCTTATTATAACACTTTATATTGGGGGGGGAACCCCACTAGTTGTGTAATTTATTTATCCACTCATTTACATTGCTTTTTGTTTAGTATTGACGAGAGTCTGACTCTGTAGCTCAAAGTAGCCTAGACATTCTTCAAATTTACACTTCTCCTGTCTCTCCCTCCTTGGTGCTGGGAACACAGTAGTAAGCCACCACACTGTGATGTTTTTTAAAATATACATATAGAGCTGGGCGTGGTGGCGCACACCTTTAATCCCAGCACTCAGGAGGCAGAAGCAGGTGGATCCCTGTGAGTTCGAGACCAGCCTGGTCTACAAAGCGAGTCCAGGACAGTCAGGGATACACACAGAGAAACTCTGTCTCGAAAAACCAAAAATAAAATAAAATTACACACACACACACACACACACACACACACACACACACACACACACACACCAGCAGCAGCAACAGCAGTTCCTAAATCCTTCTTTCCTGCAGTATTAGCCTGGAGATCCGCCCTGCACCAACCCTCACATCTCTCTGTCTGCAGGCAGGCTGGTAGAGCCAGGTGAGCATATGGCACCTGGCTGTGAGATCTCCAACCTCTTGCATCCAGGGCCCGCCTATGCCCTCAGGGGCCTACATTCTTGCCAAGGCCTTAGATCTCAGACTTTGATCCTCAAAACTGTTCCTAGAGCATCAGCTCATTAGTTCCGTCCCTGCGACTAGACCTGGCTTTCCCCCCAGCTCTAAGGAGACTGGGCCCTCAGGCCAGCGGCAGAAGACAGCGGGAGTGGGGGTAACGGGGGTGGGGGGGGGGGTGGAGGTGGTGTAGGTGTTTATACAGGTGGGCAGCCAGAGTTGCTTGCCAGGGGCGATTTCCTTCCCCAGCAGATGTGAAGTGGAAGGCTTTATCAGGCCTTTCAATTTTTAAAGACCTTTGCGGGTTATGCTTTTGTCTTGCTGTCACCCTTTTATCAAGAGAGTAGCTTTGGCGTCCTAACTATTGTATGTGAGGGTGTAAGAGCCAGCCTCCTACAAGCAGATTAGTGGGGCTCGGGGCAACAGGAGTCCAGAGACTGAGCTCTGAGCTGCCAAGTAGTTCTGGAGTCTTCATTAGTCCCCCTAACCTGTCCTGAAGGATGTGCTTTCTGGCTTTGACGGATAGATTCTTTACTGGCAAATCTTAAAACCTGATCTCTGATTTAAAAGCAAAGTAAAACAAAACAAAACACAAAAACCTGGGTTGTTTTTTTTTTAACTCACAAATGACAAAAATTTTAAATATTTTCCTTTTTTTACATTGATCGATTGTGCATGAGTTTGGCTGAACTGGGTCAGAGAATAACTTGGGAAAGCTGGTTCTCTCCCTCCACTTTGTGGGTCCTGGGATCAAATTTAGGTCATCAGGCTGGATGGCAAATGCCTTCACTAACTGAATCAGCTTGTTGGCCCAACAGAGTTTGTTTTCTATTTATTATTTATTTATTTATCTATCTATTTATTTTTGGTTGCCTGGTCAAAGTTGGTTCTTTTAAAAAATGAACAAAAAAGGGGGGGTATGGACATTGCTACAAATAAAATGAGAGAGGAAGCCATAATTACTCATAATTGTGCCACTTAGAAATGTGGTTTCTAGACGGGCGGTGGTCGCGCCCACCTTCAATCCCAGTACTCCAGTGGCAGAGGCAGGCAGATCCCTGTGAATTTGAGTCCAGAATTCCAGGACAGCCAGGACTGCTCAGGGAAACCCTGTTCTGGAAAAACCAAGAAAAGAAAAAAGAGAAAGAAATGTGGTTTCTAGTAGAATATGACGCTGGCCACCTGGGATTCCAATATTTGGAAGGCTGAGGCAGGAGAATGGAGACTTCAAGTACAGTGTGGGCTACCCAGAGAGCTTGAAACCACTTGGAATGTAGCAAGAGCATGTCAGGAAAGAAAAAGAAGCAGGGCCTTTGCACCTACTCATTCATTCATTCACTCAGCAATTGCTGCACACCTTGCCGTCCGCCAGCATCTGTGTGGGGCATAAGCTGTGCCGGGCATTCCCCCTGGACTCCTTCATGGAGTGCGCAGTGAGTGCAGAGCCACAAACTAGTAAGAGAAGCACACGGAGAATCGCCAATTTAAGCAGTGAAGAAGCCAGCAGGCTCAGTTCTATAGACTGGTTGGTCTGGTTTGGTTTTACGGACAGGGTTTCTCTGTGCAGCCCAGAGATCTGCCTGCCTCTGCTTCCCAAGTGCTGGGACCACAGGTGTGTGTCCAACGGCTGCTACTTCCCCTTTCTTCTTCTTCAGCTTCATTTCTTAAAGTTATTTTTGTTGTTTTTCTTCTTCGAGACAGGGTTTCACTGTGTGACCCTGGCTGTTCTGGAACTCACTCTATAGACCAGGTCCACCTGCCTCTGTCTTGCACTAAAGGTGTGAACCAGTGCTACCTGGCTTTTTTTGGGGGGAGGGGGGTTAAATTGTATTTTATGTGTATGAGTGTTTTGCCTGCATGCATGTATGTGAACCATGTGTGTGCCTCGTACATGCAGAGGCCAGAAGATGGTGTTGGATTCCCTAGACCTGGAGTTACAGACAGTTGTGAGCTGCCCTGTGGGGACTAAGAACTGAACCCAGGTCCTCGGGAAGAGCAGTCAGGGCTTTTAATGCTTAAGCCATAACATACATATATACACATACACACATACACACACACATACACATTCTTAAATATTATTTTTAATTAAACAATTTTTTATTTACATTTTTGTTGATAGATCCTAGCTGTGTGGCCCAAGGTGGCCTCACACCCACAGTCCTCCTGCTTCTGCTTTCCAAGGGCTACGAATACAAAGCAACACATCCAGCAAAACAATTAGATCAAACTGTCTTATTACAATTATTTTTTGAAAAACTGAGGAGATAGCTCTCAGTGGGTAAGAGCAGTCTCTGCCCAAGAATGAGAACTGAGTTCAGACCCCAGCACTGTTGGGGACAGAGACAGGAGGATTACTGGGGCTTGCTGGTCACCAGCAAGGAGCCAGCCTCCGTCCAGGTTCAGTGAGAGACCATGTTTCAAGTGAGGAAAGAGCAATAAAGCAGACCTGCCATCTTCTGACCGTGTACCCACCTGCATGTGTGGACATACTATACACCCATATACCACACTCAGATACATATATAAACACATACAAAATTGTTTCCAAGGGGAATATAGCAACATCTCCCAAGAGAATATAGCAAAGCCAGGTGTGGTGGCACATGGCTGTAAATCCCAGTGCTTGGAGGCAGAGGCAGGTGGATGGATTTCTGTAAGTTCGAGGCCAGCCTGGTCTACAATGCAAGTCCAGGACAGCCAAGGCTACACAGAGAAACCCTGTCTAGGAAGAAAAAAATAAAGAAAAACAACAACAACAACAACAAAACAGAAACCTTGATTCCTATTGTAGCCTTCTTAGGAGTTGGGGCTAATGAAAAGTGGTTGGCCATGAGGGTGGGGTCTTTGGGAATTATCATTCTTATGTCTGGAATAAGTTAGTTTGGGGAAAGTGGGCTGCTTATAATAGTGTGAGTTTGCCCAGTAGTTAAGAGCTTGTACTGTTCTTTTGTTTGTTTGTTTGTTTTTGGTTTTTCAAGACAGGATTTCCCTGTGTAGCCTTGGCTGTCCTGGACACACTTTATAGACCAGGCTGGCCTCAGACTCACAGTCATCCTCCCAAGTGCTGGGATTTAAGGTGTGTGCCACCACGCCCGGCTTGTACTGTTCTTGAAGAGGGCCGAAATTTGCTTTCTAGTACTCAAGTCCAGTGGTTCACAACCTCTGGTAACTCCAGAGCCAAGGTATTCAATGTTGTCTTCAGTTTCCAAGATCACTGCATTCATGTGCATGTTTGAGAAACACACACACACACACACACTCAAAAATTTAATAAAATCCAAAAGAAGAAATCCAAGCCGAGCGTGGTGGCATGCACCTGTAATATCTCCATTCAGAATTCCAGCACTCACGCAGCAGAGGCAAGAGGAGCTGAGTTCAAGACCAATCTGGTCTAACTCAGCAAATTCCAGCACAACCAGGGCTACCCAGAGAAACCCTGTCTTGTTTGTTTGGTTGGTTTTTTCAGACAGGGTTTCTCTGTGTAACAGCTCTGGCTGTTCTGGAACTCGCTCTGTAGTCCACGCTGGCCTCAAACTCATGGAGATCCACCTGCCTCTGCCTCCCAAGTGCTGGGATTAAGGGCATGCACCACCACCACCTGGCCAAGAACCTGTCTTAAAAACAAACAAACAGAACACAAAATAAAAGGCAAATCTCCTGCGCATGTTTCCTTTTGCATGTGTGTGTTCCTTCATGTTCTGACATGATCTCAGGTGTGAAGACTTTGCCAGGTGCTGACACAATGCCTTGGACTTACCAGAACTGTGAGCTAACCAAACCTTCCTTCTCCTCAAGACCCACCCCCTTTTGGAGACAGGGTCTCATGACCTCATGTAGTCATGAGGCTTCAGACTCACTGTGTAACTGCGGATGACCTTGAGACCCTCCTGCCTCCACTTCCCAAGGGTCGGGTTCCAGGGTTGTACACCCCTGCCTGGCTTAGAAAGTGCTGAAGATCAAACCAGGGCTTTGTTCACGTTACTCACTCTTCCAATTGAGCTTTGCAAAGCGCATCGGCTGGGGATCCAAGTCTCAAACTTGTTTGTTTTGTTTTTCGAGACAGGGTTTCTCTGTGTAGCCTTGGTTGTCCTGGACTCGCTTTGTAGACCAGGCTGGCCTCCAACTCACAGCAATCCACCTGCCTCTGCCTCCCAAGTGCTGGGATTAAAGGCATGAGCTACCATGCTTGACTTCAAAGTTGTTTTTTTTCTTAATAAACTACACAGTCGATGAGATTCCATTAAAGCATTAGAGAAGGGCCTGGAATAATTTTAAATTGTTTTAAATAAAAGAGGCTCTGGGGAAACCCATTTTTCATAGATGCTCCAAAGAGGTAACATTAAGATGAAGATGGCAAGTGCTTCAATTAGCCCTGGGTTTAGCCTATGGCATCCTTAGGCTAACTTCTCCTGAAGGAAATACAAACAAATGACTATTTACCCCCAGTATGGGCACCAACAGCTGGCCGAAGTATCTATGTGTCTATGTGGGTGGTATGTGCGCCTGAAGAGGGCACATATAGAAGCTAGAAGAGGGCGAGGATTTTTCCTAAGCTAGGGTCACAGGCATTTGTCGTCATCTGCCCAGTGTCAGAGGTAGGAACCTACCTAACTCAGGTCCTCTGCAAGCCCTTTCCCACGCTTAATGGCCATGCCATCCCTCCAGCCCCAGACTGAGCCTTTCTTTCCGTCAGAGTCCAGTCCAGTGTTTAACTGAGAGGGGATTTAAACAGAGTAAGGGAAGGCCTGAGAGGCCAAATGGAACAGAAATGAATCTCAGAGACTAAACAGATTGAAGTCGCACACTTTTCCTTTGCCCACCATCCGGTCCCCGATAGTGTCTCCTGTTGGCTGAGCCGTGATGGAAGTCATCTCTGAAGGGAAGCTGGGAGATAATCCTCAAGGGTGGTGACCCTGCCTTTCAGAGGGAACTGAAGAATGATTCTGCGAGCAGCTGTTATTAAATTGTTTATTGTTACTATTTTTCTTAAAGTTTGGTGGGAGTGGATTCTAGAGTCCCAAGTTACTAGACCTCAGCGTACCAGTGAGATCTGAGGTTTTGTGAGTGCTTTGTTGATTCTTTGCCATATATACATTATATATATATGGTTTTTTTGTTTTTGTTTTTTTTTTTTTTTTGCATGTTTGGCTTCTGGTCTCTGGAAGGTAATTGCTCGGGTATTGGCAGGCTTTCACCAAGCCCTGAAGTCAGCTCTGTCTCACCTACGATTCAAGGAAAAGAAAGCAAAGCAGAAGAGATTTCTCAATGAGCACAGATAGGTTGTCTCAGCACCTTTGAGTACAGGAAGCATAAATGGGATGTGCTTGCCAGTGATGTCATACAGCAAAATGGGGGTTCCCAGTAAGTTCAGGAATAGACTCAAAGAAGCAAGACTAGGAAACAGTTTGTGACAAGGCCTGGGTGGAACATGCCCAGAAATGGCTTCACCCAGTTTTAAGGCCAGTTCCTGGAGGACTGAGAAACATCCTCTGGTCCCTAAGATAGCCCCATAAGTGGGCTTTGGGGGAGTAAAGCTTTAGGAATTTTACTACCAAAAATGGGA
Organism: Acomys russatus; assembly: GCF_903995435.1. Classification (NCBI taxonomy): domain Eukaryota; kingdom Metazoa; phylum Chordata; class Mammalia; order Rodentia; family Muridae; genus Acomys; species Acomys russatus. The sequence continues at coordinate 31,158,894 of NC_067162.1, forward strand.
AGAAAACCTCTATCTAAATATTTCCCAAAAGACCCAGTGTTTAACCTTGAACCAAGGTCAGATATGTTTATTTTCAGAGATGCTTGAGGGAAAGGATTATGGATTGCAATGGAGCTCATTTGGTTGATAAAACCCTTGCCTGCTGCTATGCAAGGCCCTGGGTTCAGTCTTCAGCAAAACAGATTCTTTCTCGTGTACAAAACTATTTCTCCAAGTTCATTCTACAAAATACTTTTCAGTATCAGGTTGACAATCAAGTTAAGCAATAGATTTAGGAGTGCAGAGCTGGGTACACTCTGGCTTTTGTCTCTGTCCTTGCTGTTTGGCCTTGGGCAGGGGACCCAACCTCTTACTCTTAAGAAATATAATCAGGACAGCCAGGGCTATACAGAGAAACCATGATTAGGAAAGGAAGAAAGAAAGAAAGAAAGAAAAGGAAGAAAGAAAGAAAGAAAGACAAATTATATACGCTCTCTCATAGACTTGTATGGATTAGAATAAACTCACACATAAAGTCCAAGGCTGCAAGGCTGCTATGCAGCTCAGTAATATGGAATTGTGGTCATTTTCTTAAGATGTGCATGATTTGTGTGGCACTTTGCAAAAACACTTTCCCTCATGTGAGTGCACTGGAGCGCTTTTGTGAGGTTGGTCAGGGAAACAGCATCGATTTTGCTTCTGCTGTGCATTTAGCACCCTGCCAGATGCAAACGGCTATTGTTTTGTTGGTTTCACTCATTCAATAAATATTTGAGTATTTGATGCCAGGCTGTTTTATGCGCTGAGGACCTAGCAGTGAATAAAGTAGATTAAAAATCCCTGCCTGGGGCTGGAGCAATGGCTCCTTAGGTATAGTCACTGATGCCCAAACTCAAGGATCTGAGATTGGATCCCCCACACCTACCTAAAAGTCATGTGTGTCAAACATGTGTCTGTAACTTTAACAGACAGAGCTTGCTGACTAGCCGGCATAGCTAAATCGGTGACCCCTGGGCTCAGTGAGAAACTCCATCTCATAAAAGTGTGAAATGGAGAGCCAAGTCAGGAAGACACCTGATGTGAACCTCTGCAGTCACATGCAAAGGTGAGATCGAAACGGGCCCCAGACCTCTGCACAGTGGACTCCATGAAAACTCAGCATGTAGACAGTGCCACTTACCAAAACAAAGACAAAGACCTAATCCATCAATGTCCACAGTTCAGGGAAAGTCTCTAAATGGGCCTCGTTAACTGAAGTATGTCAACCCAGGATGTGGTGGTGGGGTTTTGGTGTTTTGTTTTGTTTTGTTTTTACTTCAGAACTCACTCTGAGAAAGGCTCGGGCCACACCGGCATCCCAAACACCAGTGTAGTCACCAGTTATCTAATAAAGACTTTCTGTTAGCTTACAGCTGTCAGAGCAGTCTTCTCTGGTGGGTGCCCCACAGTAAGAGTGCACCTGCACAAACACAGACCCATCCAAATACGCACTCATACGTACCCTACACACATATACGCGCAAATAAAAAAACAGTAATTAAAAGATGTTCAGTAGGGGCTGGAAAGATTTGGTTAAGAGCACGAGCTGTTCTTCCAGAGCACCCACATGGTAGCTCACAACCATCTATAACTCCAGTTTCAGGGATCTGAGCCTTCTCCATGGGTACCAGGCATTCACATACACAGATAGACATACAAAACACTCACAGACATAAACTATTTTTACAAGCTTAAAGATGTTTATTAGTTCTTCTTTGAATGCAAGTTGATTACGCTGGGTTTTTGTTGTTGATATTGTTGTTTTAAATCCCAGCACTTGGGAGGCAGAGGCAGGTGGATCTCAAGGCCAGCCGGGTCTACAAAGGACTTCCAGGATCGCCAAGGCTACACAGAGAAACCCTGTCTTGAAAGAAAAGCAAAGTAATAATTATAATGATGATGATGATGATGATCCCCTTATTATTATTCTCTCTATGTGGAGAGAGACAATAAGCACAGTATAGTGATCTTCTAAGGTTTTTTTTTGGGGGGTGGTGGTTTCGAGACAGGGTTTCTCTGTGTAGCTCTGGCTGTCCTGGACTGCTTTGTAGACCAGGCTCGCCTTGAACTTATAGAGATCCTCTCTACCTCCTAAGTGCTGAGATTAAAGGTGTGCATCACCACTGCTGGGTTAGATCTTCTAGGTTTGATGACATACACTGCTTTACAACCATCCTTTATACAAATGACATTTAATTTACATGAACTAAGTTACTTAGAGTCTCATGGCTGAGTTGAGCTAAATTCAAGATTTAAGCCAGATAACACGGTTCTGAGTTCTGGATCTCAATCATGGTGTGTTATCTCGCCAAATAAAAACAAAATAATAATAATAATAATAATAATAATAATAATAATAATAATAATAATAATAACAACAACAACAACAACAACTACTACTACTACTACTACTACTATTATTATTATTATTATTATTATTATTATTATTATTATTATTATATGTTTTTTGACAGGGTCTCTCTCTATGGCTCTGGAACTCACTATACAAACCAAGTTGGCCTTAAACTCACAGACATCTGTTTTATCTGAGTGCTGGGATTAAAGACATGTGCCACCATACCCCGCTGAATAACAACAACAAAATTATATAGGTACTAATAAATCACAGTCCCATAAGTATTCTGAAATAGGCAAAACAGACCAGCGAGATGGCTCAGGGTAAAATAGACACTTGCCACCAACCTCAACGATGTATTCTGTCCTGAGACCCACAGAGTGGAAGAACCAGTTCCTGCAGTTGTCCTCCGATGCACACATCTCAGCCAATGCATATGCCCCCCCCCCATACACACACAAAATGTAGTTTTAAAGATTGAAAAGGGAGCACCCAGCTGGGCGTAGTGACGCACACCTTTAATCTCAGCACTCAGGAGGCAGAGGCAGGCGGATCTCTGTGAGTTCGAGGCCAGCCTGGTCTACAAAGTGAGTCCAGACAGCCAAGGCTACACAGAGAAACTGTATTTCAAAACAAAACAAAAAGGCAAAAGGAAGTGTGCAGAGTCATCAGGGAGGGGCTGCTTGAGTCACATTTGAACAGAGACCTTCCAGGCATGGGAAAGATCCCAAGGGATATCTTGGAACAGCAATCCCAGCTGAGGGACGAGCCTGTGCAGATCTCTCTTAGTGTTCCAGGAAAACATGTGGAGCCCAGTGTGAAGGTGCCATGAGGCAGGGGTTCAAAAATGGCTCAGCCCAAGCTGCAGGCAGGATGCGGTTGGTTTTTGCTGAGGAAGATTGTGGGAGCAGGTTTGCATGGCAAAGTGAGGAGTTGGGCTTGGCGTGATCTGTCATCCAAGTGAGAGTTACTGATTCCAGAGGATTTTGGAGGGGTTATGGTCAACCCAGTCAGTTACTTTCCAAGGCATGATTCAACTCCTGTGACAAGTGTGGTGGTGCACACCTGTAATCCCAGCGATTGGCAGGCAGGGAGGGACAGAAGGGGCAGAAGTTCAGGGCCAGCCTGAGTTACATGATCAAGGTTGAGGTTAGCCAGAGACCCTGCCTCAGTTAAACAAAACAAACAAACAACCAGGGGCTGAGGGTAGATCTCTGTTGGTAGACTGCTTGCCTAGCATGCACAGGGCCATGGGTTTGACACCACATAAACTGGGAATAGTGCAATCCCAGCACTTGGGAGATGGAGTTCATCCTCCACTACTAGTGCGTTCAAAGCCAGCCTGAGCTACACTATCTAAAAAATAGGGGGTGGAGTTCTGGGAAGATGGTTCATTGGCAAAAGTGCTCTTCACACAAGCAAGGGAACCAGAGTTCAGATTCTCTAAACTCATAGAAACACTGGGTGGGTGTGGCGGCTCACCTGTCATTTCAGCCTGGGAAGGTAGAGACATGGGATCCACAAAGGAACCTGACTAGTGAAAGTATGTATTGGTATGCTCTGGGTTTGATGAGAAACCCTGCCTCAAAGGATAAGGTAGAAAAGCCATAGAAAACTCCTAAATGAAAAAACAACAAACAAACAAAAACCCAAGCCTCCATCTGTATGCATTTGTGTTTTGCACCTGCCCAGTATGACATGCACTATCACACCGGGAACCACACACACACACACACACACACACACACACACACACACACAGCAATTTGAGGTCTGTGGACTTTACCTTTAATGCTACAGACACTTCCCTGTGTGGGTGCTGTGGGGGGACAGGCTTAGCCTCTGTCCATAAGGTGGGAGGAAAGAGGGGAAAAGATAGTACAGAAGAAAGCAAAGGACACTTAGAAGAAAGCAGCGACACTAGGGATTTTTACAGCACAGTTAAATGGCAAACGTTTAAATACAAAATGCAATCAAGAAACACTAGGAAAAAAAAAAAAAAGAAACACTAGGAAGGGGCCATTCTCTGGAAAGGAAAAAAGAACGAAGGAGTTCCACAGCCGCATGTACCTGGAGGATGTCCAACAGGCTCGCTCTGTTGGAAATGGTATTAAAGTTTGGATCTTTGTCTCCCAAAGGGGGCTCAGAAAACAGCTCAGTGGTGCAGCGCCTGGCACACCCAAAGCCCTGGGTTTTATCCCCAGCACTTCTCCCCTGACCCCCACCCCAAAAAATCTCCAAAGGGTTGGTCTCCAAGATCCACTAATGGGAAACGATTGGGTATTTAAAGAGCTGGGGCCTAGGGTTAGGTGCAGTGGTGCACATTCCTTTAACCCAAACACTCGGGAGGCAGTGACAGGCAGCTCTCTGTGAGCTCAAGGCTAGCTGATCTACAAAGTCAGTTCCAGGACAACAAAGACTACACAGTGAAATACTCTTTAAAAAAAAAAAAAATCACATATATACACATTCTCATGTTTTCTTATTTAATATTTGATGTATTAATGCTACAAATTTGAAATTTTTTAAAAATTCATTTTATGTGTATGAGTATTTTGTCTGCATGTACATCTCGTGCATTCCTGGTGCTCGGAGAAGCCAGAAGTGAGCTCCATGTTCCCTGGAACTGGAGTTAAGGATGGCCATAGGCAGCCATGTGAGTGCTGGGAACAAACCCGGATCCATCTCTCTAGCCCCAAATTAATTTTGGTTTTTACATTTTTAAATTTATATGTATGTTCGTCTGCATGTGTGTATGCATACTACTTGTGTTCCTAGTGCCTGAGGAGGCCAAAAGGCGGCATTTACTCTTCTAAAACTGAAGTCACAAATGGTTATGCTCCACCATGTGGGTGCTCAGAACTGAACCTGGCTCTCTGCAAGAGCAACAGTGCTCTTAACTGCTGAGCCATCTCACCAGCCCCTTTGACTTTGGTTTCCTAAAGTTAACTTTTGGACAATCTTATGCATATATGCAATGTATATTGATTACACTTGCGCCCCCATCCCCAATCCATTTGATTCCTTCCTCCCACTAATTCCCTTCTTCCTGCCTAATCCACCCAGTGTTCAGTGTGTGTGAGTGCAGGTGGTGGTGTTTACACTAACTTGAGTGGCAGCTTATTTGCTAGAACGTCCCAGTGGCTACACCACTGAAGAAAAATGTCTCCCCAGCCCATTTAGGGACACGTGCTGAATCTCAAGGCCCCTTCCTCTCCTGTTCTTTGTTTCCTGGACACAAGGTAAATGGGGTTTGTCTTTCTTTATACCTCTGCTATGATAAGCTGCCGTATCACAGGCCCAAAACTTTGGGGGGTCTCTTAGTTGTAGCCTGGAACCTCCAAAACAGACAGCCCCAAACAAACCATCCTCTGGTTAACTTTCTAAGTCTTGGTATTTCCTTGCAGTGACAGAAAATTGACTAACATAGATGTGAAGGTTCTAGAAGCCCAGGGTCCGACCTCAGCAAGCCTTCCACTATAAAGAGCCCGACTCCGAATCTTCCCTTTGTGACAGAGTATCCCCCCCCCCCCCAGCCACACACTTCCTCTGAGGTGGAGCATACAACCGCAGCCCCCTGTCACACCATGGCAGGCCTCAGAAATGTCTCCCAGCAGAAGCTCTTGGTCTTCCTCCAGTCTCAGGCTTGTTCTGAGCATGACAGGATTCCAAGAACCCAATCTTGAGATAGGATTCACATTCCCAACACTACACACAAGAAGGGCTCCCCGCCCCGCTTCTTGGAGGAGCTAGCAACCAAGTGGGGAGAAGCAGGAAAAAGAAGGGTAGGAGGGGTTGGTGGGAGCACAGACCTAGTCCCATAGAGGAGAGCTCTACGGTGCAATTACATCCTACGGTTTGTCTATCTGGAAGGAAGGATGCGGAGCTGTCACCCACAGCAGGTAATCATCGGCTGTGGGTGGAGGAAGCAAATTCTGGGCATGTTTTGTTTCGTTTTTCCGAGACAAGAGCTTGCTATATAGCCCATGCATTGTCAGACTATCAGGAAATTTAGCTGAAATTTAAGACTGAGATTCATTCAGTTAAACCAATGACTAGATGAATGACCAGTTGGGGAAGCTGTACAGAAGGCAGCGTCGCGATCCAGGCTTGCAGAGGAGCTGAGTATGGTTTGCTCCACTCGCTCGCTCGCTCGCGGCCCCCCGCTGGAATGCTGAGTGCCGGCGAAGGAGGCGGAAATGAGCGAGCTCCACGGCTCTCCAGCGGAGTGTTTACTTAATTAGGGCCTGTATCCCGAGGCTCGTTTGTGTTTAACTGTCCGCCTAATGGCTTCGTCTGGCTCCGGGCCGGCTCTGGAGGAACTTTGGGAGCGAGGATAGGTCGGGCCACCCTGTTCCTTCTGGGCCAGAGACATTGAGAAACTCTGGCGGGCACCTAGGACATGCCAGGCATTCCCAGAAGGAGAGCTGGGTCACTAGCTGCCTTGGGCTTTTCCTGAAAGTAGCCACCTACCACTACAGCTGCTAGGATTGCGCGGCTCACTGCAGACTCTAGAGATGGCAGATGCCGGCTACCCGCAGCCGTGAAATTGAAGGATTCCGACACTGCTCATTCTCTTAGTTGTAGAACTGGGAATGCTAGCCAGCTCTCTGGTTGGCGAGGCAGAGAAAGCGAAATGAGCCGCATCCGAGAGCCCTAATGCCGACAACACTGGGCCCTTGCTCAGTGCCAGCTCCTGAGTTCAGCATTTTTAATCCTCCTGTACACATATTCATTTAATTCTAATACAGCCTTGTATTGTGTGTGTGTGTGTGTGTGTGTGTGTGTGTGTGTGTGTGTGTGTGTGTGTGATGAGTAAAGGCCACATGCATGGCCGGAGGACAATCTCTGAGACAGTCCTGTCTTTCACCTTGTTTGAGACCGGGCCTCTGTTGTTTGACACTGTATAAGCCAGGCTAGCTGGCCTGCTAGGTTCCTTCGAGTTTCCTGCACTCCTCCCCTCTCTCCATAGAAGATAGATCTCATTAGAGATAGGCCACTGCTTTCCACATGACATGGGTTCTGAGGATGTGAACATGGGATTTTCCCAAAGCACATTACCCACTGAGACGTTTCCTTTATTCTACCCACTCTGTAAACAAACAAACAAAAAACAAAGGCTCACTAGGTAGTCCTTGAACTTGCAGTAATCATCTTGCCTCCACATCGGTGTTGGGATTAAAGGGATATACCCGCACTCCTCACTCTAGTGCAGTTGCAGTGATAGATGGATAGGTGAGGGTTCCGTCCCAGTAAGAGGTGGGACCCATCCAGCAGGGTAGAGCCAATGCTTGCCTGATTGCATCACAAGGTCCACTGCTCAGCCAGAGACTTGCGGTAGGAAGGACAGGTAGACTCAGGTTAATATTTGAAGGCCAAACAAACAAACAAACAAAACCCTGTCCTTTAAAGCTGAGCTAGATGGGGCTGGAGAGATGGCTCAGGGGTTAAGAGCACTGCCTGCTCTTCCAAAGGACCCAGGTTCAATTCCCAGCACCCACATGGCATTCTCATACTAAGGCACATAAAAATTAAAATTAAATAAAATATTAAAAAAAAAAAAAAGCTGAGCTAGATGGAGGAGAAGGCAGGGAAAGAAGAGACGTCATCTCTGGGGAGCCGTGGAAGATGAGAGTGCAGAGAATATGGGCATCAGCTGCAGAGCCCTTGCCTGGCTTGTGCGAAGCCTTTAGTTCAATCTCTAGCATTGTGGTGGTGGTGGTGGTGGTGTGTGTGTGCGTGCGTGCGCGCGCAGGCATGTGTGAGCCTATATAGGGAAAGGGCACGTGGAGTCGGGCAGTTGAAGCCTGTGCCTGCCCAGGAAACTGTGTGCCTCAAGGACAGCCATCTTGTCCAATATAGCTGAAAGAGAAATACAGAGGATCAGGCTCCAGCTCAGCAGGAGAGCCGTCTTCTAAGGGACAAGCATCACATAGCAGGTAGTTTTTAGGTGATGTACAGTATCTCAGGCCAAAAAAAGCTCAGCTGATAGACTGTGTGCATGAAGCCCTAGGTTCAATTCCCATTAACCACCTAATCCAGGCTTGGGGATACAGCCTGTAATCTTAGTACCTGGAAGGCAGATGCAGGAGAATCAGAAGTTCAAAGCCATCCCCAGCTGCATATTGAGTTTAAGGCCAGCCGGGCGTGGTGGCACACGCCTTTAATCCCAGCACTGCTTTAATCCCAGCAGGCAGATTGCTGTGAGTTCAAGGCCAGCCTCATCTACAAATCGAGTCCAGGATAGCCAAGGCTACACAGAGAAACTGTCTTGAAAAAGAACAAAAACAAAAACAACAACAATAACAAAAAAAAAGTTTAAAGCCAATCTGAGACATGTTATATTTTTTAAAAATCATCATTATTCAGCTGGTCATGGCCTTAAACCCAGCAGTTAGGAGACTGAGACAGAAGGTTTGTGATGCATTCAAGGCCACCCTGAGACTATAGTGTGAGACCCTGCCTTTAAAAAAAAAAAAAAAAACAGATGGGCAAAGGAAATGGCAAAGGAAAGCACAATTCGAACGACCTGAGTTCAATCCCCAGAACCCGTTTAAAGGTGGAAACAGAACCAACTCCACAAAGTTGTCCTCTAACCTGGCATGTGTGCAACGGATCCATACACACATGTAATAATAATAAACAAGATAAAAAAGTTTCTGTTGTTTGCTTTTAACATAAAAATGAGGAAGCATTTATATTTGGGTAAAGAATGCATTTGTGTTGGGGGTTCCGGAAGTAATGGGGCTAATAATTGATATAGACTCCCTACCTCAAGCTCTTAGAAGTTACTAGGGCTCCCAAACTCTGGGGCTTTCTCTATAAGCTTCCTTCCATTTGTTTAGCTGCAAAAGGAAGTAACTGTTGTCTCAAACATCAGACCGTGTACTGCAGTCCTTTGAGACCGTGATACCAGTTTCAAATCCGTAGTGCTCCCAGCGGACTCGCGTGGGAGGTGGAGAAAGTGGAAGTGGGCAGACCCTGCTGTAGTTGCTGTGAAAGACACGCCCTGCCTCCATCACATCTTTTTGAACACAGCGCCTCTGGCAGCACGAATGGGGAGCCCCTGTGTTTTGTTTTTCAGATGCGTCTCCACTTTTTTTCCGTTGTAGCTGCCAGCAGTGGAATATTTGTCTTCCCGTGCTACAGAGGCTGAGGTGGAGTGATTGGCGGTTTTGTTTTATTATTTTCCACCGCAGCCACGGGGTATCTTTCAGGAGTAGTTCGAGAGAAGCAGAGAGGACTCAGGAGGGTACCAGGTACCAGGGAAGACCAGGAGGTGTTTCGCGGGTGCCTTCTGCGGACTGGCCTCGGCCCCACCTGCGGGGAGGCGGGACTTATGACGTTAGACCAATCAGCAACCACCTGAGTGCACCTGGCCTCCTCCCGCGGGCTCCAGCGAGTCCAAGTGCTCAAAGCTGCACCGGGAGCTTAGCAGAGTGTAGTCATACCGTCGCGGCAGCTTCTTCACTTTCCTCTAGTCATGGGGCTCCTCAATGGGCCTCTCGCCTCCCTGCTCCTCTTGCTCCAGGTACTACAGTTTTTTGCCATGGTCCTAATCCGGATTGCTCCCTAGAGGGCGGGCGGGGTTCTCAGGCTGCGGGCGTCGGAGGGAATCTTAAGGCTGTGCTCCTTGGAGCCAAGGTTTTCCCGGAGGCCCACCGAGGACTCCCAAGGATGGGTGTGCAGAACCGCGCACGCCTGTGACTCAGCCTCCCTCTTTTAACCCTTCTCCCCTCAGACGCAGGTTTGCTGGCTACCGAGCGTGGCCTCCGAGCCCTATCAAGCGGGCATCGGGGAGGCTAAAGTGACCTTGGAGCTGGAAGGAACTGACCTACAGCCCAGCAAAACGCTGGGGAAAGGTAAGACCCTCCCAGAGCCAGCCTGGATGGAACCACCGTGCGGAAGACCACACGTGGTCCACTTTACTGTGGACCTTCGGAGGGTTGTCGATACCAGAGCTGGGGACTTCTGGAGCCACTATACATCCTGAGGAAGTGCTGAAAGTGGCTCTAGGGCTGGGAAGGACTTGAGAAGGCAGCGCAACGGCGCGCCTACTAAAGTCCAGCTTCTGCTTGCCCCGCAGCTGCTGCTTGTCTTGAGCGCTTAGTGCCTCGAGGCTTAGCCCCTCACCCAGCCCCGACGTGGAAAACTCTCCAGCCCGGCCACAGCCGAGGAATGCGCAATGCACATTCCTCCCGCAACCCCCGCGCAGGTGTGGGGATGAACCGTGCCCCGGGCAGCCCCCTTCACCCCTTTCGGGCCCCCTTTGTGAACCGTGCTTTGTGTCTCCGACAGACAGACCGGGTCTGTTTCTCTTCTCTAGGCTGCCCTCCCCGCCCCCCTTCTTCCCGGGCAGCTGGAATGTACTCTTAACCCTGCCCTTCCCGGAGGGCCTGCGCCCCTGCTGCTTGCCTGCTAATGGCCTGGCACACCTTGGCGGAGGCCATCACGCACGGGGGACCCTAGGTACCTCACTCTAAGCATCTTGGTACTAGGATGTTAGATCACTTGAGTCGGAATTGGGGGGCGGGGACAAGGGGGCATCTGTGCCCCAAGCCTGCGAGTGAATAAACGATCAAAGCACATTTTGATCTTTCTGTTGCGATTTTCTCCACTCAAGTTCAAACACTTGAAAGTGGAGGGTCATTTTGGTGCTGAGAACCAGTGTATCATGAGGCCCGGGCATCTGCCAGCTGGGGAGGGGTGGGGGCTTGACTAGAGAGGACAATGAGGTTTTTCTCTGTAGATTAAACCCAAGTTGTTAAACAAGAGTAACTCGGGATCTATAAGTAAAGCTCCAGAGAACTTTTGCGTGCATTTTGGGAGAAGGGGACTGGTAGGTTAAACGACCTCCAAAACATTTGCCACCTAGCATTTTCTACTGCTTCTATCAACTATTTCTGACCCTAGGTGCACGTGTCCACAGCTCAAATATGGGGGTGTCAAAGCTGAGGCAGAATGGCCGTTCTTTGTTTCTCCAAAAGAAAAGTGAGGCCCTTGAGTCTGTAGAAAGCCTTAAGGGGGAAAAAACTTTTCTCAAATAACTCTGCAGATTGACAAAACAATTAACACCGAGGCTAGGCTAGGTTCTGTAAAGGCTTGGCTGGAGGGAGCCAGAGCCCAGGCATTAAGAGGCCATGCCTCATAAACTTTAAATTCTTGCACATGGGTTTATTACTGGCTGGCTAACAAACTGCAACTGAGCCAACCTGTAAAACTGTTAACGTGGGCAGGGCCCCAAATCCAATTCCGGCTCCCTGAGGAAGCTCTGTGGCTAACCAGATCTCTGCCAAATTCACCTCCCCATCCCTACCCCATTGTTGCCCCATTCTCTGCTGTATTCTGGGAGCAGGTATGGCTTTGTGTTGTGAGTGTCTTATCTTTCTTACTGAAGCAACAAATATCAGATTAGTTGTCACTTTCACTTGGCTTGAGTTTGGTGTGGGGAAGTGCTGATCAGGGTTTTGATTTCATGGTTGAGTTGGCCAGCGCTTCCTGGTGATGTCACCACCCACCCCCGGAAGAAAATTCTGCTTTCTTGGATGTCTGGTTTATGGTTGTGAAAGTGGTAGCTTTGTGCCAAGAATGCACCTGGTTTAAAAAAAACAAAGAGTGGGTTAATGTACTTGACACACCTTGATTTTTATTTTTATTTTCCCCTGCAAACACTGCTGACTCTTGGGGGCAGGCTTCCCTGCAAACGGGAAGTCATTTTGGTCTTAAATAAAAGCAAATTTCTGGGTCTAGTTGATGCTAGTAAATTGAGACTGCATGCTGATAGTTCCAGCTGTGCCAGAGGCTGAGACAGGGTCCCTGGGCCCCAGGAATTCAGGGCCAACAGAGAGAGAGAGAGAGAGAGAGAGAGAGAGAGAGAGAGAGAGAGAGAGAGAGAGAGAGAGAGAGAGAGAGCGAGAGCGCACGCGCGCTCGCGCGCGCGCGCGCCCACAGAGGCCAGAAGATGGCTCCAGTTCTCTGGAACTGAAGGTACAGAGGTTGTAAGCCGCCTGATAGAAGTGCTGGGAACTGAACCCAAGTCTTTGACAAGAGCAGTTGGTGCACCTAACCACAGAGCCATCTCTCCAGCCCAAGAGTCCATCTCTGTCTCTCTCTCTTTTTTTTTTTGAGTCCATCTCTTAAAAATAATAAATACAGCTGTGAGTATAGGTCAGTGACAGAACGAGGCCTTGAGTTTGATACTTAGCATTGTAAAACTAAATTTTAGATTTTTAAAACTTGTTATGTGTACAGTGTTCTGCCTGCATGTACACCTGCAGTCCAGAAGAGGGCATCAGATCACATTATAGATGGTTGTGAGCCACCATGTGGTTGCTGGGAATTGAACTCAGGACCTCTGGAAGAACCGTCCGTCAGTGCTCTTAACCACTGAGCCATCTCTCCAGCCCCAAATTTTTGATTTTTTTTAAATAAACAAAACTCCCCAAAAAGTGCAAGTCTTGTTCCCCAGTATATTTCCTCAACTGCTGCTAATTGTCTTCTTCATTGTCCTCATCCTAGCTCCTCATTTTTAAAACATCAATGTCTCTTTATCTGACAAGGTTGAAAGGGTTATCCTGCGGGTGCATACAAACCCTCCAAGTTTGCCCAAACAAACAACACTTCCCACATTACAATCCTCTCTCCTTGCCCCTGGGTTATGAATATTACAAGCGGCTATGAAGTTGAGCTCAAAGAAATGATCCGGGATAATTAATGCTTTGTTTGTGTGTGTGCCTTCCTCTTCAAAGCCCTTCTACAACTCTGAGCTTGCTCTACCCTCCTAACAGTCCCTTGAAGCAGAAAAGGTGAATATTAAACACTTTGAGGTTTTAATCTTGGAGTTGGAACTTAAGAAACCCTGCCCAGAGTTTTAAAGCTGGAGAACCAGAGACTCGGCTTTCTGGTTTCCATTTGCTCAACAGCTCATAAGCATCGTTGAGGCTCCCTGACAGAACTTTTACTTCCTGGTACCTGCCCAAGGCCCAGTAAGTCCATTGGAAGAAATCAAGACTCCCTTGTGAAGGTCAGCCCATATTTTACCTCACCCCCTTTGTTAAAGATACGGTCTCAGCCGGGTGGTGGCTGTGCACGCCTTTAATCCCAGCACTTGGGAGGCAAAGGCAGGTGGATCTCTGTGAGTTCGAGGCCAGCCTGGTCTACAAAGGGAGTCTCAGACAGCCAGGGATGTTACACAAAGAAACCCTGTCTCGAAGGGGGAAAAAAACAAAACAAAACAAAACCATATAGTCTCATTATGTGGCCCTGGCTAGCCTTTAACTATGTAGGTTAGGCTGGCCTTGGACTCCACAAGAGATCTGCCTGCCTTTGCCTATGCCTCCCATAACCAGCTGTTCAACTCATTTCACAAAAGAAACTCCAGTGGCTACGATTTTACCACAGCTAGGAGTTGAGCGGAATTTTTGACTCTCATGTTGTGTGGACAAAAGAATCAGAATGCTGAGTCTTGAATCTCACAGCCACCAGTCACAAGCCTTACTCCTGTGGGCACTTAGTCTTTGTTTGTTTGAGACAGAGTCTCAGTGGGTAGCCCTGGGCGGCCTAAAATTCACTGTTTAGACTAGACTGGCCTCAAACTCAGAGATCCGCCTGTCTCTGCCTCCTGAGTGCTGGGATTACAAGTGTGTGCCACCATGCCCAGTTTGTTTTATATTTATGTGTGTATATGTACACACATATACATACACACATATATACATATATACACACACAATATTTATTTATTTATACATACAGTATTTTGCCTACATGTAAGCCAGCAACTCGGAAGAGGGCACCAGATCTCATTATAGATGGTTGTGAGCCACCAGATGATTGCTGGAAATTGAACTCAGGACCTTGGAAGAATAGACAGCTCTTAACCTCTGAGCCATCTCTCCCACCCCCAGATGGTTTATTTGTTTTGTTTTGGTGGGGGGTTTTTGTTTGTTTGTTTTTGTTTTTTGAGACAGGGTTTCTCTGTGTAGCTTTAGCTGTCCTGGACTTGCTTTGTAGACTAGGCTGGCCTCGAACTCACAGCCTCTGCCTCCCGAGTGCTGGGATTAAAGGTGTGCAGCACTACCACCTGGCCAGATGTTTTTATTGTAGGATTTTCCAAATACATTTCTCCACAGGAAGATAGTCTCTAAGGGTCCTAGTATTAGGAGCTTTATTAGTGAAGTCAGTTTGGAAGGACAGAGAACAGACTTGGTCCCCTATTTTTGGTCCTTCAAGTGTGATCTGAGAGCAGAGTTGAAATGAGAGGTAGGAATTTGTGAGGTATGAGTCCAGTGATCAGAAGTGACAGAACACAGCCACTTCACCCATCCTTGATGAGTAATTGGCTTTGTGGCACTGGTCAAAGACACTCGGGATTTAACTGTGACCCAACCCCCTCAGCTGAGCAGCCAACTCTGAGGAAGCCGTTGGGCAAAATTAAAAGCTAGTCATAGGAAGCTTTGGGGTTCACTAGTGAGCTTGACTGAGCCTGACTTGGTTTCAAAGTGGCTGCGTTTAGCTTAGCTTTTGTATAAAACCACCCTTTAGTTTGGAGTTGCTTCATTCTTTCAGAAAACATGTCATTGCTATCTGTGTGTCTCAGGGTCTGTTTAAGAACTGTGTCTAAAGCAGTGAACCAAACAGAGCCCCTGCCTTTGAAAGCTTACAGACTGGTGTGAACTATATTTTAATGCTATGGCCACTTCCCAAAGCAGGTGCTAGTACCTTCTCCTTAGATGTAAAATGGACTCGCTGGGCAGTCAGCAGTAAGTCCAGGATGTAAATCCTGGTTGGCTGCCTCCATAGCCCCAAGGGATTCTGTAGTGCCCCATAAATCTGCCTCAGAGGAATGAAAGGTAGGGAACTGGGCTTTGGAGCCCAGCCAGCTGCCTTCCTCACTCAACAGAGGGGAGGGCTGGTTGCTGAAGACTCTGCCCCGTATCAACCATCCGCTGTGTCAGGGGAGCAGGTCTCAAACCTCTAGTCACCTCCTCTCATAGCACTTCGTTCCTAGGTTACTCAGGTGTTCTCACCTCTATACTGCATGAGGAAAGCATCTTGTATTGGGCAGTGAGTGACTAGGGCCAGAAGCTACAATTTTTAAAGAAGGTTTGGCAAGCCGGGTGGGTGCACACGTTTAATCCCAGCACTCGGGAGGCAGAGGCTGTCGGATCGCTGTGAGTTCAAGTCCAGCTGGGTCTACAAAGAGGCCAGGACAGCCAAGGCTACACAGAGAGACCTTCTGTTTTGAAAGAAAAAAAAAATGTTTGGAGGATGGTGAGATAGGAATGGGAGAAAGCCTCTCCTGCCAAGATCAGCGGAGCTTCTGTTCAGGCACTTGATGTTGAAGAGTACTATGTGTTGAGGGCAGCAAGATGGCAGCACGTTAAGGCCAGTGACCTGGCTCACCTGTGCATCCCAGTACTGTGTGGTATTGGTTCAGGCTGACAGCAGTTCTCTGCACTACAGTAGCTGACCTCATCTGGGTGCTCTTCCCACCTAGACTGGTTCCTCATTTGGCCTAGTGGTGAGGAGACGGCAGGTTTTTAAGGATGCATTTGGTTTTTCCCTTGGAAGAGACTCACTTCCTATTGTTTGCTGTTAAGCTAAAGGTTGCTCCTTTTCCCCGAAGTAGGAAGGAAGACTGTCTTAGTCACTGTTCTGCTGCTGCTGTAAAGAGACACCATGACCAAGGCAGCTTCTAAAAGAAAGCATTTAAGCCGGGCAGTGGTGGTGCACATCTTTAATCCCAGCACTCAGGAGACAGAGGCAGGCAGATTGCTGTGAGTTCAAGGCCAGCCTGATCTACAAAGCGAGTCCAGGACAGCCAAGGCTACACAGAGAAACCCTGTCTTGAAAAGAAAGAAAGAAAGCCTTTAATTAGAGTCTTGCTTGCAGTCCCAGAGGGTTAGTTGGTGACCATTGTGGCAGGGAGTGTGAGGGCCAGCAGCAGGCGGGCATGGTGCTGGAACAGTAGCAGAAAGTTTACACAAACAGGAGGCAGAGAGAGAGAGACTGGACCTGGTGTGGGCTTTTGAAACCTCCAAGCCCATCCCCAGTGACACTGCTCCAGCAAGGCCACCCCCTCTAAACCTTGCTAAACAGTTCCACCAACTGGGAACCAGAAATTCAAATACGATCCTATGGGAGCCACTCCCATTCAAACCACCACAAAGCCTGACAGCAGCTGCGAGGCTTTCTAGGCAGGGATTTTTATCCTGACCAGTTCAAGGGGAAGGCAGCAGCTTTCTCAATTTGCCCATGGTCAGATCACACACAACAGAAGCAGTTAAGTGTCTGAGATCTAAAACCAAGTTGAAATGGTGATTTAGCCCACAAATGCCTGGGCATGTAATTGATGTGAGGTATTCAGAGGTAAGCAAGACCCATAGATTCTTGTGAGCTCCCAGTTAGAAAAACACAGGTCACTCACCAGGCAAGTATAATTGCTAACCCTCAGTTCAACAACTACCACACCCTACACCCCACCCCACTTGAGAGAGGCTCTCACAGTGTGGTCGAGGCTAGCCTCCGAGACATGATTCTCTTTTCTCAGCCTCCTGAGTGTTGGGATTACAGACGCGTTCCAGGTCCTGCGTCAGATGCTGGGGACACATCAGTGAACAAACGAACAAAACCCCGAAGCCAGTGGGGTGCAGTGGCACACACCTGTACTACTAGCACTCAAAGAGGCAGAGGCAGGTGCATCTCTGAGTTCGAGGCCAGCCTGGTCTACAAAGCAAGTTCAGGACAGCCAAGAGAGACCCCTGTCTTGGGGGGGGGGGGCAAACAAAATCTCAAGCTTTGAAGGCCACTTTGAAAAGTAGAGAGATGGGCAAAATAAGTATCAGGGTGGGGTAGGACTTGAGGTTGAGATTAGAAAGGAATACTGTAGGGTCACTAGGAAGGGGCCCATAGGAAACGATGTTTTAGCTCGAGGTTAGGAAGGAACTAGGCTAGAGTGTTGGACGTAAGAGAGGGCAGGGGATGTTCCTGCAGGTGAATGGCACAGGTTCCAGAACTTTAAATACATTTTTTTCTTCTAGTATTTATTTATTTTTATTTTTATGTATGTACATTGGTGTTCTGCCCACATGTCTGTCGTGTGAGGGTGTTAGATCCCCAGGAATGGGAATTACAGACAGTTGTGAGCTGCCGTGTGGGTGCTGGGAATGGAACCCGGGTCCTTTGGAAGAGCAGCCAGTGCTCTTAACCACTGAACCATCTCTCCAGCCCTCTGAATACTTCTCATGTGACTGAACCATAGAGTGTAAGGCAGAGAGAAGAAGCGAGAGCTGTTTCGGACTGTCTGAACCCTCGGCAAAGGCAGCGCGGATGTTACGGAAAGGCTGGCCAGATGCTTAGGCACTGTCAGCCCCTCACTGAACTCTTCCTCTGAGGCAGGATGCTGAAACGCCCCACCTCCACGCCGCCCCGCTTCTCTGCTCCCAGCCCCGCCCCCTCCACCTCGCTTTCCTCGGACCAGAAGACATTCCTTGCCCTTTATCCCACATTTCGTTGATTAGGGCAGAGGAACCGGTAAGAAAAGGTTCAAAACCCATCAGCCTAAATGCCGCATCTTTTATTTTTATTACGTTTTGTTTACTTATTGGGTGTTCGAGTGAAGGTCAGAGGGCAACTTGGTGGGGGGGGGGGGGTTCGGTCTCGTCTAAGAGTTAGTGTGGGATCCAGGGATCGAACTTGGTATGTCAGGCTTGGTGATGCGTACCTCTGTCCACTGATTCGCCAAGCTCTGAGTGCCCCTTCTCAAGGGCTTCCTGCATTCCAGAATCACACTTTGTACCCGATGTAATAGCCCCTTTAATTCTCCTTTTTAAAAAGCCCCGTGGAGCCGGTGGAATCAGCTCCATTTAGCTGGACTGGAAGCCTACATTAGTTATTTTGTAGCTTGACCAACACTGTCTACTAGAAAGTTGTAGAATCAGGCTTTGAACCCTGCTAAGTATATATTACTGCCAGTGTGGGCATCCAAGTGGTTGTGGGAAAACGATTGCAAAGTTCTCTGGCCTCAGAGGAGCTAGGGGAAGATTGGAAATAGTTAACTTCTGACTCAGGAGCCTTGAATTCCTGTTCCCTCCCAGGCAGGGCTTCTGTTAATCACCGGGCACTGGAGTGGTGGGTCCTTTAGGATGGGGGATGGGGTGCAGATACCACGCTTGACAGGGCTCAGGCAGACATTCTTAGCAGATGCCGCCACTGGCAGTTCGTCCCACCCTTGGCCCTGTATAGTAGAGCTTGAAAGACCCCAGCCCCCTCTTTTCTCTTCCACTAACGAATTCCAAACCTTCAAACTGATCCTGGGGCCACCAACGTCAGTGGTCTAAACTACTCAGAAATACCTTCCTTATTCTAGGAAAGCAAGCCCAGTGAACTGCTTTTCTTCCCCGCCCCCCACCCCCCACCCCAGGCAGAGTTTCTCTGTGTGTAACAGCCCTGGCTATCCTGGACTTGCTTTGTATACCAGACTGGCCTCGAACTCAGAGATCCTCTGCCTGCCTTTGCCTCTCTCCGTGCTGGGATTAAAGGCATGTGCCCACCACACCCAGCTGTGTGACCAGTTCTTTAAACTCGCAGCTTTTGCTTTGTCACTGACTGGCTGTCAGTCCAAGAAGAAGTCTCAGAGCCACACAGCCAGTTAGTGTGGGAACCGGATTCAGTGAGGAGAGATGGTTGTGGCCTGTCGCCCTCAGGGCTTGAGTTTTCAGATCTGGCCTGTGCTCATTCGGGCTTAAGGACTAGGCATTGTGGCACATGAAGGTGGAGGCAGGAGAACCGAGGGGGCCTGGAAGGTAGGCATGATCCTGCACGCCTGTAATTGTAGTACTCGAGTTTGAGGCGGGAAGATTGTGGGACAGAGCTGCCTGCTCTACATAGCAAGACTTTGTCTTGATAAATACATAAATAGACTCCCTGAGAGGACTGGAGGTCTAAGTAGCTCAGTGGTAGTCTTTGATCCCCTAGAATTACGTGTTTAGGGGTGCATGTACATGTTTCTAAAAAGATTCTCTGAACTTTTTTTTTTTTTTTTTTGGTTTTTCAAGACAAGGTTTCTCTCTGCAGTGGTGACAAACACCGTTAATTGCAGCACTTGGGAGGCAGAGACACAGGCAGATCTCTCTGCAAGTTCAAGGCCAGCCTGGTCTACAGGATAGGCAGGTATAAAACAGAGAAACCCTGTCTTGAAAAACAAAAAAAAAACAACAACAAAAAGGCAGGGTTTCTGTTGTAGCCCTAGCTGTCCTGGGCTCACTTTGTTTGGCAAGATCCTGTTTCCCACGTCCCAGATTCCTTTAGACTCTTGTTAAACTAGTCACAAGGGGGCTGGAGAGACGGCTTAGAGTTTAAGAGCACTGTCTGCTCTTCCAAAGGTTCTGAGTTCAATTCCCAGCAACCACATGGTGGCTCACAACCATCTATAATGTGATATGATGTCCTCTTCTGGCCTGAAGGTGTATGTGTAAGCAGAGCATTGTATACATAATAATAAATACATCTTAAAAAAAAAAAAAAACTAGTTAGAAGGGACAGATGTGTGGTTTACACTTGTGCACTTAAGGGAAAGGAGGACTTTTGGTCTTGATGCTCACCCCAAACTGTTACCTGAGGCAAGTTCCTCTGAGGAGATGAGACTGCTTAGACCATTAGAGAGGCAGTTGGGAGGGTCTGCTACGGGTTCCGTGCCCTTCCGCCTATCCTGGGCATCCTGCTTTTCAGCCTGGCTGCTAGCTGAGCTACTCTCACAGGGCAAGCCATATCTTGTACCTTCAGGCATGGGGGAAATAGCTGCTCAGGGATCCTCACAGACAAGCCAGGACAGGACACCAGGCCCACACCCTTCCCTCTCCCTGTGGAGTCCCTTAGGCCAGTTTCCCAATGGACTCCCCAACTCTTTTTTTTCCCCCTTGTCTTTTATGTTCTTTATCCCATTCCAGAACTTTCTTGCATTCCACAACTTGGACTTAACCGTACTCCCACTGTTTCATCCCTACTTTTGGCCTCTGAGCCAACAATTTGCAAGTTTGGCTGATAATCAACATTCTCTGGGGAGTCTTATGTTTTAACCATGCAGCCCCCCATATATGTTATTTTATACTGTTTATATAGAGCTGAGCCATTGAGGTTTTTTTTTTTTTTTAAGAGTTATTTTACTTATAATTATGTGTATGTTTTTGTGTCTCTATGTGGGTATGTGCATGAAACTGTAGGTGCCCACAGAGGCCAGAGCATTTAGGTCCTGTGGAGCTGGAGTTATGGGCAGTTTGAGTCACGTGATATAGGTGCTGGAAACCAAATCAGATCTTTCGGAAGAGCAGTGCATGCTCTTAACTGCTACCATCTCTCCAACCCCCGAGACTTTTAATTAAACCATGTACATACGCTCCCTATAGATGCCAACATTTTTACAGTAAAACACTCCACACTTTCTATGTGACAGGCGTAGCTCTAAGCACTTGATACGAACTAGCTCAATAAAGTCTCAAACACTGTTTGAGGGAGGTAACAGCGCCCAGTTTTACAGGCAGTGGAACTGAAGTCAGTTAAGTGGACCCCCCCACCCCACGCACACCCCCCCCCCCATCATGCTGATCTCAGCAGACACAGAGTTTGGGCTTAACAGCCTTGACTCCCTGTCAGTAGCAGCAAATCATAAAGACAGGGTAATTCTCTTCCCAGATTCTATGCACTTTGGGCAAGCACCATTAGTGGTGTAATGTATCCTTTTTTTTTTTTTTTAATTTTAATCTATGTACAATGGTGTGAGAGTGTCAGATCTTGGAGTTACAGACAGTTGTGAGCTGCCATGTGGGTGCTGGGAATTGAACACAGCAGTGAGTGCTCTTAACCACTGAGCCATCTCTCCAGCCCTAATATATTCTTATCTTGTAGACCTTTCTACTTTTTAAAAAACATTTCTTTATTTCTGGGGTCAGGTTTTCAAAATCTTTTTGCAGTGTGGGCACCAGCAATTAAACTTGGGTCCTGAGTCTTGGCAGCAGGCGCATTCACTGGCTTATTGCAATGGCCCTGTTACAGATCTTTTTCTGTATACAAGAACGTGAGCACACATAGAGGAATTTTGAACAACCGGACTATGTCATGCGTACACGTTACTGTACAGCTTGCTTTGATAGCTGAGAGATGCAGGCATCTTTCCAGACTATGAAATGCATGTCTGTCTTGATGGTAACCAGTCCGGAGTCTTCCAGTGGTGGACGGGACATGATTTATTTGAGCCAGCCCTCTGGATTTTATCTTTTACAGATGTGGTGGTAGGAGGGAGTTAGCACAAAAAGTGTTTGGATTTCGGAAATCTATCAGGAGTCGCCTTATTAGGAAAGACAGCGGCCAAAAGATGACGCAGTGAGCTATGTGTGAGTCTTAACCTCATTCCAGACTAACTGAGCTTTTTATGGCCAGGCTCTGCTGCGAGCCCCAGATAAGGTGTCCACACTATTTAAAAATCGTTAGTTTTCACGATAAACTTTTTTTTTTGATGACTCAATAATATGGATCTTTCAAAAGCACCCAAAATCTCCAAATATCAAGACAGTTTAAAGTTGTATGACTGAGAAGTAAACTGCCAAATGTATGCATGCCGGCATCATTTCCTGGGGCAGCTCAGAGCTTGAAAGTGTGGTTCAAACAAAGCAAGAAAGAAAATGTATTCTTCCCCCTCAATTTTTTTCTCCAGACTTCTGCTAGCAGGTCTTTTGCTCAGTAAAAGCTAGTATCCCTTCTTAAAGCAAACCCTCACTTCTGATCTTGTTTTTCCCTTGGAAGAGATTTATATATTCTTTCATAATCCCAGATAGTGCTGCGGTAGACAGTCTCGTTGCAAAGCACACAGTTGTACTGATGTAAAGGGTGCGTCCAGAAATCCTCAAATAATCCCTAACACTCACCATTTGAGATGTGTGTTTCCATATGATAACATGTGAAGTGCGCGCATGGCTCAGGGCATGTGGAGTTTTACAGCCCCACTGTCTACAGCTTAGCAGTGACTTTAATACAAGACATTTCGGATTTTTGTGGGGTTTTGGTTTTTTGGTTTTGGTTTTGGTTTTTTTTTTTTTCTTCTTCTTCTTCTAAGATTTAATTTTCTGCCCGGTGTGGTGGCGCATGCCTTTAATCCCAGCACTTGGTAGGCAGAGGCAGGTGGATTGCTGTGAGTTCGAGGCCAGCCTGGTCTACAAAGCGAGACCAGGAGAGCCAAGGCTACACAGAGAGACCCTGTCTTGAAAAACAAACAAAGATTTAATTTTCTGTGTTGTTTTGGCTACGTGTATATAAGTGCACCATGTACATGCCCAGTGCCTAGGAAAGTCCAAAAGTGCATCAGATCTCTGGGTACTAGAGTTGTGAACAGACCCTTGTGAACCACCATGTGGGTGCTGGGAACTAAACCTAGATCCTCTGCAAGAGCAGCAGGACTCTTCTCCTCTAAGCCATCTCTCCAGACCATAATACGAGGAATCTGTGTGTCATTAAACTTTGCACACAAAGGGGCACTTTGTAGAATCATTTCAGTTTGTTGTTGTTTTGTTTGTTTTTGAGACAATTCCTCTGTGTGACAGTCCTGGCTGGCCTGGAACACACAGCAATCCACCTGCCTCTGCCTCCTAAGTGCTGGGATCAAAGGTGTGCGCCACCACGTCCAGCTCAAATGTCTGTAGTTGAGGTTTACATATCTACAGTACACCATGTCGGGTGCCTGAGTGGGGATCGCAGCATCACAGGGCCTGAGTTGAGTCTGTTTGTCCACTTAATAGCTGTGGCTCTTTTAGTCAGCCTGTTTAACTAATCACAGTATCTTAGTTTCTCATTTATAAAATAGAGATATTAGGGACTGGAGAGGTGGCTCAGTGGTTAAGAGCACTGGCTGTTGTAGTAGCAAGTTCCAGGCCAACCAGGGCTACATAGGAAATCCTTTATTAGAAAAAAAAGTTAATTATAATAAGCAAAGTAAAACTGGAACTACAGTGAGGGAATTAAATGTGTGTGTATAAAACCACACAACTTCTATCGGTGGAAGGTGGACACACTTGTAATCCAAGCACTCGGGAGGTGAAGGTCTGAGGATTGAGAATTTGAGGCCAGCTGTTATTACATAGTGAGATCTTGCTTATCTTCAAAGAGAGACCACCAATCTACCCTGGTGCACCAATGAATTTTATTGGGGTTACTAATAGTGGGGGTGGTTACCTGCAGGAGCAGAAATGACTCAGAGACAACTGCATCACCAAAGCGCACCCCCAGCATGTGTGACAACTCGAGAAAGCTGGGACCCTGGAGCATACTATAAAGCCTTCAGACAGCTCAACAGGTTGGAGGCTGGCCTTTCCAGAAGACTCTGAGTTAAATCTCTTCCAGGCAGCTGGTCTGGTCTCAGAGTTTTCTTTGAGCTCAGTTTACCTTAAGAGTCTTCTTTGCAGCTGGGCTCTGCTTAATCTGCCTGGGAGGGGCAAAGTGAATCTGGTCAGTTTCAGGTACTTCCTGTAGGTATCTTGAGGTGTTTACCTTCCTGCTTAAGAAGCTCCCCTGCAGGATGGAGTGTTTTGATCTAGGAGACAGTGTGCCTCCATGAGTTTATGTACACCAGCCACATGCAAGAGCTGGTTGAAGCCAGATAAGGGCACTGTAGAATTCCTGACACCAGAGTTAACAAATGACTGTGAGCCACCCAGTGTGTGTGCTGGGGACCAAGCCAGGGTCCTCTACAAGAGCAATAAGTGCCCTTGATCTTTGAGCCATGTCTCTAGTCCTTTTGTTTTTGTTTTTAGAGACTGAGTCTTAGGTAGACGAGGTTGGCCCTGGACTGCATTCTGTGACTGATGACCTTGGACTTCGGATCCTCCTATCTCCTCCTGCTGGGCGTGGTAGCACATGCCTTCAATCCCAGCTCTTAGGGAAGCAGAGGTGGCTATGTGAGGACCAGGCTGGCCTCAATCTCACAGAGATCCACCTGCATCTGCCTCCCAAGTGCTGGGATTAAATGCGTGCGCCACCACGCTCGGCTCACCCAAGTCTTTCTTGAGGTATCTCATGCCCAAAGCTAACTTTCCCAGTTTCTCCACCACTTTTGGACTACCATAGCTGGAAAGTGACTCCAGGCTGAGGGCCTCAAATAGCATCAGGCTTTGTGCAAGATCAGGTCTGGGGTGAATCGTGCAGAAATGAACCAGCCACCCTGCCTCATTTCTCCAAGGTCTTACATCCTGCAGGAGTGCATTGTCTTTCTTGATAGAGCTACAACTAGGAGCATACGCCTTCCACTCCATCTCCAACATCACTGCACTGCAGATCCTTTAGAGATCCAGAAGCCAGCATCAGGGTACACTCAGCACCTCATGCTGGGGCATCCAGCCTGCCCGCTGTGGAAGCTCTGGAAAAGAAGCACTTGGGGCCTGGAGAGATGGCTCAGTGATTTAGAGCACTGCCTGTTCTTAACAAAGGACCCGGGTTCAACTCCCAGCACCCACATGACAGCCCACAACTGTCTGTAACTCCAAGATCTGACACCCTCACACTAATGCACATAGATTAAAATTAAATAGAAGAAGAAGAAGGAGAAGAAGGAACAGCAGCAACAGCAGCGGAACCCCTAAGTGTCCTGGAGATTAACTTCATAGTGGGGTATAGTCCCAGCATGCTTTTCTGCCCTGCAGCTTCTCCTCATTAGTCTGCTCAATTCCAGTCTTGTTCATCTTTTTTTTTTTTTTTTTTTTCCTCTCGAGACAGGGTTTCTTTGTGTAGTCCTGGCTGTCCTGGACTCACTCTGTAGACCCGGCTGGCCTCAAACTTACAGAGATCCACCTGCCTTTGCCTCTCAAATGCAGGGATTAAAGGCGTGCGCTGCCTCCACCACCACCCGGCTTCTCCTCCCCCCCCCCCCCACTTGGTTTTTGAGACAGGGTTTCTCTGTGTAGCCTTGGCTGTCCTGAAACTCACTCTCTAGACCAGACTGGCATGGAATTCAGAGGTCCACCTGCCTCTGCCTCCCAAATGCACACCACACCCAACCTTTGTTCATTTTTTTCACTACTATCTTTTTCTATTCTCTCGTCTCAGCCTTTGGTGTTGGTGTGTATATAAGCATGTGTCACCACAACTGGTCATCACAGTGTTCCTTTCTTTGGAAGATACCTGATGGTTAGGGTTCAAAAGCCAGGGGCCTGCTTAGTCCTGGGGGGGCCTGCTTAGTCCTAGGGCTTGGCTCTATCCCTCCTTATTTGTGCAGTGTGAAACTATTAATATTGTATAATTGTTGGATGGACGGGCACTATAAATGGCTCTTTGTGACCTTTCCTCTGCTTTGTAGAGCACTGTTTCCCCTGGGGGGGGCTTCTTTTATAGTATTTGAGGCTGTCATTTAGACATTAGAATGCCCATAATACAGCCTAATTAAGCATTCCATTGAAAGGTTATTGAATCCTTCATTTTTCTCCTGTATAGGCAACAGATTTAAGGACCTCCAAGGTCTGATTTGTTGTTGTTGTTGTTGTTGTTGTTTTGGGAGGGCAGGGGTTGCCACATCTGGGATGTGGCATCATACCTGGGTCAAAGGGCAGATTTATGGATTTGTAATTGATAGGAGCCTGCCCGTTTCCGTTCTCACTCATCCCAGCAGTGCATATAGCAGCTCCTGACTTCCCGCTATCATCCACAGCCCTTGGCCTTTAGTGTGTGTGTGTGTGTGTGTGTGTGTGTGTTTCCCGAGACAGGGTTTTTCTGTGTAGCCTTGGCTGTCCTGGATTCGCTTTGTAGACCAGGTTGGCCTCGATCCACCTGCCTCTGCTGGGAGTAAAGGCCTGCACCACCACAGCCAGCTAGGCTCCAATCTTTTTGGTTGTGCTGGAAGCTGTCAGTTTCTCTGGGTCCAGCAGGCACGTCTTGCTCAAGTTCATTCCCCTTGTCAGAATCCCTGGGCAAGGGGAGGGGGGACAGCGACAGCAGTCTGAGGCCTCAGGTAGGTGTGGGAATCAGAATTATGTTTAGGCCTTTGTTTTCCAGCCTTGAAGTTTGAACCATTATGTCATGTGTTCCTTGGTGCTCATCAACACAAGCCCATTCATGCCCCCATGAGTTGGCTAAGATGCGTGGCCTTGCAAAGCTGCCACAGCCAGGAAGAAGCATCTTCTCTCTTTCAGGAAGCTGAGGTCAAAGCAGCATGAGTGATGGTGAGACCTGGCTGGCGGATCAGCTTTACCCAGAGACAGTGGCTCAAAGCCACTGGTTCCAGGAAACATTTGGGAGGAAGTTGTAATGATCTGCCTGCCCCCGGGGCTTAACCGCTCAGCAGGTTCCCTGTGACGCCTAACTTGCTAAGAAAATGACTCATGTTCTTACAGATGCCCCAACAAGTTTCCCTAGAAAAGTCAGAGTGTCTGTGAGATGCCTATCCTCTGCCCCCTTCCTCCACCACCCCCCCTCAACCAGAGACACCCCCACTAACAGCCCTTTCCAGAGACAGACTGAACCAATTTTCTCTAGGCACTGGGCACCTGCTTCTCTTGTAAATCATAGTCACAGTTAACCCCTTTGCAGATCGGGAGGTGTTTTTTCTGTGCTTTGGAAAGAACTAGCTATGGAGACGGGTGAGTACTGAAGAGACGGTCCAGGGTTTGTGAGCACTGAACAGAGGACTCCGGTTCAGTTGTGAGCAGTCACATAAGTGACCAAAACTATAGTTGTGAAACTGCAGTTTCAGAGTATCTCACGCCCTCTTCTGGCCTCTGCAGGCACTGCATGCACTAGTACATTCAGGCAAAACACTCATACACATAAAAAATTTTTTGTTTTTGTTTCTGTGTATCCCTGGCTGTACTAGAACTCCCTCTGCAGAACAGGCTGGCCTCAAACTCAGAGATCCTCCTGTCTCTGCCTCTCAAGTTCTGGGATTAAAGGAGTGTGCTATCACCACCTGCCTCACATTTAAAAAATAATTTTAAAAAATATTTTTAAAGGGTTTTCAAAACAGGATTTCTCTGTATAACATCCCTGGCTGTCCTGGACTCACTTTGTAGACCAGGCTGGCCTTGAGCTCACAGCAATCTGCCTGCCTCTGCCACCCCAGTGCTGGAATTAGAGGTGTGCACTACCACATCTGGCCTTCACATAAAATTTGTTTAATCTTATTAAAAATAAAGACCAGCCAGGATATGGTGACAAACACCTATTTCCTAGCACGTGGAAGGCCAAGACAGAAAAATTACAAGTTTGAGGCCAGCCTAGCCTACGTAGTGAGTTCAATGACAGCCTGAGTTACATAGCAAGCTTTCTCTCAATAAAAAAAGAAGGGGAGTTCGAGGCCAGCCTGGTCTACAGAGTGAGTCTGGGATAGCCAAGGCTACACAGAGAGACCCTGTCTCAAAAAACAAAACAAAACAAAACAAAAACAAAAAAAAAGAAAGGAAGGGTTCGACACACACATACACAACACATGAGTTGGGGGATAGAAACCAGGACTTGGATACAAATGCCTTGGTTAACTGGTTTTTGCTTTTGTTTTTGGCTGGTTGGTTGGTTGGTTGGTTTTGGTTTTTTGAGACAGGGTTTCTCTGCGTAACAGCTCTAGCTGAGCTGGACTCTTTGCAGACCAGGCTGGCCTTGAACTCACAGCCATCCTGCCTCTGCCTCCGAGTGCTGGGATTAAAAGTGTGCGCCACCATGCCCACCTGACACCTTGGTTAACTGCATGCATTGATTGACAGTACTTCTTATTGAAGGCTTATCCTGGACCAGGCACACATTATTTTGTTTTTATTTTGTTCTTAAAGATTTATTTATTTATTTATTATGTATACAGTGCTCTACCTGCATATATACCCACAGGCCAGAAGAGGGCATTAGATCACATTATAGATAGTCATGAGCCACCATGTGCTTGCTGGGAATTAAACTGAAGACCTCTGGAAGAGCAGGCCTCTCTCTTAACTGCTGAGCCATCGCTCCAGCCCCCAGGCACACATTATTAAGTAGGCTGAGTGTCCATAGGCTCACACCATTTGCCTAGGCGTACAGTTGATAATCAGCATTTTATAGATTTTGACCCAAGTCTTCTAGACCTCTGTATTCTTCATCACTTACCACCTTCAAGATTTGAAATCTGGTCCTGATTCCTTGTAGTTGTTGCGGCTTTCTTTCTCTGAAGCTGTTTCCAGGGGGCAGTTCAGGGCACCGTCCATCCCCATACTCCTACAAGCTCTTGTTTACTGAGTCAGTAGAAGCTGAAATACCTACCTTGCAGCTGATATTACTTCCCAGGACTGGGAAGGAAAACACTCAGCTGAGTGTCTGTGGCAGAGTGGGTGTTTTGAAGCATGTTCCTGCCTGCCTGGACTCCTGCCCCTTGCTGGTGTTCTGCTTCCTGGTGAACGTGGGTTGGACTGACGCGCCTGGACTATGCAGTCTGCGGGGGAGGCCAAGACACCCAGAGTGCATGACTGTTGGCTGCTTGGTTGTTGGCACTGTCTCCTCTGAGAATAGGTGGGACAGCCTGGATACTGAGATGCTAGCACCCAGCACCATGTACCAGTGCGGGAACGCCAAGACAAAGCAGCAGTGTGAGCTGCACACTCCTTGGGGGCAGAGTTTGTAGGTAATAGGAAGGGTTTTTTCCTGAGTTACTAGCTCCTTGTAGGTATTGCTGATTTTAGAGTTTGGGACACTTAAGGCTTCTGAGTATTGGGGAGTCGTTAGTTCCCTGCTGGGTAACCTGGAAGGACAGAGGAAAACTGCTGGAGAGAGTGAAAAGAAACTACTAACACACCTGTGCTAACTGGAGGCCATCTCTCAGGTCAGGAACAGGGAAGGGAAGGTTGCTGTTACGTTTTTATGTTTGGTACTTTTTGTTGTTGTTGTTGTTTTCCTTGTTGCGTGATGGGGCAACTTTTGGGTATGTGCCCAGGAGTGGCATAGCTGGGTCTGAGGTAGTATGATTCCCAATTTCCTGAGAAAGCATCAGACTGATTTCCAGAGTGGTTGTACGAGTCTGCACTCCCAACAGCATCCTTGCCAGCATGTGTTGTTGCTTTTGGGTTTGGTTTTGTTGTTGTTGTTGTTCTGCTTTGTTTGTTTGTTTTAGTTTTTATTTTATTATTTTTAAAATATATATATATATTTTTGTTTTGTTTTGTTTTGTTTTTCGAGACAGGGTTTCTCTGTGTAGTCTTGGCTGTCCTAGACTCGCTTTGTAGACCAACCAGGCTGGCCTCGAACTCACAGCGATCCGCCTGCCTCTGCCTCCCGAGTGCTGGGATTAAAGGCGTGCGCCACCATGCCCGGCCTATTTTATTAATTTATTCATATTAGATCTCAATTGTTATCCCTTCCCTTGTATCCTCCCATTCCTCCCTCCCTCCCTCCCATTTTCCCCTTACTCCCCTCCCCTATGACTGTAACTGTGGTACATTTACACTATGGAATACTACTCAGCTATTAAAAACAAGGAATGCCTGAAATTTGTGGACAAATGGATTGAACTAGAAATGATCACAATGAGTGAGTTAACCCAGAAGCAGAAAGAGTCAAATGGCATATACTCACTTATATCTGGACTAGCCCAAGGGGCATGTCTCATGAAAGTCTGCACTTACCAGGAAAGTGGGACAGAGGGGAGGACATCCTATTGGGACTCTAGGTGAGAGAATCATGGGAGAATGAGGAAATAGAAGGATCCAGAGGGGCCTAGAAACCTACAAGAACAACATTATGATGGGCAGATCTGGGCCCAGGGGTCCTGCTCAAACTATGGTACCAGCCAAGGACAATACATGCAGTAAACTTCAAACCCCTACCCAGATCTAGCCAATGGACAGGACATTCTTCACAGTTGAGTAGAGAGTGGGGACTGACTTTCACACGAACTCTGGTGCCCCATATTTGACCACATCCCCTTGATGGGGAGGCCTGGTGGCACTCAGAGGAAGGATAACAGGCTACCAAGAAGAGACTTGATACCCTATGAGCAAAAACAGGGGGAGGAGGTCCCCCTGTTTGGTACTGTTTTGAGCTAGGATCTTGTACAGCCAAGGATGACTTCAAACCATAGCCAACAAAGACACCAAACTCCTGACTCTCCTGCCTCCACCCCCACATGCTGGAATTACAGGCGTATGGTTATCATGCCTGGCAAGGTTTAAGTCAACTAATACAGTCACTACCATGAGACTCCAGCAGGGTCTGTGATAAAGAGAAGTCTTATCTTTGTCCTAGCTGCAGGGTTCTCTGCCCAGAAACCTATTTCTTTTGAATTGCTTTTCAGGTATTGTTTTTGTTGTTGTTGTTTTTCCATTTTATTTGGGAAGGGGTGACCACAGAGGCCAGAAGAGGGCATCAAGTCCCTTGGAGTTGGAGTTAACAGATGTTTGTGACCCACCTGACAGAGATGCTTACATCTGAACTCCGTTTCTTGTGATTGGGGAGAAAGTGCTTGCAACCACTGAGCCTTTTGTTTTCTTTTCTTTTAAATTTTAAATTTTTTATTTTTTGAGACAGGGTTTCTCTGTGTAGCCTTGGCTGTCCTGGACTTACTTTGTAGACCAGGCTGACCTTGAACTCACAGCAATCCGCCTGCTTCTGCCTCCTGAGTGCTGGGATTAAAGGAGTGCACCACCATTCCCAGCCCCTCAAATACAGTTTTAATGGTGCACATCAGGCTGGGCCATAGTGGCACCTGACCTTGATCCCAACATTGATGAGGCAGAGACAGAATAATCTCTGAGTTTGAGGCTGGTTAGCCTGGTCTACAGAGTGAGTTCCAGGATAGTCAAGGCTACATAGGGAAATTCTGTTTCAAAACAACAAAAGTATATCTGGACTAAGGGTATAACTTAGTGACAAAGTTTTTGCCTAGCATATGAGAGGTCATGGTCAAGCCCCATTGCCACCAAAATAAAAAAATAAAAAAATTGAAGTACAAATGTAAACATACTAGCAGGGAAACACCACTGTCTGCCTTTAAATGTATTAATGATACATTCTAGGGTCTTCTCATATAGGCTACATAAGGAAAACATCCATCTTGCTGGGCGCAGTGGTGCATGCCTGTAATCCCAGCATTTGGGAGGCAGAGGCAGGTGGATCATTGTGAGTTTGGGGCCAGCCTGGTTTACAAAATGAGTCCAGGACAGCCAAGGCTACACAGAGAAACCCTGTCTGGAAAGACCAAAAAAAGAAAGGAAGGAAAGAAAGAAAACATCCATCTCTGAGAGTTTGATTTTATTTATTTATTTATTTATTTATTTATTTATTTGTTTGTTTATTTATTTTTGAGATCTGGGGAATTAAATCCAAGGTCTCATATGCCAGGCAGGTGCTTTGCCACTAAGCTAGACCCCCTGCCCTTCTCGTGTTTTCTGTACCGTCTTTCATTGCACGGATAATGAGGTAACACAAGTCCACCCCTCGATGATGCACATTTAGGTTGTCTCTGCACTTCTGCTCTATCAGTCACGCACTGTTGGTTGGTGAAGATGAATTTAGGCATACGTGTAGGTGAGCACTTTTGTTCCTCCGTGTGTCCTAATGTCACAGGTCCACAGGTTGTACCAAGGCCTTGCTGAAGAGTATGGCTTTGGACTCAGACCCTGCCTGGGTTCTGATTCTAATTGTAGTCTTTAGCAATCTGGATTTAGGCCAGTCATCTAGCCATGGGGTCTCCATTTCCTCGTGAGTGCTGGATGATGCTCTATGTGGCTGAGAGTCATGTTTTGGGGGTTTAGTTTGTGTGGTATTTGTGCTGGTTCTGTGAAGTCGAATGCTGGTTTTCCAAATCTGAGCTTCTAGTAAATTAATCCAAGTTCTACATCAGGACATTGATGCTCCTGCTGGGCAGTGAGGGAAAGCCTGGTCTACAGGGCAAGTTCCAGGACAGCTAGGGCTACACAGAGAAACACTGTCTCACAAAACAAACAAAAAAGACTCTGACGCTCACAACTAACAGATTTTTTAAATAAAAATACCGGGGATAGAGAGATGGTTGAGTGGTTAAGAACATATACAGCTCTTGTTGAGGACTCATGTTTAGTTTCCAGCATCCACATTGGGCAGGACACCTATAACTCCTATATATAATTGTAATCACCTATAACTCCAGTTCCAGGGGATCTGCATCCTCTTCTGGCCTCCTCAGGCACTCCATGCATGTGGTGTGCAAACATACATGCAGGCAAAGCAGCCATACTTATGAAGTAAAAAAACAAAAACTTTAAAAAAATAATCACAGGGCCAGGCGTGGTGGTGCACACCTTTCATCCCAGCACTTGGGAGGCAGAGGCAGGTCGATCGCTGTGAGTTCAAGGCCAGCCTGGTCTACAAGTGAGTCCAGGACAGCCATGGCTACACAGAGAAACTCTGTCTCAAAAAAAAAAAAAAAAAAAAAAAAAACACAGTAATAATAATAATCATCATCATCATCACCACCACATTGGGAAAAAATAATCACATTGGGACATACAAGGAGCCAAAGAACTTTAGCATAGGATTGGGGTGGGGCAAGAATTCAGGATAAAACCAGGAGTTGGGCATGGCTAACACACCTAAAATCATAGAGCCTCGGGAGGTCAAGGTCGGAGAATTGTGAATTCAGGGCCAGCGTGGGCTTCAAATTGAATTCCAAGCCAGCCCAAGCTACATATCAAAACCTTGTCTCAAAACAGAGGGTCGGGGAGACAGCTCGGTCATTAAAGCACTTGCTACTAAAGATAAGCCCAGGAATTCTAACACGTGACACACACAAAAGCCAGGTAGTGGAAGGAGAGAACCAACCTGGTGTGCTATGAGATGCATGTGTCCACACGTATGTAAACAAACGTAATTATAGTAAAATAATGAAAACCCAGGTAGGCATGGTGGCCCACCTGTATTTCCAGCAAGCTGGCTGACTAGCTCTTGCTGAACTCTGGGCTCAGTGAGGCCCTGCTTCAGTAAGTAAAGTAGAGACACATGCACACACACACATGCACGCACACGCACGGATGCGTGTGCGCACACACACACACACACACAAAGAGAGCACCAGAAGCACAAGAAATAAAAACAAGTGGTTATCATATAGTCATGGCCAAGTGCCTAAAAGATTCGAGAATAACTTGGAATCATCATAGGAGGGGTCATTTCTTCATATTTTTTTTTCTGTCTATAGTTGCATGTGCCCTTTATGTCGTTTCCAGTTCTGCTTGCTTTCATAGCACAAGGGTGGCCCTGTATAATTTTAGAACTCTGCAAATGTCATTTTGCACAGCTGTATAGACAACCCAGGGAGTGTGTACCACACAGGTATATAACATTTTCTCTACTTAAGGTGATTTAGTCTTTATCATGTCAGTCATTTCTGGTCTTTCTGGGGTTAAGGCATAGCAAAATTTCTCAAATGAGCCTACAAAAGTGTGCAATAGAGTAAACGACACAGCCGCCCCATGGATCTCATAGTTCCGGGGATCCTCTGGCGTGGAATCAAGGCCAGGTCCCTTTCTTCCCTTCCTCCCCCAAGCCAAGTGTGTCAGCCCAAGACTCCTCAGAGAGAATATTGTCAAGGAGGCAGGACTGTCTCTAAGCAATCTTCGCTTTCCCACACACACACACATCCCAGCCTTCCAGGAGGTTCTGCCTGGATGTGTGCGCTCCGGGACTCTGGGGCTCCTGAAGGCTGGCGCTGGATTCCTGTGGGCTGCAGGTGCCTCCTTCTGGTTGTTCCGCCCTGCTGCCCCTTCTGACTGCATCCACCTCCATAAGCTCTGCCGCTTTTCCAACCTCACACAGTGGGATCACACTGCAGGAAGCCAAAATGCGTTGCACCAGGAAATGCCTTCTGGATATATGTTTTTGAGGAAAAGGCAAAGCACCCAAAGAGCCAGGTGTGGTGGTACACACCTGTAATCTCAGCCCTTGGGGAGGCTGAGGCTTTCTGCCCTCCCAGCCTGTCTGGTTTGTTCCCTGGATTTATGTCCACAGCTTCCTGCCCTTTGTCTTGTCACTTCCCTGAACCACACTGTTCGTTGGGGGAGAAGATGCATAAAGTTCTTCCAAGATGCTGTCCGCTGAGCCTTCACCCATGCAGCACATACCGAATGCATTCATGAGCTTGCTTTCTTCCTCTTACTCTGTCTTTGATTACAGGGTCTGTCTGGACTACAAGCTTTGGCTTTCGCAGGAGGATTGTGTTTCTTCCGGCAGGCATGCCTCCTGCCTCATGTCTGGCTTTGCCTCTCAGCTTCTGCTTCTTGAATCCACCCCTTTCCTGCATGCCCTTGCGGTTGAGTCATTCCAAATTGACGATGCCGCAGTGTGTCTGTCTGCGCTGCTTTCATGGACACCTACCGTTCTCAGTTGTAGCAACAATGAGCAGGGATGCTGTGAGCATCTTAACATGCACCTTTGTTTTGTTTTTCTTTTTTTTTTTTTTGGTTTTTCGAGACAGGGTAGCCTTGGCCATCCTGGACTCACTTTGTAGACCAGGCTGGCCTCGAATTCACAGCGATCCGCCTGCCTCTGCCTCCCGAGTGCTGGGATTAAAGGCGTGCGCCACCACGCCCGGCTTTTTTTCAAGACATGCTTTCTCTGTGTAGCCTTGGCTGTCCTGGAATGCACTTGGTAGATCAAGCTGACCTGGGGATTGAACTCCGGGCTTTGTATATGTTAGACAAAGCACTCTACCACTGAACTACATGCCCAGGCTTGTGAATACGTTTAAATTTTGTTTCAGATTTTATTTATTATTTAATGTGTAAGGGTGCTTTGTCTACTGAATGTCTGTGCGCCACATGTGTACTTGGTGCTCATGGAGGCCAGAAGAGGCCGTGAGACCTCCTGAAACTAGAGTTACATCATGCCGGTGCTTGGAATTGAACCCAGATCCTCTGAAAGAGCAGCCAGCACTCTTACTGCTTACCACCTCTCCAGCCCCGCTGCCATGCTTTCCCACAGTGGCTGTTCACGTGCTTTCATGTTCCCACCAGCCATGCGTGAGGTGTCTAGTTTCTCTGCATCCTCCCTCTGAGAGGGCAACTCTGAAAGCCCTGGGTTTGACCCAAACAACAAAGTAAAAGCAGTGGGGCTAATGGCTAGCTTGAGCAGATGCTGGTGACTTATAGTCAGTAACTACAACTGCTACTGGAGAAGTGGCTCAGTGGTTAAGAGCACGCTGGCTGCTCTTCCTGAGGACACAGGTTCGAGTCCCATGATCCATATGTTGGCTCATAACTGCATGTGACTGCAGTACCAGGGGATCCATTGCCCTCTTCTGGCCTCTTTGGGCACTACATGCATGTGGTACATAGACATATAAGCAGAAAAAACACCCAGGTCTCCGGGTACCTCCACTTGACAGTCCTTAATCTAGTCACGGTACTGCTTTCTAATTCCCTTTTTCTTTTCCTCACAGTAGCATTGCCCGGATGCACTGGATATGAGATGTGTGGCGCTGACAGTGGAGAAATCACTATTCTGAATAGTGGGACAGTCCAGGTAAAATGCCCAGTCTGTCTTCAGACAAAAGGAAGGTGCTGTGTTCAGATTGCTGCTGGCCAGAGTCCCCGGTTGCTATAGCAATAGGAACTAAGTTATCCCCTAACCCCAGCCAACTAGCTGTGAGCATTGACTGCGCATCAGAGCAGAGCAATGACTGGAGCTAACCAGTAGGTGGTGCAAGAAAGGCACCACATGGAGCAGGGAAGAGGGGCGGGGCTGCCATCACCCAGCTCACTCAGGCTCTATAGCTCCCTCCAGCACCTTGCTCTCTTCCAGTTTGGACCAGGTTAACTCCAGGTGAAGGCCATTTCAACACAGGACTACCAGTCTTACGGACTTATAGGATTGTAGACCGGAGGCACTTAGCCTAATGTCTTTATATTTTTCCCCTATGAAGCTCTGGCTATCCTGGAACTCGCTGTATAGACCAGGATGGCCTTGAACTCAGGGAGGTCTGCCAGCTTTTGCCTCCAGAGTGCTGGGATTAAAGCATGCGCCACTACTCCCAGCTTCCTGGTGTCTTTTAATTTTTTCATAGTTGAATGTTCAAAGCTTTAAAATGTTTAAAGCTATATAATGAAAAAATCTCTGTCCCCATCTGCTAATATCCTGCCCACTGCTCTTGAGGAGAGGCAGATAACCAGTGTGGCACATTTTCTCCCATCACCATTTCCTTCTATATGTCATACACATTCAGATAAGTTATTCCTTGCGTATATGCAAATAAAAAATAGATTTTTTTTTTCTTTTCTTTTTTCTTTTCCTTTATTGTTACTATTACAATTGTTGCCAGGTGTGGTGCCTTTAATCCCAGCACTTCCGAGGCAGAGGCAGGTGGATTTTTGTGGGTTCAAGACCAGCCTGGTCTACAAAGAGAGTTCCAGGACAGATAAGATTGTTACACAGAGAAACCCTGTCTCTAAAAAATCAACAACAACAACAACAAAAAGTAAATAAACAATTGTTCTTATTACTGTTCTTTTGAGACAGGGTCTCATGTGGTTTAGGCTGGCCTCAAATTGCTACGTGGCCAAGGATGGCTTTGAATTCCTGATCCTCCTGAGTGCTGGGTGTGTCACAACTGACTCCTTCCTCCTTTCAAGCAAAAGCTAACGCATCCTTCACACCTTTCCTTGCAGAGAGAGAAGGCTGCTGTGAGCTCCCGGCCCAAACGCATCTTACGAAGACGAAAGAGAGAGTGGGTGATGCCGCCCATATATATCCCTGAGAACGGCAAAGGTCCTTACCCTCAGAGGCTAAACCAGGTATGACGGTGCCTTCTGCCTACGCAACTCTAGTGTCAGCAGGGTTTGTTGTCCAAAGGCCTAAGAGTGAGGCTTGTCATCAGGTGAGGTACTTTGTCAGCTGTCGTTTTATTTTGTTCCCAGCTCAAATCTAATAAGGACAGTGGCACCAAGCTCTTCTACAGCATCACTGGGCCTGGAGCAGACAGTCCCCCTGAGGGTGTCTTCACTATAGAAAAAGAGAAAGGCTGGTTGCTGTTGACGGTGCCACTGGACAGGGAGAAGATTGCCAGGTATGAGGTAAGTCGCCTTTAGCACCCAGTGTAGACTCTCTGAGGTAGACCCAAGGCCTGGTGGGCAGGGAACACCAGCTAACGCTGGACCTCTGTGCCCACAGCTTTCTGGCCATGCGGTGTCCGAGAATGGTGCCTCTGTGGAGGATCCCATGAACATCACCATCATTGTGATAGACCAGAATGACAACAAGCCCAAGTTCACTCAAGATATCTTCAGAGGGAGTGTTTCTGAGGGGGTAATGCCTGGTAAGAAGATTGGGAAGGGATTGTTCAGACCAGCTGGGTCCAGATCTAGTCAGGAATCAATTCCTCGAGGTCATCCCAGACCTCTATGGCTGTCATATCTAAGCATACACACACACACACACACACACACACACACACACACACACACACAGACATGAGTCCTGAACAAGCGGTAGAGTGCTGGCATTCACGTATGAAACCATCCCAGAAGCCCTGGGATTAGCCAGACTTAGGAACTGCAAAGCTAAGGCTTGAGTCTGGACTTTGTCTCTTTCCTGGCTGTGACCTTAGGTATATTCATAACCTCTGAGCTTCAATCCAAATGGGCATATCAACCTTGAAACTGTATGAGGATTAGAAATGGCACGTGTCACTGGGGGGGGGTGTAGCTCAGGTGGAAGATATGCTGAGTGTGTGATATGCCATGAGCGCCAGCAGCATGAGAGGTGGGGGAGGGGGGCAAGCAAGCATACACATCGTGTGTGTACTCCAACATACTGTGGAGCACCCAGCCAGAAGTTCTGCAGCCACAGGGCAAGCAACTGGAGCTGCAGGATATGAGAGTGTGACTTACAGAAAGCAAAAATAGGTTGCCATGGTAGGGAAGAGACAAATAGAAGATGAGGGAACAGATGTGTACCGCAAAGCTATGACAGGCACCGGAAACAGGCAAGGGTCCTCTCTTTGTTTAGAGTGGTCTGGACTGCTCACCTCTTGGCCTTTTGGCTGAAACGAGTTTCAAAGATGTCAAAGGTGAGTTGACCAGACATTGCCAATAACAGGAATTCCTGCCGCTAAAGTACTGGTTTTTGTTTTTTGTTTGTCTTAATATTTTGGAGACAAGATCTCCTCATGTAGCCCAGGCTAGCCTCAAACTTGTGGTCTTCCTGCCTTAGCCTCCTGAGTACAAGCCTGCACCAACATTAGTCTCATTGTATAGTTGTGGCTAGCCTGGAACTTACTATGTAGAGCAGGCTGGCCTTGGACACACAAAAAAATCACCTGCCTGTGCCTCCCAAGTGCTGGGCTTAGAGGCATACACTACCATGCCTAGTTTTGAAAGGTGTTTTGTCCTGTTGTGTTGTATTGTGGGTTTGTTTGTTTGAAACAGAGTCTAATATAGTTAGCCTAGAACTTGCTCTTTAAGCTGGCCTAAACAGTTTTAACAAGATGAAAACTTTGCCTTTTCCCTTCCTTACGCTCAGAAAGCCCTAGATGCAGTCGATCCAGGTGACAATGGGGCTTCAGTTAAAGAGGACGGATCCCATCTTGTTGTTCTGTTGTCTTGCCGTGGTTAGCTCTCGTGGCTGCTGGAGCCATCACGCTTAGTGGGAAGCTGAGGGACACCGTCTTTCTTTATTGCTTGTTTTTGTCTGTGTGAGACAGTCTCCCTGCCCTGCAGTCAAGGCCAGGCTTGAGCGCAAACAGCAGTCCTGCCTCAGCCTCCCAAAATTCTGGGATGAGAAGTGTGAGTCACCAGCTACAAGTACGTTCTGAAAAAAGCCTTCCTCCAAATGTGTATTTGTCTGAAGTCACTGCAATGGTCACAGCTGCTGCTGGAAGGGTGGGGCGTACATACTGTGGGTCTCCTGTGGCCATGACCAGCCTAAACTGAGGATCCGATTTCCAGGAAAGAAGAAGGGCATGATGGCAAGTGGGCTCCTGCCGCTGAGCAGGAGGGGAGACACCCTTCTGGGGTGCAGGGTAGAGCGTCACAGGGTTCCAGGGTAGGCAAGGCTGGCACTGGGCTGTGAGGGAAAGGCTCAGTGGACCCCTCTCCCCTGCAGGCACTTCTGTGATGCAGGTGATGGCTACCGATGAGGACGATGCCATCGACACTTACAATGGGGTGGTGGCCTACTCCATTCTTAGCCAAGAACCAAAGGAGCCACATGACCTCATGTTCACCATCCACAAAAGCACTGGGACCATTAGTGTCATCTCCAGTGGCCTGGACCGGGAGGTGAGTAGCCTTCCAGAAGGTGCTACCTGTGCCAAGGCATAATAACCCAGAGGGAAGTTCTGTGGCCGCCCCAGGGTCAAGGCTGGATTGACCCTGCTGCTGCTGCATCTGCTGCGGCTGTCCCACACCTCCATTGGGCTAGTGGCCTGCTGGCTCGATCCCCTGGGGGTGAAGAGGCGGCTGTAAAATGCACGCTTTTGAGCTTTTCTCATTTCCTGTCCAAATGGCTCATTTACTTTGCATGTTGCCCGGATTTGTCCCTTGTGTGCCACAAAGTAGAACTGGCTCCGCGGATATTGGAATTACCTTCTGTTTCCTAATTAATATCTTTGCCTAGGTCCTTGTTCCAAGTTCCTGTGGGGAACAGCTGAGGGTTGGGCGGTGTCTGGGCCTTCCCCAGCATAGCCCAGGAGAGCTGTTGGGAGATAAGACCTCCAACCCTGCTGCCCACGCCCTCCCCCCACACACACACAGAGTCATGCATATACTTGTTTGTTTTCCTGGAAGTGGATAAGGGGCAGGGCCAAGGAACTGGGAGGACCGCTTCTCCCTCCTCCATACCCCACGGCAGTTTCTTGTGGCCTCTCAGGTTGGACTCACAGTGGGCTTCTTCTTTGCTCTTTTTCTCCCCCAGAAAGTCCCTGAGTACACACTGACCATCCAGGCCACCGACATGGACGGAATCGGCTCTAGCACCACAGCAAAGGCCGTAGTGGAAATCCTTGACGCCAATGATAATGCCCCCGAGTTTGTGCCACAGAAGGTAACTCCCTGTCCTTCCTGCACCCCTGACTGAGTTTGGCTGCTTCTCCAAAACCAAACCAACAAGGCCCCAATTCTGTCACTTACTGGCTGTGCAACCTTAGGCAGATCACCTAGCCTCTCTGTGCCCAGTGTCTTAATCTGTGGTGATGATAACTATCTGATACACTGTGCTGAGTGCTTGGTGAAATGATCTGTGTACAGTTCTTTTCGGTCTATAAGTAATACAGGGGCTTAGCTACCTCATATTTATACCTGCCCCATAAATACTTAAATAGCTTTTGGGACAGAAAACTCAATGCCAGGACCAAAGAAATAGGCAAGAGCCCAAATGACCTGAGTTTGATCCCCAGGACCCACATGGCGGAAGGAGAGGACTGACTATGTCCTGTGACTTTCACGGCACAAGCACCCACCCCACCCCCAACACGTAAATATAATACAAAACTAAAAGGGGGGAAAAAAATCTCAGATCAGTTCAGGTGACCTGTGCCCCTGTGCATGTGTTTATAAATCTAGCTTTGGAATGTTGTTTACTCCTCATTAAAATGTCTGCCCTGGGGAGGTGGCACCATTTATAAAATGTCTGATGTACAAGCGTAGACACCTGAGCCAAAAGCCAGGCGTGGTAGAACACACTTGTAGCTCCGTTGTTGGGGAGGTGGAGATAAGATTCCTAGGGCTCCCTGGCTTGGTGGACAGCTCCGGAGGGACAATGTCTGAAGTTGACCTCTCACCCCTACACCTACACACACACACACACACACACACACACACACACACACACACACACACACACACACACACACGTCCTGAAGAGCTGGTGGGGTGTCACAGTGTGTGGGAGGTAAGGGCAGGAGGATCAGGAGTTCAGGGTCATCTTCTACTCCATGTCAAATTCAGGTCCAGCCTGGGTGACAAGGGACTCTCTTTAAAAAACTAAAACTTAAAAAGATATTTAAAAGAAAAGCTGACTTCCCCAGGCTTTGTTACCTGTCCCCAAACTTTCCGGCTAGTCCCCAGCGTAGTGAGGCGCCTGACTTTGTTGCCATTTTTCTTGGAGCCTCTGCTCTCTGCCAGGTGGGTAGCTGTGCGCAGTAGGGGCGTGGGCACCCAGACTGTGAAGGAAAGTGGGTTCGGGATGTGTGGCCTTGTGGCCGGAGCTGTGCTTACGCTTGGGGCTTGTTTTTCTGTACCTGTGTGTGTCCTGAAAATCTCTATGGGTCAGTGGTCCAGAAATGTGAAAAGGCCGTCATGGGTCTTGCCAGCAGTGTGGCAGAGGCTTCCCAGACGCTGGTGAGTGGAGTGGCCTGTGGGATGGCTCCTCTCTCTGCTCTGATTGCACTGTGTCCCATCCCTCTCCCCCCAACAGTATGAGGCCTCGGTGCCTGAGAATGAAGCGAGCCATGAGGTGCAGAGTCTGACAGTGACTGATCTGGATGCCCCCAACTCACCGGCATGGCGTGCTGTCTACCACATTGTGGGAGGTGACGATGGGCATTACTTTACCATCACCACTCACCCAGAGACCAACCAGGGCATCCTGACGACCAAGAAGGTAGGTCTGTTTGGCCTCTAGGACAAAGGGGACCCCTCCTGCCTCAGGCTGCTTCCCTTGGGCCATTCACTGGGGACGGCACCAAGATGGTAGCTCTGGGTACCATCCCTCTGCCTTTTTTTTTTTTTTTTTTTTTTTTGGTTTTTCGAGACAGGGTTTCTCTGTGTAGCCTTGGCCATCCTGGACTCAATTTGTAGACCAGGCTGGCCTCGAACTCACAGCAATCCGCCTGCCTCTGCCTCCCGAGTGCTGGGATTAAAGGTGTGCACCACCATGCCCGGCTCCATCCCTCTGCTCTTGGGCTGAGAATCCTTATTTGGGCTTTTTTTGTGTGTTTTTGTTTTTGTTTTGTTTTGTTTTGTTGGTTTTTTGAGTCAGGGTTTCTCTGTGTAGCCTTGGCTGTCCTGGACTCATTCTGTAGACCAGGCTGGCCTCGAACTCACAGCGATCCTCCTGCCTCTGCCTCCAGAGTGCTGGGATTTAAGGCGTGGGCCACCATGCCTGGCTATTTGGGCTTTCGAAACAGGGTCTTACTATGGATTTTGTTTAGGGGGTCCTATGGGCAAATGTGGTGGTGTTGGGGATCAAAAAAAAAAAACAGAACCTTTTTCTTTTATGGTCTTGTTTTTATCAGGATATAGGGCAAGATGGGGGTCAAAAAAATCCTTGGGAGCAGAGCATGGTGGTGCATACCTGAGAGGTGGAGTCAGGGAAGTCAGGCGTTCAAGTTCATTTTCCGCTACATAACCAGAGGCCAACAAACAAAATGGATTCTTTAATAGGCGAGCATGTGGCTGTAGCATCGCATGTCCGTGATCCCAGCATTTAAGACAGTTGCTCACTCAAGGCCAGCATGGCCTACCACGTGAGTCCAAGGCCAACCTGAGCTGTATGTGAGACTAGCTCAACAAGGAGGGAAAAAAACAATAATTGATACTTAAAGAATATGGGCCTCGGCAAGCACACACCTTTAATCCCGGCACTCAGAGGCAGGCGGATCTTCGTGTGTTCGAGGCCAGCCTGGTCTACAAAATTAGTCCAGGACAACCAAGGCTATACAGAGAAACTCTTGTCTCAGAAAAAAAAAACAAAGCAAAACAAAACAGTTTATATAGATATAGATATATCTATCTATATCTATATCTATATATATCTATATATCTATCTATATATAGATATATATAGATATCTATATATAGATATATATCTAGAGCTGGGCATGGTGGCGTGGTGACGCACGCCTTGAATCCCAGTACTCGGGAGGCAGAGGCAGGCAGATCACTGTAAATTAAAGGCCAGCCTCATCTACAAAGTGAGTCCAGGACAGCCAGGGTGACACAGACAAACCCTGTCTCAAAATAATAAACAAACAGAAAAAAGAATATGAGCCTCAAGCTGGGTGCGGTGGCACACACCTATAATCCCAGCACTTAGGAGGCAGAGGTAGGCCGATCGCTGTAAATTTGAGTCCAGCCTCTTCTACAAAGTGAGTTCAGGACAGTCAAGGCTACAAAGAGAAATCCTGTCTCAAAAACAACAACAACAAAAATAACAATAATAATAATAAAGTAAAATAAGCCAAAAAGAAAAAGTGATTGATGGATAGATAGATACAGAAAAAGGATAGAGGCGGGCGGTGGTGGCGCACGCCTTTAAACCCAGCACTTGGGAAGCAGAGGCAGGCAGATCGCTGTGAGTTCAAGGCCAGCCTGGTCTACAGAGCAAGTCCAGGATAGCCAAGGCTACACAGAGAAATGCTATCTCAAAGAACAAAAAAAAAAAAAAAAAAAAAAAGAAAAAGGATAGATAGAAAGAAACATTATGTATAATGAACATTTTAAAAACATAGTTGGATATATAGAGGGAATTATAAAATAGAAGGAAAGGTTTCTAAATACTTTGTATGTGAGGTACGTTTGAGCAGGGTTACACTAGAAAGCACAATGAAATGGTCAGATACTTGAATTTATTTGTAGCACATTCCAAACGCAGTGGGTCCTCTGTGTCAGCCTGGTGACGCACTACCGCTGCTGGCATTCAGAACAGTGAATAAACAACTGAAAATGTTCCAAACAAATTAAATTACAAGGCCCTTTCAGATGTTGCATTCCTTGAGAACTCAGTCTATATTAAAACCACACCAAAGCTTGGTTTATGTATTAAAAGCGTGTTCTCAGCTCTAATTATAAACAGGTTTCTCACTCTAGTGTATGTATGAGTGACTATGGGGACATTGACAAATCACAAGGGATACAGAGGTAGTTTTTTTTTGGTTTTTTTGTTTTGTTTTGTTTTTTGTTTTGTTTTTTGTTGTTCATGGCATAGATGTGATATAGCACCCTACCCAGAGGTACCCTAGTCACAAGTACATGCCCCACAGGCTCTCAGGCCCCTCCTCGGGAACATCACCACCCCATTAAGAGCTAATATTCTGGGGGCTGGAGAGTTGGCTTAGTGGTTAAGAACACTGTCTGCTCTTCCAAAGGTCCCGGGTTCAATTCCCAGCACCCACGAGGCGGTTCACAACTGGAGTCTGTAACTCCAAGATTTGACACCCTCAACACCAATGCACATAAATTAAAATTAAATAAAAATTAAAAAAAAAAAAAAAAAGAACTAATCTTCTGGGCCTCAGCCTTTGGGATGCTCTGGGAGACCCCAGTAGATGTCCTCTTAGGAAACACAGTTTGGAGGGAGTGGGAGGGGACAGCTGCCAGAGCCTTGGTCCCTTCCCTGTGACCCCTCTGATGCCCACAGGCCACCTCACAAAATGCTGCCTCTGGTTCCTTTTCTCTCCTAGGGTTTGGACTTTGAGGCTCAGAACCAGCACACTCTGTACATAGAAGTGACCAACAAGGAGCCCTTTGCAGTGAAACTCCCCACTGCCACTGCCACCGTGGTGGTCCACGTGGAAGACGTCAACGAGGCCCCTGTGTTCGTCCCACCTTCCAAAGTCATCGAGGCCCAGGAGGGTATCGCTCTTGGGGAACTGGTCTGTGTC
Source organism: Acomys russatus (assembly GCF_903995435.1). Taxonomy (NCBI): domain Eukaryota; kingdom Metazoa; phylum Chordata; class Mammalia; order Rodentia; family Muridae; genus Acomys; species Acomys russatus. The sequence goes on from NC_067162.1 coordinate 31,203,821, forward strand.
TATACCGCACAGGACCCGGACAAGGAGGAACAGAAGATCAGGTACCTGGGGGCTGGGCGTAGACATGCTTGGGTGGCCTGCTCCCTTCACCGTTAAGTCTGTTCCACTCTGCCATCGCCGTTCCTGCACCAAACCCCGCCTTCCTGCCTCGCCCGAGGCTGAAGGCTCTGTAGCTGGTCTGAGGACACTCTAGACGGTAGCAGAATTCTGTGCGTGCTCACTGTGACCCTTCTCAACCTTCTGTCCAGCTACCAAATCTTGAAAGACCCAGCCAGCTGGCTAGCCATGGACCCGGACAGTGGTGAGATCACTGCTGCGGGCGTCCTTGATCGTGAGGACGAGCAGTTTGTGAAGAACAACGTCTACGAGGTCGTGGTGCTGGCCACAGACAGCGGTGAGAGCATCCGCCTGGTCCTTCCCACCAGCGTGCCTGTGGCAGTACCCAGGGCAAGTGACACAGCGGAGAATCCTTAGAGAGAGGATTGACAAACCCATCTGGATTTAAAGGCTTGACTGCTATGATCCTAATTATTCTAAATCCCAAGAGATAGGCAAGGTGCTGCGGCCTCCCTTTTCAACTTGTTTTTAGTTCACTCCACTCTAAATTGGCCTGTCAGTTTCTACTGATGCTTGCCTGACAAGGGCTTCTGGGAATACCACAAGTGATTAGTGGTGGTGTGCAATAATGGAGGGGGGTGGGGTTACAATCTTATGCCATCTGCTTGACGTTTAGCGAGCCGGTGCCTTGAGGCAGGTTTGTCTGAAGCTTCGGTGACCCCGAAGCTGGTCAGTAGATGACTGTGCTAGCTTGAGGCAGCCGGTAGGTTTTACTCTTGATTGATTGTAGTGGCTGCCTGAATGCAGTCGCTGCAGCTACCTATGATTTGTTAGTAATGTCAGCTGTGGTCACAAGTTAGAATTAGGGTGGGATTTAGAATTAGGGTGTGATTGCCTTGCATTCGCCCTCATCAGGTTGATCTACAATGAAGGTAGTGCATGAAGAAGGGACTTAGGAGGGGATAGCGGGGTGGTAACCAGGAGCCGCTTGGAGGCTGGTTGAGTAGGTCTTAGGGGAAATTAGTGTTGTTGGTTCGTTCAGCTACCAAGAGCAAAAGGTAAAAGGAGATCACCTGTGCAATGTCGGACAGGAAACCCTCCCGCCACCGGCACTGGGACACTTCTGCTGACACTTACTGACATCAACGACCATGGCCCGGTCCCTGAACCCCGTCACATCACCATCTGTAACCAGAGCCCTGTGCCTCAAGTGCTGAACATCACGGACAAGGACCTGTCCCCCAACTCCTTCCCCTTCCAGGCCCAGCTGACACATGACTCAGACATCTACTGGCTGGCAGAAGTCAATGAAAAAGGTAACTGGTGCTAGCAGGAAGCTGCCAGTTCAGCGGGATGGGTGTCAGCCCCACAGTAAGACCCACACACATTCCTGTTCTAGCATGTGAGGGTGACTGAATTAATGGTCTCAAAAATGGCTGTCTGGGCCACACATGGTGGCCCATGCCTTTAATCCCAGTGCTCGGGAGGCAGAGGAAGATGGATAGATCGCTGTGAGTTTGAGGCCAGCCTGATCTACAAAGCAAATCTAGGACAGCCAAGGCTACACAGAGAAACTCTTTCTACCAAAAATAAAAATAAAAATAAATTAAATGATCTGTCTCTCCAGGAGACACCGTGGCCTTGTCCCTGAAGAAATTCCTGAAGCAAGACACATATGACTTGCACCTTTCTCTGTCCGACCATGGCAACAGGGAGCAGCTTACCATGATCAAGGCTACCGTGTGTGACTGCCATGGCCATGTGGAGACCTGCCCCCAACCCTGGAAGGGTGGTTTCGTCCTGCCTATCCTGGGTGCCATCCTGGCTCTGCTGAGTGAGTACCGCAGGGCTCCATGTACAGCTGTGTAGTTAAGAGACCTGGTTTTTCTTAGAACTTCTGGAACTAAGCCGATACTGTTCATTCATTTGTGTGAGTGTTTTGCCTGCATGGGTGCATGTGCACTGGGTATGTGCCTGGAGCTGGAGTCACAGACAGTGTCTGAGAGTTCATGGGTGCAGACCTGATCCTCTCCATGAGCAGCCAGTGCTCTTAACCACTGTGCGCCTGTGTCTCCTGCTCCAGCTCATCCATTTCTTAAACTCTAAACTTAAGGAGCATCTTTTAGTCAGTAGTTATTCCAGAAGTTTCTAGAAGTGTTTTAAAAGTTTCTAGAACTTCTGGAATATGCAGGCTAATGTCTTCCTGTCGTGTCATCTTGTGGTTCTGGGTAGACTACCCAGGAATCTGTTAGAAAGGCAGACTCCCAGTGTCAGGCAGCCTCTTGTTCCTCCAGCTGACTGCCCCCTGCAGTATACTCAACATGCCTGCTTTTTCAAAAACAGGCAGTTTCTCAGGCCTGCCATCCTACAGACCTGCTGATGCAGAAGCGTAGGGGTAAGACCTGGCTACCTGTGTCTCAGCAAACCCTCAAGGGCCTTTAAAATGTGCCACAGTGTAAGGATCATTGGACCACTAGGCAGAAGTGTTTAGTTAAAAACAAATTTCCTTCTTTCATGACATTTGCAGGAAAATGGCTACAACTGGAAATCATTATGCTAAGTAAAATAAGCCAGACTCAGGGAGACACTACCACGTTTTCTCTCACATATGGTACCCAGACTTAGAACCACATATGTAAATTTATATGTGTGTTTATATGTGTGGGTTTGCAGGTAATGAAACTAGAATGGAATTACAAGGGGAAGAAGTAGAGAAGAGGTAATGGGTTACATGTGATAGGAAAGCAGGGGGGGAGGACATTTGTGTGGGGGAAAAAGAGACCAACACAAGTGGGCAGTGGGGACAGGAAATAAATAAAATAATAAAAGCCAGGCCCACACTTTTAATCTAAGCACTCTAGAGGCAGAGGCAGGCCAGTCTCTGAGTTCAAGAGCAGCCTGGTCTGCAAAGTGAGTTCCAAGACAGCCAGAGTGTTACACAGAGATACTCTGACTCAAACAAAACAAAACAAAAAGACCACCAATAAATAAGTAAATAAAATAAAGTTTTCCTAGGGATGGACATGGTGATAACATGTCTGTAACCCCAGCCCCCAGGGAGCAGAGCAGGAGTATTGCCACAAGTTCAAGGCCAGCCTAGGCTACATAGTGAGACCCAGTCTCCAAAACAGCAACAATAATAATAATAATAGTAATAATCAAATTTGAGCTGAGTATGGTGGCATATATTTGCAATCCCACCACTAGGGGGGGATCACAAATTTCATGGCCAGCCTGGATGACAAAGTGAAACCTTGTCCTAGAAAACACACACATACACATCCAAGCCCCAGATTTCTTTGCTGCAGGGATAGAAACTATCTTAGGCAGGTGCTTTTTCTGGTTTTCTGGCTTGGTCGTCACACACAGTGCTCATAGCAGCCAGGGAGGTATGGGACAAGGATGAGCCTTTACTACTCAACATACTGTTCCCCATCCAGGGCTTAGGCACCAAGAGGTAGGGCTAGGGGGCTGAGAAGGCAGCACAGAACAAAACAGGCATGGGCCACCCTGGCAGAGTGGCTGCCAGAGCACAGAGAGCTGATACCAGGCAGCTTAGCAGGCCAGCGAGTGTTGCCATAGAGAGAGAAAGCCAGAGGAAGGACCAGGTAGGAAGTGTGTGGTTTTAACTAGGATGAACAGAATAGGCATCAATGAAGGAGGTATAAAGTAAAGATCTGAAAGAGGGAGGAAAAGCAACCACAAACGTGTTCAGAACAACAGGCCCTGGGGCAGGACTGTGCTCAGTATGGAAACTGCAGTGGCTGTGTTGGGGAAAAGTAGGAAATGAGGTCAGAGGGTGATGGGTGTATGGTCCTTGTAGTGGATTTTGTGGACTGCTAGAAAGACTCTGGGTAAATGGGAAGTCACTAGATTTGGAGCATCAGAGTGCGAACGTTTATGGCTGGAAATGATTCCAAGCATTTGGGGCTGAGCAAGTAGAAATGCTTTTGGAACTGGTCCCTGAGACCTTCTGCGCCTTGCCTCCGTCCCCACATCCCCCCACCCATGGGGTGAGTCCCGTGAGTCATAGGAGCCAGGTAAGGAATTTGCTCACTGGGTTACAAACTCCATCAAACTCCTTGGTGCTGTTTTTTGATCCATTGGATTGTTTTTTCTCCTTGTTAGCTTTGTTTTCTGTTCTGTGATAAAAATATCCTGTCAAATGCTAGGTGGTGGGGGCACATGCCTTCAATCACAGCATTCAGGAGGCAGGGTCAGGTAGACCTCTGAGTTTCAGGCCATCTTGAAGCAAGTTCCAGGACAGCCAGGGCCACCCTGTCTCAAAAACGAACAGGGGCTGGAGAGATGGCTCATTGGTTAAGAGCACTGACTGATCTTCCTGAGGTCCTGAGTTAAATTCCCAACAGTGACTTACAACCCTCTAGTGCCCTCTTCTGGCGTGCAGGTGTATGTACATAGAGATAGGGCACTCATACATTCTATTTAAAAAAAAAAAAAAAAAAGACAAAAGCAACTTAAGGGAGAAAAGGTTGTTTTTGCTCACAACTCCAGGTTTCAGTCCAGAACTTGAAGCAGCTTGTCATAAGTGCAATCAAGAACAGGGAGGAGGAGCTGGAGAGATGGCTCGATGGTTAAGAGCACCGACTGCTCTTCCAAAGGACCTGGGTTCAATTCCCAGCACCCACATGATGGCTCATAACTTATCTGCAACTACAGTTCCAAGGGATCTGATGCCCTTTTCTAGCCTCTGTGAGGATCAGACATGTACATGACTATTAGAAATATAAGCATCAGTGCACATAAAAATAAAGGAACAAGCCAGGCGTGGTGGTGCATGCCTTTAATACCAACAGTCAGGGAGGCAGAGGCAACTGGATCTCTGAGTTCAAGGCCAGCCTGGTGTACAAAGTGAGTCTGGGAGAGCTAGGGCTGTTACACAGAGAAGCCCTGTCTTGAAAAACTATAAACAAACAAACAAACGAGACTGGGATGTACACTTATGTTCACTTTCTTCGCTCACATACAGTTCAGGATCCCCTGACTAAGGAATGGTACCACCCACAGTGGGCAAGTCTTTCCACCTACAATAATCCCCCACAAGAAAACCTGACCTAGACAGTCCTCCTTTGAGATTCTAATCCCAAGTCATTCTAGAGTGTGTCCAGTTGACAGTGAAAACTAACCATCAAACTAGTGGTGGTCATTCATATCTTAGAAATTGTTAAGGGATAATAAGCAAGACCTTATAAGACAGTTCGCTCCCCACATCATCCAGACTAAATTGAAATGAGCCAGGAATCTCTACTTTAAGAGAACTGGCCCTTAGCCAGGCAGTGGTGGCACACACCTTTAATCCCAGCACTTGGGAGGGAGAGGCAGGCAACTCTCTTGTGAGTTCAAAGCCAGCCTAGTCTACAGAGCTAGTTCCAGGACAGTCAAGGCTACACGAAGAAACCCTGTTTTGGGGGAAGAGAAGAGAAAAAGGGGGAGAGAGAGGGGAAAAAAGGATAATAAGTTTAAACTGTGGCAAGGACTTGGGAGAGGATGTTGGAGTTAAAAATAAAATATGATTTCCTTTTGCCAATTTGTTGTGGGAAGAAATTTGCCCAGCCAGGCCAAATGGGGAAGTGAGTAAGCAGAGACACACAAGCCTTGGGCTCAGGTGAGAAACCCAGCTTGCCTTTACTCTTCCCCCAGACCCTCTGGGGAGGAAAAGAGAAGAAAAGTCACATCTGTTCCATACCTGGATGTGCATCCTTAGAAGCCATGACCTCCCTGAGAAAGCTAGGACAGTGGATCTATCCATCGCCAGTAACAACAACAATCCCAACAGTTTCCGTGGCCTCTTGACTGCCACAGCAGAGAAGGCGAGAGAGGACCCCATGACAGTTGGGGAGAACAGCCTAGCCTTGGCTTGGCAGTTCTTCCCAGGCAAAAGCTTTGCCAGTCTTTCCAACTGTGTCACTGGAAGCCAGCCTCCCCTTAAAATTCCAATTTAGCCTTCGCAACTAAATCAGTTATTACAGTATACCAACATTGCATTATTTTACCTTTAAGTCTGTGGCTGGCTTATAGGACATCAAATGACCCAAGAGTCTGATGGGAGGTAATGACTGGTTGCAGGGGCTCCTGTTCCATTAATACCATCAGCATGGCAAATTCTGATGTAGCAAATGCTGTAGGGTTGTAGGCAGGATTGGTGCCTCCACCTTCAGGAGGAGGTGACATTAAGCGGAGACATAAGGTAAAGCCATGAATGTGCATAAAAGACAGTGACTATGGGGCCCTGAATCTCCATGGAGCTGGATGTGGTAGTGTATTCTTGTGATCCCAGCATTTGGAAGGTCTTGGGGCCAGGGTGTGTTAGCCAGGGTTCTCTAGAGGAACAGAACTTACAGAATGAGGCTATATTACCAGGCAGTGGTGGCACACACCTTTAATCCCAACACTTGGGAGGCAGAGACAGGTGGATCTCTCTGAGTTCAAGGGCAGCCAGGGCTACATAGAGAAACCCTGTTTTGAAAAACAAAAATGAGCTGGGCGTGGTGGCGCACACCTTTAATCCCAGCACTCGAGAGGCAGAGGCAGGTGGATCGCTGTGAGTTCGAGGCCAGCCTGGTCTACAAAGTGAGTCCAGGATGGCCAAGGCTACACAGAGAAACCCTGTTTCGAAAAACCAAAAAAAAAAGAAAGAAAGAAAGAAAGAAAGAAAGAAAGAAAGAAAAACAAAAACGGGCTGGAGAGATGGCTCAGAGGTTAAGAGCACTGACTGTTCTTCTAGAGGTTCTGAGTTAATTCCCAGCAACCACTTGGTGGTTCACAACCATCTATAATGTGACCTGATGCCCTCTTCTGGCCTGTAGGTGTAATGCAGGCAAGGTACTGTATACATAATAAATAAATCTTTTTTAAAAAGAAAGAATGAGGATATGTGTATGGGATTTACTAGAATGCCTTACAGGATGTGGTTCAGCTATTCCGACACTGACTATCCTCCAGTGGAAGATCTAAGAATTGAGTAGCTGTTCAGTCTATAAGGCTGGGTATTTTCAGCTGGTCTTTAGTGTGCAAGAATCCCAATGAAGGAGTTTCTAATGCCAGTGAAGGAACAGACCTGCTAGCCAGAGAGAGCATGCAGGCAGAGAGAGCAAGCTTCTTTCTTCCATGTCCTTATATAGGTTGTCACCAGAAAGTATAGCCCAGATTAAAGGTAAATTTTCCCACCTCAAAAGATCTGGATTAGCCGGGCGTGGTGGCGCACGCCTTTAATCCCAGCACTCGGGAGGCAGAGGCAGGTGGATCGCTGTGAGTTCGATGCCAGCCTGGTCTACAAAGTGAGTCCAGGATGACCAAGGCTACTCAGAGAAACCCTGTCTCGAAAAACCAAAAAAAAAAAAAAACAAAAGATCTGGATTAAAAGTGGGTCTTCCTCCGGGCATGGTGGCACATGCCTTTAATCCTGGCACTTGGGAGGCCGAAGTAAGCTGATCGATGTGAGTTTGAGACCAGCCTGGTCTACAAAAAGAATCCAGGACAGCCAGGACTACACAGAAAAATTCTGTCTCAAAAAACAAACAAAACAAAGTTCCTCACAGGGGCTGGAGAGATAGATGGCTTAGATGTTAAGAGCACTGTCTGCTCACAACCATCTATACTGGGATCTGATGCCGCCTTCTGTCAAGCAGGAGTACATGCAAGTAGATCACTCATACACATAAAATAAGTAATTCTTTTTTAAAAAACAAATCCCTCACAGATGTACCCAGCTGCTTGGGTTTTAGTTAATTCCAGATGTGGTCAAGTTGACAACCAAAAACAGCCATCACACAGGGGCATCAGGAGTTCAAGACTAGCCTCAGCCAGACAGTGAGACTAATCTGGGCTACAGGAATCCCTCTCTGAAAAACCCATAAGTTAATAAATAAATTGATTGATTGAACGTAAATAAATAATGTTCTGTTCTGAGGGCCTGGCTGGCCTCGTGTTTGGGGGAGTACTTACATTTCTCCACTTGTTCAGCCCTTCTGCTGGCACTCCTCTTGCTGGTGAGAAAGAAGAGAAAGGTCAAAGAGCCCCTGCTGCTCCCAGAGGATGACACTCGTGACAATGTCTTCTACTATGGTGAAGAGGGCGGTGGCGAAGAGGACCAGGTGGGTCCTGGAAGGGGTTAGGATGGTAGATATGGATGCCCCCAAGGCCCATGACGGCAACAGTTGCATCATCCAACAACCTCTGTGAATTGTGTTGACTTCCCAACAGAAGCATCATCTTCTTGCAGAACGGGCCACCACCCTCCCTCTCCTGGGAGGGTGTCTAATGCCAGAGTCTCTTTGCCCCAGCTAAGTGGCTCTCAAGTCTGCACTTAATTTGGAAGAAGAGGGGACAGTAGAAGCAAGGGATTTCTGGGGGTCCCTTCCAGAGCATCAGAGGGATGGCAGTTGACCAGCCACTGGAGAGCGGGGCACATTCTCAACCCAGCGCTCCCTTTTGTTTCCATGAAGGACTATGACATCACCCAACTCCACCGGGGGCTGGAGGCCAGGCCTGAGGTGGCTCTCCGCAATGACGTGGCACCAACCTTCATCCCCACACCCATGTACCGTCCCCGGCCAGCCAACCCAGATGAAATTGGCAACTTCATCGTTGAGGTGAGGCATGCCAGGTTAACCCAGAGCAGCCCTGAGTCAGGCACAAGTAGCGTGAGAGGACAGACAGGAAGAAGCACTTGCTGCGTGAGCCTGACAACAGTTTATCCCCGTAATCTACTGTGGTAGGGAAGAACAGACTCCCAGAGTTGTCTACACACAGCACCACAGCACGTGTGCCCACACACACACACACACACACACATGCCACAGCGACCATATCATCATCACCACCACCACCATCTAGCTTCTTTAACTTCACATTTGGCCGGTCAGCTGCCCTGGGGTCAGGGTGATGGGCAGCAGGCTTCAGCCCCAGCTCCCACCCTTCATTCCTCTCTTTTGGGGAAATGGAAACAGAACGTCTTGCCCCTTTGACTGTTGGAGTTAGTCTAGCAGCGAGCCTCTCTTCTTGAGCTTTGTTTGGAAGAGTGCTGCACCAGACACACAGGTGCTCACATCTGGAAAGGCACACCAGCAACAGGTGTTCACACCTGGGAAGCTGCACCAGACACACAGGTGCTCACACCTGGAAAGGTACACCAGCAACAGGTGTTCACACCTGGGAAGCTGCACCAGACACACAGGTGCTCACACCTGGAAAGGCACACCAGCAACAGGTGTTCACACCTGGGAAGCTGCACCAGACACACGGGTGCTCACACCTGGAAAGGCACACCAGCAACAGGTGTTCACACCTGGGAAGCTGCACCAGACACACGGGTGCTCACACCTGGAAAGGCACACCAGAAACAGTTGTTCACACCTGCGAAGGTACACCAGACACACACAGGTGCTCACACCTGGAAATGTTCAGGAGAGCTGGTTCAGAGAAGATGCTTTGAGCCTCTTGTTAGAGGAGGACAGCTAGATGAGACAGTGTGCCAATTCTATCTTACTTTCATCCCATTCTTGGAAATAAGAGAACAATGTCCTGTCTGTCAGGTACTAACCTACTATAGTTTCATATGTACTCAATTCCCCAAAAACCGCGAGAGCATCACCATGTTACAGGTAGGAAATAGGCATACAACAGTTGAGAGATTTGCCCAAGGTCTCAAAACTGGAGTGTGGAGTCATTTTGCTTGATCTGTCTAACTTCAAAGTCATGGTCCTCACTCACTGGCTTGGGTCGCCCTGCCCAACTGTGCTAAATAGTTTCTGTGCATTATTTAATTTCAACTTTCAAAGCCTGAGGGGCAGAGGCCAGGCAGCCTTTCCCTGGGGTGGGGGTAAGGGGCTGAATACAGAGGCTAAGCAGATACACTGATCTGCCAAAACCCAGGCAGCTGGCAAGGGTTGCCATCCTGCCTGGCTAACTGCTGATCTCTGTTACCCTAGAACCTGAAGGCTGCCAACACCGACCCCACCGCCCCGCCCTATGACTCCCTGCTGGTCTTTGACTATGAGGGCAGCGGCTCTGATGCTGCCTCCCTGAGCTCCCTCACCTCCTCGGCTTCAGACCAGGATCAGGACTACAACTACCTTAACGAGTGGGGAAGTCGATTCAAGAAACTGGCTGATATGTACGGTGGAGGCGAGGACGACTAGGCCGGCCCGCCAGGCTATCCAGGCGACAACTGAAGATCTGGTCACAGCAGCATCTCAAGAGAGCCTAGCTTCCGCTTCAGCCGAGGACTGCGCAGCTCAACCGGAAGCGTCCTGCGTACCATACTGCATCTGACATGAAGGCTGGACTGTAAGCCTTTTAGGTGCAAGAATGTGACACCGACTCCAACATTGAGCTCCTCTCAGAGGCAGAATTTCTAGAGGTCTTCAGCCTGCAACATAAGCTCGACCCTGCCACCTCAGGACCGACTTGCTCTGTTGCCCTCCATGACTTTCCCACTCAAATGGCTCCTTCTCTTTAAAAAGAGGCCTCTTACTACAGTTTTCAAAGGGGGGGGGGGGCATCATTGTCCACCCAGGTCCTCCAAAAGAGACAACCTGCAGGGCTCACTGGCCCTAGTACATTTCTCTGATCTCCAGACCTTGAGGCTTCACATTGGAATGGATTGTCGATTTTATTTTATTTTTTCTGAGTATGTCTTAAGTCGCCTTGTTTTTGTTTTTTGCCTTGTATTTTTTTTTTCCTCTGTGCTGTAGATGGGAAGTGATGACAATCGTGTAAATGTACTAGAATTTTTTTTATTAAATGAATTTTTCCCAGAGGTGCTAGGGGAGTGAATCTGAAAAGCAACTTAGTGCTTCTTATGTGAAGCATTGAGTTTGGTGGTTTTTACAAGCTCTTGCAAATGCCCTTGCTTCTCCCCGACTTCCCCTTGTGGTAGATATGCTCAGAATTCACTCACATGCCCTGTGGCTTCAACTGATCTTGGGACAGGCGGGCAGAAGTGGTGCAGCGACAGACAGGAGGTGCTATATAGACCTTCCGTCCCTCCCCTGCAGCTTCAGAGCCCTGAGAGACCCACAGTTTACTTCCTTCCCTGCAATTGAGTGGTCCAAGCCTGTAGTTACTTGGGGTGTGAAATCAGGAGTTGAAAGCCTTTGTGGGCTTTGTAGCAAGTGAGGTCAGTGCCCAGGGGGAGGGGGAAGGAGGAGGAGGATCATGGGTGGTGTGTTTCCATAATCCTAGCTCTGAGGCTTGAGGCCGGAGATCTCAAATTGGAGGTCCGCCTGGGTTACGAATCAAGACTCTTGTCTCAAGACAAAAGTACTTAGGAGGGCAGCCAGAGCTGGTTGTTGGTTGGTTGGTTTTTTTGAGACAGGGTTTCTCTGTGCGGCCTTGGCTGTCCTGGACTTACTTTGTAGACCAGGGTAGCCTTGAACTCACAGGGATCCGCCTGCCTCTGCCTCCCAGGTGCTGAGATTAAAGGTATGTGCTACCACACTGGGCTCGCTCAGAGCTTTGTGATGGCTGTGTCACAAACAAACAAACATGCCACATGGTGAGTGTTTTCCAAGTCTAACAGCACTTAACATTGGTGACATTTTTTTTTTTTTTTTTAAGATTTATTTGCTTATTATGTATACAGTGTTTTTACCTGCCTGTTTTGCTGCAGGCCAGAAGAGGGACCCAGATCTCATTCTAGATGGTTGTGATCCATCATGTGGTTGCTGGGAATTGAACTCAGGACCTCTGGAAGAGCAGACAGTGCTCTTAACCTCTGAGCCATCTCCCCAGCCCCCATTTGGTGACATCTTTAGCTTGGCCTCATAGCCAAACTCTGAGGGGGTGGGTATTCCAGCATTAAAGAGTGACAACTTTGTGAGTTTTTATTTATGTATTATTTATTTATTTTTGTTTTGTTTTTAAACAATATATTGAAATTAAGCAAAACGGGAAATAAGGGAACCCATTCAGAGTGTTAGCCATATTAGAATAAATTAGAATGTTGCTGACACTGCTAGGGCAAGAAAACAGGTCAGCATGGCATGGTGGCGCATGCCTGTAACACTAGCACTCAAGGAGGTGGAGGCAGGCAGATCTCTGTGAGTTCAAGGCCAGCCTGGTCTACACAGTGAATCCAGGACAGCCAAGGCTACTCAGAGAAGGAGGGAGGGAGAAAAGAAAGCAGCTATCAGAATGCTGTCTTTACGTGAAATCCAAAACTGTCCTTTTTTTGTTTTGTTTTATGTGTATGGGTGATTTTTCTGCATGTGTGTCTCTGTAACGTGTGTGTGCCTGGCGTCCCCTTCACCCAAGGAGGCCCCAGAAGAGAGTGTTGGATGCTCTGGAACCTGGAGTTGTGAGTTGTCATGTGGGTTCTGGGAATCGAACCCAGGTCCTTGTGCAGTCAAGTTAGCATTCTTTACCATTTTGCCATCTTTCTCCAGCCCCACAAAATTGTTCTTTTCAGAAGAGATTGAGGGGCTGGAGAGATGGCTCAGTGGTTAAGAGCACTAGTTGCTCTTCCAGAGGTCCTGAGTTCAGTTCCCAGCAACCACATGGTGGCTCACAACCATCTATAATGAGATCTGGTGCCCTCTTGTGGCCTGCAGGTGTATATGCAGATCGAGAAAACATTAAACAGAAGAGATTGAGTACATTAAGAACAGCCTTAGACAAAATTGTCCTTTTTTTAAAAATGTATATATTTTGCATACAGTGCTCTGCCTACATGTACACTTACACACCAGAAGAGGGCATTAGACTACATTATAGATGGTTGTGAGCCACCATGTTGTTGCTGGGAATTGAACTCAGGACCTTTGGAAGAGCAGACAGTGCTCTTAACCTCTCCCGCCCCCAGTTTACCAAGTTGTCCTGTGACCACCACACATGCACCATGGCCTGCATACCTGTGCACGTGCTCACTAATAAAAAAATATAATCTGCCGGGCTTCGCTTGTGGACCAGAGCATCCTAGAAGCCATGCCAGGGTTGAGCAAGGCCCCTTTAGGGCTTTGGCCAGTGGCGCTTCTGAACACGCTCAAAAAAAAAAAAAAAAAAAAAAAAAAAAATATATATATATATATATATATATATATTTTTTTTTTTTTTTAAAGCTGGGCATGGTGGTGCACGCCTGTAATCCCAGCACTCGGGAGGCGGAGGCAGGTGGATCTCTTTGAGCCTGGTCTGCAAAGTGAGTCCAGGACAGCCAGAGCTGTTAAACAGAGAAACCCTGTATTGAAAAACAAAAGGAAACGAAACCTGTCTCCAAAAAAGGAAAAAATTTAGGGAATTCTGTAGGGTTCTTGTCTATCCTCGATCTGTTTGCTCCCCAGCTGTCAGACCACGTCTGTTCCTGCTTCTTTTGGGCCCCTTTGCCTCTGCCCCCCCTTACCCTCCATCCCCACCCCCACTCTTGTTGCTAAGCAGGTGTGGACGGATAGGATGTCCCAGCCAGTCACACCTGCTACCCCTTATCTCTAACTCCCCTCTCAGAGGCTGAATGAAGCAGGGAAACCTACCCACAGCTACTGTTCGGCCCGCCTTCTCCCCTGGGGTTCTGGAGGGTGTCAAGAGGAGACGTGGCTTTTCACAGCCAAGTCTGGACTCTGAATGGAGTCACCAGCCTGAGTATCCAGGAAGGACAGGCCTGGACTAGGTGGTTAGGGTGTGCGGCATGCTCTTGTCTTTCTGTGAATGCACTTCCCATCTGCAGAGTGGACCGGTGGGCATCAGGCTCCGTAACCAGAAACCAGGGGCCTGACATGCTCAGCAGGAGAGGGTGCTTGCTGCCAAGCCCAAGCCTGGTGACCCAGAGAACTGACTTCCTAAAGTTGTCCCCAGACCCACATACACATGAGCACACAAACTAAAAAAAGTTACAGAGAAACCCTGTCTGGAAAAACTTAAAAAAAAAAATCGAAGTAGTGAACCATGGCCAGATGTCCAAGTCAAGGCAGGGACTATCTGGAGGTCAGCTGACTGACAAGCCACCATTGACAATTGGGGCAGTCCCCCTGGAAAGGCGCGCCAGCAGCCTGTCCTGTATATATCTAGTTCGGCTCACTGGGGAACTGGGGTTTTGTTTTGTTTTGTTTTTCGAGACAGGGTCTCTCTGTGTAGCCTTAGCTTTCCTGGACTCGCTTTGTAGACCAGGCTGGCCTCGAACTCACAGCAACTGCCTGCCTCTGCCTCCTGAGTGCTGGGATTAAAGGTGTGCGCCACCATGCCCGGCTCACTGGGGAACGGTATGGGCCACCTCCCCACAGACCGAAGGCAGAGCCAGTCTTCCACCTCCCAGCCAACTTTTCTTTTTCTTCCCTTTCTTTCCTTTTATGTATATATGTATGTATGTTTGCTGCTGCTGCTGTCGTTTTTGTTTTCGAGACAGGGACTCTGTAACAGCCCTAGCCCTCCTGGAACTCACGCTGAAGACCAGGCTGGCCTCAAACTCACAGAGACCCAACGCACCCGGGCCTCATGCAACTTGTCTAAGGAGGCATGGTTCAGAGGCCAAATTGACAAGCGGCACTTCTGAGTAAGGCCTTGAGCAAATCGCTTGAGGTACGGGCACGCGCTCGCTCTCGCTCGCTCTCTCTCTCACTCTCCCTCCCTCCCTCCCTCCCTCCCTCCCTCCCTCCCTCCCTCATTTTTCTTTTACAAATGGGATGAGTAAACAAGGTTTCATCTGCAAAGTGTTGAGAAGGGTTCCTGGCCTGTGAGGCCTGCGTAAGAGTGATTGCTAGCACTGCTGACGCGGGAGGTTGAGGGAGTGGCGGGCCTGGTTACACATCCTTGTACAAGGAACCTGCCTGGAAGGTGAGCTTCCAATAGGAAGAACTCCCGGAAAGTCCCAGAGTGCTAGAGACCACCCCCTACCCCACCCTACCTCACCCCACCTCACGTGACCAGTCGCTCTGGTTATCCCAAAGGGACGTTCTCTTCCCTCCCAGCAGAGGGCACCATTCTCCCAAACCACGGCTGTAGCAGGCATTTGCAGCCAGGATTGCCAGGGTGGGGCCTACGGGAAGGGAGGTCACGCGACAAAGCCCCTGGCTGTGGCATACCTTATATGGACGTCTGCTTGTGAAGTCAGATCTGCCATAAAGACGTGTTCAATCAGTGAATGGAAAAAGCTTTCTGACAGAAGATGCGCCATCCTCATATGGGGACTGTGACTGAGTGGACAGCAGCGGTCCATATCTACTGGGCTGTCATTGTCTATAGCCTTTACCAGAGAGTCAGCTCTCTCAAACCTGTCAGGCACACGGAGAGAGCGGGTTGTTTTGTTTGTTTGGGGGGGGGGGGGAGCAGTTTAATGGTTTTCTGTTTTTAAAGGAAACTGAGGGCCAGAGAGATGGCTTAGTGGTTAATTAAGAGCACGGTACGTATTGCTCTTGCAGAGGACCCAAGTTCAATTCCCAGCATCCACATGGTGACTCACAACTATTGGGTTTCAGACCCGTATATGCAGTTGAAGTGCCCGTTCAACCAAGGTGGACGTGACCTCCAGGTTCTCCCAGCATCCCTAGGTCCCTACCTGCTACAGGGCGTGGCTGGCATACCCTGCCCTCTATCCTGAACTCATCAACCCAGGGGTGGGGTTGGGGGCTTCATGGCCCCCAGAGGCTCTTCATTATATAATCCAGACATTTTTTTGTCATCCCCCCTCCCGTTTTTTCCTTTCTCTTCTACCTCTCCTCCCTCCCTTTCTCCTTCTCTCCCCTCTCTCTCCCCCTCTCCCCCTCCTCTCTCTCCTCTCTCCTCAGGCACCTGTCTCTGCCCCTCCTCCTGCTTGGCTGCCAAGAGCTGCTCCCAGTAAACCTGCATTTATATACTTCAACTTGACTTGCATTAGCTCATATCACCGATCAATAAGGTTTATCAACAACCATTCATAACTCCAGTTCCAGAGGATTCAAAGTCCTCTAATGACCTACATTGGTACCGGCCCACACAGGTGCTGGCAAAATGTCAGTACACATAAAATAATAAAAATGAATAAGTCTAAAAAAAAAAAAAAAAAAAAAGGAAATTGTGAGTAAGGATAAGTGCCAGGCTGGGCATGGTGGCACACCAGGGTGCGTACCTGTAATCTCAGTACTTGAGAGGAAAACCGAGGTGGGAATTGTGAGCTCTAGGCAGATCTACACAGAAAGACACAGGGCGAGGAAGAGCAACAGTCTTCAGATCTAGTTCTCCTAGATCCCCAAGAATGGCTTTTTATGTTTCCTTTAAGGACAGTGTCTCATGTATGCCAGGTTGGTCTGGAACTCAAATTTGAACTCACTATGGAGCCTTAACCCTTGTTCTTTCCCTGCTTCCCAAATGCCCAGATAACAGGAAGGCACCACCACCCTAGTTTATGTAGTGCTGTAACTGAGCCTGAAGCTTCATGAGTGCCAGGCGAGTATTCTGCCAACGGAGGTACTTCCCCAGCTCTTTTTATCATTAGGAATAAAACCTCTCAGCCAGGCATGATGGCAAATGTGCTTAATTCCAGCACCCAGGAGGCAGACACAGGCTGAACTCTGTGAGTTCTAGAACAGCCTACATAGCACGTTCCAGGACAGCCAGAACTGCATGGAGAGACTCTGTCTCAAAAAAAAACAAAACCAAGCCGGACGTTGGTGGCGCACACCTTTAATCCCCAACACTCAGGAGGCAGAGGCAGGCGGATCACTGTGAGTTCAAGGCCAGCCTAGTCTATAGAGTGAGTTCCAGGACAGCCAAGGATACACACAGAAACCATGTCTTGAAAAACAAAACAAAACAGAAAGCCAAAACCAACAAGAAAGCAAGGTTGATGAATCCAGGAACCAACTTCCTGCCTTACACTCAAAGGTAAAGCCCTGGCCCAGTGTTACACAAAAGCCACACCCCACCCTGCCGGAGGTTATGGCTCAGGGGTGTAGCCTTCAGATGTCACTCTGTTCCTGCACTCAGGCAGACTGCCCACCTGGCTGTGAGACCCCATGCCCTATGCCACCCCTTCCAGCCTCTTTTGGGGGTCCCTTTGAGCATGTTGTAAGTTATCCCACAGCTCTTGTATTCCTTTATGTAACAACTATTGATCAAATGTGTTCTATGCCAGGTACCATTGTTGGTTATGGAAAAAAAAGAAAGTCAGTAAGCAGCTAAAAATCCTGAACTCCAACATACCAGGGGCTCTGGGCAAAAATCTCTGTAGAGATGTTTGATTCAGTGGCATACATCTATTAGGCTAGTACTTGGATGGTGGATGGAGGAGAATCAGGTGTTTGAGGCCAGCCTTGGCTATATACTGTATAGTTTGTGGCTAGCCCGGGCTGCGTGACAAGCTGTCTAATAAAAGTGAAATGTGCCCACACCTTTAATCTCAGAACTTGGGAGGCAGAGGCAGGCGGATCGCCGTGAGTTCGAGGTTAGCCTGGTCTACAAAGGGAGTCCAGGACAGCCAAGCCTACACAGAGAAACCTTGTCTCACAGAGAAAAACAAAAAAATGAAATGTGTAGGGTTTGCTGTGCAATAAAAGGTGAGCCCAAGGAGAAGAGAGAGCTGGGTTAGGGGAAAGGGGCTGGAGAGAGGACTTGGTTCTAGAGCCAAAGAAGGCTTTGCTGAGAAGTGTGTAGCAAAAACTTAGGGAGCAAGCTCACGAGTGGATATTTCAGTGTGAGGAACAGAAAATGAAAACTCTATGCAGAAGAGACTGGTGAAGCCAGGTG
Organism: Acomys russatus; assembly: GCF_903995435.1. Lineage (NCBI taxonomy): Eukaryota > Metazoa > Chordata > Mammalia > Rodentia > Muridae > Acomys > Acomys russatus. Next base: position 31,221,548 of record NC_067162.1, read on the forward strand.
TGGTGGCGCACGCATTTAATCCCAGCACTTGGGAAGCAGAGACAGGCAGATTGCTGTGAGTTCGAGGCCAGCCAGGTCTACATAGTAAGTCCAGGACAGCCAAGGCTACACAGAGAAACCCTGTCTCAAAAAACTAAAAAAAAAAAAAAAAAGAAAAAAGAAAGAAAGGAGAAAGAAGAGACTGGTTGTTCGGCACGCAGGCCAGCTTGTCTGTAGCACAAGAGCGAGAGAGAAGTAAGGAACAAGATCCAGGGTGCCCTGTGCTGAACAGCTTCCTCAGCTAGGGGCTGAGTGAAGATAGCCGGCCAGGCCTGGAAACCCTGCGGAAAGTCCTGACTCAGCCTTGCTCTGGAGCCAGCAAAACCTGATTCTTTCACTGAGCCATCCCCAGTCACCAAGGAGGAGGCCAGGGCCTGCCTGGGCCTGTGTCAGCTGCAGACCTGGCAGACAGGCACAGCAAGATTCTTCTCTCAGGGCCCTAGGGCAGACTGAGAGGCTGTGAGAAAGCAGAGCCCTGGTTTAAAAGTACCAAGGTGTGTGGAGGGGCAGGGGAGCGCCTGACATCTCCCCCAAGGGCCCAAGGGAGCCCTATGAGGTGGTATTTGAGGAGCACCCAGTGTCAGGGCCTGGGCTGACATGAAGGTTCCATGAGAGGTACCTGCTGGTACTATTGCTCTTATCTGTTCTTAGGCCCTCTCCAAGTTCAAGGTGGGCCAGCAGCCCTGCCCAGTCCTTCAACATAGCCCGGTCTCTACCCAGCAAGCTACAGGCTGTCTAGGGTGGAAATCTGAAAGGGGATGGGTGGGTCAGGAATGCTGGAATCTGGCTCTGCCATTCCTGTCCCCACTGCTCTCTCAGTGAGCCAGGCTCAGTGGCTATCAGGGCAGGACACAAAAGGCCTGTGTGTTATGCTGACTACCACAGCACTCCTGGAAGACAGTGCTGACTCAGAGGACTTACAAGCACTTGAGGTTTGTGACTGAAACACCTACCATCGCAGGACACAGTGGTTAAGGTTCACTTCCTCCAAATCAAACCCACTTCTTAACTCAGGGCCTCCATGTTTGCCTCTTGCCGGGCACACCAGCCCCTTCCCTTCCTCAGCCACCGCCCAATGTCAGCTTGTCAGGGCTGCTGTCCTTGGATAGCGCTTTTTTGTTGTTGTTTTGTTTTGTTTTTTGAGACAGGGTTTCTCTGTGTAGCCTTGGCTGTCCTGGACTCCATTTGTAGACCAGGCTGGTCTTGAACTCACAGTGATCTGTCTGCCTCTGCCTCCCAAGTGCTGGAATTAAAAGCATGTGCCACCATGCCTGGCTTCGGATAGGCCTCTTTGTTCTTTCTTTTTTTGTGTGTATGTACCTATTTGTGTGTATGTGCATGTGTGTGCTGGGGATGTAGAGGCCAGAGGGTGATGTTGGGTATCTTCCTCAATTGTTCTCTACCTTATTGTCATCATCATCATCATCATCATCTGTGTGGCAGGGGATGGGGGGGGTTCCATAAAGAGTTTCTATGTGTGGCCCCAACTGTCTTATAATTCACTCTGTAGGACCAGGCTGGTCTTGAACTCAGAGGTCTGCCTGCCTTTGCTTCCTGAGTTCTGGGATAAAGGCAGTGTGTGCCACCATCACTACCTACTATCTTTTTTCTTTTTTTTCTTTTTTTTTTTTTTAGACAGGGTCTTACTTTGTAGCCTTGATTTACGTACAACCTGCTATATACACCAGACGGGCTTTAACTCACAGAGATTATCTGCCTTTGCTTCCCAAGTGCTGGCATTACAGATACGTGCCAACCCATCTGCTGTGCTGGTTAGTTTTTTGTTAACTTGACGTAACCTAGAGTCAACTGGAGAGTGTGAACATCAATTGAGGTATGGCCTCCATCAGATAGGCCAGCAGGCAGTTCTGTGAGGCAGGTTTTCCTTTCTTAAGATTTACTTTATAGCCGGGCGTGGTGGTGCCGCCTTTAATCCCAGCACTCTGGAGGCAGAGGCAGGTGAATCGCTGTGAGTTCGAGGCCAGCCTGGTCTACAAAGGGAGTCCAGGACAGCCAAGGCTACATAGAGAAACCCTGTCTCAAAAAACCAAAAAAAAAAAAAAAAAAAAAAAAATTTACTTTATTATTTTATTTGTATGAGTGTTTTGTTTGCATTTATGCGTGTATGCCATGAAGGGCTGAAGAGGGTGTTGCAGACAGTGGTGAGCTGCCATGCTGGGAATTGAACCCCAATTGTCTGCAATAGCAAGAAGTGCTCTTAACTAGTGTGAGCTTACTCTTTCTCTCTCCACTTCCTCTCACTCCCCAATCTGGGTCTCATTATGTAGCTCTGGCTATTCTGGAACTCACTTTGCAGACCAGGCTGGTCTTGAACTAAAGAGCTCCACCTGCATTTGCTCCCCAAGTGCCCAAGTACTAGGATTAAAGGCATGTCTCATTATTTCAGGCAACCTGCGTTTTCTAGATTAATGATTGCTGTGGGAGGGCCCAGCCCACTGTGGGTGGTACCATGCCTGAGTAGGTGACCCTGTGTTTTTTAAGGAAGCAAGCTGAGCTGGGCAAGGTGGCACACACCTGCAATCCCAGCACCCTGGAGGCAGAGGCAGGCGGATCTCTGTGAGCTCCAGGCCAGCCTGGTCTACAAAGTGAGTCCTGGATGGCCAAGGCTACACTGAGAAACCCTGTCTGGAAAGCAGGCTGAGCAAGCCACGAGGAACAAGCCACTGAGCAGCATTTTTCCATGGTCCCCACTTGAGTTCCTGTCCCGGCTTCCTTCACAATGGCCTCTGACGTGTAAGTCAAATACTCACCCCCAAGTTGCTTTGGTCATGGTGTTTATCACATAAATAGGAGGCAAGCTAGAACACCCATTTACCTTATTTTTTGAGACAGGGCTTTTTATTGAACCTGAAGGTCACCATTCTGCTATATTGGTCAGGTAGCAAGCCCCAAGGATCCACCTGTTTCCTCTTGCAGGTGCCGGGATTTCAGGCATGTGTTGCTGCACAGTCTCCCTGGCATTTTACAATGATGTTCGTATCTGAGCTTAGGTCCTTATGTCCCATTGCAAGAACCTTGCCATTGAGCTGTCTCTCTTAAAGCCAGGTGTGGTGGTGCATGCCTTTAATCCCTAGCACTCGGGAGGCAGAGGCAAGCAGATCTCTGTGAGTTCGATTAAAGGCATGCACCGCCACCGCCCAGCCCATGAATAGTAATTAATAATATTTGTTAAAACCTGATGTGGCCAGGTGGTGTGGCTCCTGCCTTTAATACGAGCACTGGGGAGGAAGAGGCAGGTGAATCTCTTGAGTTCAAGGCCAGTTTGGACTACAGGGTGAGTTCCAGGATAGCCAGAGAAACCCCATCTGGAAAAATAGAACAAATAAACAAACAACAACAACAAAAACCCAGACATAGTGGCATTCACCAATAATCTGAGCGCTTGTGAGGTTCAAATAGGAGCAGTGAACATGCAAGGACAGCGAGGTGTTGTGATGCAGGCCTTTGGTCTGAGAACTTTGCAAGTAGAAGCAGTTGAACGTCTGTGAGTTCCAGGATATTTAGCCAGGGCTACATAGTAAGACCCTGTCACGAGCCAGGCGTGGTGGCACACGCCTTTAATCCCAGCACTCAGGAGGCAGAGGCAGGTGGATCGCTGTGAGTTCAAGGCCAGCCTGGTCTACAAAGTGAGTCCAGGATGGCCAAGGTTATACAGAGAAACCCTGTCTCCAAAAAACCAAAAAAAAAAAAAAAAAAAAAAAAAAAAGACCCTGTCACTATGTTCAGGGCAGGGTGGAAGGAAACTGCTAAAGAAATCTAGGCAGATAGGCAGGAGTGACACAGGCCTGTCAGATCTTGTGAGGCCAAGGCAGGAGGATCACCAAGGTCAAGGCTGGCCTGCACTAATGAGGAAATCCAGCAAGGAAGAAGGAAGGAAACCCTCCGATTGGCCTTGGAGGGTGTGTAACAATTAAGAGGATCAAAGTAAGGGAGGAAGGGGGACTGGGGAGATGGCTCAGCACTTCAGAGCATTTGCTGCGCTTGCAGAGGACCCAGGTTCCCAGCACCCACATGAGGCAGCTCACAACTGCCTGGAACAACTGCTTGTAATTCCCCCTCCAGGGGGCTCACACCCTATCTGGCCTTCTTGGCCTTTGCCTATGTATGTCACACATGCTTACACACACACACATGCATACACACGCGCACATACACACTTAAAAATAGATAAAAGAGGGGCTGGAGAGCTGGCTCAGTGGTTAAGAGCGCTGCCTGCTCTTCCAGAGGTCCTCAGTTCAATTCCCAGCAACTACATGGTGGCTCACAACCATCTATAATGTGATTTGATGCCCTCTTCTGCAGATAAAGCATTCATATGCAATAAATAAATACATAAATCTTTTTTAAAAAATAGATAAAAGAAAGTGCATGTATCTGGCGCTCCTTGCCTGCTCAGAATTCTGCAGACATGGCTGGAGGCTTTGCCAAGCCTGGCCTGGGCAGGGCCCTGGAGATGAGGGAAGCCTCATGCCTCCCTCACAGGGTTCCAGTCTGAGGATGGGAGAAGTGATCCTAGGGAGGGGAAGCCCAAACTGAGCCCAAGTGGAGAGCTGGGTAGGAATTTTCCAGAGGCTTGGGAGGACAACAAGAGCAGGGCATGCTCAGTGGGAACAGAGGCACGATCAGACTGGTGGTCTAGAGTCCATTCCTGTGGCCATCGCTGATGGACACTTGCACCTATGCAAGGTGGCAGGTGGACAAAGAGCGTTCATTCCACCGCTGCGCTGTCTGTATCAGCCAAAGATGGCTAGTGACCTTTGACCGGCTAGTGGGGGCTGCTTAAATAATGCGCCCCATTTACTGTGGAATGCTCTGGCACTGAAAATTAAGAAAGAGGAAGCTTGCTGTGTGCTGATGTGGAAAGGCCCAAGAGAACCAGCTGACCCAGGAGGACCGAGGACTGTGTTTAAAGGGCGCTGCCTCTGGGGTAGAAACGGAAGACAGTAAGACTGTATGGATTTTTGTCTGTTTGTTTTTACTTAACTATGCACAGAAACTAAAACAATGCTGTCCAAATGACGTTTCTGCCGCGATTGAAACATCCGCTGAGAGCCACATCTAGCACCGAGGACCTGAATTTTTACATACTGCTTTCACACACTGGAGATCAAACCCAGGCTTGATGCATGGTTGGCAAACTCTATAAAAAGTGACCTAAATCTATAGTGTACCCCCTTTCCCATAGAAACAAGACCCTTATTAATGTTTAAGGCAGGCTTTCAGTCTGGCCTCAAATGTTCCATCCTCCTGCCTCATCCTCCTCAATGCTTAGTTTTTTGTTTTGTGTTTTGTTTTTCGAGACAGAGTTTCTCTGTGTAGCCTTGGCTGTCCTGGACTCACTTTGTAGACCAGGCTGGCCTCGAACTCACGGTGATCCACCTGCCTCTGCCTCCTGAGTGCTGGGATTAAAGGCGTGCGCCACCACCGCCCCGCCTGAGTGCTTAGTTTATAGACCTCTCTATCCACCCCAGGCTTTGTTTCCATGCTGATCTGCTGCTACAATTAAACACTTAGAACAATAGCAACTGGAGGAAGGAAAGGGCTTTTTCCTTCACTCACAAAAATCCGCCTGCCTCTGCCTCCTGAGCGCTGGGATTAAAAGCATGTGCCACCATGCCCAGCTATACTAATATTTTTTTTTAAAGGAAAGCAAAGTGGGAGATAGAAAGAGATGTAAGACTCTCCCATGTCTATGTGGAGAGTAGTTAGAGAGGAAGAAAATGTGAGAGTGACCGGTCACATCAGAATGCTTTTAAGAGAGGCATGCTCATAGACTCGCCTGCAAGCTTGGGTATTCGCAGCTCAGTGGTAGAGTGGTGTGCATCCTGCTTAAGCCTTGGTTCCAGCACTAGCGCTTTAGAAAACTCCCACTTGTAAAAAGGAGTGCTAATGATGAACCATTCGCAGCAGGGTGACAGGGCAGTAAATTCACAGCTACAGCCCTAATGCCATGTGGGTGAGAGGATTCCCTGTTGTGTGAGGATTCCCTGTGCTGCTCGCTGTGCAAATGTCCTCCTGCTCCTTCAGGGAGCCCCTTAGTGCACTGTGAGTGAGGACCGCCCAGTACTTTGAGGCCATCCCGCCCATTGCAAGGCTCATCCCTTGATATGTGTGGGCCACCCCACAGTGTGAGGGCTGTTTTATTTAAATTTCAAGTTGCAGGTGGCTAGAGAGAGGAGTTCAGTGGTTAAGAGAATTTACTGCTCTTGCAGGATCAGTTCCCAGCATCCACATGGTGACTCATTATTTAGTTGTGTGTGACTCCACTTCCAGGGGATCCAACTCCCTCTTTGGGCACCAGGCAGACATGTGGTTCAGAGAGTCAAAGCAGTCATAGGCATAAAATAAATCTAAAATTAAAAAATATGGACCCGGACGTGGTGGTGCCCGCCTTTAATCCCAGCACTCGGGAGGCAGAGGCAGGCGACTCGCTGTGAGTTCGAGGCCAGCCTGGTCTACAAAGTTAGTCCAGGACAGCCAAGGCTACACAGAGAAACCCTGTCAACAAAAACAAAAACAAAAAACAAAAAAAAAAAAATGCCGGCCCCAACACTTGGGAGGCAGAGGCAGGCGGATCACTGTGAGTTCCAGGCCAGCCTGGTTTACAGAGTGAGTCTAGGACAGCCAAGACTACACAGAGAAACCCTGTCTCAAACAAACAAACAAACAACAAAAAACCACATAATGAGTGTAACTCTACAGGTTAGACTTTTGTCAACTGGACACAGCAAGGGTCATCTGGGAAGAAGGAACCTCAATAGAGAAAACACCTCCATCTGATTGGCCTCTAGGCAAGTCTACAGGGACATTTTCTTGATTAATAATTGATGTGGGAAGATCCAACCTACTACCGGAGGTACAACGCCTGGGCAGGTGGTCTTGGGTTGTATAAAAAAGCAAGCCAGCCGGGCGTGGTGGCGCACGCCTTTAATCCCAGCACTCGGGAGGCAGAGGCAGGTGGATCGCTGTGAGTTCGAGACCAGCATGGTCTATAAAGCGAGTCCAGGACAGCCAAGGCCACATAGAGAAACCCTGTCTCCAAAAACCAAAAAAAAAAAAAAAAAAAAAAAAAAAGCAAGCCATAGAGAGCAAGGCAGTAAGCAAAATTCCCCCTGTGGCCTAGTTCCTGTAAGCCAAATAAACCCTTTCCTTCCCAAGTCGATCTTGGTCATGGGATCTGTCACAGCAATAGAAATCAAAGTAGGAGCCGGGCATGGTGACACACACCCTTAATCCCAGCACTCGGGAGGCAGAGGCAGGCAGATCTCTGAGTTCAAGGCCAGCCTGGTCTACAAAGGGAGTCCAGGACAGCCAAAGCTACACAGAGAAACCCTGTCTCAAAAAAACTAAAAAAAGAAAGAAAGAAAAAGAAAAGAAAGAAAGAAAGAAAAGAAGTTAAAGTAGGACAGTGGCCAACTAGGGCATCCCTAGACTACCAAACAGATATGCAAGGAGAAGACAAAGTCTTTTTTTTTTTTTTAAAGATTTATTTATTATGTATACAATATGCATCAGATCACATTATAGATGGTTGTGAGCCACCATGTGGTTGCTGGGGATTGAACTCAGGACCTCTGGAAGATCAGTCAGTGCTCTTAACCTCTGAGCCATCTCTCGAGCCAAAGAGAAGATATAGTCTTAGTTGGAAGTGGAGAAAGCTTCAGGCCTGGGACAGGGCCCACATGACAAAAGCAGGGATCACAGGCACACAGCCTCTCATGGGGACACTCCAGTTTGATCCTTTACTGCATTTCTTATGGGTTCCTTGATACAATTTAGCCAAGTATCCAGGGAGTAAGAGAGTCTTGTCAGGGATAGGAGTCTAGAGCAGGGAAGTGTGGGCCCAGGGCAGGACAAGCAAGGGAATCACAGTGGTGATCCCAGAAGGGCTGGAGGGGAAAGGATGGAAATGGATTCAGGGCTACTTGGGAGGAGTCCATGGCTTATCCGACACCAGTAGTGGCTGCAGAGGCCAAAAGAAGGCATCGAGCCCTAAGTGCTCTTTTGAAACTGGAGGTACAGAAGGTTGTAAGCCATCATGTGGGTGCTGGAAGTCAAACCCAGATCCTCTGGAAGAGCAGCCAGTGCTCTTACTTTCTAAGCCATCTCTCTAAAGGCCTGAATTTTGGTTGTTTTGTTTTGAGACAGTCTAACTCTGTAACTCAGGCTGGTCTCAGACTCGTGGCAATCCTGCAATTCTCCTATCTTCAGTACTGCACCTACAAGTCTGTATCACACACCACGATACCCACAGGACAAGTCACTTCCTCCCCCGCCCTCGCCCCCCTCCCCATGGTGTGTCTATGTTATCTTGGCTGTCCTGAACTCATGCCGTAGACCAGGCTGGGCCCGAACCAACAGCGATCTGCCTACCTCTGCCTCCTGAGCGCTGGGATTAAAGGCATGTATCACCAAGTCACTTCTGAACACTGCATTTGAGGCGCCTCTGGGACTTGTAAGTGGATATGTCCCATTGGGTCCTGGAGAGGGTTCTGAGTTGTATGGCAGCCAGGAAACCCAGAAAGGAGAGGCATCGCTGCTAGCTTCCCACAGACTCTACCCTGCTTCCCACTAGAAATGGGAAGAGAAGTTACCGTCAGCCACAGAGGGAGGAGGAGGAAGGAGAAGTGGTGATGCCACAGCACTAAGGGATCTCACCTCTTTTAGTGCGTATTTCTCATCTCTTCCCCATGGCGGTTTCCAGGAAAGAGAAGTAAAAGCTGAGGAGTGAAACTTGAGCCTACAGCACATGAAAAGATGCAGGGATGCCCTGTGCCAACTGAAGGGTGTCAGACAGTGGGAGGAAGGGGGAATAAAGCTGACCCTGGTGCTGCTGGAGCCAGGATAGAGCCCTGCAGTGACAATGCTCGGGGCATGGGAAGCCGGCAGATGCCACTGGGACAACCCTGTGCTGAGGTGCCAAGGAACTATATCTCCCAGGTGCCAGATATCATGGGTTACGCAGCAGACAGGAGGTTTAAAGGACAGCTGGAGCTGTGGCAAGCTGCCAATCTGAATCCCAAACAGAAATAAATAATCATCTGTAAACTTTTAGTAATGGTAGTGGTGGTGACGGTCATAGTGCTGCCCTTAGCCGAAGAGCCTTCTCTCTGCCAAGAGAGCCGCAGGATATTTTAGGAAAATCGGACTTCATTCAAGTGTCCTGAGGACTAAGACCTAAGGTGCAGGTGCAGAGGCACTCGCTGACCCCAGGTTCACAGAATGGCAGGGAACAGTTCATGGATTTGCCTGAGATCTGAACCTAGAGTTTTCCCAATTTCAAGGTCACTAAGCAGTCTACTTCTCAGGAAGCAGCAGGCCATCTCCCTCCTATGTAACTTAGGCAAGCTGTCCTCCTCCCTGTGGTCACGCCCTTCTGTTCCTCCTTACACTCCTCTAGGTATCTCCTAGAAAGACAAGATTGTAGGTGTAAAACAAGTGTAAGACTAGGCTTACACTTTATGCTGATAACCTTGGCTGTCCTGGAACTCTCAGGCTGGTCTTGAATTCACAGAGATCTGTCTGCCTCTGCCTCCTGAGTGCTGAGATTAAAGGCATGTGCCACCACACCCGGCGTTTTTTTTTTTTTTTTTTTTTAAATGGTTTCTCTTGAAGTCCTGGTTGTCCTAGACTCCCTTCATAGACATGCCTGGCCTCTGACTAACAGAGATCTGCCTGCCTCTGTCTCTGCCTCCTGAGTATTAGGATTAAAGGCATGCACCACCATGCCCTGCTATGACCTTGAATTTTTGCTTCTTTTTTTTTTAACCAATCCACTTCCCAACTGCAGAGATTAGAGAGCGGAGTGTGCTATCATACCCAGGTTGATAAATTCTTGTCTTGTTCCCATTAAGGAAAAAACAATAGAACTAAGTCAGTTTGCCTTTTTTTTTTTTTTTTCCACTTTGCTTTTTTTTTAAAGGTGTATTTATGTGTGCATGGTGTGGGTGCCTATGTGTGGGTGAGTGCAGAGCCAGAAGAGGGTATGACATCCCTCAGAGCTAAGAGGGTATGGCATCCCTCAGAGCTGGAGGTACAGGGATCTGAGGGATGGACACCGGGTTGTTAGTGAGTGAGTGCTCGGATCTGAACTCCAGCCTTAGTGATCAAGCCCTAAGTGCTCACCCAGTCATTCATCACTCCAGGCCTTTAGTTAATTAATGCATTTCTGAAAGGTTTATTAGTTTTGAACTCAAGACCTCTAGAAGAGCAACCAGTGTTCTTAACCGTGCAGCCATCTCCTCAGCCCCCATTTAATGTTTTTCTGTTTTGTTTTAAGAAAGGTTTTGTTTTGTTTTTTCATCTTATTTATTTATTTTTGGTTTTTCAAGACAGGGTTTCTCTGTGTAGCCTTGACTGTTCTAGACTCACTTTGTAGACCCAGGCTGGCCTTGAACGCACAGAAATCCACCTGCCTCTGCCTCTTCAGTGCTGGGATTAAAGGCGTGTGCGCCACCACCAGGCCCAGCAAGAAAGAATGTATTTAATGGAACAGTGTATAATGGCAGGGAAGTCAGGGTGGCAGGAGACAGTTGGTCACAACATATAGCCACAGTCAGGAAGCAGGAGACCAATATGAGTCATTTTACTTTAATAGCTGCTCTCTTGCTGGGCATGAGAGAAGAAAAGAAAAACTGTGCTCTTTTCCCTCTAGTAATTCAGTGGCTATCAACATGGGGTCCCTAGTCACAAGGAAGCATATCAGGTTGCTGCTGCCAGTGTCAGGAGCCTTTATTATCTTAGGGATTTTAGCCATCTCCCTCAGGGGCCACCGGGGAATAGTATCAGGGCTTGGGTTTCAGGTTGGCTGACAAGCACTCCCCTTCCTTTCTGTGCCTCCCACTTCCTCTGGCCTGGACCAGACCTTGGACTCCCCACGAAGAGGATTGCAGGAGTCTGTGCTCCCCAGACCAGTCTCTTAGAACCTAGCCCTCCTCCCTTTCTGCCAAAACACTTCATTGCATTCCCATGAGTCCTTCATTGAAATACAATGGCAGGCTGGTTAAAGTTCTTTCATTCCTGGCCTTGGTTCAAAAGTTCTAGCTCCTGCTGACCTGTCCCATTTCCAGGTACAGGCCACATAGCCACAGGATACAATCTCCGTCCCCATTCCTGGGGTGTTGGCTTTGCCACTGTGACGCTTTCTCAGGGTCCCCGCTTCAGCTATCTTTCCTTTCACACCTGATAATAGTTTTTATTGTTAGACTGGGGTGAGGTGGGGGCTGTGTACCATAGTCCAAGGTATCCTGGAACTCACTAGAGAGCCTAGACTGGCCTCCAACTCAAGATAATCCTGTCCCAGCATCCTTGTGACTGTTGACTGCTGGGATTATGGCCACGGTGTCTCGCTCTCTCACAATGCTTGCTCTACAAAACTTTCTTCACTCCTGACAGTGGAACTAGTTGCTCCTTACTGGGATACTTTGTGCCTTCTTCTAGCTGATGTCAACAGAGCCTGGGGGCTGTCAAGACAGAGTCTCTCTATGTAGCCTTGGCTGCCCTGGCCTTTCTTTGTAGACCAGGCTGGCCTCGAACTCACAGTGATCTGCCTGCCTCAGCCTCCTGAGTCCTGAGGTTACAGGTATATGCTGCTGCTGCCGCCACCACCAGTAGGCCTTTAAATTTTTTCAAAAATACCTGGGCAGTAGTGGTGCAGAGATAGGTGGATCTCTGTATTTAAAACCAGCCTAATCTACAGAGGGAATTCCAGGACAGCCAGGGCTATATAGAGAAATTTGAAAAATTATAGGGAAAAAAACCTAAGGAACACTTTATGTATGAGGCTTTGCTTTTTTGTTTTATTGAGACAGGGTCTCGTGTAGTACAGATTGGCCTAAAACTCATTAACAGGCCAAGCATGACTTTAAGTTGCTGACTCTCCTACCTCTGCCTCCCAAGTACTAGGATTCCAGGCATGGGCCTGGGTATCCTGTGGAGCTTTGATGGGAAAGGTCCTTAGGGTCAACTTCTTAGAGTTACTAAGTCAAGAATGGTGTTCATGGGCTTTAAGGAGGACCCAGCAGCTGAGAGCACTTGCTCTCACAGAAAACTCAAATTTAGGTCTCAAATTCTCCCAATCTGAAGCCAGGCATGGTGATGCACACCTTTAATCCCAGCACTCGGGAGGCAGAGGCAGGTGGATCACTGTGAGTTCAAGGCCAGCCTGGTCTACAAAGTGAGTCCAGGATGGCCAAGGCTACACAGAGAAACTCTGTCTGGAAACACCAAAAAAAAAAAAAAAACAAAAACAAAAACAAAACAAAACAAAAAAACCCCAAAAAAACAAAACTCCCACACTGAGAGGCTCCCGACAGTCTTTCCCAGCCTCTACACAGGCACGCACACACACACAGAAATAAAAGCAAAAAAAAAAAAAAAAAAAAAAAAAAAAACCCAAGAATGTGCATATGTTACTGTTTTGAGCCTTCTGTTTTGCCTACCAGCAAGGAAGGGTGACCCTCTTGGAGAGGTCTGGCACCAGGCCTGGTCCTTTAAGGTCTTTTGCTTTGAAGCAGCTCCTGAGGCTCGTCATTCAGCAAAGGATGCTAACTATTCCTATGACCGTCTCGTGGTGGTATGGTAGGAAATGGGGCAGCTTCTCAAGGGGAGCAGAACAAGAAGCCTCTATTACAATGTTATCCGCCAAGAGCACTTTCTTAGTACAGTCGGCCTTTGCTCTTGAGCAACTCCCTGCAGGCTGATGTGGGACTCTGCCTCCTGTGAGGAAGAGGATTCAGGGTCCAGGACTTGCCCAGGCTATTTGGCCAGTGGCCCTTATGTCCCTTCACTTAGTAAACGTAGATCATCAATAGCATGTTGTCATCGTTGTTGTTTTACTCCACAGTGAGTCCTTGGGGGAGTTGTGAATATGGGGGGCGGGGATGTGTGTGCAGGCATTCCTATGGTGTAGGTGATGGCTGGGCCTTAGAGCTAGACACAGCTGGCCTCAAATTATCACTGCTTTACTTCCTAGCTGTGTGGCTTAATGTGACGCGGGTGCTATGGTACACTGATGCAGGTACATGGAAATTCTGTCGCTGGAGGGATGCTAAAGCCAGAAGGCTTTCTGGAATGAGAAGCCTCTAGACAGGAATCAAGTCTCAAGACACTTGTAGGTTAATACAGAGGCAAAGTGGCTTTGAGAGAGATCATTAGGTTCCATTATTGGAAAAGTACCTATGAGAGGTGGAGCTTCTTCTCGGGTTTCAAGTCGGCGATGGTAGGAATGTGCTCAGCACTAGGATGAGGTGAGTGCTGGAGGTGAGACATCAGCTTGAGACCCGTGGGGGAGAGGTACAGATGTACAGCTTGAGATGTATAGCAAGCCGACTCTGGGTGAACGAAATGGTTCCTCCCCACTGTTGCCAAGCAGGGATCTGAGTTAGATTCCCAGAACTCACATGGTGGAAGGAAAGAGAAACAAATCCTACAAGATGTTCTTTGACCCCAACATGTATACTGTGGCATTTGGACTGCATATACAATACATCTAATTAAAAAAACGATCACCTCACTCGGGAGGCAGAGGCAGGCGGATTGCTGTGAGTTTGAGGCCAGCCTGGCTTACAAAGTGAATCCAGGACAGCCAGGGCTACACAGAGAGACCCTGTCTTGGAAAAACTAAAAAAACAAACAAACAAAAAACCACTCACCTAATGTGGTGGAGCATGCCTTTAATTCCAGCAATTGGGAGGCAAGGGTAGAGGGATCTCTGAGTTCAAGGCCAGCCTGGTCTACAGCGTGATTTCCAGGACAGCCAGGGCTACACCTTGAGACGGTATCTCAAGTAAGCAAATAAATACGTTAAAGCTGGGTGTGGTGGTATATACCTTTAATTCCAGCCCTCAGTAAGGCAGAGCTGTGAGCTCAAAGCCAGCCTGCTCTACAAACTGGCTTGATTCAAGGGATCTTAAATTCAAGGTTGACCTAGGCCACAAGCTGATTCCCTGTCTCAATCCCTACTCCTTCCAACCCTAGAATAAGTAAAATGAAATATGTTTTCCCAAAGGCTGCAGGGTGTGATTTAGTTGGTAGAGCATGCCCTATAGTGCATAAAGCCCTGTGTTTGACCTCAAGCACCACAGAAAACCATGCATGTAAACCCAGAGTTTGAAAGGTAAAGTCAGGAAAAACTGGGGAGGAAAAAGTTGTAGAAACTCTGTTTCAATGTGTACAGCACATTTATTGATTGATTTTTGGTTTTTATGAATGGCTCTCAGCCTTTTGGCTATGACCATCTCTTGCTTTCTTTTCTCTTGCTTTCTTTTCTTTCTTTCTTTCTTTCTTTTTTTTTTTTTTTTTTTTTTGATTTTTGTTTGTTTGTTTTGGTTTTTTGAGACAGGGTCTCTCTGTGTAGCCTTGGCTGTCCTAAACTCACTTTGTAGACCAGGCTGGCCTGGAACTCACAGTGATCCACCTGCCTCTGCCTCCCGAGTGCTGGGATTAAAGGCATGTGCCACCACGCCCAGCTGATTTTTGATTTTTAGAAACAAGGTTTTTCTGTATAGCCTTGCCTGTCCTGGACTCATTCTTTCTTACTTTCTTTTTTTTTTAAACAGTGTTTCTCTTGTAGTCCTGTTCTGGACTCCCTTTGTAGACCAGGCTGGCCTTGCTTGCCTCTGCCTCCCAAGTGCTAGGATTACAGGCGTGTGATACCATGCCCAGCTGTACAGCACAATTTAGTCTTTTTTTTTTTTTTTTTTAATGGTTTTTTGAGACAGGGTTTCTCTGTGTAGCCTTGACTGTCCCGGACTCACTTTGTAGACCAGGCTGGCCTCGAACTCACAGCAATCCGCCTGCCTCTGCCTCCCAAGTGCTGGGATTAAAGGCGTGCGCCACCACGCCCGGCACAATTTAGTCTTGATTGTAAAGTTTGCACAATGCTGATCTAATTTACAGAAGGCCAGAAAAAGGATGCTAACTGCCAGAGGTCACATAGCCAGCAGTTCTGGCTCCCAGAGTAAAGGCCATTCAGTCATTCATTGCCACAGCTGTTAGCCTCAGGCAGCTCCTATCCTTGCTCCACCCCTAGAACTGGGAAGGTATTCACAAACCAGATAAACTTGCTCTGGCTTTGTCCTTCAAGAAGGACCGAAAAGCGACTGGTGTGCTATGGAGTAGCCACCACGCACACCTAGTGTGTTCTGTGCCAGGTGCTGGTCAGCTTGTTAGCTGATTCATCAACAACTCTAAATGGCAAGTTCTACCGTTGACATCATGAAGCCATTTCATAATGGGGAAATGGAAGTTCACAGAGCCAATAATTTGCATGTCTGGTGAGCATCTGAGCTGGGACTGGTGCCCAAAGTGCCTGGCTTCAGGCTCTGCACCCTCGAACACCACCCAAGGCCCAGTTCTGCCTTTGGAACAGATGCTTATAGGCTAAGCCACAGGCAGTTGCAAGCTCACAAGAGATGGCCTGACTAAAAACAGTCTCAGTGGTGAAGACTGCAAACTTGGCCACAGAATCCTTTCCAGTCATACTATTTTGAGCTTTTATCTTTTTTGGGGGGGGGGTTTTTTTCCCGAGACAGGGTTTCTCTGTGTAGCCTTGGCCATCCTGGACTCACTTTGTAGACCAGGCTGGCCTCGAACTCACAGCGATCCGCCTGCCTCTGCCTCCCGAGTGCTGGGATTAAAGGCCTGTGCCACCACGCCCGGCCTTGAGCTTTTATCTTAAAAAAAAAAAAAAAAAAAAAAAAAAAAAGAGGTGGGGGAGGGGCATCATTGTACTTTTTTTTTTTTTTTTTTTAATTTTTGTTTTTGGGTTTGAGACAGGGTTTCTCTGTGTAACCTTGGCTGCCTGGATTCATTTTGTAGACCAAGCTGGCCTTGAACTCACAGAGATCCGCCTGCCTCTGCCTCCCAAGTGCTGGGATTAAAGGCGTGCGCCACCACGCCTGGCCCATTTTACATTTTTAGGTCAACCTGTGACTAAGTTCTGCTGTCTAAAAAGGAATGTCTACAGAAAACTGGTTGGTCCCCAAGCCATCTCCAGCAGCCATAGTCTCCATGGACATCTGGTACAGACACTGGTGAGATTGAGGATGATTGGCCCCTCATGGAAAGGTGGGGCCCTGCAGGGGTCAGAGCTCCTATCTCAAGGTCAGCCCTACCTTGTAACCATTTGAAACTTCTGGGGAAAAGATCCTCAGCCTGCCCCAGGGGGACTGCCTTCTTGAGTCCTGCTGAGGCTTAAGAACACCCTCACTTATCCTTAGAGGGCCACACCCCTCCAGCCACTAGGCCTTTCTGCCCAGATTCATGGAATAGAGTTCTCTGAAACCAGGAGCCAAAATAAATCCTCTGAGAGTTTGCCCAAGATGACTCCCAGGGCTGGTCCAATGACCTGGCCTTACCCAATTAGAATCATCCAGATACCTCCCTGGCCATAGGGAATTGGTGCCCCTATCAGCTAGGAGCCTAGGTTCTTGTTTTGGAAAACTTGGTCCTTTGGTGTCTTCTGGGAAGACATGCAAGCTCCCCGAGGCTGCTCTAGCACTTAAAATCTTGTCACTAGGAGGTAGAATGGTGGTACATACCTGTAGTCCCAGGACTCAAGACTTGCGGGCTTGGGGGCTGGAGAGATGGCTCAGAGGTTAAGAGCACTGCTTGCTCTTCCAAAGATCCTGAGTTCAATTCCCAGCAACCACATAGTGGCTCACAACCATCTATAATGAGATCTGGTGCCCTCTTCTGGTGTGTAGGCAAACATACAAGCAGAACATTGTATACTAAAATAAATAAATTAAAAAAAAAAAAAAAAAAAAGAGTTGAGGGCTGAGGGATCAGGAGCCTACAGTGCAGTGAAGGGAATCAAAGGCCAGCCTGGCTTACGTGAGATCCTATCTCAAAACAATTAAAACTAATTAATACTGTCTGCTTCATGATGTGATGGCAGAGGCAATAGAATCAGCCTGCTTTTGCTGTTCTTGTCACCACGTTGTCCCTGCCTGCCATCAAAACTTCCTCACCATGCTGGCCTAGAGCCTCTCAAAATAATTTATACTTAGGAAAAATAAAAAGAATTAACAGCTGAGTTGGGTTCCATCCCAGGCAGAAACAAACAAAGCAGCACTCCAGATACCTATTGTTTTCAGGGCACAGGGAAAGGTGGACCGCAAGCAGCAGTCCACACCTCTGCTCAGTCCTTCTACCTTTCCTTCAGTTGCCATCTGCTCCTCAGGAGTCCTAGCATACCAAGTTCTCCCTGGAAATAGTGACCTTTGGGTTTTTTGTTATTTGAGACAGGGTATCTCTGTTAGCCCTGGCTGCCCTGAACTCACTTTGTAGACCAGGGTGGCCTTGAACTCACAGCGATTGCCTGCCTCTGCTTCCGGAAATGCTGGGCGTGCCCCTACCACATCCGGCTGACCTTTGGCCTTTCTAAGAAAACTCTGGTTCACTCAGATTTATGATTTTCTTGTCTTTCTTTCTTTCTTTCTTTTTTTTTTTTTTTTTCTTTTATAGTCCTAGCTGTCCTGGACTTGCCTTGTAGACCAGGCTGGCCTCGAACTCACTACAATCGACCTGCCTCTGCCTCCAGAGTGCTGGGATTAGACGCATGTAGGCCTGGCACAAAAGTCAGGACACTCCAGGTCCTTATGTAGCTAAGGAAGATTTTGAAGTGCTACTTCCTTTGTCTCCAATCTACCAACACCTGGATTCCATCTGTGCAGCACGATGCCTGGTTTATGTGCTCTGGGGCTGGAGCCCAAGGCTCAGTGCACGTGAGACTCTCACAGCTGAACTACATCCCCAGGCCTACTTTCTCAGATCAGATATCATTTCCACAGCCAAGTCTTCCCGCCTCCTTACCCTCCACTGGTTAGTCACTAGTCACTCCGTACTAGGGCTGGCACCTCATCTCAACCATAACTATGCCTCTCCTAGTGGCTGACACCTAACCAGAATCACAAATATGGCTATCTTGGTTGCTAAAATACTGTGTGGGATGTTTTCATATTGGCTAGTATATAATGGCTTCCCCATTTCCCTGCCATCCAAAAAGGAAAAAAACATTGAAAAAAAAAAACAAACAAACCAGACACAGCAGGTGGCCTGGAACCCTACCCTAACTGCTCTAGCACTAATCACGGCCTCATTATTGCCCAGGTGCCCAGCTCTACCAGTTGTTAAATGTTGGCAATACCGCCAGCGCAGTGGTAGCACACGCCTTTAGTCCCAGCATTTGGGAAGCAGAGGAAGGCTGTGAGTTCGAGGCCAGCCTGGTCTACAAAGTGAGTCCAGGACAGTCAGGCTACACAGAGAAATCCTGTCTCAAAACAAAACAAAACAAAATGTTGGCAATACTATCCTGCTTATTGTTCTGGATTCTCTTTCTTTCTCTCCTTTTTTAAAAAAATTAAATTAAATTAAATTAATTAATTAATTTATAGACAGGCACTCATTCTGTAGACCAGGCTGTGGCCTTGAACTCAGAGATCTGCCTGCCTCTGCCTCCCTCGAGTGCTGGGATTAAAGGTACCGCCAGCTGCCTTTCTTTCCTTTTCTTTCTTTTATTTAAAAAAACAAACAAACAAACAAACAAACAAACAAACAAAAAACTAGGCTGAACAAAGTTGCACACACCTTTAATCCTAGCACTTGGGAGGCAGCGGCTAGTGGAGAGCTGTGGGTTCCAGGCCAGCCTGGTCTACAAAGTGAGTCCAGGACAGCCAAGGCTACAAGAAAAAACAAAAACAAAAACAAACAAAACTAATTAGGAGGTAGCATGGTGGCACATACCTTTCTTCCCAGCACTGAGGAGGCAAAAGTAGGTGGATCTCTATGAGTCTAAAGCTAGCCTGGTCTACATAGCAAGTTCCAGACCAATCCAGGATGTTGAGACCCTATTTCAAATTAAAAACAACAAAATCAAAAAGGTGTGTGTGTGTCTGTCTGTCTGTCTGTGTCTGTAAGGGTGCCTTGAGAGAGCAGGTGCCTGTTGAGGCCAGAAGACAATGTCTGATCCTTTGGAGCTAGAGTCTCAGATAGTTGTAAGCTAATTAATGTGGGTGCTGGGAACTGAACTTTTGCCTTCTAGAAGTGCAGGAAGCACTCAAGCGCGGAGGCTGAGCCATCTCAACAGCCTTGCCCTGATTCTAAGTTCCTGGTTTCCTTGTCTATTTGCTCCACCAGACCAAAGCTCCTTGGAGAAAGAGACGCGCCTCCCTTGTCCACTCTGAACTTTGCCCTATTGGGGCCTCAGTGACTGTTGACTGACTGATGACTAAAAGCTTGTGCCCTAAGAAGTTGGAAAGTCATTGAACAATAAGGGCCCTTCCCACTTGAATCTGAACTCTGGAATTTTCCTAGACTGCCTTGGAAGCGTTGTTCTTTGCCAATATTTTATGGCTCTTATTTCTTTCTCCAGACAGGATGTTTCTGCCACCTGCCTTAGTCGGATTCCAACCTGGCCAACTCCACCCGGCCTCCTATAAAACTTGGGAAAACCAAACCCCAGCCTCTCTCCCAACACAGACTCAGGTGGCATAAGGGTGCAAGGTCACTCAGTGCTCACTGACTCTGGGATGACCAACTTATGGGAGTTTCTATGGTTTTAGGCATTTGTCTGGGGCAAATGGGGATAGTTGGTCACCCTAGCTCTGGGTAGGTCAGGTCATTCTGTGTAGATAAGGGAGGGGGCTGTGGCCCCAAGGGATGTGTTTTCTGTTTAGCGTAGTGCTAGGCCCATCATGGATTACCCCAATTTTGTCATTTACTGTCGATGGAAAAAATTTTTTCCCCAAGACAGGGTTTCTCTGTGTAGCCCTGGCTGTTCTGGACTTGCTTTGTAGACCAGGCTGGCCTTGGACTCACAGTAATCCATCTGCCTCTGCCTCCTGAGTGCTGGGATTAAAGGCATGCGCCACCACCGCCTGGCTGGCCATGGAAAATCTTATCACCTTTCAGTTTCCTTAAAAGGGAAGAGAATCACTCAATTTCCCATGAAGCTTTTCCTAACACAAGTAGAACAGTTTACAACCTGGTGCCTGCCTCAGCCTCTCAAGTGCCTGACTTGGAATTTTTAATCATCATGTATTATTCAGAACATTTATGTTTTATTTTGGAACTGTAATTATTCCTTCTGTGCTTTATTTGGAGGCTGAGCTGAAAATTGAAAATCAATGGACAGCTTCCACAAATTCCACTCATTTGAGAACTAACTCCAGGCTCCTGCGGAAAGAAATGGTGACCAGAACACTACACAGCATCGGATGTCAAGAAACCCAAAATTGGCCAGGCGTGGTGGCATACACCTTTAATCCCAGCACTTGGGAGGCAGAGGCAGATGGATTGCTTTGAGTTGGAAGCCAGCCTAGTCTACAAAATGAGTCTAGGACAGCCAGGACTTCACAGAGAAACCCTGTCTTGAAAAAAAACAAAAAACAAAAAAAACCCAACCAACCAAACAAATACAAAACAAAAAAGAAGCCCAAAGTTGGCCAGCTCTGGTAGCTCAGGCCTTTAATCCCAGTACTTCCGAGGCAGAGGCAGACAGATCTCTGTGAGTTGGAGGCCAGCCTGCTCTACAAAGTGAGTCCAGGACAGCCAGGGCTGTTGCACAGAGAAACCCTGTCTTGAAAAATAACAATGAAAAAATCCAAAGTCAGCCAGGCTTGGCAGTGCCTTATAGTCCTAACTAGTAGGAAGGCTGATGGAGGAGTGTTAGAAATTCACCATCCGTTTGGGCTATAGAGCGAGGTCAAGGCCATGCTGGGAATTTAGTGAGACTCTATCTCAAAATAATGAGAGAGAGAGAGAGAGAGAGAGAGAGGAGAGAGAGAGAGAGAGAGAGGCACCTGGCGTGGTGGTGCACACTTGTAATCCCAGCACCCAGCACTTGGGAGGCAGAGGCAGAGGAATCGATGTGAGTTCTAGGCCAGCCTGTTCTACAAAGAGAGATGCAGGACAGCCTTACACAGATGAAGCCTGTCTCGAAAAACAAAAACAAAATTCATATCCTCTTAAAAAAAAAAAACCCACTAATAGGCAGCAGGGTCTTAGGCAGCAGGGTCTCAGAACCAGGCTAACAGGTGCCATGTCTGCACCGGGACCATGTGTTGAACTAGTCTTGGAACTGCACATCTGTCCCCTTAGACCCAGTCCTACTTTAGGGTCACTGTTCCACCCCTCACCATACTGGAAGCTCCTTCCTAGGTGAACAACAGTGTAAAACAAACAAAAACACAAGTCAAAAACAAGGCCTATGCTCTGGATTCCCAACCTCCTCATCTTCCCAAGAGAATATTACTAACACCTTTGAACTCTTGCCATTTGCCTGCCTCCTCCTCTTGGCTACCCTAGGACTGGAGTTTCAGCGAGGGCAACCGACTGTTTCTTGCTAAATTAAGCAAGGTTTAGATTCAGTGGTGCAGGCCTGTAATCATAGCTACCCAGAAAGCTGAGACAGGAGAATTATAGATTTAAGACCTGCCTGACCCACAGAATGAGTTGAAGGCCAGTCTGGGCAACTAAGTGAGGCCTGCTTCAGAGTGAAAAGTAAAAGGTTTGAGGAGGTAGCTCAGTTGGTACAAAGATTGCTTAGCATGCAAAAGCCACCAGTACCATAAACAGGCACGATACTGCCCATGTGTACTCCCAGCATAGGGAAAGAAGAGGCAGGAGCATCAGAAGTTCATGGTCATGTGCAGCTTCATTGTGAGTTGGAGGCCAATCTGGAGTACTTGAGACGCTATCTCAAAACAAAACAACATTCAAAAGATAAAAGAGAGTGAACCATAAATTGGGCAATGGTGGTACATGCCTTTAATTCTAGCACTTGGGAGACTGAGGCAAGTGGATGTCTGTGAGTTCAAGGCTAGCCTGGTCTACAGAACTAGTTCCAGGACAGGCAAGGCTACACAAAGAAACCCTGTCTCAAAAAAAAAAAAAAAAAAGGCGGGGCATAGTGGCACAGGCTTTTAATTCTAGCACTCAGGAGGCAGAGGCAGGTGGATAACCATGAGTTCAAAGTCACCCTGGTCTACAAAGTAAGTTCAGGACAGCCAAGGATACACACAGAGAAACCCTGTTTTGAATCCCCCACCCACACAAAAAAGAAAAAAAAAAGGCAAAAATATATTTTTAAAATTAATATAGGGCTAAAGAGATGAGATGGCTCAGTGGTTAGAAGAGCTTGCTGCTTTTGCAGAGGATCTGAGTTTGGTTCCCAGCACCGGCATTGGGCAGCTTATAACTACCTCTAACTCCAGTACCAGGGGATCCAACACCCTCTTCTGGCCTTTACAGACACACACGTACACAAAATGTTAGCTGGGTGGCACATGCCTTTAATCCTACCACTTAGAAAGGCATAGGCAGGCAGATATCAGTGCATTCCAGGCCAGGGTGGTCTACAAAATAAGTCCACAACAGCCATGGCTACACAGAGAGACTCTGTGTCAAAAAAAAAAAAAAAAAAAAAAAAAAAAAAAAAAAAAAAAAAAAAAAAAAAAAAAGAAAGAAAAGAAAAGAAAAAAAAAAAGAATATGAGATTATGGCAGCTACTTTAAGTAGTAGCTGTACTTTAATTACCTGCTATATGCAATTACTGGCCTCTAGCCCAATACCTGACACACACTTTGCATTCTGTAGTTTTTTAATTTAATTTAATTTTTCTTTGAGACAGGGTTTCTTCGTGTAGCCCTAGATGTCCAGAACTTGTTCTGTAGACCAGGCTGGCCTCGAACGCAGAGATCCACCTGCCTCTGCCTCCTGAGGGCTGGGATTTAAAGGCGTGAGCCACCACTGCCTGGCTGTCTTCTGTTAGTATTGAATAAAGAAATGGATGAATGTCTACTTCTCCAAAGCCCCTATGATCTTATGAGCTTCCTAAAAGTAAGGGCCTTATTTTGTTTATTTCTGAGTCCCCCTGCTCTGTGTTGGGCAGAACGTCAGGCACAGGGGACAACTTAATAGATGCTTGTTGTCTGACTCAGCGAGATAATGGAGTCCAGCTGGACAGTCATCCTCCCTGAGGCTACCACACAAGGTGATTAGAAGGAGGTAATGGAGGATCAG
Source organism: Acomys russatus (assembly GCF_903995435.1). Taxonomy (NCBI): domain Eukaryota; kingdom Metazoa; phylum Chordata; class Mammalia; order Rodentia; family Muridae; genus Acomys; species Acomys russatus. The sequence continues at coordinate 31,244,633 of NC_067162.1, forward strand.
GTGACACCAACTGAAATTCAGCTTCTGAAAGACAGGATAGCCAGAGGATTTATTACTTCTGGATATTGTGCTATGGGAAGGGCCCAGCCTGTGGAATGTTTTTTGTTTTGTTTTGTTTTTAATTTAATTTTATTTATTATGCCCGCATGCTAGAAAAGAGCACCAGATGGTTGTGAGTTGCTGGGAGTTGAACTCAGGACCTTTGGAAGAGCAGTCAGTGCTCTTAACCTCTGAGCCATCTCTCCAGCGCCCTTGTTTTTGTTTTTGATTATGTTTATTTACTCATATGCGCACACATGTCATAGCACTCCATGGGAGTCAGTTCTCTCCTTCTGCCATGTGGGCTCCCGGGATCAAAGTCAGGTTGTTGTCGGGTTTGGCAGTATACGCCTTTACCTGTTGAGCCATCTCACTGAACCCTGATGATGTTATTTATTTTTGCTTAAAAAATTGACTCTGGTGTGGCACGGCGGTGCATACCTTTAACTCCAGTACTTGTCAGGAGGCAAGTAGATCTCTGTGAGTTCTAGGCCAGCCAGGCTACATAGTAAGATCCTATTTAAAATAAGAAAGATAAATAAAAGAAAAGCCATGTGAAGGCATGGCAAGAAGTAAAAAATTGAAGACCCATCTGATCAAGGAAGATACTACATGTGTCGTCGACTTCTGGTCTCCACATGGACACATGTGCACTTGCAACTGCATACACAGCACACACACACATACACCCTAAAAAAAAAAAAATCATCTGGACCAGTGAGGTGGCCCAGCAGGTAAAGGTGCTTGTCCCCAAGCCTAATAGATTTTTTTTTTCTCGAGACAGGGTCTCTGTGTAGCCTTGGACTCACTTTGTAGCCCAGGCTGGCCTTGAACTCACAGTGATCTGTCTGCCTCTGCTTCCCAAGTGCTGGGATTAAAGGCGTGTGCCACCACACCGGGCCCTAATAGAAGAGTTTAATGCTCAGGATCCACAGGGTGTAAAGAGAGAACCTAAGTGCACAATCTGTCCTCTGCCCTCCATACTCCACCCACGACACTTCTCCTCAAATGGATAAATAGTGTGGCAAAAATTTTATCCCCCCCCCAAAAAAAAGAGAAAATGGTAAAATAAACAATTATATCTGAAGACTGGGAGTAAAGGCATGTCTTTAATCTCAATACTTAGGAAGCAGAGATAGGTAGATATCTGTGAAGTCCAGGCTAGCCTGATCTACATAGTGAGACCTATCGTGTGTGTGTGTGTGTGTGTGTGTGTGTGTGTGTGTGTGTGTGTGTGTCTATTACATCTGAGTTGAGCATAGCAGCTCAAGCCTATGATCCTAGCCCTTGGGAGGATTGCCTGTGACTGAGACAGGAGGATTGCCCTGCAAATTTGACACCAGTTTGGGCTACAGCCTCAGTTCCAGGACAACACAGGTAAGCAAGCAGTGTATAGCATCCACATTGTATTAGGCAAAATTGAGATGGCTTCCATAAGGAGACCGTGCATTGTTTATATGCAAGTAGCCAGGCCATTCCTTCCCAATCTCTCTCTTTGACAGGGTCTCACTGTGTAGCCATTGCTGGCCTGGAAAGGTCTACATAGACCAGGCTAGCCTAACTCACAGAGATCCGCCTGCTTCTGTGTCCCAAGTCCTGGGACTAAAAGTTTTTGCAATCCTGGGGCTGGAACCCAGACAGTCCAGGGGGTTGGTTAATCATTAGCTTCCCAGCTGACCTGTAGGGCATCCAGGAAATGAAAGTCCGTCAGCCGTCCCCTCACTATGCAATGAAGAAACCTACAAATAGAGTGGGACCATCTGTTAATCATCCCAGAGTGTTAGAATCTGAAATCCCCAGGGTCCTAACTCCTGCATTTTATTTTATTTTCCCCTCCTACGTCGAAGCCTTTCCAGCAGCCAGTCCAGCACCTGGACTAGCTCTGAGCCTCTCATTCCTTTGTAAGTAGTAAGTTTAGCCCCTAGCGCCCTCTTTAAAATGCAAATGACCCTGGGAAGTTCTAAATGATTAGCTGGATTGTGTGAACGTTTTTTTTCCCAGGCCACAGATACCCTGAGAGGCTTTTCTAGCGGGTGTGGGGAAAAGAGAGCCTGGAGCTGGGGAGATGCCCAGGGAACTCAATATATATATATATTTTTTAATTTTGGGGGGATTTTCGAGGCAGGGTTTCTCTGTGTGGCCTTGGCTGTCCTGGACTTGCTTTGTAGACCAGGCTGGCCTCGAACTCACAGCAATCCACCTGCCTCTGCCTCCTGAGTGCTGGGATTAAAGGCGTGCGCCACCCGTACTCACATTTTTTGTTGTTGTTTTTCCCTCCCATAGACTGCTGTTGGTGAGCAGGGTTGAATGCTAGACTGGCCTGGTGATTCAAACCTGTAACCTTCAGCTGATGCCTAGGCGGGCTGATCACAAGTTCAAAGCCTACCTGGGCTACAGAGTGAGTTTAAGGTTAGCCTGGACAACTAGGTGAGACCTTGTCTCAAAGAAGAAAGTACAAAAAGGGTTGGGGATATAGCTACACATAGGCTGTGTCCTGGGTTCGATTTCTATTAATAACAACCAAAGTACCATATAGAATACATAGGAGAATCTTCCGAGGGCTGGGGCTGTACAGTTCAATGAGTAGGGTGCTCGCGTAGTATTGACAGAGCCCTGCGTCACCGGATGCCCACATACTCCTGCCAACATGGGAAGTCTGGTATGGAAACACACACCTGAGATCCCGGCCTTGGGAGACGAAGGACGGGAGACCAGAGGTTTATACTTATCTTTTTTACCTACATAGTTAACATGAGGCCATCCTAGGCTAAAGACCCTATCTCAACCCCCTGCAAGAACCTTTTGATTTTAACGCTACCAAATCACCCTTTTGCATAGTTATCAACGGAGACTTGGGGAGGATGCAAAACTCAGCTCTCACAGCTCTCTGTATACTGGCTCAGTGGCTCTTCACATTGAAGTTCCATGCCTTTGGCAGAAGGGTAAACTGAGGAAGGTCACTGTTGCAGAGAACCCTTTGTGTTCTCTCTTCAGCCTGCCTGCACAGCCTGGGGTGGGGCGAATGGCCTTTTCTGACCCCTCTGGAGGACTTGATGAGAAATCTGAAGAGTGCATCAGGTCTAAAAGTGCTTCAGATCTGCCCTGTCTCTGCTGCCCTTGATTGTTGTCTAAAATCCTTTTTATTGAATTATCAGTGTAATAGAAGAGTCAATGAAAACCATTACGAGTTCCAAGACCAATGCTTGCTGGGCGGAAGAAAGCAAAGCTCCAAAGAGTCTCTGCACCCAGCAATGATATAAAATATGTATTTTTACATAACTGGGAGGAAAAAAATAAATAAACAACAAGGCTGCCCATGGGGGGGGGGCGAGGAAACGCCTCTTTTTTTCCATTATCTTGTTCAGGGCACGATGATCTGGGCAGGAACTTTAGTGGGAAAGGAAATACCAGAGCCTTCTCCCTCAGAGCCTCCTGGTGGGCTAAGAAGCACAGAGAGCCAAGAAGCAGACATCCAAAAGGCTGCTGGGTGTGTGCTTGGAAAGCCATTAAAATGGAAGGGTCAGCCTAGGGGCACAGCTGGCAGAAACAGTGAGGTTGTGTGGGCTAGAGATAGTACCTCTATAGATGAGATGCAATGCTCTCTGTGGGCTCAGGTTCACCATTAGCACTATGGGAAATACTGTAAACCTGATGCTTCCCCTGAGGAGGGGAGAGAGGGCTGGGCCTCTACACCTCAGTGATTCCTTTGGCTTTGGCCTCTGCACAGATGAGGACAGTGACTTGCCCAGGGTCACACAGCAAGGACATTATTTTGTAGTTTTTGTAGTTTGCTTGTTGAGATTCTTAGGGTTCAGATTCAGTGTGTAGCGGAGGAGGAGAGTCTTGAAGTTATGATTTCCCTGCAGCCACTTCTCAAGCGCTGGGATTACCGATAGCCACCACCATACCTGGTTTATACTGTGCTGTGGGTGGAACCCAGGGCATGCCATGAGCGTTAGGCGTGCGGTCCACAAACTAAGCCACATCCCCAACCTCTTCTTTGTAGTTTTGTCAAGGTCTGGACCAACTGGAGCAAGAGGTGCCTCTGTTAGCCTGTAACCAAGCCACCCAGATGTGGCAGGCCATAGGCAGAGAAACTGATCTAGTGTTTGTCCATTTTATTTTTGATGCTACAGTTATGTACCAGGGACAGAATTCTCTTACTGAAAGTGTTGGTAGCTGTGGTAAGGCTATGGCATTAAAAACCACAATCAGAGGCTGGAGAGAGTGGTTAAGAGCACTGACTGCTCTTCCAAAGGACCTGGGTTCAGTTCCCAGTAGCCACATGGCAGCGCACAGCTGTCTGTAACTCCAAGATCTGACACCCTCACACAGACGTACATGCAGGCAAAACACCAATGTACATAATAAAAAAAAAATTTTTTTAAAGATTTATTTATTATTATGTATACATTATAGATGGTTGTGAGCCACCATGTGGTTGCTGGGAATTGAACTCAGGACCTCTGGAAGCACAGTCAGTGCTCTTAACCACTGAGCAATCTCTCCAGCCCCAAGAATAAAAATTTAAAAACAAAACAAAACTAGGAACCCGCAATCTGTGGAACAGGAGAATTTGAGTTCTGTTCTGTTCTTTAACACTCACTTGCTACATGATATTAAGCTGTAGGTAAATACCAGATCTGAGTGACTTCTAAAGTGTCTCTTCCAGCTTAGCATTAAAAAACTGATGGATGTGATGGCGCATGCTTGTATTCCCAGTATTTAGAATGCTGACACAAGAGAGGATCCTAAATTCAAAGCAAGTCTGGGATACTGAGGAAGAACTTGTCTCAAAACACAAGCCAGTTGTAACAGTGCCTGCCATATATCCCATGGCTTGGGAGGCAGAGGCAGGCAGTTCTCTGTGTGTTTGAGGCCAGGCTGGTCTACATAGTGAATTCCAGGACATCCAGGGCTACATAGAGACCTCTCTTAAACAAACAATAACCAGACAAACAAGGGCTTTGAGAGATGGTAAGGAGGGCAAGCTTGCTTTTCTTCCAGGGGACCAGAGTTCAGTTTTCAGCCCCCACACTGAGCAGCTGAGAAGTACTCCAGGGGGTTGTGATCCACTGGATTACTCCCTGACTCACCAACCTGCTGGGAACTGAAATTAAAAGAGCAGGTTTTGCTGGGCGGTGGTGGCGCACGCCTTAAATCCCAGCACTCGGGAGGCAGAGGCAGGCGGATCGCTGTGAGTTCGAGGCCAGCCTGGTCTACAAAGCGAGTCCAGGATGGCCAAGGATACACAGAGAAACCCTGTCTCAAAAAACAAAACAAAACAAACAAACAAACAAACAAAAAAACCCAAAAAACAAAACAAAAAAAGAAAAGAAAAGAAAAACAAAACAAAAACAGAAAGAAAAAAAAAATTAAGTGAAGTGAGACCAGGACAGTGAAGGCTACACAGAAAAACCCTGTCTGGAAAAACAAACAAAACAAAACAAAACAAGAACAGGTTTTAGTGGGCACGGTAAGGTAGTGGGTGCCTGTATTTCCATCCCAGAAACGGGGAACTGATTCTGGACAACAGTGAGTCCAAAGCCATACTGGGCTACATACAGAGCAACGCTGTATCTCAAAGGAGAGGAAGGCAGATGTTAGACAATAAGACGACGAGATGAGAGCCTGGGCTGACACCTCACGTGTGCAATCCCAGCATTCGGGAGGCTGAAGCAGGAGGATTGCTGAGGCTAACACAGTTCCAGGTCTACTTCAGCTAGAAAACAAACAAACAAACACTTAGGCTACAAAACATAATAAAACAGCCAGAGAGATGGTTCAGTCAGGAAAGGTTGATGATTGCAATTCAATCCCGGACCCTCTTGGTGGAAGGAGAGAACAGACTCCCGCAGGCTGTCATCTTATCTCCGTACTCTAAAATCCTTAAGACAAAATAAACTAAACCAAACCAACTTCTCCAACCAAACACAATAAAGAAAACCGAAACACAACAAAACAGTAATCTAGATGAAGACTCTGAGTCTCATTGGCCCAAAGCACAGCTGGGGTAGGATTCGAACGAACAAGGAATAGGAAGTGAGGTCGTCTCCTAAGCCAGGCCCCATGCCACCAACTACAGGCAGGGGTGGAGGAAGTAAAGGGCCATGCAGTTCCTTGGCTGCCACCTGCGGGTGCGTCCTCAGCCAATCAGCGGCGCCAGGGGCGGAGCCTTAAGGCTCACCTGGCGGCAGCAGCCTTTGCCTGGTTCAGTGGAGTGGGAGCTGCGGCTCATAAGTGAGTTGTCTGAAAGTTTTGCTGTACCTTAACCCGGCCTAACTCGGCCCTGCCCGACCGCACCCGAGCTCCGTGTTTGCTCGGCGCCCGTCCGGCCAGCCATGGGAGCCCTGTGCCGCAGCCTCTCCGTTCTCCTGCTCCTACTGCAGGTATGTGGCCCCACTACCCTCTTCCTTTTTTCCAAGAAAGTTGGGGTCCAGAGAGTCAGATTGTTCTGTAGGCTGCGCGGTGCCGGGCTGAGTGCTGAGTGCTGTGGAGTGGGACGGAGGTCCAGGCGAGCGCTGGGTGGCTGCCTCTCGCTCAATTCCCAGGTTAGGGGCGCGTCACGCTGCGGGCTCCCGGGACCCCGACTTGAACAGGGTCCCTGTTTGATACCGACAGAGAGGGCGTGGAGCAGGATGGGGGCCTGAATGTAGACGGAGGGAGCTGGGGCTCAAGTAGCCCGGAGGATCCGTGATAAGGAAAGGGATTTTAGTACCAAAAACCACCTGCCAAGTAAGGGAGGGACGGTTGGGCTTGGGCTCTCTGGGGTAAGAGAGAGGAGTCCGAGAGTGTTTGTTGAGGAAACTGGTGTCCGGAAGAGAAAAGGCGTCTCCAGTGAGATGCAAATGGAGCCAAGCAGGAACGGTGGACCAGGCTGCGGAGGTGGTGACCCCTGAGGTCCCCTCCCCCAAGGGTTCTTGGAACTTGGTAGCTGGTTTCGGGATGAGAGGATGGCGTCCCTGGCTGCCCACTGGGGGGGTCCTCCCACAATCCCGACGCCTCAGGCGAGGGAAGGATTACCTCTTGGTTTCGGTGTAGGCTGCAGGGAACACCCCTCTTCTCCCCCAAGTCACCAGATTGCCTACTTTTCTTTTCTCCACTCTAGGTCTCATCGCGGCTTTGCCAGAAGTCGGAGCCTGAGCCATGCCGTCCCGGCTTCAGTGCCGAGATCTACACGTTCCTGGTGCCGGGGAGGCACCTGGAGAGAGGCCACGTCCTGGGCAGAGGTAAGGGCACTCCGCTAGTGTAACTGGGCAGAGTGGGGTCGGGTAGGGAAAGCGCCAAGAAAGTATGCACCTTTACCGGTAGGATGGAATGGGCAAAAGCCTCCCTTGGGAATTACGGAGATTTGAGAGTCTATTTATCGATTGTGGTTGATCAAGGTAGATATGTCTGCTGTGGTATGTATGGGGGGGGGGGCAAAGATGGCCCAAGGGTATTTAGAGGTCATCGGTATTTCTTCAACTCATTACTGGAGCCAGTCTATTATATTTTAGACCGCCAAAACCTGCTGGGTAGGGTCAGTTGGACTGTATTCCCATTTAATGATGAGCAATCGGAGGCTCAAACGGGGTCAGCAGGGCAGGCAGGCCTCTGAACCTGCTTTTGACTCCCACCATTTAGGTAATCCCTGAGGAACCGGCTCTTAGTGACTTGTGGTTTTTACTCATAAGGATGAAAATACTTGATACAGGTATTGCTTTTCCTAGGAATATTTTTTTTGTTTTTGTTTTTTGTTTTCCGGGACAGGGTTTCTCTGTGTAGCCTTGGCCATCCTGGACTCACTTTGTAGACCAGGCTGGCCTCGAACTCACAGCGATCCGCCTGCCTCTGCCTCCCGAGTGCTGGGATTAAAGGCATGCGCCACCATGCCCGGCCTTAGGAATATTTTTATTTTTAAAGAAAAGGTGGTAATGATAGCTCTGATTAATTCCAGCACTCACTATAGTTCAGGTCTTATCTCCTTATGATAATCTAGAATTTTCTTTGGTTCACTGTCTGGCATGGCTGGGAAGCAAGGCAAGAAGACCAGGTGGTTTTTGTTTTGTTCTGTTTTTTTGGGAAACTGTTTTCCCTAATTTCCAGGTGCCTCTTTTGTACCAGTACCACTACCTCCTCCTCTCTCTTGAGGAGTTTAATTGATCCCAAATGTCTGATAAACAAAAAAAGAAAGGAGACGTCACTCACAATCCTTTTCCTGGAATACTCTGACCAAGTTTGCTCTTCCAGCCACAGGACACCTGAAAATTATACAGCAATTGTGATGTTGCCTAAAATTTTGTATCGAACTTTGGAAGCCGTGCCTAGGTTTCGTGATGTGTTTTTACGGAGAAATAGCAGTTCAGTTGGTTAGTTGTACTGTTTTTCTGAGACCTGACTGGTTCTGTCGAGGTTTCTATGGGCCCAGAAAGGCAGTGCTGTCCTGTGGCCCTGAGGTTGGAGTAGTCAGAGATTGCTCAGTCTCCACTCAGTGTCTGCCGGAGGAATAATTTGAACCACGGGTAGGTTGCTTAGAGTATTTCAGGATGCCCTTCGGTGGCACTTCAAGACAGACTACTGAATATGGGTGGCCTGGGGTGTTTCCAAGGGTGCCAGTGGACTTCTGAAGAGGGAGCCATCACTGTGTTTTGAGCAGGACAGGATTAGAAATGAGAATGCTGGTGGTTTTGTTTTCCACACAGTTGTACCTTAGTTAGGACAGTTTAAATGCATTAGTAGCGCTGGCCATCAAACCCAGGGCCGGCCACAGGTTTGCCAGGCACCTTACCACTGGGCTGTTGTGGGTTTTTTTTTTTTTTGTTTGTTTGTTTGGTTTTTTTTGTTTAGGTTTTTGAGACAGGGTCTCTCTCTGTATCCTTGGCTGTCCTAGACTCACTTTGTAGACCAGGCTGGCCTCGAACTCACAGAGATCCGCCTGCCTCTGCCTCCAGAGTGCTGGGATTAAAGGCGTTTGTCAACCATGCCAGCTCCTATTGTGAGACATGATCTCCCTATGTGACATCGGCTGGCCCGAAATTCAGTTTGATCCTCCGGACTCGCGAGTGCTGGTATTATAGGCTTACCCTGGCACTAGTGGGGATTTCATTTTTCACCCCTGAGTGCCAGTGTTCAGTCACTAAATACCACTGCACATCAGTAATAATGTCACATATAATAGTACCAGCTGTTCCCTCTTGTTGCAGTGAGGCAAGGGTGTCATTTACCTAAAGTGAAAAATGAGAACTTTTGGAGGATGGACACCATCCTAGTCCTTAAGGAACTCAGGAACCTGACAGGGCTTGTGTATTGCCTGAAGCAGCTACAATGGCCCTTTCTCTTTTTGGTTTCCTTTTCTCTCAAAGAGGGGAAGAGAAAAGCAAGCGAGAGTGAAAGCAAGTGAGAGCTAACGCTTGGTGTGGTAGTTCAGTGGTCAGCACTTGGGAGGCTGAGGCAAGAGGTTTGCTAAAAGTTTAAGTTTGAGTCAGCCTGGTCTATGTAGTGAGTCCCAGGCTAACCTGGGCTACACAGTGACATAAGACCCTTTCTAGAAAACAGAGAGAGGAAGAAAGGAAGGAAGGAAAGAAAGAAAGAAGGGTTGAAGTAAGGCAGGGCCGGATGTGTGCGTGTTTGGAAAGAACCAGATTCATCGTGAAGTAGGCTGAGGAGAGGTCTTGAGGGGGTGCTGGTGGCGAGAGCAGTTGGTGATGATGGAGCATTGTCTTGTGTAAATGAGAGGCTGGTGGTTTAGGTGGAGGCAGTGGCCTTCATACAGCTTCCTACAAGCTTCCACGCTTCCGTGAGGCCGGCTCCAGGTCCCTTTGTGTCCCGATGCTCCGCCACTACTCAGCGGGGGTGGTGTGTGTGTGTGTGTGTGTGTCGAATGGCACCTGTACAAAGAGGGATTGCTTTAGATAAGATGTGTCTTTCCAGAAACCACACGTTACACCCCAGGAACTGCTTTGTGTAGGAGAATTGCCCTGATTTAGGAAGATGGGACTACTCCTTGGTTCTCCAGGGGAAATGGAGGGTTGTGACGTCAGTGCCAGGCTCCTGAAAGAGTCTGCTTCCCTAGGAGTTTGAAAATAAGAAACCTGACATTGGTGGTTAAAGGGTCCCAAATAGGGTTTGATACAATGGAGAACTTTGATGTGGCTTGCTAGCATTGTCCTTGTGCTCCGTGATCCTCACGCCACAATTTTGGCCTTGTAGATTGTTTCTCCGGCTTCTGAAATGCAGAATCTTAAAAGCCAAAACCCAACCTCCCCCACTACTCAAGTATATTCTGTAGTTTGGCTGATTTGTTTATTTGTTGTGTTTTTGTTTTTGCTGTTTATTTTTGACACACAGGATCTCATTAGGTAGCCTTAGTTGGCCTGGAATTTGCTATGGTAGACCAGGCTGGCCTTGAACTCAGAGATTTGCTTGCCTCTGGGATTAAAGGTGTGTGCTGCCTCCTCTGCCTCTCCTTTATTTATTTAGTTTCTCCAGACAGGGTTTCTCTGTGTAGCCCTGGCTGTCCTAGACTTGCTTCGTAGACCAGGCTGGCCTCGAACTTATAGGATCCGCCTGCTTCTAGGCCTGCGCCACCACACCCGGCTTTGTTGTTTTTTAAATGGAGCTCTTGGCAAATTTCCTTGTCATCTTTTTTTGAGGGGATGTACTAACCTCTGTCCTGTTCCAGTTTTAGTCTGTGTGCTGCTGACTGAAATACTCTTTGTGGTTTATTGAGACAAGGTCTAACTGAGGCTGGTATGGAACTCACAGTGTAGCCAGGTTTAGTCTTGAACTCATGGTGATCCTCCTGCCTCAGCCTCCTGAGTGCTGGGATTACTGACAACAACCACCAAGTTGTTGGTTCTTTTCTTTACTCTCAGCACAGACTTTTCAGAGACCCAGAATCCTAGATGTTCGCCTTTCAGAGATACTACACGAATACACACGGTCACGTCTGTGTGGAGTGAGAAAAAGAGCTGAAAGGCCCTTTTCGTTGATGGTGTCCTCTCATGGCTTGCTTTACAAATGCTTGTGGGACAAACAGGCCTGCATTTTGGGCTTGGGCTTCGGTTACTTGATGGATTGACCTAGTTCCCAGGCGTCCACCTGTGTGGATTAAGTATACCCATTTCCTCTCCTTTCTGAAGGATGTGCTGAAAGGTGCCTTGGACATGAAAAAAGCAAACGTGGAAACCTGCTTCAGGATCACCTTACATCATCAGATACCCACCTCTCACCCTCAGCCTCCTAAGCTTTCCCTGATTACTCATGCCAGTCAGTGACTAGGGCTCATGGGGCCTTCCTGGGAAGGAGGCTGGGTGGCTGTCATTCTGCCCCAGCTTTGTCTCCTGAGGAGTGTAGGCCGTGAGGTCACAGGCTAAGCCAGGCCATTTAAGGAAAGCTTTCTCAGCTCCTGCCCAGCCCTCTCTGCCAGGTGACTATAAAGTCCCTGTTTCCTCTCTAGGGCTTTTTATTGGCTGCACTGCTCACCCAGGTGTCTGTTACACGCATTCCCTTCCAAGAGCAGCCCTAGACAAGCCAGGGGTGGAGACAGAGTCAGCTCACGAAATCTCCCGGAAGCTGCCAAAACCCTAAAAATCACCAAGAGACATCCAACACAGTCCAGACTCAGCCTTTTGGGGTTTTACTCTGCCTTACCCTCTCTCTTTTCAGGGCATAAAGTTTTCTAAGGAGAAGAATGAAGTCAGTATAGCAGGTCAGTGAGAAAGTGTAGACAGACTCAGGCTTGAACTTCAGTGGTTGTTCCAATATGACATTACATAAGTCAAGTTTACTTCTGTCAGACTCAGTTTACCCATCTGTTGAGTGTGAAAGTCATATATATATATTTGTTATGTTATGCATTAATGCATATGTGATGAGTGAATACTTGGCGCCACATGGAGTATGGGTATCTGGCTGTCCATACTGAGTTACTGTTTTATGCCAGCACAGGCTAGGCCCTAGGGTTAGTATAATGAATAAGACTGATATACCTGGATATAAATATGGGGCAGGGGAGGAATGCATGGGTGTAAAGAAAACACACATAAGGAGAGCGCATGCTTGTAGTCCCAGCACTGGGAGAGGCAGAGGCAGGTGGATCTCTGTGAGTTCAAAGCCAACCTGGTCTACAGAGTTGAGTCCAGGACAGCCAAGGCTACACAGAGAAACCTGGTCTCGAAAACCCAAAATAAACAAAAGCCAGTGAGTTGGGCATGGTGGCACATGCCTTTAATCCCAGCACTCAGGAGACAGAGCCAGGAGGATCTCCGAGTTCAGAAGTGAGGGCTACACAGAAAAACCTATCTCAAAAAGAAGAATCAGTGAGTGAAAACACCTGCTACCAAGCCCAAAAACATGAATTTTATCCACAGGACCCACATGGCAGGAGAGAAAGGCTCCCAAGGGTTGTCTCTATCCTCCACACTCACACATGAGGGTGCACACACAGTAAATAATGTTTTTTTTGTTTTGTTTTTTGTTTGTTTATTTTAAAGCTGAGTATGATGGTGCATGCCTTTATTCCTAGCACTCATAAGAGTTCAAGGCCAGCCTGCTCTACATAGGAAGTTCCAGGCTTGGTAGAGCTATATAGTGAGATCTTGTTTTAAAGGAAGAAAAAAGGAAAGAAAAAAAAGTCTTGAACAAAGTTCTCCACACCCTGATCAAGGTCCTACAGTGAAACTTCAGCCCTTCCCCCATCACTGCTGCGTTGCTGAACTCAGTCTCCCTTTATGATTACCCACATCCTGATAGCCTGGGCAAGGCAGTTGGTAAAGATAAAAAAAATCGTTGTCTGGACAAACAACTCCTGAAGGGAGAAACGGCAGGTTTGCACGTAGCCTCAGCACTTGAATTCCCTCAACCTCCTATAAGCCTCAAGCATCCTCCGTCAAAGACCAGTCCAGTCTGTTGAGGCCAGTCTCCAGTATCTTTTCTGCCTCCTCTTTCTAAGTTGCTTCAGAAACTTACCGAGAATCATTAAATAAAGCCAGGCGTGGTTGTCCACATCTGTACCAGTGCTTCGTAGGCTGAGTTGGAGGATTTCAAGTTTGAGGTCAGCCTGGGCTACCTGTGGAACCCTGCCCTTTTGTTGGCAGAGGGTGGGTGGGTGGGTGAGTTTAAAAAAAGAAGCTGATCGTGTCAGCACATGAGGCAGGAGGATTGTTAGAAGTTTGAGGACAATCCAGTTCTGTAGTGAGTTTGAGGCTAGTTAGGGCTACATATTGAGACCTTGTTTTAGTAGTAGTAGGAGAAATAGGAAGGAGAAAAAAAATGGATAATAATTTTTTATGGACCCAGAACACCTTCAAGTCTTGTTTTGAACAAATAAATGGATGATGCATGAATCAATTTTTACTACCTTGACTCACTGTTCTGCCTCTCAAGCTCCATTCTGTGTCCCCAGAGCAGCCCCAGGTGAGTGAGCAGGGCAGGGTAGGGCAGCTGGAATCTGTACATGTCCTTGTGAGGGCTCTCTGCCCAGCAGTCTCCCTGGAAGCTGAGCCTGGCCCTAAGCGTGTCCTTGGGGATATAGTGAGCCAAGCAGGTCCCTCTGAAAGGTTCTGAGGCAGCAGAGGGGACGCCTTAGACCTGGGTCTGGAAAGAGCAGTTAGTCTTTCTTTCTTTCTTTTTTTTTTTTTTTTTTTAGACAGGGTTTCTCTGTTTATCCTTGGCTGTCCTGGACTCACTATGTAGACCAGGCTGGCCTCAAACTCACAGCGATCCACCTACCTTTGCCTCCCGAGTGCTGGGATTAAAGGTGTGCGCCACCACCGCCTAGCCAGTTAGTCTTTTTTTGGTTTTTCGAGACAGGGTTTCTCTGTGTAGCCTTGGCCATCCTGTACTCGCTTTGTAGACCAGGCTGGCCTCGAACTCACAGCGATCCACCTGCCTCTGCCTCCCGAGTGCTGGGATTAAAGGCCTGCGCCACCACTGCCAGGCCTATTTTTTTGCTTTTTGGAGACAGAGTTTCACTATGTAGCCTTGGCTGTCCTAGAGTTCCCTATGTAGACCAGCTCGGAGGTCTGCCTGCCTCTGCCTGAGTCCTTGTAAACAGGCATTCACCACTGTGTGCCTCACTGCTTACAAGCACCATGTGGTGCTGGCTTAGAATATTGGGTTCCCACCCAGATGGTGGTGGTGCACGCAGGAGTCAGAGGCTGGTGGATCGCTGTGAGTTCGAGGCCATCCTGGTCTACAAAGTGAGACCCTGCCTCGAAAAACAAAAACAGAAGAACATTTGGTCCTTTTGCGTACACCTCTCAAACGCTGGAATTACCAGTGTGCACCACCCAAAACCCAGGGTTAGAGGGACTCTTGCCAGGATTTTCTTCTCTAAGCCTTTGTCTCCCCATCTGTAAAGTGGATCTGACCTTGTGTTCATATATCCTAGGGGCAAGTGTCCCATGCTCGGTGAATACTCAGTACAGGACCCCTGCAGGGCCCTCCGTGTTTGCCTTTCCCTTTCCCATGATTGCTATGCTTGGTTCAAACGTTGGTTGAAAGTTGCCCTATGCTCTCTCCTGCCCAGCAAACCAGCCAAACCAGTTTTCTCCTTCTCCGAGCTTGTGTACTAAGCAAACACTGCTTTGCAAACAGTAGACCAGGAGCCCGCCTTTGTTACAAAAGCCAATGGCATTTTCTTCCCTACAATGCTGGGAGTGGGCTGCAGTGGGTTTGCTGTGGATTAGGAAGGGTTCCAATGGGGCGGAAGCAGGGCGCGGAGTAGTTTGGGGCTTGGGGGTTCAGGGTGGCCTCAAGCTTGTTGTTCCAGAACCTGCAGTTCTTAGAACTATTTCACAATACACACGCTTAAGGATACCTATCTGTTGATCCATTGCAAAATGCTCTCTGGCCCTCTTAGATACCATGGCTCACTTCCCCCCTCCTCCCCTCCCCTCCCCCCCCCCCCCCCCCTTCCACCCCATGGACAAGCCTTGAGTCACCTAGGGCCATTCAGATGCAGATTTGCCCTCCTACGAATTTACTGGACCTCAAACGCAAAATGGTCTGCCTGCTTTTGCCTCCCAAGTGCTGGGACTTTAAAGGTCCATGACACCACACTGATGGACACACACATTCATTCTCTTGACAGACCAGGTGTTAGGTCACAGGTGTTTGATGAGTAAACATCCGGTGCCAGCGAGGGTGTGGGCATCTGGCTGTCTACCCTGAAGCCCAGGATCCAAGAGCACCCCTCGTCTGTGATATTAGGGGGCCCCCAGAAATGTGGCCAGTGCATCAGAGATTGAGCTTCTGTCCTCAGGGAGTTTCAGAAAAAAATCTCTGCTTATAGTGAACTTCCACAGGGCGTTTGGGGGGAGGGGCTCGCAGGAATGATCAGTTTCACCTGCTGAGCCTCACCTGCTGGGCCTCGGTGAGTAAGAGGGTGTGGCCAGGCACAGGAAAGGAAAGCCTGAGGCTCTTCTGGATCTTGGGCCTTTTTGTCCACTGGTGAGTGAGGGCTCGCGCTCTCGCGCGCTCTCTCTCGCTCTCTCTCGTCCTCCCTCACCCCCCCCCCCCCCCGGCTTTCTCTGATTTTTCGAGACAGGGTTTCTTGGCTGTCCGGGAATTCGAGGCTGGCCGAGAACCCAGTATGTGGAAATGGTAGGACTAGTCGTGGCTTTGTGGTCACGTGCAAGCCTAGTGAGTGTGAGGCACCACCTTTTATCCCTAGCACTGAGGAAAAGCAGAAACAGAATTCTTAACCGATTTTCTGCTGCCCTATTGTCAAACTCCAGAGGACCCATGAGTCTTATTTCCCTTCCTGAGGGGAACGGAACCCTTTTCTGAGGCAAGGGATTTCCCCCCCACAGCCCCAAACACAGCTCTGTTCCTCAGTCTCATTGATTTTTGTGATGTTAAAATTAAGTCTTTTAAGCTGAGCTCAGCCCTTGGGAGGCAGAGGCGGGCGGATCGCTGTGAGTTCAAGGCCAGCCTGGTCTACAAAGCGAGTCTAGGACAGCCAAGGATACACAGAGAGACCCTGTCTCAAACCCCCCCCCCTCCAAAAAAAGTTTTATTTGAGACAGAGTCCCACTGTTTCCCAGGCTTTGAGCTTGCTCTGCAGCCTCATGCATCAACCCAGCTCACCTCCTAGTACCTGAGATGGTCGGCTTGTGCCACCAGGCCTGGCTCAGGCTCTTGACCTACATGTGCAGATGCATGCTAGTTGAATAGCTCTTGTCTTTTTCAGTTTTCTGAGTGCTGGTGTGTGTATGTGCGTGCGTGCGTGTGTGTGTGTGTGTGTGTGTTCGTTCATTCTGGCATGGGGATGTTGGAAGAAAAATTGCCCATACCTCTAACAAGTCATGTTCCAACTAGGACTTGCTTAGAGCACATAAAGAAGCCAGACAGATGTGGGAGTGCACTTAGCTCCTGAAAGAGGGGGCAGGGAGGATGCTTAGACGCCACCACTAGGACCTAATGGGGTGTACTTGAAGGTGAACCTGTTCGCCATGAGCCAGCTCATAAATGGCCGCTAGCACAGGACCCCGTGGGATAATTGGCCTAGTCCTAGATAATAATTAGTTAGCTTTGTAATTAGGAGAGCTTGTAAGAAGCCGAAAGTGTTTCAGATTTATTTTACCTGGACAACTTCAACACTAAACTAACACCTGTTTCTGTGGTTTGGCATGTAGAACCATCTGTTTCCAAAGGAGATCCTATAGCAACTTCTTTCTGGTCCTCTCCCCCAACTCACTCCATTCTCTCAAAATAGTCATCTCTCCATTCAGTAAGCAGACTTTTTTTTTTTTTCTCCTCTCTCTCTCAACGAGACAGGATCTTATTATGTAGTCTTTGATGGCTGGCGAAGGCTGCATAATGTAAAACAGGCTGGCCTTGAACTCAGAGAGGCATGTCCACTTGCCTCTACCTTCCTTCTACTGAGATTATAAGGCCTGTGCTACCACTATACCAGCCCAGAGTGATGATTGTTATTATTATTTCTTCTTCTTCCTCCTCTTCCTCTTCTCCTTCTTCTTCTTCTTGTTTTTCAAGATAGGATTTCTCACTTTGTAGACTCACTTTGTAGACCAGGCTGGCCTGGAACTCAGAGATCCTCCTGCCTCTGCCTCCTGAGTGCTGGGATCACACCCGTGCACCACTGTGCCTGGCTGAGTGATGATTTCTTTCTTTCTTTTTTATATATTTTACATATACAGTGTATGCCGGTACACCAGAAGACGGCACCAGATCTCTTTATAGATGGTTGTGAGCCCACATGTGGTTGCTGGGAATTGAACTCAGCACATCTGGAAGAGCAGCCAGCTGCTGAGCTACCTCTCCAGCCCGAGTGACGATTTCTTAAAAAATTAAATTAGGATGTATCATTCATGTTTAAAATCGCCTGGGAGTCCATGAATCTGTTTCATACAGAACAAAAATTCTGTCCATGACTTCCAAGTGTGTGGTGCTGTGTTCCTATTCCCCCCACAGCTCGTGGCTTGGGACTTCATTCCCCCCCCCTCCACTTCCCACATGTACTTTGCTCATTACCTTTACTTCCTGGGTGTACCCACAATATGGTCATAGCTCAGGCTGAAGCTGGTTTTGAACTCTTGACACTCCTGCCTGGGAGTGGTAGCATTTCAGGTATATACAACCACATTCTATATTACCTGCTCGCGATGCCTTGCCCCACTCCCCTGCATCCTGCAAAGCTTTGCTAGAACGTTGCCCATTCAGTGAAGATGCCCAGATACTTTGTTTTTCTGCAGCCCATCTCCTATTTTTTGGTGGCAGTGGTGGGGGTGAAACACACACAGGGTCCTGTGTAGGCTATCCAAGTGCTCTCTATTGGCGAGCCACACCTACTGGCACTTTTTGTCTTCAAACCTGTTATTTCTCCAGTTCATATTCTTTGTCCATAAAAACACAAATTCTATGCTGGGCGGTGGTGGCGCACGCCTTTAATCCCAGCACTTGGGAGGCAGAGGCAGGTGGATCGCTGTGAGTTCGAGGCCCAGCCTGGTCTACAAAGCGAGTCCAGGACAGTCAAGGCTACACAGAGAAACCCTTTCTCGAAAACAAAACAAAGCAAAGCAAAACAAAAAAACCCCCACAAATTCTAGGAGGGCAGGTCTTCTTGAGGTATAGTCCAGGCAGAACAGAGGCTGGCTCACAAGTTTTTTTTATTTTATTTTTTTCTTTTTGAATTTTTGAGACAGGTTTCTCTGTGTAGCCCAGGATGTCCTGGAGCTCACTCTGTAGACCAGGCTGTCCTCGAACTCACAGTGCTTCTTCTGCACCCCTTCCACCCTGACCCTGCGCTGCCGCGCACCCCCGCCCCCCAAGCACGCACGCACGCACGCACGCACATAGAAAATTAATAAACAGGTTAACAAACGTGAGTAAATAAAGATATAATGGGCTGTTGGAGTGTGGGAACATGAGGAGGAAAGGATGCTATGTTCTCAGGCCCTGTGTTTCTTCTTGGCACCCAGTAGTTTCTCTGAGCCCTGGGTAGCTACAGTATAACCTTACCTAATTGTCTTATTACAAAGTAGCTCGCTGCTGAGAGTCTAAAGGTCAGACTAGTCACTTGGGCCCCACACTTCTGGGTGTAAAGAAGCAGTAGATGGAAATCTCAAGGAACACCTGACACCTGATTGCCTTTCGGCTGTCAGGCAGCAAGCACCTCCCCGAACCGGGCTCTCTCTGATACACCCTCTCATCTTCATCCTGAGAAGCCCATTAATTGTTCAAGACCTTCTAGTTCTTGGCGATGCAAAGCTAACACAATCAGATACCAGCCAGAGTAAGGCCCTCGGGGTTAAAATCCATCCAGTTGACCAATCAATATCCATCGAGAGGAGAGTGTGACAGCCTTGCGGAAGATACATCACTCTGCTTCATGGGTCGAGGTGCTAAATCAAAATACAGGACACTGCTGCTTTTTGAGACAAGGCCTCACTATTTAACCTTTCGTCATATAAATAAAAAGCAAAAATTTGTTGTGTCGTAGCTCGGTAGTAGAATGCTTGCCTAAGACATGTGGGCCCTAGTACCTGCCCCCACGCCCCTCTTTCCTGAGACAGGGTTGCTCTGTGTAGCCCTGACTGTCCTGAAACTCACTCTGTAGACCAGGCTGGACTCAAACGCAGAGATCTACCAGCTTCTGCCTCCCGAGCACTGGGGTTAAAGGTGGATGCCACCACTACCACCACCCAGAGGGCCCAGTATGGGTTTAAAAACATAGAAACCAGTGGGCCTTGCATAAAGTTAGACTGGTTCTTGTGGGCGCTGACCTCCCATGCTTTCAAGTACTTACTGTTAGCATTTGCTGAACAATCCTGAGGGCTCAGAACAGCCCTAGAGCCTTTAAATGGGTATCAGATTCAAACCAGAATCGAATGCTCTTTCCCAGCCATCCCACCTCTTGGCTTGTTGCCCAAGGAAAATGGCTCTAGTCTGGTTCCCCAAAGTTCTCATAGCAGAGGGGAGAGATTGCCCAATTCCATCACAACCTCTTGGGCGCTGCCCTGGTGACCTGCTGCTGCTGCTGCTGCTGCTGCTGCTGTGTGAGCCAGGACTTCAGACTGCAGACTTCCTCCCCCACAAATTCCTCATCACAATTGTGTGGGAGTGTTTGAAAAGGGAACAAGATGACCAACTTGTAGTGGGAAAGTTGTGGCTTTCCTATCAGAAAAAACGTCACCCCTTAAGTCAGCAGTGGGACATAGCTGAGTCCTTTGACAGGTGGGGCAGGGTCCTGAGTCATGGGAGGCCTCACCTGGGAAGGTTTCTCTTTCAAAGACTGAGTCAACCATGACATCACCCCCTCAGAGCAGCAGGCACTTCACTGGCCCTTTACCTCCATTGCCTACTGGGAGATACGTATGGTTCCCTCCTTCCCTTCTTTTTTTTTCATATTGTTGGAAACAGACTCTTTTCATACAATATAGTCTGATTACAGTTTCCCCTCACCCAACTAATTCCAGTTCCTCTCCATCTCCCCTTTCATCTGGAGCCACACCCTTTCAGTCTCTCCTTAGGAAACAGGCATCTGAGGAATAATAGGTAAGATAAGATGAAAACAAACAAATTGGAATAGGACAAGTCAAAGGGAAGAACAGACCAGAGCTGGCTTGGTGGGTGGGACACGCCTTTAATCCTAGCACCGGGGAGGCAGAGGCAGGCCAATCTCCGTGCGTTCGAGGCCAACTTGGTCTACAAAGAGAGTTCCAGGATAGCTAGGGTTACACAGAGAAGTCCTGTTTTGAAAAACCAACTAATCAACCAACCAAAAACATGTCCTGACAACATTATGAGACAATCTCCAAAGATGTCGTTGACTTCCTTTTGGGTTGGCCGTCTACTGCCCTTAAGAGTGGCTTGTTTCCCCAGTGAGACACCCTTAGAGAAAACTTAATTTTCATTTGCAAGTGCTTATCAATTGGAGATAGCTTCTGGGTTGGGAACAGTGGGGGTGGGTGGGAGGGCACCTGTGTCCACTTCTCTCAGCTCTAAGGCCACCTTTGGTACAGACTCATGCAAACCCTGTACGTTGCTGCCACAGTCTCTGAGTTCATATATGCATTGTTCAAATTGTGTTTAGAAGGCTGTTTCCTTGGCGTCCTCCAATCCCCTCTTTCCCTGGGTTCCCTGGGTCCTAAGGGGAGGGATTTGCTGGGGATAGACCATTTAGGGTTGAGTGTTCCAAAGTCCCTTACTCTGCACGTTACTGGTCTCTTTTTTTTTTTTTTTTTGGTTTGTTTTTGTTTTTTTTTTTTTTTTTTTTTTTTTTTTTTTTGGTTTTTTCTTTTTTTTTTTTTTTTTTTTTGGTTTTTTTTTTGAGACAGGGTTTCTCTGTGTAGCCTTGGCCATCCTGGACTCACTTTGTAGACCAGGCTGGCCTCGAACTCACAGCGATCCGCCTGCCTCTGCCTCCCGAGTGCTGGGATTAAAGGCATGCGCCACCACGCCCGGCTTTTTTTTTTTTTTTTTTTTTGGTTTTTTCAAGACAGGGTTTCTCTGTGTAGCCTTGGCCGTCCTGGACTCACTTTGTAGACCAGGCTGGCCTCGAACTCAACAGCTATCCGCCTGCCTCTGCCTCCCGAGTGCTGGGATTAAAGGCGTGTGCCACCACGCCCGGCTCTTGTTTTTGTTTTTCGAGACAGGGTTTCTCTGTGTAGCCTTGGCCATCCTGGACTCACTTCATAGACCAGGCTGGCCTCGAACTCACAGCGATCCGCCTGCCTCTGCCTCCTGAGTGCTGGAATTAAAGGCGTGCGCCACCATGCCTGGCTCCAACTGGTCTCTTCCTAGCTTCTCACTGAGGAGTTTTGGAGAAATGGCTACTTGATGATGTCCCTGTGGCCAGTTTCGTGACCACCCTGCTCCCAGGCTTGGCACCATGACTAAATTTGTGGAGAAAACCCATAAGCAGGGTATATTTCTTTCTAATCTGCATCTGAGAGGAAATCCTCTAGCCACATCCTCCTGTTTACCCAGCCACGGGGAGACTGAGACTGAGGTAGGAGGAGCTTGGCTGGGAGTTTCGGGTGAGTCTGGGCAGCTCATGCTGTGAGACTGTATCACAGGGAGGGAGGGGGGAGGGTGCACGCCCTTGTGCCCTTTGTGCACCTCACAGGTGGGAGTCTCTGGGCTCGTGATTGGAGTCTTTTTGATTTTGAAACTTCCTTGTACTAGTCAGCTGGGGTTGTTATTATTCCTCCCTCTTCCCCGCCCCCCCCCTCTTGCTAATCCTATCACTTGAACTACGGGAGCATCTAAAATTCAGGGAAGGAGAGAAATACTTTTCAGGTGAGATCCTTTTGTTGAAAAAAAAAAAAAAAATGCCTAGGGACTGAGGTCACCAGGTATGAGGTTTGCCTACAGGTTCAACAGAAGTCAAGGTCATCACTTCCCAAGCATTTGCTCTTTTCCCGGTTAGTGAAATTACCTGATGAGTACAGAACAGAGTAAGGGTGAGCCGGGAGGGAGGAGAAGGCCTGGCCTGGGCAGCCTGGAGACCAGCCCCTCCTTGCCATTTGACCTCAGCAAATTACTTACCCTGAGTTCCTCAGTCCTGTTACCTGTGAAAGGGCGGGGTGGGGGGTGGAGGGGCAATGGGGGGGGGGGCGGCAGTGAGTTAGCATTCATTCACCTGGGCTTCCAGGGCCTGGTGCTCAATCAAGCGTGTGGAGGGGTTTGAGTCTTTTGTTTGTTCCTTTGAGGCAGGGTCTCTAGCTCAGTCAGGCCTTGGCTGACTCAGCACCCCGAGGCTGGCTTCAAACTTGAGACAGTCGTCATGTCTTCAGCCGCGCTGGCATTGCAGGTGTAAACCGTTTGTGCTGTGCTTTTAGTAGCCACATTCCACTGATTGCCACTACCACCAAATAGGGAGGGAGTTGTGACAGGAGTCTGATCTAGAAACTTCTTTGTCCCATCTGCATTGGTTTTTTTCCTTCGACTCCTGGAGGCTAGTTGTGACTTCTCCACTTCTTCTCTCACTAATCCTTTTGTTTGAACCACAGGAGTGCATGTAAAGCTGAGGGAAGGAGATGCTACACTCTAGCACGCGAGTGTAGGTGCTGGAGGAGGCCAGAGGCATCCAATCCCCCTGGAGCTGGAAGTTGTGTTGTGAGCTTTCTCATACGGTTGCTGGGGACTGAACTGGGGTCCTCTGCAAGAACAACATGTGCTCTTAAACCATGAGGCATCCCTCCAACCCCCTCCTCTAGTTTCTTAGTTTGTACATGAATTGGCAAGTCTGGGGAGAGCGTAGCCACTGGCCATGGAATCTAGAGTAGTAAGTAACACGGTTGCAAATGACCGCCATATTGTTCACGGTGTGCGTTGATTACACACTGAATGAACTAACTGTTGATGTGTGATTTTGATTTTTAATCTTTGCACCAACTTTAAAGTAGTTACTATATAGACAGTTCCATTTCCAAATAATACAGTGGGAGCTTTAAAAGCTGCCTACTCAGCCTGGTGTGGTGGTGCATGCCTTTAGTTACAGCACTCGGGAGGCAGAGGCAGGTGGATCTCTGAGTTCGAGGCCAGCCTGGTCTACAAAGTGAGTCTAGGACAACCAAGGCTACACAGAGAAACCCTGTCTTGAAAAACCAAACCAAACCAAAAAAAGCTGCTTACTCACCCACCTAGGGTTGTCCTCCCCCCTCCCCCAATAGATCTGCCTGGCAAAGGTGCTCAGCCATGTCTACACTCACCCATCCGTTTTCTGCAGTGTCTGAGGATGCTCGCTTTCAAGCTCCTGGGAAAGAACTTGAGGTTCACCCATGCAGTCCTACCTCTAGTCCTTTGGTACTTGGAGACTCAAGCTCTTGTTCCCTTATGAAACCTGGAACAAAAGGGTATTACTGGCCCTTTGGGGCTCCCCTGAAATCTGAATGGCCACATGGAGATGGAAGTAGGGAGGGCGCTTGGCGCGCGCGCACTCTCTCTCTCTCTCTCCCCCCTTCTCCCCCCTCCCCCCGTTCCTTTTAATTATTATTTTTTTCTTTTCCAAATTACTGCCTATGAGTTTCTCATAACCACTTTGGTGGGGATGGGAGGTGGAGTGAAGGGCAAGGCAGTTAACTCTGTGAGTGCCGCAGACAGTTTGGGGAAAGCATTTTAAAGGAATCCCTATGGGGACAGCACCAGAGGGGAAGGTCCCATGGCTCTGGAGCACCCTGGAGTTAAAACAGAAGCCTAGGGCTGGGAGAGGAGATGAGAGTCTGCACAGCGCACACCACAGGCTTTACACCAACAGCTATTTTGTCTTTGGATGGTTTCAGTCCCCTTTATACAACTTAAATTCTGTAAGTCTGAACCAAAGTGGTAGCAGGGAGGGGAGCACTTAAAATTCCCCACTAAGATCTAAAATCATGATCAGAGATAGGAAATTCTGATAGTTTGAAACTCCTTCCCTGACTCAGGGGCCTCTGCAATCAACTCCATGTAACTTTAGTGGACAGCTTACAGCTTAACAGCTTCCAGGGGTGCTGCTTTTACCCCCCTCCCCCCTTTCATCAGAAAAGTTTTCCATAAATGAGACTATAAAACCACATTCCCACCCATTCTTTAAAACAGGCGCTGGATAGTTTGGTCAGTCGGAAGGTGTTTTTGCTACTCTTTAGACGCTCCACAGGCCTCCTCCTCTGCACCTCGCGGGGGGGGGGGGGCGGGGGGGGGCTGCTCCTGGGAGTTTTGTCCTGGTCACAAGCCTCCCATGTCCCAAGGGGGTCTGGAGATGAATCTGAGGTGGTGAAAAGTGCTGGGTTGCCAAGTTGTCAGACAATGGATACATTGAGAACGCAGGTGGGGCAAGGCCTGTGTGGGCTGGAACAGCTGCTGAAGCCTCAGGGAGAGCAGCAGGCGCTGCTCATGAGCAGAAAGAGGGTGGGGGGAGGCAGCCTCTGTGCTGGCTGCAAGGTGGGGGGGGGGGCTGTGTGTGTGTGGAGAGCTGTCCTTCACCAAGATTCCAGGGTTAAAGGATGTTTGAATGATGACTCAGATAAAAGAGGCGGGATCAGTGAGCAAACTTCCTGTTGGAAGCTGGGTCTTGGGGCCTGTTAGGATACCAGCAAGATGGGGGAACCTGGGCACCTGGAGTGGCAGGTCTTCTTCCTCTCCTGCTCCAGGCCAGCTGAAACCTGTGGAGGGATGCAGGGTGTGGTGTTCCCTCGTCCCTCAGAAGAGGGGGCATGCACGATCAGACCAGGCCTGGAGCAACCCTGGGGCTGCTCCTTGACTGTGTCAAGTGCTGACCCAACACTCCCTCTCCTCAAGCCTCCCACCCCTGCTTCTAGATTCTTCTCCTGGGAGTCCATCTAAGCAAGCGGCACCGCCTATTCTTTGTAGCCATCTTTTGTTCGTTTGTGTGTTCATCCTGTGCCTGAAGATTGAAAGCTGTGAGGGTGGTGAGCTTCCTAGGCTCAGGAGCAGCTGAGAACCAGATCCTGACGTCTGCACTTCGCAACTAGTGCTCTGGAGTGGCAGGATCAGGCAGTAAACACGGGTATATAACACACTGCATTTGAGTGACAGATATTTAGGGGAAATGGATCTGAATTGGGAAGTGCTGGGAGCACTGGGAGGGTCCTCACAGAAAGGAGGAAACGGAAGACTAGGGAACAGTTTTCCTGCCTAAGGGAACAGCCATGGCAGAGCCTTTAAGCAAAGGAACAAGAAAGCAGTATGCTTGGATTCCGGTGGGAGACAGGAGGAGCACAGAGGTGGGTGGCAGTGTATAGAGGGCCTGGCACCAATTTATGGCAAGGACTGTCTGATGATGCTCCCTCTCTGTTCCAAGCAGTACAGTCTAGTAGCTAATGGCTTGGACACCAGCCTCTGACTGCTCAAGTTCCCAGCTGGTCAGAGCCTGTGCCCTCCCCGGGGCTTCTGATCCAGGTGGCACATGGCAGGGCTCCTGATTCACATTCTTGATAGTGCTGCCAGGTTCCCTGCCACCGGCTGGCACATTCTGTCTCCCTTCCCAGCAGCACTTGGCTGGGCTCCCTGCCCAGCTGCTAGGCCTGTTAGGTCAGCTCAGTGGATGCTTCCTCCAGGAAGTCTTCTCTGATCTCCATTCATTCCCTTGGCTTCTTCCCAAGTGAGGAGGCGCCTGGCTTCTCCTGTTTCCCCAGAGTAGCACCTGGTGTGTCAAGTACTCTATGCATAGTTAGGAGAGGTGTGAACTGGGCCTCAGAGACCAGAGGCTCATCTCCATCTGTTAGCGACTTTTGGAGAGGTCATCACAGGAAAGTAGGGCTCTTAGCATCTCCCCCCCCCCCCCCCCCGCCAGCTTTGTTCTTGTAATCAACATGTGTGTGATGCTGACGCCGTCTTTCTGGGCACACTTTTATTTACTTGTAATATTAGTTTAACCATCTTTTTCCACAGTGCTGAGAGCTTTAAAAGGGCTTATTCTTAACTGGGTGAATTAGTACAGTGGTCCCAGCACTCAGGAGGTTAAGACAGGCTCAGAGGTTGGAAGCTAGCCTGGGCTACATAGGGAGGGGAAGAGTGGGTTACTCTCTCCAGTACCACCGAGGCTATTTTCTTCCTAAAGATAATCCCAAACCCCAGCACAGCCAAGAAAGTGTGCTCCTTATACTTTTTGTGTTGAGCCGGTGCGTGCTGCTTTTTTTGAGCAGTTAGAACCGGCCCAGAGGCTCGCACTTCATTTTGTACTCACTCTTAAGTGCCAGCCTACAGAGGGTCTACAGAGGGGCTGTGAAAATGTAGGCCCCCTGTTTCTCCTGCATCTACAGCAGGAATGGATGGTGAGGAGGAGGGACAGGTTATGCATCATATACTGATGAGTCTGCTGGGGAGACAAAGGATTGAGTGATGGGGGGATGGGAATGGGGGTTGCGCTTCCAATGCCTTTATTGCTGCAATCCTTTCTACCTCACCCCATTCCTGTTTGACAGATTAGAGACTGAGATTTAGAGATTTAGCCTAGGGGAAGCGGGTGGAAAGGTGAGGGGAACCCACGGGAGTGGCAAAGGAGCCCAGTGACTGGGGGAAGGAGAGTCAACCTCTCTCTCTCTCTCTCTCTCTCTCTCTCTCTCTCTGTTCTGTGGCTCCATCTTTGGAAATCCTGAGTGGTTAATTATCAAGTGTTAAAGGGCTTTCAGCTAATTTGCAGGGGGGCGGGGCGGGCGGGGACACACTACAACGACAACACTTCTTTACTTTTAATGAGCTGCTTGTCCCTTCAGCGGGGTGTATGTAAATCTGGGCCTCCTGCATACTGGGCAAGCACTGTACTACTGAGACAGCTCTCTACGCTTTGTGCCTCCACACTACAGGTTGGCCTTGAATTCACCTGCCTCTGCTGGGATTTCAGGTGTGCACCCCATGTCCCCTCCCCCCATTGTGGCTTTTCATGTGCTTCAACACCAGGCTGGTCACTAAGGGAAATTGTGCCCTGCTGTACCCAGCTCTCCATCGCTAGGGGATTCTGATTTATGTATTTGGCATAGGTCTCTCTAGGACTCTGCATTTTTAACTTCATTGCTATTTTTGTAGTACTGAGAATTGATACAGGGCCTGGTGCGTCCTACATGAGTAGTCTACAACCTAGGACCCTTCCTTTTCTGTCTTTCGACAAAGTCTTCACTAGCCTTGCGTGATAGGTATTTTCCGCTGATGAAATGAGCCAGTTCAAGCCAAATTAAAAGTATAAAGGGAGGTTTATTGGGAGCAGTTTTTGGTAGGGCTCACTGATCTTACAGGAGGTGGTCAGGGAAGTCCCCCTGCAGACTGGGAGACAGAAAAGTGGGAGGGAAAGGGGGAGAAAACCAAAAATGTCTGGATAGTAATAGTGAAAGAGCCTCTGGGGGAAGAGAGGGGGCCCCACCCCTAGGCAGGAAAGTTTAAGGTAGAGAGGACAGGGCATGCCAGCCACACCCTGTAACAGGTAGGGACTGAGGGATGCTGGGAGAACCTGGAGGGCCAGGTACACTTTGGTGTGTTGAATGGGCATCTCAGCTGCTTGTCCCCAGTCTGAAACCTAACTTTGGGCAGTCTAGAACTCTGTGTAGACCAGGGTAACCTCAAACTCGAAAAGGTCTGCCTGCCTCTTGAACTGGAGCTGTCAAGTAGTTGTTGTTGGCTTTTGATTTTTTTTTTTGTTTGTTTGTTTTTTGTTTTGGTCCTACTGTGAGGATCATCTGGACCAGAACCCAGGCTAGAGTGTAGCTCACTCCGAAAAGCTTAAAAGTGCAGACTCTGACTGGATGTGGTGGCGCATTCACTGGCCTTTGATCCCTTTGCTCAGGAGGCAGAGGCAGACGGATCTCTGAGTTTCAGGCTGGCCTGGTCTACATAGCTAGTTCTAGGACAGCCAGGGCTTATAGAGAGAATTTGCTCCCCCTCCCGCCCCATGGAGGAATCTTCTCTAACTGCTTCTCCCTTATTCATTCATTGAGGTCTCTAAATTGAGCCCGGAGCCCTCAGCTTGCTCCAGGGATCCCCTGCCTCCCCTTCCGGAGGCACTTCTGCTACTCACTCCTGCTCAGCGTTGGTTCTTGGGATCCAAATTCTGCTCCTCATGATTATACAGCATGCTGCCTGCCCCCCCCCCCTTGTTCCTTCTCTGCCATGTGCTATAGCCAGGGAATAGCATTGCACTTTGGGTTCTCCTGTATCTCTGTTAATGGGCACACATTTTCCTGGAGGGATATGAATTCCCCTTGGAAGGTGTTATGAGTCACCCCTAAAACAGCATCGGCTCTAAAGTAGGAATGAACCTCAGGGTCCTTCAAGGAGGAGAAGCAGAGAAATGACATGTGCAGACTGCACCCTCCTCTGCCCGCCCTTCTCTACTCCTTTTTTTCCTTTTTTTCTTTTGAGCTCCCAGTGGCTGAAGTCACTATGTAGACTGACTTTGTGGCCAGGCGTTCTGCCTTTGCTTCCCGAGGGTTCTGAAAAGCAGCGAGCGACAAACGGGCAAAATACTCAAGATGTGTGACAAAATTCCAGTCCAAAGTCTGGTCCAGGACAACATTCTGTCCACTGTGCTTGCTCCATCCTTCACTCTTGCTTCTCTTCTCACCGGCGCAGAGGCTGGGTTAATCCCCACCAGTGGGTGACTTTACAAATTAACCAGCCTGGCCTTGGCCTGAGGCATCTATCAACACAGCTCCCTGGTTTATGAGTTGCCCAGCCCAGTGTTAAAATGCATGGCTAAGCCCTGCTGTTGTCTGAGAGAAGCCACTGTGAAACTCAAACCCGAGCTGAGAACAGATCCAACACGGAGATAAGGCAGCTGCAGTTTCAGTTTTGGGCTGGGCCAAGAATTTCGGGACTTTTCTTTGCTATAGATGGGAAGTTAAGCTGTTTTTAATATGGACTTGTGTGCTGACTTAGTTGATGATTAATTGATGTGGGATTTGATAGCAGGTCCAGTGGACACATAATGCATTTCAGATTATTTATTTATTTACCTATCCATTTCTGGGTTTTGAGACAGGGTTTCTCTGTGTAGCCTTGGCTGCCCTGGATTACTTTGTAGATCAGGCTGGGCTCAAACTCAACAGTGATTTACCTGCCTCTGCTTTCCTGAGCTCTGGGATTAAAGACATGTGCCACCACGTCTGGCTCAGATATTTGACTTTAAATGTACTCCTGCCACCTTTATTTATTTATTTTTGACTTTTGGTATTTTGAGACAGGGTTTCTCTGTATAATCCTTTCTTTTCTAGAAATTTCTCTCTCTCCTCCTCCCTCCCCTTTCCCCAGACTGCCTTCAAACTTAGAGAGATTCGCCTGCTTCTGCCTCCTGAGTGCCGAAATTAAAGGTCTATACCACTTCTGTCCAGCTGTACTTCTGGTATTTTAGAAAGGGCAATTAAGGTAGGCATGGTGGTGCATGCCTGTGGTCCCAGGACTCAGGGAGGAGGCAGAGGCAGGCAAATCACTGTGAGTTTGAGGCCAGCCTGATCTACAAAGTGAGTCCAGGACAGCCAAGGCTACATAGAGAAACCTTGTCTTAAAAAAAAAAAAAGAAAAAGAAAGAAAGAAAGGACAATTAACTATATACCTGAGGGTTCTTCACTTTTATTTGTTTTGCTTGTAACAAGCTAACCAGTGACGGTTTGTTTTAGTTCTCTCAGTTTCTGTCTCTGTGTCTCTCTCTGCCTGTCTCTATCTCTCTTTCCTTGAGGCAGGGGTCTCATGTAGCCTGGGCTGACCTCAAAGTCACTATTTAGCCAGCAGGGCCTTGAGCTTCTGCTCTTCCAACTGTAACTCCTGAGCGCTGAGGGCACAGATCTAACCTTCCCTTTGAGGCAAGTTTGGCTGTATCTCTGGTCCTTGGTGATACTGAGCCATTACTTTGGAAGGCCCCCACCCCCCACCCCCTGCTTTATTTATTTATTTATTTTGGTGTTTTGAGATAGGGTTTCTCTCTGTAATAGCCTTGGCTGTCCTGGAACTCACTTTGTAGACCAGGCTGGCCTCGAACCCCCAGAGAGTCACCTGCCTCTGCTTCTCTGAGTGCTGGGATTAAAGGGTGTGTGAAGTTTCAAAAGCCCCAGTCAAGCCCAGTGTCTATCTGTCTTGTCTGTCTGGGTCTTTTTTCTTTCTTTCTTTCTCTGCCGTGGATCAGGCTGTAGCTCTTAGCTACTGCTCCAGCTCCATGTGTGCCACCTTGGTGTCTGCCATGGTGATAATGGGAGGAGCCTGCGGAACTGTTGAGCATGTCCCCAGTGAGATGCTTTCCTTTACCAAGCGTTCCCATGGCCATGGTGTCTCTTCACAGTAATAGAACAGTGACTAGGACAACCACTTATGTCCTAAAAGTGGCAAAGTTGGGATTTCCCTAGAAATGGGAATTTTCTCTGCCCTGATGCCAGCATTCTCTCCTAAAGACCAAATCGAGAACTCCCTGCTGGCCTGCTGCTTGACTTTTTCCATTTTCACCTTGTTCCAGTGAATTTGTTTACTTCTGTACTGTGTCTTGGGCACAAGGGGAAGAAGAAAGGATAACAGATAGATGAAGAGTGGGCGTGGCATCTGGCATGCCGTAACACCAGGGAGGCAGAGGCAGGTGGGTCTCTGTGAGTTCCAGGCCAGCCTGGTCTACAGAGCGAGTGACAAAGTGATTGCCGTATAGCCTGGACCACAGAGTTGCCTCTGAGGTTCCTGCCAGCCAAAATAGGAGATGATCTGACCAGCTCCCCAGCGGGGTCTCAATGTTGGGCGTTAGTGGGGTGTCTGGCTTCTCCAGAGAACTCTTGCTGCACTGCAGTCGCAGCACTGTCTCCTAATGTGCCGGACCTCCCATTTGCAGCTGTCTTTATTAGACAACTAATACTTGTGGGGGCAACATCGCACAACAGACACATTTCAGTCATGTGTGTCACCATACATAGCTCCATGGGAAGTGTTTTTGCATCTGTCCCCCTAGGAGTCAAATCTGTCTTGTATAATGCAATATAAATTCATATTATAACGATATGTAATGGTAGAGATTTTACCAATGTTTTTGCTGCCCAGGACTCTGCTGCCTCAGGATAATGGTGGTGCTTACTGTTCCTCTGCTGGGCACTTTTGCCCCTCCCTCTTTCCCTCCCTCCCTCCCTCCCCCCCCTCCCCCTTGGCTGTCCTGGAACTAGCTCTCTAGACCAGACAGTTGCTGCTGTCTTCCAAAGTGCTGGGGTTAAAGGTGTGCACCACCATTTTAGGCATTGGCCACAGATTTAAAAACCAAAACCAAAACGAAAACAAAACCCAACCCAAATATAAAAATCCTATCCATCTTCCCTTTTAGAAGATTGGGAAGGGTATATAGCTAGTGGCAGAGTATGTGTGTAGTTTGTGGGCGGTCCTGGGCTCAAGAGGGTACTCCTTGAGAAAAAACAAAAGAAATCCTTTAATGGAGGAAGGACTCTGTGTAAACAGTAGGAAGAAGGTTCCAGAACAACCAAGTGAGGTCCTAGGGCTCTCTAGGAGCCAGACTTCTCTCCTGAAGGCTGGGTGATTCCATCTGCCAAGACCGAGTCCTTTGGAAACAAAGTGCAGCAGACCAGCCATGGCTGAGCACAGCGTCTTGTGTCAGAAGGGATCTGGGGCCCATGTTTGATGGGGATTAGCACTGCCCACAGCATCTCACCTTTAGGCCCAGCTGAATTTCGACCTTCCTTGCTGATGAGTTATTGCTCATTTCTAGTTCTAGCCCTGGAAATGAGTATTCCCAAGCAGTTATCACGTGTGCCACATCAGGAAAGAGTCATCAGGAAAGAGTTCTGGTTTGTTAATTTATTATTTGTTTATTGTTGTTTGCTTTCAAGATTGGGTCTCTGCAGTCCTGTCATCCTGGGTAGACCAGGCTGGCCCACAATGCCACAGAGATCTGCCCTCTTCTGTCTCCCAAGTGCTGGGGTCAAAGATGTACAGCTGGGTTTTTTGTTTGTTTTTAGTTTAGTTTATTTGTATGATTGATTTGTTTTCCCCCCCTGAGGCAGGGTTTCTCTATGTAGCCTTGGCAGTACTAGAACTTACTCTGTAGACCAGACTGGCCTGGAACTCAGAGATGCCCCTGCCTCCTGAGAGCTGAGATGAAAGAAAGGTGTGTACCACCATGCCTGGCCTTTTGTTTTTGTTTTGAGACAGGATTTCTCTGTGTAGCCTTGGCTGTCCTGGACTCACTTTGTTGAGCAGGCTGGTCTCAAACTCACAGAGATCCGCCTGCCTCTGCCTCCCAAGCGCTGGGATTAAAGGCCTGTTCCACCACCACCCGGCTTAAAGGTTATTTTAAATAAATAAATAAAAAAAATTAATTTGTGTTTCTTTGAGACAGTTTCTCAGTGTAGCTGGGGCTGTCCAGGAACTTGCTCTGTAGACCAGGCTGGACTCCAGCTGAGAGATCTGCCTGCCTGCCTGTCTCCCGAGTGCTGGGATTAAAGTCGTGTGCCACTGCACCTGGCTAATTTTATTTGTCAAATTTTGTGTGTGGCTATGTATACATGTATATGTGTGCAGATACCCATAGAATCCAGAAGAGGGTGTCAGATCCCCTGGAGCTGGAGTTACATGTAGTTGTGAACCACCTAACATGGGTGCTGGGAACCAAATCAAACTTGGGTCTTCTGCAAGGTCAAGGCCCTTGACTGCTGAACCATTTCTCCAGCCGCAACCCACTCAATTCCAAACAATAAATCAGTAGTTAGGGAAACACTGCTGACAGGTCTAGCTACTTGAGCTCCGTCTTCCAAGAGTCAGGATGCCCCTTCTGAACCGTGGCGCCGTTCTCACAGGCAGGGAGCTTACAGGATCACCTGATGTCTAATTTTAAACACCCCAATTTCCCAAGAATGTTTTATTCAGTGTAGGCTTTTAAGTACAAGGCATTTCAGACATGACCTCCCATTCCGTACAGCCAAGAATGTAAAGTCTGCCCTTGCCTTTGATCAGCCTGCCATTCCTCTTTGTTCTCCCACTTGGGGGATGAGCCTGGAAGCATCCTATTGGATTATAGGAGTCACGATCCTGGTTTTGTGTTTTTAAGCACATGGATTTCATATAAGCTGTATCCATGCACACAGTAGCAACATACACAGCTCAGGCTTGTAATTTAAAAGGACATATGTCTCCTCCTGCAATAAAGCCAGCCTGGCGCTTCTGGATCTGAAGTAGCTAATGGTGTCTGCCTGTTGCTTTCACAAGGAACAAAAAGTTTTGCTGTAGATGCTGGAATTAGACACGAGCATCAAAGCCTGGATCTGTGTGTTTTTTTATTTGCCACCTGTCCTTTACAGACATTTTTCCTTGAAGTGAGGAATGTGGTAGAATAAATTATTTGTGTTTTTCCTTTCCTTCCTTTTATTTTCTCTCTTTTTTTTTTAATTTGGTTTTTTTCGAGACAGGGTTTCTCTGTGTAGCCTTAGCTGTCCTAGACTTGCTTTGTAGACCAGGCTGGCCTCGATTGAACTCACAGCGATCCACCTGCCTCTGCCTTCCAAGTGCTGGAATTAAAGGCATGTGCCACCACACCCGGCTACTCGTTTTTTTAATTTTTAAAAAAAATTTAATTTTAACTTTTTGAGACTGTGTAAGTGCCCTGGCTGTCCTGGAACTCACTTTGTAGACCAGGCTGGCCTCAATCTCATAGAGATCTGCATGCTTCCATCTCCAAGTGCTGGGATTAAAGGTGTGTGCCACCATGCTTGGCTCCACTTTTTTTTTAAAGTAGAGAATAGAGGAAGGAGCCCAGTGTCTACCTCTGTCCAAACATTTGTATCTGCACGTGCAGAAGCACACCTCCCACACCCCAAAGCGGCTGTTAGCCTACTAGGCGTAGAACTATATGCTTGCTTGTCATTCCAGCCTTTTAGGAGGCTGAAGCAGGAGAATTGAGTTTAAGGTCAACCTGGGCCACTTAGGCAATTCAAAGCCAGCCAAGGTATGTATGTATGTATGTATGTATGTATGTATGTATGTATATATATATATATATATACCTACCTGGGAAAGAAGAAACAAACAAACAAAAAAAGTCATACTGAGCAAGAGTGGGACACTTGACTCCTCATGTCATGGTCACGGGCTCCTTGATTTGCAGTGGGCGATGTCTTGGTAAGTTGGGCGTGCGTTGTTAGCCCATGTAGCCTGCCAAAGCATTTAGCTCTGGCCGAGTGTTGCGGGCTGAATGTTGCTAGCCTGAGACCCACATGCAAATCTTACTGTGTGGACTTGATTTTGAGCCACCATAAAAATGGAAAGAGTGAGATGGGCGGTGGTGGTGCACGCCTTTAACCCCGGCCTGAGGCTGCCCGATCTCTTGAGTATTTTTTTTTAAGGCCAGCCTGGTCTACAGAGTGAGTTCCAGGATAGCTAAGGCTACACAGAGAGACCCTGTCTTAAAAAACAAAAACAAACAAAACAAAAACAACAAAAAAGAAGAATAAAAAGAATGTAAGTTAGGCCTCATGTGCACCAAACACCTGGAATAGGCAGAGGGACAGATGGTGGATGAATGGCTGCAGGTGGGAGGACGTCGCCTGAGGGAGTGGCCAGGGTGTTCTAGAAGTAGAAACTGGCCGCTGATATATAACACAGGGGATATGTCCCAACCACTGAAATGTAATTTAATTTATGGATTTTTGTGCTGTATATATTTTATTTAAAGATTTATTTATTATGTATAGTGTTCTGCTTGCATGTATACCTGCAGGCCAGAAGAGGGCGCCAGATCTCATTACAGATAGTTGTGAGCCACCATGTGATCGCTGGGAATTGAACTCAGGACCTTTGGAAGAGCAGACAGGGCTCTTAACCTCTGAGTGAGCCATCACTCCAGCCCTGGATTTTTTTTTTGTTATATTAACAGTAGTTTCAATTTTAAAATTGCCAAGGACAAATACTGTTAATCCCCTGAACCCCAGCACCTCAGGCTGGGTTTCTTTACTTTTTTGGTTTTTCCGAGACAGAGTTTCTTTGTAGTCCTGGCTGTCCTGGTTTTGTAGACCAGGCTGACCTCCAACTGGTCCACCTTCCTCTCCCTCCTAGAGTGCTGGGATTATAGGCGTATGACACCATGCCCAGCTTCTATTAACTTTGAAGCATTACCTAGCAGTTTTGTTTTGCTTATTTTTTATTATTATATTTTATCTATTTACTATGTTTGTGTATGTGCACGCAAACCACATTATGCACACGGAGATCAGAAACTTAGGGAACCTCTTGCCACCACACGACTTCACAGCATGTGCCTTTACCCCCCTGAGCCATCTTGCCAGCCCTTGATTTTGTGTACTCCCTACCCCACCCATCCCCCTTGAGATAGATTCTCACTGTGTAGCCCAGACTTAGCTTTGAACTCACCAGTCCAACCTGTCCTAGTTCTCAGGAAATGACCTGAGCTATCCGGTGAATCTTGCTGGGCCTGCCTCCTGTCGGGAATTTTGGTTTGCAGCCTTCCAAAAAACAAGAAAGGTTCTTGAGAAGCGTCAGCTGCCCGCCTGTGGGAGATACATTTGACATGTTGTGTAATCAGAAGAAGAGGTATGGGCCAGCCGGTTTCTAGACGAGCCTACACTGATGACTTGAGAGGGTGTTTAAGAGAGAAAGTTTGAGACTGGCTGGCCTGAAGTGCCCAGTCAGCGAAAGAGGCCCATTAAGAATGAAGGTATTTAAAGCTGGCATCAATGGAGAGAGCGTTTGTCCAAGCATCCAGGGTTAATGCATGGTGTTTGTGGGACTGATTGGAGAAAGGCTTTGCCTTGTGGGCCAGCCTCCCAACCCCACCCCAATCGCTGCATCTTGTCAGAAGCCATGGCTTTCTCTGGGAACTACACCCAAAGGCTTTGCTTTTTATTTAAGCCAATGAAGGCCTTAGGAGATTTTCAGACGGCCTTTTTAAGTTTTGCCAGAGCCAGCAAAGCCAAGGTGTGGTGTGCCAACTTAGTCACAACTCTCAAGTCCCCAAAGAGGCCTTCTGCTCTTGTCATCTGCCCTATCAGCACTTTTGTCTTCTACCTGTGCTGTAGTGTATACTGAGTTGCACCAGTGGTCCGGTAAGGTTTGCCCCGGGACAAACTGCCCGCATGTGGAATATAAAACAACACTGGTGGGTATGGAGGGACTTGTCTGCAGGTTCTTAGAGGATTTGGGTTAAAGGCCAGTATTGGAAATAGCCAGTCATTGTGGCCACAGTGGGGTCTTCAGTATTCCTCACCCCACGTTTATCTTCAACACCACAACACCCATTAGAAAGAAAGATTTATTATTTATTTTGTGTGTGTGACTGTATACAAAGGCCAGGGGTGTATCAGAGCTCCTGGAGTTGTTGTGAACTACCTAATCTGGGTGGTGGGAGCCCAACTCCTGACCTGAAAGAGCAGTACAGACTCTGATCTCTGAGCCATCTCCTCAGCCCCCTAAAATACTTATTTTAACCGCCTTTGGATATCTCTAGTGCAGGGATCCTTTCTGAGAGTTGGAGACCCTCAGAATCATCAGTCTAACAACAGGCATCCAGGTCCTTACCATTTTAGGGACGCACACCTTCTCTGATGTCCACTCCCAACCTGAGTAAACCCTGGCCAACCTGAGTAAACCCTGGCGCTGCTCACCCCTGAGGCTCCAGGGAGGGACAGGAAGGCAGACTAGCTACCCAGGAAACTTCCTTTTATGGCCACAGCCGTGCGGGGGGGCCCCCCCCATGTGGCCGTGGGAAGGGAGTGTCTGGCATGGACAGACACTGTTCCCTGAGGTAACATAGCTTTGATGTGCAGGGGTGGGGAAGGATCAGCTTCCCAGAAGCAGAGCTGTGCTGGCGCCCCCTGCCTGGAGGAGCAGCCACACCTGCAGCCGGCGATGACCAACCCTGAGGTTGGCCCCTGCAGTGTAATAACAGCAGCAATAATTACTCGGTCACTCCGTAGGACCTCCCTTCAGATTTTCCTATGGCGCCTGTCTGTAAGATGCAGAGACCTTTTTACTCTGTAGCTCAGGCTGGGCTGGAATTCACCATAAAGTCCAGGCTGCTTGTGGTAATCCTCCTGCCCCAGCCTCCTGAGGGTAGGATTACAGACATGAACTATTGTGCGTGGCCATTATGTCTATTTTTGTTGTATATAGCCCAGATTAGCCTTAAACCCTGTGCAACCCAGGTTGGCCTCAAACTGGAACGGATTCTCTTGCCTTGGCCTCCACGATGCATGTGCCTACTGTATCCAAACATTCTATTTTAGAAAGAGGGTGAGTGAATTTTCCTGGTGCCCCGCAGCTTGTTAGAGGCCCAGTTAGGCCAAAGTCCACATTTATACAGATTCTGTGTTTACCCACCAGGCAGCAATGCCATGAGGTGGTGGCACCTGCTGGAGCCACCTGTGCTAACAAAGCAAGGGGCCTTCAGGAAGGGAGTGGCCCAGTCAGAGGCTGGCAAGGGGCCTTTAGGAGGGGGCTGGTTCAATCAGAGGTTGACTCTCAGTACTGGAACAGTCTGCACCTTGCTGACTTTGGTCGTGGTCTCTGCTGGCCTTTATCTTACTTTCCGTGAAGTCAGCACTCTTTCTCTCTCTCCCGTTGGAGAGGGCCACTTACTGTCCTTACCCCTTTGCGCTGGGACCAGCTCCAGGGGTCAAAGTCCCTCTTAGGAGGCCGACTTTTGGAAGGAGAAAAACATCATCTATCATTTATGTTGTTAGATTGCAAACCCGGGAATGTTCTTATCAAACCACAGAGAATCAGACGGAACCCACAGGCTCCCGTGTCCTAAGTGTCTTTGCTTGATAATGCAACTGAGACCCACATCCTGGGGTTAGGAAAGCTTCGTCACCGAGTTGGTTGCTGTTGACTACAGTCAAGTAAACACAGGTTCCTCTTTCGGTTCTGCTCTCGTTAAAAAAAAAAAAAAAAGGGAAAATGTTTGTTCTGTAAAGGCAGGGAAACAAATAATCTTA
Source organism: Acomys russatus (assembly GCF_903995435.1). NCBI lineage: Eukaryota > Metazoa > Chordata > Mammalia > Rodentia > Muridae > Acomys > Acomys russatus. Next base: position 31,282,528 of record NC_067162.1, read on the forward strand.
TTTAAATTGGGTCTGCATGTAGTAGTGTGTGGCATATGCACATGCGAGTGTATGTGCATGAGTTCATACTTGCACACACGGAGGCCAGCCTCGGGGTCCGGTGCCTTACCATGTCTTTATTGTCAAGAAAGGAAGGAAGGAAGAAAAGAAGAAAGAAAGAAGATAAAAGAAAGGTTGCTGCCAGAGAGCTCTGGGTATGCCTGTCTGTCCGCTCCTGCACTGGGGTCACAGCATGCAGTTATGTCCAGCCTTTTCTGTGTGTGAGGGGGATTCAAGCTAAGGCCCTCCAGCTTGCAGAGCAAGCACTCTGGCCCACTGAGCCATTTCCTCTCTCCCATTTTAAATGATACAGAAAAGCCTCACCCCCTTTTAGAGTGAGGGGACTTCCCTATGCTGGGGAAGTACTTTGTTGACTTGCACCCCAGCCATTTAAGCTTGCCTTTGTTATAAGACGTGGTTTTACTGTGTAACCCAGGCTGGTCTCAAATCTTCAATTCTTTCTCAGCCTCCAGAGTGTTGGGTCACAGGTGCGCTACCCTTAACCTAACCTCACCCTCAGCTTTTTAAAGACAGATTCTTCCCATGAAGTTACATACCAGCTTGTAGGATTCTTTTTTGTAGATGACGGGGTCTCTCAATGTAGCCTTAGCTGTCCTGGAACTCTGTGTAGACCAGGCTGGCCTTGTACTTAAGACAGGGTCTCTCTATGTAGCCCTGGTTTTCCTGGAACTCACTATGTAGACCAGGCTCCTTCTGCCCAAGCCCTGAGAGAGTAAAGACATTTGTCACCATTAACAGCCTAGCTGCCTCCTTTTGAATTTCTGCATTCTTTACTATTTTTTAAAAAATTTATTTATTATTTATGTATTTTTCCCGCATGCCAGAAGAGGGCACCAGATCTCACTACAGGTGGTTGTGAGCCACCGTGTGGTTGCTGGGAATTGAACTCAGGACCTTTGGAAGAGCAGACAGCTCATCTCTCCAGCCCTGCATCCTTTTCCTTTGAGTGCATGCTCAACCCTCTACCGTGCTGTTTACATCTTTTGCCACTGAGAACAAGTCTGCCCTGACTTCCATGTTCTGCTAAACTTGGTCTAGTGTCTGAGTCTTGTGGAATGAAGTCTTGAAAGTGGGCTGTGTTGGGGGAGGGAGGAGAAAGGGATTCACATATATGAAATTTGTAAGCATAGCCAGAATGGCTTCCAGCGATTATACTGAGCCAGATGTGGCAGTGCGTTTTTGTAATTCTAGAATTTGGGAAACTGAGGCAGGAACATTGGAGAGTTCAAGGCCTCAACCTGGCTATATCAAAAGAAGAAGACTCTGAGCCAGGGAGTGGTGATGCATGCTTTTAATACCAGCGGAGGCAGACTGATCTCTGAGCTTGAGGCCAGCCTGGTCTACAGAGCTAGTTCTGGGACAGAAAGACCCTGTCTCAAAAACCGAAAACAACAACAATACCAACACGCGCTTGCTAAGGCATCCCAGGCCTTTGAGCTACTTGTTCGCTGGTTCAGTTCGGCCTCTGTGCATTACAGATGAGAAGGCTTACCTAGGAAGGGGTAGGGACTTGAGCGGCCTACTGTAGGAGGATCCAGTCACCTGACGTGGCCTCTGTCATGCTTCTCTGTAGACAGCTGCCAGCTGCCTGGGGTGCCCCTTCCTCTTTTAATTACGTATGGGTCAGCCTCCACCCGCCTCACCACTATAGCAGACGTCCTTCCCCACCAGGGCTCTTGGAGCCGGGTGTGATGGCACAGGCCTGTAATCCCAGCACTCGGGAAGGCAGAGGCTGGTGGATCTCTGTGAGTTCGAGGCCAGCCTGGTCTACAAAGCAAGTCCAGGACAGCCAGGGCTATAGAGAAACCCATCTTGAAAACAAACAAACAAACAACAAACAAGGGCTCTTGGGTCTTGCGATGCACAAATTCTTGGGAAGGTCTCCATCGCCAGGGGGCAGGCATGTGGAAACATCTGGTTGATCTGTGATTTGCTTCTGAGACCTGAGCATTTGCAAAAATGTGCATTATCCTGCTGTTTGTTTATTGAGATAGAGTTTATTTTAAAACCTGGCCTGGCCTAGAGCATACTGAGTTGGAATTCTTTTTTTTTTTTTTTTTTGGTTTTTCGAGACAAGGTTTCTCTGTGTAGCCTTGGCTGTCCTGGACTCACTTTGTAGACCAGGCTGGCCTCGAACTCACTCTGCCTTCCAAGTGCAGGGACTAAAGGTGTGCGCCACCACGCCCGCCTGAGCTGGAGTTCTTGACAATCCTTTTCCTGCCTCAACTTTCCTATTGTCGGCATTACAGATGTGAGCCACTGCCTAAAACAATATATTGGTGTTCTTTCAACAACCTGGTATAAAGAGCTTTATTTGTTTTATGGCTACATAATATTTTACCCTGAGAAAATGCCGTCATTTATTTAGTTGGTCCTGTACTGATGCTTGGGTTGTCCCCCGTGTTTGTGCTTTGCAAACAGTGCCTTTGTGAGGAACCTTGAATGAGAATTTGTATGTGTGTGCCACCGAGCCTGGCTAAGTTTCCAATTCTTGATCACATTGGAAACTGGGACTGGACTAGGGAAATGGATAATGAAGTCCTTTGAAAGAGCTGTACCCAAGGGGGCGTGGTGGCTCACGCCTTTAATCCCAGTACTCAAGAGGCAGAGGCAGGCAGATGGCGGTGAGTTGGAGGCTAGCCCGAGCTGCAGCCAAGGAGGTGAAAGGTAGGGCAGGTGTCACAGCACTCATACTGTGGAATCTTGAGTATGTGACCTGTGGCTGTATGCTATTGTACACACTAAAACCTGGATCTGTATCTATGGAGCCGGTCTTCATGCCTTTTCTTTTTTTAAATCACTGTGAATTGTTACTGTCAGGATCTTACTGTGAAGCCCAGGCTGGTTTCAGACTCACTCTGGCCTCTCTTGATTTGTGATCCCACCCTTGCCTTCCGATGCCTGACTCATTGCCCCCAGTCCCATTCTGTGGTACCTAAAATTGAACCCAGAACCTCTGACATCTACCACTGAGGTATGCCCACAGCTCTTCCTTTCCTCTTCTCATGTCTTGGAATTCTTAGAATGAATACCCCAAACTGAGATACCCTCCTCTGCCTCTCCAGGCAGGCCGAGCAGAGTTAGCAAACACTCTTGGAAGTAGCCGCCTTTCCCACCAATGCGTGCTTGTTCTGGATAATTGGGGGAGGGGGGGTGGGAAACCATGCCAGCATCCATTAAAGAAAAAGCTGCCTCGTGAGCTCTGGTGGACAAGCGGGCGCTTGTCACGGAGTCATCTGCTGATGCATGTGACCTGGAGACTGGGAGACGCCTCCCTCTGCAACTTGGACTTCTAGCCATTCTTTGGGCCTGTGTAGGAATTTTGTTTAAAGGTCAGAGGCAGAGGGTCTATGCTTTTCCAGCACAAGCCCACATTGGGCAAGGGTGGGGGCCTCGTGTTTATCCTCTGCACAAGAGCTCTTCAGATCTCATTCTTGAGTTTACTGAATGAACCAAATATTCTGGATTTCCTGGAGTCTCAGCAACTCCAGAGCCTAAGGCAGGACCTTCAGTTAAAGGTCAGGCTGCAAGCCGGGCATGGTGGCGCATGCCTTTAGTCCTCGCACTTGGGAGGCAGAGGCAGGCGGATCGCTGTGAGTTTGAGGCCAGCCTGGTCTACAAAGTGAGTGCAGGACAGCCAAGTCTACACAGAGAGATCCTCTGTCTTGAAAAAACAAACAAACAAACAAACAAACAGAAACCTTGTCTTGAAAAACAAAAAAAATAAACAAACAACTACAACCGCCCCCCCCCAACCCAGCTGGCTGCCCAGCAGCATAGGTGCCAGCATGAAGTGTTCACTGAATACCAGTGCGTGGTGCGTGCCGCTGTGTTGCCTGTGTGGGTGCGCACGTGCACGCCACAGTGGGATGTGGAGGTTAGAGAGAACAACCTATGGGATTTGGGTCTCTCCTTCCACCGCACGGATCCCAAGGTTTCAGTCTTGGCAACGAGTGTCCTGGCCAGCCGAGCCATCTCTCTGGCCAGCCTGCTTTGTTTTATTGAGGCACAGGTCTCATGTAGCCTAGACTAGCTTTAAATTCTCTGCAGACGACAGTGATCGTAATCTCCCGACCTTCTCGCCTCCACCTCCAAAGCTGGTAGATGACAGGCATGTGCCACCACACCCGGATCCTAGTTACTCTTGTAATTACTGCTAATTAAGGAATATTTATGGCCTCTCTCTCTCCTTCTCCACCTTTTCATAGCCCTGGTATTATTGGGTGTGTAGACTGTGGCTCGTGGGCTACTCCTCAAACCCTAATAACTATATTTCATGAGGTTGTAATTTACACACCTTACAATTTGCCCGGTGTAAGTGCACGTTAATTTTTATAAGTGTACTCAGTGGTTCGCCCATCACCTTGATTGCATCACTCTTGGGTCTCCTGGCGATCAAATACCCACTTTGCCTCAGTCCCAAGCCACCATGTGTTCTGTATCTAGCTTTCTTTTTTTTTTTTCTGAGGACAGGGTCTCTGTTATGTAGTCCTGACAGTCCTAAACTATGTAAAAACTAGCCACGGGTCAGAGTTCTGCAGGCCTCTGCCTTCCTAGTGCTGTGCTCAAAGGCCATGCCACCACACCCAGCTAGCTATCTCTTAATTTTCTAATAATCATGTAAATAAGCAGCTTTTTTGGTGTGTATGTGACACTTAATGTCGATAAGGCTTTCCTATGCATTTTGAAGGGCTGGGAATGTAGCCTAAGAGCAGAGTGCTGTCCTAGCATGCTCAGAGCCATGGAAGCAAAAGGAAAATGTTTCTATACACCTGTGCTGCTGCACTTACTAGTATTGCCTGCCTTTAGTGTGGAGTGCTAAGTAGCTAGAGCAGATTTTATCCATTCTGGCAGCAATAGGACTTAAAACTTTTGGAATTAAAAAAAAAAAAAAGTGTGTGTGTTTGTGTGTGTGTAGCACAGACCCTTCAGAGTTGGGGTTACAAGTGGTTGTAAGAGTTCTGTGAACCAAACCCAGGTCCTCTGTAAGAGCAGTAGGCACTTTCACTTCAGAGCCATCTCTCCAGTCCCTTTGTCTTGTTTGTTTAATGGGCAAATGTGGAAAAAGAAGGGTGGTGTGTGTGTGTGTTTGTGTGTTGTGTGTGTGAGAGAGAGACAGACAGACTGACTGACTGACTGACTGACTGACTAATCACATATCACACTCACTTAAAATATTGAATCAAATGCCTTTGGTATGTGCATAGAATTTGCAATCATTTTCCCGTCAACCTTGGAGCATGTTTAATGGGGACTGGAAGGAAGAGCATTTGCTGTTCCTGTAAGGACCCAGCTCCAGCTTCGGATCCCAGCCCCCACATGGTGGTTCGCTACCATCCATAACCCCAGTTCCAAGCGATCTGATGCGTTCCTGTGACCTGGCGGCACTAAGCACCCACGCATGTGTACAGACACGCGTGTAACTAAAATATTCACACTTAACGTGAAAAGAATAAGTACAATATACATTTAATTATTAAAAAGAACTCCATCCCTTGCTCCCCGCCGCCCCCAAGTCCTATCTGTAGCCACTTGATCTGGACATTCACACACGACAGATGGAATGGTGCATCAGATCATCCGTAAAGTAACAAACAAGCACCTCTGCTTCGTTTCTTTCCGTTGCTGGGTTATACTCTGTGGCTATGCCATACTTTACTCATGTATCCATCACTTGGCATCTGCTTGTCTCTGCTTTGTTTGGCGTGTTAGATAACCCTGCCCCTTCACCTTGTAACCCCCCCTCCTACACACACACACACACACACACACACACACACACACACACACACACACACACACACACACGGCATTGCTGTAGACATTAAAAAATAAGCCAAGCCAGGCTTGGTGGCGTACGCCTTTGACCCCAGCACTCGGGAGGCCGAGGCAGGCAAATCTCTGTGAGTTCAAGGCCAGCCTGTTCTACAAAGAGAGTCTAGGACAGCCAAGGCCGCACAGAGAAACCCTCTCTCAAAAAACCAAAACAAAACAAAAAACAAACCTAAACCAAACCTTGATCTGGGGTAGAAAATAGACGCCCCGGCAGAGTGTCTGAAGCAATGATGTGTGTCTGTTGCCCCCGTATCTAGCAGTCCTGGTTAGTAAATGGAAGGACAGACAGACACCATGTTCTCCATTCCCATGATTAGACCAAGGGGTGAAGGCAAACCCTCAAAACTCAGAAGGTGGGCCTTAAGAAAGAAGGCTGGGCCTCTGAGTCTTCTTGGTCAGCCAGAGTTTGGGTTCTACTTTGCCATGCTGTGTAACATTGGAAGAAGCACTTAACCTCTCTGAGCCTTTGCTGAGTCATGTTTCCCTCATGGTGGTTTGTAAGGTGCTTACTATGCCTGATCCAATTATGGTTGTGTCTCCTCCTCCTCCTCCTTCCTCCTCTCCTCTATCCCCCACCCCAAGCTTCTTTGCTCACATTGGACTCTACAAAGAACTTGGGAAAATTTAAGATCTACCAGTTTGTAGAATATCTGTATTAAGTTACTTGGAGTTACAACCCAGGCCTCGGCAGTTTTCAAGACATCCCAGCAGAGTATATGCATTGTACGCAAGATCCCAGCTGGAGATTTTAGGTTCCTGAGTGGGACTGGAGGCCTGAGAGCTCTTAAGGCTAAGAGAGTCCCTTGCACCAGCACTCAGGCTGCTGCCTGTCTCTACTCATGGTGAGACGATAGGGGTTGAAGGTCAGAGACTCAGCTGTATGGAATTCCGTACATGGCCCTCCCTGGCCTCGGGAAGTCCCACAGAAAGAGAAAGTGGGCAGATACCTGGCCCCAGAGGCAGCTTCTGTCTTTCTAATCAATAAGCAAACAGTTCCTGGAGTCGCCCAAACAGCCACAGGAATGCTCCCTGGATTGCAGCCAGTTGCAGTGCCAGTTAGCACCCCTGTGTTTAGGTAGGAGGGTGAGGTGTGTGCCTGCTTGCAACGAAGAGCCAGGACACCACAGCCCTGACTTGGTGTGAAGTCTCCTTTCATTTAAACAACAACAGCAACAGCAGCAACAACAGCAGCAGCAACAACAACCCCCCTCTGTTCTCTTCTCTGGTCAGCTTGGCCAGAAGGGGGCGTTGGATTCCCTGAAGCTGGAGGTACAGGCAGCTGCGAGCTACCTGATGTGGGTGCTGGGATTTGAACCAAATAAATCCTCTGGAAGAGCAACAATGCTATCTATTAACCACGGAGCCATCTCTCCGGCCCCATTTTTGCCTTTTCCCCTCCATATTATCGCAGGTAGGGACAAAGTTCCCACCATATTACACCTCATTCTTAAAATGATTTGAGTCCTCACCAGACAGCACCTCTGAGAACATTGAAGCTGGTGCTGGGTGCTGCTTTTGTGCAGTGAAGCTCCCCAGTCCTCAAGCTGATCCAGTGGAGCCCTGCAGGGCTATGCTACGGTCAAGCCTCAAAAAGTTTTATCTGCATTTCTGGGCATTTCTGGATAATCCAAGAGAGGCCTGGAGAGGAAAATGACTTCAAGCTAGTGTTTCCTTAACTTGGTCTTGACACGAAGGACAAGTAGATGGGGAGACCCTAGCTCTTCTGAACGGAACAGGAGCCACTGCTGGGCATGACCCCCTGTATTCCCACTGCTGGGCGTGACCCCCTGTATTCCCACTGGCTACCGTTACTTCAGTTATGGCACAGTGACCCACATCTGCTGTGTTGTCACCTGGCTCTTCTGTGTTACATCGGGGACCCTGGCTGCACTAGGCATGCAGTGCTCGGGTGGTTCTTGGAACTGCTGTGGCCTGACACCTTAACTTCTCAGGGCCTCTGCTATTTCGTTGATGAACAAGAGTTGCTAAATGCCTCCTACTGTGTACACCTGGCCTGGTGTATCTAACCCAGGACTGCTTTGTCTAATTAATAGTACATTGTAGTTCCTGTCCACGGCTCAAGGGAGATGGACACAAACAGTGGTCTATCAGAGTGAACCTATGTCTCCTTGGCAACAAGCCCTCAGACAAACCAGAGGATAACCTGTCTGCGCTATACTGATATCTCCTGCTGAGTGTGGACATTCATTAGAGGACATTCCAGGATTGCCAGTGCCATCTAAGAACATGATAGGCCCGGCGAGAGGTTTTCTGGGTGCTGACAGCTGCTGAACCCCAAAAGGAGAGACTGTCTACCCCAGTCCTTTCGTGCCCCCAAGTGTTTGAGTCAGAAAGTACAGCCTTATTTTGGGGGTACAAAGAGGCAGTGTGGCTCCCCACCCCAGGAGCTCAGAAGCCTCTCTGATCATAAGTTTATAACCTGGAGCCAAGTATGCGTGTGTGTAAACGGTCCTTCAAGTAGAGCACACACTGAGGTCTTGGCATTGGCTGTGCAGCTTCTCTGGGGGAAGGTGTCCATCACGTGCCCCTGGGTGTGATTCGAGCAGATACTTTTAGGCAGTTGTTTCTAAGAAGCTGGATTGTCCCACTGGCTACTAAAGCAGTCAGCTGTGGTCAGCTGCCTCTGGTGACAGCTCTCTGTCCTCAAGCCTCAGCATTTTCCTGCCATGTTCAGAGGCTTCTGTGAGTGCCTCGTCTCTAACCCACTCACATTCCAGTGACGGCCACCCCAGTGAAAAAAGAAATGGGATCCTTCAAGTGAGGCCCGCCCTGGCATGATGGCAATTACATGAAAAGAATGTTGCTGAGGCTCACAAGTCACCCACTGCGGCCGCAGGCTCTCTTCAGCTTGGGCTGTATTTGTGTTGAATTAAGTTGTCTCCCCAGGACACTCTGCTTTTAGCTATTACTTCTGTGGGCTAGAAGATGCGGGGCTTTTGGATGAACTCAAAAGTTAGACACACACTAGAAAGACATTCTGACCTGTTTCTGTCGTTTAAAGAATGAGTTCATTCTAATTGTAATGGGCAAACAAACAGTAAGATGCCCCGCTCCCCCCTTGGCTGGGCAGTTTGAGACAGTCTTCATGTATCCCAGGCTGTCCACCACTCTGATATGTAGCCCAGGATGACCTTGAACTCCCAATTCTCTTCCACTTCCAAGGGTTAGGATTCAGATCATCCTGTATGCCTGCCCCTTACTGTTGGCAATTTAGTCCAAAGCTTTGCACATTCTAGGCAAGTGCTCTGCTACAGACCTGGGTCTCCGGGAGAAACTATACTTTAAAAATAGCCCACCTCCAGTTATCACTGAGGACCATGTTTAGGGGCACCATCAGCGTGGGCTAGTGTGTGCAAGCTTAGGATTCAGTTGCCGACAATGGGGACGGGGTGGTTTTGAGGTTAGCCAATCCAGCTCTAAACTCAGCAGTGTATAGTTTCGGGGAAAGAACACCCAGGTTGAAGGGGCCTAAGCAAGGCAGTGGTGGGGAGCAGAGAGAATTCACTCTATCTCACCTCACCACGAGATGAGACATGGTTCAACAGCTCAGTGGCATATCAGTCCATGAGACCCACATAAAGGCAGAAGAAACAGCTAACCCCATGAGGTTGTCCTCTGACCTCCCCCCCCCCCCCCACAGGCGCTGATGTACACACATACAGTAAAAAAAAGCTTACTGGGAGCCGGGCGTGGTGGCGCATGCCTTTAATCCCAGCACTTGGGAGGCAGAGGCAGGCAGATCACTGTGAGTTTGAGGCCAGCCTGGTCTACAAAGCCAGTCCTGGACAGCCAAGGCTAACACAGAGAGACCCTGTCTCGAAAAACAAACAAAAAAAGCTTAGTGGGTAAACATGCTTGCTGCCAAGACTGACAACCTGAGTTTGACCCCTGGAAGGCCCACATGGAAGGAGAGAACTGATGCCTGCTGGTTGTCATATGACCTCCACAGGCAAAAAAGCATATGCAAAACAGGTAAATGTGAAAAACACAGTTAAAACAACACTTCTTTCTTTCTTTCTTTTCTTGTTTTTCGAGACAGGGATTCTCTTGTCCCCTTGGCTGTTCTGGACTCCCTCTGTAGAGCAGGCTGGCCTCGAACTCATAGAGATCGGCCAGTCTCTGCCTCCCGAGTGCTGGAATTAAAGGCTGGTGCCACCATGTCCCAGCTGTAAAAGAACGCTTTTAAGAAACAAAAACAACAACCACCCACAAACAAACAAAAACCCCAGAGCTGAGCAGGGTGGCATATGCCTTTAACCCTAGCACTCAGGAGGTGGAGACAGGCAGATCTCCGTGAGTTCGAGGACAGCCTGCTCTACAGAGTGAGCTTCTGGACAGCCAGGACTATGTAAAGAGACCCAGTCTCAAAAAAGGGGGGAGGAGGAATGCCGAAAGCATCAACAGTGGTTTAATGTTTGTGAAGTGCTTAAAATCTGAACCGATGGTGTTCTGCAGATACTTAAAATCTGAACCGATAGTGTTCTGCAGATACTTAAAATGTGGGCAGAATGCCTGACAAGTTCAGATTGTAGGATTCTTGTTTGTTTGTTTTTAAAGATTTATTTATTTATTTATTTATTTATTACATATACTGTGTTCTACCTGCACGTGTGCCTGCATACCAGAAGAGGGCACCAGATCACATTATAGATGGTTGTGAGCCACCATGTGGTTGCTGGGAATTGAACTTAGGACCTCTGGAAGAGCAGACAGGGCTCTTAACCTCTGAGCCACCTCTCCAGCTCCTTGTTTGGTTTTTTTTTTAAAAGGGTCTCCAGGTTAGCCTCAGACTCCCAATGCAGGTGTGCACCGCCACCTCCAGTTTGAGATTGTGGGTTATCCTAGCAATATGGGTGATGGTGCTGACGACTGGTGGGTTTTCCATGAGACGTTCAGGGGCCTTAGTTACCAGTGCAGGTAGCAGTTGGCTAAGGAAAAGTGTTGTGCTGGGTGGGTTGGCTTCTTAGTCTCTTGCCAGCTTTCTTTAGTCAACACTTTTCTCTCCTGTGTATGTGCGGATCTTGGTGTTCTCAGAGCTCTGCATGGCTGAGCCAGGCCAGCCCTGGCCCAGATAGATGGAAGCAACTTCTAGAACCTTTCTGGAGCTGGAGAGCCCCTCCAACTTTCCTTTAATTATCTCTCAGCCCAGAGGATCCGGTTTTACAGAGAGCTAATGAGCCTTAACCAGCACCTGGAAATTCAGGTTGGGGCTCTCTGTCATACGGTGTCACCTCTAAGAGTGAGGCTGAGCCACCATTAAGAACCGCCTTGAGCAGGTTAATTGCCTTGTACCAAGTTATTTACAAAGCCGTCTTTACTCTTTTAGCCACTACCCTTGGCAGGTCCAGTCATGCCCCTGTTGATTTTCACTGCCTAGATTTATGCTGGCTGGGGAAAGGAATCGGGGACAGTTCATCTCCACTCAGGCAGAAAGTGATCCATCCCTGACGGTAGAGATATGTGCCTAGCTTTGTAAAATAGGCTCGGGAATAGGACTTTTCATAAGAGAACGCTTAGGCAAAATAGAAATTCCACTGGGAGTGATGGGCAGTTGTTTTAAAGTATAGAAAGTAAGCTAACTTTTTTTGGGGGGGGGTTCAAGATAGGATTTCTTTGTGTAGCTGTAGCTGTCTTGGACTCGCTTTATAGACCAGGCTGGCCTCGAACTCGCATCGATCCACCTGCCTCTGCCTCCTGAGTGCTGGGATTAAAGGTTTGTGCCACCATGCCCAGCAAGTAAGCTAACTTTTGAGTTTTATGTGAACTGTCTTTTTCAACTGTACCCTCTATTTGAGATTTTTAAAATTAACATTTCTCTCTGTATATACACGCGCATGCGCGCGCGCACACACACACACACACACACACACACACACACACACACATAGACACACAGGAATGTCCCATGGTATGCCTGTGGAGCTCTGAGGACAGCTCACAGAAGTCATTTCTCTTATCTGGGCAGTGGTGGCACATGGCTTTAATCCCTGGATTTAAGGTAGAGGCTAGCCTGGTCCACAGAGCGAGTTCCAGGACAGCCAGGGCTACACCGAGAAACTCTGTCTCAAACCCCACCCCTCTCCCACACACCATCAAAATTAGTTCTCTTATCCTGTGAGTGAGTTGTTTCACTGTGGGGTTCCAGCAATTGAAGGCAGGTTGTCAGGATTGCCAGTGAGCATGCTTACCTGCTGAGCCAGCCCTGTAGCCCTTGATTTTGGTCTTTTAAGGCAGGATTTCATGAAGCCTTGAGTTTGCTGTGTAGCTGAGGATGACTTGACATGTGTGCCGGTTTCCACCTCTGAGGTGCTAGGATGTAGGCAAGCACTGTATTGTGTATTAGGACTGTAGGCATGTAGTATGTTGTTTATTTGCTTTTTGCTTTTTGCGAAAGGCTTACTGAGTAGCTCAGGTTACTGTAAGAGTCACTATGTAACTCAGTTGACCTCAAACTTAACTGTGATCCTCCTGCCTCAGCCTTCTGAGTGCTGGGATTGCTGGCATGAACCACTATGCCTGGCTTTATTTCTCTTTTTAAAAGGTTATTCCTTAAGAGGCTGGGGGTCTTAACTGTTGTCTAGCTAGCCTCGAATTCCTGGTCTTCTGAGCTCTAGCAATCCTTTTGCCCCAGTCTCCCTAGTAGAAGGGATAACGAGTTTGCACCACAATACTGGGTTTGGAACTGTCTTGAGCCGTGTTAGCAAAACTGACTCCTTCGGGTCAGTTGCCCTGTATTTGGGAAGCTCTTAATGATGAGGATGCAGCCCTTGGGTAGGGTTGCTCATCACCAGCTTGTGGTTTGTTGGGTATTGCGTGATTTTGGTGGGTGGATGGATCATGTTCACTTTCTGGAGAAGTAATGCCCTGTCTGCGATCTGTCCAGCGTACTAATTCCTGTGCTCTCTGACTTGCAGTGAGATTTGAAGGGTGCACTGGTCGGCCAAGGACAGTTTACTTTTCTGAAGACTCCCGATTCAACGTGGCTACAGATGGTGTTATCACGGTCAAGAGGCCTTTCAAGCTTCATAAACTGGAGACCAGCTTTAACGTCCATGCCTGGGACTCTACTCACAGGAAGCTTTCCACCAGGGTGACGTTGAAGTCCATGGGGCACCACCACCAGCACCGGCACCACCACCATGTACGTTGGGGTACTGCTTGGATGTGTGTGGGTTTCAGGGCACTGTCTAATCTGGGTCCCCTAGCCTTGGTACTGGGGACTTGTAGGAAGACTATGTGACATGCTAAGTAGCATTCTTGATGCCAGAAACACCTATCATTAGGACAGTCAAAACTACCTCCAGAAACCCATGGCTCTTGGTGGGGGTGGGGGTGGCGAAAGTATCCCCAGTTGATTGATTGATTCATTCATTTTCTCTCTTTCAAAAAAGGATTTGTTTATTATGTATGCAGTACTCTGCCTGCATGTACACCTGCAGGCCAGAAGAGGGCATCAGATCACATTATAGATGGTTGTGAGCCACCATGTGGTTGCTGGGAATTGAACTCAGGACCTCTGGAAGAGCAGCCAGTGCTCTTGACCCCTGAGCCATCTCTCCAGCCCCAGTTGAGTCTTTCTGACTAATCTCATTCCTACTGAGTTTGGGAGTTCTGTTGGGTTATGAGAATTGAGTAGTCTGGGATAGCGAGGAAGACCCTATTCCTGCCAGGGATCCTTAGCTCACAATTGCTCTTTCTCTAACCTACAACCTCCCGTAATCCCAGAGGAGTCATTTTGTAATCCCAGAGGAGTCATTTTATCTGTGTAGACTGAGTGGATTTACACGCAGGAAACACTGAGAGTGTGCATGTACACTTGGTATTTGCAAGGAGCGAATCCTTTATGTAAAGGTTTGTAGATACTCACCTGTAACCAGCATGTCCTTCTGTTAGTGGCACGCTATGTAAGATAATGCCCAGCCCATCACTCATGTGACACTTGTTACATTCATTATTGAGAACTAAAGACACGGGAGTAAATCTGCTTATGTTCAGCACAGACAGAATTTCCCCATTTATTTATTTATTTATTTGGCAGGGTCTTGCTATCAAATAGCCTAGGTTAACTTCAAACCCACAGTCCTCCAGCCTCAGCCTCTTGAGAGCTGGGATTACAGGTGTGCACTAACATGTTTGATACAGGCTTCTTCCACTTTTTTCTTCTTTGGACAAGTTCTCTTATAGCCCATGACAGCCTCAAGCTCACTGTATAGCAGAAAATAACTTTTAATATTTTATCTCCCAAGTGCTAGGATCACAAGCTTGTGCTATCACACCTAGTTTTGTGGGATTCTAGGGACTAAGAACAGGGTTTCTTTTATGCTAGGTAAGCATTCTGCCAAGAGAGTTGATATCTTTAAAAAACGTTTTTAACATCCTTTTTTGTCATGTCCCCGCCAACCTTTTTGTTTTAGTTTTAGTTTTTGGTTTTTTGAGGCAGGGTTTCTCTGTGTAACCCTGGCTGTCCTGGACTCCCTTTGTAGACAAGGCTGACCTCGAACTCATAGCAGTCGCCTGCCTCTGCCTCCCAAGTGCTGGGATTAAAGGTATGCGCCACCATGCCCAGTCCCCTGTTTTGTTTTATTTGAAAGATGATTTTGTGTAGCCGAAGTTGTCCCCAAATTTGATGTGTCGCCCTGGATGACCTTGAAATCCCAGTCCTCCTTCCTGCCTTTGCTCCTAAGTGTGGGATTACAAGCATGCACTACTGTATCTGGCTTTGACAAAATCATTTCTGTCTGTAGTTGGTTGACCACAGATGTGAACCTGAGTGGTGGAGGGGGATGAGTGGGTTACATTCTCATCAAATACTAGCTGTTCTCACTGTCTTCGCGGAGGCAGAATGAATAAGCTGAGGTGCTGGGTGTCTTATTTAGGAGTGGGAAAACCGGTGGAAAGTCATTGTCCCTTTTTTAGGTAAGGGTGTTCACTGCCGTTACAGAAGACATAGGTTTGGTTCCCAAAACCCAGATCAGGTGCAAGCATATGCATAAGTAATAAATGGTTTGTTCTAAATCTTCTCCCCGCTGTCACTGCACAAGATCCTTTCGCATGGCATTAACCGCGCCTGCTGTTAGGTCTGGCTTGGTCCAGACAACCAGCAAGCGTGTAGAGGCCGATACAGACTGTGTGTTGTCTAGATTCTGGTCATGACTGTCCCTGGAGGTTGTTGCCAAAGGCCAGTTGCCTCTGCCCATCTCAAAAGTGCTCGCGCGGCCGCTCCTATCGGGTCTCTCCAGGGGACATTCTAGCCACACCTGCTTCCTGCCTCAGAAGTGTGGATTGTGCCTTTGAGTGCCAAAGCGTTTAAGGTCGGTTCCTGTTCTATTCTCCAAAGACCCTTGAGATTCATGGAATTTAATGACCCCCGATCTAGACTTTCTCTCAGATGCAATTAGAGAAGCGAAGAACTTAGTTCAATTACATTAGCCATGGCTTCCTGAGACTCCAGCCCCAGCTGGCCGGCCGGTCATCCAAGTTCAGCACAGTAAGCACTGCCAGGCAGTTGACTAGCAGTAGAGCTTTCTAAGACCAAGAACAGTTTTGGGATTTGTTTTTCCTCTAGATCCCTGACCCCACCTTTCCCTTTGCTGACTTTACTCCATTTATAGAAACCCCCAAGCCAGGCGTGGTGGTGCATACCTTTTTGTTTTGTTTTGTTTTGTTTTTTTGAGACAGAGTTTCTCTGTGTAGCCCTGGCAGCCCTGGCACTTGTATTTTTAGACCAGCTTGGCATTTAACTTAGAGATCTGCTTGCCTCTGCCTCCCACCTGGCATCATCATCTTATCTTTCTCTTTTGTTATCCTTTGCTTTTCCTGACTCCAAAACTTTTAGAGGTAGGGTTTCACTGTATAGCCTAAGCTGGACTGAAACGTCTGTCCTTCTGGCCTCAGCCTCCCAAATGCTCAGATCACAACTTTGGACCCCATTACACCCAGTGAGTACTCAGCTTTGTTTCATATTATTACCATTTTATAGACAGGGTCTTATTATGTAGCCTAGGGTGGGCTTGAACACATTTGCTATATAGACCAGGCTATCCTTTTTTTCTTTTTAAAGATTATGTATGTATGTATGTATGTATGTATGTATGCATGCATGCATGCATGCATGCATGCAGTGCTCTGCCTGCCAGGACAACTGTAGGCCAGAAGAGGGCATCAGATCACATTATAGATGGTTGTGAGCCACCATGTGGTTGCTAGGAATTGAACTCAGGACCTCTGGAGGAGCAGTCTGTGCGCTTAACCTCTGAGCCATCTCTCCAGCCCCTAGACCAAGTTATCCTTAAACTCAAGAGTTCTGCCTGCCTCTGCCTCCCAAATTACTGGGATTAAAGGGTTATGTGCAACATGATGCCTGGCATTCCTTCTTAATTAATTGTATGTGATATGAAGGAGAAAGATACATGTCATATACTGTTTAATTAATTGTCTGTGTACTGTTTAAGAAATTTTATGGAATTCTCAAGTACTACTTCTGTTTATATTAGCCACATCTACCTGTTACATTGTTAAGGTTATTTTTGTATAACTGTGTTTGTTTCTCAGTTTCTCTCTTAACCTGGCTACAACACCAATAATTGAGACTCTGTTATATTATTTAAACAGGCTTCACAGCACAAGAGCAATTACTAATCTATTGTTAACCCTCTAGCTAATTTGGTTTCCTCCCAGCTTATATCCCAAGATACTTGTGTTTCCTATTCCAGCTCTCTCTTCTGATGTCTTCTGTACCTCTCCCATGGCTGAGTCGCTTACTCCCTCTTCTAACTCCTCCCCTGGCTAGTAGGAAGACTAGCCCTATTCTTTCCTATGCTCAGTGATTGGCTGTAAGATGCTTTATTGGGGACAGTTGGGGAGCAGAGTTAACACAACATTTAGACAAGAGATTCTCAGAACAAGGACAGCAGCCAGACATGGAGGCTATAGAAATCAGCACTTGAATTATGCAATAACCTTATGCTTACATTAAGTGTAGCCCCCCCCCCCCCCACCCCGCAGGGTCTCTCTGTCTTGGCTGTCCTGGACTAACTTTATAGACCAGGCTGGCCTCGAACTCACAGCGATCCGCCTACCTCTGCCTCCCAAGTGCTGGGATTAAAGGCATGTGCCACAACCGCCCGGCTAAGTGTAGCTTTTTAAACAAACAAACAAACAAACAAAAAACCAAAAAGGTGTTGTTAGTGGGCATGTGTGTAGAAGCCAGAGGTCAATGTTCATGTCAGACATTTCCCTCAATCACTATTTTGTTTTGTTTTGGGGATGAGATCTGTCTTTGCCGCCCTGGCTGGCCTAGAATTTATATCTCATTGGTCCACTTGTCTCTGTCTCTCAGTATCCACCTTGTTTTTTGAGACTGGCTCTCTCACGGAATCTGGACTTAGCTGATCCAGCTAGATTGGCGTGGTAGTGAGCCTCAGGGATCTTCCTGTCACTGTCTCCCCAGTGCTGGTATTACAGAGGTGAGCAGCTGTGCTCATGCCTACATAACAAGCGCTTTACTCACTGAGCTGTCTTTCCAGCCCCAGACACTATTTATTTAGTGCTAAGACTCGAATCTAGCTAGTTATTTCGCTAGCTTCCAAGTGTATTTTCTTGGTTCTGTATATTTCTGAGCACAAAATTGGGGTAAGTTAGAGAAAAATAATTTTAAAAATTCCTTCAAAGATTTGTTTATTTTTGAAGCTGGGTGTGGTAGCGTACAACTTTAATCCCAGCATTTGGAAGGCAGAGGCATTTTCATTTTATGTGTATGGTTGTTGTGCGTGCGTGCATGTGTGTGTGTGTGTGTGTGTACACCACATATGTGTCCGGTACCTGTGGATGCTGGAAAAAGATATGGATCCCTTGGAACTGTTACAAATGGTTTTCAGTGGTTGTGTGGTGCTGGCAATTGAACCAAGTTCCTCTGCAAGAGCAGCACATGTCCTTAACTGCTGAGCCATCTCTCTAGCCCCTAAATTTTGGATTTAATAAGAAAGGAAAAATCAGGCCGGGTGGTGGTGGCACATGCCTTTAATCCCGGCACTTGGGAGGCAGAGGCAGGTGGATCACCGTGAGTTCGAGGCCAGCCTGGTCTACAAAGCAAGTCCAGGACAGCCAAGGCTAACACAGAGAGCCCCTGTCTCGAAAAACCAAAAATTAAAACAAAACAAAACAAAAACCAGCCAAGCAAAACAAACAAACAAACAAATCAAAGAGAGAGAGAAAATGGAAGAATGTCTTAGAATGGTATGGCACAGACTTGTAATTACAAACCGAGGCAGGAGGATCGTTGCCCTAGGTGAGCCTCAACCACACAGCGTAAGACCGTGTTTTTGTGTGTGTCGTAGAAGGCACATCACTTGCTATGTAGGCATGAGGACCTAAGTGGGAATTCCCAAAATTCACATAACGCTGAGTGAAAATAGTGTGGGTCTGTAGAGCCAAGAGATTGACTCTCATGGCCCAGCTAGCCTGGTGTACAAACGACAGAGCACTGTGGCTGTCCTCTGATCAGCAGGTGCCTGCGGTGGAAACTACTGCAGAGGTGTACACACACGTCTCGCTTTCTCGTTCTTACCCTTGTCTGGTTGGGCTCTGAAGGAGCTTCATATTCAAGGACAGTTCCTTGTGCTTTCACACATGTGGCAAGGGACCTTCACCTTCCTCTTCAATATGGCCAGTGGGTTTGTGTTCATTTGCCTGTGTTTGTCTGTTCACGGTAGCTGTGAGATGGCCATTTGAGGACTCAGGGTGCACCGTTCATAGACAGGTTCTTGTATTCTTCCTGCACTGTGGTTAAATCTCCCCCCACCCCCCAGATATTATGCCAGTGTTTTTTCTAATCGTTGTCATCATCTTCATTCACTGAACACTTACTGTGTTTCAGGCACTACTCTAGACACTTCCTATGTGAACAAGTATTATTTAGCCCTTCCAAGCACTCTAAGACACTGGCATTGATATCAAGCTCTCAGTTTTAGCTAGATGTCTCATACCTTTCATTCCAACACTTGGAAAGTGGAGACAGGTGGATTTCTATGAGTTAGAGGCCAGCCTGCTTTTTACATAGTGAGTTTCAGGCCAGCCAGGGCTATTCTGTAAGGCCCTATCTGAACAAAAGAAAACAAAACCCCACTTTAGACACTGAGACAGTTCACACAGAAATTATCTCATCTCCTCTGGAGATAGGGAGGGAGCTATACTGAGAAAAGCCTGGTAGCCTGTCCCAGAGCCAGCCCTTAGCCCCTGCTGGCTTCCTTGTAAGGGTGGGCAGAGTGTGTTGGTGTGTGTATTTAACAGCTGTGTAGGACTGGGTTCTAGAATACTTGGTCAATTTTATGTCTGTCTGTCTTGTTTTAAATCTTGGGAGGGGATATGGGGGCAAACCAAACAAACAAAAAACAACCCGGGAGGGCTGACAATGTGGCTCAGTTGGTAGAGGCCTTGTCTAGCATGCACGAGGCCTTCGTTTCTGTTCCCCATTATCACACAAACAGCACAGTGGCGTGTGAAGTACAGTATCATCAATGGCCGCACAATTTGAAGCCAGACTAGGCTTCATGAGATTCATTCTTTCTTTTCCTTCCTTCCTTTTCTTCCTTTCTTCCTGTCTGTCTGTCTGTCTTTTCCCAGACAAGTGTTTCTCTATGTAGCCCTGGCTGTTCTGGACTCTCTTTATAAACCAGGCTGTCCTCGAACTCACAGAGATCCACTTGCCTCTGCCTCTCTGAGTGCTGGGATTACAGGTGTGGGCCACACGCCTCGCTGAGGTTGTTTCTAAAAATGCCCAAAGCAAACAACAAAAAGGAAATAGGGGGCCCAGGCGTGGTAGGGCACACCTTTAATCCCAGCACTTGGGAGGCAGGGGCAGGTGATCGCTGTGAGTTCGAGTCCAGCCTGATCTACAAAGTGAGTCCAGGACAGCCAAGGCTATACAGAGAGACCCTGTCTCAAAAAAACAAAACAAAACAAAAAACAAAAACAAAAAACAACAAACAAACAAAGGAAATAGGGCTTAACTAGCACTTGGCAGGCTATGGTCTGCATTGGCGAGTATCTTCCTGTGTATGGTAAGGGTGAAATTGAAATCTAGAAAGTTTGTTACTATGAATCATTCTAAAACACTTAAACAGTTAGAAAGTATTTTCCTATCATCTCCAGCTCTTATTTCCCTGAGTATGCATGAAGCTATCTTTATTGCACATGGGAACTGTTCAATACAAATCGCCAGGTTATTTTTGGTTCCCATCCCAACAGCTCCTGTTAGAACAAATTGCAACCCTTATAGATAAAATGCAATAAGAGTAACACATTTGTATTGATCTCAAAGTAGTTCTTAAGAGCAATTCCCCAGACTTGTTGGTTGATAACTCCACTTTGGGGAACTATATCTCTAGGAAAACAAAGGAAAGGAACTCCAGAACTCCCAAATATCTCGTTACTGAATCCCCTCTGACATTATCCGTGTATTTTGCTTAAAGGACATGTACCATACAAGTTTGAAGTAGCTTTTAAATATAATTGTCAAATGTTCAGACCCCCAAATTTTATATGTAGTCATTATTTGAATTTTGAATAATAATTTAAGGAGAATAAATAAATACATAGAAATTCCTCAGGCAGCTAACTTAAAAGGAAAAGGTTTACCCGGTAGTGATGGCACATGCCTTTAATCCTAGCACTCAGGGAGGAAGAAGCAGGTGTATTTCTATGAGTTTGAGGCCAGCCTGGTCCTCAAAGCAAGTCCAGGACAGCCAAGGCTACACAGAGAAACCCTGTCTCAAAAACAAACAAACAAACAAAACAAAACAAAACAAAAAAACTGAAAAAGAAAAGGTTTTACTTGGGTTTTGGGTCCTGGAGGTTCAAGACCAAATGACACTGTTATTTTGTCTTCTAGCGAGGGCAGCATATCAGAACAGGAACATATAGGGGAGTAAGCCACTTACCTTATGATTAACAAAGGCGAGGATGAGACTGGGCTCTCAATATTCTTCAAGGACGTACCTCCTGTGATCGGAATACCTCATTAGCCACTGAGTTAGGAGTCAAGCTCTTAAGCACCGGCAGGAGTTCTCCGGCTTCTGTCTTAGCTGTCCGTTTTGTATGGTGCATGTAATTTGTCATTGAGAAGGAGTCATTAAGGCCACACTTACATAGCCTTGAGAAGATGGGATGGGTTGGACTGTTAGACCCGCGTGCCTTCTGAATTACCTCACTTCGTTAATCTTCTTTCCCCTAGGACCCTGTCTCTGGATCCCAGCCAGAAGTGCTCATGTTTCGCAGCTCTCACCAGGGTCCCAGGAGACAGAAGCGAGACTGGGTCATCCCTCCCATCAGCTGCCCAGAAAACGAGAAGGGCGACTTCCCTAAAAAGCTGGTTCAGGTAAGGGAGGGAAGTTGGTAGAGAAAGGGATGAGGGAAGAGAAAACGGAAAGGCCTGATGTCAGGATCTCACCTTGCCGGTTCTGTTTCTTTTCCGTTCCTGTGTTCAGATCAAATCCAACAGGGACAAAGAGACGAAGGTTTTCTACAGCATCACCGGCCCAGGGGCCGACAGACCCCCTGTTGGCGTGTTTATCATTGAGAGGGAATCGGGCTGGCTGAAAGTGACTAAGCCTCTGGATAGAGAAGACATTCCCAAGTACATGGTGAGTATTTACTTCTCAGATGCTTGTTGACCATTGGGTAGCAGCTGTCAAATTTTGGGAGCAACCCATATTTTTCATGCCCTATCAGATGCCCTGGACAGATAAGTAGCTTAACTCCTCTCTCTCGACGTGTTGATAAAGGAAGACAAGAGAAGAGTTTGGGGTGTTTCCTGTTGTTGCTGTTCCTTATAGGAGAAAAGTGGGGACTCCACATCATACATGAGCGTAGATAGAAGTTGTCAAAGTCGGCCCAGAGAGACGGCTCAGTGGTTAAGAGCACACTAATTGCTCTTGTAGAGGACCATGGTTTGATTCTCCCAACACCCATGTGGCAGCTCATAGCCACCTGTAACTCTAGTTCCAGGGGATCCACTGCTCCCCATGGCTACCAGACAGACATGTGTTACACACACATACCTGCAGGCAAAAGGCTTACACATTAAAAGGAAGGGGGTCTAGAGAGATATGTCAGTGATTAAGAGCACTGGCAGCTTACTACTGTCCATGACTCCAGTTCCAGAGGACCCGACACCCTCAAACAGACATGCATGCAGACAAAACACCAGTGCACATAAAATAAAACAAGTAAGTCTAAAAGAAAAAGTTGTCAACTTGTTCTTGAGGCTAGAGAGAAGTTTTTTTTGTTTTTTTGTTTTTTTTTTTTGTTGTTGTTTTTAAACCTATAGACAAAATATATTCTGATTGATAATAAATAATGGAAAACAAAGTTCACTTCTGGGACTAGGTTACAATGTGAATGAAGAGAAGAGGGAGGTAGTCTGTACATGAGATTGGCATGGCCAGTGAAAAATTACCCCAACTGAAGTGACTCCATATGTGTGTACATTGCTGGACAGTACAGCCAGTGTTCTTAGCCAGTAAGCTATCTCTCCAGCCAAGTTGGCATCTTTCATTTTACATGTGTCTGTGTGCATCTATCAGTGTGTATGTGTGTGTGTGTGTATGTATGTATCTATCTATCTCTGTGTGTGTTCACATAAGCTTTCATGCACTTATCCATGGAGGTCGTAGTTGGGGGTCAGAGCTCCTGAAGCTGGAGTTTCAGGTGGTTGTGAGCCACCTCATCTGAGTGCTGGGAACTGAACTGAAGATTTTCTACAAGAGAGCAATGTTCATACAGACTCATACAGTGGGAAGTCTGTCTGGAGTGTGTGCTCTGGCCTTGAGACTTAGTTCATCATGAGTCCATTAAGCAGCAGTACACAGTGTGGAAAATTCTCACATGGAAAGCTCACAGGAGAAAGAGCAGAGGTGCTATGGAGCCGCACTAGCCAGACTCTCTCTCCCAGCTCTTCTTCTGGTCAGGATCTAACTCTCACTTGACTCTCTTGCAGCTTTTTTCTCATGCTGTGTCATCAAATGGGGAAGCAGTGGAGGATCCCATGGAGATTGTGATCACAGTGACAGATCAGAATGACAACAGACCTGTGTTCGTCCAGGAGGTCTTTGAGGGATCTGTTGCAGAAGGCGCCCTTCCAGGTAAATCCATCTCTAGGAACTGAGTATCCAGAAAGACATCTGGATTCTCACTGAAGGTCAGACGTGTCCTTTGAAAGCTACCACAAGGGATAAGGTGGAGGTGTGTGGGAGCAGATATAACACTCTACTTGTAGAAACATATATATATATATAAGTAGAAATGATAAAAGAATAACCTTCCTAGGGTTTGGTGGTGCACACATGCAACTCCAGCTCCAAGAATGTGATGCCCTCTTCTGGCCTTTGAGGGCATCTGCATGTATACATATTGGTGGTGCTGCTGGTGGTGGTAGTGGTGGTGCTGGTGCTGGTAGTGGTGGTGGTGGTGGTGCTGCTGCTGCTGGTGGTGGTGGTGGCAGTGGGGTGGTGGTGGCATCTTAAAGAAGCAATAAGAACTAGCAGGAGGACAAGATCAGGACTTGGTAGGGATATTTTAGTTAATTTATTCCCAGCACTGTCTTCCTTTCCCCCTCAGCTCTGAAAGCTGAGTTCCTTGAACATGGCTGGTTTGGTGTAGAGCTCCCTTCCTTTGTAGTTTGATGAAAATTTTAGAAATAAAAACTGACAAAATGTGGCTGTCTCCTAGGACAGGATTGTTCTGAGTAGTCACAAACATATCGCAATGTAGCATTTGCGACCCACTTACCGCTCCTGTCCTTTGACACTTCTAGGAACCTCTGTGATGCAGGTCTCAGCCACTGATGCGGACGACGATGTAAACACCTACAATGCCGCCATCGCCTACACCATCATTAGCCAAGACCCTGAGCTGCCTCACAAAAATATGTTCACTGTCAACAAGGACACAGGAGTCATCAGTGTGGTCACCTCCGGGCTGGATCGAGAGGTAGGGCAGGGCTCAGGGCAGTGGCAGGGAGAGTTGGAGGCAAATGTATACTAAATCCCACAGACAGTGTAACTCTCCACTGAGCCTAGTGGTTAGCTAGTGTGTGTGAGTGGCTCAGCTTTGCATCTAACTACCTGGCCAGAAGCTCTGTGCCAGGGGCCAGGCAGCCTCAGGCAGTTAAGCACATGGTCAAATATGTTGGTTTTGTATATGCAGCGGGCTACACTGGGCCTGGGGTGGCTTTGGAGTGCCTTCTGATTCCATGCATTTGGTCTGCAGAGCTACCCTACATATACTCTGGTGGTTCAAGCTGCTGACCTTCAAGGTGAAGGCTTAAGCACAACGGCAAAAGCTGTGATCACCGTAAGGGATATTAACGACAACGCTCCCATCTTCAACCCAACCACGGTAATTCTGCAGCTTCTTTATTCTGTAAAAGGTTGTGTTTTACTGAATTAGTTAGAAGTTGACTTTAGAGGTTACTTAGCAGAGGCCTGAGTAGTATAGATTCAAAAGACAAGGTTGAAGCCGGGCGTAGTGGTGCACGCCTTTAATCCCAACACTTGGGAGGCAGAGGCAGGATCACTGTGAGTTCGAGGCCAGCCTGGTCTATAGAATGAGTTCCAGGACAGCCAAGGCTACACAGAGGAACCCTGTCTCGAGGGGGGGGGGGGGAAATATATATATATATATATATATATATATATATATATATATATATATTTTTTTTTTTTTTTTTTTTTTTTTTTTAAAAAGAAACAAAACCTAAAACTGACAAAGTTGACTTGACTTTTGTCCTCTTTAGGTTACAAGTGGCCCCGGGGATAATTGCTCTTTCATAATTTATAATTTTTAATGGTTACTAATAGAGAGTAGAGGGGGCAGGGGCAAATGGCACATGTGTCACAGTCAGCAAACAATGGGAGCAGCAGATGGTTCTTGTATCCAGGGCCTTGGAAAGCTACTTCAGGTATTTATAGACGAGGATGCTCGGGGTGCTAGTTGGTCTACTGATGGGAAGTGAGGATCTACTCCTAGGGTAGTTACCTCCATCCTTCGAGGCTTGGGGTCAGTATGGATCTCATTCCTGTAGCCCAAGTCCTGGCTCCATGCTTCCTGTCATTTTGTCACTAATGACCTGATTTTTTCCTTTGCTCTTCAGTACGTGGGTCAAGTGCTCGAGAATGAGGCCAATGCCTACATCACCACACTCAAAGTAACTGACAACGATGCCCCCCATACTTCAGCGTGGGAGGCCGTGTACACCATAGTCAATGATCCCGAACAACAGTTTGTTGTCATCACAGACCCCACGACCAACGACGGCATTCTGAAAACAGCCAAGGTTTGTATGATGCTTGGTGACTGATGTGACAGCAGCTCGGCCTCCTTGTCCCATACTGTCTTCTCCTGAGTGGATCAGCACCAACAGGGGAGTGATAGGGGCTAATGACCTTCTGGTATTTGGAGAAACTCTCTTGGCTGTTTTGTTGGTTTGTTAGAAGTGAGGCAAGTATGGCTCTTTTGAAAAATGTCCTAAAGCCTGGGGCTAGGGGACAATTCTTAACCTGTAGGTCCTGACCCCCTTGGGGGTGTCTTAAGACCACCAGAAAACACAATTGCATTATGATTTATAACAGTAGCAGGATTACAGTTATGAAGTAGCAACAAAAATAATTTTATGGTAGTGGGGTCACCACAACATGAGGGTTAAAGCATTAGGAAGGGTGAGGACCACTGGGCTAGAGAGAAGATGGCTCAGTGGTTAAGAGCACTTGTTGCTCTGCAGAGTACCTGGGTTTTGTACCCAGTGTCTACATGGCAGGTAACAACTGCTGGTAAATCTTTGGAAAGTGTCCCCAAAAATGTCTAAGCTAAAAGTTGGGATGACTTGGGAATTTAGCAAAAGTTAATAGATGCCAAGAGGGTCTTTAGAGCTTTAATTTCCTCTTTAGCAAGTGTGTAACTATGTCAATCAAAGTGGTAGCAGAACCAGCTCAAGGTGGCACAGCCTTTAATCTCAGCACTCAGCCAAAGGCAAGCAGTCTACAGGTCTACTGATTGAGTTCCAGGATAGCCAGGGCTACTCAGAGAAACTCTGTCTGGAAAAACAAAACAAAAGTTGTGGCTGAAATTAATTTAAAAATTTAAAAACTTAATACTATTTATTTATTTATTTATTTACTTATTTTAGTTTTTTTTTCAAGACAGGGTTTCTCTGTGTAGCTTTGGCTGTCCTAGACTCATTTTGTAGACCAAGCTAGCCTCAAACTCACAGTGATCCGCCTGCCTCTGCCTCCCGCACGCTGGGATAAAAGGCATGCGCCACCGCGCCCAGCTAATACTTTTTAAAAAATCATTTATTTTTGTTTTATGCACATTGGTCTCTTGCCTGCACGTATGTCTATGTGAGTATCTTAGAAGCACTGGAGCTGGAGCTACAGACAGGTGTAAGCTGCCATGCACGTGCTTGAAATTGAACCCGTGTCCTCTGGAAAAGTAGCCAGTGCTCTTAACCACTGAGCCATCTCTCCAGCCCCCTCCTCCTCCCTTCCTAAAAGGATTTATTTGTTCTATGGCAATAATTATTGACCTCAGAGCCTTGAACATGCTGGGCAAATGCTCTAGCACTGAGTTATAAAACAATCCCTGGCCGGGCGTGGTGGCGCATGCCTTTAATCCCAGCACTCGGGAGGCAGAGGCAGGAGGATCGCTGTGAGTTCGAGGCCAGCCTGGTCTACAAAGTGAGTCCAGGATAGCCAAGGCTACACAGAGAAACCCTGTCTCGAAAAACCAAAAAAAAAAAAAAAAAAAAAAAAAACCCTGGTATTTTAGTTTTAACTCTTCCCCCGCTCCCCCCACTTCTGTTCTCTAGGGCTTGGATTTTGAAGCCAAGCAGCAGTACAATCTACATGTGACCGTGGTGAATGTGGACCCCTTTGAGGGGACTCTTGTCCCTTCCACAGCTACTGTCACTGTGGATGTGGAGGATGTGAATGAAGCCCCCATATTTGAACCTGTCAAGAAGGTAGTGGATGTGCCCGAAGACCTAGGTGTGGGTCTGGAAGTCACATCTTACACTGCCCGAGAGCCAGACTTATTCATGCAACAGAAGATTACGTAAGTAGGGAGCGTTTTCTTTCCTTTTCTTCGTTTCCTTGTTTCTTTCTGGTTTTCAAAACAGGGTTTCTCTGTGTAGCCTTGGCTGGCCCGGACTCTCATTGTAGACCAAGCTAGCCTTGAACTCACAGAGATCCACCTGCCTCTGCCTCCCTGGGTGCTGGGATTACAGGTGGCTGCCACCACACCTGGCAAGTAGGACCATTTTCAATGTTGAGTATTGAGTGGGTATGGTATGTGTTTATACTTTGGTTATTTTGTTTTGTTTTGAGACGGGATCTCTCTATGTAGTCCTCACTGTCCTGGAACTTGCTTTGTAGACCAAGTTGGTCTCATACTCAGAGATCCTTCTGCCTCTACCTCCTTAGTGCCGGGACAAAAGCATGCAGCACCATGCCCAACCACTTAGTTGGACTTTTTGTTGTTGTTGTTGTTGTTGTTGTTGTTGTTGAAGATTTATTTATTTATTATTATACAACATTCTGCCTGTATGTGTGCATGCCCACCAGACAGAAGAGGGCATTAGATCCCATTATAGATGGTTGTGAGCCACCGTGTGGTTGCTGGGAATTGAACTCTGGACCTCTGGAAGAGCAGACAGTGCTCTTAACCTGTGAGCCATCTCTCCAGCCCCGCTTAGTTGGTTTTTTTATACATATAATTTATGTAAGTATAAGTGCAATCATTTGTCATGTAATGATAATGCATTCTGAGAAATATGTTCATGTGTGATCGCTGTGGGGAACACTGCATAGTTTGTGAAGCAGACTAAGGTGGCTGCAGTTTCTCCGAGGAAGTGCCATTATGTGGGCAACCAGTGGGTGTCAGTTCTTTCCACTATTTAGGTCCCAGGTATCAAACTCAAGTTGTCAGGCTTGGCACCGAGCCACGCCTATACCCCACCCTTAACCCCACCACATTTTTTACTAAAGCCCCAGAGTTCAGTTCTCAGCACCCACATGGAGGCTCATGACCATCTGCAACTCCAGTTCTCAGGGATCTGATACCTCTTTTGACTTATTGCCCCATGTGGCACGCGCGCGCGCGCGCATACACACACACGTACACGTGTATAGCAGTGCCTGTGTAGCCAGTGAGGACTCCAGACCTTCAGTTCCGCTTGGTTTGCTGTTCCCGCTCTCAGCCAGAGGTTGTGTTCTCAGGTACCGGATCTGGAGGGACAGTGCCAACTGGCTGGAGATTAACCCAGAGACTGGTGTCATTTCCACTCGGGCTGAGATGGACAGGGAAGACTTGGAGCACGTGAAGAACAGTACATACACAGCGCTCATCATCGCCACAGACGATGGTATGGCACCGTTGGGCCTGATCCCCACTGTGGCCTGGGCCGCATCACTCTCCACTTCGCTTGCTCACTTTGCCTCTGCCTTCCTTTTCTTTTATCCATAAAAGAATACTTGATAACAAAATCCCAAACTTTAGATCCAGTAGAATTTCCTTTCCTCTTGTCCCCTCTCTGCACCTGAAACTCACTCCTTCCTATGGGAACTTGAGTTTGTATCTCAGGTCCGTGGCTGTGAACTTAGTACTTAACTCTTAAATTTTTTTTTTCTTCTTTTAAAAGTTTTTGTTTATTAGCCAGGCGTGGTGGCACGCACTTGTAATCCCAGCACTCAGGGAGGCAGAGGCAGGTAGGTTTCTGCGAATTTGAGGCCAATCTAGTCTACAAAGTGAGTTCAGGACCGCCAGGGCTACACAGAGAAACCTTGTCTTAAAAAACCATTTATTAGGTATATAGTATTCTGCCTGCATGTATGCCTACAGGCTAGAATAGGGCACCAGATCTCATTATAGATGGCTGTGAGCCACCATGTGGTTGCTGGGAATAGAGCTCCGGACCTCCGGAAAAGCAACCTGTGCTTTTAACCTCTGAGCCATCTCTCTAGCCCATGCATTTAATTCTTACAACCTTCATTTCTTTCCCTCTTTCTTTCAAATGTTAATTTATTTATTTATACAGTGTTCTGCCTACATGTACATCTGCAGGCCAGAAGAGGGCACCAGATCTCATTATCGATGGCTGTGAGTCACCATGTGGTTACTGGAAATTGAAGCCAGGACCTCTGGAAGAGCAGGCGGTGCTCTTAACCTCTGAGCCATCTTTCCAGCCCTTATTTTGAATTTTATGTGTATGAGAATTCTGCCTGCATCTATGTCTGTGTTCTACATTTGTTCCTGGTGTTTGTAGAAGTCAAAAGATCCCTTGGAACTGGAGCTGAAGTTAGTTATGAGCTACTGTGTGGGCGCTGAAACCTGAACAGGCATTCCTAGTCACTGAGCCATCTCTTCAGCCCCTTTTTCCTTTTTGTATGGTAATGGGAATTGTCCACATTGCTTTAAGCATAGACGTGTATTCTCTACTACTGACTTACAAGTCGAAGTGTGACCTTCTGGAAGGTGGTAGTACCCCTGAACTATGACAGCTTTTCTGTTTTCTCCTTAGGTTCGCCCATTGCCACGGGCACAGGAACTCTTGTCCTGGTCCTTTCTGACATCAATGACAATGCTCCCATCCCAGAACCCCGAAGCATGCAGTTCTGCCAAAGGAACCCCCAGCCTCATGTCATCAACATCATTGATCCAGACCTTCCCCCCAACACGTCCCCGTTCACTGCTGAACTCACCCATGGGGCCAGCGTCAACTGGACCATCGAATACAACGACCCAGGTGTGAAGTCTAGCTCGATTTTCAGATCGGCTCTGCCTGTCTCACTTCTGCCTCCCACTTCAGGATTTCTCTTTCATCTCCACATGCAAACACCTCCCCGCCTCCCCTTTGATGTTCGGCCCTAATTCTATCTATGTTCCATGTACACTCCTTTTCCTCTGTGGGATGCACAGTAAGATGAACCCCAAGCCCTTCCTTCACCCAGCACTGG
This sequence comes from Acomys russatus, assembly GCF_903995435.1. Classification (NCBI taxonomy): domain Eukaryota; kingdom Metazoa; phylum Chordata; class Mammalia; order Rodentia; family Muridae; genus Acomys; species Acomys russatus. The sequence goes on from NC_067162.1 coordinate 31,312,449, forward strand.
ATGTAAGATGTTTTTGCTTCTCCTACACGTTTCGATTTTGTAAGCTTTTTTGGTTCTGTCCCCTCCCCTGGTCTCATCGTTTCTTTGTTCTGCTTTTTCCAGCCCAAGAATCTCTGATTTTGAAGCCAAAAAAGGCCTTAGAGTTGGGCGATTACAAAATCAACCTCAAGCTCATGGATAACCAGAACAAAGACCAGGTGACCACACTGGACATCCTTGTGTGTGACTGCGAAGGAACTGTCAACAACTGCATGAGGGCGGGTTACGTGGAAGCAGGATTGCAAGTTCCTGCCATCCTGGGCATTCTTGGAGGGATATTGGCTTTGCTGAGTAAGTGCAGCTACTGCGTGCTTCCACCTGCAGCCTCTAAAATCGGGAGGGTCCATTTCCTGGGAGGAGCTTTACGTTAGGGTACAGAATAAACTGGGACCCAGGATCCTTCTGTTCTGAGCTTGCAGGGCCACGTGTGTTGTGTGGCGGCAAGGCCCACTGTTCTCATTAGCGCAGTCAAGGCTGGCCCCTACCATCATCTTCCCGTTCCATCTTGGAGGGCAGATGATAGAGGAAGTTGAGGCTACCTAACTGCATGCAGTAGGCGGTACCACCACTCACATCCCATTGGCCCAAATGAAGCCTGGAAGCTCTTGCTCTTAACTGGGTGACTATGAGCCCAATGGATGCTTGTGAGGCAATGGAGATGGAGGGCTGGGTGAGCAATGTGGCTAGAAAGATGAAGGAAAAGGAAGATGCTGGAGGGAATCTGGCCATTTCTCCCCACATTTTATTTTGAAACAGTTTTTTTGTTTTTGTTTGTTTGTTTTTGTTTTTCGAGACAGGGTTTCTCTGTGTAGCCTTGGCCATCCTGGACTCACTTTGTAGACCAGGCTGGCCTCGAACTCACAGTGATCCGCTTGCCTCTGCCTCCCGAGTGCTGGGATTAAAGGCGTGCACCACCACGCCCGGCTTATTTTGAAACAGTTTACTTTTTTCTTTCTTATTCTTTGTTTTGTTTTGTTGTCGTTGTTGTTGTTTTTTCGAGACAGGGTTTCCCTGTGTAGCCTTGGCTGACCTAGACTTAATTTGTAGACGAGGCTGGCCTCTAACTCACTTGATCTACCTGGCTTCTCCTCCCTAGTGCTGGGATTAAAGGTGTGGGCCACCGCACCCAGCTAGAAACAATGTTTCTTTGTGTAGCAGCCCTGGATGTCCTGGACTTGCTTTGTAAAACCAAGATGGCCTCAAACTCGCAAAGGCCCACCTACCTCTGCCTCCAGAATGCTGGGATTAAAAGCGAGTGCCACCATGTCTGGCTCTCTCCATAATTCTTGATCCCATTTTTGCTTTAGAGAGTCCAGGGCTTGGTGTTATTGCCCTGAGGGCTTCTGTGACAATCAAAGCTTTTTTCTGAAGGTATACCTGATCTCCCCCCACCCCCCCCAGTAGATATACTTTATTAGACTTGGCTAAAGTTGGAAATATTCTCATATCAGACATTTAAAGTAGAAATGGTGCCAGGAGCTTTGTTATTTTGCTGTGTTGTGTTTTGGGAAAGGGTCTCTCATCTATAGTCCAGGCTGGCCTGGAACTTACTGCGTGCGTGGCCCAGGCTGGCACAGGTAGTCAGTCCTCCTTCCCACCTGCCTGTTGTTGCAGTGCTCTGGCTCCCTGTGATAGTTGCTTCCTCGGGTCTTCCTTGCCTGTGGCTCATCCTTCTGTCCCTTGTCTGCAGTTCTGATCCTGCTGCTCCTATTGTTTTTACGGAGGAGATCGGTGGTCAAAGAGCCCCTGCTGCCCGCAGATGATGACACCCGGGACAACGTGTATTACTATGATGAAGAAGGAGGTGGAGAAGAGGACCAGGTTGGTGCCAGATAAGCCGTCCCCACTGTGCTGCCGGGGAGCACGGGGTCTAGAGCATCTTTTGACTATAGTGAGGCTCCACCTATCTTTCCACCAGTGAGGATTCAGCCATCAGGCAGAATGTTGCTGAAAGGCCCTAAGCTGCAGCCTGTGTCCAGGTCTGTTGCATGGGAGCCTCGTGTGGATAGCAGTAGGCACGCATCGCTTGCCGTCTTGTTGCCTGAAGCCCTTCACGTGACAGAACCCTTTAGTAACACACAGGACACTACCTGCATCAGCTGTGATAAGGTAGAGAGGACTGAGCGTTTGCCAAGTGGTAACCTGATGGTCGTGTCCTATAAAACGAGTTGGAAGACGCAATAGTTTGGGATCATAGAATCCCTAAGGGCTCTCTTTTCTTTCACTTTGAGGTAGGAGACTCTCAATTTAGAAACCGCTGTCTGTTAATGTGTCTGGGCGCACACCGATGCATACCACCAAGGGGGTGGGTTGGCTTTGTCCAGGGCCACAGCCTGTGTTTCCCTGAAATGAGCCCAGCCCTGCACTTGCAGCTGCTGCCTTTTCACTGGCCGTCGTGCTTTTTGCTCTTCCCTCCAGGACTTTGATTTGAGCCAGCTGCACAGGGGCCTGGAGGCCCGGCCCGAAGTCACTCGAAATGACGTGGCTCCCACCCTCCTGACTATGCCCCAGTATCGCCCCCGTCCTGCCAACCCTGATGAGATCGGGAACTTCATCGATGAAGTAAGTAGAAGGGGCTGTGAGCCAAGGCGCGGTGCGTCTCTTAACTCACAGCCAAGGAAAAAACGGTTCCAAATGCAGAGGAGACCGTTCAGATTGTGGTCTTAGTGGGTGTACCCACCCAGATCCCCGGGACAAAAGCAGGACTTACTGGGAGAGCTTCAGCAGGTCCAGGAGTTACGAAGTCTTTTTAGTTCAGTTCATGAATGGGGTCCCTGCATTCGTTATGGCTGTTGGGGATAGTGTCACAGGAAGCCTGAGGCAGCTCAAGAGGTAGATTTTAAAAAAGCAACTTCTGAGTAGCCTGTGACACCAACATAAACGCTGAGCGGGCATGGCGGCCTCCTTTTATTCCAGTGTTCAGGCTTAGACCATCCTGAATTGGCAAGCTCTAGGTTCAGTTTAGAGACCCTGTCTCACTAAATAAGGTGAAGAGAAGTTGAGGACGTTGGTGTTGATACCAACCTTGGGCTTTTCACTTGCACATGTGCGCACACACACATAAACACAAATACACGCCATGCGTGCCGCACACAAAGTGTATCCCCGTTTACCCAAGGCCCATAACAATAGCATCCATCATGTAGCATAGCCATGTATTATTGTACGTGTCAGAAATATGTTCAGCTCTGATTGAAAAGCTGAAGCCGACGGTAGGAGATGTAGCTTGTATACATGGAAGGCTGGGCTCAGCAGACTAGTGTGTTGTGTACATAACATACAAGTCTTGTACGTTCCCGATCCATTATCTTATGTCTTACGGCCTTGAACTCATGGAGATCCACCTGACCTGCCTTTGCCTTCTGAGTGCTGGGATTAAAGGCGTGGGCCACCACTGCTTGGTGTTAACTACATTTCTATTGCTGTCAAGGCAGCTTACAGAAGCAGGAGTCTAATTTGGGACTCCAGAAGTTTGAAGTCCATGACTATCATAGCAGCAGGCAGACATTATGGCTGGAGCGGAAAGCTCACATTTTGATCCGTAAGCTAGGCAGAGGCAGAGAGGAACAGAGAGCAAGCTAATTGGAAATGGCTGGTCTTTTAAAACCTCAAGCCTAGGGCTGGAGAGATGGCTCAGAGGTTAAGAGCACTGACTGCTCTTCCAGAGGTCCTGAGTTCAATTCCCGGCAATCACTTGGTGGCTCACAACTTCTGTAGTTATGATCTCATGCCCTCTTCTGTGTAGACCATGTAACAAGATGACTATAACTTCCTGAACCCCCCCAATTTCACTCTTCGGAATTAACAGTTAGGAATAACAGTTTGCCACCCATCCTTTGAGGATTTCCTGGCCTGACTGTTATCTATATGCACTAGTGTGACTGTTCTCACTGTCTTTAGCGTCTAGCCACCCTGATTGGTGGTATGGGATCCTCACTCTGGTTTCTGGGAACCCATCCTGACATACAGCAACTTCTCAACATGATTTAGAGAAAAGCACTTGTGGCTTGTCCTTCTGCACTGATGTGTGTACCGGGAAGGTGTTAACTACTCCCTGATTGCCTTTTCGTGATTGGGTTGCTGCTTGCCCCAGGTGCATAGTACTAAATACGGTGCTCTTCCCTTTAGAATCTGAAGGCAGCCGACGGCGACCCCACGGCACCCCCTTACGACTCTCTGTTGGTGTTCGACTATGAGGGGAGTGGTTCAGAAGCCGCCAGCCTGAGCTCGCTGAACTCCTCCGAGTCGGATCAGGACCAGGACTACGACTACCTGAACGAGTGGGGCAACCGCTTCAAGAAGCTGGCTGACATGTATGGTGGTGGCGAGGACGACTAAGAAGACGAGAGAGCGGCCCGTGGGTGGAGCCATGGGCAATGCAGAAAGATGTCGCCAGTGGCCTTTCAGCTCCTTCTCTGAGTTGGTAGACGAAAGACTGGTCTGAGATGCATGCAGTTTGCACAGCCGTCCCACTCTACCTACCAGTCTACTTGTGTTAGGAAGGTTTTCACTTACTCTTGAAATCTTTTCTGTTTTGTTTTGTTTTACGTTTTAACTACAGTGCTAGGATTTGAATTCTGCCACTGTGTTACGGTCCACCCCTCTCCTTTTTAAACCACCCCACCCCCATGGATTGGATTGAATCTGGGACTTTACAGTGTGCGACAAGCGCTTTTATCAGTATACTGTAGCCCCAATTCAGATTTTACTATTTTAAAATGACAGAGCCTCAGAAGGGTCCGCTAGCCCTGGCAGTTCTCCTTCATGTTTAAACGGCAGGGGCAGGTATCTGCCCTGCTTCTGTTTCGCTGTGTATAGAAAGTGGTTTGTTTTTTGTTTTTGAGCCTAGGGATCTAGGCACGTGTCCTGTCCCAGACACACAACCTCAAGTCCTTCACCCACTCGCTCATTTAAAAAAAACTGTGTACTTCCCTCAGTTACCATGTTTGTGCTCTGCATTTTAATAGCCACGTATGCTCCTGGATTCTGTTGTCCTGCCCAGGTGTTATTTTACGGTGCAGAAATGACTGGGCCCTTTTATGGTGAGAGACCGGTATCTTGGTGTGGGCACAACTGAACTGGGTAGTGCGTGCTTCAAAGGCCTTTCATGATTTTCCATCCTCGCCTCCACTTGAAATGAAATGGACATTCCTGTTCAGTCAATGGCTTCTGAGGTGAATGCCATAGTGGGATATATTGCCTTGGGCTTCTATGCAGTGCTGTGACCAGAACATGTGGGGAGGTTTTCAGGCACCACTTTGTTTTCTTATGTTTCTTTCACACCAACACAAAAGAGTGATGTTCTCTGAGACTCCACTAGCACATAGAATGCTGCAGCCAAAGACGGAGGAGAGAGACCAGCTGTGGACAGCAAGTATGACTCTGAGCCTGGCCAGTTAGCACTGATAGTGGCTTGGAAACGTCTGGAAAAATAGGGGTTTCGTGGCTGGAATCTTTCTCCTGGAGTCCGGGAAACATACCCCTCCAATGCCTTCTTCTGATTGTAGCTACAGAAAATGCTGGCAGATTTGAATCCATGTTGCCCAGTTTTAAATATACATAGAAAACTGAGAATATGCCGGGCAGTGGTGGTGCACACCTTTAATCTTGGGAGGCAGAGGCAGGTGGATTTCCATGAGTTCGAGGACAGCCTGAACTACACAGAGAAACCCTGTTTGGAAAAACCAAAGAAAAGAAAAAAGAAAAAAGAAAACAGAATATGCCAGGTGTGATGGTGCATGCCTTTTCCCACACTCAGGAGGCAGAAGCAGTCAGATATCTGTGAATTCAAGGCCAGCCTGGTCTATAAAGTGAGCTCTAGGACAGCTAGCCTGTTAACACGGAGCAACCTTGTCTTAAAGAAAAAGAAAGGAACTTAGAATATTAGAAACTGTGCATTTTCTCATAGAAGCCAGAAGAAAACACTGTTCTAATGCTAGAAAGGGGCGAGGGCCTTCATTTGAATCATTTCTTTTCATTCAAAATGCAAACCTCAGCTTTTTGATACCCACTGGAAAGGATTTCATCGAAAGTGCTATACTCAACTAATTTCGGAAGAAAACAGTGAATGCAGTTAACTGTGAGAACTGTTGATTTCTCTGTAGTTTAAATGTCTAATGTAGTCAGTGTAGAGTGTCACTTGTATGTAGTTTGAGTGTATGTGTGTGGGTGCTGATAATTTTGTACTTTATGGGGAGTGGAAAAGGTAAACAATTGAAACTGTTCTCTAAGATACATTTTTATAAATTTTATTAAAGAGTTTTGTTAAACTATTGTGATGCTCATTTGATTTGACTCTACCAGAATTTGGAGAGAGACAAGAAGACAAAAGATGAGCTCGGTTAAAGTGAGGGGATGGGAGCTTCCAGCTGAAATGACTTCTCCATAGTTTCAAAGTCATTCTGCTTGGAGGAAATGCATACAGGGTCCCTGCTTTGGGGGAAATGCGTTCACAGGTCACTGCTCAGAGCCCCCATCCATGTGATGTGTGATGAGACCAGTAAGTACTAAGGTCAGCAGGACAGAAGGGAGCCTGCAAATTTCAGGGCTGTCAGAGAACATTTTCTATCAATAACAGAGGCAGCAATTCTGCACAGAAGACAGCTGTGTGGCCTCCTCCTTTCAGGAAGATTTGTCAGTTCCCTCCCATTATCCCTCTCCCCATTCCATGATTCCACAGGTTTAACCTAGGCTTTACACATCCTAGACCAGTGTCCTGCCATTGAGAAACACTCCCAGCTTCCTTTTGTAAATTCTTTATATATTTTCTAGTTTGGTTTTGGTTTTTTTAAGATGCCCCCCTCCCCTGTGCGTGTATACACATGAGTGCTGGTGCCAGATCTCTACAGCTAGTTATGATGGTTATGTGCACTGAGTCTGTAAGAGGGTTAGGCACTCAACCACAGAACCATCCTTTCTGGCGCTCTCTCTCTCTTTTTTTTTTTTTTTTCCCCGAGACAGGGTCTCCCTGTGTTAGCCTTGGCTGTCCTGGACTCACTTTGTAGACCAGGCTGGCCTCGAACTCACATCAATCCTCCTGCCTCTGCCTCTAGAGTACTGGGATTAAAGATGTGCGCCACCAGGCCTGGCTCCCTTTGGATTCTTTTAGGAATATACCGTGAAATGGGATTGCTAGGTTAAATGTTTGGGATCTGTACTATTCTCTTAGGCGCAATAATGACAATGTGGCTTTGGAGATAACAGGACAATTAAAATGAGACATTCTTGAGTGCCTTTAATCCCAGCACTCAGGAGGTAGAGGCAGGTGAATCTCTGAATTCGAGGCCAGCCTGATCTAACAAAGGAAATCCAGGACAGCCCAGGCTATACAGAGAAACTCTGTCTCCAAAATCAAAAAAAAAAAAAAAAGGTGTCGGGAGGCAGAGGCAAGTGGATCGCTGTGAGTTCAAGGCCAGCCTGGTCTACAAAGCGGGTCCAGGACAGCCAAGGCTACACAGAGAAACCCTGTCTCGAAAAAAAAAAAAGGTGGTGGTGGGGTACTTTCAGGTCAGGCCTGGTGGTGCACGCCTTTAACCCCAGTACCAGGAAGCTAGAGGCAGGTGGATTGCTGTGAGTTTCAGGCCATCCTGGCCTACAAAGCAAGTCTGGCACAGCCAGCACTACAGAGAAACCCTGTCTCAGAAAACCCCCAAAAAGGGTTTTCTCTTGAGACTGTCATCTCCCAAATAATGACATATTTGTAATAGCTTTAGGCCCTAGCTTGCTCCTGTTCCTGGCTAGCTCTCTTGACCTATATCAGCCCATTTATATTAATCTTTATTCTGCCACATGGCTCATTACCTGTCAATTCCCGTGTACAACTTCCCCCATGTCTCATAGTAGGCAGGTCTTCCAGTGCCGGATTCTTTCCCTGAGTTCTATCTCTTCCTGGAAGTCCTGTTTCTCTCCTGCCTTTGCTATTGGATGTTCATCTCTTTATTAAACCAATCAGAAGGTGAAGGGAGTGTATGTTTACTAAACATTGAGACAGGTGATGCTTAACAATACCAAGTCCTAGCCGGGCGTGGTGGCTCACGCCTTTAATCCCAGCCCTTGGGAGGCAGAGGCAGGCGGATCGCTGTGAGTTCAAGGCCAACCTGGTCTACAAATTGGGTCCAAGCCAGTCAAGGCTACACAGAGAAACCCTATCTCAAGACAAACAAAACGAACCAAGTCCTTCGTGTCCTCAGCTCTCTGCTGGTAACAGAAATCAGCATTTGAATATACAAACAGAATCTACACAGTTCACAAAGAGATCACAGACAGTGGTTCAGAAGTACATACTGAGAGGTGTGAGTCCTGCTCTTGGATTTTTTGTTGTTGTTTTTAGGAATATAGGCCGGACTGGCCTGAAACTGCCATCTAATTCACACTGTCTTTGAACTTGGAATCCTGTCTCAGCTCCCTGAGTGCTGGATTATGCTGTATCTATGATTCTGTTCTTTCTTTCTTTTTATAAGTTGGGAAGAAAAAGGAAGCCCAGAAAGAAATCTTATAAAACTGGTGCCCGGGGCTGGAGAGATGGCTCAGTAGTTAAGAGCGCCGCCTGCTCTTTCAGAGATCCTGAGTTCAATTCCCAGCAACCACATGGTGGCTCACAACCATCTGTAATGTTATCTGATGCCCATTTCTGCAGATAAAGCATTCATATATGATAAATAAATTAAAAAAAAAAAACTGGTGCCCTAGTGCTATTCTGTTACTGTGATAAAACACTGACCAAAAGCAACTTGGAGAAGAGTTTAATTTGGCTTATACTTCTGGATCGCAGTTGTCACTGAGGGAAGCCAGGGTAGGGGCTTGACGCAGAATCCATGGAGGAACATGGCTCACTGCCAGAAAGGGTTTTGCTGTATACCCCTGGATAACGTAGAACTTGCTATGTAGACACGCCTGGCCTCAGACTCACAAAGTCTGCCTCTGCCTCCCAAGTGCTGATATTAAAGGTATACACTGCCTATACCTAACCTTAGCTAGCTTTCTTTTTTTTTTTTTTTTTTTGGTTTTTTGAGACAGGGTTTCTCTGTGTAGCCTCGGCCATCATGGACTCGCTTTGTAGACCAGGCTGCCCTCGAACTCACAGCGATCCACCTGCCTCTGCCTCCCGAGTGCTGGGATTAAAGGCGTGCGCCACCAGGCCCGGCTTAGCTAGCTTTCTTAACCAGTCCAGGCTCACCAGCCTAGGGATGGCGCTGCCCACAATGGACTAGACCCTCTCACATCAATCATCTGTCACGACCTGATCTCTCATTTGAGACTCTAGGCTGTATCAGGTTGGCAGAAGAAGCTAATTAGGACATCGGTGATGTTTGAGTAGGGCGTCAAATGGTATTTGAGTGGTTTCAAAGCCATTTGAGTGGTACTTCAAAGCCAAGAAGTAGACACTCTTCCACATGTGGACTGTGAAGATTGGCTGATGGCATGTAAAAGGATGGACCTGTGCCTCCCTTTCCTAATATGTCAATATTTGCTTGGTGGATCAAAGACTAAACAGAATGGCTAAAATTATGGGACTCCTAGAAAACAGCAGGAAAAGTTTTGTGATGTTGCGTTGTTTTCTCTGAGCATGACACCAGAAGCATAAAGTGACAAAGGAGAAGAAGAAGGTACGGGCCAGAATGTACCTCAGTAGTAGAATGGTTGCCTAGCGTATGTGTGTGTAGGGGGACAGTTGACAAAGAGAGAGAAATGCAAACACTCCAGCTATCACAAATGGCTTTCAGAGATCCTTTCCACGAGAACACTTAATGTGCTGGCATCTTTCCTGGAAATTCTGTGCTGGTAAGACAGCCATTGATACCCTGAAAGCTCTTAGTTTTGTTAGTTATGGGTTTAGCAAACGGGGGACAAGCAACCCCTATGTTCTTTGACGGCTTGTGCAACTGCTGCCCCTCAAGTCTTGATAATGGCCTCTTTCTTGGACGACTTAATCAATGGAACGTATTTTACATGAGTACCTCCCAGGGTCTACCTTAAACATCCCCAGATGTGTCTTTGCACAGGGTTTGTCTTCTCCTATGTATAGTTCTTGTGAGGATTGGTTGTAGGTGCTAGTTTTAAAAACTGTTTTATTTGGGGTTTTTTAATGCCTCTACCTCCCTTCCAATCCCTGACTCTAGGTAGGAGACAAAGAAGGTTAGAAGGGACAGGGACGTAGACCTCTTTAGACTTAGTTCTGGCTGATTAGGGTTATCGGGTTCGTTGGGGGCAATACCAATCTCAGTTGTCAGGATATCCAGCAGCAACCTTCTTACTTCTCTGACCATCTCAATGGCATTCCTGAAGGCATCCTCCTCTCTCTAGGCTTTGGTATTTATCCCCTTCCTGAGTCCTAAGAATTAAATTAACTGCCCCTCTCCAAGCCCTATGAGGCAGTTGTTAGCAGCCCCATATTCTACACTTGGGATTAAAACAAAAACTTGTCACGCACATCAAAACAAATCGTTCCTGCCGACAGTGTCTGTGTAGTTGTCAGATTTTCTGTGCGATGGCTCCATACATAAAAAAAAAAAAAAAATTGTTTACATAACATAACTGAGTTTTTAAATAAAAAAAACTTCCACTACAATTGGATGTAATGGATGTTTACAGAGGTTACATGTATGGGTATATTTATTTTTAGATTAAAAAAAATCTAAAAATACAGTATTCCACATGTGCACCTGTCTGCCAGAAGAGGGCGCCAGATCTCTTTACAGATTGTTTTGAGCCACCATGTAGTTGCTGGGAATTGAACTTAGAACCTTTGGAACAGCGGCTGGTGTTCTTAACCTCTGAGCCATCTCTCTAGCCCTATTTTTAGATTTAAAAAAGAATTATTTATTTTTATTTTATGGTTATGAGTATTTTGCCTGCATGTGTGTCTGTGCACCACATGTGTGTCTGGTCTTCTTGGAGGCCAGCAGAGGATATTTATTGGATCCCCTGAAAATAGAATTATGAATGGCTGTGAGCCACCATGTGGGTGATGGGAATTATATCCGGGTCCTCTATGAGAATAACAAATACTCTAAACTACTGATCCATCTCTCCATCCCTGCGTCTATTTACTTTTAAATATCACAAAAGGAAGTCAGTAATACTCAGTTGAATATTTTTGTTGTTGTTGCTTTTGGAGACAAGGTCTGAACCTATGATCTTCCCACCTCAGCTTCCCCGAATTCTGGTATCGCTGGTGTGAGCTACTATTTCAGGCTCTATGCACAACCGTGAAACTTGTTTTATTGTGTTTTAGTACTTGAACATTTTCATACTGAAAAATTTCATACTGAATTATTTATACATTTTTATACTGAAATATTATTTTTATGACAAACTATTTCTCTCTCCCCCTACTGCCCATCTGTTGAAGTGCTCATGGTCTCGTGCTCTATCACTGAGTAACATTTCCAGCCCTTACTTTTATAGCAGCTGAGATTAGCAAGACTGTTCTTTCTTTTTTTTTCCGAAACAGGTTTCTCTGTGCAGCCTTGGTTGGTCAGGCTGGCCTCAAACTCACAGAGATCCTACTATCTTTGTCTCCCGCTAGTGCTGGGATTAAAGGTGTGGGCCACCACGCCCGGCTCATTATTGTTTTTTTTTGTTTTTAAGATTTATTTATTTGCATGTACACCTGCAGGCCAGAAGAGGGCATCAGATCCCATTATAGATGGCTGTGAGCCACCATGTGGTTACTGGGAATTGAACTCATGACCTCTGGAAGAGCAGTCAGTGCTCTTAACCTCTGAGCCACCTCTCCAGCCCTCATTATTGTTTTTGAGACAGGTTCTCTCAGAGTTCCTGGCTGACCTTGAACTTGCTATGTAGGCCAGGCTGGTCTCTGCTCCCAAGTTCTAGGCTTAAAAATGTGTGCTATGGGGGCTGGAGAGATGGCTCAGAGGTTAAGAGCACTGGCTGCTATTCCAAAGGTCCTGAGTTCAATTTCCCACCACCACATGGTGGCTCACAACCATCTATAATGAGATCTGGTGCCCTCTTCTGGTGTACATGCAGGAAAAATACTGTGTATATGTGATAAATAAATAATTCCTTTTAAAAATGCGTGCCATAGGGAGGGAGAGAGCAATGGGAGGATACAAGGGATGGGATAACAATTGAGGTGTTATATGAATAAATTATATATATATATATAATTATATATGAATAAATTATATATATATATATATATATATAAAATGTGTGCCATTATGTTTGTCCTTCATTTTACCTTTTCTATAGAAGTTAATTATATTTTCCTTTTAAAAAAATATTTTAAATTATGCGTGTGCGTGCAAGTGTATGCGAATGAGATGTTCTATTTTCTCTCCTTGGACATGGGTTTACAGGCTAGTGTTCGATATGGGTGCTGGGAATTGAACTGGGTCGTCTGCGAGAATAACTCATGAACCTGTAATTTGTTTCTCATCATGCTAAGAGGAATAAAAGAGACCAGAAATGGGGGAGAAAAAAAAAAGATTCAGGGAAGGAAGGGGGCATTCCCCGACAGAGCAGGCCCCGCCCCTCAGCAAAGGACACGCCTCCCGCCACATTCAAAATGGCGGCCGCGCTGGTCCACTTGGGCTTCTGAGCTCATCAAAAGCGGCTACCCCCACTCCAATCATGGCGGCCCCGCGGCCCGGGGCGGCTGCGCCGAATGTTGTTCCGGAGACATGTGGTCTGGAGCAGATTCTGGAAGCGCTGAAGCTGCTGCTGAGCCCAGGAGGTGAGAAGACGGATCTTGGCGCGGGGCTGGATTAAGGCTCGTGGGGTCGCGAGGCTCCCAGGCTGGCCCTGGCTTCTCCGTCATGTTCTCCTCCGGCCCTCCCGGGATCTCCATCCCACTCCCGGGAGCATTTGGGCCTTGTCCAGTCTCTCTTAAAACTTAAGGAAACTAAAGCCGGAGGAGGACCTGCGGTCTCCTCAGTGTGATAGTGGTCGAGCTCCGTTTGGCGTTTCACGTTCCAGCGGCTTCGGTCCACACTGACCCAGCGCTGCTCTGACGCAGGGACTGGGGACGCCTTCAAACAGGTGCAATGTGAGGTCCCAACCACTTGAGGGCTCCGGCCCGATGTGCATGCTTGACATGTGTGCAAAATGCCAAGTGACCAGAGATGCGGAGCAGAAAGGTTTTGCTGAATTTTAGGAAGTTTTTTTTTTAGGGTTTCCGATCTGGTATCTTTTGTGTTGAGTTGACTTCCAAATAGAGAATCCGAAGAGACCTTGGGAATTGTGAAACCTTTGCTCTCCTTTACTGTCTGTGGTGATTTGCCCTAATTAAGAGTCAGTGGCAAGACACAGACACAGATTTTATTTATTACTTCTGTGAGTATGTGCGTGTGCCTATTTCTGTGAATGAGTGTATATGGGAGCCCATAGAGGCCAGAAGAGGGTGTCAGAGTACCTGGAACTGCAGTCACAGGCAGTTGTGAGCTGTCATGCGCATGTTGAGACCCGAACCCCTGTTCTCTCAAGCTCAGTAAGTGGTGTTAAGTAATGAACCACCTCTAAAGCTTCCATATTAAAAGTAAAAAATAAAAATTAATAATATGTATGTGTGGTTAACATGGGCATGTAAATGTAGTTATTTAGAGAGACCAGAATTGCTAGATTGTCCTGGAGCTGGAGTTAGAGGGAGTTGTGAGCCGCCTGACATGTGTGCTGGGAACTAAATTTGGGTCCTCTGTGGCTTTTTTTTTTTTTTTTTCCTAAGACAGGGTTTCTCTATGTAGCGTTGGCTGGCCAGGACTCACTTTGTAGACCAGGCTGGCCTCCAACTCACTGAGATCCGCCTGCCTCTGCCTCCGGGGTGCTGGCATTAAAGGCATGTGCCACCACTCTCTGCTCCTCTGTTTCTTTCTAACTTACTACAGGGGAGACCCCTTGTTCAGCAGCTGTAGCTATTGGGTTGGTTTGGTTTTGATTTTCTTTTTTTTTTCCTAATTAAAATAAGGTGTCCTGTACTCCACGTAACTAAGGGTGATCTTGAACTCCTGTCCCAAACGATGAACTTAAACTTCTGATTCTTTCACCGGTGCCACCTGAATGCTGGGATTGCACCTGAACGCTTTATACACCTGGTTTATGCAATGCTGGGGAATCAAACCTAGGGCGTCTTGCCTGCTGGGCAGTCACTCTACCAGCTGAACTGCATCTACACAGCTGTTTATTTTCTTCTTTCCTTTCAAGACAGGGTCTAGCACTTGTAGCCCAGGCTGGCTTCAAAGTCAAGACAATCCTACTGCTGCAACCTTTTCTTTCCTTTTTTGTTTTTCAAGACAGGTTTTTTTTTGTTTTTTTTTTTTCCGAGACAGAGTTTCTCTGTGTAGCCTTGGCTGTCCTGGACTCGTTTTGTAGACCAGGCCAGCCTCGAACGCACTTCGATCCACCTGCCTCTGCCTCCCGAGTGCTGAGATTAAAGGCGTGTGCCACCACACCTGGCTGGGATCAACTTTTTCAGTGCTTGGGTTATAGGCACGTGCCGCTATCCCTCTTGAGAACAAAGTTAAATAAGTAAAACTTCAAAGCAGTTATCACAAAAGACACACATCTCTTGTGGAAGGCCTTTTCCAGCCTCTAAGAGTATGGAGGTGAGTCGTGTACACATGCCCACTTAACTCCTGAGAATCCAAACATTCCTGTTTGAAAAATAAACAGTGCACTGAAATTGTTCATTTTTAAAAAAGATACACTTTTGCTTGTGTGTGTGTGTGTGTGTGTGTGTGTGTGTGTGTATGTGTGTGGGTGCCATGGAGACCAGAAGAGGGGATTAAGTCCCTTGGAGAAGGGGTAACATGAGGTTGTGAACCCCTTTATGTGGGTGCTGGTAACTAAATTCTGGTTCTGTGAAAGAGCAGTAAGTGCTCTTAGCCACTGAGCCATTTCTCCAGCCCCCTAAAATCATACTATGTGAATCTTGATGCTGGCTTATTTATTTATTTATTTTTTGGTGAGGGTAGATTTATTTATTTATTTATTATGTATACAGTGTTCTGCCTGCATGCACACCTGCACATCAGAAAAGGGTATCAGCTCACATTATAGGTGGTTGTGAGCCACCATATGGTTGCTAGGAATTGAACTCAGGACCTTTTGAAGAGCAGTCAGTGATCTTAACCTCTGAGCCATCTCTCTAGCCCTGAGGGTAGATTTATTTTTTTATTTTTTATTTTTATTTTTATTTTTGAGTTTGGGGCAGGGTCTTACTCTTTAGCTAAAGCTAGCCTGGAATTTACTGTGTAGACCAAGCTGGCCTTGGTTTGCTTCTGAAGCTTTCTGCCTCATCCTCCCAAGTGCTCCAGTAATAGATGTGCACCACCGCTCCTTCCTTGTAGTAACATTTTAAAGAAAAAAATAGCGGAGAAAGCGAAGAAGCATTATTTTACATGTTTAAATCTCTTTTTGTGTGTGGTGCTGGAGACCAAACTTACATCCTCTGTACATCCCCAGCCTTGTCTCAGAGTTATTATACTAGTCAGTTTTCACCCATCCATCCATCCATCCATCCATCCACCCATCCATCCATCTATCTACCTACCTACCTAGCTATCTATCTTCAGCTTGACACAAGCTAGGGTCATCTGCTAAGAGGGAACCTCAATTGAGACAATACCTCCATCAAATTGGCCTGTAAGCATGTCTGCAACACATTTTCTTCATGAATGATTGATGTAGGTGGGCCCAGTACACTGGGCAGTGCCACCCCAGGGCTACACAGAAAAACTCTGTTTCAAAAAAACCATTTAAAAAAAAAAAAGGAACAAACATTTCCAGGTATTTTAGTTTGTCACCATCACCAGCAGAGGGCAGTGAAGACTGCTTTATCACAAGGGCTCTTGCTTTAAATCACTGCCTGTTTGGCCGCAGAAATCATATACAACCACAGAGAGTCACGTGAGGATTGGTTGCTGATCTGAATGCTTAGTAGTTACAGGCTCACATTTACTGTTTAGTGGTCCATTTGCTAAAAGAAATATATATATAATTTTTCCCCCCCGAGACAGGGTTTCTCTGTGTTATCTTGGCAGTTCTGGGCTTGCTTTGTAGACCAGGCTGTCTCTGCCTCCCAAGTGCTGAGATTAAAGGTGTGTACCACCACCATGCCTGGCAAGGAACCATATTTTAATGCTAGTGGGTCAGGATACTTGGCCTGCTCAGCCCTAGTTTTATATTCTTTGAATAGCTTTTTGTGTACAGAAGCAATGTTATTTACTATAGAAAAAACTTGTAATGCAATTAAGTGGAAAAAAAACCACTGCTGGGCAGATGGCTCCTTTGGTAATGTGCTTGCTATTGTATACTGAACCAAGAAAGGATCCTCTATCACTCTCTGCTTCTTCCTTTGAGGCAGATTCGCTCCTGGATTCTCGGGTTCATGTTTTCCTTGGCTAGGCTGAAGGCAGTGAACTCCAGCAATCCTCCCGTCTCCACCCCTTTTAGAACTAGGGTTACAGAGATAGGCCAGATGGCTGGCTGTCACCTGGGTGCTGGGCCCCACACACAGGCCCTCATGACTGTGCAGGCAGAAGATACTCTTCAGCACTGGGCCACCTATTGAGTCCCCTCTCAGTGCTTTAAAGATCAGTGTTGTAACTGTTTGTTTGTTTGTTTGAGTTTCTCTGTGTAGCCTTGGCTGTGCTGGAACTCACTCTGTAGACCAGGCTGGCCTCAAACTCAGGGTTCCACCTGCCTCTGCCTCCAGAGTGCTCAGTTAGTCATGCGCCACCATACCCGGTGCTGTAACTGCTTCTTTTTATTTTTTTTTTAAATATTTTTATTTAGTTTTAATTTATGTGTATTGGTGTGAGGGTGTCAGATCTTGGAATTACAGACAGTTGTGAGCTGCCATGTGGGTGCTGGGAATTGAACTCAGGACCTTTGGAAGAGCAGGCGGTGCTCTTAACCACTGAGCCATCTCTCCAGCCCAACTGCTTCTTTTTTAGAGAGGCATTTAATATTTACTGTAGTAGCCGGGGGTGGTGGCGCACGCCTTTAATCCCAGCACTTGGGAGGCAGAGGCAGGCAGATTGCTGTGAGTTCGAGGCCAGCCTGGTCTACAAAGTGAGTCCAGGATGGCCAAGGCTACACAGAGAAACCCTGTCTCGAAAAACCAAAAAAAAAAAAAAAAAAATTTACTGTAGTAAAGGGTAGGTGAAAAGAGGGAAACTGAAAGAGGAGAGTAACAAATACTTTAATCTGGGCCTGGAGAGATGGCTCAGTGGTTAAGAGCACTGGCTGTTTGTCCTGAGGTCCTTAGTTCAGGTCCCAGCAATCACATGGTAGCTTATAACCACCTACAATGAGATCTGGTGCCCTCTTCTGGCACACAGGCAGAGAACACTGTAAATGTAATAAATATATCTTTAAAAAAAAAAACAAAAACCAACCCCAAACTTTAATCTCATTCTCTCTTTGTTACATTACCAGCATTCTGGGGAGTACTGTTTTTCCTTTCTGCAGAAATGAACTCATATATAATACATAGTTTTTGTTGTTGTTGTTTTGTTTTTTGAGACAGGGTTTCTCTGTGTAGCCTTGGCTGTCCTGGCCTGGCTTTGTAGACCAGGCTGGCCTTGAACTCAGAGATCAGCCAGCTTCTGCCTTCCAAGTGCTGGGATTACAGATGTTTGCCACCATGCCTGGCTCATAATACATAGTTTTATAGCCTTTAAATAGCTTTATGTACAGCAGCAATGTGGCTTACTACAGAAAAGTTTAAAATGTAATTCATTTATTTATTTTTATTTTTTTGTTTTTCTCGAGACAGGGTTTCTCTGTGTAGCCTTGGTTGTCTTAGACTTATTTTGTAGACCAGATTGGTCAGACTCACAGCAGTCCTCCTGCCTCTGTCTCCCTGAGTACTGGGATTAGAGGCGTGTTCCACTAGACCCAACTTTTTTTTTTTTTTTTTTTTTTTCCCGAGACAGGGTTTCTCTGTGTAGCCTTGGCCATCCTGGACTCACTTTGTAGACCAGGCTGGCCTCGAACTCACAGCGATCTGCCTGTCTCTGCCTCCCGAGTGCTGGGATCAAAGGTGCGCGCCACCACGCCTGGCTGATTAACCCGTCGTAATGTGGTACATCTGTTACATGTGGCGAGCAGTGTTCATACAGCTCTTCTGACCTCAGCCCATGGTTTACATTTGGGTTCAGTCTTCCTGGCGTACAGCTTGGCTAAATGTGTACTACCATGCATCTCCCACAGAGTAGAATTTTTCATTTTATTATTACTGTGTGGCTGTGGATGGTCATGTTGGTGTGGCGTGCATGTGGAGGTTGGGACAATTGCCGGGAGTCCTTCTTTGCTCCCTCCATGCGGCTTCTGGGGATGGAGCTCAGTTTGGCAAGTGCTTTACCCACTGAGCCGTATGTCAACCATAGTTTTGTTTTGGTTTTGGTTTTCAAGACAGGGTCTCTCTGTAGCCTCGGCTGTCCTGGATTTGTAGACCAGGCTGGCCTTGAACTCACAGCAATCTACCTGCCTCTGCCTCCCGAGTGCTGGGATTAAAGGCATTATGCCTGGCTTTTTTTTTTTTTTTTTTAAAGTTTGAGGTTAGGATTGCAGTTAAGTGGCAGAACATTTGCATAACATGTTTAAGGCCCTGGGTTTGATCCTCAGCTCCACACGAATGACTCCCTCACAAAAAGAACTTTGGGTCTGTCTGCCCGACCATCTTATACTCCCCCCCCCCCCCCCGCTTTCCCTTCTTCACTGGCCATCTCCTGGGTGGAGACCACCATTGGTGGGCAGTGTGTTCCAAACAGAAGCAAGTGTCGTTTGTGGTTCACTATTTCCTTCTGTTCCCCCCTTTCAAAAGGATCAGGCTCAAGTTCACTACAGAACACAAAACATGGTGTCCTACTGGAGACTCTCAAATCTAACCTGTCTGCCTTGGAGACCAAGTTCCTGAAGGATGCTCAGTGGAAGAAGCTGAAAGACCTAAGAGATGAAATTGCCGATAGGGCGGAATGGCCACAAAGCTCGGAGGACATCACGTGGAGTTTCACCTCTCAATCCCTGCTGCTGCTGCTGTGTTTGAAGGAGAGCATGGCTCGTCTTGCAGCTGACTTCAGTCCAGGCAAACCTAACCCCAGGACTCCGGAAGCTGCTCCTGCCCTCAGCCCGGATACACTCAGCGTCTCCCAACAGAAGACCTTCCAGTCTGTTTTGCAGTTTGTAGTCACCTTGGGTGTCTGCCCCTACCTCATGCCTGGTGTGGGAGTCCCTCTGAGAGACAGGACTGAGTTTGGAGCTGTTGTTCAGGATGTAGTGCGTCTGGAGGCAGCCCCCCATGCCACCCGGAGACTGTACACCTGCTGCAGGGTCCTCCTAGACCTGGCTCAGCATGCATCTCTGGGGAGCTTGATTTTTTGCCGCCATTTTGGGGATATTGCAGCAGGTTTGTGCCAGCTGGGGTTCTGCCCAACCAAAAGAAAACCACCAGCACCTGTGGAAGAGGTAAATATACAGAGAATAAGGGGGCCGGGGAGTAAGAGAGACTATGAACGATAGCCTGCTTATTTGTGTAAGGGTCCAAAAGACATTTCTTATTCCTTTTTAAAAAAATAATTATTTATTTTTATGTATTTGAGTATTCTGTCTGCATGTACACCTGCAGGCCAGAAGAGGGCATCAGATCACACTGTAGGTGGTTGTGAACCACACCATGTGGTTGCTGGGAATTAAACTCACGACCTCTAGAAGAACAGTGTTCTTAGCCACTGAGCCATCTCTCCAGCCCTATTTCTTAGTTCTTTAGAAATGATCTGATTGAAAGATCTAGAATTTCTATCTAATGCCAAAGCACACCCAGAGTGTAATCAGTAATTTTTTGGGAGAAGAGGTGTGGAGGCTTTCTTTGTTGCTTGCTAGCCTTTTGCACACTTTGGGAGAGGTCATTTCACTATTTCAGGCTTTTTCTTTGAACATCTGTTTCCTCTTTTTTCTTTTCTTTTTTTTTTTTTGGATTTTGAGATAGGGTTTCTTTGTGTAGCCCTAGCTGTCCTGACACTTGCTCTATAGACCAGGCTGGCCTCGAACTCAGAGAGATCCATCTTCCTCTGCCTCCTGAGTGCTGAGATTGAAGGCATATGCCACTCCCCAGCTTGTTTCCTCTTTTATTTAACTTATTTTTTATTTACGTGTCTAATGTGTATAAGTATATGCTGCCTGTGTGCAGATACCCTTGGATCCCTTAGGAGCTGGAAGTATATGTTATTGTGAGCCACCTGGATGTGGGTGCTGGGAACCAAACTTGCGTCCTCTGGAAAAGCAGCAAGAGTTCTTAATTGTTGAGCCATCTCTTCAGCCTTTTTATAAAGTGCATATAATAATACACGCCTTGGAAGATGGTTGTGAGGATAATAATAATATGTTTAAAGTACCTAAACCAGTTCCCACTAGAGCGAATTAGAAAAACTGTTAAAAGCCATGCCTTCAAGCCTGGCGCGGTGGTGCACACCTGTAATCCCAGCACTCAGGAGGGAGAGGCAGGCAGATCTCTGTTAGTTTGAGGCCAGCCTGGTCTACAAAGTGAGTCCAGGGCAGCCAGGGCTGTTACACAGAGAAACCCTGAGTTGAAAAAAGAAAAAAAAGCCATGTCTTCTTTCTTGGGAGAGCCAGTGAGATAAAGGATGAAAGCAGTCACTGTTGTATTAGATGTTGGGGCGGGGCTGGGGAGTTTGTGGTGTGTCTATGGCCATACCACTTGAAAGCACTAGATCTTGTCTGATAGTTGGAGGCTGCACAGGGTTGGGCCTGGTTAGTACTTGGATGGGAGGTGCTGGGGGAACGTGCCTGTTCCTTCTTGTCCTTCAGTCAGAGAGCAGTTGAGTAGGAGCTGCTATCTGGAGCAGAATTTGTGGGGAGGCTACAGAAGCCTAAGACACTGTCCTAGTTAGCTCCAGCTTTCTGCAGCCCAGTGCCATTTAAGGAAGTCTCAATTCAAGGGTTGCCCAGGTAAGATTGGCCCCAGTGATGTCTGTGAGTGAGGAATGGTCTTCGTTCATCACTGATGTGGGAGAGCCCAGCCTACTGTGGGTTGTGCCATCCCTGGGCAGGTGGCCCTAGGTTGTATACAAAATCTAGCTAAGCAGAGACCAGTGAGCAACCCAGGAAGCACATTCCTCTATGGTGTCTACTCTAGTTCCTGTTTCAGCTCCTCAGTGTAAACTAAATAAACTGTTTCCTCCCCAACTTGCTGCTGTTAAAATATAAACGGGTCTGGGGTCACCAGTGCTGGCTCACTAGGCCATCACTTCTTTCTCACCTGCTGGGGTCACCCTTGTGCCTTTTTCTTTGTTTTCCTTTGTCCTCCTGTTCATTCTCTTTATATTTCCTCTTCTACCTTGTACTGGTCTGTTTAATTCCATTTGACAAAAGCTATAGTCACCTGCGAGGGAAACGCAATTGAGAAAATGCCTCCATAAGATCAGGCAGTAGGCAAGCCTGTAGGGCATTTTCTTAATTAGTGATTGGTATGGGAGCGCCCGTGCCATGCTGATACTGTTGGTCCTGACTCCTGTAAGAAACCAGGTGAGCAAACCATGTGGAGCAAGCCGGTAAGCAGCCTTCCTTCATGGCTTCTGCGTCAGCGCTGCCTCCAGGTTTCTAGCTTGCTTTAGTTCCGGCCCTGACTTCGGTGATGTGCAAGTGTAGGCAAAATAAATATTTTTCTCCCCAACTTAGTTTTGGTCATGGAGCTTCATCACAGCAATAGTAACCCCAACTAAGACATATCACTTCCCAAGTATTCACCTAAAAGCCACTGTGTCCAAGTAGTGTCACTAAACAGTGTCATAGAGAGCACCTGCTCGTTAGCTCAGGCTAAAGCGTACTGGCAGTTAGCAGCGGTGCTTCTGGTCTGAGGTCAGGGTCTTGTGATTGTCTTGTGATCTCAGTAAGACAGAAACAAGGCAAACAGAGAAAGAAGCCAAGTGCGGAGGCTGGCTCAGGAGCTGACAGGAATACCCCATGACGACTGTACATTGTGAGGCTGGCTCAGGAGCTGACAGGAATACCCCATGACGACTGTACATTGTGAGGCTGGCTCAGGAGCTGACAGGAATACCCCATGACGACTGTACATTGTGAGGCTGGCTCAGGAGCTGACAGGAATACCCCATGACTGTACATTGTGAGGCTGGCTCAGGAGCTGACAGGAATACCCCATGACGACTGTACATTGTGAGGCTGGCTCAGGAGCTGACAGGAATACCCCATGACTGTACATTGTGAGGCTGCTACACGACAGTTAGTGGGCAGGACCCTGAATGTGAGTGGAAATTACCTAAGTGGATGGTACTGTGGGCACTAAGAGTACCCAAAGTAACTTTCATCCCTCCTTGACAGCCAGTTATCAGAGTAAGAGATGAGGAGTCAAAATATGCGGGTGGCAAGATGAACCGCAGGGAAAGATGTTTACCATGCACCTTAGCTTAATTCCCAGAACCCACATAAAGATGCAGGCAGAGAACCCATTCCACAGTGAAATAAAAATGTCAGCACTGTTGCTCATAAAGACAAGAGGTGGAGCCGCGCGTGGTGGCGCACGCCTTTAATCCCAGCACTCGGGAGGCAGAGGCAGGCGGATCGCTGTGAGTTCGAGGCCAGCCTGGTCTACAAAGTGAGTCCAGGATGGCCAAGGCTACACAGAGAAATCCTGTCTCAAAAAATCAAAAAAAAAAAAAAAAAAAAGACAAGAGGTGGAAGAGAGAGTCCCTTAAATAAAGACTTAAATAAAGATGGCGCTCTACCAGTGCACTCTAGTGAGACACACCTACTGCTCATGCAGTGTCAGGAGCCCCAGAACGCTGGTGTCCTCTGCCCCGTGGCAGGGGCTCCACTTGTGCTCTGTCTCAGTCCCACGGAGAGAAGAGGAGCCGGCTGAGCAGTGTGTGCTCTGTGGACAGTGAGCAGGTGTATTGCATAGTCGTCAGCAAGGACCGCACATCTGGCAGCATGGAGAAGTGAGGGATAGAGAGAGGGCCAGGAGGAGCGTGCCCAGAGCGCAGCCTTCTCCACCTGCAGCCTCCTCGCCGCTCTCAAGCTGTTCTCCGCCTTCTCTGTGTTCCACTAAAGCCAAGTGCATGGTTTTTTTTTTTTTTAGGTTTTAACAGAAGAGGAAAGAACCTTATCAAAGAGGGCCTTGAGAGACATCTTGGATCAAGTCTACCAACCATTAGCTGTCCGGGAATTACTTATCCTCCAGGGAGGACCGCCCCAGGTATTCAGGCCTTGGGACTTGGGGGGTGAGTTGCCTGGAAAGGCTTTGGTTTCCTATAAAATCATCTAGTTGAGCCTTGCTGCTGCTGCTGTTGCTGTTGCTGTTTTATTTGATAGGTGCGACTGTGTTTCTTGCATGTGCACCATGTATTTCCTGGTGACTGCAGAGGTCACAAAAGGGGATCGGATTTCCTGGACCTGGAGTTGTGGATGGTTTTGATCCTCCATGCAGATGCTAGGAACTGAACCCAGGTCCTCTGCTAAAGGCAGCTAATGCTCTTAAGCTGTCAAACTACCTCCCCAGCCCATAGATTTGTTTTGAGACAAAGTCTCACTCTGTAGTTCAGGGTGAGAACTGTAGCTGACTACTCACTGGGCTTGTCTCAGACTAGTGGCGCTCCTCTTGCCTCCTAATTGCCAAGAGCCACTATGCCTGGCTTTGGATCTTTTTTTTTTTTTTTTTTTTTTTTTTCTTTCATTTTTTGTTTTTTGAGACAGGAGTTTCCCTATTTAGCCTTGGCTGTCCTGGGCTTGCTTTGTAGACCAGGCTGGCCTCACAGAGATGTGCCTGCTGCTGCTTCCCAGGTGCTGGGAATCAAAGGTGTGTGCTACCACACTCGGCTTGGCTCTTTTTTTTTTTTTTTGAGACAGGGTTTCTCTGTGTAGCCTTGGCTGTCCTAGACTCACTTTGTAGACCAGGCTAGCCTGGAACTCAGAGCAATCTGCCTGCCTCTGCCTCCTGAGTGCTGGGATTAAAGGCGTGTGCCATCATCTTCCGGTTCGGCTTGGATCTTTTTTATTTGTGATGCAAGAGATTGTACGCAGGACCCTTGATATAAATAGTCTGTGACAACAGTGGTGGCACACACTTTTAATCCCAGCACTTAGGACGCAGAAGCAGGCAGATCTTTGAATTAGAGGCCAGCCTGGTCTACAGAGATTTTCAGGACAGCCAGGGCTACACAGAGAAACCTTGTCTCAAGGGAAAAAAAATTATTGGAGGTAAGGTTTGGTGGTAGTGAACACCTTTAATCCCACTTTGGAGGCAGAGGCAGGCAGATCTCGAAAATTGAGACAATTTCCAGGCCAGCCAGGGGTACTTACTGAATGAGACATTGTTTCGAAAACAGACAAAAATAGTATCGAGGCTAGAGAGATGGTTTATCAGTTAAGAGCATTTGCTGGTCATGGGGATCCGAGGTCAGATCCCACTGCCCATATTGGTAACACACAAATGGCTGTCACGTTAGTTCCAAGGGATCTGAGAGGGAGCTAAATCTGTAATGCTGAGGAAGGTTTTGTAGAAGAGAGGGTTGTTGTTTGTTTTTAAAGGAGCCTTGACAGACTGCGCCTGTAGCTCAGTGGTAGAGGGCTTGCCTGCTACTCACAAAGCTGTGTGTTTATTTCCTAGCACTGAAAGAGAGAGTAGGGGAGTATTACACACTTGACTACCTCCCTCCCCCTGTGTATGAGAGAGAGAGAGAGAGAGAGAGAGAGAGAGAGAGAGAGAGAGAGAGAGCGAGAGAGAGAGAGAGAGAGCGAGAGCGCATGCTTGAGATCAAACAACTTAGGTCCTTACAAATACTAAACACATGATACACCACTGAGCTACTTCCCCAGCACAAAAATTAAAATCAGAGTCTTTCGACCAAATGCTCCACTGATGCTCAGGCAACACTTTTACCCCCCCCCCCTTTTTTTTTTTGTCAGTCCTGCACAGATGTGAAGACACAGCTCAGGTGCCAGGCCCCAGCTTGGCTCCGGCGTCTCTGTGGGCAGCTGCTCTCTGAACGGTTGATGAGGCCCAATGGCGTGCAGGCAGTCGTCCGGGGCATTTTGGAAGGAGCAGGTGGTAAGGGAAAACATGTTTCTGTTACTTCAGCAAGCAAAACAATCATAGAAATGATATAAAGTGAACAAATCTTTGAAAAACTGAGTTTCCATCCATCTTTTCTTGTGCCTCAACTTAGAAAAAATATTGCGCTGGGCACAGTGGTGCATACCTGTAATCCTAGTACTCAGGGAGGCAGAGGCAGGCAGAGCTCTGTGAATTCGAGGCCAGTCTAGTCTACAGAGTGAATCCAGGACAGCCAAGGCTACACAGAGAAACCCTGTCTTTAAAAAAAAAATGCTTTATAGGTCTACAAGCAATGAAATTTTTTTTTCTATGTAACCCTAGCTGGCCTGGAACTTTTTGTGTAGACTAGGCTGGCCTTAAATGTTTATGAAATTATAAAAAATAAACTATAAAAAAAATAGTGTTTCCAGTAGAAAAAAAGAAACATTTCTTATCCCAGATTTTCAGGCAGATTCATCCCATGGTACTTTATGTGGGAACTGCTATGAGCATTTGTGTCTCTTTCAGCGGGTGCTGCTGGTGGGAGTGATGCCGAGGCCACAGCTGCTGACTGGAAGAAATGTGACTTGATTGCAAAGATTCTGGCCTCCTGCCCCCAGCAGTCTCTTTCCCCAGAGAGCTACTACAAGGACATCTGCCCACAGGTAAATCGTCTTGTTATTCTTTCTCCATCCAGCATTGTCTGATAATTCCCATACAGGGCAAATTAATTTTCTAAAACTGAAGAAAGAGAACTGTAGTATTTCATTTTGCTGCTTAATGAGTGACTCTTATGGTTTTTTTTTTTTGTTTGTTTGTTTGTTTTTGTGTGTGTGTTTCTTTTGAGATAGGATTGCTGTACTCTAGGACTGACCCAGAACTCAGTGCACAGTTCAGGTCGGCAGTGACCCTCCTGCCTTAGCCCCCCCTAGTGCAGGGGGTTGCAGGTGTGAGCCACAGTGTCCTGTGGGGACCACCACTTCCTCTTCCACATGCACGCACACACACATGCACGCACACATACATGCATGCACGGCACGCAGCCATGCCACCCTGTGTCCTGTAGATAGAGTCACAGGTTAGTTTTCAGCCTGACACAAACTAGTCACCCAAGAAGAGGGACCCTTACCTGAGGAGTTGCCTCCGGCAGACTGGCCTGTGGGCGTGTCTGTGGGCGTGTCTGTGACTAATGACTACTATGGCAGGGCCCAGCTCACTGTGGGCAGCGCCACCCCTGGGCAAGTGGTCATCAGTTGTATATGGAAGCAGGCGGAGCAAGCCATGAGGAGCAAGCCAGTAAGTAGCACTCCTCCTCCCTCAGGATTCTGTGGCAGTTCCTGACGTGGCTTCCCTCAATGATGGGCCATATAACCTGTAAGTTGTAGTGAGCCCTTCCCTCCTCAGGTTGCTCTTGTTCAGAGTGGCTTACCACAGCAGCAGCACTAAACTAGAGAGAGGCCGGTGTGAGCTGCCCAATGTGAGTGTTAGGATCCAAACTTTGGTCCTCTGCAAGAGCAGGAAGTGCTCCTAACTGCGGAGCCTTCTCTCCAGCCCCGGGCCCTTCTTAATGAGTAAACAAAACTGGTGGAACCACTGACCTGCGTGCTATGTTTAAGAATTGTCTCACCAGCTGGGCAGAGTGGCCCACGCTCACAGTCGTCCCAGAACAGAGGAGGTTGAGACAGGCAGATCTCTTGAGTTTGGACTTTGTTGGGGAAAAAAGCTTCACCAAAATTTCATGTGCTTCTCTATTATTGCATGTTTTTAGTTTTTAAACTAAAATGAGCTAAGTGTTAACTGAGGCAAACTAACACAGTAACTAACAAATTAAAAAGCAAAAACTAGGGCTAGGGGATGGCTCAGTGCCTAAGAGTGATTGCTGCTCTTTCAGAAGCCCTAATATTCCTTCCTGGCTCCCAAGGGCCCTCACACATGTGTGCATGTATACACACCCACAAAATAAAAATAAGTCTTGGTCAGGGATTTGGCTGGCACACACTTTTAATCCAAGCTCTTGGGCAGAAGATACCAGTGAATCTTTGACTTTAAGCGACATACTTACGCATATATCTCTGATCCTGGTATACGTAGCAAGTTCTAGGCCAGCCAGGGCTACGCTGTGAGACCCTGTTTCAAACTGCCACTTACCAAAGCAAAAAACAAAACAGAGAAACCCCAAATCACTACTACCAATAGCCTTTTTAGCCTCTTGTACCTGTGATGTTTGGTTGTTAAAGTCGGTATTCAGTAGTCTCTCAGTGGTTTTCTTTTTCTTTTTCTGTTTTTGTTTTGGTTTTGGTTTTTTTTTGAGACAGAATTTTTTTGTGTGTAGCCTTCGCTGTCCTGGACTTGTGTACCAGGCTGGCCCGGAACTCATGGAAATCTGCCTCTCTGAAGGGCTGGGATTATAGGTATGTGCTGCCATGCCCAGCTTCTCAGTGATTTTGTACTTTGGACTTAAATAAATGCTTTTGGGGCTGTAGAGATGGCTCAGTGCTTAAGAACATTGGTTACCTTTCCACAGAACCCAGGTTTAATGTCTAGTCCCCACATAGGAACTTGCCCTCTGGAAGCCCAGTGCTGGGGAATCCATTGCCCCCTCCTGGCCTCTGTGGCGAGGCATGCAGGTAGTGAACAGACACGTATGTACATAAAATACTCGTACATGTCTTATGGTTTGTTATTGTTGTTATTGTTTTGTTTTCTTGAGACAAGTTTTCCCTGTGTAGCCTTGCTTGACCTGGAACTTGCTTGCTTTATAGACCAGGCTGGCCTCAAAGTCACAGAGATTTGCCTGCCTCTGCCTCCCAAGTGCTGGCATTAAAGGTGTGCATCACCACTTCCTAGAACCCATATACATTTAAGCATTTTTTAAAAAATATAAATACTTTCCCCTCTTATTTACTATTAATTTTTATTGTAGATTCTGGACTTATTCCACTTTCAAGATAAATTGACGGCACGGCAGTTTCAGAGAGTGGCCACTACCACCTTCATAACTATGTTGAGGGAACACCCAGAACTGGCCCCAAAGTATTTGCTTCAGCCCATGTTAGTGCCTCTGCAGCGATGCTTGACCACAGCAGGTAAGGGAGGGGGCTGGGGCGTCCCTCCCTGCAGTTCAGATGTAAAAGGTTTAAGTCTGGGGTCTTTCAGGGTCTTCAGTTTTTCTTCTACCCTCGTAGCTCTTTACTAGGAAACTTTACTTCCCCCAGGTTCCAAGAAGAGAACTTGGAATCACGTGGGCACACTTCACCAGAGTCACCAACTGTTCCTGTCTTGGTCACATTTGCTTCATTTCTCGCTGCACACATGAATGTAGCTTTTTTATGGAACATTGAGAGTTAGTTGTAGACGTGATGACACATCAGTACTAAATCCTTCATCATAAATCTTGAAAGAAAAATGTCAGTTTCTGTCTCTTCAAAAAAATTTTAAAACAACCCTCAGAATTTAAAAAAGGAGCAGCCGGATCGCTCAGTGTGTGAAGCTGCTTGCTGCCAAGCCGAACGACTTGAGCTCAGTCCCTGGGACCAGCTGGTGGAAGGAGAAAAGTAACCTGTGCAGTTTGTGGCAGGCAGGTGAGCACTTGCTCAGGGCTACACGTGCAAAGAAGTAAATATAATTTTAAAAATGAAAAAAACAACAAAATAGTCTCTCAATTGACTTGAACATGACTACACTTGGAAATCTTCACAGGGGACACAACACTGTCAGGGACTGCCCTGGTCACAGGGACACAACACTGTCAGGGACTGTCCTGGTCACAGGGACACAACACTGTCAGGGACTGCCCTGGTCACAGGGACACAACACTGTCAGGGACTGCCCTGGTCACAGGGACACAACACTGTCAGGGACTGTCCTGGTCACAGGGACACAACACTGTCAGGGACTGTCCTGGTCACAGGGGCACAACACTGTCAGGGACTGTCCTGGTCACAGGGACACAACACTGTCAGGGACTGCCCTGGTCACAGGGACACAACACTGTCAGGGACTGTCCTGGTCACAGGGACACAACACTGTCAGGGACTGTCCTGGTCACAGGGGCACAACACTGTCAGGGACTGTCCTGGTCACAGGGACACAACACTGTCAGGGACTGTCCTGGTCACAGGGACACAACACTGTCAGGGACTGTCCTGGTCACAGGGGCACAACACTGTCAGGGACTGTCCTGGTCACAGGGGCACAACACTGTCAGGGACTGTCCTGGTCACAGGGGCACAACACTGTCAGGGACTGTCCTGGTCACAGGGACACAACACTGTCAGGGACTGCCCTGGTCACAGGGACACAACACTGTCAGGGACTGCCCTGGTCACAGGGGCACAACACTGTCAGGGACTGCCCTGGTCACAGGGGCACAACACTTGCATCATTGCTACTGGAGAAGTCTGAAGAGGAAGCTTTCTAATCAATATTTTGTTCTCTATGTTACTTTCCCATTTTCCATCCTGTGTGGCAATTATGAGTGACCACATTTTATTAGCCTTTAAGATAGGAATGTTTTTGTTTGTTTGTTTACATTAAAAAAACAAAAAAAACAAAAACTGGACCTGGAAGAGATGGCTCAGAAGTTAAGAAGCACCAGCTGCTCTTCCAGAGGTCCTGAGTTCAATTCCCAGCAACCACATGGTGGCTCACAACCATCTGTAATGTGATCTTATGTTCTTTTCTGGCCTGCAGCTGTACATTGAGACAGAGGACTTATATACTATACATAATAATAAATAAATAAATCTTAAAAAAAAAAAAAACCAATAGCATGCTGGGTGTGCTGGTACATGCCTTCAATTCCAGCATTGGGGAGGCAGAGGCAGGTGGATCTCTGAGTTTGAGGGCAGCCTGGTCTACAAAGCGAGTCCAGAACATCCAGGGCTGTTACATGGAGCCTGCAAGATGGCTCAATATCAAGACGTTGTGGCCAAGTCTGATGACCTGAGTTGGACCCTGAGACTGAGCTGTTGGAAGGAGAGAACTGCCTCCTCCAAGTTGTCCCGTGACTTTCACATATGCATTGCATTATGGTGGTTTCTTGCCCAGGTATGTAAGAGCCCTCCCTCCAACCAAAAATTGGGGGGAGGCCTGAGGAGACGGGCAGTAGTTAAGAGTACTTGCTGCCATTGCAGAAGACCTGAGTTCAGTTCCCAGCACCCATGCTGCTCATAACTGGAGCGCCAAGGGATCCACTGTCCTCACATGTACACACATATACATATAATTAAAAATAAACCTTAAAAAACAAAACAAAACTCTTGAGCATGTTAGCGTATTTCTGTATCATAGGACTTGAGAGGCTGAGGCAGGGGGATCATGAATTTGTGGTCAGCCTGTGCTACACAATGGGACTGTCCCAACAAAGAAACAGCTCCCTCTCCGCAGGGGTTAGGCTAGGCTCAGTGGGCTGAGTACTTACTTAGCTGGCATGAAGCTCTAGGTTCATTGCCCAGTACTGCATACACTGAGCAGAGTGCCCCACACCTGGAATCCCAGCACTTGGGAGGCCGAGGCAGGTGGATCACTGTGAGTTCGAGGCCAGCCTAGTCTACAAAGCTAAACCAGGACAGCCCAGAGCTGTTACACAGGGAAACCCTGTCTCAACAACAGAAACAAACAAACAAACAAAAAATTGAAAACCTTCAGCCGGGTGTGGTAGCTCATGCCTTTAATCCCAGCACTCGGGAGACAGAGTCAGGTGGATCTCTGTGAGTTTGAGGCCAGCCTGGTCTACAAAGTGAGTCCAGGACAGCCAGGGCTGGTATACAGAGAAACTCTATCTCGAAAAACAAAAAAACAAAACAAAACAAGACAAAAAAACTTTTATTTTCTAAGGTCCATAAGCATTTTGCCTGCTTGTATATCTGTGTACCACATGCATGTAGTGCCTGAGGAGGCCACAAGAGGGCACCAAATCCCAGGAACTGGAGTTATGGGTGGTTGCAAGGCACCAAGTGAGTGTTGTAGCAACCCTGCACTCTGCAAGGGTAGCAAGTGCTCTTATCCACTGAGTGTTATCACTAGCCCCAAGTGTTGGATTTTGGAGACAAGGTCATGCTGTAGAGCGATAGAGCACAGGATGGTTTTGCACTTAGCCTCAATGCACTTAGCCTCACATATGCTCTTCCTCCTCAGTTTAGCAGGCGCTGAGATTACAGGCACATGCCTCCGTAACCAGCTTTTTTTTTTTTTTTTAAGACAGGGTTTCTCTGTGTAGCCCTGGCTGTCCTGGACTTGGTTTGTAGACCAGGCTGGCCTGAACTCACAGAGATTCACCTGCCTCTGCCTCCCGAGTGCTGGGGTTACAGGTGTGTGCGCCACTGCACCCAGCTTTATATTCATAGCCAGTCCTTTTAATACTCCGTTAAAAAAGACAAAAGTCTTCTGTTTTAGAACCCTTCTTTTCCTGAACGAGACCTGACATCATCAGTAACATCATAGGCTCCATGAATATTACACACCAATGGCGTGCCATACAGTGGTGATGCTCATTTTCTGGTCTTGCCTGGACTTTCTTACTCCTAAAACTTTGCTTTATTAGTAATTAATGGAGTTAATTTTATTTGTTTTCAAAGAGATTCCAGAGAGTGCCATGGTGCCAGGAACTGTTCTGGTGACTGAGGAAGAGCTTGATCGATGTGTTGAAGATGTGTTTAAGGTTGGTAATTCCAGTCACTGATGTTGCCAGTTAATGCTCATCCTTAGTGTTTGAGGATCTTTTACTTTGGAGGCTCTGGACTTTGACCACGGGCCTCCTGCCAGCAAGTACTCTACCACTGATCTGTTTCAGTAATTCTGCCTTTTGGTTTTTTGTTTTTGTTTTTGTTTTTGTTTTTGTTTTTCGAGACAGGGTTTCTCTGTGTAGCCTTGGCCATCCTGGAATCACTTTGTAGACCAGGCTGGCCTCGAACTCACAGCGATCCGCCTGCCTCTGCCTCCGGAGTGCTGGGATTAAAGGCGTGCGCCACCACGCCCGGCAGTAATTCTGCCTTTTAACAATTACTTCAAGAATTTGAATGAGGTGGGGCTAGAGAGATGTCTCAGCCAGTAAGAGCACATACTGCACACTGCTTTTACAGACGACCTGAGTTTGATTCCCATGTCAAATGGTTCACAACTGCCTCTAACCCCAGTCCCAGGGGACCCAATACCCCTGGGCTCCTCAGGCACCTGCACATACCCATAGATAGAGGCACACACATGGGCACACACACACACACACACACACACACACACACACTTAAAAACAATAAATCTAAAAAAAGAAAAAGAAAAAGAAAAAGAACACAGTCGGTCTGACTAGCCAGCCCTGGAGGTCTGTACCTGTAATCCATACACTCGGCAGGTAGGGGTGGGAGGATCATTGCAAAGTCAAAGCCAGCCTGGTTGATAGAGTATGTTCCAGGCCAGGCAGGGGGGACTCTGTCACCATCTCTTTCCATTCCCCACTGCCAAGAAACAAAATAAAACAGTGTATTTCTATTTATTTATGTATTTTAAAGATAACATTTTATGCTACATCAATAGATGGAATTTTGGTTAGTTTATGAAAGGCAACGTTTAGCTCCTTATTTTTGTAAAAAGAAAGCAAGCAAGAAGGCTGTAATAACTTCAAGTTGAGAATGTGGTAGCTACCATGTACATGCTCATTTTTGTACCTTTTTTTTTTTTCATTGACATGCCACACTTGTTTGCTCATTAATTAGTTGGTAAGCCTTTGGATTTATAGTAAAAATTTTGCTTTAACAGCTTTACTGACATACATATAAATTCACACATTTAGAAATATAAATAACAATCAATGGCTTTTTAAAAAAAACAGTCAATGGCTTTTAAACTCATAAATTTGTACAGGTGTCATCATAATTAATATTAGACCATTTCATTGCCTTGGAGAAACTCCCAGATCTACTTCTGAATCCCTCCATCATCACTTCCGATCCTCTCAGCCATAGGGGACCACTTGCCTATTTTATGCTTCCTTAGATTTATCTGTTCTGCACATTGGATGTAAATCAAGATCATTGTATGTGATCTTTGTGATTGGCTTTTTTCATTTGGTATGTTTTAAAGGTATCTGTATCAAAGCATGGGTCTATCATTATTCCTTTTTATTACCAAGTAATACTCTGTTGAATTAATAGACCACATTTTTTGCTTATCCACTCACTCATCAGCTTTTGTGAATAGTGCTGCTGTAACCATGAATGCTTCTGTATGTGCTGTGGTTAGGCTACGGTTAGAGAGTGTTCCCTAGGGGTTCATGTGGTGGAAGCTTTGTCTTTGGTGTGGCAATATTTGGGACATGGTATGGAACCCTTAAGAGATGGTGCCTAAGCTAGGTATGGTGGCACATGCACGCCTTTAATCCCAGCACTTGGGAGGCAGAGGCAGGCAGATCGCTGTGAGTTCAAGGCCAGCCTGGTTTATAAAGGGAATCCAGGACAGCCAAGGCTAACACAGAGAAACCATATCTCAAAAAGAAAAAACACAAACAAAACCAACAAACAACAACAACAAAAGAGATGGTGCCCAAGTGTGAGTGTGGCACATCCCTATAACCCTAGCATTTGGGAAGATGAGGCAGGAATATCAGAAGTTCAGAGTCGTTCTCAGGTGTATACTGAGTCCAAGGCCTGCTTACATGGGGTCCTATTTTAGATACACACATGGTGGGCACATGAACCGGATGAAAGGCAAAGGTGACTGGGTCACCTGAGGCACTGCTCTCAGAGGAGGCTGATGGAGGGACCCTAGCTCGTTCCTAGAGAGGGCTGGTAGGAAAGAACAAGCCGGCCCCTTCCTTGGTGATCTCTCTGTCACGTGCCCTGTTATGCCACGTTCCATGGGATGGAGCTCAGCATGGCCTCATCAGAGCCAGCACAGTGCTGTTGGGACCTCCAGTTTCCAAAAGTAATTGCTTAAAAAAACAAAACAAAACAAAACAAAAAAAAACAGAAAAGCTAAAGAACAAGGCTGGAGAGACTGCTCAGCAGTTAAGAGCGCCGGCTGCTGTTCCAGAGGCCCTGGCCTCAGTCCCCAGCACCCACATGGTGGTTCACAACCATCTGTCCCGCTCGCTCAGTGCTTCTCAACTTATGGGTCATGACCCTTCTGGGGCTGAATGACCCTTTCACAGGGGCTGCCTGATATCATTAGAAAACAGATGCTTACATTATGATTCATAACAACAAAATTACAGTTATGAAGTAGCAGCAAAAATAATTTTATGGTTGGGTGTTGCCACAACATGAGGAACTGTGTTAAAGGGTCCTAGCATTAGGAAAGTTGAGAACCACTACTCTAATTCTAAGAAATCCAGTGTCCTCTTTGGGCCACCTCAGGCACCAGGTGTACATATGGTGCACAAATATATACATGCAAACAAAACACTCATATACAAAAAATAATTTCTAAAAAGTAAAACAAACAAACAAACAAAAACCAATAACAACACCAAAAACAACCAAACAAAAAATCACCCCAAACTCTTGGGGTTGGGTTTTGCAGTGTGTGCCTATACTCCTTGCACCTGGGAGGCAGAGTTCTAAGCTGGAGAGCAAGGCTGCATAGTGAAACCCTGTCTCAAAAAATAAACAACAGCCAGGCAGTGGTGGTGTACACCTTTGGTCTCAGCACTCAGGAGACAGAGACAAGTGGATCTCTGGGTTTGAGGCCAGCCTGGTCTGCAGGGTGAGGTCCAAGACAGCCAGAGAAACCCTGTCTTGAAACAAAAACAACTCTTTTCTTTAAGTATTTCATAGTCTCGTGCATTTTACTCTGCTGGACTACTCACGGAGCTGCCAGGCTATTTTCCTTTCTCCTAGCAGGCCTTGAGGGCAGAGAGTGTCTTTTTTTTTTGAGACAGGCTTTCTCTGTGTAGCCTTGGCTGACTTGGACACACTTTGTAGACCAGGCCGGCCTCAAGCTCACAGAGATTCCACCTGCCTCTGCCTCCTTTGTGCTGGGATTAAAGGCGTGCACCACCACTGCCTGGCTGAGAGTGTCTTTTTATTTTTATGTTTTAATTTTTCTCTTCTGAGACAGGGTCTCATGTGTAGCCCTGGATGTCCTGGAACTCACTATGTAAACCAGGTGGTTCTTGAACTCACAGAGATCTGCCTGTGTCTGCCTCCTCAGTGCTGGGATTAAAGGCATGCACCACCATGTCTAGTCCTCAGAGAGTGAATCTGAAGTTAGTCTTTCGGGTAAGAAGGTAAATGCTTTTGTTGTGTTTTAGATTTTACGTATGACGCTAACACATTTGTAAATATAAAATGCATGCTTAAAATTTCAAAAATCACCCTGGCAATGTTGCCTCACACCTTTAATCCCAGCACTTGGAAAGCAAAGGCAGCTGGATCTCTGTGAGTTTGAAGCCAGCCTAGTCTGCAGATCTAGTTCAAGGACAGCTAGGGCTACACAGAGAAACCCTGTGTTGCGCCCCACCCACCTACCCCTCACCAAAAAAACAAATTCAAAAATCAGCTGTGCAGGGTGTCTCATGTCTTTAATCCCAGCACTCTACCAGAGGCAAGCCACTCTCTGTGAGTTCAAGGCCAGCCTCGTTGGTGTCCAGAGTAAATTCCAGGCCAGCTAGTGCCACACAGGGGGCCCCTGTCTCAAACCCGCCTCCCTAACCAACCAAACAAAAAAATCAAACCCAAAACCACCACCCACCAACAAAGAGCCTGTCTGCGAGGAAAGTCAGCCATCAGTTTTCTGTAGGTGCTGAGTCTGACCTGCACACAATGAAGACACAGGGCCACTGCAGGCAGTAATTGATCCCTGCGAGGCTTTGGCAGCCCAGTCGCAGTTGGAAAACAGAGGAAATGTGTATGCTGGAGGAAAATGGTAAACACTGTGTGGAATTTAGCAACAAAGGGAGTGTAATCTTTATTAACATTCTGCTAATACTAAATTATAGTGTACAGTTTACACGCAGGAAACGAGGAAGACATCTGGAAAGCTTGAATTTATCTAGCCACTTGATGGGTAACAAGAGGCTGTTTAGTTTCCAAGAGGCATCCGGGAACATTTCCAGCTGTTTTCTCTCTTCCTTCTGTTAATGCATTTACTGAGATAAAATCCACACAGCATACAGTACACTCATTTAAAGTGTACAATTCAGTGTTGTGCAGCCGCGATCACAGCACAATTTTAGAAAACCCTCTCCCTAAGCGACGCCTCACGTCCATTAACTGGCATTCCCCACTCTCCATCCCCGCTCAGCCCCGAGCAAGCACTCTATTTAGGATACCACACAGGATGTGCTCTTAGCATGATTTTCTCCCTGAGGCAGCGTCTCCCCACATGTAGTCTAGGCTACCCTTGAATTTATTATACCTTCCAATACCCTCATCTTTTTTTTTTTTTTTTAAAGATTTATTTATTTATTATTTATATACTGGTCTACATGCACATCTTCAGGCCAGCAGAGGGCATCACGTCACATTATAGATGGTCATGAGCCACCATGTGGTTGCTGGGAATTGAGCTCAGCACCTCTGGAAGAGAAGCTAGTGCTCTTAACCTCTGAACCATCTCCCCAACCCGCCCCCCCCCCCCTTTTTTTTTTTTCTTCTTTTTTGCCTGCATGTATGTCTGTGAGAGGGTGTAACGTCCTCTGGAACTGGAGTTATAGACAGTTGTGATCTGCCGCGTGGGTGCCGGAAATTGAACTCAGGACCTCTGGAAGAGTAGCAAGTACTCTTAACCACTGAGCCTTCTTTCCAGCCCCATTTTTGTTTGTTTGTTTGGTTGGTTGGTTTGGTTTTTCAAGACAGGGTTTCTCAATGTTATCTTGGCTGTCCTAGACTTGCTTTGTAGACCAGGCTGGACTCAAATTCACAGAGATCCACCTGCCTCTGCCTCCTGTGAGTTTGAGGCCAGCCTGGCCTACAAAGTGAGTCCAGGACAGTCAAGGCTACACAGAGAAACCCTGTCTCGAGAAACAAACAAACAAACAAACAAACAAACAGAACTTGTTTTTTTTTTTTTAAAGATTTCTTTCTTGCCAGCACACCAGAAGATGGCATCAGATCACATTGTAGATGATTGTGAGCCACCATGTGGTTGCTGGGGCTTGAACTCAGGACCTTTGGAAGAACAGACAGTGCTCTTAACCTCTGAGCCATCTCTCCAGCCCCTGAACTTGGTTTTTAAGAGACTAAGCTCTCCCAACTTTTAAATTTTGTTTTGGTTTTGTTCTGTGTCACATGGGGACCGTATGGTGGGAGGAAGGGAAGGAAAACCTTTGACACACACATCCTTCCCTACAGCAGAGTGGATGCTTTGATTCCAGTAGCTCTGCTGAGCCTGCTGGAGCAACCTCAGTGACCATGCAGCTGTGAGATTTATGTTTCATATGAGAGAATCGCACTGCTGTGCAGCCTGTGCCCGCCTTTCGTTGTGCCCAGGAACGGACTAAGGGGCAGGCAGGTCCAGTGACTTAGCTGGGTCACTCCCTAATGAGTGTCTGGGGGCCAGGACCCAGAGTGCCTGCATTCTTTTGTCCTCCTGGCACAAGTGATTGCATGTTTTCTTTGCCTACGGAGGTGAACAGGCCCAGGTGTCTCCCTAGCACAAGAAACTCAGTATTTTCCTATTTGGGCATGTTTTGCTTTTTAGCAGACTGGCCATATTGGGAAAAGAGTTTTCCTGAAGTATTAAATACAGCATTTACCCAAGGCTTCTGAAGAGCAGAAGAAATACTATGTATTTCTAGAAGACAGTTAATTTGTTTATTTTGTATTCTCTCATTTCCATTTTATCTCTGTTTCCAGATTTGTTGAATCTTGACCTAATTATCCAGGTCACTTCCCCATCAAATGTAGTGTATTTTTAATTACAATTACTCTGTCAGGTTGGGCACCTGACTCTTTCTGAATGTTTAATTAGTCTTACAGAGAAAGTTGGAATAATAGAAAATTAGATGAGAAAGGCTTTTAGGAAAAATTTAAGGATGCTTAGGTCTCTCATGTAAAGGGTTTAGGATTTGCAGATTACCTGTGCATATCTTTCTGTATAATCTTTGTTTGATGTTTGAGATACTCTAGTGCTGCTCAGGCTGGCCTTCAACTCAATAGGGAGTTGAGGATTACCTTGAATTTCTGTTTCTTCTGCTTCTGCCTTTCAAGTGCTGGGTTTGCTTGAGGTGCTTGGTTTGTGCATGCTGAGTCCCAAGACATCAGTAGCTAGGCAAGAACACTACTGCCTGAGCCACATCCTTAGCCCCACATCATTAGCCCAGACTGGCCTCAAACAATTCTTTATGTGTCTGATGCTTGCTTGGAACTCCTGATCTTTCTGCTTTTACCTCCCAAGTTTTTTGTTTGTTGTTGTTTGCTTTTTGTTTTTTGAGACAGGGTTTTTGGTGTAACCCCCGGCTGTCTTGGAATTAGCTGTGTAGACCAAGCTGGCCTTGAACTCACTTGAACTCTGCTTCCTTAGTACTGGGGTTAAAAGCTTGACCCACTTCTATTTTTAAAGGGCTATTGACAAGGGGGAGTGGCTGCATATATTCAGTACATACACACCCTCCACTCTCAGCCCTCAATGTTTCAGTCTGTCATGGAAACTATAGATGCACAATCCATGGGTATGGAAATCCTGTTTTCTTTCCTGTGTCCTTTCCTCACTCCCAGTCTCTTCTTCCTTCTTTTTTCTTTGTTTGTTTTTTCTATTCTTAATTTTTTTTTCAGAGACAGGGTTTCTCTGTGTAGCCTTGGCTGTCCTGGACTCACTCTGTAGACCAGGCTGGCCTCAAACTCACAGGGATCCACATGCCTCTGCCTCCCAAGTGCTGGGATTAAAGGCACGTGCCACTACGTCCAGCTTTTGTTTGTTTGTTTGTTTGTTTTTCTTTAAAGATTTATTTATTATTTATATGGTATTCTGGTTGCATGTGTGCCTGCTGGCCCTAAAAAGGCATCAGATCTCATTACAGATGGTTATGAGCTACCATGTGGTTGCTGGGAATTAAACTCAGGACCTTTGGAAGAGCAGGCGGTACTCTTAACCACTGAGCCATCTCTCCAGCCCCCTCTCTAGCCCTTTTGTTTGTTTTTTCAAGACAAACAAAACTAGCCTCAAACTCACAGATGTGCCTGACTGTGCCTCCTGAGAGCTGGGATTAAAGGCGCGCACCAC
Source organism: Acomys russatus (assembly GCF_903995435.1). Lineage (NCBI taxonomy): Eukaryota > Metazoa > Chordata > Mammalia > Rodentia > Muridae > Acomys > Acomys russatus. The sequence continues at coordinate 31,351,675 of NC_067162.1, forward strand.
CACTGCCTGGTTTCTTCCCTTTTCCCCTCATCTTCTCTTCTCCTTCTTCCTCCCACTGTCTTTTCGGTATTTTGAGACAGGGCCTTGCTATGTAATCCTAGCTGGCCTCCAACCCACTATCATCCTGCTTTAGCTGGCTGTATATTTAGAGCAATTTTAGTTTTACATAGTTCCCCTTGTACTCCCAGCCCCAGACAGCCCCGCCTACCAGCCATGCTCCCTACGTGGTAGCATATTTGTTACAATTTATGAACCTACACTGATGCATCATTGTTACTTTAATCCACAATTTATAGTAGAGTTCATTCTTGATACTGTACATTTTATGAATTTTCATAACTTTTCATCTTATAGAAGAGAAAGAAGAGACCAGAAAGTTGGCTCAGTGGCCAAGAGGCACTCACTGGTTGCTGTGCAGAGAACCCAGGTTCCATTCCCAGTACCCACATGGTGGCTCCCACCCATCTGTAACTGAGTCCCATTGTGTCTGATCTGATACCTACTATTGACCTCTGTGGGTACCAGGCACAGATGTGCATGCAGGAAAACTGTTCATACATATTAAATGAATAAATCCAAAAAATTTTAAAGTAGGAAGGAAAGAAAAATCCAAAAAAACCTGAAATGATTGCGTCCAGAGCTCACAGCTAGTGAATGGCAGAAATAGTCTAGTAATACGTGTGTGCGCGCGTGTGTGTGTGCGCGTGTGCATGTATACAAATTTAGAAGTTTTAAGGCTTTCTAGGGAGGAGTAGTTCTCTCCCCTTAGCCTCTTCCTAGATGCTGGTCTCTTTGGACATTTTCCCCAGTGATTGAACTATGACCTTAAATTTCAAGCAAAGGACAAAAGAAATGTCCCTGAAGCTGTAGGGGTTACAGGTGTTGGGTTCTCAGTTTTAACTCTGTGCTGTAATGCGATGGAAATGCTGGAACCTCCAGTCTGACTCCATGGAGGACTTGTGTGACTTTAGGTTGCAGATTTACTATTTGAGTTGTAGGGATGAAAAACGTAACCTTTGTTTGTTTTGAGATATGGTCTCAAAACATATGGCTGGCCTGAGACTTGCTGTGTAGCCAAGGGGGGGCCTTAACTTCTAATCCTTTCTCCTCTACTTCCCAAGGGCTGTTTTTACAAGCATGTGTCACCATGCCCGGCGAAATAAGGTAACTTTTGGTAGGTTCACAGCATACTGTAACACATAAGCGCTCAAAAACTGTCAGTTCCTTTTTGGCTCAAAGAAACTCTTTTTTTAAAAGGCTGTTTTAGGCAATATGTTCTGAACGCTTGCACAGTGCAAAGTACTTGCTATATTAGGTAACAGTCTTGTTCTTTTTCTTCTCACATGTCTTAATTAAACTCAGCAAGTGCAGTAGCCGTTCTGGAATGCCACTGTCAAAAGGATCCCTGTACTGTAGTCAAGGGCAGTGTTCGGCTAGCTTAGTCCTTAACAGGTAAAATCAAGTTCTGGCCTGTTGTAAATGTCACTGTTTTGTTCAGTCCTCTTGATTCCATCAGATTCTGAGTAGCCCCATCATGCTTGTATTAAGATGAAACCATACATTAAGGATAACAGTTTCATTTATTATCGTATCAAAAATACTTTTAAAAGCACAAAACTAAGCTTACATTTGTATGCAGCTGTACATTTTACTTAAAACATCAGTTATCATAATTGACCCTTATGGCAAAAGCTTAATACCCGTACGATAAGTGTAAGAGGTGAGGTGCACCTGGGTGTGGTGGCGCACGCCTTTAATCACAGCATTGGGAGGCAGAGGCAGGTGGATCGCTGAGTTCAAGGTCAGCTTGGTCTACAAAGAGAGTCCAGGACAGGCAGAGCTGTTACATAGAGAATCCCTGTCTTGAAAAAAAAAAAAAAAAAAAAAAAGGGGAGATGGAGGCCAGCGAGATGGCCAGCAGTTAAGAGCACTGGCTGCCACACCTTTAATCCCAGCACTCTGGGAGGCAGAGGCAGAGGCAGGCAGATCTCTGTGAGTTTGAGTTCAGGACAGCCAAAACTACACAGAGGAGCCCTGTCTCAAGAAAACAAAAACAAAAACAAAAACAAAATCTAGCCTTACATTCAGATTGCCTTCTGTAACTGAGGTTCTATAATCCTGTTAAGTTAATTAGCACTCAGTCGATAGCTATAGGTTTGATAAAGAAAGGACTGGGGGAGGAGGGTTCCTGGAGAGATGGCTCAGAGGTTAAGGGCACTGGCTGCTCTTCCAGAGGTTCTGAGTTTAATTCCCAGCAACCACATGGTGGCTCACAACCATCTGTAATGTGATTTGATACCCTCTTCTGGCTTACCAGCATACAGAGCACTGTATACATAATAATAAATAAATGAATCTTTACAAAGAAAGAAAAGAAGAAAGGACTGGACAAGTGGCTGTGTTGCTAGGGTGCTTGCTAGCGTGTGTGAAGCTGTGGATTTCATTCCCAGCACAGCACATAGACTTTGTGGTGGCACATGCCTAGAACTGCGCTGGGGACTCGGAGGATTAGAAAATTCACAGTAAAAAATAAATAAGTAAAAAACAAAACAAAACGAAAAAAGCCTGCCACAGTTGAACATGCCTTTAATCCCAGCACTTGGGAGGCAGAGGCAGGCAGACCTCCTGGAGTTTAAGGCTGGCCTGGTCTACATAGTAAGTTCTAGGACAGTCAGAGCCACATGGTGAGACCCTTTCTCAACAACAACAGAAAGTTCATAATGAGTGAGAGTCTTGGCCGTATGGATCCCTACTTAGCCAAACAAAAAAGGATACAGGACATTATAATGTCTCTACAGAAGTGGACTGTGAAGATAAAAAGTAGGCTTTTTTGCTCACTGTGTCTTTTCTCTGGTCATTCTCAAGAGTGTGCATCAGCACCTCCTGAGCGCAGAAGCTTTGCTAGTTGATGACCGAGGACCAGCCTCTGTGCAGTGTCAGTGTATACCTCCTGAGGGGTGTCCAGAAATGTGGATCTAGCCTCTATCCACAGCAGTCCTGGCCTAGATAAAGGCAGGGAAGATTGGAGAAGGTAGCGCAGACACTTTGGAAGTTGAGATGCAGTCTTGGGAATGTGGAAATCTACTTACAGGGACACAGAAATGAGTCCCAGACTGCCATCAGGGTCTAGTCTGCTTTGAGCTGTTTTGGTTTTCATAGTCCATAATGGCTTCTGAGTTTTAGCCTTCCTCTCTCCTGACTGGGAAACCACAACACTCTTTCCCCTACCCTCAGAAGGTATTTCCTAAAGCAGAGTTGGAAGTCACCATCAGAACCTGTCTCTCCCTTCCTCCTTCAGCTTTAATGCCCTTTTGCATTTTGTTAGTGATAGTCACTTCTGTAAATACTCTGAGAAACCTGGACAGTTTTCAGCCAAACAGGGTTTTATCTCTAATATCAGGGCAAATAGAACAGAAAACTGAAATTTATTACACTTTGGTCACATTGACAGTTTAGACATTTTAATAAATACTTTAATAGTAAAATATAAAATAGGCATGTAAAATTGAGAGAACATGAACTGGGTCATTACAGTTTTAAAACAAATTTAAAATGTGTTTTTAAGTGTTTGAGTGTTTTGCCTGCATGTCGGCACGTGAGCCCAGTGCCGTGGAGGCCAGCAGAGGTCTCTGGATCCCATGGGACTGCAGTTACAGATAGGTGTGATTTACCACGCGGGTGCTGGCAGCTGAACCATGTCCTCTGCTAGAGCAACAAGTGCTTCTAAGTCCTGAGCCATGCCTTCAGCCCTGAACGGGGTCATTTTAATATGTACCATTGGGGGCCGGCAAGATGGCTTAGTGAGTAAAGGAACTTGCTTGCTGTAAGTCTGATGGTCTGAGTTCAGCTCCCCAAACTCATATGGTTGAAAGGAGAGAACTGACTCTTGCAAATAAGAATCTGATTTCTACATATGTCTGTACATGGGCTTGTTCACACACACACATGTGCACTCACGTACATACATACACACTAATGAGTGTACCTACAGATATACACATGTGCACAAGTAAATAAAGTTTTATTTACAAATTTAATGAGTAGTATTACCTGCTTTACTTCTACAACATCCAATCTGGTCGTTAGGATACGGCACTATTTTTACAGAGCATAAAACAAGTTGGATTTTGATTATTGTCTGTCTTCTTTGTTCTTCCCTTCTTTCCTTCCTTCTTTTCTTTTTTTCTTTATGAGACAGGATCTTTCTATGTAATATGTAGCCTGGAGTTCTCCATGTAGATCAGGCTGGCCTTGAACTTACAGAGATGCTCTGGCTTGTGCCTCCTGAGTCCTGGGATCAAAGGCATGTGCTATCAGCTTAGCTTGTGATTGTTGTCTTTCAGTCAGTGCAAAACTTACGAAAAGACAGAAGTGTTTGCATCGAGGAAATTTGACAGCTGTAGATTCGGACTCAGGACAAGAGAGAATATTGATGTTGGAACAGGGGAGACAATTAAGCAGAAGCAGTGAATCCTTTGAAATACCACAGAAGTATCATTTATTGAGTTGAGCCAGAGGGACATTGTCTCTAAACCTTTCTACTTTAAATATTACTGTTTTTTTCTTTATCACCTCTCCTCACCTAGTAGTTGTTTTCTGTCTCATGGGAATATATACTTCTTTGAAGCCAACTCTGCTCATCCTTGTATTCACAGTACCTCAGGCTTGCCTAGGATGTAATTGACACCTAGTCATGTTTGCTGAGCCTTTAATCCCAGCACTCTGGAGACAGAGGCAGGTGGACCTCTGAGGCTAGCCTGGTCTACAGAGTGAGTTCCAGGACAGCCAGTGATACACAGAGAAACCCTGTCTTGAAAAACCTTTTTAAAAATTAAATAATATTTTTGTGTAAATAGCTGTACAATTTTTTTTCCTCCTAAATATAAAATCATTGGTTTCTTGTTGGAAAATGCTGGATTTGAGGTCATGTTAAAGTCCAGGAAGTAGCTCAGGGGTGGAGAGCATGGTTAGCATGTTAGGGCTCTGGGTTCCATCCCTAGCACTGTCAAAACAAAACAAAACAGTAAAATTTGAAGTGTGCTGTCCTTATCAAGCCATGAAAAGACACTGGTGTGGCCGGATGGCTCCACAGCACTTACCCTGAGAACAGGGCCCTGGAGCCAGACAATAAGCCCTTACGCTATCTGGTCCATCTCCTCTTTTCCCTCCTGCGGTTGGGGATGCTGTAATTAGGCCTGCATATTGCCTCTGAACACAGCCCTACAAGGCCCTTCATTTGCAGCTTATGGAAATTAGATCATGTATAGGAAGTGGGCTCTTTAGTTATCAGGTTCTACAGAGGAGTCAGGAGGCACAATGAGTGTGGAAAGGTAGCGTTCATTTAAAGGGACAGGGTTTGCTGGAAAAACACTGAATTTTTTTATTTTTCAGAAACAGCATCAGCTGGGCGTGGTGGCCCATGCCTTTAATCTCAGTACTCGGGAGGCAGAGGCAGATGGATCACTGTGAGTTTGAGGCCAGCCTGGTCTACAAAGGGAGTCCAGGACAGCCAAGGCTACACAGAGAAACCCTGTCTCAAAAAAAAAAAAGATACAGCAGCAATTTGTACCCCAGCACTCTCTTCAGGTTTCCCCATCTTCATCTCTAAATAAAGCAGCTAAAACTAACAGAGAGAGCTTATATATGCATATACATTGTGTGTGTGTGTGTGTGTGTGGTGTGTGTGTGGTGTGTGTGCATGTATGTGTATGTATACACACACGTGTACATGTGCATGTACCCCTGCATGATATATAGCCTAGCTGGCCTGGAACTATATAAACCAAACTGGGCTTGAACTCGTGATAGGCAACCCTCCCACTGGCAAGATGTCAGTGCTGGCTGTCTTCTTGAGCCACTCTCCACTTTGTATTTTGAGATAGGGTCTCTCACTAAGCTGGGCTTAGTTGGGCAGGCTGGCTGGTCAATGAGCCCTGTGGATATTCCTGCCTAGGCGGTTCCAGCCACCTCCTGGCTATGCCCAGCTCTTCATGTGGGTGCTGGGAGCCAAATTCCGGAGCTCATGTTCTCACAGCAAGTGTGACTGAACCATCTCCCCAACACCACCCCCTTAAAGACAAGTTATTGTTGTGTAGCCCAAGTTAACCAGGAATTTGCTGTGTAGACCAGGCTGGCCTAAAACTTTCAGCAATCTTCCTCATTCTGCCCCAGTGGTTCTGAGATTATAGACACGAGCCATATTGCCTTTTTAAAAGATAGGCTTTCTCGCTATAGCCTAGCTGGCCTCAAACTGATAGCAGTTCTTTTGACTTGTCCTGAACACTGGGATTTCGGGTGTGAGCTACCATGAGTGTATCCTTTGAACACTTCTTGATTTGGAGAGAACGGAGCAGCCTTGTAGCCTTGTAGTTTGGAAGCAATGAACCCCAGTGAGCTGTTTTGTTTCTAATCTAGGTTTTAGTTTAATATATCTCTTCTTTCAGCTCCAAGGACAGTCCAGCACAGGCCCCACCACTGAGCTCAAGGCCTCCTTCAGGCCAATTTTTAGTTTTCCTAATTGATAATAATTAACAGTTACACCAGCCTTCAGCCGCAGGCCAGTTACTGTACAGATTACAATAGACACGTCGAGGGCTCAGAGGCAGCTGGAAGTTGGGAAGGAAAGGGGTCAGGAAATGGGTGAATTCCCTTGTCTTTGGGCTGATTTTCAGTCTGTGCATGAGAGGAGGTGCTAGATCTCACCGTTTGCGGCTTCCAACCAAGATGGTTCCATTGCCAGGCTGAGCAGACTAGAACTGTGTGCATCAGAAGAAAGTGCTGTTTAAGATAAACTCCAAGTTTTGTGGAAGATTGGTGTCGCGCTCTCTTTGCTCTGGCCTGGTTGTGGTATGTCTCACCATGATGTCCTTGTCCCTAGGTGTATGTGGTGGCAAATGAGCCTCTCCCAGTGTTACTGGACTCTCTGTTTCCGCTCCTCGGGGTGCTCTTTTCTCTCTACTGTTTTACCAAGCAAAGCGTGTCTCACATAAGGTAAGCAAGCAGAATTTATTCGCTTATAATTAGAATTCCATTTGTTTGTAAACAATGAGGTTTAAATTAGGACGCTGTTTCCTTTCAAAGTCAGGAAGATGTCTGGGGATTCTCTTACTCGGCTTGCACTGAAATGAATGAGGATTTTGCAGGTTGAGGGAACTGGATATAGTTTGGGGGCTGATTTTTGTAGCCTATTGTGTACAACAGAAGTAAAGGTATTTCCACAGATTCACATGCCATTGTTTCATCAGCAAGAAAGACTGCACTTTACTGTCTCTGGGAAGGAGGAGACTCCACCATAACACCCTGGTAGAGTGTTGGAGAACATGTGTGAAAAATGTGGATGTGAGTGTAACACAGCACAGCTTAGCCTGGGATTTGGCAGTGATATGCAGAGTCCATTATAGAAAGGAAGGGCTTCTTAGTCATCCAGAAGGCACCTTTCTGTGCTACTTTAAAATGAATTCAGTTAATGGATTCAGAGATACCTCAGGGGCTTAGGAGCCTAGACTGCTCTTCCAGAAGACCCTGCTTCGATTCCCAGCACACACATGGAGGCTCACAACTGTAACTCTAGCCCCAGGGAATGTACTGCTGTCTTTTGGCCTCCAGTGAGCATGTACACACTGCACAGACATATGTGTAGGCGAAGCATTCATACACATAAAGTTAAATAAACAAATTAATTTTTAAAAAGATTCATTTTGTACTAGCTCTGTTTTTATTCATTTGTGGCATTTCTTCCACATGGTGAGAGTTTATAGTTACATCTTTTCTAAAGTCTATAGAATTCTGATTTGGGGCAGGTCAAAGATGCAGCTCAGTGGTAGAGCACCTGCCTGCTATGCTTGAGACCCTTGGATTTGATCCCCAGCACTACAGAGGAAAAAAAGGAAAAGCAAACAAAACCTTCCATGTAATCTGATATACAACAGAGCTTCTCTACTGGGCTGCTGTGTGAAGACAGATAAAGACAGAGTGTGTCCTGGAGACCCTAGCACAGCCCCTGGCAAATAATAAGCACAATACCTTACTTAGAGCAGCCATTAGGATGGCTGCTAATAGTGAAGACAGACACTCAGTCCTGTAGTTACGATTAAAGGCATGTGCAGCCAGGTCTACCATAAAAATAAAAATAAATCTTAAAAAAGACAAACTAAGTATTTAGAACATGGCTGCTCTGGCAAGAGATCACATCCAAAGGTCTTCTAGGTCTGTGTCATCTGGCTGGAATACGAACATGCCTTTAATCCAGGAGACAGAGGCAAGGAGATCTGAGTTCAAGGCCAGCTTGGTATAGAGCAAGTTTCAGGTAAAGAAAACCTTAGGTCTAGGTGTGGTGATACATGCCTTTAATCCCAAATAATGAAAGTAAAGTTAGCAGAAGGAAGCACCCATGTTTGAAAGTGATGTCTAATTGAGTGGCAGAAAAAATGATGAATCAGAGAAAGATTTGACAGAATAGGGTTCACCCAACTCTCTCAAGAACAGAAGGAAAGGGAAGCTACTTAAAGGAGCAACACAGAGAATAAGACAGAGAGAGAGGATGTTTTACTGGGACAGTATTAGAAAGACAAGTTGCAGAGAGAACTCAGATGAAGACCAAAGGAGCCAGAGAATGAGAAGGAGCCAGGAGATTAGAGCAGATTGCTGGAGTTATTTTGAGGCCAAACAGAGCAATTCAGAGGATAAGAGAGAAGCCCGATTGAATAAGTCAGCTGGGAGAGGAGTTTGAGGCAGAATAGCTGATTTGAACCAGCCAGCCAGAGCTCAGTAAGAACAAGTAAGAGTGAGCTTATTAAGCAGTAAGTCTAGGCCTAGGTTAGATTGTACAGAGACTAGAAGCTTCCAGGACTAGGCCTAGGTTAGCAGACTGAGACAGTAAGCCTCTGAGACAACAATTGAAACAGGGGGATTAAAGTTCCTTTTATAAAGTTTTCTAATCACTGTTCATCTTCATCAAAGACTGTTGGGGAGGATGCATGTGCCTGTCCTAGCCCCTCCTTGTTAGGTGGCACCAATAAAGGAATCCACAGTCTTTTGCTTAAAGGTTACTTCTTGTTCAGCAGCTGTTGATCCCCTGAGGATAGATTTTTTTTTTCAGTGCAAGCTTTTTTTTTTTTTTTTTAACAGTGTCTGATCTAAAGGCAGAACACACTTAAAATAAGGGGGAAAATCACATGGTGCTCATGTGGCAACCAGAGCCGCTTTTAGAGCCAAGGATCAGGCTGTCCCTGGGTGACTTTCAGGGCATTTGCTCTCTGAAATCTGCAAGATGCATGCTTCCCTCTCCTGTGTGTCAGCAGCCAGTGACGGGGCAGCGTTTGGGATGAAGTGGAACCCGACAGTCTTTCTTTTTCTGCATAGCTTGCTAGCTTTGTGGAGTAAGATGACAAGCTCATTCATTTATAACTGCTGTTCCTGCCAGGTCACTTTGCCAAGAGATCTTGTTATGGATTCTGGTGAAGCTGGAAAGGAAGAAGGCAATTGCCAGCCTGAAAGGATTTTCGCGCTTGGACAAAGCTGTGCCGGCTCTCCATCCTCAGTGTCAGTTCAGAGCTGCCATGCACGGTGGCGTCGTGATTACCATCAAAGAGGCCCTTAGGTGAGCTCATCCTCTGCTGTCACGCCTGGTAGGATTTTACTTATGGCACTGTTCTGTACATCAACCACTAAGGGGCGCTGATGGAAAGGAAACCAGAAACAGGCAGCCAAGGCGCTTGCTTTTTATAATCTTTAAAGAAACCAGAGCCTCAAATGATCTTCTGAGTGTTATTCCAAGATGGTAGCTAACAGTAGGTGTGGTGTACTGGAGCCTGCATCGCAGCCCTACATCACAGCAAGCACGTTACTGCTCAGGGTTTGCCAGTGAGTGAGAGCAGAGCACAGCACATGTTCACTCTTGACACCAGAGCAACCTAGTCTCTCTCTCTCTCTCTTTTGGGTGGGTCAGGGTGGGGAGAGTTGAGACAGGGTTTCTCTATGTAGCATTGGCTGTCCTGGAACTCACTCTGTAGACCAGCCTGGCCTTGAACTCAGAGATCTGCCTGTGCCTCCCAAGTGCTGGCATTAAAGGCACGCATCACCACTGCCCATCCCCAGCCTGTTTCTGACTCAGAGAGCAATATGGATTTGTATGCCCTTAGAGGTCTTTTTTTTTTTTAATTAAAAAATTGTTTATGTATTTATATTATATGTATGGGTGTTTTGCCTGCATGTTTGCCTGTACATCACAGGCATGCCTGGTCTAGCACAGGGCATCCAGTCCCCTGGAACTGGACTTATAGGTGGCTATGAGCCATTGTGGATGTTGGAAATCAAACCCAGGTCCTTTGGAAGAGCTCTTAACTGTTGAGCCATCTCTCTTGCCCCTTCCCCAGCCTTATTCTTAGGGGAAATTGTCTGATCACTGTCTTTGATAGTTCTGTAATGAGGTCTGTTTCTCATAAGAATGGATTAGAAAGTACTTAATAGATATGAATAGAGTGGATAATTTATTTCTCCAACGCCTCACAAGTAGTTTATTTTATTTTTGTGGTGCTGAGATTAAACCAAGGGCCACATGCATACTAAACTACTGAGCTGTGCTCCCAGCCCCGTGTGTGTTTTACATTATTTCTACTTTCTGATGATCTGTGGAGGATGCTATTTTCTCAGAACCTAAGCTTCTGTTGGCTGTGGACATGTAGTGTATCACTAGCCCAGCTGCTCCCTTCTGGTCACAGTCAGAGTGTTGCTGTTTGCTGAAGTACTTAAGTTTAACTTTATATTCAGATTAACTGTGACTTTTTTTTTTTTTTTTTTGCTTGGTTTTATTTCAACACAGGGTTTCTCTGTATCTCTGACTGTCCTGGAACTCACTCTGTAGACCAGGCTGGCCTTGAACTCAGAGATTCACCTGCCTCTGCCTTCTAAATGCTGAGATTAAAGGCGTGCACCACCTGAACCACCTGACCACTTGGTGAAATTATAAAGCATACACTGAATATGCTAGACTTTATAAAAATAGGGGGAAAAAAACCCTATAGTATTCAGGTAGAATTATCAGGCCAGTGGTGGTACACAGCATGAATCCCAGTACTCAGGAGGCAGAGGCAGGCAGATGGATCTGAGTTTGAGGTCAAGCTGGTCTTCAGAGGGAGTTCCAGGACAGCCATGGTTATATAGAGAAACCCTGTCTCTAAATAGATAGATAGATAGATAGATAGATAGATAGATAGATAGATAGACAGACAAACAAAATTATCAAAAAAGTGTGTTTATTAGTACATATGTACATGAAAACACACAGTTCTCATTGAAACTATTATTTTACTTCCTGATGAGAATATAGTTAGTAAGCAGTGATAAAATGAATCTTCCTCCACTGCCAGACGCAACCACTCCTTAAAATCTGGGATGTATGTTCGGGTTAGGGATGTAGCCGTTTTGATAGTATACATGTATGCGCGCGCATGCGCGCACACACACACACACACACACACACACACACACACACACACACACACACACAAAATTACTTGAATACCTCATTTAAAAAAAAATAGGTCCCATAGACACTTAAAAAAGGATCATTTGCTCCATCGCCTTGCTAGCTCCCTAGTGGCGGGGCAGGCAGCTTGAGCTGTTTCACCAATTTCCTTTCACTCTGCCAATTAGCCCATCAGAAGTTTCCAGTAAGTTGTTTTAATGAAATTTTAAGCCAGGCATGGTGATATGCACCTTTAATCTCAGCTGTTGGGAGGCAGAGGCAGAGGCAGGCAGATCTCTCTGAATTCAAGGCCATAGCAAGTTCCTTGCCAGCCTGGGCTACCTAATGGGACCCTGTTTCAAAATAAACCATGTAAACAAAAACTGAACTCTTAGGAGCACTTAGGGAGCCAGACTTTTTAATTTTTTATTTTTTTTACTTGTTGCTATTTATTCACTATGTAGCTCAGGTTGGTCTATAACTTACTATGTAGCACAGGCTGGACTCAAACTTGAAGGAATCATCCTATATTATCCCAAATGTTATGATTATAGGGCTGAGCCACCACACCCAGCATCAACGATCACCTTTTTTTTCTTTAGACACATTTGACTTAAAAAAATTTTTTTTCAGCAATCATCTTGAAAGCCACTTCCTTCACAAATCTTTTCTATTTGAGAAATAAATGATCATACAGGGTACAGTAGCTTAGCTCCTAATAATAAGTACTTTACATTCTTTTTTTTGGTTTTCTGAGACAGGGTCTCTCTGTGTAGCCTTGGCTGTCCTGGACTTACTTTGTAGACCAGGCTGGCCTTGAACGCACAGAAATCTGCCTGCCTCTGCCTCCCTGAGTGCTGGGATTACAGGTGTGCGTCACCAACCTGTCTGTACTTTGCATTTTTCAGCATGGAAATACAGCAAAGTATTTTCAGGGTCTGGAAATAGCGTTACTCTAGCATGTTAGTATGAGCTTCCAGCTCCTGCGACGGCTCACCAGGTGGTGCTTGTGCTCAGGCCTGAACCTGACTTGGCTTCCTGGATCCTACAAGGTGTCAGGAGAGAAGTGGTGGCCAAGAATTGTCCTCAGACATCCACATGCAACCTACTGCCAGTGTGCATGTGACCCTGTAGTCACACTAAACCTTTTAACAAAGAAAGTCACTGAGGCGTCGAGAGTGCCGTGTGTTGACGCTGACGTGAGCCTCTTACCCTGTGTGGCAGTGACGATGAAGATGAAGCCCTGTTCCAGAAGGTGTCTTCAGAGCAGAGCCAGCTGGAGTGTCTTGGGGACTTGCTGTTCCACTGCCAGGAGTGTGGTTTGGCAGGAGACTTCTTCATCTTTTGTTTGAAGGTAGGAGCCCACACAGTCGTCACTTCATTCTGGGGCAGCTCCAGGAAGCCTCTGACTCTTTAAGGCATTCATAATTTTAGCTCCTAAAATTTAGCTTCCATAAGATAAATGAAGAGAAGACAAAAGGTAGTCCGGGTCCTCGCAGGCTTTGGGGTGGTCAAGAGGACTGTCAGTGGTACCCATGTGCTGTGACTGCTTTGCGATGTAATCCACACTGAAACGTTAGAGGCGAACAACACAGCCTTCTTGATCTATGAAAGAGTTAATCTTTGCTTCGTGTTGACAGTAAGAACGCTTTTGAAGTTAATAGCAGGTTTTACAGCCACAGAGTAATCCCTTATCCTCTCTGACTGTTGTGCTGTCAGGTGTTTGGAAGGGAGACTTAGCCATTGTGCCTCCCTCATTTCACTCTGTAACCGTTTGAAATCTCTTCCGGTTTCTTGCCGAGTGCCCTATGTTGTGTCGCCTTTGGCCCTAATCTCCAGTAGCAACTTGTACCCCATACCATGAGCTCTCCTGATGTCTGCTGGTGACCTCCAGCTTTGCCTTTTCCGCTTTCTCAAGTCTGCCCAAAGAGAATGAAGTCTCTGGAATTTAAGGTTGAGTGGTGGCTGGGAATGCGAAGCTGACGTTTCTACGGCTTGAAGAAGGGGGTGTTTCTCTTTGATACTTTCTCCTCTCCATGTTCACTTCCATTTCTACCTCTCACACTAATATTCTGTTTTTTTGTTTGTTTTGTTTTTCGAGACAGGGTTTCTCTGTGTAGCCTTGGCTGTCCTGGACTTGCTTTGTAGATCAGGCTGGCCTCGAGCTCATAGGGATCTGCCTGCTCCTCCCCCCTGAGTGCTGGGATTACAGGCATGAGCCACCACACTTGGCTGACTAGTATACCTATTTTATGTGTGTACATATATAGTTGTATTAATTTTTTTTCAGGGAAAAGAGATTGTGAGTTAAAATGTTTAGGGAGCCTTGCTTGAAACCAGGGAAACTTCATCTTGGCAAAATTGACATTTGGTTTAGATAAGTGTGTTCTTTGGTGTGGTTGTCTTGTTCTTTGTAGCATATTTAGCGACACCTGTGACCTCTACCCACTAACTGCCTTTGTTAACCCCAATTATAACAACCAAAAATGTCCCCCAGGGAGGAAATTACCAGGCACAGTTGAACACCATCCGTCTCAGCTGACAGCCACTTCAGCAAAGCACTAACTGTCAGGGAGCTACAGGCTTTCCCTTTCAGTACAGTTCACAGTGGAGGAGGGCGGCTGAAAGCTTACCAGACCCACAGTAATTAATTCTCCATTAATACAGGCTTACTTCTGACTTGTCTTAAGGGAAGGTCACCTAATGGTCTCTAAAAGGACTTTGGCTAAGTTATATCATTTGAAGGCCCAGTTCAGGGAAGGTTAGTGACAGACCTGTGAAATATTATAAAAAGTTTGTCAACCAAGTCCTTTTTTCAAATTCTTATTTGTGTGTGTTTGGGTATAATTGTGTGTGTGTGTGTGTGTGTGTGTGAGGGAGAGCATGTGTGTGCCACTGTGCATGTGTGGAGGTCAGAGGACAACTTCCGTGAGTTGGTTTTCTCCCTTAATCCGGTGCTCTGTGTATGCATGTGTCTATGTGTGTGTGCACATGTGTATAAATTGATATACATGCTATTACTATGTGCATATAACTCGACAGCATCTGTTTCTTTTTTCGCTTTTCTTTCAGTACTGGAAGCTGAACCTATAGCTTGTATATACTAGAAAAGAGCTCTGTCATGAAGCTATATACCCCTAGCTCTTTTTTTAAAAAAATAATTTACTTTTATTGTATGTGCATTGGTGTTTTGCCTGCATGTCTGTCTGTGTGAGGGTGTCAGATCTTGGAGTTACAGACAGTTGTGAGCTGCCATGTGGGTGCTGGGAATGAACCCGGGTCCTTTGGAAGAGCAGTCAGTGCTCTTAACCGCTGAGCCATCTCTCCAGCCCCTCATCCCCAGCTCTTTTTATTTTTTAATTTTGAGGAAAGTCTCACTGAGTCATCCAGGGTGGTCCTGTACTCTCTCTGCAGCCTCAGTGGGCCTCAAACCTGCCATCCTCTCTCTTCAGCCTTCCTGCTGGCTCAGATCTCAGGAGTAGATAACAAATGCAGATTACTTCTTTGCATATTTTCCTGCATATGTTTTCCAAGTCCATAGTGCTGCTGGCCTTTTTTCTTCACTTGTTCTTTCATCCCATGCTTCCAGGAGTTGT
This sequence comes from Acomys russatus, assembly GCF_903995435.1. Taxonomy (NCBI): domain Eukaryota; kingdom Metazoa; phylum Chordata; class Mammalia; order Rodentia; family Muridae; genus Acomys; species Acomys russatus. Next base: position 31,366,735 of record NC_067162.1, read on the forward strand.
CTCATCTGGTGATGGAACATGAAGCAGGATTCACCCCCAAACCTGCCAGTTGTATGAGCCTCCGGGAATTAGAGGAGCACCAGGCTCTGCTTCTAGAAGACCAAGAGCGGAAGCTGCTGGTCCTGCAGTTGCTGGGCCTTCTGTGTGAGAGAGTGTCTGAGCAGATATTCACACACATTGCTCAGGTGAGGCACTGTCACCTTCTAGATCCAGCCTGCTGTTATTTTGGTTTCTTTACTTTTTTTTTTCTCCAATAAATAAATGTTGCTTATCTTGGCGTGGTGGTGCACACTTTTAATCCCAGGATGTGGAGGCAGAGGCAGGCAAATCTCTGTGAGCTCAAGGCCAGCCTTGTCTACTGAGTGAGTTCTAGGCCAGCCAGGGCTACGTACCGATACCCTGCCTCAAAAACAGTCATTTAGAGTGCAGTCTGGTGGCACCTTTCCATGTTTCTTGGAATTCTGGTTAAACACGGTGGCTACTAATTAAGCTCACAGCAGCTGAATCTGAATCTTTCCTCCTATGCCATATGCTTAACAAGCTCCCGATGTGAATCTCAGCCACATACAGCTCCAAGGGCTGCTTTCCATGTTTGTTATGCTGTCATGATAGTCAACTTTGGGTGCAAGTAAGGTCACCTAGCATTTAAAAACTATACTGCTACCTGGCTCCCTTTTAGAGGTTTGATCTAGTGTGCCTGAATGAGAGCCTGAAAGTCTTTATTTTTTTAAAATGTCACATGGGTCAAACATTGTGAATGAAGGGCTGGAGTGATGGCTCAGAGGATGAGAGCACTTGCTGTACAAACATGAGAACGTGTGCTTGCATACTCAGTACCCATGTAAAAAGTTGGGTGTGACTACACATGTGCCTGTAACCCCAGCTATGTGCAGGGCAGAGACAGAGGATTGTTGGGGCTAGCTGGCCACCAGCATAGGTTCAGGCTCAGTGAGAGACTCTTGTCAAATGAATAGGCTAGAGAGGATAGAGCAGGGCACCTGGTATCCACCTCTGGCCCCTTTATATGCATAGACACATGTACTTACACATGTATGTGTGCGTATGCCACAAACACACACACACACACACACACACACACATTGAGAACAATTGGAATTCAAATTTAAAAAAAAAGTGTTTCAGACCTGGTGCGGTGGCACACACCGTTAGTCCTAGCACTCAGGAGACAGAGGCAGGGGGATCTCTTTGAGTTCGAGGCCTGCCTGGACTATAGAGCAAGTTCCAGGACAGCCAGGGCTACACAGAGAAACTCTTGGAAAAACCAACCAACGAATGAACCAAATGGTGTGTAAATAAGACCGCTTTAAACTTCATGAATCCTTCATTTCACAGTTCATCTCCACATCACCCTGAGCAGTTTTAAGATATTCTAAAAACAGTGCTCTTGGGCTGGAGTTGCTGTGTGGGTCAGTCCCTGACGGAAACATCATTTTTACTCCCTTTTTAAAAAGTAGGAGATAAAAGTAATAATGCGTAGGCAACGCAGGGACCGTATTTTACCACTTAACCAGAATTAGTTGTGCCTGGCTGGTGAAGAGTGATTTGTAAGATGGTATGATTGTCACGCTTAAATCTGATCCTCCATGTCTTTGTATGGTTGTCATTGTCATCTGCCGTCCGTGTTGCTAAGCAGCGTGTCACTAAGAGCTCCCGCTGAGAACGCTAGCTGCTGCCTGTCAGCTCTGACTTAGCTTGCCTGTTTAATGGGAATTATCTTCCTGATTCCTGTCCATGCCCCTCACTCTTCAGTTCACTGACCCCATGTTGCTGGGCAGGGTGATTTGTGTGTTTCTGTGTCGGGGCGCTGGGTGGGCGGGGAAGTGGTCTAAAGCTGATAGGGCTTGGGCCTCGCAGCTACCTCCTTCACTCCTAATTAAGGAACAGTGGTGTTCGGCTGGTACAAAAGATGAGCTGATCCATTGTATCACCCTTTGCACAGGTTATTTAAAAAGTACCAGAACAAAAGCACCAGGAAGTACCAAATTGTGCTTTGTAATCTCTCTGCTAGTGATGACACTGGCATATTATTTTGAAGCACATGGGCATATTCACATGCGCGTGCACACAAAGAAAATAAGCTGTATGTCATTTGGAATTATATTATTAGGCATTATGTTATATTATTAGGAATGCATATTTTTAATATATGAAAAATGTATAAAAGCCAAAGAACTAGCATAAAATCTCTACACTCCTGAATTTCAGTTGGAAATCTTAGTGTGAGGGCATGATTAATGTTTTTCTCTAAAAACAACAGATATTTCCTAGTGTGGTCTCCTGTCGGGGCCGGGAACAAAGGCAGTCAGCATCAGTAAGTGCCCTAGTTCCAGAGTGGAGTCTATAAAATCATTTCTACTCAAAGTGCTCAGCGCTGTCTGGGATAAAGGTTGATTTGAGGTCTGAGGTGAAGACTGCACACTATAAGCTTCAAGGCGCAAGGAAGCTGTCTGAATTTAACAGGTCAGGGCAGTAGCAGTTAGGAGCCACCTTGTAGGGACTCTTGTTGCAACACACAGCAGGACTGCACCATTCAGAAGAATAGTGGCTAAATAGACACATCAAAGATAGAAAATGATTTTTAAAACCTCACAGGATTCTTTAAAGATTGTCAGGGCATCTGGTCGTTATTTTGTAAATTGATAATCAAAGGGAATGAAGAAAGCATTTGTCTTGCCTTTCCTTAGTAATTAGATCCCAGCTTAATCAGATAAGCAACAGAGGGGCATTTTTCTCCTTAGGAGAATCACAGGGCTGGCAACATAGATTAATTGGTAGACTGCTTGCCCTCTGGGATAGTCATAGTGAAAACCATTTAGAAGGAACTAGAAAACTACATTTCGAAGATCTCTACTGAAATTGTGGCTTTAGGTACTGCCTAATTTAGGTGATGCCATTGCCTGCTAAGATGGTCAGAAGGGACGTGGATGGGACACTCTGTGTCCCCGTGAAACCAACCGCCTCCCCCACATTAGAAACATTTTCAAGTTTGAAAGAATTTTTAGTACTTATTCTATTTATTTATTTTTGTTTTGTTTGTTTGTTTTTTGAGACAGAGTTTCTCTGTGTAGCCCTGGCTGACCTGGAACTCACTCTTTTAGGTGAGGCTGGCCTTGAACTCAGAGATCCACCTGCCTCTCTGCCTCTGCCTCTGCCAAGTGCTGAGACTAAATATTTGCACCACCCAGCTTTTAAAAAAAAAAAAATTAAAGGAAGCAAAACATGTCATATGGTGATAATTTCATTATGAAGTGTGTCAGATGGTGATCATTTCTGGAGAAAAATGGAACAAGGAAAGCTTGTAAATAGATGGCCATGGGGAGCCACATTGAGGAGATTACTTTTGTGTATAGACCTATATGGAGCTAGGGAAGGTGGGAGCTACTGAGAGGCCTAGTGGGAGAGTGTTCCAGCTAGCAGGCGTATACCCAAGGGAACCAGGGCCAGCAAGGAGCCCAGTGCTAGTGCAGGGGAGTGAGCAGGGCTCTGCCCTTTCAGAAACTACATCCTTTGCACACTGCTGAGCCGGCTTACTGTAGTCAGCAGCGTAGTTCTCCCTTTTGTTTTCCTTTTTTAGGTGGTGTGTGTGTGTGTGTGTGTGTGTGTGTGTGTGTGTGTGTGTGTGTGTGTGTAGAGGTGATAATAGAGAAAGGATAATGGTAAAACTTGGAAGGTACAAAACCATAGCTGATTATCAAGCCGAGAAACTGGGAGACTGAACATCCGTGTGGAGAGAAGTTAAGAAGCAACTAACAAACCTCAACAGAGCTGTTGAGATATTTTTAAAAAGAAAAGGAGTCAGGCATCAAGATGGGGTGTGCCCATAATCCTACCACAGAGGGCAAAGCAGGAGGGTTGCCACAAGTTCTAGGCCAGCCTGAGCTACATAGTGACACTGTCTCAATGCTCAACCAACCAACCAACCAAAGTCTGTCCCCGAAACAAGCACACAAACAAGAGTAGCAGAAAAGGGGGACCTGGGAGTAACAGAAGCACTAGCTAAACTTGAAGGCTGGAACTGAGTGTGAACATAACTGTGTCAAGGCTGTCTGAGATTTAGGGGAGCCCTTTGATTCTTTCCCTCAACTTTTTTATAACCTTCCCCTCCCCAAAGAAAGAACGAAGGCTTTTAAATTAATTTTTAAAAAATTTATTGTGTTGTACACATGTATATAGGGTGGGAGGCCTCATGTGGTCATGGGATGGCTTTGTGGCCTTGGGTCTCTCATTTTTACTTGGGCCCCAGTGAGCAGACTCAGTTGACTGGCTTGCACAGCGAGCACTTCCACCTGCCGGACCATCTCGCCAGCCTAGAGGTTTATTCTTACCCAGTGCTGAGCTCAGGGATCTTTGGCTGTGGGTGGGAGTAGCACAGTGAAAAGCAGCAGACTTATACTGCACGGATGTGTCCTGTCTCATCTCTCCTCACCTGAGTCTGGCTCTACTGAGTCAACTGCTTATAATTACTTCACTCTTTAATAATAACATTAGGTATTTGCTGTTTACCAGGCTCCATTCTGAACACATGACAGGCATTAACTCATTTAATCCTCTTAATGACCCTTATGGAGACCGAGTAACTTGCTGACAAAGTGCTGACAGAGTGGAAGGGGCTGGAGGCTGACTTGATTGTGTGGATTGCAGCAGCCTCCTGAGACATGGCTGAACTCAAGGAACTCTGACTTGGGTGGTAGTAAACTGAAACCCCCCTGAGTTCTGAGAGGCTTCAGCCAGTCCCTAGGGACCTCTTCTTGGGTTGGCAGCCCCATCAGAGCCACAAGAAGTGGGAAGCAGGGTAAGCTGCTGTCGGAAGGGTGCTACAGGAAGGAAGTCTGGTTGGATATGGAAATTATCTGGCACGTGGGAGGAGGATCAAGAAGTTCAAGCTCAGCCTTGGCTCCATAGCAACTGGGAGCTAGCCCGGCTGTATCAGACCCTGTCTCAGTGCCCTTCCCACACACAAACAGGAAGTTTGGGAGAAAGGATATTTGTATTGATGACATACATTAATAACTGGCCATTACTTCCTAGTTAACAGCTCCCAGGTTTTTATTTTTATTTTTTTTATTCTTTGAAATGTTTGCACATTTATGCGATGTATTTTGATCATGCCCATCTACTACTTCCTTCCTCCAGTGCCCCCCAATGCGCCCCAACCTTTTGTCTCTCTCAATTTCACGTTCTCTTGATTCTCAGTTGTTTGTTTTATATTTACATCCATACAAGCAGAAAGCTTCTTCCCTAAAAATAGGATTGATTATATTATTTGTTTTCCAGCCTTATTTTGTTGGCTTTCTTTCAAGACAGGGTTTTTCTGGGTAGCCCTGGCTGTCCTGGAACTTGCCCTGTAGACCAGGCTGGCCTCGAACTCAGAGATCTGCCTGCCTCTGCTGGGATTAAAGGTGTGCGCCACCATGCCTGGCTTCCAGCCTTTTAAAAACAGAACGAAATGGGTCGGGTGAGATGGCTCAGTGCATGAAGGTGCTTGCCACCAAGTCTCAAAACCTGTGTTCAATCCCTGGAGCCCATTTGGTGGAGGAGAGAACTGACTGCAACATATTGTTCTGACCTCACACACATGTGGCATGTGTGCTTGTGTACACACAGAGGAATATAACAAATGCAATGGGTTTTGTTGTTGTTGTTTGGTTTTGTGTTCTGGATTTTCTTTTTTCTTTTTTGGAGACAGGGTTTCTCTGTGTAGCCCTGGCTGTCCTGGACTCGCTTTGTAGACCAGGCTGGCCTCGAACTCAAAGTGATCCACCTGCCTCTGCCTTCCAAGTGCTGGGATTAAAGGCGTGCGCCACCACGCCCGGCCGTGTTCTGGATTTTCAAGACAGGGCTTTTCTGTGTAGCCTTGGCTGGCCTGTACTTGCTTTGTAGACCAGGCTGGCCTCAAACTCACAGAGATCTGCCTGCCTCCGCCTCCCTGAGTGCTGGGATTACAGGTGTGGGCCACCATACCTAGGTAAATGTAATGTTTTTAACAATAAAAAACACTAGCTAGGAGCTTAGGAAAAGCTAGTTCCAGCAATTAGGCAATTCTCTTGCTAACATAGAAGCTAAATAAAAACAAGGCACAGCCAGGCGTGGTGGCACACGTCTTTAATCCCAGCAGAGGCAGGCGGATCACTGTGAGTTCGAGGCCAGCCTGGTCTACAAAGCGAGTCCAGGACAGCTAAGGCTGCATAGAGAGACCCTGTCTTGAAGAAAAACCAAAAACAACAACAACAAACAAAAAACAAAAAACAAAACCCAAAACAAAACAGAACCAAACCAAAAACCAGAAAGCCAAAAAAAACCAAGGCACACTTTAAAAACTTTTTGGTGGAGGATTGGGGATTTAAGTCAGTGGTAGAGCGCTTACTTAGCAAGCACAAGGCCCTGAGTTCTGTCCTCAGCTCTGGTAAAAAACAAAAATCAACAACAACAACAAAAGACTTTTTGGTGGCACAACTAGGTGGCCCAAAATAGTATGTAAATCAGGAAAGTCTCTGAGTTAGAATGGGAGGTGGAAATTGCTGGCATTGTTTCTCTGCAAGGAACATTTAAATAACCTTTGCGGTTTCCTGCCTTGCCCCAGAAGACAAGTGTTAACAGGCCACTCTCCCAGCTTTAAGCCTGCAATGGGGATTCTAGCATAGCATGTGATTTGTCCCGAGAGTTAAGCATGCAACCTTTCCCAGTGTTTAGAGGCTTATTATGACCTATCTCAACTTTCCCATTTTCAAAATGATATCTCCCCTCTGAGCCATTAATCCTGAATATACACGTGTGCATGTGTACGTGCGGGAATGTGTGTCTGCTGTTGTTTGCTCAGAAGAGTTTGTACTTAAGGTGATTATACAAGGCTCAGGTCAAATGATGCTGACCAAATTAATTGCACTGAAAGTTATCTATAGTCTACACTATATAAAATCCTGTGTCTGAACTGTCTTGTGGCTTTAAAAATATTGACACTTAGAATATGACTCTGGATTATTTATAGATTGAGGACACTGACTTATAAATTCATTGCTTACTAGAATTAGACTGTCAGATGTGGAACTGAGAAATCTCCAAGGAGGAAACCTCCTTGAGATAACATTTTAGATGGTCAGAAAGTAATATTTATTTTTATATATGTATTTGATAGTGTGTGTGTGGAGGTCAGAGGGTGACCTTGGGCATTGATTCTCTTTTCCCTGCCGACTTGATTTTGAAGTAAGCTCTCGCCACTTGCCGCTGTGCTGTGTACTCCAGGCAAGCTGACTGGTCAGGGTCCTTTCAGATTTACTTTGTAATATTCCTCCTGTCTCTGCCTCCCTTGTTACTAGGAATGCTGCTATTTCCAGCAGTGGGTTCTGAGGATCTAAGCCCAATCGTTAGGCTTGCACGGAAGTGCTTTTACTCTCCTAGCTGTCTCCCTGGCTCAGAGTTTATTTTCTAAGAGTAGTTTTAGATTCATAGCAAAATGGAGCAGACACAGAGGTTTCTCATATATTTCCAGTGCCCTCCCGTCCCTAGCCTCCCCATTGTTACCAGAGAGCAATGCTTTTGTTAGAATTCTTTATCTCGTGTGTGTGTGTGTGTGTGTGTGTGTGTGTGTGTGTGTGTGTGTGTGTGTGTGTGTGTGTGTGTGTGTGTGTGTGTGTGTGTCCCCGTCCTGCTAGGCAAACAGTCTACCCCTGAGCTACATTCCTGGGCCCCTTTGTTGTTGTTAATGAATCCTTAAGAGCACATGATTGTCACTCAGTCTATAGCTTGCATTAGGGTTCACTCTGCGGGTTCTACAGTTAATTGGTTACACCTGTCTACCATCCTCGTAGCCTAAGAATAGAGTCACTGTCGTATCTGTCTCCTGTACTCTCTCTGCTCACCTTTCTTTCACGTGTATCCTTTTGGATGGGCTCTGTCACTTTGTAGTAATTCTCCTCACTAATATTTCTCCAAGCCTTTTCATGGTTTAATAGATCACTTGTAGTGCTAAATTATCTCCCGCTGTCTTGACAAATCTGTTTATTTCTCCACTCACCTTATGAAACACATCTTGGTCATCTCCAAGCTTTGAGAATCATGACTAGAGCTGCTATAAACAACCATCTACAGGTTTTTCTGTGAACATAAGTTTCTGCCTCCTCCAAGTAAATAGCACATATAACAGTTAGCTGGGGCAAAGGAGAGAATTCTTTTCTTTGTAAGAGATGGGTTCTTGAGACTGAGTTTATAGCTCAGTGGTAGAGCCCTTGCCTAGCATGTGCAAGGCTCTGAGCTTGCTTGCCAGTATTGAATTTTAAAAAAAGAAAGGAAAGGAAGGAAGGGAGGGAGGGAGGGAGGGAGGGAAGAAAGAAGGAAGCCAGGAGTAACAGATGCTTGTAATTCCAGTGCTTAGGAGATAGAGGAAGCAGGAACAAACATCAGTCATTCATGGCCATACTCAGTTGTGTTTTCAGTTGGAGGCCAACCTGGGCTACATGAGACCTCCATCTCAAAAGATAAGTAGAGTGCTTGCCCAGCATGCAGCAAGCCCCGAGTTTTATTTTCCAGCATCACATTAATTAGGCATGGTGACACAGACCTATAATTCCAACACTTGGGAACTGAAAGTAGGATGAGCAGAAGTCCAAGACCGTCCTTAACCATAGCAAGTTCAAGGCCAGCCTGGGCTGCATGAGTGCATAAGCCCCCCATCTCAAAACAGCAACTACAACAACAATAACAAATTCTAATAACATGCAGGTGAAATAATTAGAAACTTCTGCTTTGCTGAACTCCCGGGTGAAGTAGATTGCTTAGAGAGAGCTAAGCTCCTGCATTGTCCTCTCCATCTTGTCGTTTGGCTGTCATTGTATCTTTTTAAACATCCTTTAAAAAAACCGATTTATTGATTTATTTATTATGTATACAGAATGTTCTACCTACATGTAACTCCTGCAGGCCAGAAGAGGCATCAGATCTCATATGGATGGTTGCAAGCCACCATGTGGTTGCTGGGAATTGAACTCAGTACCTTTGGAAGAGGAGCCAGTGTTCTTAATCTGAACCATCTCTCCAGCCCCTTAAAGTATCCTATATAAACTGGCAAATGCAAAAAAAAAAAAAAAAAAAAAAAAAAAAAAAAAAAAAAAAAAGCAGAAAAGCACAGATCAATACTCCTGCCACACAGTAGCAACTATTATGTTCTCATGATGCTAAAGACGGCTGTTCAGATAGATATAAGATGAACGGATATTACAGTTGTTTCTTTCCCTCACCGGTTCTTTTTCCTTCTCTGGTAGGTAGTGGACTTTATAGCAGCAACACTGCAGAGAGCATGTGCAAGCCTGTCTCATGAGGCAGAGAGCACCGTGGAATCCCAAACCCTGAGCATGTCCATGGGGCTGGTGGCTGTCATGCTAGGAGGAGCTGTTCAGGTGAGTGTACCTATGAGTGAAACTTGAATGTTGAGTGGGGAAGAGGGTCTGCCGCCTTTCTTCCATATCTTCGTGGAAAACAAGAGTGGATATTGGACCCAGGAGAACTGGGATGACCAAGTTGGGTTATTAATGAGAAGTATCTCTAACACAGCTGGTAAGCATGCCACTTCACACTGACCTGTGCAGAGTCACCTTCAAAGGCCGGGCTCTTTCCTACATAGAGCTAGATTGTTTTGGAAACATTGCACAAAGTGTTTTGCTACTGAGGTAGTCACCTGGCTCTCACTCTTCAAAGAGTTGGTGGGAAATCCTTGGCATCCTCCTAGCTCCTCAGACAGCATCAGTTTTGCATGGCTCCACTTGAGCTCAGGATCCATCATTTAGCCTGTAGCAGGCAGTACACTTAAGCCGGCTGCCTGTCTCTTTTAGTTTTGTTTTGCCAGCGCAGTGGCACACGCCTTTAATCCCAACACTGAGGGAGTTAGAGGCCGATCTCTATTTGTTCAAGGCCAGCCTGGTCTACACAGCAAGTCCAGGACAGCCAAGGTAACATAAAGAAACCCTGTCTCAAAAAGAAAAAAAAAGTTTTGTTTTTGTTTGAGGCAGAAGCTCATGTAGCCCAGGCTGGCCTTGAACTCAATATAACATTATTAATATTCCGTTATATCTCCCAGGAACTATTATAGGTGTGTACCACTATGGCCAGCTTATGCTATGCAGTTTTTACATGGTTAATTTGTAGTTTTAACGATCTCTTTCTATTTTTAAAGTCTATGTATGTGTGTGTCTATGCACACATGAGTGAAGATGCCTGTTGAGGCTAGAATAGGCTGTCAGATCCCCTGGAGCTGGATTTACAGACTGCTGTTCTGCCTCATGTGGGTACTGGCAAACAAACACAGGTCCTTTGCAAGAGCTATCTTCAGACCTGTCTCTCCTGCTCTAACTTATAGTTTTTACAATTTATTTATTTAAACATTATCGATTGCATATTTGCCACATGCCAGATTCTGAGCTAAAGATCTGGGAATATAGCAGTGGACGAGACAGGCAGGCATGGCTTATATCTCACGCCCAGTAAGGGAGGCACATACAGAAGGACCATTTAAAACAAAGGATTAGAAGTGAAGCCGGGTGTGGTGGCTCACGCCTTTAATCCCAGCACTCGGGAGGCAGAGGCAGGCGGATTGTTGTGAGTTCGAGGCCAGCCTGGTCTACAAAGTGAATCCAGGATGGCCAAGGCTACACAGAGAAACCCTGTCTAGAAAAACCAAAAAAAAAAAAAAAAAAAAAAAAAAAGAAGAAGTGAAGGGAATACCTCAAAAGAAGAGGGAAGAGAACCAAGGGAACATCATGTGAGCTAGGCTGAGAGGTCTTCAGTGAGCAAACGTGGCTAAACTCAGGCTTGAAGAGGAGTAGGTGTTAGAGTTTATAGAACACTTGGAAAAAATCCTTTCAATTCAAGAAACAAAGGCTCGGAGCTGGAGAAGAGCTTGGTTTTCTTGAGGCACTGATGGAAGGCCAGTTAGCTGTGTTGTAGAGCCCCTGGGCCAGCACTTACAAAAGAAAAGGATAGGCCGGGCTAGATCCTGCTTGTGAAGGTGACTGGTTAATTGGGTGACACATTACGTAGGAGACTGCAAGGAAGTAGGACAGTCTCCCAGCAGCTATTATGAGTCAGGCTCACTACCCATGAGGAGGGAGCTCTTGGGGATGCGTTTTGAGTTTGCACATCCAGATCTGATTCTTGATATATTAGAATTTGCCTCTCTCTAGACTTATTTTTCCCCCTCTGTGGTTCTGGTGATCAACCCAGGGCCGTTCACTTCCTCCTGTGTTACATCTCCAGTGTTCTAACAAGCATGCCCAGTCAGTGGCCCAAAGCCAACAGCCTGTACCCCAGACTACAACATTATGTCCTCAGTGTCCAGAGGTGGGACACTCGTGCCTACTCTTGAGGAGAGATGATTTCATTTGGGCTATTTGTCAGTGTGCGTCCCATTTCTCACTGGACTTCATTAGTATTCCTAATTTTATATTTTGTATGTCATCTGAAAAAACAAGTTTTTGGCTAAGGTTCCAGAGTCTTATTAGATGTAAGAAGGAAGGGTTCACAGATGGAATAGCTTAAATTGGATTGCTAATGGATTTAATTAGCTTAGTTGAGTTTTGTTTTTCTGATTGAATATTAATTTGGATAGTCTATAAATTGAAAGCATAGATTTTGTGTGCGTGTATGTGTGTCTTATTTAGTACTTATTTCAGACACTAGAACAAATGGAAAATAAGCCACAGAAATCTCCCATCTCCCTTTCTAGAAGCCTGCTGTTGAAGGCTGCTGCATACACTGGCTGTCTTCACTGGCTGTAGCTGCCCAGCCCTTGCCTGTCCCACCCTCCCATGAGCCATCCTGACTCATTAGTGTATCCGGGGCTCCCCTGACTGTGCAGTTCAAGGGAACATACACACATCACCCCCTTTACTTTTGTCCTAGATTGGCGAATTTTTTATTTCCTGCCTGACTCATGCTCTTTTTCTTTCTTTCTTTCTTTCTTTCTTTCTTTCTTTTTTTTTTTTTTTCCTGATTTTTTCTGTGTAGTCTTGGCTGTCCTGGTCCTGGAACTCTTAAACCAGGCTGGCCTCAAATTCTTAGGCCTATCTGCCTCTATTTTCTGAAGGCTGAGATTAAAGGTGTGTGCTACCACTGTTTTGACAAAGGCTCTTTTTTTTTTTTTTTTTTTTAAGATTTATTATTTAATTATTATTATGTATATAGTGCTCTGTCTGCATGTATACCTGCAGGCCAGAAGAGGGCATCAGATTACATTATAGATGGTTGTGAGCTACTTTGTGATTTCTGGGACTTGAACTCAGGACCTCCGGAAGAGCAGTCAGTGTACTTAACCTCTGAGCCGTCCTCCAGCCCAGGCTCCCTTTTTTTTTTTTTTTTTTTTTTTTTTTTTTTTTAGTTTTAGATTGTCTTTATTTTATGTTTTGCCTCCATATATGTATGTATATTACTTATATGTCTGGTGCTCAAGGACCTCAGAAGAGACTTGTAGGATCTCCTGGAACCGGCGTTTGTATGGTTCCAAGTCACCATGTGGGTGCTGGTAATTGATTCTGGGTCTCCTGGAAGAGTAGCCAGTGCTTTCAACCCCTGAACTACATCTCCAGCTCTATAAGGGTTTCTCGGTAATGCTAGGTTCTGTCTTGGAGTCACAATAAAGTTACCCCTGAAGACTGTGATGTGAGTGACTGCTGTCACTCGCAGTCTTTGCTTTAGAGCCCAGAACACCATGCTCTGCACACTCCCTGTTGGGAGCAATTGTTTTGGCTAATGAAATAGAATCTAACAGCGTCAGGGCCATTCTTCATTCCTTCATAATTCATGTAATTAAGGTGATTATTAAAACATCGTGTCTGGGAAGAGGAGTTAATTTGAAGAAAGTGCAGGTTTAACATTGCCAACAAGATGACTGTAATTCCATACTCGCTTTCTAAATTCCAGGCTTGGTCATCAGCAAAAGTGTAACACTGGAGAGTCTTCTCTGCCCCTCAGGGAGCAGTTTCTGCTTGATGTTGTAGAGCCTGTGGGCCCACTATTGCCCTGGTTAGTGATGCTGAACAGACCATTTCTGCCTTTCTTTGGGATAAACTGAAGCTGTATTGTCCCAGGGCAGCAATAGAATGTCTTACTTAAAGGCTGGCCTCCGAATCGTAAAGCCCAGGTTTCATAGTGAGGTTCATTACTGAGAGACCAAAGGTGTACCTTTCTCTAAAGAGACAGCCATCTTTAGTTTGCCTTTACACCGTACTATCTAGTTATTCTTGTTCCTTCCCTCCCTTTCCTTCCCTCCTTCCTTCCTTCCTTTCTTTGCTAAAGGCCACTGTTTCAACCCTTCTGTAATAAACAGTTTTCCTGAGGACTGTAGAGCTGCCTCAGAGATACAGAGCTCTAGTTGCTCTTGGAGGAGACCCAGACCTGCTCGCTGTGCCCAGGTGGTGCCTCACAGCCATCTAAACTCCAGTCCCAGGGTGCCTGGCGCCCTCTTCTGGCTCCCTCGGGCACTGCACTCATATGGTGTACAGACGTAAATGCAAACAAAACACTCCTACACATAAAATAAACAAATCTAAAAAAGATTGTAATAAGCATGTGTCTTCATTTTAGGTGTAGTTGACTTACATACAGAACCATAGCAAAACAGGGACTTCTGTGGAATAGCAGTGAGCAAACTAGAGGTCGGCCACACCGTGGGGAAGCGGAGAGCGGGTGCTCCTGCTGAGATCCTGTTCATTCGGCAAGGAGAATTGACTGGTGCCACTTCTGTCCTTCCTCCCCTTCGCTGGGCTGGACACTCTCTCTATGGAACATCATTCCTTCTTAATTGCTGTTGCCTCTCAAGCAGGCATTTCCTGCTCACTGCCCATTGTTAACAAGGCTGCTACAGCAGCTAATAAACAGCATGGATGGGTGGACAAATGGCAGGCAGGAAGAGAAAAAGAAAGGAAGAGAGTAACTGTTCCATATTTACCAAAGGCCTTAAAGCACTGCCCTCTCCCTTACCGAGCAACCTTCAGGCCTCCATAACCACGGTGTGTCGGGAACTAGTCATGTGATGCTACAGGGAAAAGAGAGCCACACTAGTGTCTGTATGTGGACAGTGATTGATACATGTTAGCTGTAATCATTTAGCACACAGTTCTTGAGTGTTTGTCCTAGGCAGTGTGCTGAGTGCCCCGTGGACATGACGTGATTGTTGCCCCTTGTATTCACTTAGTAACATTTTTCACATTAATTTTGACTTACTGTTTAAAAATTTTTCACTTTATAGTTGAAGTCAAGTGATTTTGCAGTCCTGAAGCAGTTGCTGCCTCTGTTGGAGAAGGTCTCTGACACATACCCTGACCCTGTCATCCAAGAACTCGCTGCCGATCTCCGAATTACCATCTCTACTCACGGGGCCTTCTCCGCTGAGACTGTCAGCATGGCTGCTCAAAGTACCCTGAACAAAAAAGACCCGGGCTGGAAAATAGGAGAAGCGCAACAAAGCGGTCATGACACACCCACAGAAGGGGCTGAGAACCGCCCTGAACGAGAGCGGAACCCCCTCAGAACAGGGCAAGGTTCCAATGCGCCCAGTACCTCGACAAGCCAGCCACCTGGAAATATAACCGCGGAACAGTTCCAGGAGGTTCTCTTATCAGCCTGTGATCCCCAGATTCCAACCCGGGCTGCTGCCCTTCGCACTCTTTCCCGCTGGGTAGAGCAGAGAGAAGCAAGAGCCCTCCAGGAACAAAAGAAGCTTCTCCAGGTGAGTGGAAGACACATGACACAGTGCAGTGAGCAGCCATGGCCGGAGATTCAACTCAAGGCCTTATCACTGTGGAGCCCTGGCTGGCCTGGAACTCACTCTGTAGACCAGGCTAGCCTGGGACTCACAGCGATCCACCTGCCTCTGCCTCCCGAGTGCTGGGATTAAAGGTGTGTGCCGTCACAACGAGCCCAACTCAGGTTTTTTATTTTTAAACACTGACTGTGTGTCAAGCGTTGTGTTGGATTATTCTCCAGGAACTTAAATTGTTGGGAAGTCAGATGAAGGTAGGAGAGGTGTAGAAGACCACACAGTGCTGCTCCTTTGAACCTGGACAGAGCGCCAGAATTTCTGTATATAAGCAATGTGCTGGGTAATCAGGAAGAAGAGATGTGGGAGAGGTTGATTTTCCTATGGCTTTAGCAAACCAGCCTGTGTTAGCATGCAAAAGACAGGCAGCAGGCTAGCATGAGCAGATTCCCTGATGGGAAGATACCCCTCCGCCCCCAGCTGAACTGCACGTCTGCCTGGCTCTCCCTTAGAGAGATCTAACTGGGTGTCACCCGCTCTTTTGCCTCCACCAGAGCAAAGAAGCTGCCCTTGATGTCCCAGACTGATGTAGCGAGTGCACGCTACTTACTTAGGATCCTTCTCTTTTGTGAAAGTCTGTGTCTGCCTCGCCGAGTGCTGGGATTAAAGTTGAGCACCACCACGCCCAGCAGCTCCTTTTCTTCTTTAAAAAAAGAATAAGCAAGAGTTTTCTGCTATATTTAATTTTGTTTTTTGCTTCTGGTGTTTTGTTTTGTTTGAGACAGGGTTTCTCTGGGTAGCCCTAGCTCTCCTGGAAGTAGCTCTGTAGACCAGGTTAGCCTTGAGGGGAGGGGAGGTTTATTTCTGTGATGAGTCTGAATCTCATCAAGTCGCCATCAAAATCATCAGCCGCTCCTCCCACAGCTGTTCTCCTGGTCCTCCTCCTGACTCCTGCTGATCCCTTCCTTCCCCCAGATGAAGCCCTTTCTGCTTCATGACGTGTATATTTCACAACCCTCTCTTGTTCCTCTCCTTCCTGTGCCTTTTAGACCTCTTGTCTTAGTTAGGGTTTCTATTGCTGTGACCAAAAGCAACTTAGAGGAGGAAAGGGTTTATTTGGCTTGCATATCCTAGGTCACAGTCCATTTAGGGAAGTTGAGGCAGGAGCTCAAGGCAGGGACTGATGCCAAAACCATGGAGTAGTGCTGCCTTCTGGCTTGCTCCCCTAGGCCTGCTCATAGTATCCAGGACCACCTGACCATGGAGTGACACCACCCACCATGGTCTGGGCTCTCCCACATCAATTATTAATCAAGAAGATGCCTTGCTTATAGGCCAATCTGATGATGGACATTTTCTCAATTGAAGCTCCCTCTTCCCAAATGATCGTAACTATCACTTTGACAAAAAACAAAACAAAACAAAACAAAACACAAAAACAAAAACAAAAAAAAAAACTAGCCAGGATGCCTGCCAAGTATTTTTCTGTGACGTCTTTGAAGTACCTCTTATTCCTTATGCTCATGGCTACTGATCTGGGTTAAGTTTCCTTCCTTCCATATGCAATCCAGCATCTTCCACCCTAGTCATCCTCCCATCCAGACTAACCCTCAGCTCTCCCTCAGTAGGAGAGACCTAGCAGCCTGAAGGTGAGATCAAGACTCTGTCTGCAAAGGACACACATGGCAATGCAACAGGCACTCCTCGCTTCCCTAGGCAGCAAGCAGGAAGAACATGAGCACACGCTGCTGCTGCCGCCGCCGCCTTCCCCTTGTGCCCATGTTAGGACCTAAATTAACATGCTGTTGTAGTGCCATCTAGGTAGAGCAGATTGCATTTGGCACCCTGATAAGTTTTTAATTTGGGAAAGATTGAGAGCAGTTTCTTGGCAATGTGAATGAAAGGGCTACAGTTTGCAAGATATTTTCAAAGTGGACTAGACATAAAATTGTCTCTGTACTAATATCTCTGTCTCCCTTGCAATCCCAAGGTGCTGTGTTAGTTCAGGGGAAAGGATCAGGCAGTATCTGGCCATCTGTGTCAAAAACTTTGTCCATGGGCTAGCACAGAAAAATATTGAGGATTGTTCTTTTTAAAAAGTTTTATGAGGGGTAGAGAGATGGCTCAGAGGTTAAGAGCACTGACTGTTCTTTCAGAGGTCCTGAGTTCAATTCCCAGCAACCACATGGTGGCTCACAACCATCTATAATGTGATCTGCATGTAGGCCTGCAGGCGCACGCCTTTAATCCAGCACTCAAGAGGCAGAGGCAGGCAGGTCTCTGAGTTCGAGGCCAGACTGGTCTACAAAGCGAGTCCAGGACAGCCAGGGCTGTTAGACAAAGAAACCCTGTCTTGAAAAACCTAAAAAAAAAAAAAAAAAGGTTTATGAACCAGGCATGGTGGCACACGCCTTTAATCCCACCAGCACTTAGGAAGCAGAAGCAGGTGGGTCTCCAAGTTCCAGCACAGCCAGGGCTACGCAGAGAAACCCTATATTGGAAAACAAAAACAAACCCCATGTTTTATGGCTATTATTCTGTGTGAGTTTGATGTATATGTGGAGTGTGCCCAAGTGCTGCAGTGTGACCTTGTGGAGGTCAGGGATAACTTTTGGGAGTTGGTTTTCTTCTTCCACCGTGGGATACAAATCCAGGGATCAAACTCAGGTTGCCAGGTTTGCACATGAAGTTCTTGTCTGCTGTTCTTCTACGTGTTGATCTCCATGACTAGTGCTGGTATATACGTGATGATGCCAAGAACTTTCTCCCCTGGTCCCTCCCTTTTTTGAACTATTAGAGAAAAATGGGACTTAACGCAAAGATAGTATTTTCCTCACATGGATGTATGTCAGACCAATTTCTACCAAGAGGAAAAGTATGTACTCCTCCTAGGCAACGGACAAAGGGCTCCACATCTTTCTTGCTCTTTGAGAATTATCGTCTCTGTTTTGTCCTTCCAGATATTCTTGGAGAACTTGGAGCATGAAGACACCTTTGTGTATCTATCTGCAATTCAGGGTAAGTTAGTGTGGACCAAAGATGTCACCACGCTCACCTGAGGGTTACAAGCTTAAGACACAACTGGTCATTTTGTCTGTCTTCCTGCTTTCTAAGTGGGACACTCTGATAGTACCAGAGAGTTTCAGTGTCTCGTACTGATCAAGTTTTATGTTTACTTCATCATTCCATAGGTGAAATCCTATTTCCTCCAGTTGAGAGGCAAAGGATGGATCAAACATCTTACAGTGTTAACCTTTTGTGGGGCCAGCGGATAAAGGCACAGGCCACTCAGCCTTATGACCTGAGTTCCATCCCAGGATCCACATGGTGGAAGGGGAGGGCTGATTCCTGCAAGATGTCCTCTGATCGCCACATATGTGCCATGGCACACATGTACGTGTACACACACGCACGCACACACACACACACACACACGCATACACACACACACACACACACACAGTATGCACATATACACGCACAAAGAAATGCCCCAAGGTATTTTGTGTTCAAACGTTTTTGTTTTCATTTTTATGGGTGTGTGTCTGTGTGTGTCTGTGTGTGGTATGTGCTGGGAAGTAAATCCAGGTCCTTCCACCAGTGAGGTACACCCCAACCTCAGCTTCAGATATTTAATATTTCTTCGTAAAAAAGTTATGGGGTGGAGAGATGCTCAGCAGCTGAGTATATTTTGCCCTTACAGAGAACCACAATGGCCTATAACTCTAGCTCCGGAAGACGTAAAGCCCTCTTTTGGCCTCTGTGGGCATTGCACATATGCACATACTCACACACATATAAACATAAATAATAAAATAAATATTTAAGAAAACACATAGAGCCGGGCATGGTGGCACATGCCATTAATCCAACATTCAGGAAGCAAAGGCAGGTGGATCTCTATGAGTTTGAGGCCATCTAGGCCTATATAATGAGTTCCAGGACAGCCAGAGCTACATAATAGGGAGACCTTGTCTCAAAAAACCTAAAAACTGACAAACTTGCAACTGGATTGTAGTCGGTGGTAGAGCGCTTGCCTAGCATATGTGAGGCTCTGGGTTTGAACCCTAACACTGGGGAGAAAACATGGATATCATTTTATTTCCTTTCTGAGAGGCTGTGTTCTCCACATTTCTATTGGTTTGCAGGTTCCAGACCTAGAGGGGAACAGAAAGCCAGGCACCTTTCCCAAAGGACCAGTGTCTCACAGTGAGACAGCTAGAGTTACCTGTGTCCTCTGCTGCCAAGGGCAGGGACTGTGGAGGCAGACTGCCTGCGCGCACCTGCCCCTCGGCTGAACAGGCCGACTTGGCAAGGACTTTAGCCGCCTGGGCTCCAGTTTCTTATCAGCTAAGATGGAACTCAGTGTGTGCATTAGTTAGGCTTGTCATCGTCGCAACACCATACCTGCCTGGAACAGCGCCTTAAGAAAGGAAGCGTTTGTTTGGCTCACTGTTTGAGGGTGCTGTCCATCATGGCAGGGCAGGCTGACAGCAGGAGGGGAGGCGTTCATGCAGTGTGGGTCACATCGAGTCCACAGTCGGGAGGCAGGTGATGATGAGTGATGGCGTCCTTCCTTTCTGCTCATCCTGGACGCCCGTCCTGCCTGTGGAAGTGGTGCTGAACATTTAGGGTGTTCTTCCCACTTCAGCCAACTGAACGTAGAAACTCTCTCAGTATGCCCAAAGCCTTGTTTCCAATCTCATCAACTTGACGACATTACCCAGTCACACTAGGAAAATACAATGACATATTTACTTTCAAAACAATCCAGCAGGTCCTTAAAAGTATCAACATAGACTGGACTCCATTTCATTCCTAGGTGTGTACAAAATGTCCATAAAAGCTGTATGGCCCAGCAGCATTATTCAGCCCCCAAAAGGTGAAAATGAATGGTGGCCACCAGTCAATGAGTGGATAAATGGGCTGTGGTGTATGCATTCAATGAAATTTATTTTTGCTCTAAAATATTAAGATGGAGACATGATACAACATAAACTTTGACATAAGGGGCCAGATGTGGGATTTCTTTGGGAGTGATGGATTTATTCTACAATTGTTCAGGTGATAGTTGTACAACTTTATGACTATCTAAGGACATTGAATTGTACACATTCTGTGTGTCTGCATAAGTGGTAAAAGTGTATGTGCTCACCCATACACACTCTTACAGAGGCCAGAGGTTGACACTGAGTGTCTGGCTTTATTACTCTTCACCTCACTTTTTTGAGACAAAGTCTCTTACTGAATTTGGAGTTCACCATTTTATCTAGACTGGCTGGCCAGTGAGCTTTGGGTATCCATGTCTCTACCCCTGAACTATATACATCAAATGAGCAAAACTTGAGACATGTAGATGATAGCTTAATAAAAGAGGTAACAAATAAGTAAAATCTAGTGAGGACTAGGATTGACTAGTAAGGATTAGTCTTTGCCTAAGAAAAACAGCAGCTAAATGTAATGTGGTAGATGGGGTCCAGGAACAGAAAAAGGATATTCGGTAGGGGAACTAAGAAAGCATGAATAAATTATGTGCTTGACTTGAGAATAAAGCATCAGTGTCACTTTATTATCTTGGCAACTCCTATCATATTAATATAACATATTAATAGGGGGAAATGAAGCCAGATGTGTCACATGCCTCTAATCCCAGCACTTGGAGGCAGAGGCAGGTCTACATAGTGAGTTCCAGGACAGACAGGACTACATAGACAGACCCTGTCTTAAAAGAAAATAACACCCACACCCCCCAAAAAAGAGGGGGTGGAGTAAACAAGGCATTGTAGTGCATGCCTAATAGCCCTAGGTACCTAGGAAACTGAGAAAGAAAGATCATTTGAGATCTAGGGCCAGCATGGGCTGAGAGCTGTATTCTGTCCCAATAAGTCACTCTGTGCCTAAAAGCACTGGCTACTCTTCCAGAGGACCTGGGTTTAACTCCTAAGAATCCATACAATAGTTTACAACCATAAATCCAATCCCAGGGGATCCAGCGCCCTCTTCTGGTACCTCCTGGGGCATCAGGCACATAATACTGTGGTACACCGACATACATACAGACAAAACACATTAAACCAATCATTCAATCAATAAATAAATCAGTCAGTTAATCAATAAATCCAAGCCTGATGAGAGGCAGAGGCAGGAAGATAACAAGTTTGAGCCAGCCAGGCCTACATAACTAAACCCTTTCTCCACTTTCCCTCAAAAGGTGTTGAGAGAGGTTTTTACATTTGTTTGTGTTCTCAGCATGTGGTGCTTATTATGAAGGTCAGAGGGCAATTTGGGGTGATTGGTTCTCTCCTCCTACCATGTGGATTCCAGAGATAGATCTGAGGTCATCAGGCTTGATGGCAAACACGTGCACCAGCTTGAGTCACCTTGTTTTCTCTCTCCCTCTCTCTCTCTCTCTCTCTCTCTCTCTCGCTCTCTCTCTCTCTCTCACACACACACACACACACACACACACACACACAATGCATAAAAAGCAATAGGAGGCAACTGTTTGTGAAGTATATAGGAACCCTCTGCTGTCTTCTCAATAATTCTATAAAGAGAAGCCTAGCCCTAGTTCAAATGAGTTTGTTTGAAAGTTCTCAGGGTATGGTGTTCAGTGAATGTGAGCTGTTGGTAATTTAGTGCTGTCACTATTGTCATCATCTTCATCACCTTTGCTGAATTGCTAGGTGGTACTGATCTATGGATCTTCTCAGATCTCAATCTTGAGGAGCAGGGTCCTGTCATTAACTGTTGTTTAACAAGACCCAACCCCAGTGGCATCAAGCACCAGTCTTAATCAGTCATGTTGGTGCAGACCATTTAGTGTCAGCAGACCCAGGCAAGGCTTGGCTGGCAGCTCTGCATGACTAGCTGGTTGTCCCTGACCACTGTCCTGTTCTTGTGGCGATGTCAGAAGTGTCTGAAGGCAATCATGCTAGAGGCCACTTCTCTTTCATTCTTTTGGCCAAAGCAAATCATGTGGCCTACACAAAAAGTCAGGGGTGAGAAAGATGTTCTGTGCCTGCAGAGGGACGAACAACCAAGTCTAACAGTGAAGGGCATGGATGCAGATGATTGGTACCAACAGTGAAGGGCATGGATGCAGATTGGTACCAACAGTGAAGGGCATGGATGCAGATTGGTACCAACAGTGAAGGGCATGGATGCAGATTGGTACCAACAGTGAAGGGCATGGATGCAGATGATTGGTACCAACAGTGAAGGGCATGGATGCAGATTGGTACCAACAGTGAAGGGCATGGATGCAGATGATTGGTACCAACAGTGAAGGGCATGGATGCAGAGTGGTACCAACAGTGAAGGGCATGGATGCAGATGATTGGTACCAACAGTGAAGGGCATGGATGCAGAGTGGTACCAACAGTGAAGGGCATGGATGCAGATGATTGGTACCAACAGTGAAGGGCATGGATGCAGATTGGTACCAACAGTGAAGGGCATGGATGCAGAGTGGTACCAACAGTGAAGGGCATGGATGCAGATTGGTACCAACAGTGAAGGGCATGGATGCAGATGATTGGTACCAACAGTGAAGGGCATGGATGCAGATTGGTACCAACAGTGAAGGGCATGGATGCAGATTGGTACCAACAGTGAAGGGCATGGATGCAGATTGGTACCAACAGTGCAGTTGTTCACACTGCTGTGTTCTGTTCATCTTCTAGAAGCAAGGCTCACATCGAACACATCCAGGCTCCTATGGCCTTGATGCTTCTGAATGCAACTTGGGCTTGCTCTGTACAGGCAATATTTGAAGCTTGAGAGAGTGCAGATGAGAGAGAGCATAGTGATGAAGATCTGAGTTTAGGAATTCTTTCTCTAATCAACAAACAAGTATTGTGCTCCTGCTGCACATGAAACATATAGCTGACTTACTGTGACTAGGTTAAAAGGCAACAAGAGAGTTAAAGGAGACAAGATGACACCCAAGAGGTGAGAGGACAACTAGGAGAGTTGAGAGTTTCCAGAAAAGGCAATTGACCTGCAGCTGTGGAGGTCAGACAAGGCTGGGGCTCAGCAGTGCACAGGAGACCCCATGACGCTACAGGACATGGAGTGACACTTAAGGAAACCAGAGAAATCAATGAACGGAGACCCCACGACTTCTCCAAGTGTACATCTCAGAAACCAAGTCCCCTGTGCTATCCCAACAAGATGTTTTTCACAGACTTTTGTTTCTGGTTTTAGGTTTGAGTTTTTGGAAGTGGTGGTGTGTTATTCTAATGTGGCAACCTTGCTGCTTGGAAATAGCTTGGCTGGTTAGGCGGTTGAGCTCATTAGCTTCTGGGTTCTGCTATAAACCCTGCAGCTGTTGGCAGGTGTTTGTTTTCAGTGGTTTTAACTGGTGTGCTAATCAGTGAGTAGCTAATTTGGTGATGAAGAACAGGGCAGGCAGGGAGATGTGGAATTTTTGTTCTTACCTCCCTAGGATGGACAAGATTGAAGTAATTGATGCTGTTGGTGTGTGTAATATGGACTTAAAAGCCAAGGCCTTAGGTGAATTTCCCATTAAGAAAAGCAGATGGTGAATTTTCCCACCTATGTGGTCAGTGCTACTTACACATGCCCAAATCACTCCAACAAGCTAGTACCACTTCAGGACCAGAGCAAGCGAGCTCCAGGGAGCATTTGAATTTGGGGACCGTGAGTGCATTTAAATCTCTCTTTTCCTCAGATTGCCTACATGGTGGCATGGGTATTTTCTGCTCAACTTTGTGATATTTTGTTTTTTTTTTGTTTTTCTTTTTTCTTTTGTACTTGCTAAGTAAAGGCAGAGAGCAGGGATGGGTTGAGTAAACTTATTCCTAAGTAAATATCTATTCTGGTCTAATTTAAGAATTCCTACTACAGCCAGGTGTGGTGGCACACACCTTTAATCCCAGCACTTAGGGAGGCAGAGGCAGGCGGTTTGCTGTGAGTCCGAAGCTATCTTGGTCGACAAAGCAAATCCAGGACAGCCAAGGCAACACAGAGAAACCCTGTCTTAAAAACAAACAAAACAAAGAATTCCTGCTACATGTGTTGTTTGTTTACGTAGCAGTCTAAGAACTAAATTTCTGAATAGTTAAACATGACTTTTGTAAGAAAAATATCTGCATATCTGCTCTTCACACTGGGAAAGTATTGGTGTGTTAGCTGTCCTAGCAGCTGCTTCAGATAGAAAACCTTTGTAAAGCTGCTGAGCTCCATGCTGAGGGTGGTGGCACAAACCTTTAATTCTAGCACTTGGAGACAGAGGCAGGCAAATCTTTTGAGTTCAAGCCAGACAGGTCTACTTAGTGATACCCTGTTGCAAAAAAATTAAACATTTTTTCAATGACAAGGAAATGTATACAAAGTAGAAGTCCTCTCCTTCCCAAAATAGGAGTTAAGATATGTCTTTGGTTGTCCTTTAATGTGTTGAGGGTTTGGTAGTTTTTTTAAAGGTGTGTGTGTGTGTGTGTGTGTGTGTGTGTGTGTCTGTGTGTCTGTGTGTCTGTGTGTTTTGCTTGGGGAGTGCATGTGTGTGCACATGCATGTGGAGGGCAGAAGTTGACGTTGGTTACCTTTGTCTATTTTCCCTACTTTGTTTACCCAAGCTGGGTCTCTAGCTCCCTGATTTAACTAATCCAACTGGTCAGCTCACCCCAGGGATTCCTGGTCTCTGTCACCTGAGTGCTGGGATCACAGGCAACTGTCATAGCCACCCAGATCCCCACCCCCGAGACAGGGTTTCTTTCTATAGGCTTGGCTGTCCTGGACTCGTTTATAGACCAGGCTAGCCTTGAACTCACAGAGATCCACCTGCCTCTGTCTCTGCTGGGATTAAAGGCATGCGCCACCACGCCCGAGCCAGGGCTATGCAGAAAAACCGAAAATAAAAACAAAACAAAACAAAAAACAGGCACGCTATCACTGAGCTATACTCTTAGGATAAAACAATTATAACAAACTAGGAGGGAAGGAGAGAGGGAAGGAAGGATGGAAGGAAGAATGGAAGGAAGGAAGGAAGGAAGGAAGGGGAAAGGAACCTATACACTGAACCAAGGCATGGGAGGGGAAAGTATGCCATTGTGTAAAGAAAGGAAGGGAATCCAGACATCCTGACATGCCCAGACAAAGCACACCCTTTCTACCCTCTTTTTCATTTCTTTTAAAAGCGCCAAAGGGAGTGAAGGCAAAAGGCACAGAAGAGGGGTGGTGGTGGTGTATAAAAAGATGACAAGATTTTTACAGAGTTTCAAACTGAGCAGAATTACAAGCCTTAACTTGCCAGGCATCAACCTTTATCTAGTCTCAGATTTCTACCTAACGTGAAGTCAAGAAACCATTAGCTGAAGATAATTCTCTCTCCCTTGAAGGACCATCTTATTGGATTTGGCTTGGAAATTTGGAATGCAGTCTTGTGAAGTTTGTTTCTCCATTTAGGTCCTTGAGACAGGAAGATTTCTTTCTGCTCTGACCTGATTACTGAGTGCCTAGCTGACAAACCAGCGCTTGCCGAGTGTCTCTCCTTATGTGCGCGGTAAAGTCATGAGGTCAGCAGGGAAGTAAACATCTCCTTATCCTTTAGAACTTATTTGAGATATAATTTACAGTCGTAAACTGCCCCAAACTTAAAAATGCAAGTCAGTGTTTCTTAGTATACAGAGATGTAACTCCAACCTTTGGTAAGGCAAGACAGAAGTTCAAAGTCCCCCTTGGCTACATAGTGAGTTTAATGCCAGCCTGAACCATGTGAGACTCTTTCTGGACCCCTCCCCCCACAAAAAAGGGGGAGTCTGGAAAGATGCCTCAGTTGGTAAAGGGCTTACCTCGAAAGCCTGAAGACTCAAGTTCTGTTTCCAAGGGTTTGCATGAAAAACAGGTTGGAAATACATGGCTGCTGGCCACCCATCCTCACTGTGGGAGACTATGCGAAAAGTAAGGTGGAGAGAGATTGAGGAAGACACTAACGTTGACTTCTGACCTCCTCACGCATTCACACATGTATATATGTTCATCTGCTGCACAAAAGTGCACACGTGAACATGAATATGCATACACATATACCCCAACACACAAAAGATTTGCACAGTGTGGTGGTTTGAATAAGATTGGCCTCCATAGGCTCATATATTTGAATATTTATTCACCAAGGAGTGGCACTATGTAGAAGGCTTAGGAACTTTGGCTTTTGGGGGTGGACTTTGAGGGTTCAGAAGCCCAGGCTAGGCCTGGTGGCTCTTTGTCTTCCTGCTGCCTGTGGATTCAAAAGCAGAACTCTCAGCTACTTGTGCATGCTGCCTTGCTCCCCACCATGATGACAATGGACTTAAGCCTCCAAACTGAAAGCCAGCCCTAAGTGCTTTCCTTGATGAGCATTGTCATGGTGGTGCTGTCTCTTCACAGCGGTAGCACTCTGACTAGGATAGACAGCCATCACAGCTGTCTGATTTCAGCACATTTTTGTTCTCCTGTACACATAGCAGTCACTCCCCCAGCCTTGGCAACCACTGATGGGCATTTCTTTATCTTTTGTAAAGTTGGCCTTGCCTGTGCCAGGCAAGTGCTGTGCAGCACCACTAAACTCATCAGCACTGAGCTGCTTTGTCTCACGATTTGCCTGTTCTAGACAGTCATATGGCAGTCGAGTCAGACCACCATTTTGTTTCTTTCTAGTTCCTTTCCATATAGAACTATTTCTTTTTTAAAAATGATTGATTTATTTTTATTTTATATATGTTGGTGTTCTGCCTGCTTGTATGTGTAAGTGATGGTGTCAGATTCTCTGAAACTGAAGTTACAGACAGTTGTGAACTGCCATGTGTGTGCAGAGAATTGAACCCAGGACCTTTGGAAGAACAGTCAGTGCTCTTATCCACTGAGCCAACTCTCTCCAGTCCCTATAATTATTTCTTAAAGTTCTTCCTTACTGTAACATGGTTCGTTCCTTTTTATAAATTAATATTTCATTGTGCTGAATATCTCCATTTTGTTTTTCCATTATCAGTGGGTGAACCGCTAGGTTGTTTGCAACTTTAACTATTCATTTCTCTCTCTCTCTCTCTCTCTCTCTCTCTCTCTCTCTCTCTCTCTCTCTCTCTCTGTGTGTGTGTGTGTGTGTGTGTGTGTGTGTGTGTAATGGTGCACATGTGGAGGTCAGAAGACAACTTGTAGGAGTTAGTTCTTTACTTTCATCATGTGGATCTCAGGAACTAAATTCAGGTCTTCAGACTTGGCCACCACTGAGCGCTTTTTTCTTTCTTTTTTTTCATTTATTTTTATTTTTATTTTTACTGGTGTTTTGCCTGTATGTCTATGTGAGAGTGTTGGATCCTGGAGTTACAGACAGTTGTGAACTGTCATGTGGGTGCTAGGAATTGAACCCAGGTCCTCTGAAGGAGCAGTCAGTGCTCTTAACCACTGAGCCATCTCTCCAGCCCAAGCTGGTGAGCTCTTAATGGCCCTGTTTCTACTTCTCAGCCACTATGAATACTGGTTTACAAAGTTTTCATTTTCCCTTGGTATAAGGGTGGGAAAATTGTAAGGTCATATAGTAACTCCATGCTTATCTACAAAATGGGACTATTTCATATCATACTTAAAAATTAAGTCAAAATGGTCCACATATCTAAATGTAAGAGCTAAGTCAATAATATTTTTTTTCAAAATTTGCTGTACCATTTTACGTTCCTGTCATCAATGAACAAAAATTCCACTGTGCTAGCCAATACTTGTTAATTTTCTGGCTCATTTCTTTCAACTATCCTAATGGGTATGATGTGACATTGTGATTTAAGTTTGTATTTAGCTGATGATGTTGAACACCTTTTTTTTTTTATCAATTTTTATCCAATTTAAAATGTTCATTAGAAAGACATATATTTAGATTCTTCACCATCTCCATTTTGGGCTGTTTTATTTATTATTGGGCTATAATATTTCCTTGTGTATTCTGGAGACAATCTCTTTATCAAACATATGATTTGCAGATATTTTCTGCCAGTGTATAAAATATTTTTCCCTTGTTTATGGTGGTGTTTGAAACACAGAAGCTTAGCTTTAATCAATTTTGATTTGTTAACCTTCACTTTTATTGCATATAGTCCTGAAATCATTTCTAATAAGCTAGTGCTCTAATCAAAGTAATGGAGGTGCCAGGTGCCAGGTGTGGTGGCACACACCTTTAATCTCAGCAGTTGTGGCAGGTGGATCTCCTGTGAGGTCAAGGCTATCCTGGTCTACATAGTGAGTTCCAGGCCAGATGAGAGTTCACTGTGAGACCCTGTTTTGAACAACAAAAGACACTCTAGGTTTGTTTCTATGTTTTCTTCCAAGAATCTTATTGATTTAGCTCTTCTTACATTTAGATACGTGGTCCATTTTGAGTTAATTTTTAGATACGATATGAAATAGTCCCATTTATAGATATAGACTCTGGCACTTATACTTAGATTAATGCCCTTCTCCAAGGTCACATAGAAGGTCATTTTAAATCTTAGTCCTTTTGTTTTTTTACTGAGAGAGAGAGAGAGAGAATGTGCATGTAGCAGTGTGTGTGTGTGTGTGTGTGTACAGTTTGTGAGAGCCTGCTCTCTCTTTCTATCCAGTATGTGGGTTCTAGGATGAATCAGTGTGTCAAGTGTGGTACATCTCATGTACCTGAGAGCTTGCTCTTTATCTCCCAGGGTACCACAGGTTGCTCTTCCAGAAGTTTTCAAATAATTGTAGAAATTGATCTTATTGTTTGCTTTAGTGGAGTTGTTGTTGTTAGTTTTTATTTCATGTGCAGGGTGTTTTGTCCATTTGTATGTTGGTATATCATATGTGTATCTGGTGCCTGCAGAGGCCAAAAGAGTTCTAGACCCCCTGGAGCTGGAGTTACAGGTGGTTGTGAGTTAGCATGTGGGTCCTGGAAACTGAATCTGGGTCCTCTGCAAGAGCAGCCAGTGCTTTTCACTGCTGAGCCATCGCTCCAGTCCACCCCTCAGTTGTTAGCCTTTAAAAAAAAAGTTATAGAACAGCCAGGGACACACAGAGAAAGCCTGTCTCAACCACCCCCTGCCAAAGAATGATGACAGATGCTAATAATTCTCAATATTTAGTCAAGAACAGAATTAATCATCTACCAACTAGCCACATTAGTTTTCTAGCATCAGCTGATGGGCAGTGGAGTTGTTTCCTCGTTTTGACCGTTATTAATAATATGGGCAAAAACACTGGATCCCACCAGTCATGCTGAAGATAACAAAGCACTATAGTTCTTCCTATTTATCTACGTGTTGTGTTTGAGACGGAGTCTCACGTAGTCTAGGCTGGCTTTGGACTTGATACGTGGTCAAGGGTGACGTCAGATTTCATGGTCCTCCTGCCTCCACTTCCCTAGTGCTAGGATATCTGGCATGCGTCACCATGCCAGGTTGGTTCCTGTGTCACTGGGGATCCAGCCCATGGCTAGGCAGGCACTTTTTTTTCTTGCTTTTGTTGTTGTTTGCTTCTTTGTTGTTTTAAAGGCAGAGCCTCTATTTAGCCCTGGCTTGCATGGAACTCCCTGTGCAGACCAGTCTTGCCTTAAACTTACAGAGACTCACCTGCCTCTCCCTTCCTAGTGCTGGGGTTAAAGATGCCTGGCTCTATACCAACGTCTTAAATGAAGACTTGGCTTGCTGGTAGTCACAAAGGCTAGAGGAGTTTGGCGCTGGAACCAGCCTTTTTTTTTTTTTTTTTTTTTGCAGAGATTGCCATATTTTGTACTTTAAAAAAAATCTTGTTGGAGTTCACAGGATCTATATAGTACCTCCTCCCCTCTCCCACATTGGGGACTGGGGATATTTCAAAGCCCCAAACACTTAAATTTCATACTAGCTTCATTTTTTGACTTTGTGACCAGTAGTTTCTTCTGTCAGTCAAAAACCAATATTCAGATTTGTATCAGAGAACTTAACAGTTTGGTACTTTTATCTATAAGGAAAAGAATAATAGCTACTTCACAATTATTTGCACTTCCCAAGATTGCCCTGGATAATTGTCATGTCAGAGAAATGGCAGTAGGTCGTGTAAAGGCACCACCTACTGAGTGCCTGTTACTGTCAATCACAGCGACCCTGCAAGTTTCATAATGACGGAATTGAAGTTCAGTGGCATTAACTACCTGGCCCAAAGTGACACAGATACTAAGTGACAGGACTAGGATCTGAAAATAAGTCTCTTTGGCTCTAAAAACCATGCTGTTGGCAGAGGGAAAGGTCACAGTGCCCACGGTGCTTCTGTTCCCAAGTGGGGCTGAAGCTCCTCATGGTCTCCTCATACATGGCCCAGGCTGGCTCTGCATAACTCACAGCATGCTGATCTCATGCTCCCTTGACTTTAGTTTGGCAGTGTGTAGGGTGTTACTTTTCAGGTGATCTCTGGCTCTTTGCAGCTCACCCTGCTTCCTCACCCTGCCTGCTCTGCTTCCCATCTTTCCATCAGTGCCCTTTGCTTTCAACACAGCTCGTGCTTAGGGTCATCAGCGAAGGCTCCGGAAAGCACTCCTGGGATTTTTGTACTAGTATAACAGAGTGCCCGGACCTGGTATTTATTATAAAGGACAGAGGTTTGTTTGTTTGTTTCCTTTTTAAAAGAATTGTTTATTTTTGTATATGAGTGCTCCATTGTATGTACACAGGGGCATCAGATCACACTATAGATGGTTGTGAGCCACCGTGTGGTTGCTGGGAATTGAACTCAGGACCTTTGGAAGAACAGCCAGTGCTCCTAACCTCTGAGCCATCGTTCCAGTCCCTAGATCGACCTTTCTTTCTTTCTTTCTTTCTTTCTTTCTTTCTTTTAACATACTCTCTTTAATTTATTTTTATTATTTATCTATTTAACTATTTATATAGGATTCTGCCCATATATATGCCTACAGGCCAGAAGAAGGCACCAGATCTCATCATAGATGGTTGTGAGCCACTCTGTGGTTGCTGGGAATTGAACTCAAGACCTTTTGTAGAGCAGCTAGTGCTCTTAACCTCTGAGCCATCTCTCTAGTCCCCCATAAGTTTGTTTCTTACAGTTCCTGAAGTTGAAAATCCTAAAGTCTGAAGGCAATGCCTGGCCAGGACCTTTGTGCAGCATCATCTTATGACTGAAGGTGGGGCTTAAGGACCAGAGACGGCAAAAGAGATGATTCAGTAGTTGGCAGCTCTTCCAGAGGACCACCAATTTGGTTCCCAGAACCCATAAGGCAGTTCACAACCATCTGCAACTCTATTCCCAGGGCATCCAATGGCCTTTTCTGGCCTCTATAGGCATTGCACATACGGGGTGCATAGACCACATACAGAAGGATAAAACACCCATACACGCAGAAATAAAGGAAGAAAAAGTAAAAAGTAGAGAATGATAGAAGATACCAGATGGTAACCACTGACTTTCATACACACACACACACACACACACACACACACACACACATATGTACACACATGTGCACATGCACACACGTATACATGTACACATAACGCACACACAAAGCGAAATTAATTGTCCTTTCCTATGCTCTCTTTAGGCTGACTCAGTGCTTTTAAAAGGTTTTATTTAGCTGGGCAAGGTGGCATACGCCTGTAATCCCAGCACTCAGGAGGCAGAGGCAGGCGGATCTCTGTGAGCTCGAGGCCAGCCTGGTATACAAAGTGAGTCCAGGACAGCCAAGGCTACACAGAGAAACCCTGTCTCAACCCCCCAAAAGTTCTTTTTAATTTCATATGTTAAACATATATAATAAACACACATAATATACATATGTCTACACACACACACACATATATAGTATGTGCATGTGCATCCAGTGTCTGAGGAGGCCAGAGGTATTGGGTCCCCTGCAACTGGAGTTCCAGGTGGTTATGAGCTGCACGTGCATGCTGGGAACTGAACCTGGGTCTTCTGCAAGGAAAACTCTTTTAACTAAAGAGTCATTTCACTATCCCTGGAATAAGTCTTTAAAAAACAAGATTCATAGAAGAGATTGACAAGCTCCTCTTTGGATCCTGTCAGTGGTCAGAACTGAACTAGGGGAAAAAGAGAATTGTAAAATATTGTATTATTTTTGCTTTAAAGCCAACAATGAAGAAGTTGAAGGCTGGGTGGTGGTGGCGCAGACCTTTAATCTCAGCACAGGTAGAAACAGGTGATCTCTTTGAGTTCGAGGCCAGCCTGGTCTGCAAAAAGTATCCAGGACAGCCAGGGCTATAAGAGAAACCCTGTCTCGAAAAACCAAAACCAAAACCAAAAAAGAAATAAAGGAAAAGGAAAAAGAGCTTGGAAACAGTATCTGTCCTAGGCTATCTCTCTGCCATAGCAGGACACTTATACCACGCTATACACCACGTGATAGCACAGCGTTCCCTGCTGTACAGCTTTCTAACACACCCACACACAGAGCTTTCTCCTCACTGATGACAGACATGCTGTTGTCTGTCTTTAGTCTGTTTTATGAAAGGCAGCAAGAGAGCATAGTACAGATCTGTGAACAGAGCCCACACCATTATGAAAACCATTCTGATCACGCAGGAAAACAGCAGAATCCTATGGAATTATTTTAGGCCAATAGTTTTGTTTTCTATTTTTTTTTTCCTGACAGTGGAACTCATTTTCTAATGAGTCTAAAAGCAACAAGCAGTCAGGTGATACTTTTCCCTCTTTGTGCCTTTCCACTCTGGCTCTTCACGTTTTCTAGTATGAACATGTCTTGCTTTTATAATCAAGAGGGTTTTTTTTTTTTTTTTTTTTTAAATTACATGGCTGCTGCAGGAAGCTGAATTGCTTCATGATGACAAGGTTCAGGGACTAGTACAGATTGAAACAGATGGCTCCCTCTGTTGTAGTACCCCCTGGTGACCCTTTCACAACCAGGGGTTACCAAAGCACAGAGTGACCAAGGCTTCTTCACCATGAAATTATACAAGACAGCAGGAACCTTACTGACAAGCAGATGTGGCTTTCCCCCCCAAGTAGTGCTTTTCTTAATGAAATGGTTGCTTAGAAACCAGACCATAATAATAACTTTTCTATATTTAGTCTGTGAAATGATTCAGTTTGCGAAGTTATTAAGTCAGAGAATACTAATTAGATAGAACTGAACTCGCCCATTATTTCTTGTCTGGCAGCTCAGCAACTAAACAGTTAAATCAGCAGTGCTTCCTCCAGCATGTGTTTCTCCAGATGCTCCTCATAACAGGGGACCCACCAGGAAAATGACAGTTCCTGCTCCACTCTTAGCTGTGCCGCTTTGTAGTGGTTCGGTGGTGTCTGCTCTCTGACACTGTAGTTTGTGTCATGTACTGACCCATGTAGTATTTATTACGCTGTTGAGAAGATCAATTAGGTCAGTGGGTCAAACATTGTATGTGAACAAATGAAAATAAACTCTATTTACAATCCACTCACCAAAACAGCAGTGTGAAAAGACGGGGAAGCCAGGATTGAAGACGGTTTAGAACGACAGAACTTAGATGGAAATTCTGATGTGCTGTTACTGACCACAAAGAAACCCCCACCCCCACTCCGCCAGACAGGGTTTCTCTGTGTAGCCTGGCCTCGAACTCACAGAGATCCCCCTGCCTCTAGCTCCGACTCCGTAGTGCTGGGATTAAAGGTGAGCCTCACTGTGCCTGGCCAATAAAGAAATCATAATCTGTACTTTATTTGTCAGGTAATTAAGTCAAGTATTTTAGTCAGACATGGTAAATACCTATAATCCCAAGCAGAAGGTGGAGAATTCTAGTTGACCCTGTGCTACATAGTGAAAATCTGCCTAAACCAAACAAAAACCTTCAATTCAAACTAAATAAAATCTAGGGGAAAGTAGATTTCTGCCTTTTGTTGATGTGATGACCATTTAATTCATCTGTCACATAGTAACATGTTCAAAAGAATTTAAGGGGACTGGAGAGATGGCTCAGAGGTTAAGGGCACTGATGGCTCCTCCAGAGGTCCTCAGTTCAATTCCCAAAAACTACATGGTGGCTCACAACCATCTATAATGAGATCTGATGTGCTCTTCTGGCCTGCAGGTAGACTGCAGGCAGAGTACCGTATACATAATAATAAATAAATAAATCTTAAAAAAAAGAATTTAAAAATATTACAGAACTGAAAGAGCAGAGTGGCTGGCCGGAGTAACACCTGAAGAGAAAACCAGAGCTCCTAAGGTGTGAATTCAGCATAAGAACCTGCATTTTGCTGAAGACATTTGCCTGAAATTAAGCTGTGGGCAAGTTGCAGAAACGAAAACTTGGAGCAACTCTAAGTGAGAGTAAACAGCAAACACCCTCAAATCCTAAATTTAGACCTCTAAGAAGCCTACCTCAAGTCAGTCAGAAGTACTGCTGTGGACCCTGAACTGTGGCACACACCTGAATTCCTAGCATCTGGGGTATAGAGGCAGGAGGACCATATGCTGAAGGCTTAATCTAGACTCGATAGCAAGACACTGTTTTTTTTTTTTTTTTTTTTTGGCTTTTGGGTTTGTTTTGTTTTGTTTTTCAAGACAGGGTTTCTCTGTGTAACCTTGGTTGTTGTGGACTCACTATGTAGACCAGGCTGGCCTGGAACTCACAGTGATCCACCTGCCTCTGCCTCCCGAGTGCTGGGATTACAGGCGTGTGCCACCACCGCCCAGCTGTTTTTGTTTTTGTTTTTTTTTAATGTATTGTGGTTTTATGGATGTGTGACTGTAATATAAAATTTGACATTTGAACATTTTTAACAACTCACTGGTACGAATTACACTATTCCACTATTCCATAGCTATCACCACTACATTTCAAGCTTCGATCCCTCCAAATAAAAACACTATGGTGACTGTTACGGTAACACCTCATTTCTTCCTCCCTAATACTTCTTAAAGCACATAGTCACTAGTACACACTCACACATAACCAAACATAAGAAGAGAAGGCCTGATAATACTTCATGTTAGGTGTTAGATTTGTTGCTCACAAATTAGGAAGTAAGTCTGTGGGCTGGAGAGATGGCTCAGCAGTTAAAAGCACTGGCTGCTCTTACAGAGGACCTGGGTTCCCAATGCCCACTTGGCAGCTCATGGTTGTCTAACTACAGTTCTTGGGGCTCCGACACCCTTATACAGACACTCGTGCAGGCAAAATGCCAATGCACATAAAATAAAAACAAACTTAAAAAAAAAAGTAAATCTGCTTACTGTATTTAAAGAAATACAGGATAAACTTGACAATAACTTTAGGAAGTAAGAAGCAACAAAAAACAAACACGCCATCAAAGTGATTTTTTTTTAAAGGAACATCTAAAAAAAAAAAAAATAGAATAACTAAAAATTCAGAGTTTTGCAGCAAACACAGCCAGGGAGAGAATTAATGAACCAAAAGAGAAATTACAGGAAATGAACATAGAAATAGTATCTCTAGGCAGAGAAGTCAGGAAGAAAGATGAAAAGATCTGACTGGTCTCCTAAGGTTTTAAAACACGTCTGTGTCCAAAAGCCAACATAGTTTTACTTGAATTCAAAGTACACTCAAACAAGCAAAGCTTTCCTAGGAACATGGCAAGCATGGGTCTACTGAGACGGAAGGTGTATCTGTGGTTGCTCCGGGGCTCAGGATGAAAAAGGGAAAGTGACTAATGAGTGGGAAGCCTCCTTTTGGAGTGATGAAAATGTTCCAGAATTAAAGAGTGCTGGTGGTTGCACAACTCTTGTGAGTCTCCTAAAACCACTGAGTTATGCATGTAGGAATGACACGTTTAATGGCACATGAATTATATTGCACTGACCTTCTTCTCTTACCAAAAGGCAAGCAGTTAATATTTTCATCACATAAGGAGTTCCTAGATAGTAATAAGAAAAGTGCCTAGTAGATAAAAACCATAAATAGGCCATTTTAAAATGCAGCTTCCTGTTCTGGCTGAGTATCATGACACAGACTCCCTTGGTAAGAAAATTAAGTAGAACACTTTGAACTGCTATGTTGATAGTTGTACCTCTGAGGGGAATTCATCCTGAGGTGTAGGTGGGAGCTGGACCCTACAGTGGGTCTGTCTGAAAGCATAGCTGCGAACGCCTCCTTGAGCCTGCATGGCTGGCTTTGTAAAGAGCTGTGGAGGGGTGCCCTCTTAGTGGGAGCTTAGAGGTGAGTTTGTCTGGTTTGTGGAGTTTTGTTTGTTTAATTGGTTGGTTGGTTGGTTGGGGTTTTGTTTTGTTTGACACCATCTGTCCCAGGCTGGCCTCAAATTCACTTTGTAGCCAAATCCTGGGAACCTAGGGCTTGTGCATGCTAGGCAAGCCTTCTACCACACAGTTAATGTCACCAGACCCCCTTTTATTTAGTTTATTTAGTTTGTTTTGAGTCAAGGTCTCATGTAGCCTAGGCTACCTCCATCTGTCTATGTAGCAAAGGATGACCTTGAACTTCTTTCTGATGCTCCTACCTCCACCTTCTGAGTGCTGGGATTACACACTGTACCACCGGCCAGTTCCATGCAGTGCTGGGGCTGGAGCTCAGGGCTCCATGCCAACACTCACCAACTGTGCTACACCCCCAGCCAGTAGTGCTGTGCGCAACAATTCATCTGCTGTCTTCAGGAAGCCCTGCTTTCATTTTACATCCTTTCTCCAGTCCCCTTCTCTTCCCTTCTCCTTGAGCCTTTATGATGCACAAAGCATCCATAATAACCCACAATGTCTTGTGATCACCAACTGGAGAAGCTGTGCTGGTTACACTTGTATCATGACGGAACAGCATCCAGTGTCTGCTGATACGTGAATGAGAGAACTGCCCTCTGACTTACACTAACACTGTCTTCCAAATATGGTTTACGTCACAGCTTCAGATCACTTGTGTATATGCACATTTACCTCCTCTTTTGTTGTTGCAGCACTAAGGATTGAGCCTAGAGCCTACAGGCAAGCTCTATACAGTGAGTTATATCTCTAGCCCCCTTATAACTATTATTTTTGTGGGTGTGTGGTCTGCATGTTTGTGTGTATGGACATGGGCATACTTGGGGGAGGGGCATGCACATGAGTAGACATATATGTGTGAATGTGCTTACTGAGGCCTGAGGCTGACATTGAGTGTTTTTCTTGACCCCACTCCCCCTTATTCATGGGCAGGGTCTCTTGTTGAACCTTGAGCTTGCTGTCTCAGCCAGGCTGGCTAGCCAGATTGCTTTCCTGTCGCAGCTGAGTCCTGTGCTGAGATTACAGGTGTGCTGCCACAGCCACCCGTCCTCTAAGTGGACTCTGAAGGTTAGAACCTGCATCCTCAAGCTCATACACGCAACAAGCACTTTCCCCACTGAGCCATCTCTCCAGCCCTCTTCCTACCTTTCACTGTGATACACGGTCTCACCAAGTTGTCTGAGCTGGCTTTGAACTCACGTTGTAGTGCCCATAGCTCTTCTACCTGTTATATACAGCCTCTCAAGTAGCGGTGGCTACAGACCTGCACTACTGCGCCTGGGTCAATCCTATTTTTTTCCATGAGAGGGTTTCTCTGTGTGGCCTTGGCTATCTTGGACTCACTTTGTAGACCAGGCTTGCCTTGAACTCACAGCTATCTGCCTGTTTCTGCCTCCAGAGTGCTGGGATTAAAGGCGTGTACCACCACACCTGGCCACACCCCCCCTTTTTTTTTAAGTATTTACTTACTTGATGTGTGTGAGTGTTCTGCTCATGTATGTATGTAATGTATGTATGTGTATCACATGTGTCCCTGGTGCTGTAGAGGTTAGAAAAGGGCAGTGGATCTTCCGGAACTAGAGTTGTCAGCTGTTGTAAGCTGCTGTGTGAGCACTGGGAATTGAGCTGGGGTCATCCAAAACAGCAACAAGTGTTCTTACTCGCTGAGCCATCTCTCTAGTTCCCTCCATTCTCTTTTTAATGCAACTAATTTTTAAATTTTTATTTATTTTTTATTTTATGTGTATGTATGAATGCCTACATGTATGTGTGTGTACTATGTGCATGCCTGGTGCCCTTGGGGGCCAGAAGAGGGCATTGAATCTTCTGGAACTGAAGATACAGTTGTTGCAAGCTGCCTGGTATGGATGCTGGGAATCAAACCTGGGTGTGCTACAAGACCAGCAAGTGTTCTTAACCTTGGAGCCATCTCTCCAGACCCTTAACCTCAATGTTTAAATAATTATTTATTTCAACCATTTGATATATATACTTATTTGACTTTTTTTTTTTTTCCATTATTTTGAGACAGGGTTTTCTCTGTGTAGCCCTGGCTCTCTTGGACTTGCTTTGTAGACCAGGCTGGCCTCAAATAGCAATCTCCCTGCCTCTGCCTCCCAAGTGCTGGGATTAAAGGTATGTACCACCATACCCAGCAATGCATATATTCATATTATGCTTTTAAGGTTTTAAACATTAGCATCTGGGTCACTTTGATTTTTCAGTCATGGCCTCACTCTGTAGCCCAGGCTGGTTTAGAGCTCACCATGTAGCCCAGGCTGGCCTCAAATTTCTGGTCTTCTTGACTCAGTCTCCCAAGCCATGGGATCACAGATGTGCACCACCATACCTGAATAATTTTGTTTTACTTTATACTTCTTTGTAGTGTTTGAATCTTTTTCGTGACCTGTCATATTATCACTGTGGGAGGGAGTCAAGTTTTTGACTGTATATGAGTGCTTTGCCTGAATGTATACTGCTATGTGGTTGCTGGGAATCGAACCTGGATCCTCTGGTAGAACAACCAGTGCTCTTGACTCCTAAGCCTTCTCTCTAGTCCCCAGAATTACTTTTTTTTTCTTCCCGGAGAGAGGATTTCTCTGTCTTAGCCTTGGCTATCCTGGACTCACTTTGTAGACCAGGCTGGCCTCGAACTCACAGTGATCTGCCTGCCTCTGCCTCCCGAGTGCTGGGATTAAAGATGTGCGCCACCACGCCTGGCTCAGAGTTACTTTTTAATGGTCTTCTTTTCTCCTCTGCTTATAGGTGTCTTATTCTCCTTGCCTTTTGCTGTGCCTGTAACTGAACCCAGGGCCTCACACACACTAAGTAAATATTCTGCCACTAAGCCATACTGTCAGTTCTAAACACATCTTACTGTAAGTTGGCACTTACTATAGAATTTGATTCTGATGGATGAAAGTCCCTAACTAGGTGTGGTAACCCCTGAGGTTATAGGTGGAGTGTTCTTGTGTGTGCATGTTTTCAGGAGAGAAGGGATTCTGCAGTGTGTTAACGGTAGCCCTGCCATGTCTCTGGATGACGCTGTAGGTATAAGCCCTGCACGTCACGGTTGCTGGGTTTGCAATGATCACTTTCTCTAAGCCAGTTCTAGCCTGGAGTGCCTATCACCAGTGCTTGCCTAATCATCTCATTAGAACATCTGCTAGGCATAATTAAGGGAAAAGGGCACTTTAAGAAGTGCTCATATCCTGTCTCTCTGACTGGCTTATGGTGCCCCAGGTGAAAGGGGACCCTGAGCAAGTGGAAGACCAGCCCCATCTTGCCAGAGCTTTAGGCCAAGTGACTTCCATTAGTCAGCTGTGCTGATTCAGCAGCTTCCCCTTAGGCTGGAGGTGACTATGCCATTGGAAACCCAGTGCTCAGCTTGGCCCCTCCTGTCACGCCTGCCTGGCTTGTGGTTTGCAAGAGGTGTAGAGAGGGCTTTCTTACCAGGAGGTGACTCAAGGAGGGAATCAGCTAAAGTTCCCCAGAATGTCAGGTGCCCTTCTGCTCTTTTGTCAGTAAATGTCTCTTCTGTGCATTTTTACTCTGTGAAAGCTACGTAAAGAGAACTTAATGAGCTATAGAAATGATTCCTGAAAATAGTCTTGGGGGAATTAAATGAATGACATCTTTATTTCTCACTCATGATCAGCAGAAATGCAAGTTGCTCTGAATATATAGAGCAGTGATTACCTTCAAAGCTGTGCCCTCCCTTCCTCCTTCTTTCCCTCCTTCCCTCCTTTCTCCTTCCCTCCCTCCCTCCCTCCCTCCCTCTCTTCCTCCTGGTTTCAATCAGTATTAGGGCTGTTTTGTTCATACATAGCAAAACCTTTGATCATCATGGTGTTTTTGACAGTTTCCTTGGCTGTCTGTCTCACTTCCTCCCTTCTTTCCTTTTCTTTCCTCTCCTTTTCTCTCTTCTCCTTTCCTTTTCTTCCCTTCCCTCCCTCCCTCCCCTCTCTTTCTTCTTCCTTGTGTGTGTGAGAGGATTATGTGTGTATGTGTGTGAGCACCTTTGTGTGTATGTGTTGCATACATGTGTGCACCACGTGCTCCTGTGTAGGTCAGAGGTCAACTGCAGCAGTCAGGCCTGGATTCGCTCCTTGTTTGAGGTGGTCTCTGTTGTTACCCACTGCAAACCTCCCATCTCGCTGTAGGAGCGCTAGGACTGCAGCTGTGCAGTACCTTACCCAGTATCACATGAATTCTGAGGATCCAAACTTGGGCCCTTACACTTGCATAGTAAGCACTTTGCC
The DNA here is from genome assembly GCF_903995435.1 of Acomys russatus. Classification (NCBI taxonomy): domain Eukaryota; kingdom Metazoa; phylum Chordata; class Mammalia; order Rodentia; family Muridae; genus Acomys; species Acomys russatus. Next base: position 31,406,936 of record NC_067162.1, read on the forward strand.
CTCTGAGCTGTCTCCACAGCCCTCTTGATGGTTTTCTTGGTGCCTGCTCTCTTATTGCTTCTCTCTGGACTCACCCATATGTCCTTACTTGGTAGAGGCAGCCCTGACTAGGCAGACTGTATTTTGCAGTTCGGTCTTTGTTTATCTTTGGGGAGGCCAAGTAGAGGGCTTGCAGTGGCCTATAAAGCTCTTGTGGGTAAGGGAGTTTGAATAGCTGGTTAAAAAGCAGGCCAAAGCCCTCACTTTCCATTTCCCTTTTGTGTGACTCCTCTGGCTTAACAAATGCAGCAGCATTTCACATTAGAAACATTTGTAAATTTTATTAACATAACTATCTCCCTTTTTCACAAGCTAAATAAATATAGCAAGTGGGAAAAAGTTGTCCCCAGGAAGCTCAGCTGGGCCCTGTGAACGTGTACTTGGTATATAGAGTGTAAGGCACCTCCTTATGGACCTGAGTCTTTTAGAAAGTACATGTCCTGGAGCGAGGCTAGTGTTACCTGCACTTGAAAGCATGTGGTTTGCTATCTTTAGGGTTAGAATGCTGTGGTGCATGTACTAGTCTGATGGTTATTTCCCCGGGCACTGCTGCCAGGTGGGCTGTGGCAGAGCAGAGCAACTGAGTGTGGAGGATGACAGCTCTGCTTTGCCACGTGCCAGCTCTGTCCTCAACTCCCTGTTCTTCACTGTCTCCCTCAGTAAAATTAGAAATGGTAATGGAATCCTCTTCAGAGGACTGTCTAGCGCATTAATGGGATGGCTGCATGTGCAGTTCTTGGTGTGTGGAGAACACTCAGTGTGTGTTTGTGGTTTGCTGTTAGTTTCTTATGTAATATTTCATGGGGCGAGAGATGCTCGTTTTGAAAAGTGCTTGCCTTGCAGATCTGAGGCACTGGGGTTGATTTGATCCCTAGCATTCACATACAGACCAGATGTGACAGTGCACACTGATAATCCCAGTGCTGGGGAGGCAGAGACAGGATGAGGCTCCCCAGAGTTCACTAGCCAGGCTACTCAATTGGTGAGGTTTAGTGTGAGACCTTGTCTCAAAAACTGAAGTGGGCTACAAAGCCAGTCCAGGACAGCCACGGCTACACAGAGAAACCCAGTCTCAAAAAACAAACAAAACTAAAATGGAGAGTGACTAAGGAAGACAACTCATGTGACCACTGACTTCCACATTCATATTCACACATGGATGTCACAATCAAGGACAGGCATTGGAACACACACCTGTGTTCCCAGTGCTCAGGAGGTGGTATGACCAGAAACTCAAGTGCGGCCTTGGCTACATACAGAATTGCAGAGCCGTCTCTCCAGCTCTGTCTACTCATTTTCTGCACCTTAGATGTGGCCTGAGTACAAGCACAGGCGCATCCACAATACACCCATTCTCCTGACGTTTTCCCATGTGTTGGCTTGTTTGGTTTGGTTATGTTTCACTTTTTAAAAAAAATTATTTATTAATGGTTTGGGTATGGTGGCGCATGCCTTTAATACCAGCACTGGGGAGGCAGAAGTAGGCAGATCTCTATGAGATTGAGGTCAGCCTGGTCTACAAAGACAGTCCAGACCAACCAAGGCTACATAGAGAAACCCTGTCTCGGGGGGAAAAAAAGGGAACAATATTTATTTATTAGTATGTATATACAATGTTGTGCCTGCATGTACACCTGTAGAGAGTATCAGATCACATTATAGATAGTTGTGAGCCACCATGGGGTTGCTGGGAATTGAACTCAGGGCCTCTGAAAGAGCAGCCAGTGCTCTTAATCTCTGAGCCATCTTTCCAGCCCTGTGTTTTATGGTTTTTTGTTTGTTTGTTTGTTTGTTTGTTTGTTTAGATAGAGGCTCATATAGCCTGGACTGGCCTCCAACTCACTATGTAATGGAGTTTAGCTCTGAACTTATGATCCTTCTGCCTCTACCTCCCAAGTGTTGGGATGACACATGTGTGTTACCACATATAGCCATTCCTTCTCCTTTTTAAAAAGACCTGCCCTTTACAATTTCTTTTATATATATTTTTTTTTTTGTTTTTTATGTATGTGTAGGAATATTTTACTCACATATATGTATATGTACTGTGTGTGTACTTATCCATATAAGCCAGAAAAGAACGCCGGATCCCCTGGACCTGATGTTAGCATTGTAAGTTTCTGTGTGAGTGCTGGAAACTTAACCCTGGTTTTCTGCTAGAGTAACACGTGCTCTTAATCACTGGGCATTCTCTCTACCCCGCCCGATAACAACTTCTGACTTACCTCTGGGCAGGGTGTGCTGGTGGCTGTGTGGGTGTTCGTCAGTGGGCCAAGCTCCATGGCCAGGCTGTCTTCTACTCTTGCTTCTTCCAGTACCTGTGGCTAAGTTTTCCCAAGTGATCCAACAGTTCTGCCATGTCATTGTTCTGCTCCGTGTCCAGTCTGTTTCTCTGTGCTTCAGACATTTGTCTCTGTCTCTTTTTTTCCTTATTTGAGGATTTGCACCTTTCCATCCCCCCCCACCCCACCCCTTCATTCTTCCTCCTCTTCCCTCCCCCTCCTCCTTCATTGCCATTTGAATGAGATTTAAGGACGATGAAAACATAGATGTTTGTGGTTATTACGCCACATTTGGTCACAAATGTAGCTTAGATTTCCATGGCTATTCTGGGCGCATTTGATAAGTGTGTATTTCCTCTTTTAAGTACAGTTGAATTCTGAACACACTGTTCTAATCTCAGTTTTCCCTGAATAATGGGGCTTGGAATTAATTCCACAGCTCTTAAAAAGCTGCTGCTTCATTTTTGTGGGGGAGGGCTGCATCAGATTTTGCTGGATGAATGACCATGATTTAGCCAGCTCTCTATTCATGAACATTTAATTTGATTTGAGTCACTTCTATTATAAATAGTGCGACAGTGATGGTTTTATGCATAGTAATTATCTACTTGTACTGATGTGTGTGTTTGAATAAATTCTTAGAGTAGAATTTCTGACTTAATACAGAATTTAGATTATTTTTTAACCCAGTAGACCATTTTCTCAAGAATGCAAGACATTCTATGAAATGAGAAATACTTGGCTTTTTCCTCATTTAACTCATGGGAAGCCATTTTATTTTACACTGTAAGGGCAGCCAAAGCCAGTCTGGAGCTGAAACTCTGCCCTTGGCAGTGCATTTCCCCTCAACATTCGAGATATGCCATGCTATTTTAGTCCATTTTTTTAAAATCTAAAAGCCTAAAAAAGAAGATATGAAATATTTTCCTTTAGATTTCTGTTTAGCTTTATTGGGCACTTGTGAAATAGAGGGAGAATGAAAAGTTCAAGGTCATCCACAGCTACATAATAAGTTCAAGGTCAGCTTGGGCTACAGGAGAAACTGTCTCAAAAAAAAAAAAAAAAAAAAAAGGAAGAAAAGAAAAGAAATACCTAAAAATATAAAGGGGGCTAGATGTGGCTGTCCATGCTTTTAATCCTAATGCTTGGGAGGCAGAGGCAGGTGGCTACATAATGGAATCCTGTCTCCCTCTCCTCCATGTCCTCCTCCTCCTTTTTTTGGTTTTTCAAGACAGTTCTTTTTTTGTGTGTGTAGATCTTGCTGTACCTGTCTGAGATTCTATCTTAGAAGAGAGAGAGAGGGGAAAAGGTAGGAAGGGAGAAGAAAAGAAAATGTGGGAGCAAGATACTTCAGTAGGTAAAGGCACCTGCTGCCAAGCCCAGTGACCTGAGTTTTATCTCTGGGACCAACATGGTGGTTGGAAAGAACCAACTCCTGCAAGTTGTCCTCTGACCTCCACACATACACCATGGCACATGCACACACACATACATAAGTAAATGGCATACCATGTGATGTTTCAATACATGTACACAGTAATTTTCTGAGATATTGTATTCACTTATCATAGGGATCGTCCATGCGAAGTGTACAATTTAAGCTACAGAAGTAGTGAATGGCCCTGGGGTCAATTCCCAGCACTAGAAAAAAATAATCTGCACAATTCAAGAAATCTAAGTGTGGTACTGTGTGGCTATAATCCATCATTTGGGAGGCTGAGGAAGGAGGATAAGTTCAGTAGCCTGGCCTAAATTGTAGGGCTGTTCCTTAAAACAGTAGTAGCAACAGTTTGTTGTTGTTGCTTTTGTTTTTGTCATCACCAAGTGCTGGGATTTAAGGTATATGTCACCATACCCAGATATTATTTTCAAAGATTAAAAAATGTACGTGTGTGTGTGTGTATGTGTGTGCGCGCGTGCGCGTGTGTGTGTATACTGATGCTGGTGCCCTCAGAAGCCAAAGGCATCAGAGCCCCTGGAATTTGACGCTGCTTAGAACTGAACTCTGGTCCTCTGCAAGAGCAGTTCATACTCTTAACCACTGACCCATCTCTCTAGCCCCAAACAACAGTTTTTTTTTTTTCTAAAATATACAATTGAGTGGTCTTTATTATAGTCATGGGAGGCATACCATTTTGAAGGTCAGTTTTAGAATGTTTTAAATCACTGCAGAAAGACTCTGTATCCAGTAGCAGTCACTTATCACTCATACCCAACTCTCACAGCCTTAAGCGGCCACTCCATCTACTTTCTCTGTGTATAAAATCAGCCCCCATCTGCGCAGCCTGTATAAGCAGAGCTGCACAATCTGGTGGGTCCTGTGCCTTTTACAGCTTTGTCTGCTGAAGTGCCTGAGGAGTTTGGGTGAGTAGGTAGTTTTCCAGATTAAGTACGCACTTTGGGTGGTTGTTATCTGCCCAGGAAAAGGGAGTCAGATTAGTTTTGAAGTCAAGATGGCTTAGCAGGCTCTGGAGATAAAGGCAGTCAGCGCCACCATTTAGAGCTCTCCATGTTTACAGTCACTGAAGCCAGCCTGGCCCTACACTCACTCCTTCCTGCGGAAAGGCCTCCAGATCACTCGGCAGGACTAGGGATCATCTGGAGGTCACTGCTTCCATCAAATGGGTTTTTCTTTTATAATCGGAGTCAGGGCGGGGCAATGACTTTGCAACATTGGTTGTTTTATTACAAAACGGACTTTGAGGAAGAATTTCCCTGTTGAGCCAGTTCACCTGTGCCCTATCCTGTGCCCAGCACGGAGCACAATGTTCCTGTGCGGCTTCCCTTGAGTTTTGGCTTCACCTTGACTGTTTATACCCTCCCTGCTGCGTAGCACCCGGCTGCACTCCTCTCCTGTAGTCAGAGCGGAAGGCACCTAGATGGGTCGTGCAGATCCTACTGCCAGGGGGACCAGTGTGTCATGGTTCCTTGAAGCCTGTGCTGACTCAGAAGTTACCCCATTTTTCAAATTACAAAGGAAATTACCAAGTGGGAGGGACCAAAGGTTGTGTGTAGGCTACAACATAACCCCAGTATGACAAATTAGGAAAGCTTACAGGTAATAAACACCAATAAGTAAGTAAGTAAGTAAATACAACCTTCATCCTTTGAACTAGCGTGGTCCTCACCTTTATATATTCTTATCACTGCCAGGCGCTTCCTTTATCCCTGAGATAAACTCTCAGGTAAGAGCTGCATTCTGCAAGGAAGCCTCCAGCGGCAGCAAGAGGCCCTCGGCAGTTGTCTGCGGAGCGGGCCAGCAGGAAGATAAGCTTGGCAGGTGAATCCAGGATGGTGGGAAGTGAGGCTATGCTGAGCCCTTGGTGCCCTTTTTCTGGAAGAGTGGGGGCAGTTAATTCTGCCTGGTGTAGCTAAACTTCAGCATTACAGGAAGAGAAAGAAAATCTAATAGGGGGTGTCCTAGTTAGGGTCTCTATTGCTGTGATGAATCACCATGACTACAGCAACTTGGGGAGGAAAGAGGTTATTTGGCTTTTGCTTCCAAATCACAGTTCACCATTGAAGGAGGCCAGGATAGGAACTCAAACAGAGGAGAAACCTGGAGGCAGGGGCTGTGGCAGGAGCCATGGAGGGGTGCTGCTTACTGGCTTGCTCGGCCTACTTTCTCATAGAATGGAGAACCACCAGCTGAGGGGTGGCACCACCTACAATGGGCTGGGCCCTTCCCCCATTGATCACTAATTAAGAAAATGCCTTACTAGCCAGGTGAGGTGGCACATGCCTTTAATTCTAGCACTTGGGAGGTAGAGGCAGGCAGATCACTGTGAGTTCGAGGCCAGCCTGGTCTACAAAGTGAGTCAAGGGCAGCCAAATAAATAAATAAAATGCCTTGCAGCTGGAGCAGATGCATCTCTGAGTTCCAGGCCAGCCTGGTCTACAGAGTAAGTTCCAGGACAGCCAACACTACACATAGAAATGCTGTCTTGAAAACAAACAAAGAAACAATAATAAAGAAAAGAACTGACACAAATATAAGTTAGTATTTATTAGCTTATGTATCCAGAATGTCTAGTGAGTAGGGACAGAATTAGACCTGAGGCTCAGGGGGTCGATCTTCCCTTTCTCTCTTCTCTATGTTGGTGTTTTGCTGGGTGGGTTTTATCCTCCAGTGGCCACCGGGAACTCCAGGATACTAATTTAAACAAACCGGGGCTGGGGGCTACATTGTCTTGGAGTTCCAGCCTGGGTTCTGGAATCTAGCCTCCTTGCTGATCCCTGAACTGGTCATTGTGATGGGGATGGGGCAGAGTGTTGTAATTTGCCACCGTGGGGAATGAGTCCCAGCCAGAGGGAGGTCAAGTGGGTTGTTAGCACACTTTAATAGCACTCAGACAGAGACTGGGGAGTGGGGACCACTGATTCCCAAAGGAAGCCTATCAGGAGGGAGTAGATGGTGTGCACAGCCACATGTCTGAGCTTGTCTGAAGAAGCAAATAACTATTTCTGCTAAAGACTAGAGAGAGAGCAAATAGAAATAAACAATAGCAGGAGAGACATCAGGAAAAGATAGTTTCAGAAATGCTAGCTAAGACAGTTTTATACAGCAAACCCCATTTCCCCCTCGGTTCACTACAAAGTTATTACTCTACTCCTAAGGGAAACAAATCCACTGGGTTCTAAGTGAGAGCTCTCCTAAGTGAGAGCGGCTGCAGTGAACCATACTGAGCTGGGGGCGGCTTGCAGCTGCCACTTGCCAGTTCACTTTTCTTTGAGGTTTTTCCAGAATCTACAAGCTGTTTCCTTTCTCTTTCTTAGTAAACAATTCATTTACCTTTTCCTTAAGCCACTGACATATTTCCTATGCCGGAATACTCCCTGATGTTAGCTGGAACACCAAGGACTTCTCCATCGGGTTACATAATAGAGTGGACTACAGCTCTCTGTCACAGCCTGAAACTCCACATGAGCAGAGAGATTCCTGGGCTCCTTGAAATAGGGGTAATGAAGAAGCTAGAAAAGAGGGTGGAGGGCTGGAGAGATGGCTCAGTGGTTCAGAGCACTGACTGCTCTTCCAGAGGACCAGGGTTCAATTCCCAGCACCCACATGGCAGCTCACAACTGTCTGTAACTCCAGGATCTGGCACCCTCACACAGACATATATGCAGACAAAACACCAATGCACATAAATAAAAATAAATAAATTAAAAGAAAAAAGAAAAGATGGTGGCTAGACAGGGGCAGCCCTCAGCAGGTGCAGAGGGCAAACAGTGGCGTGATATGTAAATGTACCTCCTCCTCTTCCCCTCTTCCTCGTTAGTCTCCTTTTTCTCCTCTTTTTCTTTACGGCTTTTGAAACCGGTTCACTTTGTAGCCCAGCTGCTCTGGAATCTTCAATATGTAAACCAGACTGGCCTCAAACCTGTGGCCCTTCTGAGTACTGTGATTACAGGCGTAAACCACCACCATCTGCTGTTTTGAGCCCTTTTTACTCATTCATTTGTTGAATCATTAAGTAAGTAGTTATTGAACACCTACTGTGTGCTGGCCCATTTCTAGGCTTTCAGGATACAGTGGGAAACAAAATCCTTCACTCCGCAGCCGGCATTCCAAGGAGAAGGGCAGACAATCCGTAGAGCAGTTTGTCAGCTAACAGCAACACTATGTGCTGAGAAGAAAATAAAGCAGGGGAGAAGGGTCAAGTTATAGTGGAAGGAGACAGCTACTTCTTATTTTAAAACAGAGCTGGGCGTGGTGGCGCACGCCTTTAATCCCAGCACTCGGGAGGCAGAGGCAGGCGGATTGCTGTGAGTTCGAGGCCAGCCTGGTCTACAAAGGGAGTCCAGGACAGCCAAGGCTAACAGAGAGAGACCCTGTCTTGAAAAACAAACAAACAAACAAACAAACATCTATTTTAAAAGAGGACATGAGCTAGGAGTTGGGGAGCAAGCCGGCAATGTTTGCAGAGGAGAAGCCCTTGCAGTAACAGGAAGTGAGGCCCAGATATAGAGCCAGAGCAGACTGCTGTGCTAAAAATCAAAAATAACAACAACAATAAAACCCAAGGAGGGCAGAATTGTTCAGGACACGTGAGCAAAGAGCAGTATGTTTAAAGAGAGTTCCTTGGATTATGGAGAGAGGGGTGGGGCGGGAGGGAGAGTAGGCAGTGGAGGGGGAAGAGAGAAACCATTGAGGGCTGGGGCAGAAAAATGAAGGGGCCTGATGCCTGATTTATTTGTTTGGTTTCTGTTCGTAGCCTTGGCTGTCCTGGCTCAGGAGACCAAATTGGCCTCGAACTTGTCTGTCTCTGCCTCCCAAGTGCTGAGGTTAAAGATGTGCGCCGCCACCACCACTCAGCCTAATTTGTATTTTTAAACAGTTTTTCCCGCTGCAGTGAGGAGTAAGGGTAGAAGCAGGCAGAACAACTAGAGGGTTGCTGAGTAAACGTGGACCTGGCCCTGGGGACCTGAGAGGTTTAGACCTCTCAGGGAGTCTCAGGGAGACCTCTGAGGCTGATTCCTTCTCTGTGTGTGCTCTATGGCTGCAGGAGAAACGCACACACTTCTTTAGAGGGGGTAACCTTTGCTCCCTGAACTAGTTCGGGGACCATCAGCCTTATCCTTCCTTCACTGCATCCCTGCTGAGGTTGCTGGGCTCAGATGTGGCAGCACTCTTGTAGGGTACATACTGTGGAGGCCCTGCCATGGATGGGGGAAGGGATCCAGGAAAATCAGCCTTAAGATGAGATCTAATACCTTTCATGCCCAGAAGACTCTGAAAATGGGAAACCTGCTCTCACACTTTTACTTTTGCAAGAGAAATCACACAGCTATAGCAAAGGCAGGAAGCTCTGCTGTATTTTAGGCTGATGTCCACAGAACATCTGCTCATCAAACCCTAGAATCTTAAAATCCAGAGACTCCCTAGTGGACCCTTGCTGCTGTGCAAATTCAGACAGTGCCGTGTAGAGACTTGGTTTTACTGCAGATATCCACAGAGAGTCCACAGATCACAGAATGTCCATGCAATACCTTAGAGCCCTGGCTAGGATTAGCAAAGCCAGGGACCAGAGCTTCCAGTCATCACCATCCACTTATAAGGGTCATCTAGCCAAACAGAGTGCAGCCTTGGCCTGCAGAGTTATAGGTGTCTTGAAATGTCTTTGTGTGGGCTGGTGAGATGGCTCCCAGAGAAAAGGTGTCTGCCGCCAAGCCTGATGGCCTGAGTTCAATACCCAGGACGCATGTAAATGATAGGACAGAAATGGCTTCTACAACTTTATTCTACACATACACACACACACACACACACACACACACACACACACACACACACACTCACACACTCTCTCTCTCACCTGAATTAATAAATGTAAAAATAGATAAATAAATCTTTGTATTCATCCCATCACAGGATATCTAGATTTACTCACCTTTCCATCCTAAATAATGAATTCTTTGTTTCGACCCCAGGGGTTGCCCTTCTCTCAGATGTGTGCCCTGAGGAAATCTTGGTTGACCTATTGACCAAATACGACAGCGGCAAAGACAAGCACACTCCCGAGACCAGAATGAAAGTTGGAGAGGTCCTGATGCGAGTTGTCAGAGCATTAGGTGAGTTTTCTGTTAGTTTTGGTTTTGGTTTTGGCTTCCATTCCATTCCTCTGAAACAGAGCAGTGTGGTTTTAAAATCTTTGGGTACTGGAAGGGGCACCCTACCCCTACAGGTGGGGAGGTCAGGGGTGGTGATGAACTGTTTAGGTATCGAGCACATGTTCAGCAAGTAAACCCATGAGAAGATCGTTTCGTTTCCTATAGCTGCGTAGTTTCCTTCTCAAGAGCTGTGTTTTCGGGGAGGCAGAGGCAGGCGGATCTCTGAGTCCAAGGCCGGCCTGGTCTACAAAGCGAGGCCAAGACAGCCAGGGCTGTTACACAGAGAAACACTGTCTCGAAAAACAAAAACAAAAAACAAAACCGCTTTACATGAAATTACTTTCAGTTTATGCATACTCAAAACAGAAGTGAACTTTGCGTTTATAGTTGTACATATTCAAATATTGCAAAGTTCAGAAAATTACAAAATCTGAGTGACTCCGATCCTCTGCTGTTACCTGTGCTGGTGTGCCAGGTGCACAGAGGAAACAACTTGGAGTTCTTTAAAGGGAAATATGGCTTGTTTGTATGGCACAAGCAGTATTCTTATCTCGCTGATGTTGGGGAGGTCCTTGTGAACGGCAGCATTATGAAGCTTGCCTAATGCACACCTGGTTGCATTGCGTGGACCTTGCTCCTGCCCACTGTCCTCAGCGTGTAGTGGTGGGGAAGGAGCTGTGACGAAGTAGTGTCACCTGCTCTTGGTTTGGATGTGTGGCAGAGGTGGGCAGATCTCTGTAAGTTCAAGGCCAGCATGGTCTGCATATTAAGTTCCAGGCTAGTCAGGCCTACAAAGCGAGGCCCTATCTCAGAAATCAGTGGCACTCGGGGTACTTCCTGTTAGTCAAATCAGAAACACACAGTAACCCCAGAAGCTTCCTTTGCCCTTTCTAGGCTGCACCTGCCGCTGAGATAAGCAATCTTCGGAATTTTTAAAAATCATTTTCAATTTACATTGATTGTTCTTGAACCTCGTTTTAATGGAACGAAATCCCTGTTTCTGATACGCTGGGAAAGCCAGACAGGTCTGACTTTAGGCTCACCTTGTAAACACGCTGTACTTCCTGTGGCCGAGCATTAAGGGGCACACCAGTGTCAGGGCGTCCCACTCTTAGTGATGCTGAGTTGGCGTGCTTGTTATAAACCTGTTAACTGCCGTGGGCTCAGTACTCACGGACAGTCTTACCTGGATACGTTGGGTTTTGTTTTCTGAGTTTTGGCAGTTTTTTTACTTCTTTGGCTTTTTGAGATTATAGTTGCATCATTGTCCTCTTCCTTTCCCTCCCTCTTAACCCATATACCTTTCCTTGCTCCTTCAAAGTCATGGCCTTTTTTTTTTATCAGTTGTTATTACAGCATATGTGTGTGTATATATGTATATAGATATATACACACACATATATATGTGTGTGTATGTATTTTTTTCCCAAATATTACCTTCTCAGTCTGTGTAATGTTATTTGTGTGTGTATTTTCAAGGTTGACCATTTGGTGTTAGAAAAGCAATAGGTCGGGTGTGGGGGCGCAGCCTCTGATCCCAGCACCCGGGAGGCAGAGGCAGGCAGATCACTGTGAGTTTGAGGCCAGCCTGGTCTACAGAACAGCCAAGGCTACACAGAGAAACCCTGTCTTGGGGGGTAAAACCCACAAAAAAGAAAAAGAAAAGCAATTGGTGTGCTTTTCACTGGGGAAGACTGTGTCTCTCACCCCCAGCATTCCTTAGTTGCCTGTAATTCTTTGTGTACGGTTCAGGCTTCAGGCTCTTTCCCCTGTCCGCTTTGGCAAGTCTGTTGCTGTGTTCAGCTCATGCTTAGGAAGTCATGTTTGTGAAACTTTTGTTTTGTTTTGTTTTTTTACGAAGCCCCACTTTATAGCCCAGGTTGGCCTCAAACTCACAATCTTCCTGCTTCAGTTTCTAGGATTATAGCTATGTTTCACCATATCAGGCAGGATTTGATTTTTAAAAAGGTTTATTTTATTATTTTTTAACTCTGTGTATGTGTGAGGGTGGGTGCTTTGGAAATTAGAGGCATTGGATCCCCAGCCCTGGAGTTGCAGACCATGAGCCATCTGATGTGGGTGCTGGCAGCTGAACCCAGGTCCTCTGTAAGAGAAGCATGCAGTCTTAGGCAGATGGATCTCCATGAGTTCAAGTCCAGCCTGGTCTACAGAGCAAGTTCTAGGACAGCCAAGGCTACATAGAGAAAACCTGTATTGAAAAATCAAAACCAAAAAAGAGAAGCATGCAGTCTTAACTGCTGAGCCATCTCTCCAGCCTTACACTGTCAGTTTTGAAAGCCTGTGTATTTAAAGATCTTGAATCATTGATGTTTGTATTATAGATATTTTCTTCTTCAGTTGTTAATCTTTTAGTTTTGTTTCTGAAACAAGAGTTCTGGTTTGTTGTTTTTTTAATGTTTTGTTTTGGTATATGTAAATCTTTCCCTTTATGACTTATTTCTTATATAGCTAGGTCTTCCAAACTATGACTATTTAAGCATGAATGTGTATGTCTTTATCTCTCCCTTTTGATGTAGAGAACATTGTGGTAGGATTTTGGCTTAGTCTGTCTCTTTAAAGGGACTATTCATTTTTTTTTTTAACCTTTAGAAATGTAATCTTAACACATTGTTAAGTTACCAATCATCCCGAATGTTTTTCCATCTGTTTCCTCTTGTGTGGTCCAATGTTGATATTGACAATAACCTGTGGGCTATTATGTACCATTGCATTAAAAAAAAAAAAAAAAAAAAAAGAACTAGGAAAATGTAAGATGTTAAACTGGGTGTGGTGATGCACGCTTGTAATCCTAGCACTGAGAGGTGGGGGTCTGGAGATCCAGTGTGTCCTCCTCTACACAGGGAGTTGGAGGCCAGCTGGGATTTCATGAGACCCTGCCTCAAAAATAACGACCAACCAACCAGCCGGATTAGTTAAAGCCAGGCTGCCTGCTCGTCCCACAGGTTGCTCACAGCTGTGTAAACTCCAGGGGACATCTGTGTAGGAATGACAAGCCCCAAAATTGTCTGTTCCTCAACCTAGGGAGTCTTTCCAGTGCCCCAAGTAACTGCCAACTTGTCTCACAATCTAAGTTGGATTTCTGGCTATTAGGCTTAACTACTCATTCATAAAAACTTATTCATCCCTGGGGGCTGGAGGAATAAATGGCGTAGCAGATAAAAGCACGTGCTGCTCTCCCCAGGGACCTGAGTTCGATTCCTGGCACCCATTATCAAGCAGCTGACTTAATGCCTATAAGTCCAGCTCTGGCTCCACAAGCACCTGCGCTGTGATGTGCACATACAACCACACAGCCCTCACACACATAGAAATGTAATTGTAAAAATAAACATTTTCAAAAATTGTTCACTCATTTCTATAAAACATCTACAAGTTCTCTTACAATTGAGGATTTATTACACAGCTAGCTTCCTCTACTTCCTACCAACCAAGCTACATCTTTTTCCTTTTGATATGGGTTGTTGAGATTCAAACTGATGGCCTCGTGCGTTCCAGGCAAGGGCCCAACCACTGAGACAGGGCTACCTGCCCTTAGAGCCCATGGCCGCCTCTGAAGGAGCTGTGTGTATCTATGTTTTAGCCTCCTTGTCTTCCTTCTACCTTTAGGACCACAAGTTGAACTACTAACTACTCCCTGTGTTTAGAGGACATTTCACTTCATGTCCCTTTCAAACATTTTAAGGAATAGGTGAAAATAATAGTTGGTTTTTGTTGTTGTTGTTGTTGTTATTTTGTCTTTAAAATTTGTTTGGTTGAGTTTTGATGCTAGGGTTTGAACTCAGGACCTTACCCAAGCTAAGCATGCACTTGACAAAGGAGTCACATTTAGCATCCTGGAGTGGTCTTTTATTTAGATGTGGCTCCTTTTAAGTCACATGAATATACATAGAAACATAAGACACATATCTACAGAGACACACAAGCACAGTCATAGACAGACAGACAGACACACACACACACATGTGCATGTGCACCCTGCCAAGTGTAATCCAGTCAGCATGGGTGTGGTTCAGTTCCACAAGCCTTTATACTAATATAATTTGGGAACACTAATGTGGTCAAAGCTAAAGGCTGAAGCCCAGACTAATTTATTATTTTATTTCAAAATGAATAAATAGACGTTTCTCATCCCCCAACTATATGGTAACACATGGTCATTTCAGACCATCTTTAAAAAAAATATTTGAAAGTATTTAAAAGAAAGCTTTCATCCATCATTTTCCTACTAGCAGTAACCACCCTTGGATTACAATTTACTGATCAATGCTGAGGACTGGGCCTAGTGCTTGTGTGTGTGGGCTATACCACTGAGCTGCAGTGCCAACCTTCAGGTTAGGGTTTTATGATTTTTATTTCTCAGAATTCTATTTACACGTATATTCCTGTTTTTATCTAGCATTATTCATGAATACTTTTCTTTTTTAAGTTTATTTATTTATTCTGTGGTGTATCTCTCTGTATCTTTGTGTGTGTGTTTCTCTGTGTATGTGTCCATATGTGTGTATGTATGTGTCTGTGTTTGTGTGTTTATGTGTGTTTCTCTGTGTGTATATGTGTCCATATGTGTGTATGTGTGTGTCTGTGTTTGTGTATTTATGTTTCTCTGTGTGTACATGTGTATGTGTCCGTGTGTGTCTATGTTTGTGTATTTATGTGTTTCTCTGTGTGTGCATGTGTATGTGTCCGTATGTGTGTATGTGTGTGTCTGTGTGTGTTTATGTGTTTCTCTGTGTGTGCAGTGTATGTGTCTATGTATGTATATGTGCGTTTTTCTGTGTGTGTGTGTGTGTGTGTTTGTAGGTCGGAGGACAGCGTGAGGCACTTCTCTTCCTTCAGCATGAAGCTCCCAAGTGCTTTTACCTTCTCAGTCATCACTACAACCTGTTTTCTTTCTTTGTCCATTCCTTTCTGGCTTGCTTTCTCTCATTCTCTTTTGTTTTCTTTATAATGGGCCTTGCTGTGTTGCTGGGGCTATCCTTGAACTCCTGGACTCAAGCTCTCCCCTTCTCAGTTCAAATGTGCACTACCATGCCCAGTTTGTGAGTACCTTGCTTCCCTTTTCTTTTAATTAATTAATTAATTATTTTTATGTGTGCGGGTATTTTGCCTACATATGTGTCTGTGCAGTATGTGCGTGCAGTGCCTGCAGAATTCAGAAAAGGGCATCAGATCCTCTGGAACTGGGGTCACAAACAGCTGTGAGCTGCCATATGGGTGCTGGGAACTGAGCTAGGGTCCTCTGGAAGAGCAGCCAGTGCTCTTAGCCACTTAGCCATCTCTCCAAGCCCCTCATGAGTACCTTTTATATTAATAAATGCCTTCCTGAAAATGCAGTGAGTAACAGTTGTATTATAACCAATGACCTGCATGGTCTGTGGTTTTATTTAGTTATCTTTTAGGGAGATATTCTCTAATTAGGCTGTTCCAGTTTCTTTCTGATTATAAGGAGAATGCTGCTGGTTTTTCTGTTCACTCCCTTTGGTGAACCTTTGATTCCTTTCTCAGAAATGGCCCCTGGGGAAGAAATGATTAGGTGAGAGTACATGTGTGCTTTTAAGACTCTTCAGTTTTAGGGCAATGCTTTCCTTCAGAAATATGCACCTTAGCCAGGTAGTGGTGGTGCATGCCTTTAATCCCAGCACTTGGGAGGCAGAGGCAGGTGGATGTCTGTGAGTTCAAGGCCAGCCTGGTCTACAAAGTGAGTTCAGGACAGTCAAGGCTACACAGAGAAACCCTGTCTCAAAAAACCAAAAAGAAAGAAAGAAATATGCATCTTGATAGCAATGAATGAGACTGTCAGTGTCTCCCAGAGAAAATTTCTTTGATGGCTTCACATTATATTTCCAAACCCTGAGGCCAGCCTGGTCTACAAAGAGAGTCCAGAACAGCCAAGGCAATACAGAGAAACCCTGTCTCAAAAAACCAAAAAAACAAAAAATAAATAAAATTGCAAAGCCAGCCATTTGTCTCTAACTGTGTGTGCCTTTGCTGCACAACGAACCAGGAAACATGGGATGCCTGACTCAGTGGGAGCCTCTTCCAGAGAAGCTGCAGTCTGATGGCATTGCTGTACAGCAGAAAAAACAGCACGTCTTAATTATTTTTAGAGGGAGTATGTAGTCTTGTAATCAGCAAGCTCAGGCAGGTTCCCGTTTGCAACATCAAAGGCTTCTGAAGAGGAGAGTGGAAGGCCTTGGTCACACTGTTTTCTCTGGAGTTTGCCTGTAGGACACATCAGAATCTGGATTTGAATGAGGATGGAACAGAGGAGTCAATTATGGATCTTTGTTGGCGTATGCCACAGCAGGTGGAATTTCCAAGAATCCTGAGGCAAAACAGTGCCTTCTCTCAACACACTCTGTATTCCAGAAAAAGGGTGGGTCTGGGCTTTAGGGTGTATTTCTAACTGTTGAAACTTGCAAAACTCCCTGTCAACCCTTTTCCATGCTGCAGGCTTGGAATTTATGTTTAGGGCTAGCAATCACTTTGCCCCTCCAACTTCATTCAAGTGATGAGCAACTCAGGATCCACGTCTCTCCCACCCCATCCAGCTCCAGGATAAAGCCCATAATCTGATTTTAGAAAACCTATAATCTGTCCGGAGACTAGAGTATTCAGGCTCAGATCCTGCTCTGACAACCCATCTTCTAGCCAATTATAGAAAACAAAGGAAAATGAACATAGTCAGACTTAATATCCACACGCTCAGTTTCTGTTAATTCAACCAGCCATAAATTGACAATATTCTTTTAAAAATTGTGTGCACTAAACATGTGTACAATTTTTTTTCTTAAAATTATCCCCCAGCAGTAAAGTAGAACAGCTATGCATATAGCGCTTACATTACACTAGATATTGTAAGCAATCTAGAGATGACTGAAGCATCTAGGAAGCTGTGTGTAGGTTTTTATAAGGGACTTTCTCTCATGCAGATTTTTGAATCCGCCAGCAGATCCTGAAACCAGTCCCTCACAGATACCAAGTGACAGCTGTAATTGGATTTGTCTAACATGCTGTGATAAGTTCCAGTTGGGCTAGCCTGGTAATTAAGACGACGGTAGTAACTATTCAATAGCGACATAATATTTTACAGGATGATGTGTTATAATTCATACCAGATTCAACTAAATTTGTGACCTCTTTCCAAAGTGAAAGTTATTTTTTTCATTTGCTTTGCTTGCAAAGAGTAAAACTTTCTTGTTTCAAGAAATACAAAGCTGGGCATGGTAGCACACACCTTTAATCCCAGCAGTGGGAACATAGAGGCAGGCAGATCTCTGACTTGGAGGTGTGCCTGGTCAATGTAACGAGTTCCAGGATAGCCAGGGCTTGTCTAAAACAATAACAACAATAAACAAACCAAGATGGGCATAGTGACATAGCTTCAGTCCCAGCACTTGAGAGGCAGAGGCAGGTGGGTGTCTGTGAGTTTGAGGCCAGCCTGGTCTACAGAGGAAGTTTCAGGCCAGAAACAAGGAGCTACAAGGAAAGACCTCATCTCAAAAAGGGGAGACCCCATCTCAGAAAAAAGAAAGAAAGAAAGAAAGAAAGAAAGAAAGAAAGAAAGAAAGAAAGAAAAAGAAAGAAAAAAGAAAGAAAGAAAGAAAGAAAGAAAAGAAAGAAAGAAAGAAAGAAAGAAAGAAAAAATAATAGATATAATTTGGCCTAGTGATATGGCCCAGTGGGAGAGTGCTTGCTTAGTTTATGGAGGTCCTGAATATTTTTCCCAGTTAAAAAAAAGTGCACTCCAGCATTAATGTGTTCTCTCATTACATGACCTGATGACTAGTCAGAGGAAGGTGAAATAAATCACCTTCAGAAGCTTGTTGTTGTGATAGGCTAATGGGAAGGCTCAGTGCTTGCCTCTGAGTCTGAGGATTTACATGGTAGGTGCATGACTGCCACATATGTGTGGTGGCGTGCACATGTGTGCACATGCACAAGTAGATAGGTTTACATTTAAATTCTGTTAAGGAGTTGATTGTTGCTTCTGCAGTGCTGTGTTTGTTGAACCCAATGCCCCTTGTCTCCTAAGTAAGTGCTCTACTGCTCAGCTGCATGCCCAGCCCTGAGGTACCTGCCTCTGCCGAGCTGATTTAAAGCTGCACTGTCATTTACACACAAATGTCATGGGAATCTAATCCGGTAGTTTGCCCAGCTAGCTTTACACTTGTTATACTTTTTTTTTTTTTTAAATAACACATCTTGCTAATATAGCCTTGATTGGCCTTAACCTCATAATCTTCCTGTCTTGGCCTCCTGAATGGTAGGTTTGTAGATATTACAATTGTACCTGGCACTGAGTTTTATTTTTGATTTTTTTTTTAATTAATGTGGAATAAGATTAATCATGATTTTTCAAGCTTTGTTTCTATTGCCTAAATTACTTTCATGATTGATTGTCTAATCCTAAGCCATTGTGTTCCTTGGTTAAACCTTGTGTAGTGTAGTATACTACTAGTTTGTCTGATCGTGTTTTGTTACACATTTGTGCCTTTTTTTGTGAAAGGCCTATAGTGTATAGTCTCAGATATTGGGAGTGGGTGGGTATGGTTTCCTTATATCCTTGTTTTGGGTTTGTTTTAGGGCAATTTTGTCTTCAAAATGATTTATAAATTAGCCTCTGCTCTATTTTTTTAAAAAAGCTTTTGAGTCCAGGACATGGTGGCACATGCCTTTACTTGGGAGGCAGAGACAGGCAGATCTATGAAGCCAGCCTGGTCTATGAGTGAGTCTAGGACAGCCAGGACTCTGTTACACAGAGAAATCCTGTCTTGAAAAACAAAAACAAACAAACAAACAAAACAGATTTTGCATAGAGTTTATTGTTTACTTCTAAATAATTTATAGAATTTACTTATGAAGACATTCGGTAGTTCTCACTATGTGTGAGTTTTTGTTGATGATGATTTTTGTTTTTTATTGAAGCGGATATCACTCTGAAGCACAGGCTGGTCTAAAGTTCTCCATGCAGCCCATGCTGCCTCAGCCTTTCAGATCTGGGATCACAGGTGGGAGCCACTGTACCCAGCTGAAAGTTTTTAAATTTCTCTTGTACACATAGGACTATCAGATTTTCTTCTTTTTCTCCTCCTCCTCCTCCTCCTCCTTTTGTTTTCTGAGACAGGGTTTCTCTGTGTAGCCTTGGCTGTCCTGGACTCGCTTTGTAGGCTAGGCTGGCCTTGAACTCACAGCGATCCACCTGCCTCTGCCTCCCGAGTCCTGGGATTATAGGCCACCACGCCCAGCTGAGCTAGCTTTTCAATCTCATCAATTTCTCCAGTCGTTTTTTGGCTCTTGGTTTCTATCTTCTATTTCTCTTTTCTTCTATTTTAATCATCTATCATTGCAACACAAATTACCTGGAAACACAGTCAATTAAAATAACAAAATATTATGTTCCAGTTCCTGTAGAGTAGGTGTCCAGCAAGGCTTTGCTGAGTGTCTTGCCTCTCCTGAGGCTGTGGTCAAGGAAGCTGGGCTGTAGAACTGAAGACAGAACCAATTTCAGTTTAATTCATTTTGCTGGTGACAATTTTTTTAGTCTGTTGGACCAAAGACTTCAGCTTTGTTTTATCATCCTTTGCTTTTTTTTTTTTTTTTTTTTTTTTTTAAGATCCCTGAATGCTCAGGGCTTTTTAAAAAAGATTTATTTATTTATTTATTATGTATACAGTGCTCTGCCTTTACGTACACCTGCACACCAGAAACAAGCAGTAGATCTCATTATAGACGGTTGTGAGCCACTGTGTGGTTGCTAGGAATTGAACTCAGGACCTCTAGAAGAGCAGACAGGATCTTAACCTCTGAGCCATCTCTCCAGTCCTCATCCTTTGCTTTTTATAATTAGTGTGTGTGGTCTATTGTATGTTTGTGTTGGGTGTCTGTATGGATGATTTTGTGTATATGATTGTGGTGTTACTGTGGGTGTGCATACACATACATGTGCATGCTGGTACATACACACAGCTGAAACCCTGTCTCAAGGGGGGAAAAAAGTAACTAGCAGGTACATCCACACATGTATGTGAAAACTAGAGGTAAACATTGGTGACTTCCTCCCTCACTTGCCACCTTTTTTTATTTAAACAAAATCTTATGTAGCCCAGGATGGCCTTGAACTTAGTATGTAGCTGAGACTCATTATTCTTTTTAAAAAACATTTATATTTATTTTAATTGTGTGTATATGTATGTGGGATATGTGCACATGTGAGTGCAGGTTCCCTCAAAGGCCAGAAGAAGGCATCAGTTTCCCTAAACTTATAAAAGGCTATGAGAGCACACAACATGTGTGCTAGGAACCAGGCTCAGGTCCTCTACAAGAACAGTATATGCCCTTAATTATTGAGCCATCTCTTCACCCCATTTATTATTATTGTTGTTGTTGTTGTTGTTGTTTTTCCAGACAGAGTTTCTCTGTGTATCCCTGGCTGCCCTGGTCTTGCTTTGTAGACCAGGATGGCCACAAACTCACCTTGATCCACCTGCTTCTGCCTCCCTAAGTGCTGGGATTAGAGGCATGCACTACTGCACCTAGCTTGTTTTATTATTTTTAATCATCAGTTTTGTCTTATTTAGCGAATAGTGTTGGGTAGCTTGGGAGTATCAAGCTAGGTAGAGAGCATGGAGCCATACTACAGAAGATCTTGAAAGTCGGGCAAGATAATTTAGACTTGATGTCATGGGCATTTGGGAAACAATACGAGGAAAGAAATTTAGGTGTGGTTGGCAGGGGCTTGAAGAATGTTTTTAAAAAAGGAAAGTTAACCCAGAAGCAGAAAGACTCACATGGTATATACTCGCTTATAATTGGGCACTAGCCCAAAAGGCACGTCCCATGAAAGTCTTCACTTATCAGGAGATTGGGATAGATGTGAGGACATCTTACTGAGACTCTTGGTAAGAGAAATATAGGAGATGGGGAAATAGAAGAACCCAGAGGTCCTAGAAACCTACAGGAAGAACATCTTGACAGGTGGATCGGGGCCCAGGGTGGTCTGCTCAAACTATTGCACTAACCAAGGACAATCCAATAGTAAACATCGAACTCCTACTCTGATCTAGCCAATGGACAGAACGTTCTCCACAGTTATATGGAGAGTGGGGACTGACTCTGACATAAACTCTGGTGCCCCATATTTGACTACCTCCACTTGGTGGAGAGGCCTGATGGCACTCAGAGAAAGAATAAGCAGTCTACCAAGATGAGACTTGATAGCCTATGACCATATAGTGGGGAAGAGGTCCCCCTCTGTCATAGACCTAAGGGAGGGCAATAGGGTGAAAGCGGGAGGGAGGGAGGAACAGGAGGATACAGGTGATGGGATAACAATTTAGATGTAATCTGAATAAGTTAACTTTTTTTTTAAAAAGGAGAGCTTGGAGTCAGATAGATAGCTGAGAGGTTGCAATGGTATTTTATGGCACAAAGAGCACAGGATTTGACTAGAGGTATGTGTTGAAAATGATTTTTGAAAAATAGCTATGATAGTACTTCAGGGGAAGAGCTGAGAGACTGCTATCTTTTTGTCCAATATCTAGTGGATATAGAATTATCATTCCTCTAACAACTGTTGTTCTCAGAAGATGCTGAAAGACTCAAATGAGCCGGGCATGGTGGTGCACACTTTTAATCCCAGCACTCAGGAGACAGAGGCAGAGGCAGCCTGATCTCTGTGAGTTTGAGGCCAGCCTGGTCTACAAAATGAGTCTAGAACAGCCAGGGCTGTTTACAGAGAGATACTTTATCTCAAAATACCAAAAAAGTAAACAAAGGCTCAAGTGGAATGGTATATATGAACCCACTGACACACAAGTGTTGTTACAGAGATGTATTTACCCTGTATTAACTCTGGTAGTGGGGATTTCAGGTACCGAAGTGGACAGGACAGCCACTGGGCACAGAATAAGAATTTGATGTATATGGACTTAGTGTTGGGTGCATTTTGCCTTTATTGGGGTGTGCATTGTGACCTCTGTGCCACGATCCCTTGAATTTCTTTCTTGGCTCGTAACATGAAGCGGTGTAGACAAGTTACATAGCCCCGTTCCTTGTGTGTCCATTGGTGGTAATTTCAGCAACTACCCGAGTGGGCTGTTAGAAAGTTAAGCCAGATCACACATGTAAAGTGCTCAGAACCAGCGTCTTCCATAGTCAGGGTAGGTAACTGTGGCATATGGTCTTGTTTCTGTTTGAGCACCTCACATTTCCTCATTCTCCCAGCAAGAAGCCCTCAATCACTGTGAAGTGTGTGATTAACCTGTCCTGCCCTGGAGCACAAGCCACACTAGGCCGTGTATACCACGGCAGTTGCTGGGCTGCATGTTTGAACTGTGCACCTTCCCGTAACTCTGGAACTGGCCTATAGTTGGCTTTGATTGTTATTAGTTCTAGAAGGTGACAGGTTCCAAGAATGAGTGACTTCCTCAGAGCCACACTGATCAGAAACTCAGATTAGATTAGAAAGAGCCTGCCCTTGGCCTTTTAAAAAGTATAAAAGTGGGCAATGATCTGTTTGGCTTAAGAGCCACAATCTGTAGAACTCTACCATTCCCACATGCAAAGCCCACTTCTGATGAACTGTGACAAAAAAAAAAAAGGTTCATAAATACGATAAGAACACACAACTCGGGCTGGAGAGATGGTTCAGAGGTTAAGAGCATTCAGAGGACATAAATCAATGTTTTATTTTGGGGGGGGCGTGGGGTGGGGGAACAGGATCTCACTATGTAGCTCCAGCTGTTCTGGAACTCAATATGTGGAAGAGGCTTGAACTCACAGAGGTCCATATGCCTCTGCCTCCCAAAAGGCAAAGCCACAAAGCCTGACTTTTGTTAATTTTTAAAAAAGATTTATTTACTTATTTATGTATACAATATTCTGCCTGCATGTGTGCGAGCCCACCAGAAGAGGTACTAGATCTCATTATAGATGGTTGTGAGTTACCCTGTGGTTGCTGGGAATTAAACTCAGCTAGTGCGCTTAACCTCTGGGCCATCTCTCCAGCCCTAGTTGTGTGTTCTTACAGTATTTATGAATCTATTTTTTATTGTCCTGGTTCATCAGAGGTGGGGCTTTATGGGTGGGAATGGTAGAGTTCCACAGATTGTGACTCTTAAGCCAAACATAGGTCACTGCCCACTTTTATACTTTTTATAAGTTAAGAATGAATTTCTCACCCAGGCCGTTGTGGCAGCACGCCTTTAATCTCAGCACTTGAGAGGCAGAGGCAGGTGGATCGTGTGAGTTCGAGGCCAGCCTGGTCTACAAAGTGAGTCCAGGACAGCCAAAGCTACACAGAGAAACCCTGTCTCGAAAAAAAAAAAAAAAAAGAATCTCTCAATTTTATATAGTTGAGGAGGGAGAGAAGAATCTTTTGTGTCATCATTTTATAATTATGTTCAGTGCAGATTGCAGTGTCCACAAATAAAGCTTCACAAAAACAGTCTCATTCATTTACATATTTTCTGTGGCTTCAAAGCTGTGTAGTAGCAACTGAAAGTGAGCAAAGTCAGAGGCATCCACAGAAAGGCTGCTGACCTTTAGGGCACCACTGCCCGAGTTCACAGTGTGCTGCTATGGCAACCCTTCGCTGTTTGCTCTCCAACAGTTACTCATCTTTCTAAGTTATTCCTGTCTTAGGTTTTAGTTTGTCTTTCCCATATAAAGCTTTGTCTCCTACATTCAAGAGCGGAACCCTTACCTTTTATACTTTGATCTCTTTAAAGAGACATTAAGTAGGAATTGCAATTCTTTTCTAAAAATGACCAGCGACGTGAGTCACCGGCTGGAAGGTACCAGATGCCATTGGCAAGGCAATCCTTCTTTAAAGCTAACAACTAATTGTATTGCATGCCTCCCCATTGTACTCTGTTATTTTTGCTTTTGGTATTCTCATACTTTTTTCCCAGCTCATTCTCTTATTCCAATTTAGACTTGCTTCGTTGTATATGTGAGAGAATGTGGAACAGCTAAGCACTCAATTCACTCTTCTTTTTGCAATTTTTGAAATAGACTTTTGCATTTATTTTGGCTTTTTAAATTGCAAAGAACTAAACCAGAAATCTGATTAAAAGACAGTATTTCTCTAGGAATAAAATATTACTTTTTTTCATGTAGCACTTTATGTAGTAAGAATTGATTTCTCAGCACTTGGAAGATACTCTTAATTTTTTTTGTGGATCGGTAGATTTCTTGCCTGCATAGGCAAAAGAGGGCACCAGATCCCCAAAACTGTAGTTACGGATAGTTGTGAGCCACATTGTGGTTGCTGAGAACGGGTCCTCTGGAAGAGCAGCCAATTCTCTTAACTGCTGAACCATCTTTCCAGCCCCCATGTTAATAATTTAAGCATAAAATTATTCTTAGGCCACAGACTTCCTAATTTATACTTGTCAATGTGATAAATCCAGGGCCTGGGATTCAGTTGTAAAATTCTTCCAAACATGAGGATTTGAGTTTGGATCCCCAGTACTTATGTAAAAACCAGATAAGGCCTGTATCTGTAGACCTTGCACTGGAGGGGTGTTGTGCAGAGCAATAGGAGGAGACACTTGAGCTGGGTGTGGTGGCACACACCTTTAATCCCAGCACTCAGGAGGCAGAGGCAGGCAGCTACTGTGAGTTCGAGGCCAGCCTGGTGTACAGAGTGAGTCCAGGATGGCCAAGGCTACACAGAGAAAGAAGCAGTAGCTCAGTAACTCTTGCCATGTGAGTTTGAACATTTATGTAGCAAATTAAATTCATTAAATCATCTGAATAGTTTTAATACTTTTATAATCACAGAATGCAAAAAATTCTTCATTTAAGTCTATATTTTGTATCCTCTTTTATCTTTTGAAATGACTTTCTATAAGCCAGACTTTTCCTTCTTGTGATCACATTTCTGGATTTTAAATTCAACTCTTGAAGACAGTTTCTGGAGTCTGTTAGTGCCTGGGGCTACTTTTTCAGGGGACCAGATCTGTTTGACTTGTCGACACAGTGACTTTGTGCAGATTGAAGCCCATCTGGGGGTCAGTGAGCTGTCCAGATAGAATAACCAATTTGTTAATCCGTAACTGCACCATTCTGGGCCCCTCCTGTTAAACCTACATGACTGTAGCACGCTGGGCAAGAACCCACTGATAGAAAGAATTTCCTGTCCATTGTTTGGCTCTGTCAGTGAGATATTTATCTCTGGTCTTTATTTGTACATCACTGCTCTCTGAAGAGATGAAAAGAAAACAGTTTTGTAAGTTCAAATGTGAGTTAGGACCTCAGTCACTCCCTCGGCACCTCTTGTCTTCTTTCTTCTCTCTCCCATTTAAAACTTTTCTGGCCAGTGTGGTGGCACACACCTTTAATCCCAGCACTCAGGAGGCAAAGGCAGGTAGATCTCTGAGTGTGAGGCCAGCCTGGTCTACAAAGTGAGTCTGGGACAGCAAAGTCTAGGACAGCCAAGACTACCCAGAGAAACCCTGTACTGAAAAACAAATAGAAAAGAAAAGATAAGAAAGTAATCAGTTTTCAAAAGCTGTTCTACCTTCAACTCTCATTCTTCCAAAGCTTATAAAAAGCAAGTGGGAGGTGTATTGAGATTTACTGGGCTGAGGGACACAGTACAGTAGGTGAAGAGTTTGCCTAATGTGCATGGTGCCCTGGAGTCCATCCCCAGCAGTACTTCAGCTGGGTTTGATGGTGCGAGTCTCTGTCATCCCAGCACGCTGGAGGTGGAGGCAGGAGCATCAGAAGTTCAAGGCCATCCTGAGCTATCTGGAGATTTTTGAGACCCTGTCTTAAACACAACACTTAAAGCATCTATTAATGTGTAGGTAACAGTGTTCTGTTGTGTTATTGGAGGGTTATTTTGCGTGCTTCAATAGTGGGCTGTCTAACCCAAAGGAATAGCATTTGAATGATTAGCTGGGCTCTGAAGCAGTGTAATGAGCTGTTTGCCAGTGCATTGCCTTAACCACTCAGCCTCCTCACTAGTAGAAATATGTGGAAGGGGCTGGAGAGATGGCTTAGCCATTAAGAGTGTGAACCACTCTCCCAGAGGTCTGAGCTCCCAGCGTCCATGTCAGGCAGCTCACACCACCTGTAACTTCATTTCCAGCGAGTCGTGACTCCATAGGCAACTGCATACATGTGTGCAGGTGTGCTCATGTACACATAATTAAAGTAGTTTTAAAAGAAATATTTGGAGATAAGAAGTTGTCTCAGTGTCTTTGAAACATTCTTGATAGATTACTGGTACCAACAACAGTCCTGTCCGGGCTGCATCACTCCTACCTATTTCAACTTCTGTGTGGTTTATACCTTGTGTCACAGGGATCCTGCCGTGGTCTCCCTGAAGCATGTCACAGTATGCATACAATTTGCATCTGAGTCATTCTTGCTTTGGTGGTCCATGTGATGAGGCAACGAGGTGCAGTGAACCAAAGTCAGGAAAGAGCCTAGAAATCTTAACTGACTTGCTGTAGTTCAGGGTCACCTCTTGGTCATATTACTTTACGAAAGAGGATGGCGGGACAAATGAAAAAGTAGCAGGCCAACAGCCGTAGGGAGAAGAGTGGGTCCTGACATGTAGACACCATTAGGGGCACTCCATCCAGGGACTACCCAGCATTCCTGCCCAGTGACTACTGTGACCTGCCTGCCTGACAAGCCCCATCAAGACAGAGGGTGGCTCTAGCAGGCATCTCTGCAGTGCCCTCCCCGAGCATCCGTTCGTGGCTTCACCAGCTTTCACGGGCCATTTACCAGTTTCCTCTTCTGGTTAGGAAATCAGAAGTGTGCAGCCTTGTAACTAAGAAAGAAGGGAGTGGTAATGAATACTTTTGAGAATAAGAAAGAAGAGGTGAGGAATCTTGTTCTCTTGAGCCTAGAACCAGTCGGGTCCCAGTCCTTCGCCGGGGCTGTTAAGTGGAAACGCTGTCTGCCATGCACTAAAGGCCCTCTTTCCCGTTGCCCGTTGTTCACTGCCGTTTTCAAGACTTAAGCACTGCTGCTCTCTTGCTCATGCCTTATAAGCTAAACAAAGAAATATGAAGATTATAAGGACCTTGAAATGTCAGAGCCATGGAGCAGTCAGTTGGCCACGTTCATGCCCTTTGTTTTAGAACGGAAGTTCCTGCAGTTCTTAATGGTGAGCCAAGTAAATGTCCCTGTGGCCGGAGAAAGAGCCCTCTGCCTGGGAACGGAGTCGGCTTTTGAAAGTAGCTGGTGACCCAGGAGCAACCTCTTTTCAAGTTTACTTTTGTGACTTGTGACACAAGGCTATAACTTTTTTTTTTCTTTTGGTTTTTTGAGACAGGGTTTCTCTGTGTAGCCTTGGCTGTCCTGGCTGGTCTCGAGTTCACAGTGATCCGCCTGCTTCTGCCTCCCAAGTGCTGGGATTAAATGCGTGTGCCACCATGCCCGCTTGCTATTACTTTTTTTTTTTGTTGTTGTTTTTTTAACCTACCTCAAAATCTTAGTTGTTTAAACAAGGCATACTGGCCCTTTGCAGCTAAAATGTCTTCAGGTGCACACAGCTTTGTCTCAGTGGCGTCTTGTCAGCCTCACACCTACGTGTGCTACAGTCCTCAGGTTTCTTAGCAGCTCTGTGGAAAGGAAAGGAGAATGAAATCAGAAAAGTGATTGTTAAAGATCCAGATTTACCCATGATTGTTTTTAAATGATGAGTTCCATCAAAAGTTAATTGTATTTAAATTGTTTCATTTCTAAATGGCTTTGACAGAGGAAATCCTGCCTGTAAGATGTGCTGTGTTGGGCTGATTTTCTTGTGACCTTGACAGAATCACAATCTGTTGACTCTGGTACACATGGCAACTGGTCGGTTTATCATAGCAAGGACAGAAGCAGCAGGTGACAGATCAGATCTTATCATGTCTCCTGTTTGCTCCTTTGGGTCATCAGGAACATGCTGTAATGTCACGTGGCCCTGCAGGGGTCACTGTGCCTGTGGTTTGCTGATTTCTGAACTAATGGGAATCCAGACAGGGGGAAATTATTTCTTCCTTTTTGCAGTTATCGACTTACTGATATGAAACACATGTAGTTTTGGGTTTTGTTTTTGTTTTTTCTATTTTACACTATTAGACAGGCAAGTCCAAGGCAGGGTTAACTCTTTTCCACTTTCTTTTACTATGTGCTTAATTTTTCACCTACTAAAGTAATCTCTTCTTATGAAATTGTTCAGACGAATTTGAATTCTTTCGTAATCTCCTTGAGCACACAGCTGTTTGTTTCTCAGTAAGGTGATTGCTAGCTTCCAGGGCAGAAAGGGAGCTGTAGATAGCCAGGTGTTACGATGATTTCATGAGGTAAAAGCCCTTAGAGCTAGCCGGTGACAGATGGCTGACCAGGACCTACTCAGGCTTCTCTGTGTTCACCTGCCTGAGCTGTTGGGAATTGTCCGAAGGAAGGATGGCATCTCTCCAGCTCCAGTTTCCCAGGTATCTCCTAGTCAGTAGCCAACTGTCCGCAGAGGACTTCCTGAATGTAGGGGGGGGGGGGGATTTGAAGTTGTTGTTCATAAAGCCCATAAGACAGGCATATTGTTAAGAAGACAAGAGAACAGTGACTGTTTGCCTGAGTCAGGAGGCACTTGTGTGCCATTATCCAGACAAAAGGTCTCAAATAAGATTCAAATGAAGCAAGAGGGACATCTCATCTAGGTGAGTGGGGGGGGGGGGCAGCAGCCAAAGTCCCCTCCAGATGGGACAGTTGTGGTTTTGTTGCTTCAGTAGATTCCAAGGAATAATAGTGGGTACTTTAGGGACCCAGATTTTAATTTACTATTAAACAAGTTGGTCAACAGATATGAAATACACTCAGTATATAACCTGGAGAATATAAACTGCTAATGAAAATAGTGGGGTTTTTTGGGGGGGTTGTTTTTTGTCTTTTCAAAACAGGGTTTCTCTATATAGTCCTGGCTATCCTGAAGCTCATCCAGGCTGGCCTTGAACTCAGAGTGCTGGGATTAAAGGTATCAGCCAGCACTGCCTGCCTTGATTTTTGTTTTTTCAGTAGGTTGGTAGGTATCTAAAGAAGACTTAGCTTTTTTTTTTTTTTTTATCATCGGTATGTGTGTGTACAAGTACAAGAATGTACAAATATAAGAGTGATTCTGGATACCAAAATATTGATCCAGTTAATTTTTTCTTAAGGGAAATTACTAACTAAATATATATATGTGTGTGTGTATATATATATATATATTTTTTTTTAATCAAACATTACAAAATTAATTTGGAGTCAGACAGTGGTGATGCATATTATAATCCCAGCATTCAGGAGGCAGAGGCAGGTGGATCTCTGAGTTTAGTCCAGCCTGGCTTACAGAGTGAGTTCCAGAACAGCTAGTGTTACTCAGAGAGACCTTGTCTTGAAAATAAATAAATAAATAAAGTAAGTAAGTAAGTAAGTAAGTAAGTAATAGTTAATTTGGAACCCGCTTTACTAATATGTACTGTAAGTCAAGATAAAAAGAGTCTGGAGAGCTGGGTCTGGGTGGCGCACGCCTTTAATCCCAGCACTCAGGAAGGCAGAGGAAGATGGATCTCTGTGAGTTCAAGGCCAGCCTGGTCTACAAAGTAAGTCTGGGACAGCTAAAGCTACACAGAGAAACCTGTCTCAGGGAAAAAAAGAAAAAAAGAAAAAAAAGAAGGCCTATGTTCAGTTGTAGCCCTGAAAGCTATGCTCCTTAGACTGTGTGTATTCACTTTGTCCTCCATAGAAACCTGGTCAGATGAATTCTGCCTAGAGACTGGATACATACAAACATCCTTGAGACCCTAATCATGTGGCACGGTAGGAGCAAGGGAGAGAAACGATTAGTGAGCACCAACCAGAGCCCCAGAAAGTTCCCCTGTAAGACCAATTTTGAGAAAGGGTGTGACCAATCTAGTGTGTGTGGAATAAGGTGTTGGGTGGCCCAGAGCAAGCTGACTGGGTGCAGTGCAGTCTTGGGTGCTCACCCACAGAGACAACTGGTTCTTAGGTGTAGGTGGAGAGTGCCCTTGGATGGTTGCTCATTTTGAAAGGAGTTAGGAAACTTATAAGGGCAGGGGCTTATGTAAGTCAAAGACTACACTGTAGCTTTGTTAATGTACCTAGTGTGCTCTTGGCTTGGGTGGAAGATAAGTGTGAAACAGCCATATGATTTTTATGAATATAATATGGATATTACTTGTTCTGATAATACAGTTAGATGATAGGAGTATGGCTTCTGTAGTCCACTCTGCTTCACTCCCTAGATCCTCAGGTGGCTTTTCCTTCAAGGCTGCATCTGAGAGCTTTTGATGAGCTTTCCACAACCCCTCTTCTCTATTCCTCTTCATAGGGCTGCTTTCTGCTAGAATTCTTACTTAGGGTTTATTGTGTTTTTAATATGTTAATTTTATGTAGGTGTGTGCATATGAGTGCAGGTCCCCACAGAGGCCAGAGGAAGGGGTTAGACCCCTGGGAAATGTAGTTATTGGCAGTTGTGAGCCACCTGATGTGGGTGCTGGGACCTGAACCCAGGCCCTTTGGAAGAGCAGTGCGTACTTGTAACCACTGGGCCATCTCTCCAGCCCTGTCATGCTATCAGATTGCTGGATTAGGGCTGGGAATGTGGCAGGGTAGTAGAATGCTTGCCTGGCATGTGTGAGACCTTAGTTCAATTATCACAGCTACCAGGACACCCTGCCCCCCCCAAATACCAAATACCAACAATAACAACAAAAAGATTTGCTGATTGAACTGATAAGACACCCCTTAGAATTCTTCCTTCACTTTTTCTCTTCTAATAAATTTTGTTCCTTTTTTTCTTAATTGGATAATGAGAGCTATGTTTTCCTTTCTTGACTTAGCTACTAGTTTTGAGTTCATTTGCAATAACTATACGTAGCTTGGTATGTCTGCAGTTCTCGCTTACTGTAGAGTTGTACAGTATTCATTTTAGGGCTGCAGATGTGGCTCGCTTGGTAGAAGGTGGCTGAACGTGCACAAGGCCCTGGGCTTGATCTCCATCACTGTATAAGTTGGCCGTGATAGCACATTTCTACAACTCTAGCACTTGAAAGGAAGAGGCTGGAGGATCACAAGTTCAAGGTCATTCTCAACTATTTAGGGAGTTTGAGGCCAGCCTGGGCTATATGAAACCCTGTCTCAAAAAATAATTTTAGCCAGGTGGTGGTGGTGGTGCATGCGCCTTTAATCCCAGCAGAGGCAGGCAGATCTCTGTGAGTTCGAGGCCAGTCTGGTCTACAAATCAAGTCCAGGACATCTAGGGCTACACAGAAAAACCTTATCTGGGAAGAAATAACTTAATAATGCCTGATTTCAGTATTATATATCATCAGTTGCAATCAGAGCAATGAAGAATAGTAAGTGAACCGAGTAATGAGTAGGAGAGGGAAGTCATACCAAGAACACTGCTGGGTTGGTGAAATAATGCTGACTCTGGGTTGGAGAGATGGCACATTGGTCAAGAGCACTAGCCGCTCTTCCAGAGGACCTGTGTTCAATTTCCAGCATGGCTCACCGCTATCTGTAATTTCAGTTCCAGGGGATCTAACACCTTCTTCTGGCCTCTGTGGGAACTGCATACACATGGTACACAGACACCCATGCTGGCAAAATACCTTTACCTATAAAATAAAATAGTAACGCTTATGCTTATGATGATGATTGATGATGTCTCTATTCTTAGTAGAAAAGAAGCCAGATTGCTGTTCTGAGCCGGGCAGTGGTGGTACATGCCTTTAATTCCTGCACTTGGGAGGCAGAAGCAGGCAGATCTCTGAGTTTGAGGCCTCAGTTGAGGCTAAGTTCCAGGACAGTGGGGCTACACATAGAAATTCTGTTTCGATAGATAGATAGGTAGGTAGGTAGATAGATATAGATAGATGGATTGATCAGAGCATCTCCATGGTACCACACGGTCAGTTTTTCCTTCAGTGTTGTTTTCAATTAGGCATGAGTGTCATGGCGGGGGGAGCTGTTTCTGTAAATATGATTGGTCTTAGTACTTAAGACAGTACCTGTAATAAATTAACAAATTAGGCTGGGGATGGTAGAACACATGCCTAGAATGCACAAGGCTCTAAGTTTGATCCCTAGCATGTAAAAATTAAGGAATCAGGAATGTAGACACATCTCTGTAATGTCAGCACTTGGCAGGAAGAGGCAGAAGGATCAGGAGTTCAAGGCCAGTCTTTGCTACACTGTAAGACTGAGGCCAACCTGGACTATGTTATTCTTTTTGTTTGTTTGTTTTTGTTTTTTTCAAGACATGGTTTCTCTGTGTAGCTTTGGCTGTCCTAGACTCACTTTATAGACCAGGTTGGCCTTGAATTCAGTGATCCGCCTGCCTCTGCCTCCCAAGTGCTGGGATTAAAGGCGTGCACCATCATGCCCGGCAATTCTTAATAATAATGATTATGTATTTAATACCTAATTATATAATAGTGATACTGCTGGAAAGATGGCTCTGTGGTTAAGAGTGCCTGCTGCTCTTCCAGCAGACTACAGTTAGGTCCCCAGCACCCACATCAGGTGGTCACAACCACCTGTAACTCCAGCTCCAGGGATCTGATGCCTTCCTGTAGCCTCATGCATGGCATGCATATATACAAACACATGAGTTTTTAAATTTTTTAGCTTTAAATATTAACAAAAATTAATAAACTAAGCTCAGCATAAGGCTCACATGTGTAAGAAGATCAATGCATTGCCATTATTTTGAGGCCGTTCTGGGCTATATCATGAGTTCCAGACCAACCTGAGCTACAGTGAAACCCTATCAATAATCATCATCATCATCATCATCATCATCATCTAGTAATTAATTTAACACATATTTATTTATTTATTTTCAAGACAGGGTTTCTCTGTGTAGCCTTGAATGTCCTAGACTTACTTTGTAGACCAGGCTGGCCTTGAACTTACAGAGATCCACCTGCCTCTGCCTCCTGAGTGCTGGGATTACAGGTATGCACCACCATGCCCAGCTAAAAAAATATATATATTTTTTTTTTTTGGTTTTTTTGAGACAGGGTTTCTCTGTGTAGCCTTGGCTGCCTGGACTCATGTTGTAGACGAGGCTGGCCTCAAACTCACAGCAATCCACCAGCCTCTGCCTCCCGAGTGCTGGGATTAAAGGTGTGCACCACCACGCCCGACAACACATATTTATTTTAAATCTTTGCATTAGCCACTAACTTGGTTCTCTTATGCTCACCTTTTTCAACCTGTACTTTCTGTCCCTTCTGGACTTCCAGACTTTTAAATTTTTTCCTGTGCGTTCCTTCCTGACAAGGAGCCTACTGGCTTTGACTATATAAACTCACAGCACAGGGCTCACAGATATTGCCTCCTCTTCTTTCCTGGGACTCTTAACTCTTACTTCCCCTTAACTAAACCAAATGACTCACCAACCCACAGATCTATAACCAGAAGAGTCAGAAAGGTCTTGTCTCTCTGGCTTATCTCTACTCTGCTCAAAGAAACGAAGTGATTTGCCCAAGGTCACACAGCTAATTGGAGCAGAGGCCACACTAGAACCCGACCCTGGATCTATATTACACTCTACAGAATGAGCAAGCCCTTCTTACTCCAGAAAGGGAAAGTACTGTAAGAAAAGTAAAAGAATACGTATTCCTTTTAGTTGTAAATATCCTTTTTTTGTTTTGTTTCCAGACGGGGGTTCTCTGTGTAGCCTGGCTGTCCTGGACTTTCTTTGTAGGCCAGGCTGGCCTCGAACTCACAGAGATCCACCTGATTTAAAGGCATGAGTCACCACACATTGCTAATTGTAAATATCTTGAGTACGATATATTATAGGACTTAAATGTCAGACAACCTAAGTTTTATCATGTTTATTCTCTTTATTCTCTTTATTCTTTGGATAACTTTTTTGAAGATCTCATGTATCCCAATTGGCCTTGAACTTGCTTTGTAATTGAGTTTTTTATCTTCCTGCCTCTTCTGAATGCTGGGACTGTGGACCTCTACCACACTGAGCTTTAGTCAGTGCCAGGCATCCAACCCAGCACTGCTGGGCATGCTGGACAAGCACTCTGCCCACTGAGCTCCGTCCCAGCCCTGAGTATGTTCTGTTTTCTCTGCTGAACATAGACTGTGGCAGAATCCTCACTGAGTCAGTGTTGACGTTAACAGGGCAGAGTGAGACACAGACCCACATGGAGTGTGCTGGGACCACAGTTGTCAGCACTTGTCTGTTTGCACCCACCATCTAAACTCTGGGCCCTTTAAAAGCTAAAGGTGATACTTGATTAACTTTTATATCTAAAGAACATTAGCGTATCTAGCAGAGAGATACATAGGATATGTAGCCCAGTCTGCCTTGACGCCCACTGTGGTGTTCAAGCTGACTTTGAATACAAGAGTTTTCTTGAGCCTCCCAAGTGTTGTATTACAGGCGTGAGCCACCATGCCCAGCTCTGAGCATGGCTTTTAGTAGTTGTATATGTCCACTGGAAAATGTAAGGCATCATGCAGTGTACCATGGTGATATCTCACTTCCTCCACTAAAGAGTTGGAATGTTAAAGAATTTTGATTTTCTTTTTCTACAGGGGACATGGTCTCAAAATACCGGGAACCTCTGATCCATACCTTCCTGCGAGGAGCGAAAGATCCAGACGGTGCACACAGGGCCAGCAGTTTAGCCAACCTGGGAGAACTGTGCCAGCGCCTGAACTTCCTGCTGGGCCCCGTGGTTCATGAGGTGCTCTATGGTGACTCAGTGCTAGAGTTTGTTTGCTTGAGACTGTGATAACTTTGTGGGATCTTGAGTCTGGAGATACTGGTCTTTTCCATCTGCTGTGCCTCTTGCTGAGACTCAGTCGTTTGTCCTCCTAGGTTGTCCTATCATATTCCCACTCCTCAGTTTAGTTCATTTTAAAGTTTTATTTATTTTAAAATACTACACAAAGTAATGTGTTTCTTTATGAGATTGTCACGCATACTTTGTTGTTGTTACCCTGCTGCCTCTACCCCTCTCACCTGATCCTACCTTCCTCCTGCTGCCCCTTCCTTTTCCTGTGTCCCCCTTGAACTTTCATATCATGTGCGTCTGCTGCTCCCTCTTTTCTTCTTCCTCTTCTTAACCCTCCCCAAGACCTTCCTTTCTACCTTTCATGATCCCTCTTCTAGTTTGATGATTTGTACACACACACAAACATGCACACACGTGTGTGTGTGAGGACACACATATAAAAATTAAATATTTGATCAAAGCATGTGAGAGAAAGCATGCAGCATTTGTCTTTTGAAAGGTGAGATATTCCCTCAATAATAATTTTCAGTCCAACTCATTTTCTTGAAGTATTTTATTTTCATTTACTTTCTCATCGTGTGTGCGTAGCACGTTTCCTTTCCTCACTCATCTCTTGATGGACGTATAGACTGGGCCTGTTTCCCAGCTGTGGTGACTAGCATAGCAACAACTATATATGAGTGATGGAATGATTTGTTGCTTTAATTTCCCTATTTCTTTCATATATATGTTGAAAGATGCTCCAGAATCCAAAATGTTAATGCTAATATGATGTCACAATTAGAAAATTCCCAATACCACGAAACAATTCAGAAAATTACTTAAATTGTTGTGTGTTGCCTGGCAGTGGTAGTGCATGCCTTTAATCAGGCACTTGGCAGAGGCAGCAGATCTCTGAGTTTGAAGACAGCCAGGGCTACACAGAGAAACCCTGTCTCGAAAAACACACAACAACAAAAGGATCTCAAATTCCAAGTTCCTTACCCTTGTGTAAAAACAACTAGTGAATTGTTACAAAGATTCTGGTGCAGCTGACAACTTGGAAGAAGCTTTGAGGATGACTAGACTGACCTTTTCTTCATTCTCTGGCTCATCTGTGAGTCATTTCTATTTACCAAGAAGTCTTAGACAAGTCCTTACGTTGCCCGCCTTGCTCACATGGGCACCAAACGGCTCAGCTCAGAGCCATCAGGATCCATACCTTTTGTAACATTACGAGGCTGAACAATCATTGAACATTGATCACAGAACCAAACTTGAGGATCAGCGACTTCTTTCCTGGTCCCTGCACTTCTCCCATTCCCTTAGGGAGATCCCAGTATGCAGCAGATTGAGCTAAAGCAGACTTTAGAATAGCTATGGAGTGTCAGATTTTGCTAGATTTTGTCTCTCTTCCTTTTTGACCCACCGACATGTTGGAAAAAAACCAAATTTCCAAGCCCTCTTGGGAGTGGGAAACTATGGCCTACCCTTTACCTGTTTCACGTAAGCAAATGATTTAGACTCTGAGTTTAGCGGGGGTTTATGTAGTTGTTGGTTTATGATTTTTTTGGTTTTTTTTTCATCTCTAAAATAGGATTAGAGCCGGGTGTGGTGGCGCATGCCTTTAATCCCAGCACTCGGGAGGCAGAGGCAGGCGGATCGCTGTGAGTTCGAGGCCAGCCTGGTCTACAAAGTGAGTCCAGGATGGCCAAGGCTACACAGAGAAACCCTGTCTCGAAAAACCAAAAAAAAAAAAAGGGGGGGGGGGATTAAAATAACTACAATGCAGGTTTGTTACAGTGATGTAAAGGTTATGTCTGTGTCTCATGTAATGATCTTTCCAACAGTTTTTATTGGGAGCTTACCACACACCCAAGCAGTTTTCTCCTAAGACATCTCACTCTTCAAAATACACAACAGTTCTTATCTTCATAGAGATGCTCAGCTCGCTCTCTCTGTTTTTCCTTAGCCTGGGGCCCTGGCCTGTGAGATTGTGCCACCCACAGGTAGAGTAGCTCCTCTCACCTCAATGAGCCTACTTTGTTTCCATGGTGATTCTAAAGCCTATCAGCTGACCATCAAGTCACCATCACACCAGGTCGCTCTCACAAGGGAGGTGACATTTGAATATAAGCGTTTGTCTTTCTGTATGTAGGCTTTTCTCTAAGGAAGGTTGCAGTCATTTGGAGGCAGCTGATGGTGACATCAATGGAGATGAGCTGTGAGGCAACAAAAATAAAAAAAGGACAGCCAGGACCCTCAGTGGGCCAGGCCTCAGTTAGGGACCGAAGAAACGAACCTCCTCTGTGCCACCCTGCCTTCTGGGCCTGAGGAATCTAGCAGAAGACAGTCACCAGTGACTCAGTGGCAGATTGCAGAGAGGGGCTGGGGCACGGGACAAGTCCCTGGCTGCCTTAGGGTTTCTGTTGTTGTGGAGAGACACCATGACCACATGTATAAAGACAAACATATAATTATGGCTGCCTTACATTTCAGAGGTTTAGCCTATTATTGTCACGGTGGGAAGCATCCACACACAGGCAGACAGGTACTGGAGAGGTAGCTGAGAGTTCTAAATTCAGATTGGCAGGCAGCAGGAAGAAGCAGACGCTTGGCCTGGCTTGAGCATCTGAAATCTCAAAGCCCACACCCAGTGACACCCTTCCTCCAGCAAGGCCACACCTACTCCAACAAGGCCACACCTCCTAGTAGTGGTACTCCCTATGAGCTTCCGGGGGCCATTTTCATTCAGAACACCACACATGGATAGGCAGCTTCTCTCCTTAGTTGATGCACGAACACAGGATCCTGCCCTATTTCTAGAGCTGTGTAGTTTTTTTTTTTTTTTTTACTACATTTATCTTAAAACTTTTCATGATCGTTAATAAGATGCAAGCATAAAAAGGGTAAACAAGTTGTCACTGTCCTCCTCCTCCTCCTCTGACAGTGCTAAGCATCAGCTCCAGGGCCCTGCACGTGCCTCGCTAACATTCTCCTTCTGAGCCGCACGCCCAGACCCTAGAACCATTCTTTATCCACCTTCTCATACCCTCAGATTTCCATATAGTTCTTGGCATGTAGTGGGTACCATGTTATCTGATCAGTGGCAAACGCAGAGGACGGTAAGGCTATATGGGAAGACTAGTGCCTGCAAGTTTAAGAAGTAGTCATAACAGCAAGCACTTAATACCTTACGTATGTCAACCGATCTCGTGCTAACAGTGGAAGCCGAGGCACAGAGAGACTAAACAAGCTGCCAAGGTCTGCAGATAGCAGGCGGCAGCGCTGGGATTTGTATGTGAGCAGTTAGTTCCATTTTTCTGTATTATCTTGCAATGGTTTTGGCTTGCTTATAAGATTGCCTCTGTGCCTTAAAACTAGAAAGTATTGCCATTTGAGAAAAGCCACAGGCAGGAAGGATCACGCAGCTCTTACTTTAATAGAGCCTGATTTTGGCAGAAAAACTTCAGACAGCAGTATATTCCCTCTGATTTGAAAACCTAGGTGTTTCCCTCCCATATAATTTCTGCCTCCTCCTCTTAGATGTTCTTCTTATATAGCATCCCACGCTTGCCTTGTCATCAGCGCCGAACCGGCTACCTCGGGTGGACTGCAAGTTTGAACATGCTTGGAGGCCTGCCAGCTTTAGTGTTTCATCCACTGAGCCCTTCTGTAGTCAGACAATTTTAGTCCATTCACATGGAAAGAGTTGGGGAATCTTTGACATGAGTGCTTGCTTGCGTGCGTGTGTGGGTGTGTGAGAGATGGGGGTTGAACCTAGAACCCTGCATGTGCTAGTCAAGTATTCTGCACCCCCAACCCCCCCAGCGGTATGTCCAGCCCTTGGGTGTTTAAACTGCCACAGCTTTCGAGCCACTTGAATTACAAGTGTGCTCCACTCTGATGTCTAGTCTTCATTGTCAACTTGATAGGGTTTAGAGCCTCCTGGAGACACACCTCAGGTTGTGTCTGTGAAGGTATTTCTAGGTGACTTAGCTTAGAAATGAAGACCTGCCGTGAATGTGGTAGCCCTATCCCATGATTTTGGGCCCCAGACTGAATAAAAGGGAAAAAGGAAAAACCAAGATGAATGCCAGTGTTCATCTGTCTATGCTTCCTGACTGCAGAGGTAGCATGGCTCTAGTCATCTTCTGCCGGGCCTCCTGCTGTGACGGACTGTGGCCTTCTGTACTATGAGCCAAATAAATCCCTCTCCCCTTAGGTTGCCTTTGCCATGTATTTCGTCACAACAAGAAAAGTAGCTAATACAGAAATTGTTACCAAGAAATGGGCGTTCACTATGATTACCCTGACCGTGTGGTTTATTGGAAGTGCTCAGCTGCCAAGGTCACACAGAGGCCACAACTGGAATAGAAGGGACATTCTGGGTCTCAGGCTGGCAGCAGCACTTGATGGTTTTGCAGGCATGCGAAATATAAGTTGTCATGAGGGGGTCGTGCACCAAGGTTTCAGTGAGTCACTAAAGCCAAGCTATGCTGGCAGGGGTGGGTTCCCTGCAGCCAAGACTTGTGGGAAAAATGTGAAGGGGAATCCTGAGTTGAAATGGAAACCCATGATGCCAGAGATACGAGGACCATGGGATGTCCACCAAGGAAAGCTGTAGGCTGAGAATAGAATCAATGCAAGAGAGAGGCTGTGTGTGTTGCACATGATAGAACTAGAAGCTTCCCAAGTCCATTGGAGCCTACATGATGACACCAAGAGCCCAAGATGCCAGCTGGAGAGCCAGTGTTTAGTTCTGTGTTGATAGGCTTCAGGTTTGCTTGTCTGGTCTTTCTGGATATCCCCTTCTTGTTCCCTATCCGAATGTAAATGTCTAATCTGTGCCATTATAGCTTAGAAGAATGTTTTTGTTTTGTTCTGTTTTATGGAGGCTCTGTAGTTAAGAATCTTGATCCTTGCTGGCCGGTGGTGGCGCACACCTTTAATTCCAGAACTTGGGAGGCAGAGGCAGGTGGATCGCTGTGAGTTGGAGGCCAACCTGATCTATAAAAGCAAGTCCAGGAAAGCCAGGACTGTTACACAGAGAAACCCTGTCTCGAAAAACCTTTAAAAAAAAAAAAGAGAGAGAGAGAGTTTTGAGCCTTGAGTCTTTGGGCTTGAGTAATGGTAGAATTGTTAAGATTTTAGAGGCTCTTGTACTTTGGAATATGAGATAGCAACGATCCTTTGAGGACAAAAGGTGATTTACAAGTAATGTGTTTAGCCAGGCAGTGGTTTGCACAGGCCTTTAATCCCAGCACTGGGGAGGCAGAGGCAGGTGGATCTCTGTTGACAAAGCTAAATTTGTAGTTGATCTTCATTGTCAACTTGATGGTATTTATAATCCTCTAGAGACACACCCAGAGGTATCAGTGAAGGCGTTTCTAGAGAGATTTAACCGTGAAGAGAAGAATGGTCCTGTCCTATGTGCTGGAGTCTCAGATTAAATAAAAAGAGGAAAGGGAGAAAATAAGATGAACATCCAAATTCAGCTCTCTCCTTCCTGACTGCAGGTGCAGTGTGACCAGCTTCCTCATGTTCCTGTCCCCATACCTTTCCGCAACAAGAGACTATTCCTTCTCCTTTTTTTTAAAGAATTTTTTTTAAATTAATTTTTTCTTTTGGTTTTTCAAGACAGGGTTTCTCTATGTGGCATTGGCTGTCCTGGACTCACTATGTAGACTGAGCTGGCTTTGAATTCAGAGATCTGCCTGTCTCTGCCTCTGAAGTGCTGGTATTAAAGGTGTGCGCCACCACCACCCAGCAGCTTCTTTAGTAGGCCTTCATTTTCTTTAGTCATTCAGTAGACGTGCTTTGAACACATACTCGGTGCCAGTTGGGCATACAACCAAGTCAAGTCATGTGCTGGATGTTCAGAACCAGATGTGAGCACAGGACTGGCATTCTGGAGACGAGGAGCACACAGCAGATAAATAAGCAAATATTTCATACCACAATGGGAAGTCACTAGTGAGATAAGAGGCAGTTTGCTGATGGACACAAATGAGATGGACAAGCAAAGTTTTCTGTTGAGTGACATTTGAGCCAAGATGTAAGGAAAGAAGGGGATCCATGTACCTGGAGGATAACATTCCATGCAGGGTAGATCCAAGGCCAGGGCGGCTCGACGGGGGAGGGGAAAAGAAAGGACAGTAGGAGCCAGTGTTGGAAAGGTAGTGGCCAGTCCACATGGGGCTCACACAGTCTTTGGGCCTTCCCTTTGTGTGAGATGAGAGGACAGAGCAGAAGCAATGCAGTGGTCATGGTGACATCTTTATTAGCTCTTCAGCATGTAATGAAGGCTTCAAGAGGCTGCTGTCTGAGAGGCACCTGGCCTCCAGAGCTGATGGAGAAGGAGCTTCATTTGAAGAGACTGCTCTGCGCCCGGCATGCTGTCCCTCCACAGTTCTCTGTCCTAAGCATTGGTCGTGTGGAACATTAAAGTATAAAGACAAAGGACTCTTTCTGTCAAGAAATCTCAGTAGAGTACAAAATGGACAGGATGAGAAAGCGATTCATTATACCAAGCCCAGAGGGCTGGCACAGAGCTGGCACCCTGTGATAGAAAAGTCACAGATAAGTGCTAGGAAGGCAGAGGAAGAGGATGCATAATGTACTTCATTGGAAAGTTGAACTGGGGCTGGAGAGATGGCTCAGAGGTTAAGAGCACTGACTGCTCTTCCAAAGGTCCTGAGTTCAATTTCCAGCAACCACATGGTGGCTCACAACCATCTGTAATGAGATCTGGTGCCCTCTTTTGGCCTGCTGGCTCACATGCAGGCTGAATACTGTATAAATAATAAATAAATACATCTTTAAAAAAGAAAGAAAGTTGAACTGGCCATCAAAGCCTCATCTGATGCTCTTTGCTCTGGGGACCTTTGCCCTCTAGCTGTGGCATCTGAAGAGAGCTGTCCTAATTTGTCAGTGGTCCAGATTTAGGAGCACTCTGTATTTTATATAGTGTTGGCTGGCAGGGAGGAAAAGAAGGTAGGGTTCAACTCTTCTGTCTTCACACTGAGAATTCAAGTTTTTCTTCTTTGTGATGTCAAGATTTGGCCTGTTTAGAGTTTAGAGTATGTTATCATTTTTTCCACAATGTCTTGTTCAAATACTGTGTTGCTTGAAACGAAATCTTGATAGGCACTTTCATCTTTATCACTGTGTATGAAGCAATGTGATTTAAGTGCACCACAGGAAGGGGCCTGTCCTCAATCGAGCAAATATGATGTGCCCCAGGTGACAAGGCCATAGAACAGTTTACTTTAATGAATGCCCAAAATTCCGTGTCTTGAGCTACGAGATCTGCTACAAAATTACTGTTTATATTAGTTACTTTTCTATTGCTGTGATAAAACGTGACAAATGCAACCTATATATGAAGGAGTTTATTTGGGCTTACAATTGAGAAGGGCTAGAGTCCATGATGGTAGGATGAAGACAAGAAGGCCCACATCTTCTCTCTCTCTCTCTCTCTCTCTCTCTCTCTCTCTCTCTCTCTCTTCCTTTCTTTTTTAGACAGTGTCTTTCTATGTAGCTCTGGCTATCCTAGAACTCTCTATGTAAATCAAGCTGGCCTCAAACTCACAGAGATTTGCCCATCTCTGTCTCCAGAGTGCTGGGATTAAATGCCTGTGCCAGCACGTTCAGCAAGGCTCACATTTTAAACCATAAAATAAAGATAGCAACCTGGGAATGGTGCAAGCTGCAAACTCAAAGCCCGCCCTCCTTGATGTACTTCCTCCAGCAAGGTCATACATACTGAGCTTCCCCAAACAGCACTATTTCTGGAGACCAAGTTTTCAAATGTCAGTTTGTAGCTGGGCGTGGTGGTGCACGCCTTTAATCCCAGCACTCGGGAGGCAGAGGCAAGTGGATCTCTGTGAGTTCAAGGCCAGACTGGTCTACAAAGTGAGTCTAGGACAGTGAAGGCTACACAGAGAAACCCTGTCTCGAGAAACCAAAGGGGGGTAAAATCAAATGCCAGTTTGTGGGGACATTCTCACTTAAACCACCACATGCTATGAGTTTATTATAAGCTTTCCACCATCAATGCAGTTTCATATGTGACAAGGTACCTGACATGAGACATTGATGTTTTGAAGACCCCTAAAGAAGCTCAGGTAACCAACATGGGCTCCTTTCCTGGCAGACTGAATGAGTAAGCTGAGCTCATAATAACTGTTGGCTTGTAGTTCACCAATGAACCTAGTTTCAGACACGTTAGCACACCAACTGAATTTTAACAAATGAAGCTTTGGAGAAAGGGGAGAGGAGACAGCTGGGGCACTGAGGTCATGTTTTCTTGGTTCACACCTCAACTCTAGTAGCGTCTCTCCTGGAATTTTCCAAAGTCAGTTACTGGTCATCTTGCCATTTTATTGTCTTTATCTGTATAGTCTTATTTATGCTTGGTGTGTGCCAGCTCTTTGGGCAATGATGATTGTCCTTATGTCTGTTGGCCCCTATGAAATGTTTAATTGCTTGACTTTTACTTGACCATTACTGTTTCTGAAGTAGCCATCATCTTTCCTTCTGTATGGCTGTTGGGAGTGAATATGGTTTTCATGATCCAGCCTGTGCGGAGAAAGCCTCCAACAGTCTTGCTTATTACAGTAGGTATACTGACCCTTAGGGCCAATGTCACAAATTAACACAAAATATATTTCTGTCCTGTGGGAGAAATTAGAAGTGGAAGGTGGGAATATTATCCCAACCATAAATTAGTAAAGACCTTACATCATGTCTGTGGCTCACCAAGGCTTTTAGAGATGGAAGGCAATGTTGAGTCTGTCCTTGGAATTGGAGGTGAGAGACTAGCAATGGAGTGACCTGTTCAGGCTAGGCAGATGGAAGATGGTATAGCCTCACAGGCCCCCTACATCTAGTGTTAGACAGAAGCAGGTGTTAGTTCAGAACATGGCTGCTCTGGCAAGAGATCACATCCAAAGACCTTCTAGGTCTGTGTGATCTGGCTGGAATACAAACACACCTTTAATCCAGGAGACAGGGAAACAAATCTGAGTTCCAGGCCAGTCTGGTATAGAGCAAGTTTCAGGTAAAGAAAAGCTTAGGTCCAAGTGTGGTGGTACATGCCTTTAATCCCAAACAAAGGTGAAGTTAGTTTGTAGAAGGAAGCACCCATGTTTGAAAGTGATGTCTAATTGAGTGGCAGGAAAGGTGACTTTAAAATATCAGAGAAGATTTTGACAGAATAGAATATGCCTAACTCTCAGGAGAAGAGAGAGGAAAGGGAAGCTACTTAAGAGGCAGTTTTACAAAGAGAAGAGGCAGCTTTTTACCAGGACAGTAATAGATAGATGGGTTGCAGAGAACTCAGGTGAAGATGGAACAAGCCAGAAAATGAGAAGAAACCACAAGGTTAGAGCAGATGCTGAGTTAGTTTGAGGCCAAGTAGAGCAGTTCCAGGCCAAGAGAGAAGCCAGACTAAATAAGTCCGCTGGAAGAAAAGTTTGAGCCAGAACAGCTGAGTTGAACCAGCCAGCTCAGAGCTCAGAAAGAACAAGTAAGAATGAGCTTATTAGGCAGTAACTCTCAGAGGCTGAATGCATTCTAGGCCTAGATTAGATTGTACAGAGGCTAGAAGCTTCCAGGACTGGGCCTGGGTTAGCAGAAGGAGGCAATAAGCCTCCCAGACAACAACTGAGCCAGGAGAATAAAAGTAACTTTTACACAAGTGGCACCAGCCTACAGGAAGCAGCATGTGAGCTGGGCCTGGGGGGCCCTGGCCTGAGCAGGAGCTGTCATCTTTAGATGACAGAATGCCACACAAAATCCCACTGCCTTGAGCAGCCATTCCA
Source organism: Acomys russatus (assembly GCF_903995435.1). NCBI lineage: Eukaryota > Metazoa > Chordata > Mammalia > Rodentia > Muridae > Acomys > Acomys russatus. Next base: position 31,451,471 of record NC_067162.1, read on the forward strand.
TGTGCATAGGATGTGGCCCTGGTGGCAGAGGTACTCAGGAAGTTTCACAGGCCTCCTCTGATCTTAGTCCTGGACAGCTGCTTGCAGCTGGCACATAAGCAGCAGGCCATCCCAGCAACCCCTCCCTGTAGCAGCACAGTTCTTTCCACTGTACCTTCAAGATAGCCTGGGGATTTAAAGATTAATGTTTCCAAACAGGATACTTCTCCCAGGATATCCAAACTGTAGATTACCAGTCAGAGCCAGGCTTGACCGAGAGCTGAGGTACAGGGAGGTAGAACCGAGGAGGCAAAGGCACCAGTATGGTTCTAAAGGGGAAACTGGGATCTCCCAAACCCGACTCCTGGGCCCCAAGCTAAATCTTGAGAGGCACAGACAAGCACTTAGGAGCCTCGGCTTGTGACATTGCTCTGGGCTGGCTTCCTATGTTATGAAACTTAGTGAGGAAAACTTTCATGTGTCTGGAAAGACTACAACCTAGCTCTAACTTGTTTCTCTGCCTTTAGTTCCTACCTTGTAAATACTAAGCTTGAAAGTGGAGGTAGCTATTATATTGTTGCCTCTTTGGAGGTGGCCCAAGGAATTCCTCTTAGGACTAAAATGCTTCTACCGTTAATGCCAGGGGCATGGAAGCTGCCTCTGCTGGCCTTGGGGTTTGGGGTCCCCGGTCCAAAGCAGAGAAGCAGCTTACTGGATCTTACTGAACAACAGCTCCCAATGGGCTGCAGTTTCTTTGAGGTTTTTCTTCCCTTCCAAACTGCAAGTTTGTGCAATAGATGCACAACTTGATGGAATATGCCAGCGCATCACAGATGCAATTATATTTCAGAACAAGCCTCCTCCTTCTAATCTTTCTGCCATCACTGATTAATTAGACACTTTGAACTCTGCCCAACTGTTTGAAAGCTGTGAAAAATACAACCTGCATAGTTAAAATTTTCACACAAGCTTATTTCCTCATTGTGCCTGTATTCCCCATCCTTTGAACATAATAAGTATTTATACATGTTTTCTAATACACGATCTGGCTATTTTCTTATCATGGCTAGAATTCCCTCCACTGTTGGCCAAGAAATACAGGCACACAATGAAAACCTAATAGAAAAACTATGTGAGAAACCAGTTGAATACTTTAGACATCTTCACAGCTTGTTAGTGCCATATGACACACAAAAGTCATGTTTCTCCTTTTAAAACTTGCACAAATGCCTTAAAAAGGCCTGTTGTTATTGTTACTGGTGGCTCTTTATTGAATTTTTAGGGTAATTTTGTGCTTATGAGGAGCAGTGGTAGGATAGCTGGTACAGAATTTAAAATCAATCTCTTTCTTGTTCTCTCTCTCTCCTCCCTCCAAGCCCCTCCCTCCTCTTCTTCCGTATGTGCCAGTTTCAAACTCAGGCCCTCATGCTTTATTTTTATTACATATAATTAATAGCTATGTATATATAGAACCATGGTGTGTGTGTGTGTGTGTGTGTACAGTTCCCAGGAGCCAGTTCCCCCTTTATAAGGTTTGGGAGAGAGAGCTCAGGTAACCAGGCTTAAGCAGCTCACACTGGTGCCCTCTGAGCCGTTTGACTGACCCACGTGACACCATGCTTTGCAAGTCATTTCTAGTCTTTCCTTTCTAAGATACAATTGTCTATGAAAGTGCCTGAGTCTAAGTGATCTGTTTCAGAAAGGAGGAGACTCTGGCAGAATCTCTCCCTCCCTCTCCCTCTTCCTCTCTCTCTCCTCTCTTCTTGTGTGCACCAGTTTCAAGCTCAGGTCTTTATGCTTGAAACTGGCCATGCTGACTTCCTGGAGTGGGCACTGGGTTGTAGGACTGGGTAGACATGCAGAGGGAACCGAGGATCTCTCCTCCTAAGTCTGGGCTGAGCCTTTCATCAGCACATAGCATCTTCATGCCAGGCCAGGACTCTGAAGCTCCTTTGCTAGGCCTCATGGTCCTCAGGCCCTAGGAACTACCCTGACGCATCTTTCCTTCCTCTGATGTTACTAAGGACGAGCACCCAATACCTTTTCTCTGGTCTTAGGTACTTGCATTTTGGCCTTTCCTTTTTTGAAATACATATTTTGTAGACATCTATGACTTCCTACTCCCTGGTTCCACCCCTGAATTTCAAACAAGATATTGACCTTTTCTGGAAACGCGTGACTATTTCACGACCTCTATCACTAGAACTCACCTTCTTCATTGAACATGAGGAAACTAAGTCAGCCCTTTCTAAGCCAGATTGCTCCTGAGGACCGTGTCATTGAGAAGAAGGCAACTGGAAAGCTTAAGTGATGATGCAATCCTGATTCCTACTGACTTCTTCCCTCATCCTGCTAGGTGACGGCCTGCCTGATTGCTGTGGCTAAAACAGACAGTGACGTTCAGGTGCGCAGAGCTGCGGTCCACGTGATTGTGCTGCTGCTTCGGGGACTCAGCCAGAAAGCAACTGAGGTAAGCTCATCTTGCCCGTGCACATCATCCCCTTCCGTTATCCAGGCTTCCTTGTACAGGTCGAGCTAAAACCTTTTTCTTAGATATGAGTTGACCAACAGAGTTTTCGTAGCAAGAAAATGCTATTGTTTGCATCTTCGGTAAGAGTCTCTGTAATGCATTAGATCACACAGTAACCGCGTACATTTCCTGGGGCTGTGAGCCCTGGCATTCTCTCGGGTTCCCAGGTGAGCTGTGGAGCACATTTACCCTGCTCTGCAGCCTGAACTCGGGAGCCTTGTCTTTCTGACTCATTCTGTTGTTCCTGCTTACGTACCGGAGGCTTTATTGAAGAGACTCCCCTGCCAGCTCTGAGTTCAATCCATACTTTTGTTGTGGCATAAAAATTACCCCTTCTTCCTTCCATCAAGTGGGTTGGGTCGGACCACTCCCTGGTGTATGGCCAAAACAGGAAGAAAGTTTATGCATCCAAATGCATGCTGAGATTGAGTGACCTCAAATTCATTTCTGCCTTGCTTCTAATGGAAGGGCCTTCCCAGCTGATTTCAGATGGAGTCTGCATTAATAATTCACTTGCTGGCATCCATAGACTCATGTGTGGCTTGCACATCAGTATTTAACCAGCCCTCTGCGAAGGCGTTGTGAGCGTGATTGTTCTATCACACAGAAAGGCTTTATTCAAGCTTCTATTTTACCGTATCGGGTTGCGGATACCTGTTTGTACATGTAGGCACGCTCAGCTATCCCGTTCCGACTTTACCCAGCCACGCTTTCTCCATAAATGCCTGCTTGCTATTGTTCAGCCTGGCAGCTGAATTTCCAAACAGCCACTTCCCTGTTCGTCACCCTCAGCTGCACTTCTCTGCCTTCTCATGTGCCCTGTCTGGGTAAGGTTTGGACAGAGTGAGCTCATGGGGCATGAACATGTTCACCTGCAAGTTTTAAAAGCTTCACTACAGCGGCCTCAACAAGTAAGGATTTGTTCTTATCAAATCACAAGAACCGTGTGTTTCTTAGCAGCTCAGTTATAGCAGGGCCAGCGTATCCAGAATTGTCATGGCCCTTTGTCTCCTGACTGCAGTGCAGCTGCTATAGCTGTGGCCTCTAGAACAACTTAATGGAGAAATAAAGAAGACAGGAGAGAGACAGTTCTAGCGCCTTTACATCCTTTGGTGGAGGGTTTTCTAGCATCACTGCCCCCCCCCCCCCCCCCCGTCCCCAGCTTACTTTTGTTTGGTTCATTAGCCAGAATGCTTACCTAACTACTCCCCACTGTATGGTGTCTTGATGCTGTATTTAGCTGGCACATTTCTGCTTGGAACAAAATCAGAGTTTAGTTAGCATGAAAGATGACGGGGGAAATAGACATTGGGGATGTGACTAACAGTGACACAAAGGAAGTGGGGAGGAATGGTCTGGCTGAGTCACAAGAGCTTCTTTAGAGGAAGAATTGCAGAGTAATGGAGTTCTTACCTATTTTGTCTTTTGATGAGATAGGGGACATGTGCTCCATATCCTGACAATTCACAGAATTAAATGATTTGTAAATTATCAATAAAAGCACAGCTTTTGTGTAAGACCTGCTGTACAAATGAGAATCAAGAAACACCTGTGAGTTCTTCCACCACCATTTTAAATCTAGCTCCATACAACGCTCTCCCGCCACTGCCACTGAGACCCAGACTGCGAGCCAGCACCCCGTCGCCGATGGCTCCGCCACCATGAAGGACATGAATGAGTACAGCAACATAGAGGAATTCGCAGAGGGATCCAAGATCAACTCGAGCAAGAATCAGCAGGATGACCGTTGTAGACTGCACAGTTAAAACACATCCAGGTACTGGACGATCAAGAGGATTTGGATTCGTGCTTTTCAAAGATGCTGCTAGCGTGGATAAGGTTTTAGAACCGAAAGAACACAACCTGGATGGCAAGTTGATAGACCCCAAAAGGGCCAAAGCTTTAAAGAGAAAAGAACCCCCTAAAAAGGTGGACTGAGTCCAGATACCTCAGAAGAACAAATCAAAGAATATTTTGGAGCCTTTGGAGAGATAAAGAACACTGGGCTTTCCATGGACAGGAAAACCATGAGAGAAGAGGGCTCTGTTTCATCACATACACAGACGAAGAGCCAGTAAAGAAGCTGCGAGAGAGCAGATACCATCAGATAGGTTCTGGGAAATGCGAAATCAGAGTTGCACAACCCAAAGAGGTATACAGGCAGCAACAGCAGCAACAAAAAGGTGGAAGAGGTGCTAAGGTGGTGCTAGGGGACGTGGAAGAGGTCAGGGCCCAAACTGGAACCAAGTATTTAATAACTATTATGATCAAGGATATGGAAATTATAATAGTGCCTATGGTGGTGATCAAAACTATAGTGGCTATGGCGGCTATGATTATACTGGGTATAACTATGGGAACTGTGGATATGGACAGCGGTATGCAGACTACAGCGGTCAGCAGAGCACTTAAGGCAAGGCATCCTGAGGGGGTGGCGATCACCAGAATAGTTACCAGCCCTACTAAAGGAGGAAGTGGAAGAAAGCAGGAGGTGTAAAGAAACCATCTTATAGGACGACATTGAAGATTGCTTCATCTTCTGTTGACCTAAGATGACTATTTTGTAAAAGACTTTGGAATGTTATGTGGCACAATTGTGTCCAACTGTACATAGCTGCCAGTTAGTTTCTTTGTTTTTACTTTGTCCTTTGCTATCTGTGTTATGACTCTATGTGAATTTGTGTTTATACAAATTTTTATTTGTATAATTTCATGTTAAATCTCAAATAAATGCTTCCTTATGTGATTGTTTAGGGGGGGAGGGAGGGGGAGAGGGAGCTGTGAGCTAGGTACCATGATGCACACCTGTAATCCCAGCACTTGGGGAGGTGGAGGCAGGTGGATCTCTGTGAGCTTGAGGCCAGTCTGGTATACAAAGTGAGTCCAGGACAGTCAGGCTACATAGAGAAACCCTGTCTTGAAAAACAAAACAAAAAACCAAAACCAAACAAAACCAAAGAAAAAAGAGAGATCTGTGTTTCTGTTTTTGTTAAGATCTACAGGGCTGGGATGTAGCTCAGTGGCCTAGCACTTGTCCAGCACTCAGCAGAGGAAAGGCCCTGGGCTCAGTCACCAGGCACTCAAGAAACTACTTAGGCTAGTGGTGGATCCATACAGCCCCAGGATTTAGGAGGCAAGGCAGGTGGATCAGGAGCTCAAGGGCAGCCTGGGCTACATGGCATGATCCTATCTCAAACAACAACAAAAGCGGCAAAGCTTTTGGCAAATACATCATGGTCCTTGTGTTGTTCTTGTTGCGGGCTTTTTCTCTTTGGAACTGAGGGTTGAACCTAGAGCTTTACACATTCTGGTCGGCACTAACCTGTGTCCCTAGTGAATACCGCTATCTGTAAATTGTTAATAACTGGCAAGAGGCTGAAGAAGTGGCTTAGTGGTTAAGAGCAAGTGTTGTTCTTCTTGCCTAGGGCCCATGTTTAATCCTCAGCACCCACATCAGGCAGCTCACAACTGCCTGAAACTCCAGCTTCAGCCAATCTGATATACCTCTGACCTCCTCAGGGTTATGCACAGATACACATGTACATGAAAATAAATAGATTATAAATAATAACATATTTAATATAAGTTACAACTTTTTAAGGAAAAATCAGAGCTCAGCATGGTGGTGTACCCTTATAATCCCAACACTTGGGAGTTGGAAGGTCAGAAGGTCAAGTTCATTGTCTGCTACAGAACAAGTGCCCCTGGGCAGCCTGAATGAGACAGCTCTACACTCTGGACAACTGTAGCTCGCTCGCTCGAAGGCCTCATTCTTAGTAGTTAAAGGCCTTTAGTTTGATCCCTCTTGTCAAAAAAGGTAAAATTCTGTTAGTGCACGAATCCTTACTGAGTGTATGGTAGAGCACGCACACATGAGCATGAGCACACATGAGCGCACACACAAAAGGAGAATATGTGTGTGTGTGAATGAGAGGAAAAATGATGGTTAGCACAGTCAAAGATGAAGTGGACTCTACAAGCCAGGTGTGCTGTTGTGTGCCTGTAATCCCCGCACTCAGGAGTTGGAAGGAGGAGGATGAGGAGGTGACCCTCCCTGCAGAGCCAAGTTCAAGACTAACATGGCTTACAGGAGGAGAAAAAATAGAAACTTTATCCAGGTGTCTCACATCTGTAGCTAGCTAATGAAAGGAGCACCGTCTGCCTCATCAAACAGGAACTAACCAGTGGCCTTGAAGACTTTTTGTCACTTTCAAACAGCTGTGCAAATAAAAAATGCCCCTTCCCTTCTCCAAACTGCTAGTCCACGCTCACTGAAACTTACCAATTGTGCTTCCTCAGTGATGAAGGACAGGAAGTAGGTGCACGGATGCCTGCCTCCTCGCCCGCCTGCATCCTTGACACCAGGTGTGGTAGGTGTGGTTATAACTGCGGCTGCTGTAATGAGGACAGGAGATAGCTGCAAAGCCTGCGCTGACATTCTCTCTGGAGCTGTTTTGCCCCCCAGGAACAGCTGAAGTGAAAACGCTACCCTGTTGACGGAGTTTTCCTTTGTGTCCCACTAATCACCAACTCCCCAGCTACAGCTAGCCACAAGTTAATGCTGGGTTTCATCTGTTTCTTGTGGATGTGGGGCCCAGGCCCTCTGGTTATGGCAGCTGGACAGGGAGGTAGAGAAAGAGATTAGGATAGAGGAGGAGACCTCACTGCCTTTAATACATGAGTTGGTTTTTAGCTCATTCCCATTTGAAAGCAGCCAGAGTTTTGTTTTGTGACAATCAACACAAAATCTGCATTTACTTCCTTACTGGAAAAAAGGGGGGGGGGGTCTTACCTTTGTTTTAGCTATAGCCTGCGGCTATGTAATGTACAGTAGGTTGGTTAATAATCCAGAATTTATCTTCTTTAAACTCCTATCTACCATACTCTGACTGAAAAATAAACTTACTAGGAATACCCAGGAGAGGCGGCATGGCATGTTCAGACCTGTAACTAGTGTTGGTTTCAGAGGTAAGAACAGAGCTCCTTGGCACAGAGGCGGCCGAGACTACCACCCTCTTCCCAAGTTTGATCTTTGCCCAGTGACTCGCTTGCTCTATAGTATAAATCTGTTCCAAAAACAGTAATTAGGCAGCAGAAGTTGAGCACTGCCCTGTGACGCTGGCACTCCTTCAGATAGCAGCTGTATGGTCTGAGTTGAGATGAGGGGGAACAGGCTGGTTCTTAGGAGGAGTCCAGGTTTAGAAGGCCAACCATGTGCACTGAGTTTCTATTTGCTTGGCTTTCACTGTACGGACAAGTTAAATGTTATTTGATGAGGCTTGTGATACTGTAGGGACCTTAGCAAAGAAGTCTACTTGGGCAAAACTAGAAGATGAAATCTAGTGACACCAATCTGCTAGGAAAAGATGGGCAGTCCTAAGAAGGGACAATCCAGAGAGGGGTTTTCTAATCCTCTGTGTCTACGTCTGTGGCTAACCTCTGAAGCAGGCAATATAGATGCCTGCTTTTTAAAAAAAAAACAAAAGAAACAAAGAAACAAAAAACCCAGAGGGTCTGGAGAGCTGGCTAGGTGAGTAAGAGCAGGAATCGCCATCTGACCTCAGCTCTCAGCAGTTAACATGTACACCTATAAACCCAGCACTGAGGCGTAAGCCAGCCAGGCCAGGGTGGCCAGGGCTTGATGGCCACCAGCATAGCTTTAGGTTCATTCAGAGACTCCATCTCAGAGAAGTAAGACAGAGATAGAGCAGTGCACCTGACAGCCTCCTCTGGCCCCTGCACATGTGCACAGGTACATGGATATATACAGGTGCGTGTGCACGCACACACACATTCATGGACATAAGTCATACATGTGCATGCAAACCACACAATACATGGTACACAGACATATAAAATAAAAGTACATGTTTTTTAAAGTTATTGGATTAATTAAAAGCAGAGAGAGAGAGAGAGAGAGAGAGAGAGAGAGAGAGAGAGAGAGAAAACTAAGAAAAAATAAATAAGTTCAAAGATAGAAATTACCTAATGTGAAATAGAATTTTTTGGGTTTTTGTTTTTGTTTGTTTGTTTGTGTGTGTGTTTTAAAGAAGTACTTGCAGAACCTATGCTATGAGGAGCCTACCTTGTATTTCCAGTGGGAGCAAAACATCAATATCCCCTAATTCAGCATGCTCAGTGACTTTATAAAATGTGACTGCATGAATAATGAAAACCAGCTGCATATGCACTAGAAAAAAAGAGCAGCTGAGCTTGGTGGCATATACCTATAATCTCAGCCCCTATGGTAGAGGTAGAAGGATTCCTCAAGTTCAAAGCCAGCCTCATTACATAGCAAGATCTATGCTACCCAGAACTACATAACAAATCTGTCGTCTCCTCCTCCTCTTCTTCTTCATCATCATCAGCAGCAGCAGCAGCAAGGTGGGAGTGACACATGTGTTTAATCCTAGCACTTGAGAGGGAGAGGCAGGCAGAATTTGAGTCCAGCCTGGTCTATAGAGTGAGTTCCAGGACAGCCAAAGCTACACAGAGAAATCCTGTCTCAGGGGGAAAAAACTGGCTGAGGGAGACATTGCTAGGATATGCTGAAGAGGGAGGTGGTCATGAGTTCCAAGCCAGCCTGAGCTACATAGTGAGACCCTGTCTCAAACAAACACAGATGGTTTAGGGTTGACTGTAGATTATGTACATAACTTGTGCCTTCCTCATTGTTTATTTGAGAATTAACTTCTTTGAAGAACTATGAAGTGTCTTCCTTTGCTTGTAGTTTGCAGTGACTGAGCATTTTCTTCTGAAGCTCATGTGTTAAAAGGTATATAGTGGTACCTGTCTGTGGTCTCAGCTCTGGGAGACTGGACAGGGAGGGTTTGCAGCTGACCTGAGCTGCCTCAAAGGACTAAAAAAAAAAAAAAAAAAACAAGAAAAGAAAAGATTAAAGTTACTTCTCAGGCCATAGCTTTTCTTCCTCCTTCCAGTTCCCAATGGTAAAAGCACCAGACTCAGCTGTGTTCTGTCTAGTGGAGAGCAGCAGTAGATTTTGGAATTCATTCTTTCAAAATGATAAAAGAAAAATTATTTTTTGCTATTTACTTACTGTGGGAGCTGTGCGTGCCATGACCCAGCATGTGTGTGCCACAGTGTGAGTGTGGTTAGAGGGCAGCTTTCAGCAGGCAGTTCTCTCCTTCTACCACATGAGTCTTGGGGCTCAAACTCAGTCATCAGGCTGGACCATCTTGCTCCCTGCAGAAAAAGAAAAGATCTTAACAGCAGGTCACATCTTTGAAAAGAAAGCAAGCCTGAAGGTTCTACAGGGGTAAGAGTTTGGTTGTGTTAATTTGATGGTTGAGTCAGCTTCTGAGTCAGACTCAGGCTTTCACCTTACAGTGACTTTTAATTTCAAGTCTAGTATTAGATTATTTTGTTGGGTGTTGTTTATTTGGTTGGTTTTTTGTTGATTTGTTTGTGTAGCCCAGGCTGGCTTAGGCTCACTATGTAGCCAAGGATGACCTTCAACATGGTCCTTTGCTTCTGTCGCTTGCGTGCTGGGTGTAGACCATGTCTAGATTTTGCTTTTTGAGCAGGAGTGTCTTCCTGAGGGTCACTATTGCTGTGAGGAAACACCGTGACCAGAGCAACTTGGGGAGGGAAGGGTTTATTCGGCTTACACATCACTGTTCATCACTGAAGGAAGTCAGGACAGGAACACAAACAGGGCCGGAACCTGGAGGCAGGAGCTGATGCGGAGCCTAGGAAAGAGCTGCCTCCTGGCTTGCTTCTCATGGCTGGCTTAGCCTGCTTGCTTATACAACACAAGACCACCATCCCAGGCATGGCACCTCCCACAGTGGGCCAGGTCCTCTCCCATCAATCACTAGTTAAGAAAATGCCATACCGGCTTGCCCACAGCCTGATCTTAGGAATTTTCTCAGATGAGGCTCACTCCGCTCCCATGATATTGCTTGTATCAAGTTAACATAAATCTAGCCAGCACATAGGGACTCTTTGAAACCAGGCTAGCATAGAGCTCATGATCTTCTGCATCTGCCTCAGAGGACTGGGGTCACAGGACTGTGCCAGCACGGCTGATACAAAGTGGTAGACTCTGATGGTAGACGCCTCTCTCTTAACATTGCTATCTAGAAGGCCTGAGTGTCTGTACAGTTAATACTCAATAAGACCAGGCATCTAATAAGATGTAGCTTTTGTCAAACATTGTTCATAGTGTCATTGGAATTAGGGCATAAAAGGGTTTAAAAATAACTTAAGTCTCTAAGTTGCCTTTTGCCCTCATGCCTCTTCCTCACTCCTCGCTGTCATTGCAGTTTCTGTGAGAGAGAAAATAAATCCTGCTCATAAAAACGGGAATGGCTTGGGTTTAATGCTCTACTTTCTGGTCACAGAAGGTGCTTGTGCTTCACCCACAAGATGGAGGGCCTGTGTCCCAGGCTCACTTTGTGCTTGTCTGTCTAGGCCAAGTAGGGGCACTTAATCACTGACACAGACAGTGCAGGTAATAAGCAAACAAGCAGACCAAATAGAAAGCTTCTTTCCTTTTGCTGGTTTTTGTCTTATCCTGGAAGATGCTTCGAGAGTGTTTAGCCTGTTTTGTGCTGCGGGCACAGTGGATAGACTAGTGTCCTCCCAGAACCAGTTCCACAGACACTGCTTTTTTTTTTTTTAGCATAGAAGTCTCCACGTGGGGAGCAATGGAAATTACGTTTCTGTATAACTGGCTGGGGTGCAGGTAACATGCCTTCCTCTGCAACCCTTGGCAACATGGATAGAACAAGCAAAACAAAAGAACCACCAAACAATACCACCTTTCTGGGAACATGAAGCTCCAGCCTGCCAACCAAGCAGCATCCTACCAGTCAGCCGCTCTGAGTGACGTGGTGGTCACAGGCTTCAGGTCAGTACCAGACAGTAACTACAAATCTAGCTTTTGTTGTCCAACACACCTAGAACTAGGAGGTGTGACCTTGCAGGAGGGCTTTGAGGTATTAAAAGCCCAGGCCATTCCCAGTGAGCTCTCACTCTCTGTCTTGTGCTTGTGGATGAGATGCAAGCTCTCAGCTTCTGCTCCAGTGCCATCCTTGCTGCCATACCTCCCACCATGATAGAAACGTGAGCCTCCAGTTCAGCGTTTTATTTTATAAGTTGTCTTGGCCACGGTGTTTTGTTATAGCAATAGAAAAGTAACTCGGTGATTATTTTTTTCTCCTATGTGTATATTGAGACAATTTTTTTTTTTTTTTTTTTGTTCTTCAAAACAGAGTTGCTCTGTGTAGCCGTGGGTGTCCTGGACTCACTCTGTAGACCAGGCTGGACTGGAACTCACAAAGATCCTCCTGCCTCTGTTTCCCAGAGTGCTGGGATTACAGGTGTACACCAGCTGAGACAACTGTCTTATTTTGACTTAATACTTTCTTTTACTTTCAAGGAACCAATCAGACCAGAAGCACAATTTTCAAATGTTTGTTCCCACACATTAAAATCAATGATAGCTGGGCAGTGGTGAGTTCCAGGCCAGCCTGATCTACAAAGTGAGTCCAGTATAGCCAAGGCTACACAGAGAAACCCTGTCCTAAAAACAAACAGAACAAAAACAAGCAAAAATATTTAGGCATCAATTAATGCCTGGTTTTCCAGGGTCTCCATCATCTGCCAAATATGAGATGTATATATGGGATTGCAGCTGTCAGCTCATAGCCACACCCTTAAGGTAGAGAAGAAAATGAAAGTGGGGTCCCTTCAGTCTTCATGAGCATATTTCAGGGGCATAAATGTCCGAGGATCTGAGCCAGAAGCCTGAGATAACAGGGCTAGAGCATGTCAGGAACGAAATAGTGCCAGGTCAAGAACAGACAGAACCCTAGAAAAGTTGGCAAACTGGAGAAAGGCCAAGCTAGGACCAGCCAGGTGGGACAGCCTCCTAGACAGCAATTGCTTCCACATAGAAAGGGGTTAAATGATTATGTACTGTCTGCTCATAGCTTGTGTTTCATTTTCACACAATTTCTTTCATTTATTTATTTATTTATTTATTTATTTAATGTATATGAGTGCTCTGTCTGCATGTACACCTGCACGCCAGAAGAGGGCATCAGATCCTAGTGTAGATGGTTATGAGCCACCATGTGGTTCCTGAGAAATGAACTCAGGTCCTCTGGAGGAGCAGACAGTGCTCTTAACCACTGAGCCATCTTTCCAGCCCTTCACACAATTTCTTAAACCTATATAATTCATATATTGTAAAAATTCACTGTTTTAAAATGAAGAATTCATCACTTTAGTAAGGTTACAAAGCATGCAACCATTAGTACTGTCCATTTCCAGGACAGTTTCATCACAAAATAAAGCCCATATCTGGGCAGGGCTTGCTATGTAGCCAAAGTAAACCTTGGGTGTCTGGCCCTCCTGCTTCTACCTCCCAGTGCTGAGAGATTACAGGCATGCACTACCATGCCCGTCTTAGCTAATTAACTAATTAGGCAATCTTGTGAATTAGGCTATGTGAAAGTGAAAAGGATGCTATTAGTGATACTAACTAAGGTAAAGATGAGCTACCCTGAGAAAATCAGAACCATGTCTCCAGGATTCATCCAGCTGCAGATCTTTTGTGACTACTGTTGTCATATCAGTTCTTTTGTTCTACATAATGCCGTGTGTGTGTGTGGTGTGTGTGGTGTGTGTGTGTGTGTGTATGCATATATATCCTTATTGTCATTTCAATGGAATTTCAACAGGGACAGGTGCATTTTACTTTTAGGAGGTAAGAAAGACAGGTGTACCAGGCATGGTGGCCACGCCTTTAATCCCAGCACTTGGGAGGCAGAGGCAGATGGATCGCTGTGAATTCGAGGCCAGCCTGGTCTACAAAGCAAGTTCAGGATAACCAAAATAACACAGAGAAACTCTGTCTCAAAAAACCAAAAAAAAAAAAAAAAAAAAAAAAAAAAGAAAGAAAGACAGGTGTAACTATACTTGGAATTGTTTGGATTAAAATAATAGACACCTAGTATGAACTAGCTAAAGTGAAGGTATTTGAATTTTGTTTCTTTTTAAAATCCATTTTATTTTATGTGGGGGGGGGGTGTTAGGCTTGCATATATATCTGTGTATTTTGATACTCACAGAGATCAGAAGACGTTTCAGATTCCCTGGAACAGAATTAGATGGGTGTGAACCACCGTCTAGGAGCTGGGAACTGAACATGGGTCCTCCCCAAGTTCAGCTAGTGCTCTTAAGTGCTGAGCCATCTCTGCAGCCCTGCAAAAGGGACCTTCTAGTCTCTTGCATTCATAAGGGAAGAGCTGAGCCATCATGAGGTGGGAAACACATAGATGAAGCCAGGAATCAGACCCAACCCTGAAAGCTGTGCTGCTGGCACCTCACATCCACTCTTCTTGCATTTGGACTCCATGCCCTTGCACTGGTGCAGCTGGCCAGCGTGCAGTACTTACAACCTCCAACACTCAGAGTCCTGTTCTGGCCCCAAGGGCAAACATTAGAGCCAAGACTGATGTTCTAAGAGTGCATGGCCATCCCCAGTTTGCAATGGCTGAGTGGGGCATGGGATTGGTAATCTACATAAAATCAGGCTGAGCCTCATCATCGACCGTTCTGTGAGAGGTCTGTGCTGTGGACATGAGTGTAGTCCCTTAGAGTCCTCAGCAGTGACAGATCCTATGGCAGTGATGATGAGTGGGAAGCCGAGGCAGGAAGATGAGGCCTCAGCGCCTTAGTGCAGCTGCTGAATGAAGAATGCTCAGCCTACTGATAATGCACATGACAGCATGGAAGCCTGGCACTGAAAACGGCTCCTTCCCCGTCCTCCACGTGCCCTCACGTGGCTCTGCCTGTGGGAGACCTGGCTTTGACTTCCTGATACCTTTCCTCATCCTTCTCATTCTAATCTAAAAGGACCAAGAAGACTCTGCCATTTATACACTTAAAGCTCCAGAATATTTGCATGTAAGAAGTAGAAGGGACCTTGGAGGTACTTCATTTACATACCACAACGATGTCTGTTGGCATAGTAACCTCTTGAGATGCTCCTTTGAAGTAAGGTCAAATAAGTGTGGGAAGCACCCTAGGCAACGGTGTCCCTCTTAGAGACTCAGGTCATGTTAGCCTCTTAAGGAGACTGACTAACACTTTCCTAAATTCATTCACCAAGGACCCTTTGCCATCATAAGAGGCCAAGTACTAAAACTCCATGGAACAAACTTTGGGAGGGAATCCAGACGTCTCATTTTATGAATGAAGACAGTAAGGCTTGTAGAGAGACTGGGTGTAGTTTTCCAAAGCTAATGCCAGGAAGCAGCAGCACTGGTTTCCTGTTGTCTCTGGCAGCTGCTATTGGCCAAATGCTAGTGTGTGTTTTTAAAATTTTTTAAATTTATTTTTATTTTATATGCATTGTTGTTTCGTTGCATGTATTTCTGTGTGAAGGTGTCAGATCCCCTGGAACTGGAGTTACAGATAGTTGTGAGCTGCCATGTGGGTGCTGGGAATTGAACCGGGGACCTCTGAAAGAGCAGCCAGTGAGTGCTCTTAACCACTGAGCCATCTCTCCAGCCCCCAATGCTAGTGTGTTTAATTCACTTATTCATCAAGAGCAAGATTTGCCATGTCATCTGGGGTACCTTAGATGCCATCATTAAGGGGAGTCATTATGCAAAAGAAGACCCTTGCTTGCAGCTGAGGAGATGGCTTAGCGGGCCAAAGTGCCCGCTGCTCAAGCGTGAGGACCTGTGTTAGAGTCCTCAGACCCAAGCCACGCGCGGTGGTGCACGCCTGTAATCCCAGCACTCCTCAGGAGGCAGAGGCAAGCAGAACTCTATGAGTTTCAGGCCAGCCTGATACAGAGCAAGTTCCAGGACAGCCAGGGTGACACAGAGAGACTGTCTTAAAAAGCAAAAGGAAAACAACAAGAAAACCCTAGCACTTTGCCAGGCAGTGGTGGCACACACCTTTAATCCCAGCACTGATCTACACAGGGAATTCCAGGACACCAGAGCTACACAGAGAATCTCTGTCTTGAGGGTGGGGAGGGTGGGAGGAATCCTCAGAGAGATAAATGTTTAAAATCTCAGTGCTCCTACAGGCAGGTAAGAGGCAGAAGCTTCCGGGCCAGCAACCTCTGCCCTCTCCACTACATTTACACACACACACACACACACACACACACACACACACAAATCTGATTTCCCTAGATCAGACCAATGAGTTTTTATTAGGACAGATTTTTTATAGTATTGCCTACATTCTGCGAAGTGGAAGATATAGCTGCTTACATGGCAGATGTGTTTCTAAGCCAGTACAATGACCCAACCTCAATATAGAAAAAAAACAGAATAATAATTCATAATAGACATACATTGCATGGCTTTAATTCCAGCACTTGGGAGACAGAAGCAGGCAAATCTCTGTGAGTTCGAGGACAGCCTGGTTTACAGAAGGAGTCCAGGACAGCCAAGGCTACACAGAGAAATCTTGTCTCAAAAAACAAACAAAAGACACGTCTTAGCCGGGCGGTGGTGGTGCACGCCTTTAATCCCAGCACTTGGGAGGCAGAGACAGGCGGATCACTGTGAGTTTGAGGCCAGCCTGGTCTACAAAAGTGAGGCCAGGACAGCCAAGGCTAACACAGAGAAATCCTGTCTCGGAAAAAAAAAAAAAAAAAAACCAGCAAAACAAAAGACACATCTTTATTCAGTTGCTCTTGCATGTAGAATCACTATGAATGGGGTAACTATAAATACAGACTGATTCAGATGTCAGAAGTACCGTGAATGACACTGCATAGCCTGATTTTCCAAAATGGTAAACTGCTTTGGGGAAATTCCAAGCAAATCAAAATATTATCTCTCAATATGCATAGTAGTTTCCTCCAAAAAACTTAAATGTGTAGAAAACTACCCAAAAAACTTTGAGCATCTATTATGTAACAGCCTAGTGTCTGAATGCTTTCCATGAATTGATCCATTCAATCTTCATAACCATCCAGTTTAGCTGTGGCTTCACACAAAAGATGAAGAGACTTAGGCTTACTGTTCCCCCACTGGCGGAGCAGGGTAGCTTTGGAGCACAGCCTCAGCATTCTATGTCCCTGTCATCTGAAGGACCCAGGAACTGAGTCACCTGGATCATGACCAGATAAAGCCTGTGTGGGATCTGTGAAGCCGTAATATCCAAAAGGAATCCAAGCCAGGCCGCCTTCTCAGAGCACAGTTACGATATGCCCAGGAGCACGACAGAGGAGCAGTTGGAGAGTGTTTGCGTTGGCGTTGAGCCCAGGTGCCCTCCAGGACCTGCCAGCAAGTCTTCAGAGTGCAAAGACAGGGAACAGGCTGGTTGCCTTTTGCCCTTCCTCGTGTCCCTCCATCTCTTGCTAAAAGCCCAGCCCTAGATTTGCACCCAGCAGCTTCTCATCATACAGAAGACTGGAAGTATCAGGGAACAGGGAGAAAACACAGGAAACCAAGCCCCTTCCGGGTGGCCAGGGAAGAGTCTTGGGACTTCTCTCCCTCCAAAAGTAATTATGATGGTCTGACAGGCATCTGCGTGGCAAATCCTCTTCTCTTAGTTCCATCTTCTGAAAAGAAGAAATTATGAGTGTACCTTTTCTTGAAGTGACATGAGATAACCCAATTGATGTTAAGTAAATTGGTCAAAGTGGGACAAACCTGGGAAGTGGAGGCAGGAGGCCACCCAGGGCTAGTGACCAATGGTCTTTGGTTCCCCATCAATGCCTGCGTCTTCTACAGGTGTCCCAGTGCTGATTTCCACAACTGTCATAAAGACACAGGTGATGAGTCTTGCCCTGGTGGTTATTAGTGGGATGATAACTCGTGGTGTTGGTTGCTTTCCTACCCAAATGGATGAGCCAGTTAGACCTCCTCGTCTTCAGATTGCCTCACAGTACCACATGAGGACGTGGCTGATGGTGCAGTCCAAGCTCTACAGAATGACTATGTGAAACTTTTTATTTTTAATTTTATTTCATGTGCATTGATTGGTGTGAGGGTGTCAGATCCCTTGGAACTGGAATTACAGTCAGTTATGAGCTGCCATGTGGGTGCTGGGAATTAACCTAGATCTTTGGGAAGAACAGCCAGTGCTCTTAACCACAGAGCCATCTCTCCAGCCCTGAATGTGAACCTTTTAGTGAAGGTAGTCATCTATTAAAGACTCAAGACGAGTATGTAGACTCTGGTAGACACCATTACAAAAGGTAACCTAGTAGAAATTAAGGTTTACTTTCAACAAAAATTAAAATAAGTTTTAAAAATAAGGTAGCTAGCCAGGTGGTGGTGGTGCACACCTTTAATCCCAGCACTCAGGAGACAGAGACAGATGTATCTCTCTGAGTTTAGAGACCTTCTTGGTCTATGGAGTGAGTTCCTGGACAGCCAGGGCTATACAGAGAAGCCCTATATTGAGGAAGAAGAAATAAAAAATAAAAGAAGGCTGGAGATGGCCCAGTGGTCAAGAGCACTGGCTGCTCTTCCAGAGGACCTAGGTTCAATTCCCAGCAACATGAAAGCTTACAGCTGACTCTAACTCCAGTTCTATGGGATCCATCAACCTCTTTTTGGCCTCTGATGGTAGTACATAACATGGTACATTTACATTTATGCAGATAAGATACCCATATATATACTAAAAATAAAACTTTAAATAAATAAAAAAAATTTTTTTTGTTTCTTTGTTTGTTTTTTAAGACAGGGTTTCTCTATGTAATAGCCCTGGCTGTCCTGGACTCACTTTGTAGACCAGGCTAGCCTCAAACTCACAGAGATCCAGCTGCCTCTGCCTCATAGAGTGTTGGGATTACAGGCGTGAGCCACCGCACCCAGCTAATAAAACATTTTGTTTGTTTGGTTTTTTTTTTTTTTTTTTTCCTTGTTGTTTTTAGAGACAGGGTTTCTCTGTAACACAGAGCTCTGGCTGTCCTGGACTCTTTGTAGACCAGGCTGGCCTTGAACTCAAAGAGATAAACCTGCTTCTGCTGCCTGAGTGCTAGGATTAAAAGCCTGCACCACCATGCCCGGCACAAAACAGTTTTTTAAAAGCAGGAGTTGAAGGTCATCTCCAGTTAGTTTGAGTCTAATCTGGGCTAGATGATATAGTTTCAAAACAAAACAAAACAAACAAGCAAAAACAACTGGCCTTGTTCATCTGCCATCCCTCAAAACCCACTCCTTCTCAGCTCCTTCCTTGACGGTGGGCACCCTTAGGTAGAGGGCTGGTTAGATGGCTCAGTGGGTAAAAGCTCCTGGCAATGTGTTCCTAGTAAACCCCACATCCTCCAAGTCTGTGTTTAACGTTGTGTACATTTGTTGATGGCTAGGTGTATGCCTCTAAACTCTTTGTATCCTAAATCTTCATAGCAACTCTGGAATAGGTCAGCTCACAAACTCTCTTTGCAGATGAGAAAGTTGAGGCCCAGCACCTAGATTGCTCAGGCCACACAGACAGCCAGGGGTAGAACTGAGGTGCCGGCTCTGCTGTTCTGAGACTGTACTGGAGAGACAGGTGAACTGTTACAGCCATGTTGAGACAAACATGACTTCCTGGGACCTCTTTCCTTCACCACTGGGCTTTTTTCTGGTCTCTGGTTCTCCTCAGTTCGCAGGCACTGCATTCCTGGGGTGGGGAAACCAGAGCCTTCCACCTTGCTGAGATGTCTTTCCTCTTGTTTTAACTGGGCTTCAGGGGCAAGCTTCATGCTAAGGCCTCTCTGTGAGTGCCGGACTGTGAGTGCTGCTCCCCAGTCCAGCTTCTTATGTAGGTTCCAGGCATCAAATTCTGCTGTCCAGCTTGCACAGCAAGAGCTCTTGTCTGCTAAGGCATCTGACTGGCCTGGGAAATGCATCCGAAGGTACCTGTCAAAAATTAATCTCCCTGTTCCCACGTTCTGAAAGAAGAAAACCTCTTTGTTCATAATTAAGACAACTCCAAGAACTATAGTAGTGGACTGCAGTCACTTTGCCCCTGTCATTGGCACTTAGCTGTGTCTTGAGCCGCTGCTTATGACGTCGACTTTTGAAGTCATGGCAGATTCCCTCACTAAGTCTCCTATCAGGTTTGTGTTTCATTTTCTGATGTCCTGTCCTGCCTCGTCCTTATTCTTATTAGAGTATTGTGTTTGGGGCCTGGGAGATTGTTTGGTGGGTAAAGTGCTTGCTGTGCAAACACGGGCATCTGAATTCACATCTCTTACACCTGTGTAAGAGCCTGTGGCGGAGACAAGCTGATCATGAGAGCAGCCAGTCTTGCAGGGACGAGTAATCAGTAAGAGACCCTGTCTCAGCAGACTGTACAGTGGAGGAAGATACCCAAAGCTGACTGGCCTTCTTACTTTCTCATGTACACACACACACACACACACACACACACACACACACACACACACACACACGTGTGCCCCACACATTCTGTCTCTCTCTTCCTCTCTCTCTTCCTCTCTCTCTCTCTCTCTCTCTCTTTCACTGGTTTTTTGTTGTTGTTGTTGTTGTTGCTGTTCTTTGTTTTTTGTTTTTTGAGACACGGTTTCTTTGTGTAGCCCTAGCTGTCCTGGACTCGCTTTATAGACCAGGTTGCCCTGGAACTCACAGAGATCCGCCTTCCTCTGCCTCCCGTGTACTGAGATTACAGGTGTGCATCACTATGTCTGGCCTTTGAGTTTCTTTTAGACATATCATTGTTATTAGGTTGTCAAACTCACCTACAAAGTATAAGAAGTTTAAACTTTTTAAAAGTTGTAAGTTCCAAACCCTAAGAATCTGATTCTTAGCTATCTGGTGAGTCCCAGATAGCATTTTTAAAGTTTTTCATGGGGATAGGGAGGAGCTAGGGAGATGGCTCAGCACTTAGGAGCACTTGTTCTTGCAGAGGACCTGGGTTCAGTTCTCAGGACTCACATGGCAGCTCACAACCATCAGTAGCTCTAGTTCCAGTGGATCTGATGCTCTCTTCTGACCTCCACCAGCTCTAGTCACGCACATGATGCACAGATGTCCATGCAGGCAAAACACTCATACATATAAAATAAAAAATAGACAAACATGAAATTTTTTTTGTAGAGGCTAGGGCCATGGCTTGCCTCACATACACAAGGTTTGCCCCCAGCACCACTAAATAATTCAGAGGTTTGTCATATACACCAGTGGAGTAAGTGTAGGGGTCACTGGCTACAGCAACATTATCCCTCAGGGGCAGTGTGGCCACCGTCTGTGGTGAGGGCTGAGGTTACATTCTCCAGTGTGTTCCACACTGTGTGCATATTAGCAGACATACCTCTGGTTCGGTCTAGCCTTTGGTCAAGCTCTACAGCTTTCCCTTCCAATGTAGAAACACCAATAAATGGCAGGAGTCATCATCCTCTGCCTAGTGGCTGTCTAGTCCCATGCAGCCTGCATCTTCCCAGGAAGGAAGGAAACAGCACCTCCACCCTTGGCAGGTGTCTGCGTAGAGACCCTATGGGTTGGAAACAATAAGGCCTGTCTCCAGGTGTGGCAGCCGGGTGCCCTTTGAAGGGTAAGTTTGTCACGGCTCTCTCAGGTACTGCCAGTCTCTCCCCCAACAGCAGCAGCAGCAGCAGCAGCAGCAGCAGCAGCAGCAGCAGCCGCCCACGCCACCTTTGCACAGGCTCTGGCCATTTTCCCTGCTGCCTTTGTTCTATTTTTGGTGCCTGTGGAGGTGCAGGAAAGCTGCTGCCTTCCTCCAGTTGCTATTAAAAGACATTCTGAAAGATGTTGCCACTACTCTTCCTACCGCTGTGGCAGTTACTGCTCCTGTCCCCACCACAGTGGGCTGCATGGCCTGTGACCTCTGTAGCCTTGGGTAGAGTGCCTCAGCAAGAGCTAGCCTAGAAACACACGCATTAGACCTAGTAAAGTCCTGCCGCCTGCCTTTTGTTTAGGATCCCTGAGCTACTATCCTGCCAGGAGCTTACTGCTAGATGTAGCAGACGCCTTGGGCTTTGTCCCTGCACTGCCTCCTGTGTCCTTGGAATGCTTTTTTTTTTTTTTTTTAAAGCACAATACTGTCCTCGTCTACCCCATCTGCAGTTCACACTTGGGATTCTTTCCCCATCCCACAACTAGGCATAATCCAGGAGGAGTCAAGGTACCATTTATCTCTAGGTATAACAGAAACACTTTGAAAATAAATGGTCTCTGAAAGGCTCAGTAACCTCCAGTTAATAATAATGGCAGCTTGGGCTTCAGTGAGTCTGTGTTTTCTATCCTCCAGGCATGGATAGAATGAATCCCTTAGATGTCAGTAAGCCTGCCTCTCTCTCTCTCTGCCATGCCTGTGCTCTCAGTGCAGTGTCTCAAAAGCCTGGCCTAGCTGTTTGAGTCAGCCCTAATTTCCTTTTTCATACACCTATCAAAGTGAAGCCTTAGGTTTTATCAGTAAGGTATCTGGGCCAGGCAGCTGCCTCCATTTGGCTTCCCCAACTGTCCCTTGCCCATTATGGTAGAGAGGCTGTGCCTGCCTTGCAGGCTTGGAGTCCAGTCCTTTCTGCTGGCCCAGCAGAATTCCCTCCAGTGTTCTCAATTCTGCACAGCAGTGCCATTGAATACTGCAGGGTGACACACACCACTACCACCTGACCCACACGGGCCCCAGCATTGCACTGAAGCTATTCCTAAGGTGCGCATCTCTCTGTAGCTGTTTTGTACTACAGTAATCCTGTGTCCATTTGTTACACTCAGTGGAAACTGAGCATATATACTAAATGAAATGCAAAGCTCCTTCTCATCTGAGTCCCCCTTGTCCCTTTGTTCCTTCTCTTTCTTTTTACGTTTTAATGAAGATTTGGACAGAAAGTTTTCCTTGTGAGTTAATATTGGTTGCGGTCCTTCAAACTTAGTATCTGCCCTGTTTTGTTTTGCTTTGCTTTGCCTGGTTTGTTTTCTGAGTCAGGATTTCCTCTGTGTAAACCAGGAATTTGACCAGGCTAACCTCAAACCCAGAGCTCCATCTGCCTCTGCCTCCCAAGGGCTGGGATTAAAGGGGTGTGCCACCACCACCTGACTTATATTTGCTCTATAACAGTAACTATAATTGGCGAGGTGGGTCAGCAGGTAAAGGCGTTAACTAAGAATGGTACCATGAGTGTGATTCTAGGGAATCAAACATTTGCTGGCCTCTGTGGGAACAGGGCGCATACTTGGTACACATATGTACATTCAGGCTCTCACAAATACCCAGGAGATAAAAATAAATCTTTTAAAATTCATATATTTGTGACTGGGCTTGATGGCACACTCCTATAATCCCAGCACTCAGGGAGGCAAAGGTAGGTTGATTGCTATGAGTTCCAGGACAGCCTGGTCTACAAAGCAAATCCAGGACAGCCAGGGCTACACAGAGAACCCTGTCTTGAAACAGCAAAGCCGGGGCTGGAGAGATGGCTCAGCGGTTAAGGGCACCGACTGCTCTTCCAGAGGTCCTGAGTTCAATTCCCAGCAACCACATGGTGGCTCCCAACCATCTATAACATGATCTGATGCCTTCTTTGGCAGATAAAGCACTGATATACAATAAATAAAATAAATAAATCTTTAAAAAGAAAGAAAGAAAGAAAGAAAGAAAGAAAGAAAGAAAGAAAGAAACACCAAAACCAAACAAACAAACAAAAAAGGTGAATTGCATTTTATATGTGGGTCTATGTGTGTATGTGTGATGTATATATGCCTGGCATGTTAGCATATGCCTTTAATCCCAGCACCTAGGATAGAGAGGCTTATCTCTGAATTCAAGGCCAGCCTGGTCTACATAGTGGGTTCCAGGGCTACATAGAGAAGTCTTGTCTCAACACCTACAATGTGTGGTGTGTGTGTGTGTGTGTGTGTGTGTGTGTGTGTGTGTGGTGTGTATGTGTGTGAGTGTGCCCATGTTTGTACAAATGCCCAAGAGGACAGAAGAGGAAGTCAGATCCCCAGAGCTGAAGCCACAAGTGCTGGTGAGCACCTGCCATGGCTGACAGCTGTTATTCATCTATCCACAGTCATTCATTCACTCACTCTTCAAAGATTTGCTGCTTGCCAGCTCAGGAACAGGAGACTTAACAAGCTGCGCCCAGTCCTGGTCCTCACCGAAATCCAGTGTTAGCGGGGACTGGCAAACCACCGCCTATTTTGCACCCACCCTGTGTGCTTCCTTGGGCCTGGCTCCCTGCAGCACTGATTCTAACAGCACTCTTCAAAGGAGGCAGTGTTAGCCTCTTTGCAGGTGAGCTCACCGAGGTCCCCAGGGAAAGCTGTTTGCTTTGGGATCCACTTGGCCAAGGTCACCTGCCTCCAGCCCTCTGGGGTCAGTGCCACAAGTCTTCCTCCCCATCTGGGCAAGCCCTGGAGGCTGTGCCACTCAGAATTCTCAGCACGGTTTCTAACCCACGATTTGAGAAATGTTGGCTGGGTTGTTATCAGAATTGGGCCCTCTGCCCTTTAACTGGTCTCATCCTACTGACTCTCCCTCCCCAAACCACAGTTCACACAGAGGTTATTTTTGCTCTTTTGGAGAGTAGGAGAACAAGATCTCACACTGCCGCTCAGGAGACTTCAGACTTCCTATATAGCTTAGCCTAGCGCCAAGTTCTCAATCCTTCCGCATCAGCCTCTCCCTAGTAATAGGATTACAAGTGTACCCTCTTGTCCAGCTCATACAAGGAAATGGGGACTCATAAATATTAGATAAAAACTGGGAAAGGAGCCGGGTGTGGTGGTGCATGCCTTTAATCCCAGCACTTGGGAGGCAGAGACAGGCGGATCACTGTGAGTTTGAGGCCAGCCTAGTCTACAAAAGTGAGCCCAGGACAGCCAAGGCTAACACAGAGAGATCCTGTCTCAAAAAACCTTAAAAAAAAAAAAAAAAAAAAAGTAAAGAAAAAATTGGGAAAATGCACTGAGAGTGGTGGCACATGCCTTTAATCCTAGCACTCAGGAGGCAGAGGCAGGAGGATCACTTTGAGTTTGAGTCCAGCCTGGTCTACAAAGAGTCCAGGACAGCCACACAGAGAAACCTTGTCTCAAACAAACAACCCCACCCCCCAAAAAATTTGGGAGAATGGTTCAGCCTATGGTCCCAGTCTATATGATTGCTTAAGCCTTAGAACTCAAGACCATCCTGGGCAACACAGTAAAACTGTGTCTCAAAAACATTTTTAAAAGTTGGATGTGGTTGGATGGGTTTATGCCATAGCTAATATTTATCCCAACTTGTGTTTAAACAGAAAAGGGTGGATTCTGGAGTTTCCTCTTCTGGGCCTCTCTCTAAAGAAGTCTTTTATCTGCCAGGACAGTCTAGCCACTTACTCCAATCCCCCCCCCAAGCACTCCCACCCACCCACCCACCCACCCACACTTTTATTTCAGTGTCTAACTCCTCTGGGGGGCAGAGACAAGTACATCTCAAAGAGTTCGAGGCAAGCCTGGCATACATAGCAAGTTTCAGACCAGCCAGGGCTACACAGGGCTACCATGTCTCAAAAAAAAAAAAAAAAAAAAAACAAAGACAAACAGAAATACCTGTGTGTGTGTCTGTGTCTGTCTGCTCACTAACAAGCTCCCTCACTAATGCAGCTCAGGTTACGAAGGTCATCAGTCTACTAGAGATGGTTCTTTCATTCCTGTAGTTTCCAAATAGTCTGAATTGTGGTTATGTGGCTTTTATAGCCAAATAAACATATTTAGGATCTAAAAGGAAAAATACCTGCCATTTATTTCCTTTTTTTTTTTTTTTAATTGTAACTCAAAGACACAGCTTTGTACTGTCTTAAGCTTCCAGAACGAGTCCATGGTTGTTTTTCCGCTTTTCCATTTGAAAGTGCACCTGTATGCCCAAGGCAGTTCTGCTTGCACTGTTATTTTTACACGCCTCCTCTGGTCTCTTCTTGATCACGCTAACTCCAAACATTGCTTGCTGCTGAACCCCTGAAGCTGGCCATCGGGAAGAGTGGGAAATGTGTGTGGTATACAGTCCCCACTGTCTTCGGGGAGGCACAAGGAATCTGGTGCTTTTTAAAGCTATCCCTGACCTAGGAGCTGGCCTGGGGTGGGGTATGTACAGCTCAGTAGTCGAGGTCATGGTTAGCATTAGGCACCATGCTTATGTGAGATCCCAACACCAAAAATAAAACCCTTCCCCAAACCACAAAGAGCTTCTCCAATAGTAAAATGCTTTTGTCAGCCACCTGCTGCTCTAAGCCCTTCTGAATGAGATGAAACACACACACACACACAAACACACACACACAGAACACACACACACAGAACACACACACACAGAACACCCCATCCCCAGGCACACACCCCACCATGCCCCTCTTCCTCTTCCTCGAGTTTTTGGGCTTGATTGGGGTGGGCAGGCACGTGTGTGTGTGTGTGTGTGTGTGTGTGTGTGTGTGTGTGTGTGTGTGTGTGTGTTTTGGGGCTTGATTGGGGTGGGCAGGCACGGGGTGTGTGTGTGTGTGTGTGTGTGTGTGTGTGTGTGTGTGTGTGTGTGTAGGTGGCAGGTATGTTGAAGTCTTAATGAGAAGTTCCTCCACAGAATTGCTTGTATCCTGCCCACCTCAGAGGCTTCTGTGAATAACGTTACCTTTGAACTCTCCTTGTGTTCAGTCCCTGATCCTTAGGACTTAGTGACAATCCTTGGCTGGTAGGAAGCTTTGATTCCTGGGGAGTCCGGAGGAAGTCCCGTGGTGTGTGGGATTGGAGAGAAACTGCAAGAGGGTGGGTTGCTAAGGTGGACCCATTAATTAAGAAGAAGGCTTTGTTTAACACTCACCTAAAAAAAAAAAAAAAAAGGTCCAGAGCCTGTTAAGAGGAGCTCAGTGCCCCTCAAGGATGCCTTGTGTTTATGCAGGCGTTACTGTTACTTAAGGACAGGCATAGCAGTTCCCCAGTTCCCTGGGGGAAATTCCTTCCTACACGCCAGGAAGGGCAGAATGTTTCAGAGCTTCCCCTTTTAAAGAGGTAAAGCTGCCTTTCTTGGAGGAAGGTGGAAAGAAAGCTCTTAGGGCTCTGAAAGTGGGCAGAGCGCTTGCCTAGCCCCGGGTTCAATGCCTGCACTGCTGAGAACTAACAAGTGGTCACATGCCTTTGCTCTCAACCTCTGGGAGAAGGCCTGAGAAAGAGTTCAAAGTCATCCTTGTCTACATAGACATTGGAGGCCAGGGACAGCAGGATGGCTCAGTGGGTAAAGGCACTTTGCTGCCAAGCCTGATGGCTCAAGCAAGTTCAGTTCCTGGGACCCACATGGTATAAGAAGAGAACTGACTCCCATCCTCACACATGTGTGAGTTACGGCACATGTGCATTCATATGCACACACACATACTACACACTAAATAAATACACTTTTTATAATAAATATAATTGTTAAAACCAATTGTGTTTAGAAACCACCTTACCTCAGGTGGCTAGATGGTGAAGGGACTTGTTAATGAATCCCAAGCCATCCTTGCTGCCACCCAGTAAGTGTCCCCGTGAAGCCCCTTCCACTGGCAGGGCATTGCTCCTCTTCTCCCACCCGTGTCCAGATAGTCTCAGACTAGAGACCTCACTGTGTAGTGCTGGCCTCCCCACTGGGCTTTGGCTGCCAGAGGGACAGGGACAGTGCCTGGCTACCATGTAGGCCCTTCCTAATGATTATCGAACGAGTGAGTCACCATGAGGTGGGAGCTATGCAGAGTCGTCCTCTTTCTGAAATCATCTCATTTTCACTCCACAAAAAAAAAAAAAAAAAAAAAAAAAGATGAAGGGATAGCTAGCGGAGTACGGACCATGCCTAGTGAGGGGTGGGTGTTGACTTGTTCCTGTATGTCATAGCAGCTGCTTGAAAAAGTCCACTACATGCTGCACAGCAAGCATCTTAGTGAGCTTGGTTCATGGGGCTCAGGACTTAAAGGAGCAGCCCTGGGAAGAGGAAAGGACATGACTGACCATGTAAAATGTGTGTTCCCATGCAAAACTGAAATACAAGACCCGAATTTAAAAGGGCAGTAGATATGCAGGCTGTGGTGGCTCACACCTTTAATTCCAGCACTCGGGAGGCAGAGGCAGGCGGATTGCTTTGAGTTCGAGGCCAGCCTGGTCTACAAGGCTCAGAGGTTGAGCGCTTGCTGTCCTTGCAGAGGACCTGGTTCAGTTCCAAGCACCCACGTGACAGCTCACAACCATCCATAACTCCAGTTCCAAGATGCACATAGTAGACACGTATTTATGCAAACAAAGCACTCACACAAAAGATAAACACAACTTTAAAAACATCTTTAAAAAGAGGGAGGAAGTGCCATTAAAAATAAAATGCAGTTTCCCTTTCTCTTCCAGAATCTCTCTTTACTTGTCCTAGTGTTTACTGATTGCCAAAGAGGTTGTTCTAAGGGGAAAATGAAGTGTGAGACAATTGCTTGCTGTTTACAGCTCATCTTCTCTCAGTGCAGTGCCAATCTTAAATGCAAATAGAAGAGTATTTAGCTCATACACAAAATCACCAAAATTGCACAATATGTGCCCTATAGCTTGCACGTGCACATGCATTTCCGTCATTGAAAAATGGAAGAAGACGCAAAAGTAAACACAACTGTTTCCCTTCTTGATTGTGCACCTGCTGTCTGTCAGCACTGTGCATCCGTCCGTTAGGCTGCCAAGGAGGAACAAGGACGATAGCTTGTCCTGCTTCCTTCTGTGTCATTGTCTGTAGTATAAATGTTTGGTTAAAACAAAAAGTGAGTGAGTAAGGATGTTACTTGGGGCTCCCTGACCATCTGTCTTTCCTAGAAAGCTATTACCTTCTTTGTGTGGTAGACTGGAAAGCGGGAGCTCTGCAGGCTGTCAGCACCTCCGTTTGCTCAGTTGTAAGAGTAACAGACACACTGGCCTGCTTCTGGCTGGGACTGCCGACCTCCCACACACTGTACGGCTATCAGTGTGGTGTTCATGGGGCCTAATGACCACAGGTGAAGATCACCCGTGAGAGATGGCTGCGTCTCCTCTGCTCACATTCCTGCCCCATCGGCACACTCGATGCCATTTATATTTCAGCAGTAGGTCAGTGAAGCAGGCAGCGTGGGTCTTGGGGACTGGACTGGTAGATGTTCTTAGGATTACAAGGCTAGCACATGTGCCTTCATTCCTTCACGAATGTGTTACAGCATCTGCCAGACTCCACTCATCTTGTGAAGTGTGGGGCCAACTGGAGGAAGGCGAGGCCTGGCCTTGGCATCAAGTAGTATTTGTGATCCAGTGAGGAAAACATTTTAATTACATAACATCAACCCCCAACATAAATGAAAAACAATATCACAACAAATATTTAAACTAAAATTGTGATAGGGACTATAGGCAGAATTTGAGGATAGTTAGATTTAGCTTGGAGAGCATTAGAGAAAAGCCCTGGGAAATGTATCTGGGGTGTGTGGAGGGTAAGCAGGACACGAAGTAGTCTCCCAACATAAAGGAACAGCATGTGCAAAGGTGTGCACCGGGAGGAACTCTGCTCAGGGAAAAGATCCACAGAGCCAAAGCTCAGGCAGCCAGCAGGAGGCTTAGCGTGAGAAGGAAGGGCCAGGGCTTTTTAGGGGGACCCTGTTCCTGCCTTGCCCTGCTCATCCCCAGTGCTGTGATGACTAAGAACCTCGAAAGTCCAAGACCCAGTGGGGCACACAAACGGTGTTCCTCTGTGGCTGAGATGCCTGGGAGGCTCTGGGCCAGACCATGAGTTTTTCACCACCCTTTTCTGGTAATTTTCGCTTGTCCTACCCAGTTCGCTATACCCAAAATATAAGCCCCTGTTCTTAGGGCCTTAAATGTGTTGTTTGGCTTTGTTTTATGTTTTCTTCATTTTGCTGTTGTTGTTTGGTTGTTTTATTTCGAGACATGGTCTCATTAACCCAGGTTTAGCATTCAACTCACTACTGTAGCTGAAGCCAGCCTTTAGCTGCTGACCTTTCTGCTGTGACCTTCCAGGAGCAGAGATCAGAGCCAGGTGCCACTACGCTGAGTCACGTTCTGTTTTGTTCTGTCATGGACTTGTCTTCTCTTTCCTTTCTCCTTGTAATTCTTTGCAACGTGGATTCTAGGTGTAGCCTTGACTGTCGGGGAACTTGCTGTGTAGACCAGGCTAGCCTCGAACTCACAGACATCTGCCACCTTCTGTCTACTGAGTGTAAGGATTAAAGGCTTATGTCACCATGATGAGTTTTGACAAAAATGTTACACCAGAACCAAGCATACGTAGAACTCTCAGAAAGATGAGGCATAGGGACCCCAAGTTTGAGGCCAGTCTATCTCAGAAAAAAAAAAAAAAAAACAGAATAGGAGGATGGTGACATGGGTCAGTGGGTAAAGGCAGTTGCCACCAAGCTTCCTGCCCTCAGTTCTACCCTCAGGATCCAGATGGTAGAAGGAGAGGTCTTCCGTGGGTGTTTGCACATACACACAGAGGGCCCTGAGCAAACTGCAGGCCGCCACTTGCTCTGGAAGTAGCTGTAACCAGACAGTTTTGCCTGTCTTTGTCCTGAGGCCTCTCTTTTTCTTTGACTGAAGGAGGAGGGTCTGGGAGCTAAACTAGGGCCTGGAAATAATGAGGAGCAGCCTAAAAATCCAGTGAGGTGTTGTGGGTAAGAAACACAAAGGAATCCTACGTGGCCACGGCCAGCTCTCCCTCCTCCAGGTTGAAAGGTCCCTGCGTTATCCTCACACGGGAGCCTGAGATTGCTTCCAGTAGACATGTGCTCATGACCCTGTCTCTCCGTCCAGGTGCTGAGCGATGTCCTCAAGGATCTCTATCACCTGCTGAAGCATGTGGTGCGTTCGGAACCCGATGCTGTGGCCAGGCTCCATGCCCAGCTGGCCCTGGAGGAGCTGGAGGAGATCATGAGGAACTTCCTGTTTCCACCCCAGAAGCTGGAGAAGAAGATTGTGGTCCTGCCATAGACCTGGTTCACAGGCCATGGAAGAAGGCAGGGAGGGACCAAGCAGCCAAAGCCGTGGCCACACACCTCCCAGCAGGTGGCTCCACCGCCTCCTTGGTTAAGGTAGCTTTATGGTGCTGGCCACTGGGTGTTCAGGCCTACCTTTCTAGAGCACCCATTTAGTCACCCTGCATCTGGCCCAAAGCATGTGCAGTTAGATGGGAAAAGGTGAATTCTGTGTAATCGGTACACTTTTCATCGTTCTGTGCCATTGAGAGGAGATGTGTGTGTAACTCCGGAGCATTTTCTCAAGGCTTGAGAAGCTGGTCTCCACAGGTCCTGCCTTGATAGTCCTTCATGGTGAGATTATTCTGCCTGTGACGAGGAGCAGGCGGAGCCGTCCTCTGGGTGTGCAGCTTGGGGGGGAAGGGGAGCTGGGGAAGCGCGACTTAAACACACGGAAAGGAATAAAATTACCTTGGCTGGAATGACCAGCCAGTATGAAGCTGGTCTTCAAGCTGATTGACTCGCAGATAGAGAAGGGTAAGCTTTGTTGTCCTCAGGGACCATGTCCTTCTGCTCCCTCTGTTTCCACTTGGAGCTGCCATTCAGCCTTCAGCTCCATTGCAGGCTGAATGCTCAGACAATGAAGTGGTCTGAGAAAGGCAGGCACATAGGTGGCCTGTCACCAGGTCATTGAAACAACTTCAGATGCTAACTATGGTTTCCAGCTCATGCATTTATGTATTTTGGTGTTTTCATTACTCCTAGCAAACAACAACAACAAAAAAAAAAAAGAAAGAAAGAAAAGAAAAGAAATTGGGGAGACCCTCAGTCCCTAAAGTATTTACCATGCAAGCATGAAGACCTCAGCTTAATCCCCCACATCCACGTTAAAAACTGCTTGTGGCAGCATGAGACTGTAATCTCAGTGCATGGAGGGGGCGGCCCAGAGACAGGTGCACCTCAGAGGCCCGATGGCCAGGCAGCCTAACTACTCTGTGAGCTCTAAGCTAAAGAGAGACAAACCCTTTCAAAAAAAAAAAAAAAAAAGGTTGTCCTCTGGCCTACGCCCGCACGCACACACTGTGCGCCCTTGCCCACAGAACAAAGAAGAAACTGGCTGGCTGCTTCAGATAAACCCACTCTGTTGCCTTCACCTTTATAAGATTAATTCTGAGTTCATTGCTCCTCGGCATTGCAGAGCTAAGCATGGGCCTTTGTTGCCGGACTTTCTCCCATTCTCTGGGGTACCCTGCTCTAAAAGAAGCAGAGCTCGGCCCCTGACAGTGTGACTGACTAGTGCTGACACACAGGCATGCTTGCCTTTTAACAGCAAGCAGATTACACAGAGTTCTCCACTCAGCCTTCCTGATTGGCATCCCCAGAAAGGTGCCAATTGCTATTACAAACCACAGCCAGTATAGCAAGCAAAGGATTAGAACAAGGCGGCTATGGTGGTGCACACCTTTGATCTCTGTGAGTTCAAGACCAGCCTGGTCTACAGAGTGAGTTCCAGAACAGCTAGGGCTCTGTTACACAGAGAAACCCTATCTAAAAAAAAATTTTTTTAAAGTTCCTTGAATGTTTAAAGGAATATTTCTATTCAGCTAGGGTAGCAGTATTATTTGATGTCTATAAAATCCAGGTTGGAGCCAGGCATGGTGGCGCACGCCTTTAATCCCAGCACTCCAGAGGCAGAGGCAAGCGGATCGCTGTGAGTTCAAAGTCAACCTGGTCTACAAAGCAAGTCCAGGACAGCCAAGGCTACACAGAGAAACCCTGCCTCGAAAAAATAAACAAACAAACAAAATCAAGGTTGGAACTTTTTAATACAAGGAAGGATTTCCTTTGATGATCTCGACAAACAAAAATGTCCCCATTTCTTAGCCTTTAGAATACATCCAACTTAGGGTTGGAGAGATAGCTCAGCAGCTAAGAGTGCATACAGTTCTTGCAGTGGACTCAATATTGGTTCCTGGCACCCACATCAGGCAGCTCACAATGGCCTGTGACTCCAACTCGAGGGCATTGACAACTTGGCCTCTGACAGCACCAGTATTCACATGTGCATAACCACACACAGACACATACACACAATATTAAAAATAATTTTAATTATATATTAAATGGCAGCAGCCTGCTTCAGACATACAGGTTGCCTGTGTAGGCAGTCTGTGTAACTGTCCACTGCATTCACATCAGTGCACTCTGGTATTGGGCATGTTCACTGATGGCCCTGAGGGACTTCAGCATCAGAGCCTCTTAGTCCCATCATCTCTATGTATGAACTGACCCTTAGTTTTAACTATTTAGCAAAGGACTCAAGGTATTTGATTTTATTATTTTGATGCCATCAATTTGACCTCATTATCAAATTCAAAGGGAAGATTATTTAATGTAGCCCCACTAAACATGACCAAATTATTTTTAAAAATTATGAGATAACTCTTCTAAGCCAGGCATGGTAGTTAATGCTTATAACCACAGCACTCATGAGACTGAGGCAGGAAGGGGAGTGAGTTCAAAGTCAGATTCAGGCTACACAATTGAGTTCTAAGCTTGGATCACAGTCACAGAATGCAATGCTGTCTGGAGAAAAATCACAGAGGCTGAAGATGCAGCTCAGTTGGTAGAATGCTTGCCTAATATACACAGAGTGCTGGATTTGACCCCCTACCTCAAAAATCAGACACCATGTGTAGACCTGTAATCTTAGCACTTTGGACTTAATGGCAGAAGCAATCCTCAGCTGCATGGCTAGCCTGGGCTACATGAGACCCTGTCTCAATTATAATTTTTTGTTGTAAATCTTTTCGTGTGCATATTGTGTTTGCAAATGAAAGGCTCTAGGTTAAGAGAATAGTGGGATAGAAAAAGCGTAAATTTCAAAATTAAAAGGTCCAGAATTCCATATGATCTTGGGGACGCAGACCTATAATCCCAGGGAGTTAAGACAGGACAGTGACAAGCTAAAGGCCTGCCTGAGCTGCAGTGAGTTCATGGGAACTCTGTGAGGGCCTGTCTCAAAATAAAAATATAAAAAGGGCCAGGGGTACCTCTGTGGTAGGTAGCACCGCAGCTCAGCTAGCCTCCATGAGCCCTGTGCTCCATCCCCAGCACTGCAAATAAATAAATAAATAAATGGCACAAAACTCTGAAGACTTGGCACATGGCAGAAAGAGTAACACTTGCCTGCATGACAGATCCTGAGAAGCCGAGCCCTCTGTCCATTTGTCCTCTCAAGGGGCAAGCCTCTTCTCCTGTCCTCATCAGTCCCGCCATCCCACATCTGTCTCTGACAAGCCCGACAACATGAGTTCAAATCCCAGGATCCGCGTGGTAGAAGGAAAGAACTGATTCCCTCAAGTTGTCCTATGACTTCTACACACACTGTGCTACAAGAACGTACCCTCCCCAGTATGAATGTAATACAAAGTTTTTGTTAAAGTTCTAGGGAAAACCTTTAATCCCAGCACTCAGGAGGCAGAGGCAGGTGAATCTCTATGAGTTTGAGGCCAGCCTGGTCTACAAAGTGAGTCCAGGACAGCCAAGGCTACACAGAGAAACTCTGTCTCGAAAAACCAAAAAGGAAAAAAAAAAAAAAAATCTAGGAAAAGTCAAGTCAGGAGTGTCAGTGGTGGAAGCTGCTGTGAGTTGAGGTATGGTGGCCTGTGGAGAAGTGGGTAGCTCTGAAAGCCAAAGAGGTAAAGGGTTGACCACAAAGGCAGGGTAGAAGATCTCAGGGCAAAGCCCCAGAGAGAGGAGGTTTGAGGAAGAGCTGGGGTCCAGACAGAGTAAGAGGAAAGGGTGGGGGTGGGGTGGGGACAAGAGAAGTGTTCATGAACAAAGGAGGCAGCCACAGACCAATTTTTCCCCGAAGCCACTTCCCTTCAGCTTGTTTCTGGAAAGTGCTGCGAAGCAAATGTGGTATGCGTTGTAAAATTGGAAGTAAATACAGCCATACACAGGCTTCTTCTATTTTCTCCTCAGTCACAGAAAGCAGCAGGCAGATCCTTCTCAACTCCCCTCCCCCCAGCTTGGCTTCAGTTGCTCCTCCCAACAGCAGAAAGAGGACAGCAAGTGTGTGCATCTGCCCTGTCCTGTCCCTCTATCTCAGAGGACACCTGCATGAAGTGCCGCCATCTGCCTGTGACTCTCACCAGGGGTTTGGAAGGGTGGCCATGACATGGGAAAGTTGATTTGTTTTCAGGAATAAGGTGTGTGTGTGTGTGTGTCTGTGTGTGTGTGTGTGTGTGTGTCTGTGTGTGTGTGTGTGTGTCTGTGTGTGTGTGTGTGTCTGTGTGTGTGTGTGTTTTGGGGGGAAGGAAGGGGTGGGTCCATCTTACTGACCTGTTAATGGCAGTGGAGTGCTGAATGGATGTTGAGAGCCAGCCACCTTTCCGTGACTGGGTGGCTGCCTTCCCTGAGCCCCAGCAGTGGCCATGACCTAGAGAGCCTGGCTGTGCCCTGCTGCAGGCTTGCTCGTGCTGCAGTCACATGTGCAGCCTCACTGCAGTGCCGCTCTGCACCTCTGACTTCATACACTGCTCCTCCCCGAGTGCAGTGTCCGCTTTGCTTGGGGGCTGGGAGTGGGTCTGGCTCCTGTGGGCCGCAGCCTCTTCCCTGCTCGCCAGCCCGGGCTATGCAGCCTGTAACCTGCTGGCCGACTCAGGCTGTGCTTGGCACACATACTGCCAAGGGAAAAGGGAAGCCAGATCCTCACATCTGTCTGGGAGGGACTCTGCCCTCTCAGCATTTGAGGGTCATCCCTCGTCCCTCCCACAGCTCCTCTTAGTGACCCAATAGTTACGTGCCCCACAAAGCTGCCTTTCTGCCCCTCTGCCAGGTGACGTTCTATGGTCTTCAAGGACCACAGAGTAGCAAAGTCAGTTGCTTTGTTTCTTTCAGTTTGAGACAACTAGGTTGCAGAATCCCTCCTCCCTGGGGGATTTAGCTCCAGGACTTGTCAGATACATGGTTATATATTTTGTGATTATATGGTTGTGGGTTAAAATAGTTGGATTTAGCTGGCCAAAGTACTGCTTACTACCTTGGAAGATGTTCCATGAAATACCATGGACACCGCGGGATTCTGCTGCTTCTCCATTGGAGCAAAAGCCATTCACACTGGGAGTGCAGCTCATAGCTCAGTGGTAGAGGGCTTGCCTGGCATGATGCCTGGGTTCAATCTGCAGTACACACACACACACACACACACACGGGGGGTGGGGGGGGGTGGGTGGAGAGACATGGAGAGGGGGAAAGATCACAATCACACTTTCCTTTTTTTCTTTCTTTCTTTTTTTTTTTTTTTTTTCTTTTTTGAGACAGGTTTCTTTGTGTAGCCTTGGCTGTCCTGGACTCGCCTTGTAGACTAGGCTGGCCTCTAACTCACAGAGATCCACCTGCCTCTGCCTCCCAAGTGCTGGGATTAAAGGTGTGCACCACCACTGCCTGGCTCACAATCACACTGTCATAAATTTCTTTTATTTCTTTTTTGGTTTTTCAAGACAAGGCTTCTCTGTGTAGCCTTGGTCGTCCTGGAACTCTCTCTGTAGACAAGGCTGGCTTCAAATTCACAGAGATCTGTCTGCCTCTGCTTCCTGGGTGCTGGGATTAAAGGTATGCACCACCACCCAGCACTTCTATGAATTTCAGTCGCAAACTACAAACTTGAGTGTTATATACCCTGTGGATGGTTTGAATGAGAACGGCCCTCGTAGGTCATATATTTGAATACTTGATCCACAGTTGGAACTGTTTAGGAAGGACTAATGGGTGTGGCTTTGTTGGAGGAGGAAGTGTGTTACTTGGGGAAGGATTTAAGGTTTCAAAAGCCACCTGCACTGGGCTAGAGAGATGGCTAAGTGGTTATGAGCACTAGCTGCTATTCCAGAGGACCTGGGTTTGATTCCCAGCATCCACAACTATATTTAACTCCAGTTCTAGAGGATCAAAAACCCTCTGCTGGACTCCCCAGGCACCAGGTACACATGTGCACATACACACATGCAGGCAAAATGTTTACATTTATAAAATTCAAAAACAAAACAAATCAGCCTCCTGACTGCTCCAGTATGCTCTCTATGCCTCCTGCTTGTGGGTCAAGGTGTGATCTCTCAGCTGTCGCTGCTGCTGAGCCTTCACTCTGCTATCCAGGACTCCTAACTTCTGGAATCATAAGGCCAAGTAAACATTTTTTTTTTATGCATTGTCTTGGTCATAGTGTTTTATTTTAGCAATAGGAAAGAAACTAATACAGACCCCGGCATGTGAAGCCCAGGAAGTTGTCATGTGAGTCCTCACTGAACTACACAGGGTTGTTCCCCTGTGCTCAGCCTTGAGAAACTGAGGCACATCCTCAGGTGGAGAAGCCTAGCTGCCTCTGTGTGCACTTTCAGAGGGCATATGGTGTATGGATTATAAATTGAGTGTAGCCAGGCACACATCTTTAACCCCAGAACTCCAATTTGAAGCCAGACTGGTCTACATATTGAGCCCCAGACCAGCCAAGGCTGCATAGTAAGACTGTCTGGGGGAAAAAAAAATAAAGGTAACTTTATATGTAACAGAAATCCCCACAATCATACCTCCACTCCAAACCTGTCACTGACTAACTGGTGTATGATCCCTTTAGCTCTTTTTTGCATGTATATGTATGCATGCAGATGCATATGTGTGCCTGTACATGTGAAGACCACAGGCTGGTATTGGAGGCCTTCCTTGATAGCTCCACCTCATAGACTGAATGAGGTCTGTAGCCCAGCACTCACCTAACCGACTGCTTAACCTCCAAGATTCATCTCTTCCTCCTCCATGGCTTCACCTGACATTCATGTGAGTGCTGAGGTGCCAAGGCCTGGCCACAGAGCAATAAAGGAAGAGGCACAACATTAACCTTTGCCCCCCAACACATATATACACACATACACAAGTATGTATCTACCATTCTACACACATACAAACACAAAGATATATATGACACACATACTCCCCAGTGGGAGTGGGAACTGTGGCCTTTTTTTTTTTTTTTTTTTTTTTCGGGACAGGGTTTCTCTGTGTAGCCTTGGCCATCCTGGACTCACTTTGTAGACCAGGCTGGCCTCGAACTCACAGCGATCTGCCTGCCTCTGCCTCCCAAGTGCTGGGATTAAAGGCGTGCGCCACCACGCCCGGCTTGGAACTGTTGCTTTTTATCACTATAGCAGTCAAGATAACCATATTTAGAGGTGTGTGTGTGTGTGTGTTTCTGTGTTTTAGTTTTTTGAGATAGGGTTTCTCTGTGTAGCCTTGGCTGTCCTGGAACTTGCTTTGTAGACTAGGCTGGTCTCTGCCTCCTGAGTGCTGGGATTAAAGGCCCGGGCCACCACTGCCCAGCTACTGTAGTGTTTCTTATGTCCTTCTGTGCAGTTGACACACAATAACCCACTTAATCACTCACACTGGGCCTATGAGGTCGATATTGTTCATTATTTTATTTTGTTTGTTTGAGACAGGGTCCCTTGGAGTTCAGGCTGGCCTCAACCTCTCTATATGGGTGAAGATGACCATTAACTACTGAGCCTCCTGCCTCTGTCTTTACCTCCGGAATGCTAAATTACAGGTATGTCCCATTATATCCAGCTGAGATAGATTTTGTTACTTCCGTTTTACAGATGTGAAAGTGGAGGCATACAAGAGGTTAATTGCTTGTTTGGATTACATAGCTAGTAAGAAGTAGGCAGGCAGTCTGGCTCCAAAAGCTGTACTTTACCCACCAAGCTTTCCTGCTGTCCCACTCAGTTCTCAGTGTCAGTGGGATTTAAAAAAATAAAACAGTTCCCGGCTTGCAAAGTGGCCTGCCTATGTATGTCAAGGCCAGCTCTACCCACAGTTCCCTTATAACAGTGCCATCTTACCTGAGCACCCAGCCTTACACAGCAGAACCTGCCAGTGCTGTCCATCGCTGGGTTTGGTTTGGTTTGGTTTTTTCAAAACAAGTTGTTTTGTTTTGTTTTGTTTTGTTTCTGTGTAACAGCCCTAGCTGTCCTGGAACTCACTTTGTAGACCAAGCTGGCTTTGAACTCACAGAAATCTGCCTCTGCCTGTGATTAAAGGTGTGCACCCCGACACCTGGCTGACCTTGTAGTCTCCACAAGAGGCTAGAGACTGAGTTTGTTAAAGTTCTTAGTCCCTTTCCCCTACACTTGGTTGGCTTTTAATGAATGACTAAATAGATTAAAATAGAATTCTAATACGCCTGTCTGGGGATGGAGCCACAAGGATACAAACTAAGAAAAATGTAACACTCTGGGCATGGTGGTGAGAGCCTGTAAGCCCAGCATTTGAGACATAGAGACAGGTGGGTCTTAGTGAGACCCTGTCTCAAAAAAGAAGTTGTAGCAAGTATTCTTCTGTGAGGGTTATTTAACCCTTCATCTTCTGTAAGGGAGCTCAATTCTCAGATTTCATTTTCAAAATGATGGATTTGTGGGGGATGGGGAGGGAGGAGAGGTGGGGGAGAGAGAAGGAGAGAAAGAAAAGGTAGGAGAGGGTGTTTGTGTGTGTGTGTGTGTGTGTGTGTGTGTGTGTGTGTGTGTGTGTGTGTGGTGGTCCCTGTATGCTTGTATGGGTACCACATGCATATAGACTAGAAGTGTGATCAGAGCCCCTGGAACTAGAGTTATTAACAGTTGTGCTCTTCCTGATGTGAGTGCTGTGAGCCACACCCAGGCCCTCTGCAACAACTGCAGCTGTTGTTAACCACCAAGCCATCTGTCTAGCCCAAGACCATGGATCTCATTTTTCGGTTTGTTTTGTTTTGATGTTTGTTTTTGTTTTTTTAAGACAGGGTTTCTCTATGTAACAGAGCCCTGACTGTCCTGGACTCTCTTTGTAGACCAGGCTGGCCTCAAACTCCCAAAGACCTGCCTGCCTCTGCCTCCCAAGTGCTGGGATTAAAGGCATGCACCATCACCGCCCGGCTTAGATTGTTTTTTAAATTGCTATTCCTTTTAAGATACTCAGACCATATCTAAAGGAATGGAGCCATTCCTTTAGAGAGGAAAATATGCTAGGTGAATGGTTCTCTTGTGGAGGAAGGAAAATAAGATCCAGAGAGGTGAGTTCCTTTCCTGTCACTAGTTGTGGTTTTGTTGCTGTTGCTTTGTAAAACAAGGTCTCACGTAGCCCAGGCTGGTCTCCGCCTTGCTATGTAGTTGAGGCTGATCTTGAACTACTGTTCCTCCTGCCTCCACTTCCCAAGAGCCGAATAACAGGCCTTCACCACACACCCAGCTTCAGAGGCAAATTCTGCACACAGAAAGAAGAGCAAATAACTGAGGGGCAAAGGTAGGTGGGCTAGGAAACCCTCCTCCCAGGGCCAACCCACTGACTGAGCTGCAGAAAGGTGAGTCCCGGAGTTACTCAAGAGAAGACAGTCCGCAGCTGGGGAGCCATAGGGGCCTCTCTCTGCTGGAGCCGTGGAAAAACAACTGGGCCTTTAAGTGGTTTTCTGAATGATGTAATGCTTCATCTTCACTCTGTACCTTCAGAGCCGTGCCTGGGTGGGGCTCTTCTGGGGTGCAGCCCTAGTCCTCACACGCACAGGTAGCCACCTGGTGCTGGAGAACAAAGCCGCTGAGCAGTTCAGAGCCTCTAGCTACAACTCCCCACACAGACACAGTGTGCAGCCCTTGATTGGACCACACACTACTCTCAAAACTTCAAAACCTTCAGCCACAATAGGAGTCTTACAGAAAGGCCAGCCTGAGCCAGGTGTGTTAGTACAGGCCTGCGAGCCTAGCTCTTGAGAGGTAGAGGCAGGAGGATCAGGAATTCAGGGTCTTCTGCAGCTATATAATGAGTTCAAGGCCAGCAAAGGCTCCATGACAGAGAAGTGAGGCCTAAAGATGTTCAAAGACCTGGAGTGAGATGACCCCCCCACCACCACCTGCACCAAAAAGTCTTGTTCAGAGATCTCAAAGAACAAAGCCCTCGAATCTGTCAAGTGGCTACATCCCCATGGCTAAAACCAGGTCCATGTAAGTCATTGAGCTTAACCCTTGTGAGCCTCTGAAGACCCACCCTTCACCCATCCTTTGGGTCAAGAAATCACCTCAAATACAGATGTCCTGAGATGTAGTCAAAGAAAGTTACCACAGGTTGTTTGCCCAGCTGTCATTCCCTGCAACAACTGGCTACTTTTCTGACTTTAAGAAAAAAAAAAAAAAAAACAGCCGGGCGTGGTAGCGCACAATCCCAGCACTCGGGAGGCAGAGGCAGGCGGATCGCTGTGAGTTCGAGGCCAGCCTGGTCTACAAAGTGAGTCCAGGATGGCCAAGGCTGCACAGAGAAACCCTGTCTCGAAAAATCAAAAAAAAAAAAAAAGAAAGAAAGAAAAAAAGAAAAAAAAACAGCGGGGGCTGGAGAGATGGCACTGCCTGCTCTTCCAAAGGACCCGGGTTCAATTCCCAGCACCCACATGGCAGCTCACAACTGTCTGTAACTCTAAGATCTGACACTCCAACAGGAACGGACATAAATTAAAATTTAAAAATAAAAATAAAGTTTAAAAAGAAAAAAGAAAAAGAAAAAAAAACAGCACTTTGCCCATGAGAAGGTTGTTGGAATCCCCTTTAGATGTATCAGAGAGGCCTAGGGACAGAGAGGCCTGGGAACAGAGAGGCCTGGAGACAGAGAGCTTTCGTTATCCCTTTTCTCTTTGGTGTGTCTCCCTGGCTTTTCTTCCTGATTGCCACTTCAAATTCACACCCTTTTTACTTTCTTCCTTGGGCTCTGGAGTCATTGTTACGTTGTTTCTTAATATTTAAAAATTTTATTTATGTTATATGAATGGGTGTTTTGCCTGTATGTGTGTGCATCACATGCATGCCTGGTACAGCAGAAGGCATCCCGTCGCCTGGAACTGGAGTTACAGACAGGTGTGGGTGCTGGGAATTGAACCCAGGTCCTTTGGAAGGGCAGCCACCGTTCTTAGCCGCTGAGCCATTTTTAGCCCCTCATTAGGCTTTTTTTAGGTCAGTTAGTTCAAAGAGGTGCCTGCCATTGCGGCATGTGGTACCAGAGGAGAAGGGGTTTGCACTGTTCTTCTGAGCTCTATAGCATAGCACCAGAGTGGCTGGCTCTCACTTGCTTCTTGGTGCAAGAAATACCCTTGCAAATCACAACCAAGGAGACTCCTGGGGATGTACACTCAACCCTGGATGCTAATAGAGTCACCTGGGAAATGTAAAATATTCAAGCCTGGGGCCTACCCAAGTGGCTCGGAGAAAATTGATCTGGGATGGGTTCCAGCCATTAGTGTTTTTTAAAAAGTCCCAGGGGCTTTACAAATCTAATTTATAACAGACAGGAGTGAGAACCACTGCAGTGTGTGTGTGTGTGTGTGTGTGTGTGTGTGTGTGTGTGTGTGTGTGTGTGTTCCCCAAGTCTGCAAAAGCAATGAATCCCGACAGCCATGGGGATTGCCACTGCCCTCAGCTCTTCACCGAATGCTTTTGAATGGTTCAGTTTTGGGCCTCCACTGTGACAGTGATAAATTCTGCTCTTAAACAAGAAAGAAGACTCACAGCAGTAGTGCCTGCCGCCATGTTAAGAGCTATAATTGATGAGCTGGCGATGCAGCTCAGTGGTAGAGCCCTTGCCCAGCATATATGAGGCCATGGGTTCAGTCCCCAGCACAGCAAAACCCACCACCAACAGAACACTTGGGGTGGTGTTTCAATAACATAAACTAAATGATCTGAGAGGCTGCTGCACACTGGGTTGGGTTCCATTAAGATCTGGGGAAGTGTGTGTGTCCACTCGGTGTCATGGTAAGTTATGTATATGCATGTATAGGTAGAAACTAGCATGTGGCTACTCTCATGGAATGTGTATGTCTATAACCCCCAGAGTAGAAAAAGGCCCTGTGTGCCACTGCCACGGCTCTGAGAAGGACTTTCTTTAGGGAAAGCTTCCTTCTGGGCGCCTCCTGGAGCCCCTGCTCAGCGTGCCCTGTCCTGGGGGTTGTTATTTTGTCAACTTGTCATAAGCTATCTGGGAAGAGCAACCCCAGTGGAGACAAGCCTCTCAGATGGCCTGTAGGTAAGTCTGTGGGGCTTTTTCTTGAATAATGATTGATGTGGGCGGGCCCAGCCCATGGTGGGTGGGAAGTGATGCTAGAGTACTTAATTAGGAAA
The DNA here is from genome assembly GCF_903995435.1 of Acomys russatus. Lineage (NCBI taxonomy): Eukaryota > Metazoa > Chordata > Mammalia > Rodentia > Muridae > Acomys > Acomys russatus. The sequence continues at coordinate 31,494,063 of NC_067162.1, forward strand.
ACAAACTGAGCCAGCCTTGAGGAGCCAGCCAGTAAGCAGCGTCCCTCCACGGCCTCTGCATCGTCCCTACATCCGGGTTCCTGCCCTGAATTTTCTCAGTGATAGAGTGTGTCCTGATGATTGTAAACTGAAATAAACCCCTTTCTCCCCAAGTTGCTTTTGCTCATGGTATTTTATCACAGAAATAGAAACCCTAAGACACTGCCCATCCTTTATCCAGGGTACCTATGAAACTGTGTAAAGAGGGGAACAAGAGCTCTGAGCAGCTGGTATATATCGGGCAGCCCTGTGTCCTTCCTTGGTTTCTCACAGGTGCCTGAAGAGCTGACACAGCTCAACATATCCCCGTCCCCTGCCAACTCCCTCAAAGAACGGGAGGTTTCCATATAACCCCAGTGTTTGTGCTGCCACCAAGTTCATTTCTGTGACTCCAGGCCCCATCGCTTTCATTGCAGACTGAGGTTTTGAAACCTTTCTCACTCACCTGGTCCCAGCGTGGAAGGGATATCTTTAAACTCAAATATCTAGTCATTTAAAAAAGACTTGTTGGGCCTGTGAGACAGTCAGCAGGTAAAGGGTGCTTTCTATAGACCCTGCACACTGGAGTTTGCTCCTCGGAACCCATATGGTAGAAGGAAAAAACCTGACTCTCACAAGTTGTCTGATCCATATGTGCATGGCATGCCCACAGCTGCATGCACAATAAATAAATAAAAAGGTAATAAAGGAAAAAATAAGGGCGCTGGAGAGGTGGCTTGGTGTTTAAGAACACTTGCTGCGCTCGCTGGGTGGCGGCGGCACAGGCCTTTAATCATAGCACTCGGAGGCAGAGGCAGGCAGATCTCTTGAGTGAGTTCAAGGCCAGCCTGGTCTACAGAATGAGTTTCAGGACACCAGTGCTACACAGAAAAACCCTGTAACAAACAAACAAACAAACCTGTTGCTTTTGCAGAGGACTTAAGTCCAGTTCCCAGCACTGATTCGGGCAGTTAAACATTGTTATAGTCCCCAATTCACACCATTAGAAAGCAATGGAGAATAGTCACAGAACACGGAGAACTAATCACTCATGGCAGCAGCTCTGCATTCTGTATGTTACTTAACAGTGTACATACATAAACAGTTTGGAGTGTGTTCTCATGAGCATAACTTTTAGGAGCTGTATAGTGTTCCTTTAAGAAGAAGCTGATAGGTAACTTCTGGGAAAAGACAGAAAGGAAAGATGGCTACAACACAAAGCCTAATCTCTTAGGGATTAGTTTAAGAGAACAAAGCACCCCTAGGTCTGGCTGGATGGGGGCTGTCAGTCTGGCAAGACCTAACCCTGACCTTCAAGAACCCGGCCACCAGCAGAGCAAAGGGTGCTTAATCTAAAACAAAAGCAATTCCCCATCAAATTGCTGTGGTGGTAGCCAGGCAAGGTGTCTACAAGCTACAAAAGGGCAGCTTTGTTGGGCAGTGCTGCCTCAATGTACTCCCTATGTAGACCAGCCCAACCTCAAACTCATAAAGCTCTGCCTGCCTCTACCTCCTGAATGCTGAGATTAAAAGTGTGTGCCACGGCCTGGAGAGATGGCTCAGAGGTTAAGAGTGCTGTTTTTCCAAAAGTCCTGAATTCAATTCCCAGCAACCACATGGTGGCTGACAACCATCTATAATGTGATTTGGGCCCTCTTCTGGTGTGCAGGCAGAATACTGTATAAATAATAAATACATCTTTTTTTTTTTTTTTTAAAGTGTGTGCCACTACACCTGTTTCAGGCTAGCCTTGAACTCACAGAGTCACATAATCCTTCTGCCTCAGCCTCCCAAGCAATTGGGACTACAGGCACATGTATAACTTTAGAAGCTATTTTAAAATAAATGTGTATTGTTTTGTATGTATGTGGTTAGGGAGAGCTCCACAGCTTAGAGAAAATCTCCTCTTTTTAATTATTCTTCATCCTACCGTCAGCTGTGCCCACAGTGGTGACACTGTCACCTTCTGAAGGCAGCACTCAAGTTCTCATCACTGTCCCTCTCAGCCCTCTGTTGGCTTATTCACCTCTCAGGTCTCTTAGGCCTTGTTTCTCATCCTTAGCGCTAAATGCTACCTATGGCCCAGCCTCTCCATTAACAGTGCTTGGAGCCTGCTAAGCAACTACATAACCCTTGTTTGGTATCTTCAGGTCACACACAATCTGTCCCTAGCCCCTTTCTTCTCAGAGCAGCTAGACCCCATCAGTCACCACAGCTGGAAGTTCCATGAGATAAATGCCTTGTTTCACCTGGGCCTCCCTTTGCCATTCTGCAAACATACAGCCCACTCCTGGCAGCTTCTCTTCCTATCTAGAATGTTCTCCATGGATCTCTGTTCAACTCATTCTAGCTAACAGAGATCTCTCTTCTGATGTCCTTGACTTCTTCCAATTAGATCCTCCCATCACCATTAATTCTAGCCAGCTGTGTGTCACATGCCTGCCATCTCAGTGCTCTGCAGGTTGAGGCAGAAAGATCATCAAGAGTTTGGGGTAGCCTGGGATACACAAAATACACCTTGCCTCAGAAAAAGGCAGGAGATGGAAAGAAGGAAAACATTTAATCATGAACTGCCTCTTGGGACAACTTCATTTTGCAAGTGGATTTGCCTTCATTGCAGATAACCTCCTGCATGGTGGCAACTCGCCTGAGGCCACTCTGCTCTGAGCAGATTTCCCACATGTGTTAAGTGAGTGTGGCACAAATCTTCTGAGCCAGATTGAGGGGTTTAGTGTCTGGAGCCTGTGGGAAAGCCAATTCAACACCCGAATGCATGTGTGTAAGTGCCTGGGTATAGAATTAACTCTATTTCTACATTCTTAGTGGTATGCAGAGATAGACTCCAGGCATTAATGTATGAGCCCCTTTACGACTTTCCAGTGAAGGGATAAATGCAAACAGGGACCCTCAAACTGGATGCTAATTACTGTAAACCCTCCTTGGCACAGCCAGCCTTACACTGGGGAAGACTGCTTTTATCTGCCTGAAAAGACCAGGTCCTAGTCCTGCACATCGGAAAGGGGAGAGTTTTCCAGTTGGTGAGGACAAAGCGATGACTGTCCTGTCTGGGCCCACTGTTCCTGTGGAAGATCTTAATTGGCTGGCAAGGGTGTGCTAAGCCAGCTCCATCCCAGAGCCAGCAGCGTGGCAGCAAGAAGCCTGTGGGTCATAGTTGGAGCCTTGGAAACTAAGTAGTATGCGCTGGCCCTGGAGCAGCTGCAGAGAGGGGAATCTCCTAACAGAGAAGTCTTACTGGGCACAGGGCTGGGCCTTTTCAAGATGGCTGCCCCATTTCTTGAGCCTATAAATAGGTCATTTACAAATTGGCAGACAATGACTGATGCATTTTGCCTGGCCTATGGAATATTTGTTTTCGACATTTGAATTAGCTGTTAACACTTAAAAATGAAGAGAGCCCAGAAGTGGTTACCCACACCTTTAATCCTAGCACTCAGGAGGCAGAGGCAAGGCAAGGTGATCTTTGTGAGTTCAAGGCCTGTCTACAGAGTGAGTTCCAAGACAGCTAGGACTACATAGAGAAACCCTGTCTTGAAAAACCAAAAAAGGGGGCTGGAGAGATGGCTCAGTGGTTAAGAGTACTGACAGCTCTTCCAAAGGACCTAAGCTCAATTCCCAGCACCCACATGGCACCTCACAACTCTAACTCCGAGATCTGACACCTTCACACAGACATACATGCAGCCAAAACACCAATGCACGTAAAATAAAAATAACTTCAAATCCGGGCGTGGTGGCTCACGCCTTTAATCCCAGCACTCGGGAGGCAGAGGCAGGCGGATCGCTATGAGTTCGAGGCCAGCCTGGTCTACAAAGCGAGTCCAGGACAGCCAAGGCTACACAGAGAAACCCTGTCTCGAAAAAACAAAAACCAAACCAAACCAAAACAAAACAAAAAAAAACTTCAAAAAAAAAAAAAAAAACCAAAAAAGAAGAGGAGAAGGAGGTTTTACATACAAGACTAGATTTCTGACTTCTCCAAGCAGCTAAGCACCTGGCCATGCTCAGCCCTCCCAACACAGAGGTGTGCACTTCCATGTGGGACATCTGCTGTCCATGGGGCACCCATTTTTTGCCTCTGCCCACTCCCCTCTAGTTTTCCTAAATTGTTGCATACTGCAAATCTGGATGAGCTCCTAGGATCTATAGTGGCATGGAGATCAGATACTGTTTGTTTATTTAAACACCAACTGAAAACTGCCTATAACTGAACACTCAAGCAGGATGGGCCCACGCAGCCACCTCAGGCTGAGCCTGACTGTGGCTTACCATGTACTTCTCAGGGACTCTGTAAATCTTGGAACCTCTAACCTCATTTCTAAGATGGAGACACTGAGGTTTGCTGTCACAGCCGGACTCCTGAGCAGTCCTCTTTACCAAGAGACTACTTCTCTTGTTGTTGGCTATAGCAGGGCCCCTCAGACCCTCAGTAGCTCAATACACATGCCAGCGTGGGTTCAACATTAGCCTTTATTTCTGTGTTTTTTTCTGTGTTGTTTGTTGTGGACATGTCTATCACTTGTGTGGAGGTCAGAGGATGACTGTGGTAGTTAGCTTTCCTTCCAACATATGAGTCTCAGAGATTAGAACTCAGAACTCAGGTTGGGCCCAAAGTGTCATGACTTGCTGAGACATCTCAACAGCCTTTTAAGAGCACACTCGGGGTTCAGTTCCCCCTGCTGAATAAACTGGGTGTGTAGCCCTCACCTGTCTCTTCTGAGTTAAAGGAGGGAGGATAACACGTTCAAGGGTCTGTGCTGGGCTAGGGACCCTGCCTCAGAATAACAAAACAAAAGGAACTCACTGCCCAGCCTTCTAACCCACGCAGTGATGCCTCTCCTGAAGCAGGGTGAGCCATTTTGGTTTTGTCTGTCAGGATGGGAGTGGGTAGAGCAGATGTGCCAGGGTGTGGACTGAAGGCCTGGCAGAGAGGAGCTTCCAGACTGCAGCTCAAACACCTATTGGATTGTTTCGGCTGGAGAAGTTACTGCTGATGCTTGGAGGACACATACACTGGTTTTAAAAACTAGTCTTTTAGTTTCCCTTCAAGTTTCTCTGAGATGCAAAAAGCTCAAGGTCTCCAGCTGCTTCTAGAGTCTCTTCCTCCTCCGCTGACACTCTCCTCTCCTGGCCCCTTCTCCACCTCATCTGGCTCTCCAGGGACCAGGGAGCTACCAGTGGGGATGTCAAATGAGAACTTAAGAGGTCAGGGAAGTCGGAAATAAAGGTGTGAAGGTGAGAAGGAAGAACTGTTTGAGCTTCAAGACAGGAGCCTCCTGGGTTCCTGCTAGACCAATCTGCAGCTTTTGCAAACAGTCAGAATGTCTTCAGCGCCCCACTGCGGAATTCAGAGCTCAGCTTGTCACAATTGTTAACACTTTCTTTGACCAACCTCTTTATGTTTGACAATTTTTTTTTTCTCTCTCTCTTCTGCTCCTCTCTCTTGCCACTGGGAAGGTTCCAGAACAACCTTGGTTTTAGGGAGTCCCCTCACGCCTCTTGGCGTGCAGAAGTGGGGGAAAGAGTCTCTGAGCTAGCCAGCTTGCAGGGTGAGTAGGTTTCCAGGCTTCGGGAGCTGGGCGTGGGGAGTGGAGATGGTCAGGAACGATTTTGGAGGTCCCTATGGGTCATCTGGAAAGTTAACCACGCTTCAGGTTCTAGGCTGATGACAATGACCATCTTTCCAAGGCTGCTGGCCTGGAAGTTGTGGAGGTCGTGGAGCAGCTGAGCCTTGGGCTACTCTGGAGGTCGCCAGTTTCCTAGAGGGCGCAGAGGTCCTTAAGCCGGAGGTGCTTCGTCCACGAGGGACCCTGGGTCTGGCGAGAGCCAGCCCGTGGCCGGGAGCCGGGTGCTCCTGCAGCCTCCGGGAGCCCTCCCACTCTTGCCAACTTTCCCGGCCCCGGGGCCGGAGGAGGGCGCCTTTCCTGTCGGGTCGCGCGCGATACTTAAGGCAGCTCGGCTGGGCCGGCAATCATCATTCGGAGCGCACGGCAGCACCGTGGAGGTAGCGCTCGCTCGGCGGCGGGGAGCCGGTGGAGGGGCATGGAACCGCCGCGGGCCTGCTGAGCACCGGAGCGCTGGCAGCCAGGGGCACGGTGAGCGCATCCAAGGGGCGGGCGCCTCTTGCCGCGCCATGGGAACCCTGGGGCTCCGGGTGGCCAGGGCCGGGGCCACTCTATGCTTTCCCGCGGCGGACCCTGCAGCACGTTCCCCACTGAACCCTCCTCCCTTTCTTCCAACATCCTGGGCTCCCGCAGCCTCTCCTCCCTTCTTCCCTTGCGGCTCTTGTTTTGTGAATGAATTAGGAAGGGGGAGGGCGCGGTGCGGGGCACGCGGCTAGAGTGCCCCTCCCCCCACATAAGCCCGCAGGGGCTTCGCACCTGCTGGACACCAAGATCTCCAGCAATTTGGTCCCCATAGCAAATGTCTGTGAGGGAGCTCCCCTTCCTTTCTGGCTCAGCGGGGTCCAAGGGCGCCTAGGCGCAGGCGGAGGGGCCCCAGCGGCTAGTGCAAGTTTCTGTACCGGCCGCGCGTGGGCCCGGCTACAGGGCGCACCTGTCAGTGGGAGAGGCGCTGCGAGCATTGCAGCCCCTCAAAGTTTCCGGGCTAGGTAGGGAGGTGCGCGCCCTTGCATGGGTTTTTCTTTCCTTCCTTCTGTTGTAGGGACATCGATTTTGTAAAGCGCCCCAGCTTCTTGCCCTTGAACCCGACTGCCTGAGCTGAGCTTTCTTCAGGTCTGTTTTGAGGGGATGAGGGAAGCCGCCCAGGGTATAAGATCACACTCTAGTCAACCGGCTTGGGGAAATACAGTCCCCTCTCTGGGCAGAGGACCTGAACAAGAGCCGGCGCCAGAGCCTGACTGTACATAAGCTATCTGGTTCCAGAACCTTGTTGTGTTTTCTATGGGGAGGTGGGTACAAAGGTAGTGCTTCTTAATTCCTGAGTGGGAGGGGGTCCGGCCGCAGGGTGGAGGGGACCGGCAACTGCAGGTTGCTGCCTTTGTTTGCAGGCACTCTTTCGCCAAGGTACCTGGGCCCCTGGGAAGATGAATAGGGAAGGCCTGGGCTGGCAGTTATTTCTTGGGTTTTCTGTTCCTTCCCGGCTGGGTCATGGGGAACCGGCACGTGGGTGTGGCCATGTGGCCTTAGCCAGCCGGGTGAAGCTCAAGCCGGGTGCGGAGCATGGCGAGAGAGCTTCCGTAGCTGCCTTGGACCTGACCGGACAGCCTCTGCAACTGCACCGAGGCGGGGCGCCAGGGCGCAGGTTGCTGGGCTGGCCACAGCACCTCCAATCCCTTCCCAGAACGAGGCAGGCAGTGGTGCCCGCAGCGTCCCCCATGCCTCAGCTCTAGAGCGGGGACCAGGCAGGAGACATAGGCCTGGGGCTCCTGAGTTGGGTGTATGCAGGGAGGGCTGGGAGTCCTACAGAGAGGAAGCATGCGGCGGCTCCCTGGGCTGGTAGGGCAGAGAGCCCAGAAGCCAGGCTTCCCGGAGATGCCAAGCTGCCAGGAGCTCTTTCCAATCTACATTGCTGGAAAAATGCTTTTGCGGATTTAAGCAGTGACTGTCCTTTCCTCATCCATGCTATGTGAGGGGTGTCCCTGGCAGCAAAGTCTGTTTCTGTTGGGATAGGGGACTGACTGGTTTCAGGGAGACCAGAGTTGAAACAGGCTTGGAAGTGGGAGGTCATTGTTTGAGACAAGGGAGGAAACAGATTCTCCAGATGGGACAGGTGCGGAAGAGACTGGGGTGGAGGGCAGCCTCTCATTACCCCTATGCTTCATACCCTCTCCCACCTGGGAAGCCTTTGAGAACTAATGTGCATCCGTTTTCAGGAAGATTACTGAGATCTGAGAAGCAAGATTAGCTGAAGAGCTTCACTCACTAGCGCCTCTCATAGGGACAGGGACACAAAGTCTTTGGGCAAGGTCAGGTAGCCAGGAAGCAATGGAGCTTGTCCAACCCTTGATCTCTGATGCCAAGTCCTGGGCTCCTCTCATTAATCCACAGCTGTTCCCAACAGGGCAGGTGCTAGGAACCCCAACTTAGTTACAAATGGGAATCTGCATTGTTTGTCCCAGTGGCTGCTGGGCAGGGAACATGCTGGAGCGCCTACCAGGGCACTAGGACCAAGGGGGTGGGGCTCCCCAGCAGCCGTCTCTGCAGTGCCTGCTACAGTTCCCTAGGCTCTCAGTTCTGAGCTTTGCAGCAGGGCTGCCTGCACCCCAACTCTGACCTCCCCGTCTCCTGTCAGCCAGTTTTCCTCTTGGCCTTTTCTCCTGCCTCTCAAGTAAGTAAAGAAAATAAGCAAAAGCAAACACTGGGCAGTTTCTTATGGAGTAAGTGGTAGAAAGGGAAATTATTTGTGTCTGTCTGCCTCATGTCCCTTTTTCTGTTCCCTGCATTCTCCATGGACCTTTTGCTGTGCTGCTACAGAGAACCAGTCCCCTTCCCAGAGTACACTCACCCTCTAGAGGCGGTGGCTGTAGGCCCTGGGCTGCCACTTGACCCCTCTTTTCCCACACTGCCTAGAAAGCTGTCTCCTCTGGGTCCAGTGTCCCACTAGAGCTTATGTATTAAAAGCTTTGGGTCAGGAAGGTCACTGTCTACTATATCCCAGGGGACTAGCCTATCCTAGCCATTGGTCTGCCTATGAACAATGCTATTCTACTTCCCTTACATGTCACCTATTTGCTCCTGAACATGCTGTGAGGTTAGTAGTATAATACATTCTACAGGTCAAATAGCTGAAAAGGGAGTGGATCGGGCAGAAAAGGTCCAACTGGGACCCAAACCCCAGCAGTTTAGCCTCCGAGTTTCCAGTCTAAGCCAAGTTCACTTTATTTTTTGTTTTGTTCTTTGAAACAGGGTTTCTCTGGCTGTCCTAGACTCACTTTGTAGACCAGGCTGGCCTCAAACTCAGAGATCCACCTGCCTCTGCCTCCTGAGTGCTGGGATTAAAGACATGCGCCACCATGCCTGGCTTGTAATAATGGATTTAATTGTCCTGGATCTATCTCTGAGAATGATCTAGCGCCTTTGATGGGAAATGCTGCCCCTGCCTGACCCACACTGTCTCTTACCTTCTGTTCTCAGATGCCGGTGCAGCTGACTACAGCCCTGCGTGTGGTGGGCACCAGTCTGTTTGCCCTGGTGGTGCTGGGGGGCATCCTGGCAGCCTATGTGACAGGCTACCAGTTCATCCACACAGAAAAGCACTACCTGTCCTTTGGCCTTTACGGTGCCATCCTGGGTCTACATCTGCTCATCCAGAGCCTGTTTGCCTTCCTGGAGCACCGTCGCATGCGCAGGGCAGGGCGCCCACTGAAGCTGCACTGCTCTCAGAGGCGGCGTTCAGTGGCACTGTGCATCGCTGCCTACCAAGAGGACCCCGAGTACTTGCGCAAGTGTCTGCGCTCGGCTCAGCGCATCGCCTTCCCAAACCTCAAGGTGGTCATGGTCGTGGATGGCAACCGCCAGGAAGATGCCTACATGCTGGACATCTTCCATGAGGTGCTAGGTGGCACAGAGCAAGCTGGCTTCTTTGTGTGGCGTAGCAATTTCCATGAGGCAGGTGAAGGAGAGACAGAGGCCAGCCTGCAGGAAGGCATGGAGCGTGTGCGAGCCGTGGTGTGGGCCAGCACCTTCTCATGCATTATGCAGAAGTGGGGAGGCAAGCGAGAGGTCATGTATACAGCATTCAAGGCCCTTGGCAACTCAGTGGACTACATCCAGGTAAGACTCCCTCTCTAGGAGTGTGTGCACATGGCACATGTGGGTGGCTGGGCATACTCTCCTCCAGCAACTTTAAATCTGGTGTAGGTCTTGGAGGAAGCCATTCCTCCTCTTCCCTAAACAAGACATAATAGTTCTGAAGAAGCACCGGGGTTGACCAAACCTCTGAACTGGTTCCCATGACAATAGCAGCAAAAGGTACACAGCACTGACTTCACACCAGCTACTGCAGGGTGCTTCAAACAGCCACTCTAACCCTTCCAATACCTCTGCAGGTGAGCACTGCTTTGAGCTCACAGAAAGAAGGTAAAACAGAAGTTAACTTGTCTAACATCAAACAGCTAGCAATAGTGCAGACCGGAATGTCAGCCAGGCAGCCTATTCAAGGTCTGCTTTTAACCCTTGTGTCTCACTACTGACAACAGGGTGACTAAAACACCATAAAGAAGTCTGAGGGGAGGGGGCGATGGAGAGATGGCTCAGAGGTTAAAGTCATTGACTGCTCCTCCAGAGGTCTTGAGTTCAGTTCCCAGCAATCACATGGTGGCTCACAACCATCTATAATGTGGTCTGATGCCCTCTTCTGGCCTGCAGGTGTACACGCAAGCAGAGCACTGTATACAAAATAATAAGTTAAAAAAGAAAAAAGAAGTCTGAGAGGGCACTAGACATAGGGCTCAGCAGTTAAGCACTGCCTATTCTAAGTGGACCCACCTTCCATTCCCAGAACCACCCAGGGCAGCCAACAACCTCTGTAACTTAAGTTAAGTTCCTGAGGACCCAACACCTTCTTTACATCCTTTGCAGGCAATGCATGCATGCGATGCAGACTTACATGTAGACAGCACACCCATACCCATAAGAAAATCTTTTAAAAATGTAAGTGTAGAGTTAAAACGATGCTGCTAAAAACCATTCCACTGGTTTGAGTTAGGACCACAAAGTCCCTTCATCCTAGCGTTAAATTCATGTCTGACACGACGGCAGCTGGAGGGCCTCAGGTATGGGAATGACCAATTTCCTTTTTTCCAGTGTTGGCACAGCTGGAACTCTAAACAGACCCTGCCCAGATCCTGACCAAGTGGTCACTGGCACCTGCCTGGAAATTCTATTAGATTGGCAATGTTTACATAGCTTAAAATTTCAAACAACAAACCAGAAAGAAGAAAAAAGATTTAAAGGTATACATCTCAGTACCAACTAGAAACAGGCAACACAGCAGTTCGGGTTCTGGACCAGAATTCCTTACAGCTCTTATGACTTCTATACTCACCAAAGAGCTTTGCCAACTGCTCACAGACCCCTCAAAGAGCCATAGCCACTGTGCACTGACTGTCTTCATCTTCAATCCTTGAATACTATTAAGTTTGGGGACATTTTTATTTGGGGGGGGGTGTTTTAAAGTTATCCTTGTGTAAGAATTGACCTGTTTGTCTTGCCCTTACTCCAGGGACCCAGGCATGTAAGGAGGATGTGCCTAGAAGGCTTTTTGATTTTGCAGTTTCTCTAGGGCTTTGGGTCTTTGTGAAACTCCCTTAGAACCCAGCAACTCAGGCAATAGTCACTCTGTCACTCCAAGGAATCAGCCATTCGCTGAGCATAGGAGCCGACCAAGCATGCTTTGCTTTTCCTGGTCACCTGTATTCTAGAGGACCCTCACACACACTGCCACTTGAGCCATGCTCACTCTTGATGGTCCTAAGCCACTACCTAAGGCAGGTCTGGGCTACAGCCAGCCTTCCAAGAGGCCTGCTAAAGATATATCTGCCCCACTGTAGGAAAAAACCTTGCCCAGCCAGTGGGAAACCCAGGTAGACATTCTTCTTCCTTCCCTAGCTCTGCATAGGGAGGACCTCCCTGGAGCGAAGGGACATGAAGAATGGGTTAGAACTGGCCACCAAGCCCAAACCAGCACCATTGAGAAGTTGGCCTTTAAACTGAGGAGGCTCCCTGAGTCTGGCTGGAAGCTCTCTGGGACCTTCCTTCATCATTTCGAGGAGGATGTAAGGAAGTCTGGTGGGAAGGACAGCGGAAGCAGAACTGGTGCTGATGGCTATGCCATTTCCCCTCAGCCTCTGCTGCTGCTTTGTGCTACCCTGTCTTCTAACATGAAGACAAACAGGAAGACCCAGGTGTCAGAGGCAGCCTTCTTGCTGGCTAATGGGCTCTTTCCCAGCACTTTTATTTAATTTTGGTTCTGGGAATTTAACTGAGGGCCTCATGCCAGCAACTTTAGTAAAAGCTTCAATGGAACAGAATTTGAGTTCATCTGCTCTTGAGAACAGTCCACAGAGCCCAGTTAGGGGGTTAGTAAGCCAGTTTCCTTTCCAATGGAATGCCAAGGGTATTTCAGTAACTTTAAAAAGCAGACAAAAAAGGCTGGTCATGGTGGCTCACACTTTTGTTGTTGTTTTGTTTTTTTTGGTTTTTCGAGACAGGGTTTCTCTGTGTATCTATCCTGGACTCCCTTTGTAGACCAGGCTGGCCTGGATCTCAGAGATCTGCCTGCTTCTGCCTGCTGGGCTTAAAGGTGTGCACACTATGCCCGGCTACAATCCACACTCTTGTCCTGAGGCCCCTCGGTTCTTTTATGGTAAATGCTGCTGTTTAACCTTCCTTATCCCAGTTAAAGTTTCTCCACTTCTCTATAGTAATTACAGAAACTGGCTTTATGAAGCCCTGAACCTCTTTTCCGGCATAGAGGGTATAAAACCTGTCTTAAATATCAAAGTCTCTAAAGAAAAACTGAGCTTAACTTATATACGGCTGGATCGGCTGGACAGCACAAATAAGGGTATTAAATTGAGGACCTAGGAAGACAATAAAGCTCAAAGAGGGTGGCTCACACTTTTAATCTCAGCATTCAGGAGGCAGAAGTAAGCAGATCTCTGTGAGTTCAAGGCCAGCATGGTCTACAATAGCATTCCACAACAGCCAGGGCTACACAGGGAGCCCTTGTCTCAAGGGAGAGGGAGAGGAAGGGAGGGAGAACGCGAGAGCGGGTGGACTCATTCTTATCACAAGGCTGTAGGTTCATCAGAAGGCCAGGGGTTGAAATGAGAAAACTGTTAACTGGATCACCTGTGGCTTTGTCCTTAGCCTTGTGGTCCCTGAACTGCCAGCTGTCCGTTTCCCGATTTCCCTTGTTTTCCCTCCTCCCTTTCTATCTAGCACAGAGCTGTCTGCTGGAAGTGATTGGGGGAGTGGTCACACTTCTCAGGCAGTGAGCAGTTTCCTGAAGTCAAGTGGGAGGGTGTGTGTACAGGCGTGAGATGCTAACAGTGCATTCACCTGCAGGTGTGTGACTCTGACACTGTACTGGACCCAGCCTGTACCATTGAGATGCTTCGAGTCTTGGAAGAAGATCCCCAAGTAGGGGGTGTTGGAGGAGATGTCCAAGTAAGAAGTAACCAGGGGTTCCCTGGGGGTTGTGGCTGGACTTTTCTGTTTCCAAACCCAGTGGGGTATGCCTGGGAAATGAATCTCTTGATTTATTAGTATCTGGGAGCTCTTTCCCTGATAGTTTCTCTGATTTTCAAGGGGTTCACTTCACTGATTGTCCAACTCATTTTCTGCTCTTCTTGAACTTAAGGGGAGGGGGGCTGGGTAGGGCACAGGTGTTAAGATCACTGCTGCTCTTGCAGATGGCCCTGGTTCAATCTCCAGCATCTACATGGTGGCTCACAACCTGCCATAACTGCAATTCTAGGGGATCTGGTGCCCTCTTCTGGCCTCCATGGACACAGGCGCTGGTGATGCACAGACATGCAGCAATACCACACATAAGTTAAATTAAAAAAAAAATTTTTTTTTTTGAAAACCCAATGGATTTGGAAGGACATAGGATTTCCCCACTATAGGTCTCAGAAAGTACTTCTTTTGTTGTTGTTGGGTTTTTTTTTTTTTTTTTTTTTTCAGACAGTGTTTCTCTGTGTAGCCCTGGATGTCCTGGACTACTCATTTTGTAGACCAGGCTGGCCTCAAACGCCTGCTTCTGCCTCCTGAGTACTGGGATTACAGATGTGCGCCACTGCGCACTTCTTTTTGACTTGACTGTGTAGCAGGTAGCTCTCAAGTTAGTTCCTCACAAAGTGCAGCTTTAGGGAACTCAGGCTAACGAGCTGTAGGCAGTGTTTAAGCACACAGAGCCAGACCTTTTATTTTTGTTTTGCCAGAGGACACTGTAGGCAATGTCATGCCCTAACCACCAAAGACGACAGAGTGGTTTTGGCTTTTGCGTCTTTCTCAAGCCCTTCCCTCTCCCACTACCAGTGGCTCTCCTAAGCCAAGGCACCAACTCCTGGAGCCTTCACTGGGACTCAGTGCAGGTGCCAGTGTAGAGGGGGAGCTGGTGCTGGAGAGTAAGGTTTTAGATAGCCACCCTAAGCTTCTGATTCCTCAGGTCTAGTGAGTGTAGAACTAATCTGAGGAATCTGAGCAGTAGGCTATAGAACTCAGGGTAGAAAGGCCATAGATGAACACAGCATCTCCATTCCCTTACAGATCCTCAACAAATATGATTCCTGGATCTCTTTCCTGAGCAGTGTGAGATACTGGATGGCCTTCAATGTGGAGCGGGCCTGCCAGTCCTACTTTGGCTGTGTGCAATGTATTAGTGGGCCTTTGGGCATGTACCGCAACAGCCTCCTCCAGCAGTTCCTTGAGGACTGGTACCATCAGAAGTTCCTAGGCAGTAAGTGCAGTTTTGGGGATGATCGGCACCTTACCAACCGAGTCCTGAGTCTTGGCTACCGGACTAAGTATACAGCACGCTCTAAGTGCCTCACAGAGACCCCCACTAAGTACCTTCGATGGCTCAATCAGCAGACCCGCTGGAGCAAGTCTTACTTCCGGGAATGGCTCTATAATTCTCTGTGGTTCCATAAGCACCACCTCTGGATGACCTACGAATCAGTGGTCACAGGCTTTTTCCCATTCTTCCTCATTGCCACAGTCATACAACTGTTCTACCGTGGCCGCATCTGGAACATTCTCCTCTTCCTGCTGACGGTGCAGCTGGTGGGTATTATCAAGGCTACATATGCCTGCTTCCTCCGAGGCAATGCAGAAATGATCTTCATGTCCCTCTACTCCCTTCTCTATATGTCCAGCCTCCTGCCAGCCAAGATCTTTGCCATCGCTACAATCAACAAGTCTGGCTGGGGTACTTCTGGCCGAAAAACCATTGTGGTGAACTTCATTGGCCTAATCCCAGTGTCCATCTGGGTGGCAGTTCTTCTAGGGGGGTTAGCCTACACAGCTTATTGCCAGGACCTGTTCAGTGAGACTGAGCTAGCCTTCCTGGTCTCGGGGGCCATCCTGTACGGCTGCTACTGGGTGGCCCTCCTCATGCTGTATCTGGCCATCATTGCCCGGAGGTGCGGAAAGAAGCCAGAACAGTATAGCCTGGCTTTTGCAGAAGTGTAATATAACCCCCAGAGCAAAGTGGGAAAAGTGCAATGGGCAAGGGGGGGAAGGGGAATGGAAAAGACAGGGTGGGAGGGAGGAGGGAGTGAGTGTTGTGTTCTAGTTTCATGGCTGAAAGGACAAACTTGAAAAGAATGGTGACTGTGGTGTGGCCTGGGTAGCTCTGCTTAGCAGAAGCATGGCACGAATTCTTCAGGCTCAGGGCAGATGTTTCCAGGCTGCTTGTCTGCTTGCCCTTGCACAGGCAGTGAACTGAGAGAAGATTTGACTTCCTTCTGGGAACTATCGAGAACCCAGAAGTGTGCTAAACCAAGTGCTCAATTCCATCCTGTGGCAACTTCTGGTACAGAAGCCTGTAAGAAAGTGTCCTCCTAGTCCAGCTGAACATGACCAGGTGTAAGAGAAGTTCCTGTCAAGTCTGGCCAGCTGCTGTCCCCTTTCCCCAACCTCCAATTAGCCATCGATGCATCAAGATTGTGCCTGAGATAACAAGGCTGGGAAGCCTGACCTTTGGTCAAAAAACAGGGTCTAAGAAATGGTGCTTTATGTAATATACCCAACTCCACTCCACATCAAAATATCGCAGGGATGAGCCAAGTCACCCAGAGTAAATACTCAGTTTGTTTTTTTTGTTTTGTTCTTTGGGTTTTGTTTTTTTTTTTTTTTGGTGCATACTAAGAAGGAATGTTTGGCCAGGTGTTGTGGTACACACTTGTAATCCTGGCATTTGGAAGGAAGATGTAAGAGACCAGAGGTTCAAGGCCAGGCTGGGCGACATGAGATCCTGTCTCTCTCATACACAACTAGTTTGACGGGAGGAACAAAAATTGTTGTGGTGCTAAAAACCGGGGAGGCCTTGGACTGAATGTGTTCCAAACTGAAAACTGCTCGGACTTTTACAAAGATCCCAAACTTGTCACAAGACTTTGCTGGACAGACCAAATGTCTTAGCCATATTCCAGGAAGCTCAAACCCCAATAAGATGAGAAGTCGTAGTTGTTTCGGCTCATTTATACCTGAACTCCTCTCAAATTCAGTTCTAATCCGAGACTCGACGTCCTAGATGCTATTTCATTTTCTTCAAAGGCACATAGTTCTAGTTCTTCGCTGTTGTTTTCTAGTGGGGGGTGCAGCAGTCACCTCTTCATTTTCACGGGTTTCTTCTTCACATGGTAGAGAACAGACTCTCACAAGACCTACAAGGCCGCCCCGCCTACACGCTCGGAAGTACCAACAGCCTCTCATCATATTGCTCGTGGCCTTGGCCCTGGTCAGCACACTGGCAGCTCTTTAGCATGTGACTTTCGTGACAATCATCCCCAATGGAAATGTCCTGGTGTTGTGCAAATGAGCCCTCCAATCCACGGTGGTCATCTTTGAGACCATGCATTCCCAGTGGCTTCTCAAGGCACTCTACGGCCACGTAGTGGCTGCTTCTCCACTTGCTGCTTCGTCCAGAAACCAAACTAGGAGCTGGCCCCGGTGCACCAGCCTTCAGTCCTCACACCCCTCACAGCTGCTTGACTTTCCTGTTTCTTTTGAGGAGTTATGAGAAGCTTTTGTATTGTTTTGAAACCAAGACCAGACTCCACTTTGGATTTGAAACCTGAGATCATGACTAAGCCTTTGACTTTAGGGGTTGTTCATACTTTTGCCAAACATTTGTTCTCAGAGGGGCCAACACTGAGGTGGAGACTAGTGTACACATGTGCTTCCTACAAAGGAATCAAGTGCACTCTGAACCATGAACGGGCAATCCATGCTATTTCCCTTCTCATGAACTCAAGGGTTTTCTAGGTGTAGCTGACAGTTGCCACAGCACAGACCTCAAGTCCAACCTATGGTGGTTGGGAAGCAGCAGCCATTTGTTAAAGATGGTTGCTCTGGGTCCTTCTGCTAAGAAGTGAACTGTTTTGAGCACCACAATGGAGGCACTCCAGCCAGCCAGTCAACGCAGTGCTCACACTTGACTAAGGGCTTGTTTTTCTTCAGCTTTTACTTGAAGGTTAGTATGGGACAATGGACTCTAGATGAAAACTGGTTGTCCTACCATGAGCTCTTCTGCCTTGCACTGTGGTCAACTCTCCTCAGATTAAAGACGCAGGTACAGTACTGAGCTTACAACACTTGACCTCGATTGGATTTTGTAATTTATTTTCTAAGTTTTTCAGCAGCAAAACTAAACTGAGTCTACAGCTGTATCCCTGTTTCTTGCGAGGGAAAAGCCTTTATACAATAGATTCATTTTGGTTTTTTCCTCATTGACAATTTCAGTCTCTTTTGTATTATTTCTACAATACTTTGTAAACATATTTATTTTTACCTGTTTTTTAAGATAAGGAGGGGACTTTTTTTTAACATTAAGGATGGGAGGGATTCAGAAGGGAGGTGGCTTTACTTGGAGGTAATGATCATATCATGCTTTTGATGCAGCCCTGAGCACAAATGCACAGGCCATTGGCCTCCAGTCACAGTGCACAGAGGTATGCAGCTGGAGCCCACCTGTTTTAGATAAACTTTTTTATCTACTGCTCTACCTTCACCTTGTCCATGCCCTTCAAATGGAAGAAGCAGCATGGCTGCCTGAAAACCTCCTCTGAGTTTCTTATCTAGCCCATTCATGTATAGAACTTCAACATCAGACTTAAAACTTGATGTTTAGATGAAGCCATGGCAGTCTTGCTCTCTGTACTTCATGGTCATCTTGCTCTTTCTGTTGTACATGGCTACGGGTGACTACATGCTAGAGCCATGTTCTGTTCTGCAGTGTCCTGCAATGGAGCTTATGACCAGCCTTTTAGAAGCTCCTTGTCCAGGAGTGATGGAGGAAGTTGAGAAAGAACTCTTGTTGCTACTTATGCAGGCTGACCATGTTCCAGCTAATTTCCCTGGTTTATTTAGAAAGTATTCTGACTGAGGATGTGGTCCTTATTTGACTCAAAGTCCAGGTTACCAGACAAGTAATAGGTGGGAATTCCCCACAAAGTACAATAGAACTCTACCAGACCTTTTCTCAAGATGATCCTTCTCCTGTTTTACAATCTTTCTCCCTGTTTTACAGTTGTAGTATTTGCAGGTGCCATAACTAATGTCCTCTCACCCACCCCACCCCGAGCTGCTCTGCCTAGTCCTTCTGTTCCTCTGGGACTCTGACAGCAGAGCTCCAACACTGTCAGCCACCTTGCTGATGTCCATGTTCTCCACTCCAGCATCATCTAGTGGGGATACAGGCTAAAGATACTGGCTTCTCTTCCTCGAGGACCACCTCGTCTCCACATTGCTTATCATTATGAAACCTAAGTCCCCCTTTTGAGTCTAATGCTTAAGAGGCTATAATGTCATCTTCCAGCACTACTATCTCCTTAAGGACTTTCTTCCCCTTCTGCTTAGTTGTCTTAAAAAGTTACCATCTTGGCCGGGCGTGGTGGCGCACGCCTTTAATCCCAGCACTCTGGAGGCAGAGGCAGGCGGATCGCTGTGAGTTCGAGGCCAGCCTGGTCTACAAAGTGAGTCCAGGACGGCCAAGGCTACACAGAGAAACCCTGTCTCGAAAAAAAAAAAAGTTACCATCTCTTTGAGTGTGAGGTACGTAGAGGTGAGCTGAGGCCCTGCTGAACTTGTAAATGTAGGTTGACCTAGTATCACCTAGTTCAATATTGAAGTGTCAAGCCAGTTCCTCTAGACTTCCCCATATTTGGCTAGCAAAAAGCAAAGATTTGCTGTGCCATGACTGTCTGCCTAAGGCAGCTGTTAGGGGCACCTCCACAGCCCCACATTATTCTTGGCCAACTTTTTATCCACCAGCTTCACATTCAGCCATAGCACATCCTTCTCTTGCAGGACTCCTTTCGTCCTTAAAGATCAGTCTCCTTGGGATTAATGGCGTCTAATCCCAGCACTTGGGAGGCAGAGGCAGGCGGATCACTGTGAGTTCGAGGCCAGCCTGGTCTACAAATTTAGTCCAGGACAGCCAAGGCTACACAGAGAAACCCTGTCTCAAAAAGCAAACAAAAAGGGATTTAATGGCGCCTTCCTCAGTGAGGTCCTACAGGTCTCAGGCACCGTACACTCCTCTATCCAAACTACTCCACAAGTGTGCTGATGCCTAACTCCTAGTCCACCTCATCCAACAGCTTGGTCCTCTTCTGTCAAGTCCTTCTGTAGCTCCTCACTATCCAGCTGTGTTGTTCCCAAGGCAGGGGTCATTCTCCCCCAACTCCTGGCTCAGGAGTGCCTTCCTTGTAGCTCTTTTCCAAAGGCCATGGAGGTTGGTACTGGCTGTTGTTGTAAGCCCCTCTTTATTAACACTGACCTTCAAGAGTTTCAGTGCTGAGTAAGGGCATATCCTGAGCCAATGGGTCCCAGTGGCCATCTCACTTTCTAGCTTCTCCACTGCTCAGAGTACTGTGCAGTGCCATTAAGGACCCAAGTTTCCATCCCCCTGACCCAACTCCACCTCTGTTCACTACAGGTGCCATTCTGGTGCTGTTCTTTGTACTAATGTTGCTGACACAGCTTGATGGTGCCGCTGTGTCAGCGACCAGTGGTCCTTGTTACCTGTCTCTCAGAGGAGATTGATAACCCCCTAGTGCTAAGTTGGCCCCACTGGGCTGCCACCAAGCCCTGACAACACAAAATGCAAATAATTTCAGGTGACAAGGTAGCCACCATCCTGTTGCTGGCAACCATGAACGACTGCTTCTGGCATTGTCATTTTCATTGTCCTTATTAGATTGGCTTTTTTATTGTTTTTAGGTCAAGAAATTTTTATTGGACTTATCAAAATAAAAATTCTTACATACTGCTGGTGTGTCCATTGCTATGACAAAGTACCAAAGTAAGCTTTAAGGAGGAAGGTTCATTATAGCTCACATTTTTGGTCTCCTATCAATTGACTCCATAGCTGGGCACATGGTGAGGCAGAATATCATAGACGGGAGCTGGTGCTTAAGCAAAGCTACTCACCTAGAAGCTGCAGGGAAGCAGAGAGCGAGAGGAAGCCAGGGACAAAATATACCAGTCAAGTCCATGGCCTCAGTAACTAACTCTTTAGGTGTGCTTTGCCTCCCAAAGTCTGCACCATTTCCCAATTAAGCCTCTTAAAGCATGACTCCACCAACAGAGCTGCTTCTCCACTGATGTTCAAGAGCCACCTGGACCAGAGAGCTGCACAGGGGACCAAGCCTTCAACACATGACTATTGGAGGTAAAGTTCAGATCTAAAACAAAACAGCTGGGACCTTAGAACTATGTCCTCTTGGACTTATGAAACCTAGTTCTTTAGTTTAAAAATGACTAGGGGTAGAAATGGTATCAGTGTAATTCAAAAGCAGAATAAGAGGCTAGCAAGATGGCCCAGGAGGACAAGGGACCAACTACCAAGCCTCACGACGACCCGAGTTCAATCCTTGGGATCCATGTGGTAGAAAAAGACCACTGTCCCACCCCCAATTGTCTAACTTCCATATGTGACATCACCAGTATGAATGTACACACATGACTCAAAAATTTTAAATGTTGATTGAAAAAAATTTCAAAAGTAGGGCAGGGTGTCACAATGTCCTCAGTTTGGGAAACTAAGCTGCTTAGGCCACCCTGACACTGCACATGCAGGATGACTTGCTTTCTATTGTATAAGCAAGTCTCACAGTCTTCAAAGTATTCTACAACCTAGAAACACAAGAACGAGTGAAGACTAACCAAAGCTTGTTCCCTCAAATGCAAGCATACTGAATGGCAGGTGATACAGAGTGTTGTCAAAACCAAAACAAAGACAAGCAGAGAGTAAATTTACCTGCTGTGGAACAGAGAACAGAATGGAATGACAACAGCCCTCTCATCCCATTTATTAAAGAAACAGTAAGAAAAGATACAATGCAGGAAAAACACCAACCATCCTTCACATCAGGCTGAACAAAGCACAGTGATTCTCCCTTTCATCCCTCCACCCCCACCCTAATCCCCCAAATCCCGTCCATATCAGTTTAAGTTTTGAGGTTCTTTGATTGGGAGTACCAGTGGAGAGGGAGCTGGATGATCGAAGCAACCTTAACTCTGGCCACCTCTAAGTCCCAGGAGAAAGCAGCTGCAGGCCCCGTCAAGCAGAAACGGGTGGTGGGTCTGTGGGTGCCCACCTTCCATTCTGTGTTCAAGCCCCCAGGGAAGGTCTGGCAGTAGAACACACCCAGGTCAGAGTTCCTGAAGCGCTCACCAGTGCAGCATCACTAGACAGCAAGTGAGCCCACTCTCCAGTGGTAAGCGGGGGAATTAGGACCTGCAGGCCAACATATCCCTGAGGAAGAGTCCAGGAGAACAATTCAAGAAACTAGTAAGAAACAAGGGGCAGAAAGCCGTGGGAGAAAAGCACAGCAGGCTTCCAGAAGGCCAGAGATCCTTTTTTCTTGAGGCCAGGATCATCCCTATCTGCCATAGTCCGTGTCTCACAAATAACATTTTGCCTTCAGTCCAGAAAAAAGCAGAGGAAAAAGAAGGCTCTTTTGAACTTGAGCCCCAGCTATGTTCTTCAGACTGTAGCTCCATATCTACTCTTTTATCTAAGAGACAGCCCTAGCCCAGAACCACGGTGCTTGAAAAACAAAGTGGCCCTGGAAGAAAAATGGCATTTAAGGGGGTAGCATTCCATTTGGGTACATTGCAGCCATTGGACCCCCTGGTCTGGGGAAAGCAGCTGGATTTGAGCCAGGAAGGCTGCCTACCCTAGGAAATGGGACCAAAGTCTTGGTTATAGGGCCATTCATCCTTGGAAAAGAAGCTGGGTTAAGACCCAGGGTCCCTGTTGGCCTTGCAAAAGCGGGGTTGATACTCATAGGGCCTGCTGGAGAAGAACCCAGGTGCCCAGCAGCTGACCTGGGGAAAGCAACTTGACCAGGGCCTAATGGACCAGCAGACCTCGGGAAGGCGGCTGGACTTGGACCCTGCAAGCCGGTGGCCCTTGGGAAGTTAGCTGGGTTGGGGCCTAGTGGCCCAGAGGCTCTTGGGAAAATTGCTGGATTTGAGCCCTGGAGGCCAGCAGACCTCTGAAAGGTACCTGGATTTGAGGCCAATGTGCCAGAAGACTGAGAGAAGGCAGTTGGGTTCAGTCCTCCTGATCCTGACCCTCTTGGGAAGGCTCCAGCATTTACCCCCATGGGGCCACCTGGCCTTGAAAAATGAGCTGAATTAGGGCCCATGGGACCAGGAGCCCTTGACATGGAAGAGGGATTTGGCCCTGGAAGGCCAATGCCTCGGGAGCTAGGACCTGTGTTTGGGCCTATGGGGCCAGGTACTCTTGTCATGGTGGGTGGATTTGTGCCCATGTTTCCAGAAGCCTGTGAAAAAGCAGCTGAATTTGCTCCTAAAAGACCTGCTGCCCTTAGAATGGGGGCAAGATCTAAGCCTTGAGGTCCAGCCATTCTTAAATTAAGACCAGATCCTGTACCCAAGAGGCCACCTGCTCTGGTATCCAGATTTGGGCCTGGGCCTAGGCCACTAGCTCTTGGGTTGGGCCCAAGGCCTGGACCTAAGCCACATGCTCGTGGGTTGGGCCCCAGGCCTGAGCCTGGAAACATACCCGATCTAGGAGCCGGGTTTGTACCTAAAAAGCTTGACCTCATATTAGGACTTGGTCCAGGGCCCAGGCCAACTGGCCTAGGATTGGGAGGACCAGTTCCAGAGGACAAAACACCTGCTCTCAGGTTGGGTCCACATCCAGGGCCCATGGGGCCACCACCTCTAGGGTCAGGACTGGCTCCTAGAAGTCCACCTGCCCTTGGGTTGGCCATAGGACCAGGACCAGGAAGCCCTCCTAATCTGGGGTTAGACATAGGCCCTGGGCCTGGAAGAGTCCCTGTTCTAGGGTTTAAACCTGGTCCTGGTCCCAAAAGGCCACCTGGCCTTGGGAAGGAAACTGCACCTGTGCCAGTGGGATTCATCCCTCTTGGAAAAGAAGCCATGCTTGGGTCACGAGCACCAGCAGGAAAATGTGCTGGATTCGATCCCAATGAGCCTGATGTACTTGGAAAAGGAGCTGGATTCCTCGGAAATGGAGCCAGGTTTCCACCAAGAGAACCTGCTGCCATAAGAAAAGGATCTGAGTTCACACCCATTGGGTGGCCTGTGCTCATGACAGGCCCTCCCTGTGGTCCCAGGGAGCCGTCTAGCCGTCCTCGAGGTGGCAATGGAGCACGAGTCCAAGGAGTTGGCCGCTCTCTAGGGAAAATCCGGGGTTCTTTCATACTTTCTTGGGGACGTTGGTGATAATAGGCTTGGGGCGAGTTTTGAAAAGGATCTTGTTCTTGATGAGTGCTGTCACCAAGTACCGGGTGCCAGTCTCTCGACCAAGCTCGTCACAGTCCTGCTCGCCAGGAGTGTGTTTGACAAGGACTGCGAAAGGTTTCTCCAGGTGGATGATCTTCCCATACAGGATATGATGCCCCACGATCAGCACAGGGATTCCCTTTGGCAGAACAAGAAGGAGATGCCTGAGGATGAGGGCAAGGCCATTCCTCTCAGGTGCCTTTTAAAGCTGCTCTTGGCAGCAATGCTGGCACCTCCAGTCCCCGGTCTGGCTCCATCACTGTTAAAACACCACATTGGGCAATCCACCCTTGTGCCCTTTTTATTCTTTCTAGCCCCACGTGAGGAGCATTTCTACTTATAGGACCCTTACAGATTCCCCAAGGCTCCATTTCCCTGCTATTGTAGAAGTTGGGGGGACAGCAAGCAAACAGTACTGCAGACTGGCTAAGCCTCACACAACAAACCTGAGGACAGTCCTCACGCTAGGTCCTGGGAGCACCACCTTGGTGTAGCTTGCTTTACTGAGGCTTAAGGCAGGGAAAGAAAAGCCCCCTCACCTCAGTGGTGTAATGTAGGTCTCCCAGGAGGTTTCCAGCTAATCCAGTGCTGTAGCGAGCCTCGATCTCCCCCTGTAGCTCCATCAGCACCCATTCTGCCAGGCCTCCAGCCCCCGTACTGCAAGCAAAGGGCTGGCGGTTACAATATTTTTGAGCGGTGAAGGATGAGTAGTGTCCTATACCTACACCACCACTAGAGGCCCAAGGGAACTCTTGGCTGAATACAAGTGGTTAGGAAACTGGGCAGTTCTGGGAACTGAAACAGAGATCTTAGGAGAATACTTATGTGAGAGGTACCTGAGAACCCTGAGTCTTCCAGGAGAGTGTGAGACCAGCATAGCCCTGGACATTTACGCTGAGTCAAATCTTAAAATGTACTCACCTGGAAATGACAATTTGCACCATGAGCCTTCCTTCTTTAAAAAGGCAACGGAAAAACTAGAAAAAATGAAAACACCTTTTAGGACAGCAATAATTACAGCTAATATTTATCCCTTAACTTTAAGACAGGATCTCTAGCCCAGGCTGCCCTTGAATCCCTATGTAGCTGAGGATGACCTTGATTTCCCAATTCTTCTGCCTCCACCTCCAGCTTACCTGTTGCTAGGGACCCAACCCAGGGCTTCACACACGCTAGGCCAACATTCTACCAACTGAGTTTTAGATTCTCAGTGCCATGTGTGGCATGTACTTAGAATTCTAAGTGCTTTTAGACCTGTTACTCTATTGCCCTAGCAATGTCAAAAGGGCTAGGCTTTCTTGCTGATTCTGAATTTAAAGATTACAGCTATTAATGGCAATCCTTGGAACAGTGATAAGCTGGTTTCTCTTTCTTTCTTTTTCTTCCTTTTTTGTTTTGTTTTGTTTTTTGTTTTTGAGACAGGGTTTCACTATGTAACTGGCTGTTCTGGAACTATGTAGACCAGACTGGCCTCAAACTCAGAGATCCATTTGCCTCTGTCTCTGCCTAATGAGTTGTATGCTTAAAGGCATGTGCCACCACCTCTGGTAGTAAGCTGATTTCTGGTAGTAAGCTCAACTACACTGATCACCTTTAACTTAGATGTGTGGGGTGTGGCGATGGTGGTTGGTGAAATTCCTGTACTTTCACATTACACAACAGCGCCACCAGGTGGCAACTTGGAAAACCGTAAAAGCATGAAGCTATCTGGCTTCAATTGCCCTTATGTCTGCCATTCATTGAGAGAGAGGCAGGCTAAGATTGGGTTGGGGGACCAAAACCAGAGTTTCTGGTTGTCTTTTGAGTAAGACGATATACAGAGTGTTACCATCCGTGGCATAAAAAGTAAACAGGTTTTATACTGTACTCAAACTCAGCAAATTACTAATCAGGATTTTTTTTCTTCTGTTTTTTGGTTTGTTTGGTTTTTTTCCTGTTTAAGCCAAGGTCTTGCAACACAACCAAGGCTGGCCTGGGACTCAGTATGGTATACTCCTACCTTATCCTCCACAGAAGTAGGACTACAGCATGCCATGCAACAGGCGTCTTCACGGGCTATTGTCACTGTGGACCTCCAGTAGGAGTATATTATGACAGAACCTCTCTCCAGAGCACCAAACACACTGGGTCTGCAGTTAATATATCTGGTTCTTTACTATGCACATGTGTACATGGTATCTCAACCCACATGGCAACTCAGATAATAAGCACTTATTGCTTATTATTGCAGGTAAGGCTACTGGGTCATATACACATAAAAATCACGTATTCATATATGGTACACACTCAACTAGAGTACAGATAGTAAAGCCAAGACAGGAAACTGGGCCATCTAGTTACTTAATTTTCCCTTCCCAAAGGAAGGGACCAAGTGCCACCAAGAACAAAAAGGAATCAAGAAACTAGGCAGCCAGTGGCAAGTACTGTTCACAACAGCAAGAGCACCAAGCCTAGAACTTCGAATACATTAGGCCTCTGTACCCAAACAGGTCGTGGACCCACTAAGAAAAGGCTTTGAAGGCAAAGATCTTTGTATATGTAACAAGACTATTCAAAGAACCTATTCTGAGTAGTTTTTTGAGTCAAGGTCCATCTTTGAACTTGAAATCCTTCTGTTTCAATCTCCTGAATACTGGATTAAAGATACGCAGCACCAGGCCCTGCTTCCAAAGCACTTCTAAAGTGAAAGAATCCAAGTTCAGAAGGCTGAAGTTCAGGCCCCGGCTTGTAAAGCGAAAAGCTACTGCATGACGACGCACGGGTCGCTGAATGACGAGGGCCAACTCCTGCATTGTGACTCTAAATTAGTGTGCCGACTAAACAGTACACATGCAAGACCCTTTAGACCCGTCCTACTGAGAACAGCTCATTTTTTTAGATTGTGAAGCAATTCAGCATTTTGACAGTCTAATTTTTACTATAATTCATAAAGTATGCAATGCCCAGGCTGTGAAAGGCTGCACAGACCAAGTTCTTTCCATTACGCTTTTTTTGACTGATGATGTAGTTGGGATAGGGTGAGTATATGCTGCAACAAAATAAAGTGCTCTAAGGAAAGCAATGGGCAAGTCACATATGATATTCTAAGCACAGGAAAGAAGAGAAAAACCTTCTTCCTGGGTCTGGGGAGATGGTTCAGTAATGCAAGTATGAACGCCACCTGAGTTCCAATCTCCAGCACCCATGAAAACACTAAGCATACAGGGTTAGCACCTGCACCTGCAGTGGCCTTATGACGCAAGGCAAAAGAGAATCCTTGAAAGCTTAAAGGTGTGCAGTGGGAACACCCAAGACTCAAGACAGAAGGCAAGGACTCACGTCTAATGTTGTGCTCCATATACACATGCAGACATACAGCATACACACCTACTAAATACACCTCCTGAAACCTAATTTCTATCTTCGTGTGTTTTTATCCACAGGAATGAGATAGGTTAGAGATAACGTGGATGCAAGGCATTTTCAGTGCATTCTTTACTTCCTGGACAGTCTCATATCAGAATAAGAATTCACAATGGACTAGGAAAAGCAGACATCTGACCTCTGAGCCAGGGTGGCACTTGCATACCTACCCATGCAGCTGTAATCGAAAATATCCATCTTTATATACAGATGCAGGAGGCCTTGCCCGACTTATTTCTATTAATACTGGTAAACATCTGACAATGCCAGATGGAAAATAGTAATTTTGTGGCCCACAGCCTGGCCATTCTGATGCTGTGCCACATCAATCCTGTAAAATTTGTCTTATACTGACTCTAACTGGAAGGTTTACGTTTATATAAAAAGCAGCTCTGTGTCAGTCTAGCATACAGGTACCTGCATATTAATATGATTGTATTTATGTCATTTGTGTATGTGAGGGTATATTTACATGTAAGAAACATTGGGGAGTGCTTAAATTCTCTTTAGTAAACTTGAAAATTCTACTTTCAGGCCTTAAAATTTCCTGTAGCATCTAAATTCTAGTACTCCTTTTCTTGCTCCTTGAGATTACTAGACAACTGTCTATAGGGCTAGATTAAGTATTGATCTGAGGACATAACTGATGGAGTAGGACCATGTATTACAGTTAGCATACAGTTTTATTTAAAAGGCCATGAAAGGCCAGATATGGTGGTGTGTGCCTGCAAGCCCAGCACTTGTTAGGCCGAAGCAGGAGGACTGAGTTCCTACCAGCTACACAGTAAGACCCTGTCTCTAAAAACAAAGATGGACATGAGAGCAATCATCTTAATCTGTACCTATCTCCTCGTGAATAGACAGGAGGAAAGAAAGGCCGAACAAGAGATGGAGGCCAAGGATAGTATAAGCAGAACACCTATAATTGAAACCATGAAATGCTTCCAAATATGAAAAAATCAAAACACAGTATTAGGGTGCAGGTCTCAAATTTCAGTATTTTTCAGTTCTATCAGCTCAGGGATGCTCATATGCTAAACCTATGCAAATATTCCAATGTCTGAAGCACTTTTCGGGTGAACGTTGAATGCAGCTTAACCTGTAACAAGCCGAATTCTGTCAGTAGTTAACAAAAAACAAAAATATTACAACAAAAAATTCTCTGTATAGCATCAATTTATGCGTCTTCAGTCTCACTTCATTCTAACACTAAGAGACTACCACAATTTCTTGGTTGGCCTAAGATGTGGCTTGTTTACAAAGCAGTACAGTGTTACAATACAAAGAGCTCACACCAATTATATTTATGGAACATTTACTGGATTACCTCATTTCATCCTGACAAGCAGCTGTAGTGAGGCATGGTCATCACACTCCTTTACAGATAAGGAACAGGTTTAACAGCTAAAGGCTAAGCAACTGGTCACATGACTAATAAATAGTAAAGTTAGATGTGGCCTTTAACCACTCCAAAGTATGGTCCTTCTGTGGTTCTCACCAGCCCCTCCTCATATAGAACATCTCTGAGCTCCAGCTGCCTTGCAGTTGGTCTCATTCTCCTACACAACCTGCAGGCAACCTTGTACCTTGCTCTGAAAGTAGCTAATAATCCAAGCTAATACATAAAGGAGTTAACAATAGGCTAGCTATTACCTTACCTATGTTTAGGTTTTTGATACCTCTAAAAGTCAAATTCAATGCCACCTTAAGGATTCAAAATGATACCTAAACCCTCTGGCCCTCAGTGAGGAAAAGCCACAGGACTGGGGACTTTTTTTTTTTTTTTTTTTTTTTTTTTTTTTTGGGCCATGGTTCACTTTAATTCTCATCCTCTGCTTTCTAAATCATTACATATGAAAGGATTACTGATGTCTTAGAGAACAGCCTAACCAATGACCCTCATAATAAGTATATGTACCTAATCATACAAATAGAAAAACAAAGGATTGTGACTCAATAATTTGACCTAATGACACAAAATTTTCTAAAACTAAATGTTTTATACATGACTATTATGTCAGCCTGGTCTATAAATGGAGTTCCAGGACAGCCAGGGATATACAAAGAAACCCTGTCACAAAAGAAAAAAAAAATCCATTATAATGTATCTAAACATTTTGTTAGCTTTTGCAGCTGAGGATTGAACCAATGTACAAGATAGACCTAGCTCTACCAGTATTTTTTAGATAATTTAAAGGGGAATCTGTTCTAATTTTTAAAAAACATTTTAAAATTCATTTCTGTAAAAATTAGGATTAAAGCTGGGCGTGGTGGCACGCCTTTAATCCCAGCACTCGAGAGGCAGAGGCAGGGGGATCGCTGTGAGTTTGAGGCCAGCCTGGTCTACATAGTGAGTCCAGGACAGCCAAGGCTACATGGTGAAACCCTGCCTCCAAAAACAAACAAACAAAAAACAAAAAACAAACAAAAATTAGGATTAAATTGCCTAGCCATTTTAAAGTAAAAATTAAATCAATTTTTTTTCTCTTTTTCTTTTTTGGTTTTTCGAGACAGGGTCTCTCAGTGTAGCCTTGGCTGTCCTGGACTCACTTTGTAGACCAGGCTGGCCTCGAACTCACAGCGATCCCTCTGCCTCCCGAGTGCTGGAATTAAAGGCGTGGGCCACCACGCCCGGCCCTAAATCAATCTTTAAAATGGACAAAAAAGCCTACATAAAACATTCATTAGGTCATCAAAATCACCCGTTACTGGAGAACAGTTCAAACACTATACTCAGGGTTAGCAAACTGCTTCAGGGATTAAGCTCTTGGAGGTCCTTTCTCTAAATATGACAACTATTTCTCTATGTGCTTTCCTGCCAAATGAACAACCTCGGGAAGTTTTATATATGACTGAATACAAATCATTTTTATTACCAGTGTCGTGGTGGTTGTGTCACTCAAGGGGATGTTTGACACTAATTTCTATGGAGACTTTTTCTCTTGACAGGGTTGTTACTAAGCCTAAACCACTTTACAAGAGACACTTGCTCCCCTCCAGAAAGGGGCTGTGGAGGGGAGATGGAAATGAATGCTTCCAAACTGTTCACCGTGAAGAATGTTTTCAAAACGTGTTTAGATACCACGCATACACGTGGTACGTTCCCATCACGTGGTAGGATTCCTCCATTGGAGGGAATCAATTACTGTTATTTGTAGACAATGGGTAGAAAAGATGGCTTCGGTTGGTGTGAGTTACTCCGGCATTCTCCATCTTCTGCTACTCTGCCACCCCATCTCACCCTTTCTTCCTCTTCCTGGCATCACAGCCTCCTCCTCCCAACCCTTGCTGGCCGCGCGGCAGTTGGGGAGGAGGTCACCTCTTTGCTGGATTCTTCTCCCATTTTCTACCTCTTCCACCCTTGGAAGCCCCCCTCCCCACTATTTCAGCCAGACAAACTCTTTCTACTTGTAACCCCACCCACTTTCTCGAATTCCTCTTCCCCGTTTCTCCAACTGCCTTCAAACTAGCCCAGACTACTATTGGAACCGTTTTACCAAGATATTTAACCCTCCATCTACCGCCCTAAGAAACCATCCCCGCTTTCCTCCACAGCTCCCAAGGGTCTCCAAATCCCTCACCCTCCTCCCTAAGAATCCTCTTTCAACTATACCTTCCTCTCTGCTCAACGCTATCTAAAATTGTTCCCAGTACCCGTTCTCTAGGACACCACCCTCCTCAACTCTCCGATTCACTTCACCCACAAAGCACCACCCCTTCAAATAATGTCTCCAAGCAGCTTCCTCTCCCCCCCCCCCGACCATGATTTAAAATAAATGTCCCCTGGAACAAGCCTCACATTTCTGTCAGTTCCGCCCCAACCCCCCATTTAAGCCTCCTGCTTGCCATTCCCGCTACTTTCTGGGTTCCAAGTCCACTCGACTCCAGCAGGCCGCCCGACCCGGGGCTCAGCCCCTTTCCCAGCACGTACCTCGAGGATCCGGCCCGCGCCGCCCCCTGCTTCCTCCTCCGCCCGCGCTCCGCCAGCCTTTTCGCCCTTCTCCCACTCCACCCAGCTCGCTCGCTCCCTTCCTTCTGTCCTTGCACCGCTCCCCGTGCCCAAGCTCCCCCGGCTCGCATAGGGGCTTAGCCTCGGCCGCCTCGGCCCTCGCGGCCCTCGCAGCCCTCACGCTCCCCTAGCCCGGCATGCGCCCCTCCCCCGCCCGCTCCCCGCCCCTCCGCTCGCCATTCTTCTCCCGGAGCCGCGCGCCCCGCCCGGCCCCGGCTCCCTAGCTGGCCGCTCCCTCCGCGCTCTCGCCCCGGTCCCCGCCTCTGGTCTCATTCCCCGCAGCCTCCCGCACCCCCCGCCCGCGGCCTAACCTGCAATGGCGGCCGCCGAGCGCGGCGCCGCGCGGCCAACGGGCGACAACCGAACCTCCCGCCGCCGTCGCCGCCGCCGCGAGCATTGCCTGCGCACTTCCGGCCTCGCGCCGCCTAGTACTTCCGGGACAGGGCTGGAGAGCGCGCGCGCACGTGGGGCCGGGGCGGAGAGAGGCGAGGTCCCGGCTAGCGAGTGCCGGTCGGTAGGTGAGTTCAGGGAGAGCCTCCCGGGCCGGCTGAAATAGTGGGCTCGGAAGAGGTGCAGCTCACCCGGGGTCGGGGGGATCGCAGACCTTGTCAGATTCCCGGTTCTGAGACGGAGTGGAAGCTACTCCGTGGACCTGGAAGAGAGCCGGGGTGTCGGACACCTCTCGCTCTTTAGTCACTCTTCAGAACCTGCCCGCTCTGCCCGCGGCTCCCTAACCTTGAGAGTAGACGAGTGAGGGGCCAACAAGTTCCACTCCCAGTAGGTGTGAGCCTGGTAGATGCCAGATCAGGCAGGCAGGGGTAATCCACCGAGTCCTGTCGCTGCCCACTTGTGCTCTGGGCTTCCCCTCCCCCATCAGCCTCACGTCACTGTCTTAAGAGTGGGTCCATCCATGATTTGCAAACTTAGTACTAAATAAGTTGAAGAGAGAAGTTCTTGGTGAAATAACGATTTTCAGACTCTTCTTCTTTCAAGAGATTGAAAAAATGGGTGAATGGAGTAGGTCTATGGGGGTTAGTTTGCTGAAGCGTCCCTGTTGAGTTTCTGGAGATTGAGTCTTGCTCGGGCACGGCAGTATTATTAGAACTGAGTTTAAGCGAGAGATCGTTGGAGATTCTCCAGTTAATGTTTAACAATGACTCTTTTTGTCCCCCCAGGAATGGGTGAATTTAAGGTCCATCGCGTCCGTTTCTTTAATTATGTTCCATCAGGCATCCGCTGTGTGGCTTATAATAACCAGTCAAACAGATTGGCTGTTTCTCGAACAGATGGCACGGTGGAAATCTATAATTTGTCAGCAAACTACTTTCAGGAGAAAGTAAGTCTTTGGGGAGCCTGGTGTGGCGCTCCCGATGTTAACTTTCTTCTTAAGTTCAATTCTGCAACTTACATGGCCTGTCTTCATCGAGTGACTCTTTCCTGCTGTGAAATTGTTAGGACTACAGAGTTTCTGTGGCTTAGCTGAGATCCCTTGATTGGGCATGATCTATCTAAAGTTGTTCTAAAAGATCCTACCTAGGGATTGCGTGTCACTGTGTGCAGCTTGAGGACTGAAATTTGCTGGACTTTTTTGGCTACTACACGAGAGGAACTTTTTTAGCTCATTGTGATTTTGGCCTGAGTATGCTTTCTGTTGCCAGTGGAAAATCTTCAACTGCTGTAATGTCAGAAAACTTTAGTAACATGACAGCAAGTAGACCCCACCCCCAAGTTCACCTTTCTCCAAGAATGTAAACTGGATTATGTATTTGGGAGTAGAGGAGATTTTTAATGAGATGAAATGTCTCTTTTGGGTGCACATAAAGACCCATTCACTTTATATGCATGAGTATTTTGCCTACATGCGTGTGCGTACTTGGAGTGTGCCTGGGGCCCAGTGGTGGTCAGGAGAGAGCAATAGAACCCCCACGAACTGGAATTAGAAGCGGTTATGCAGCTGGGCATGGTGGAACACGCCTGTAATCCCAGCACTGAGTTCGAGGCCAGCCTGGTCTGCAAAGAGAGTTCCAAGACAGCCAGGGCTGTTAAACGGAGAAACGCTGTCTCGAACGCCCCCACCCCAAAAAGGTGGTTTTGAACTACCATTGGGTGCTGTGAACCCTTTGAAAGAACAAGTATTCTAAATTTTTGAGCCATCTCTCCATCTCCAAAGTCTTTCCCCCCAAGGACACTGGTTACTGATTTTTTTTCAGATACAGCATGCAACTCAGTTCAAAAAAGAAATGATGGGCAGATGAGTCTTCAGTGCCCAGCAGCCTGGCACTTGAAGTTTAGGTGCTCTGCAAATGTTTCTAAGAGTAGTGTCGAGTACTGCTACGGAGACAGTGTCAGAGCTCTTCTTACTCCTGGAGAAAGATCTGTAAACAGCCAGTTTCTGACCTGTACAGTAAAGCTGGGAGAAGCCCCATTGGCAGGTGGCTTTAGGATCTGGTATAGGTCGACTTACTGAATGTCCTTGCCCACAACAAAGGGTCACTGCTAGAAATAGGACAAAGATTTCTGGGTGTGCACTTGTTGCGTGCTGTGGCTTCTTTTTGTCATTTATAACCACTATACTTGTGTAATTTGTATGTTTGCTTACTGCCTCTTTTCACTGCTGAACTTCAGATTTTGTAAGATGGGGACTGCGTCCGCCATGGTTGTAACTGTGCTCCGGCTTTTCATCTGGTACAAAGCTGCTGCTAGGTTAATATTCAGTCAGTCCTTCCATTCCTTACCTACCCTCCCTTATTTCCTTCTGTCATTCCCCGGTGGGTATTTTTAACAGCTAACTAATTCAGTCTCTGTTGTCTCCATGTCTCAGTTACAATTACTAACCTCTGGCGAAGTAAGACTCAGTGGGTAAAGGTGCTTGTTTCCAAGCCTTATGACCTGTGTCTGATCTCTGCAACCCACACGGTGGAAGAAGAGACCAACTCCTGCCAGTTGTCCTCTGACCGTATGCACATATATTGCGTACATACACACTAAGTAACTAAATATAATAAACATCTTAATCCCAGCACTCTGAGGCAGAGACAGGCAGATCTCTGTGGGTTTGAGGCCAGCCTAGTCTACAAAGCAAGTCCAGGACAGTCAGGGGAGTTATACAGAGAAACCCTGTCTCAAAAAAAAAAAAAAAAACCACCAAAGATCCTGAGTTCAATTCCTAACAAGCACATGGTGGCTCATAACCATCTATAATGAGATCTGGTGTTCTGGCCTGCAGACACATACAGGCAGAATACTCTATAATAATAAATAATTCTTTAAGAAAAAAGAAAAAAAAGGCCTGAATGTAGTTTGAATGGAGCTTCTAAGACTGAAGGGTGCTCTTGGTTAGAGCACTTGATCAGTGACTGTGAAAGTCTAGGATAGTATAGCGCACTATTGCAGACTTTTTTTTTTTTTGAGACAGCGTTTCTCTGCATAATAGCCCTAGCTGTCCTGGACTCACTTTGTAGGCCAGGCTGACCTCCAACTCACGAAGATCCGCCTGCCTCTGCCTCTGCCTCCTGAGCACTGAGATTAAGGACATGCTCCACCACGCCCAGCTTAGTCTTAGTTTATAAGAGAGAATTAAATGTGTAACTTAAGTATAGTCATTTTAAGTAACTAAAATCTGAAGCTGCCTCTGCCTCCCGAGTGCTAGGATTAAAGGCGTGTACCACCACGCCTGGCTCGGCTTTTTTTTTTTTTTTAATATTTTTTCTTTTTAAAAAATATTTATTTATTATTATGTTTTGTCTGAATGTATACCTGTAGGCCAGAAGAGGGTATCAGATCACATTACAGATGGTTGTGAACCACCATGTGGTTGCTGGGAGTTGAACTCAGGATCTTTGGAAGAGCAGGCAGTGCTCTTACCCACTGAGCCATCTCTCCAGCCCCTAAACCAGGCTTTTTTATGCATGGGGGCTCACCATAGCCCACCCTGGCCTCACGGTTAAAATGATCTTCCTGCCTTTGCTTCCTGAGTACTGGGGTTCTAGTCCTAACTCCCCACACCTGGATGAATCAATCAATCCTGAGTATCTTGATTTAACTGAAAAGCTCCTGCTAAGTTAGTCCCACAGGGTTTCGGTTGCTTGGTTGGTTGTGTATTTGTTTGGTTTTTTTTGTTTGTTTGTTTATTTGTTTGTGTTTGGGACAGAGTTTCTCTGCATAATAGCCCTAGCTGTCCTAGACTCTCTTTGTAGGCCAGGATGACCTCCAACTCACGAAGATCCGCCTGCCTCTGCCTCCTGAGTGCTGAGATTAAGGGCATGCTCCACCACGCCCAGCTTAGTCTTAGTTAAAAAGAGAAAAAAATTAAATATGTAACTTAAGTATAGTCATTTTAAGTAACTAGAATCTGAAGCTGATAGGGACAAACTAGTTAACTGTGGGGAAATACTTTTCAGATGTTGGTTATTGGTGAACTCATGGCAAGTTGGGAAGTTATGATGTTTCTGTAGTTCTGAATTCATGACAGGTTGAGAAATCACGATGTTTCTGTAGTTTTTCCCAGGTCATGAGTCTCGGGCTACCGAAGCCCTGTGCTGGGCAGAAGGACAGCGGCTCTTTAGTGCTGGACTCAATGGAGAGATTCTTGAGTATGACCTACAGGCGCTGAACATCAAGTATGCTCTGGATGCCTTTGGAGGACCTATTTGGAGTATGACCGCCAGCCCCAGTGGCTCTCAACTTTTGGTCAGTAAGCAAGTATTGGTAATTAAAAATAGAGTACGCTTATGGCCTTCCTCATGTTTGTATTATGTCACATAGTAACTCCAAGCTTAGCTTTGTACCAAGAATCATAAAACATAAGATTGCAATTGGCCCTGGAGGTTAAAACCCCTGATGGTGGGCTGGAGAGATGGCTCAGCATTTAAAAGCATTGCTTCCTTTCCAGAAGATCTGGGTTTGAGTGCCATACCCACAGGGAGGCTCAATACAGTGCTACTAAAGTTCCAAGGGATCTGACACCCTCTTGTAGCCTCTGGGCACTGCACATAGGTGGTACATATACATATATACAGTCAAATTCACATAGATTAAAAAATAGCAAACCCCTGGTCACTTTCCCCTTATGCTATTAGCTTGCACCTTGTTTGTTCTTTCATGAAAAGATAGGGTTAATTCATTTTAGCATTTCTTAAACTTATTTGGAACTAACAGAATTTTTTGTTTTATTTTGATAAGCTTTATGGTTTTTGTTTTGTTTTTGAGACAGAGTTTCTCTGTGCAGCCTTGGCTGTCCTGGACTCACTTTGTAGACCAGGCTGGCCTCAAACTCACAGGGATCCTCCAGCGTCTGCCTCTGGAGCACTGGGATTAAAGGCGTGTGCCACCACCACCCAGCCTGCTCTATGTTTTAATAGTAACTTTTGTTTCAGAAATATGGGATGTTAAATCTTTCTGTAGGGCTGGAGAGATGGCTCAGAGGTTGAGAACACTGGCTGCTTTTACGAAGTTCCTGAATTCAATTCCCAGCAACCACATGGTGGCTCCCAACCATCTATAATGAGATCTGGTGTCTTCTTCTGGCCTACAGGCAGAACACTGTGAACATAATAAATAAATAAGTAAATCTTTTAAAAAAAAAAAAAAATTCAGCCGGGCGTGGTGGCGCACACCTTTAATCCCAGCACTCGGGAGGCAGAGGCAGGCAGATTGCTGTGAGTTCGAGGCCAGCCTGGTCTACAAAGTGAGTCCAGGATGGCCAAGGCTACACAGAGAAACCCTGTCTCGAAAAACCAAAAGAAAAACAACAACAACAAAAAAAAAACTCTGTAAATCGATTGCACTCACATCGTGTGTGTAAAATTACATTATTTGTGTATGGTGTTTGAGGCACATATACCGTAGAGTGCGGATGATAGTGAAAAGACATGTGTGAGTTGATTCTCTCCTACCCTGCAGGTCTTTGGAGTTTTGTGTTTGTTTTTGTTTTTCAAAATAGGGTTTCTCCTTGTATCCCTGGCTGTTCTGGACCCATTTTGTAGACCAGGCTGTCCTTGAACTCACAGCGATTCGCCTGCCTCTGCCTCCCTGAATGCTGGGATTAGAGGCGTGCATGCCACTATGCCCAGCTTTTTAATCTTTACTTGTTTGTTTGTTTGTTTTTAAGGTCATTAGCTCTTTTATCTAGGCTATGGGTTTCAGGCAGGTGTGTGTGAAGCCCTACTTCTAATCTGTGTCATATGCAGAAATTCAGCCGCTGAGTAGAACTCTTTGGGCCTATTTTCTGACTAGACTATGAAGTTGGACAGGAGCATACTATCAATTTCCCCCTTCCCCCTCTGACAAGCTGTTGTGATTTGTTTTGATTTTAGGGCAAGTGATAGCTTTTCAGGTAGAAACAATGTATATATTTGTATATGGTGATATTAGTCCTATAAAAGGCTCATTTAGTCTGTTTTCTACCTGTCTCTAAATAGGTTGGTTGTGAAGATGGCTCCGTGAAACTATTTGAGGTCACCCCAGACAAAATCCAGTTTGCAAGAAATTTTGATCGGCAAAAAAGTAAGGGTTGCTTTGGTGGGGTAATGAATAGCTTCAACGAGAAGTTATGTTTTTGTGCCACTAGGAATAGGATATTTTCCTATGGCTGTAGTCATGCTTTGTTTTTTCTGAGTACAAGGAAAGTTCTAGAAAGAATCTCATTATGTAGCATAGTTGTGATTACTTGCCTAAGCAAAAATACAGAAATTCAAAGTAGAAAACTAGTGTTTCTCAGGTTCACACAGTATAGTACATCGTCAAAGTTAGTTGGGGTAGCAACCTGGAGACAGGAGCTGATAGCTGGACGAAGATGCTTACTGGCTTGCTCAGCCTGCTTTCTTTTGGGAGGGAGAGGGGACTTGAGACAGGGTTTCTTTTGTGGTCTTGACTGTCCTGGACTCCCTTTGTAGACCAGGCTGACCTTGAACTCTTGATCTGCCTGCCTCTGCCTCCTGATTAAAGGCACACCACCATGCCCTGCTTCAGCCTGCTTTCTTACAGCACCCCGGAGCACCAGTCTGAGGGCTGGGCCCCTTCCACACTAATCACTGAACAAGAAAGCGTATCATGGATTTGTTCACAGGCCAGTCTGGCTGGCACATTTCTTCAGTTGAGGTTCTTTAAGTGAGGTGTTTTGTTTGTTTGTTTTGTTTTTCGAGGCTGGCCTTGAACTCACAGCCACAGCGATCCATCTGCCTCCACCTCCCGAGTGCTGGGATTAAAGGCGCGCCACCATGCCTGGCACATTTCTCCCCTTCTGGTGTTTGTGATACAGGTTCTCACTGTGTAGCCTTGGTTGGTCTTAAGCTCATGGTAGCCCTGCCTCCGGTGTGATTCCAGGCGTGCAACCTCTAGGCTGTGCTAGCTGTGGTTCTTAGCTCTACGAGCCAGTTGAAATGTCATGAGGAGTATCCTGAGCAACTACTGGTGCTCCAAGCCATTTCTGTAAAGTACAGAGCACAACAGTACTTGAGGCTTTGGAGGCAATATAGTCTCTGGGTCCAGAAACAGCCAAAGACAATACAAGACCCAGCAGTGGGCAGTAGTTTGTTTGTGCCTGCTTTGGAGAGTGGTGACCATGCTTTGTGTTCTCTGTGTGATTTGGTAATTTTGCCAAGTTGACAAAAGACTATTCAGCACCACCACTAAAAAAAAAAAAAAAACAAGCAATTATGGTTGGTTAGCAGCAAGGATCTGTTCGGAGAAATGTAATGTTAAATGTTCTCATCAAGTGAACGTAATCAGGCATGCTTCCACAAACTGACGTGACTGAGGTCACTGGGCGATACAACTTAGGAGGTCACACATTATCCTCAACTGTTTCTACATTATTAAAGCAAGTTGTCAGATACTTCACTGTGGGTACCAAGACAGTTTATCAGTCATGGTGGATGAGGAAGCCCTGTAGGTAACTGTGGAAGGAGAGCTCAGTTAGTTTTCACTATATATCTAAATGTCACTTTCTGTCCCCCCTAAGGTCGGATCCTGAGTCTCTGCTGGCACCCTGCCGGTACCCAGGTTGCAGCTGGCTCCATAGACTACATTATCGTGTTTGATGTCAAATCGGGTAACTTTTTCTGTTTAGTACATTTGGGTGCAGGTTTTGTCAGATTCATATTTCTCAGTTTCTTTTTGTTTTTTCGAGACAGGGTATGGAGACAGCCTTAGCTGTCCTGGACTTGCTTTGTAGATCCACCTCTGCCTCTGTGTCTCGGGGATTAAATGCGTGTGCCACCATGCCCAGCTACTTCTCAGCTTCTAAGACCTTGACTTTGTCACTCTTTCAATGACCCTGATGACCTACGTCCCCATTATTATCTCCACATGTCCATCACAAGTTTTGCCCTTCTTTCCCATGTGTTTGGTCTATGTGT
Organism: Acomys russatus; assembly: GCF_903995435.1. Classification (NCBI taxonomy): domain Eukaryota; kingdom Metazoa; phylum Chordata; class Mammalia; order Rodentia; family Muridae; genus Acomys; species Acomys russatus. The sequence goes on from NC_067162.1 coordinate 31,533,344, forward strand.
GTGTGTGTGTGTGTGTGTCTGTGTGTCTGTGTGTATGCGCTTTCTGTCTCTGCGTTTCTGTGTGATTTGTGTGTCTGTGTCTCTGTAAGTGGTGACCAGAGAGTGAGAGCTGCCCTCCTTTATTACTTACTCTTCCTTGTTCTTTTTGAGGCACAGTCTTTTGCTGAATCTGGAGGTGGAAGGTTTTTATTTTTTTAACATAAGCTGGGAGGAAGCTAGTCCTAGTGATCCTCCTGTCTCCAGCCCCCTCCATGCTTACGTTCATTTCAGGCATGCAGGAGGTCATGCCCGGCTTTTACACATGTTCTGGGATTCAGGTTTTTTGTTTTGTTTTGTTTTTTTGGTTTTTTTTTTTTTTTTTGCGCTTGCAACCAATTTATTAGTATGTATATAGCCAGAAGAGGGCATCGGATCATATTATAGATGGTTATGAGCTGGGAATTGAACTCAGGACCTCTGGAAGAGTGGTCAGTGTGCTTAACCTCTGAGCCATCTCTCCAGCCCCTCATTTTTGTTTTTAATTACTACTGCTGTTTTGGGGGAATCTTCATTCCTTGGTGGGGTCTGGTAGTACTTTCTTTATAAGATATGACAGGAGCTTTTACTCTAATGACTTTTAGGTGGGTGTGGTGGCGCACACCTTTAATCCCAGCACTCGGGAGGCAGATGGATCGCTGTGAGTTCGAGGCCAGCCTGGTCTACAAAGCGAGTCCAGGACAGTCAAGATAGCATAGAGAAACTCTGTCTCCAAACAAACAAACTCTAATGACCCCCCCCCCCCCTTCTTCTTGGCCTGGAAAATTGGGCTACTAGACCTCTTCAGTGTAAGCTTGTCTTTAACTTGTTAGGTGAGCTTATTTCTATGTATAAGATACAGACAAAGCCGGTGTGGTGCCACATGCCTTTAATCCCAGCACTCGGGAGGCAGAGGCAGGCGGATTGCTGTGAGTTCGAGGCCAGTCTGGTCTACAAAGTGAGTCCAGGATGGCCAAGGCTACACAGAAAAACCCTGTCTCGAAAAACCAAAAAAAAAAAAAAAGATACAGACAAAATGAGTCAGACATGTCTTTCTGTTTTTCTTTTTCCTCAATGTCTGACCTGTGTGTTTATTTTGTTTGTCCTTAGTTACACATGCCTATAACCAAAGAACTCCTAAATTAATGTTTTTTTACCCAAAATTTAAAAAGGGGGGATTCCCCCCCATCCCTTTTCCCGCCCCCCAAAGTAAGCCACCTCAACTCTTAGCTGGTTCTCTTGGGGTTTATCTCTGCCGTAAACAACATGCTTATGAGTCTGTATTGCAGTTTTTAAGTTTTGCACATTATTGACTTCGATACCTGAGTCTTCTCTTTTTATCTTCTGCCATGAGTGTCAGGAGTTCTCATGGCCTATGTGTATTGCTCGCATAGCAAGTTACTTTCCTTCCTGTCACTTCCTGTTTAATATTCATCTTCTCCGTGCATTTCTGCTACTTCATCCTTAAATGCTTTCAGTTATATAAATTGATACAAAACACATCTGAGTATTTTTGTGGTTTTGTTTGCTTTTCCTGCCATTTCTATATCCTTAAAAGTAAGTTTCTTTGTTTTGACTTCTTGCGGTCTGGCTTGGCCACTTGGGCCATGCTGTGCACGTGTGAGGAAGGAGGACTGGTGTCCCTCCATCTCTCAGGCTTGTTCTGTGTGGTTAGGATTCTTCTCTCCCTCTTAGAAACTCAGGTGCCATTCAGGTTATTGACGCACAGAGTTAAGCTTCTGTCTGGTTTTAGGACCCTGCGGCATGTGTTCTTCTCTCCCCTTCCCTTTCCTTTGTGGGAGTTTTCTTTCTTTGTTGGAGATCCAACCCAGGCCCTGTGTGCAGCGGGTGAGCCCTCAGCCCAGGCCCTGTGTGCAGCGGGTGAGCCCTCTGCCCCGGGCCCTGTGTGCAGCGGGTGAGCCCTCGGCCCCGGGCCCTGTGTGCAGCGGGTGAGCCCTCGGCCCGGGCCCTGTGTGCAGCGGGTGAGCCCTCTGCCCCGGGCCCTGTTAGGCTTACACTGAAATTTTGATTATACTCATTGATGTATGGGGTTTGGTTTTGGTTTGGTTGGTTTTTCTGTGTCGTTCAGCTGTGCTAGGAGATCATCTTAATTTAAACCCTCAGTTTTGAGGGGAATTGTTGAATTAATTTGTAGGTCAGTTCCTATTCTTTCTTCCTGGAGTTTTTGTTGCTTCAGTATAGGTCCTCTAACTTTCCTAGTCACTCTTATTTTTCATCTTTTTTGACTTCACTGCTTGCTAATACAAGTTTGTCATTTCTGTATCTTAATCTTTGCAGTGGAGTTTTCACTTAGGCATCACCAAGGGTCTTTTCTGTTTTCAGCTGGTGGAGATTGAACACAGGCCTTTGCCAAGCCGTGTTCTGTGGCTAAGCCTGCAGCCTCCGAGGCTGGCCTTGCTTTTTTTTTTTTTTTTTTTTTTTTTTAAGATTTTATTTATTTATTATTATATGTACAGTACTCTGCCTGCTTGTATACCTGCAAGCCAGAAAAGGGCCTCAGATCACATTATAGATGGTTGTAGGCCACCATGTGGTTGCTGGGAATTGAACTCTGGACCTCTGGAAAAGCAGTCAGTGCTCTGAACCGCTGAGCCATCTCTCCAGCCCCGATCTTTCTTTCTTTCTTTCTTTCTTTCTTTCTTTCTTTCTTTCTTTTTTTTTTTAAAGAGTTGTGGTTTTGGTTTTTTATTGTGTATTCAAATGCAAGAACTTGCTAAAGCCATAGTAATAAGCTGTTGTTGGTACTGAGAGCCAAACTCAAGCCCTAGCAAGAGCATCAAGCGCTCTCAGCAGCTGAGCCTTCTCTTAAGCTTGGCCTTCACTGAAGAGTCACCTGGGTGGCCTGTTTGGGAACTTGTGAAGTCAGGATCTTAGGGTTTTGGGTTTTTTTTTTGTTTTTTGTTGTTTTGTTTTGTTTTTGTTTTTGTTTTTTTCTTGTTCTATGACTTGGTTCCTAGAAATCAATCCATTGTTTTGTTGTTGTTGTTGTTTTGGTTTTTTTCCCCTCTCTTTTTTTTTTTTTTTTTCTCAAGACACTGTTTCCCTGTGTATCCTTGGCTTCGTAGACTCACTTTGTAAACCAGGCTGGCCTCAAACTTACAGCAATCTGCCTGCCTCTGCCTCCTGAGTGCTGGGATTAAAGGTGTGCACCACCACTCCCAGCTGTTGTTTTTCTTTTTTCTTTTTTTCTTTTTTCTTTTGGTTTTTCAAGACAGGGTTTCTCTGTGTGTGTAGCCATGGCTGCCCTAGGCTCACTTTGTAGACCAGGCTGGCCTCGAACTCACATGGATCTGGCAGCCTCTGCCTCCTAAATGCTGGGATTAAAGGCGTGTGCCACCACACCTAGCTTCCTTTCCTTTTCTTTTCTTTCCTTACCCCACCTCCACCCCCCATCCAGTGCTGGGATCAACTCAGCTCCAGGCTTTGTGTGCTCCACTACTGAGCTCCCTCTCAGACTCCCTTTCCAGCCCCTCCCCTGTGAGTACAGGCCCATCTGTCACCTTCTGAGGAGATGAAATCTGCTGTTCTCAACATTTGTTTTCGCTTGGCTGTTTTCCTTCCAGACACCCCATCCCACTCTCAGTTTCACAATACCTTTTATGTAAGAAATTCTTCTGTGGAGATGGAGTTTAGTTAATATCTGGCTGCTTACTCAGGAGAGCGGTACCCCAGTGTCCAGCAGCCTCTTAGATTCACTTTCCATCAATCCCTCCCTCGTTGGAGGCCCCTCCTGCCTCCTGTCTCTCAAGTACCAGGCCTGCAGCTCCTGAGGGTTCCATGCATAAATCAGGGGGCTTCTTGGCGCTCCTTAAGGCTTACCCTGTCTTGGTTTCAAGGGTCTGCTTAGTCAGCACTCCTTGAGTTTTGTCACCATCTTCTTCTCTCCCTTTCCTATACACAGAGAGAGTATGGGAAAGAGCAGAGTGCAATGTGGATGTGCGGTGTGCTAGCTTTCAAGTCAACACCACATGCTTCCATTTCACTCCCCCAGAAGAGATTTCTCTTGTTTTTTTCTTTCTCCCTCCCTCTCACCTCACTCTTTCTTCTTCAGGTACCCATTTAGAGGTTTTTAAATAGTTAACAGACCTGTCATGTATTGGCTAGCTATATTCAGGCATGTAACTCCCAATAAATTTTGAAAAACTAAAACTAAAAATCATCTCCATGTGTGTCTTTTTTTTTTCCAGGGAGCATTACCCGTAAGATGGTTTTAGATAGGCAGCACCTGGGAGTGACTAAATCAAGGTGTATAGTATGGGGTGTTGGGTTCCTGTCGGACGGCACTGTCATAAGCGTGGACTCTGTGGGAAAGGTGCAGCTATGGGACTCTGGGACCGGGACACTTGTGAAGAGCCACCTCATCGCAAACGCTGATGTGCACTCTATAGCTGTCGCTGCTGTGAGTATGGCCCCTGCCCAGGTAGATCCTGAACTTAGGGTCTTCCTGCCTTGCTTCCTGAGTAGCTAGGATTACAGGCTTGTGTAACCAAGGCTGTCTTCCAGGTCAGTGTTAGGGTCTCTCTTTTCCCATATATTGTTTATGTGATTTAGATTTTTCTCACAACTAATTTTTTTTTTTTTTTTTTTTTTTTTTTTTTTTCCGAGACAGGGTTTCTCTGTGTAGCCTTGGCTGCTCTGGACTCGCTTTGTAGACCAGGCAGGCCTCAAACTCACAGAGATCTGCCTCCCAAGTTCTGGGATTACAGGCATGCGCCACCGTGCCCAGCAGCTCTGTAATTCTTTTTTTTTTTTTAAATTTATTCACTTTACATCCTGATGATATCCCCCTCTCTTGTCCCACTTTCCTCTTCCCCCAGCCCCGTAATTTTAAAAATCTTACAGCAGAATAAAAATCTCCCGCCCAAACCAACTTAAGGTACAATTGAAAGGTGCGTTTGCCCCAGCATCATTGTAAATTGTGAGTAACATTTAGTACCACAGCTATGACGTCACTGGGAAATGGGATCTTTTTATGGTCCATTAGATTCTTATGGACAGTATATTTGGCTTGCCATTGAATGTGTGGCATGTGGCTGCACAACACAGTTGGCAGTACTATTTGTTAACTTTGTCAGCAGGGGGCACACCGCTACCTATGTCTGAGCTTGTGCCACTGCTGGAACTGCTCCTGGGAACCTCCCTTCTAATTCTGGCCGTGGGTTTTCTTTCCCCTGAGCTGACCAGAGAGGAAACCTGAGGCATATTTTCCCATCTGCACCCTGTTCTGTTAACATCTGCCCACTCATGGTTTATTCCTCAGCAAGAAGACAGTTTTGTGGTGGGCACAGCCGAGGGCACAGTATTCCATTTTCAGCTGGTCTCCGTGAGTTCCAACAGCAGTGAGAAGCAGTGGGTGCGGACGAAACCGTTCCAGCATCACACTCACGACGTGCGCACTGTGGCCCACAGCCCAACAGCTCTGATCTCGGGAGGTAGGTCCTCCCCCAGCCAGCTGCCCTCTACTCTGCTCAGCTCTGGCTGCTTTCTCTGCATGGAGAACTTCTCTCATTGTGTGCTCCCTCTCTGCTGCCCTTCACCTCAGGTACCGACACCCACCTAGTTATTCGTCCTCTCATGGAGAAAGTAGAGGTAAAGAATTATGACGCTGCTCTCCGAAAGATCACTTTCCCCCATGTGAGTATCCCCACCCACCCTCAGCCTCTCCCTGTCCCTCTACAGCTCACATGTTGTAGAGCTATCTTTGTTTTCTTCTGACGCAAGCTTCTTTGAAGACACCTTTTTTTTAAAGATTTGTTTATTTATTATTATATGTACAGTACTCTGCCTTCATGTACACACGCAGGCCAGAAGCAGGCATCAGATCACATTACAGATGGTTGTGAGCCACCGTCTGTTTGCTGGGAATTGAACTCAGGACCTTTGGAAGAGCAGGTGGCGCTCTTAACCACTGAGCCATCTTTCCAGTCCACGACACTTCTTTTTTTTAGAGACAGGGTTTCTCTGTGTAGCCTTGGCTGTCCTGGACTCGCTTTGTAGACCAGGCTGGTCTCAAACTTAAAGCAGTCTGCCTGCCTCTGCCTCCTGAGTGCTGGGATTAAAGGCCTGTGTCACCATGTAGGGCTTGAAGACACTTCTTAAGTGTATATGTGTATATGCATAGTGTGATAATGAGGTAGATCTGATTTAGGTGTTGGGGAGGTCCTCTGAACTTGTGGCAATAGTACCATTTACTTTAAAAGGAACACAGTAAGCCTAGGTTCTCCACCCTAACAAAATTCCCAGAAAGCACAGTTATTGAAAGGAGGGAGTGTTTCTCCAGAAAGTAAACTCAGAATGATGTGTGCAATTAAAACACACATTTTGGGATTGGAGAGGTGGCTCAGTGGTGAAGAGGACTTTGTGCTCCTTCAGATGAGCGTGGGTCATCTGACAGCTAGTACCTATCTGTACCTCCAGTTCAAGAACTGACACTGTTCTGGCGTCTTTGAGCACTGTGTGAGTGCAATGGACAGACATGCATGCAGGCAAAAGACCTGTACACGTACAACAGAAAACATGTTTTCAGGCCTGCAGTTGGTGGCACACACCTTTAATCCCAGCACCCGGAAGGCAGAGGCAGGCAGAGCTCTTGAGTTCAAGGCGAGCCTGGTCTACAGAGTGAGTCCCAGGACAGCCTACACAGAGAAACCTGACTCGAAAAAACAAAACCAAAAAAATATATTTAAAAAAATATTCACATATTTCAGTACATGGTTTGATGAAGTCAGACACAGTCCTCCCTTCTGCTCCCACCTCTCTCTTCTTTGACGATAGGATCTCAATAAGTAGCCATGGGTGGCTGTGCACTAGGACCGGCTTGCATGGCCTCCACTCACCAACATCTGTGTCATTCTGACTGTTCTCTATTGGTCGTGTTGAAAGCATCTGTTCATTCCTCTATGTTTCAAAGCCTTTGGCTGTGACCATTGTCCTCGGCCTAGAGCCCAAAAGTCTTTATGTGGTTGTAGGAACCTGTGGTGACTGTGACTGGCCCATCTCAGCCTTTCCATCCCCAAAGCCTTTCCACAGTGCTTTTGCCTTGGACCTGTTTCCCGTGCCCTTCCTCCCTGGAACGTCTTAGGTTGCCTCCTCTGCTTGGCTAAGTTTTCCTAGTGACCTTGATCTGACCTGTATGTTCCACAGGCTAGGTTAGATGTCCTTTCCGCTCATCCCATGTTTACCCATGTTCATTCTTGTGCCATACTGTAGCATGACTGCCTAGTCTGTGGCATGTCTTTAGAAGCATCCTGAGATGCGTGCCTATGTTTTTTATTTGGTTTGGTCTGGTTTTGGGTTTTTGGGGTTTTTGTTTTTGTTTTTGTTTTTTGAGACAGGGTTTCTCTGTGTAACAGTGGTTTTGGGTTTTTTGGTTTTTGTTTTTGTTTTTTTAGATTGGGTCTGAGTATGTAAGCCAGGCTGTCCTGGAACTTCCTATATAAACCAGGCTGGCTTTGAACTTACAGAAATCCACCTGCCTCCCAAGTGCTGGGCCACTCCAGCCAGCTAAATAAATGGGTTTCAGCAGTAGAAAAGGGGATGCACTAAGATGTTGCATCTGAAACAAAGCAGAAGATGACCAGGTTGGCCTACTTACAACTTCTCAATTCTTGGATACAGCGGCGTCTCATTTCCTGTTCGAAAAAAAGGCAGCTTCTCCTTTTCCAGTTCGCTCATCACTTGGAACTTTGGAGACTAGGGTCTACAGCTGCGACAGGTATGTTGGAAAAAAGAGTTTTTTGGTTTGCTTTTTGTTTTGTTTTGTTTTTTGTTTTGAATGTGTTTTTTTGTTTTGTTTTGTTTTCTAAGATTTTATTTATTATTATTTATTTTATGTATGAGTGCTGTATCTGCATGTACACCTGCAGTCCCGAAGAGGGCATTAGATCACATTATAGATAGCTGTGAGCCACCATGTGGTTGCTGGGAATTGAACTCAGGACCTCTGGATGAGTAGACAGTGCTCTTACCAGCTGAGCCATCTCTCCAGCCCCCGAAACAAGGTTTTAAAAACTGGCAAATTTGGGACTAGAGAGGTAGCTCAGTGGTTGAGAGCACTGTCTGCTCTTCCAAAGGACACAGGTTCAATTCCCAGCACCCATTTGGCAGCTCACAACTTGGCAAGCAGAGACAAGTGGGTCTCTGATTTCAAGGCCATCATGGCCGGCATATTGAGTTCCAGGCCAACCAGGGCTACATAGTTAGGCCCTCACTTCGGAAAAAATAAAGTAGAGAGCAATTGAGGAAACACCTAATGTCAACAGTCCCTGTATGTGTGCAAGCATGCACACACAATTTTTAAAAACATTTTTTATTTTTTACATATACATTTATAATATTGCACATATATATAATAAACTACCTATAGCAAGAAGAACCATGAAACAATCAGGAATTATATAAATGTTATATTCTTAGTGGTTTGGCTATTTATATTTGACAGCCTTGAAGAAAACATCTTTCCTGTCTTGGTGCATCTAAAAGTCCTAATGTAAATCAATCTCCATCACATCTTGCACACACAATTTTTATTAAAGGACAGATTGTATTATGTCCATGGGAAATTATTCTCCCATGTACAAGAAAACAAATCAGAGTGTTAAAATCTTGTGTTGGTTTTCTGAAATAGGATCTCACTCTACAGTTGAGCTGTTTTTGAACTCAGCAGTCCCCTGAGATTATAAGTATGAGCCATCATGGCTATCTTAAGAGCATTCAAATTTTACCCTGGATATTGATTGTGTCTTAAGAGTTTAAGTTTCTGGTTGGGTATTGTGGTGCACGCCTTTAATCCCAGCATCTCGGAGGCCGAGTTCGAGGCCAGCCTAGTCAAAAGAGGGAGTCCAGGATAGCCAAGGATGTACAGAGAAACCCTGTCTTGAGAAAAAACAAAAAAGGAGTATATACTGCTTTTGTAGAGTTCAGTTCACAGCACCCACACTAGATATTTCACAAGCCCACATAACTCTGGCCTGAGGGGACCTGTCAGCCTCTTCTGTCTTTCAAGTGCATACCGAAATGTGCATACCCACACACAAACGTCTAACTAAGAATAGATAAGATCCTAGAGTGCCAGGCCTGGTGGCGCAGCCTTTAATCCCATCACTCAGGAGGCAGAGGCAGGTGGATCGCTGTGAGTTCAAGGCCAGCCTGGTCTCAGGAGGTAGAGATGACAGTGGTGGAATCGTACTTTGCCCTGGCCTGACTGATATAAAAGCAGGCTATTGAAAAATGAGAAGGTGAGCCGGGCGTGGTGGCACACGCCTTTAATCCCAGCACTCGGGAGGCAGAGGCAGGCGGATCTCTGTGAGTTCGAGGCCAGCCTGGTCTACAAAGCGAGTCCAGGACAGCCAAGGCTACATAGAGAAACCCTGTCTCGAAAAACCAAACCAAAAAAAAAAAAAAAGAAAAGAAAAATGAGAAGGTAAGCCAGGCATGGTGGCCCATGCCTTTAATCCCAGCACTCGGGAGGCAGAGGCAGACGGATTGCTGTGAGTTCATGGCCAGCCTGGTCTACATAGTGAGTCCAGGACAGCCAAGGCTAACACAGACCCTATCTCAAAAAACCAAAAATAGGAAAAAGAAAAGAAAAGAAAAATGAGAAGGTAGAACGGCATGTGGTAGCAGTTCTGCATGGAAACAAAGGTCCTGCTGTAAGTAAATAGTTTAGAAAGTGAATTCTCTTCCTTAGAATGTATTAAAATCTTCTTCTACCCACCTGCATGTCTGTGGGGTGGGGCTTTAGCCGACTGTGTGCCTTAGCGGCCTGTTCTTTTTGCAGCTCTTCACATAGCCCTTCAGACTGTACGGACGTACGTGGAGAGGCCAGATTTCCCACTGGTAGAAACTCTATTACTGAAGGTTGACTTTAAAATGGAAAAATGCACTAATTTTCTTTTGATAAAAAAAACTCAGGGAGCTTTCTGTTTTCAGGCAAGAATGGAGATACTCTTCCACTCTCTAAAAACGCAGACCATCTATTGCACCTCAAGACAAAGGTGAGAAGGCTCCATTTCTTGTGGATCTGACCATTGCTCAATCTGTAGTTTTATTTGAAGGAGAATTTGATGAATGAATACAGAAAATTGGTTTTTTCCTTTGGATATTATAAAAATACCATGCATTCTTTTAGTAATTAAGATGGTACAAAGGTTCTATAATCAAATCTGAACCTAATGTTCACCCCATATCTTCCTGTTCCACTGTTCAAAGATAAGCACTTCTAGTAGTTTCTTATGTGTCCTCCCAAAAAACAAAAGTGTGCACTTCCTTTTTACATTAGCAACGTGCCATGTCAACTTCATTTATTTTCTCTTTTATAAAAGTGTGTTAGCTGTTTGTGGTAATCCGAGTACGTGACGCAGGAAGTTTAAGAGTTCAAGGTTATTTTGGCTAGTAGAGAAATTAAAGTCATCCTGGGCTGCATTAAATCCTGTCTCCAACACAAAACTTTTTTTTTTTTTTTTTTAAAGATTTATTTACTTAGGTGTACAGTGTTTTTGCCTACATTACATGTACACTTGCAGGCCAGAAGAGAGCACCAGATTTCTTTATAGATGATTGTGAGCCACCATGTGGTTGCTGGGAATTGAACTCAGGGCCTTTGGAAGAGTAGACAGTGCTCTTAACCTCTGAGCCATCTCTCCAGCCCCACAAAACTTATAAAATAAAAGATTTTGGTCATTTGTGGTGGCACATGCCTGTTAGTTCCAACATTCAGGAGGCTCAGGGAGGAGGATCGAGCTGAGTCTGAAGTCCGCCGTGGCTAGGCCATCCTTCCCCTCCTCCCCCTGCCCCCCCAAAAAATGGACTTTGAGTCCAGGTTTACTATGTCATCAGGGTTAGCCTTAAAGTTCTGGTCCTGCCTTGGTCTCCCTGATACTAGGATTACAAATATGGACTTTCACACTCAGCTTGAATGAACTCTATATAAACATGTGTTTTTCTTCTCTTTCTTAGATGTCTTGGGGTTTGGGGGGCACAGTTTGGGACAGGTTGTCTCTGTGTAGCACTGGCTGTCCTGGAACTCCATCTATTGGTGAGGCTGGCCTTGAATTTAGATCCACCTGCCTCAGCCTCCTGAGATTAAAGGCGTGCACCAGAACATCCCCCGTCTAGAGGTTTTGAAGCAGGTCATCATGGACAGGACAGACAATTGGCGGCACTGCCAGTCCTCTGTCCTCTGCCTTTACATGATGCCTCCCTGCTCATGTTGAGCCTAGGTTGAGGCTCTAAGTTTCTCAAGGACCTAAGATAAAAAGTACAGTTAACTGCAGACCTGTGTTGGGTTTGGAAACCGTCATCAATGAGGTGTTCTGCTTGGGGTTTAGTCATTGTACACCCAGGACATGAGGTTTTAAGACTGTATGTAAGCAAACTGGATGTGGTGGCACACACCTTTAATCCTAGCAGAGGCCAAGGCAGGTGGAGCTCTGTGAGTTCGAGGCCAGCCTGGTCTACAGAGTAAGTCCAGGACAGCCAGGGCTACACAGAAACCCTGTCACAAAAACAAAAACAACAAAATGAAAAGACATTGTGTGCATTTGTGGAGATGTGCAGAGCACCTAGACCTTGAAGAGTCCTATTACAGGAACTGTGTTATATAAGAAGTTTTGCCAGGTTTGGTGGCTAATTCCTCTGAGCCCAGCATTTGGTGTCTAATATAAGGAAATTGTAGTGAAACAGAGTGAGACTTTGAAAGTTGGTTCTCTTTCTCATGTCTCTGTCTCCATTGCCAGGGCCCTGAGAACATTATCTGCAGCTGTGTCTCCCCGTGTGGAAGTTGGATAGCCTATTCTACAGCTTCTCGGTTTTTTCTCTATCGACTGAAATATGAGCGAGACAACATAAGCCTCCAAAGAGTGAGTGAGGGAGCACGGTGCTCCTGCGCAAGAGGGAGGGAGGGAGCACGGTGCTCCTGCGCAAGAAGAAACTTGCTAAATGTGTACTGTTTGTTTGAATGGAAATGAGCAGGATGCGGGTCCTCCGTGAAGTTAGATGGCCACGGCTGTTTCAGGACTGCCATTAGGGACCTGTTTCTAAGTTTGGCAGGCTGGGTTCCATCTCCAGGACCCACATGACACATACTTAAACATTTTATTTACTTGTGTATATTGGTGTTTTGTATGCTTGTATGTAAGTATCTCTGTTTACCATGGATGTGCCTGATGCCTGCAGAGCCCGGGATAGGGGGAATCCCCTCTTGGGGCTGAAGTTACAAGCCTGAGCTGTTGTATGTGTGGGTATTAGGAATGAAACCCAAGTCCTCTAGAAAAACAGCCAGTGCTCTTAACCACTGAGCCAACTCTCTAGCCCTACACAGTCCAGCACTTGGGAAGCAGAGGCAGGCAGATCTCTGTGAGTTCAACGCCAGCTTGGTCTACAAAAGAGAGTCCAGGACAGCCAGAGCTCAGTATAACAGAGAAACACTGTCTTGAAAAAACAAAAAACAAACAAAAAAACCCAAACTTATAGAAGGCTCAAGGTTCAGTCTTCAGCATTATCACTGCAATGCTAAATACAAATTTATTGTTATTTTATTTATTTTTTATGCATTTTAAATTAAAATAAAATTACATTCCTTTTCCCCCTCCATTCTCTTTCAAGCCTCTTTCCTCTAACTCTTCTTACTCTCCACTTGCAAATAGATAGCCACTTTTTGTGATTATTATTATTGTGTGCATGCACATGAACACATAAATACACCCTGCTGAGTCTGTTTTTGTTTTGTGTAAGTGATTTTAGGGCTGATATATTTAAGTACATTAAAAAGAAATAAAGAAGCCTTCCTAGTAATGTTGAGAGTTAAGCAGTTACCATCTGGATGGAGAGAAGGCTCAGAGGCTGCAGGAAGCGAACCAGTGTTCCAGGCCCTTCATGGGCCCTTGCTGGGGAAGTCTAAGAGTTGGTGTAACTAAAGCCTGGCTGTTAGGGTTTCGGTGGCTACTCTCTCACTGGCTTTCACTGTTGATTTACCCACAGGTTTCCAAAATGCCTGCATTCCTTCGCTCCACCCTTCATATTTTGTTTTCTGAAGATTCAACAAAGCTCTTTGTGGCATCAAATCAAGGGTCTCTACACATTGTCCATCTGTTGGATGGAAGCTTCAAGCACTTGCATACTTTCCAGCCTCAGTCAGGTGAGGGTTTCTAACTGGACAGAGGGGATCCTTGCTGTCTTTGGTGTGACATTTGTGTCTTCAGACCCCAGTGCTGGGCGCTGGGCTCTTGTCGCCTCACAAACACTCACTCGCGTGTTTGCAGTTGAAGGTAGGAGGAGGCATCTGGCAGACGAAGACTCGAGATCTGCAGTGATCTTGGCACCTACTCCTTTCCCACTGCATTTTTGATTCCTTATTTGGGACCAGAGAAGTTTCATCATCCTTAGTTTTGTTAGCAGAGTTAGGAAGGAAGTGAAAGTCACCTACAATCCTGACACTGAACAGCTACCCCTGAGTATTTTGTTCTTTTCACGTATGTCTGTAGAGGTTCTTTGGACATGCTAAGATGAAAATATTATTATGCATATAGTTTTATTTGGGATCATTTGTGCTTGTGACTGTTTTTCATGTTCTTTAAGAACACAGATTGCATCAGTAGGTGACTATATTTATGTTCCAGCCAATGCCAAGTTAACTGTTGACTTAAGCTTCTCATCCACTTTACGTTGTAATTGGATACATCCCATGATCTGTCCCTTAGAGCCCCCTCTGGCATTTAGCTGCTTTGTTACCATTTAGGCCCAGCCTGGGTTGTCAACATTTAACATTAACGCGTTGAAAAGCTGCTTCAAGTGGGGTGCAGGGGTGCATGCCTGTAATCCCAGCACTCTGGGAGGCAGAAGCAGACAGATCTCTGAGGTTTTGGAGGCCAGCCTGGTCTGAGTCCAGGACAGCCAAGGCTACGCGAAGAAACCCTGTGTCGAAAAACCAAATAAAAAATAAGAAAAAAAGAGGAGCTAAATGGGCGTAGTGGTGCACGCCTTTAATCCCAGTACTCAGGAGACAGAGGCTAGCCTGGTCTACAAAGTGAGCCTAGGACTGCTTAGATAACACAGAAACCCTGTCTCAAAAAACTGGGGCGGCGGGCAGGGGGTAGGGGGGTTGCTGGGACGGAAAGAAAGAAAAAGAATAAAAGAGGAGCTGCTTCAGGCCAGGTGTGGTGGCACACACTCTTACTTCCAGTACTTGAGAAGCAGAGGCAAATGGATCTCTGAGTTTTGAGGCCAGCGTAAGAGCACTGGCTGTTCTTCCAGAGGTCCTGAGTTCAATTCCCAGCAACCACATGGTGGCTAAGGAAAAGAAAAGCTGCTTCAGGAGAAACTTATCGTTTAGGAGTCAGATGTTTACGTTGGGTTTTTTGTTGTTGTTGTTATTGTTGTTTTGTTTTTTGTTATTGTTGGTGTTTTGAGACAAGGTTTTTCTGAGTAGCTTTGGCTGTCCTGGACTCACTTTAGATGAAGCTGGCCTCAAACTTGGAGAGATCCGCCTGCCTCTGCCTCCCAAGGTTTGGTATCAGAGGTGTGCGCCACCACTGCCTGGTGTCTTTACAATCTTTATTCATCCTTCAGCAGATAGTTTGTGGCTATTGTAAAGCCTTTCTCATTATTTGGGATTTTTAGATTCAGTACATTTTAGCATATAGTGTTGATATCTGATTTTTATCCCATATCTTCATGTTGCAAATTGATTCAAGACCCTTTGACAGTTAAACAGACAGCAGGCATTTCAATATGTGCTTCAAGTCTGCTAAACATACTGTGTTTATAACTAATTTTAAAATATTGAGTAAGAAAAGGTGGTTTGAAATAAGTAGGTTAAGGTATAATTTCAATGCTTTACTCAGGGCTGAACCAGAGACACCTCTAGTTTTATCTTTCTGGCCTCGTTTCACATGAGTGGCAACTAGGTAAATTGTTTTTGTATTTATTTGTTTGTACCGTATCTCATGACCTGAAAGTTTTTATATAGACCAAGCTGGCCCCAAACTCCTATTCTCTGCCTCCTAAACCTCAGCAAGCAACACCTAGTTAAATTTATTTATTTATTTATTTATTTATTTTGGTTTTTCGAGACAGGGTCTCTCTGTGTAGCCTTGGCCATCCTGGACTCACTTTGTAGACGAGGCTGGCCTCGAACTCACAGTGATTCGCCTGCCTCTGCCTCCCGAGTGCTGGGATTAAAGGCGTGCGCCACCACGCCCGGCTCCTAGTTAAATTTAAAAAGCAGAGAGACACCTAACATTTGGGAGGCTGAGGCACATAGATCATAAATTTAAAAGCTGTCTTGGACTACAAAACTAATTTCTTGCCTCAGAATGTCTTTTTTTTTTTTTTTTTTTTTTTTGCCTCAGAATGTTTTAACTTAAAAGTAAACAGGTTAACCTTTATAATTAATTTGCAAAACCCCTATAAATTCTCCTGTAAATGGTTTATAGCCATGTGGGTCTTGTTGGTTTCTGCATCGTCTCCTGGACAGGGCAGACTGTGGATGTCTAATTCAAGAATGTGTTCCCTCTGTCATTCCAGGGACAGTGGAGGCCATGTGTCTTTTGGCTGTCAGTCCGGATGGGAATTGGCTAGCTGCATCGGGTACCAGCGCTGGAGTCCACATATATGATCTGAATCATCTAAAGGTGAGCATCAGATTTCATAGCAGCAGTTTGAGTCATACAAGAGGCAGTTGGCTAGTCATGTTAAGATTTGAAGCAGATTGGAGTGACCTGGAAATTTACTAGACTTTTTCCTGCCTTATGGATTCCTATTTTAGAATTATGTAGAGCCTCAAAGCAAATGAGAACAGTGTAAGCTGTACTCAGACTTAAAATTGAGGCACGTGAGCAATGAATCCATTTTCTGGCTAAGGATACAACTCAATGGTAGAGTATTTTTGCCTAGTGTAAGTCCCTGCTACTACAAAACAAACAAACAAATAACAAAATGATAAAAAAGACAAAAATAAACCGGGTGTGGTGGTGCATGCCTTTAATCCCAGTACACAGGAGGCAGAGGCAGGCAGATCACTATGAGTTTGAGGCCAGCCTGGTCTACAAAGGGAGTCTAGGACAGCCAAGGCTACACAGAGAAACCCTGTCTCACAAAAACAAACTAAAAAACTGACTATGGGTCTTAGGCTTTAGTGCAGTAACTTACATAGTGTATGCACAGCCCAGGATTCAAAGACTAGTACCAGAAAACAACAAAATAATAAGTACCAGAAATAACTGGCATCCAGTTTTGTCTTGGGGTGTGTGTGGGGGCAGGGAGCGGGTGTTTGTTTTGAGATAGGGTCTCACTGTATGGAGCAGGCTGGCCTAAAACACACAGAGCTGCTTCTGTCTCTGTGGTTGTGTGCCACCATGCCCAGCTCACGCTGCCTTTCTTAAAGGAGGATGTCCCATGGAGTTGCCCCTTGTCTTCTCTTCCCAGCTCCACTGCACAGTACCTGCTTACAATTTCCCAGTGACTGCCCTGGCCATCGCCCCCAATACCAACAACCTTGTCATCGCTCATTCTGACCAGCAGGTAAGAGGTTCCAGTGCTTCCCAGCTCCCTCCTGCTAGGCAGTCCCCTGGAGGCCAACATGATGGGCCCTTTGGAGGAACCTTCCCTTGAAGATGTTGGAGGGTATGCATGCGGGTTTGTGCTATGCAATGACATGGGCCCAGGTATTAAACTTGATGTGGGATGTAATAAAATTTTGAGGCTGGGCATGGTGACACACGCCTTTAATCCCAGCACTCCGGAGGCAGAGGCAGGTGGATCTCTGTAAGTTCAAGGCCAGCCTGGTCTACAAAGTGAGTCCAGGACAGCCAGGACTACAAGAGAAACCCTGTCTTGAAAAACCTTTTTTTTTTTTTTGAAAGTGACTTAAATTTGTATGGTTTACCTTCATGAAGCAGTCAGGCCTTACTAGAAATTAAGTATCTAACCTCAGCCAGAGTGAGAACATAACTCTACAGCTTTTTTTTTTTTTGGTTTTTCGAGACAGGGTTTCTCTGTGTAGCCTTGGCCATCCTGGACTCACTTTGTCGACCAGGCTGGCCTCGAACTCACAGCAATCCGCCTGCCTCTGCCTCCCGAGTGCTGGGATTAAAGGCGTGTGCCACCATGCCCGGCTCTACAGCGGGTTTTTTTTTTTTTTTTTTTTTTTTTTATGCTGAGTTGTGCAGAGCTTTTTTTGTTTTAGGTTTTTTTCTCCTTTGGTTTTCAAGACAGGGTTTCTCTGTAGCCTTGACTATCCTGGAACTCGCTCTGTAGACCAGGCTGGCCTCAAACTCGCAGAGATCGCCTGCCTCTGCTTCCTGGTGCTGGGATTAAAGGCTTGCGCCACAATGGCCGGCTGCAGAAGTCATCTTTAAAAGGCTTGTATTTCTTCATCTATAAAATGGAGATGATTGCATCAACTGTTGTCTCGCTGAGATACAACATATCTGAGAGGCACATTGAGTTAGACTTCTAAGCAAACAATGCTTAGTGTTTTGAACAGTTATGCTCTCATGTACACACATCTAAAGCTTGCAGTCTCTCACTTTCATGGGTTTCATCCTTGACCAAGAGTGTTTAAAGACAGTACCTTGAGTGCTTTTGTCACTGAAACTGGTGCTCTGAGTTTAGTGGCAGTGACCTGTAATCCCATCCTATGGGAGATTGAGGCAGGGGGATCACAAATTTTAGACCGGCCTGGTCTATTCAGCAAGTTCCAGGCCAGCCAGAGCTTCACTGTAAGACTCTCTCTCAAACAAAGGAAACCTTCAAGGTGACTTATTGTCTATAATTTTCCTTTAAAAGCATTTCTTATGTGGTGGTAAAATGTATGGCTGAATATGAATTTGTTTGTTGCTGTGTCTTCAGATATTTGAGTTCAGCATCCCAGACAAGCAGTATACAGAGTGGAGCCGGACTGTCCAGAAGCAAGGATTTCACCAACTGTGGCTGCAAAGGGATACCCCCATCACACACATCAGCTTTCATCCCAAGAGACCAATGCACATCCTTCTCCACGATGCCTACATGTTCTGCATCATTGACAAGTCCTTGGTGAGCTTGGAGGCCTCTACCTACGTGTGTGTGTGTGTCTGTCTGTCTGTCTGTCCTCATCCCCATCCAGATGAGTTTTTCAGATCCCCTAGAGCTGGGTGTGTGTGTGTGTGTGTGCATGTGTGTGTCGCGTGCGCGCACGTCCATCTGTCCAGATGAGGTTTTCAGATCCCCTAGAGCTGAGTTACAGGTTGCTGTGAGTACCCTGCCATGGCTGTCGGGAACAGAACCCAGATCCTGTGCAAGAGTAGCAAATGCTCTTCATTGCTGGGCCATCTGTCTAGCAGCCTATTTTGTTTTGGGTTTTTTGAGACATGATGTTGCTGTGTAGCCTCACTAGCCTGAAGTTAAATTTACAGCAGTCCTCCTGCTTCTGCTTCCTGAGTGCTGCTGAAGTTACATGTGTGTTCAGAAGGCAAGCCTCCTCAGGGAACACCTTTGAGTTGACTGACTCACTTAACTCTCATCCTTGGGCTACGGAGTAAAGGAGACACTGGCTGGTGTTTTTGCCACCCTGCCCCTTAGCTGAAGACACTTCAAACCTTGATCTTTGTGTCTCAAAAGTCCAGGTGGGAGAGTCCAGCGTCAGTGGTTGTGGTAGAGGTACAAGTGCTTTCTTTAATTTGAAATGCTAGCTGCTATTTTAGTTTTCCCCAAATATACATATCTTTTCTGGACAGAGGCTTTCTTTCCTAGGAGGCCTGTGGCCCACAGCCATGGCTGTGCTGTACTTGGGTTTCAGTCATACCCAGCACCAGCTGTTCCAGTGTGTCTGTGAAGGTGGGGGTGGAATGTGGGTGGGTAAGGCAGCAGATGGCTCCAAAGGAGGTGTGTGCAGGGATGTGTCACTGACTCTCATCTCATGGGCCCTGTGTCCTGGGATGTGGGAAGCAGAGCTGGCTGACAGGCACCTTCTGTGAGATGGTCGTACAGGAAGAGCCCCTCCCGCTCTCTCACTCATCTCTCTGTAACTCAGCCCAGAAGGCTTCCTCCCAAGCGTTGGAGCTGAGTCCCTCATGTACAAGTAGGGCTAGTTCCCAGGGAAGTCGGAGGTGAGGTGAGTCATTTATCTGGCCATCTCTTGAAGTGTCAGTGACGTCACTAGGGCTGGCCTATGTTCTTTCTCCCTGAGGGAGAACCTTAGCCATTTGGCTAGTGTCTTCAGTGTGGTTGGGGGAGGTGTAGGAAGCACAGTGCCTCTGGGCTGAGATCCTACACATGCACATTTGTTCTTTTCTGACAAAGTGTTACTTACAGGACTGGCCTTGAGCTTGCTTGTTTTTCATCTTGCTATAGTATGAAGCCCTTTTTTGCTTCATCCTGCCCATCATAGCCCCTCTTGACTGACACACTTTCACATGACCTTGGGTAAGTTAGCTATACAGATGAAATATTACTCTTACGAGTTCATTCGAGGCCAGCGTGATCTACAGAGTGAGTTGTAGGACAGCCAAGGCTACACAGAAAAATCCTTCGAAAAACCAAAAAATGAAAGAGAAAACTTTTATGTTTGTTCACATGCCTGCGTGAGTTTATGTGCACCATGTGAGTGTAGTGCCTGTGGAGGCAGACGTTCTGGGACCGCAGTGGTGCTGGGAACTAAGCCTGAGTCCTATGCAAGAACCGTAGTCATTCTTAAGCACTGAGCCATCTCTTTAACCCCATTTGTGTATAAGACAGTTCTTTGAGGGCTGGGGATGCGGCTTAGAATGCTTACTTGATTCCCAGCACGTGTAAACCAAGTGTGGTAGAATACACTTTGGAAATACAGATAGGATCAGAGGTTCAAAGTCATCTTGCTTCTGTCATCAGTTTGAGTCTAGCTAAAAACTAAAGTGGTAGCCAGGCATGGTGGCACATGCCTTTAATCCCAGCACTTGGAAGGCAGGCAGATAGCTGTGAGTTCAAGGCCAACCTAGTCTACAAAGCAAGTCCAGGACAACCAAGCTATACAGAGAAAGCTTGTCTTGAAAACCCCTGCCCCCCAAAAAAATAAAAGACTAAAGTGGAGAAGCTAGAGACCCACAGATTGAAAACTACTGGTCTAAGACATGGATAGTTGTTCATAATTATAATTCATTCTACCAGAATCAGGAGAACTACAATGAGACCTTGCCTTAAAAACAAAATGAAGAGGCTGGGCGTGGTGGCACACGCCTTTAATCCCAGCACTCAGGGAGGCAGAAGCACGCGGATCTCTGTGAGTTCGAGGCCAGCCTAGTCTACAAAGCGAATCTAGGATAGCCAAGGTTACCCAGAGAAACCTTGTCTCAGAAGAAAAAAAGGCAAAACAAAGGCTGGACATTTTGGTGCACGCCTTTAATTCCAGCACTTGGGAGACAGAGGCAGGCAGATTGCTGTGAGGTGGAGGCCAGCCTGGTGTAAAAAGTGAGTCTAGAATAGCCTAGGCTATAAAGAGAAGCCCTGTCTCAAAAAAACCGAAGAGAGAGAGAAGAAAAGAAGGAGGACCATTAGCTAGGTCTATAGTGGCCAGTGAAAGTAGCTTTGCTATTTTTGTGGTGTGGGGATCAAACCCAAGGTCTTACAAAAGCTAGGCAATAAAAGTTCAAATAGTGTATATTGTTGGGCCTAATGGGTCAGGCCTGTAATGCCAGTAATGCCAGAGAATGGGGCAGGAGCCTCACAGATGCAAGGAGTACGAGTGAATTCATGGCCCGCCTGGGAGGCAGAGGCAGGTGGATCTCTGAGTTCAAGGCCAGTCTGGTCTACATAGAGAGTTCCAGGATGGCCAGAGCTACATAGTGAGTGAGACCATCTCAAAAAAACAGGAGAAGAAAAGAAGTACTGAATGAAAACTAGAACATTTGAAGATACCATGAGAGCATTCTTGTGTGTGTTCAGCCCCTTAGACTGCTTTAGCAAATAAATAATAAATCTTTGTCTTTTCAGCCACTTCCAAATGACAAAACTGTGCTCTATAATCCACTTCCCCCCAAAAATGAATCAGATGTCTTCCTGAGGCGCACGGCCCATGGGTTTAAAATGTCTAAGATATATAAGGTAAAAACTTCTGTACCCTAGACGGTTGCTTCCCTGTGCTGTTACCAAATTGTATTAACTAACAATTAGAAGACAGGTGTGTCTTCCTTTTGCATGCAGAGACCCTGACTTGGGGGAGTTGTCTGTATCTGTAGCCATGTTTCATTCTTTGTGACTCAGTTTGCTAGAACAGGCAAAGCATACTTGTCTGTGTGAGAGAAATTGTTCGTGGTGAGCAGTGAACTTGATGCTCGTGTGGAGCGGGTCTTTGTTAGAGTGAGCGCTCTTCCTAGCGGAGCTTCTGCTAGAGAACGCTTCAAGGGTGCAGTAAGTGTCCATTGAGCTTCTGGTGCTGCAGCTGTCTGGCGGGGTTCAGGTCCCCAGTCAGACCCCTGTGAGCCAACTGCCCTGAAGCGCTGGCCTTCCCACCCCCGTTGAGTCTAAGAGCTAGGAAGATTGTCAGGGCGCTCCATTCTTTGAGTCTTGATTCAAAGCTGGTGGGGAATGATCCCTGGTGACGTCACTGTCCTTTCTCTGCAGCCCTTACTCTTTATGGATCTTTTGGATGAAAGAACACTTGTGGCCGTAGAGCGACCCCTGGACGACATCATTGCTCAGCTCCCACCACCCATCAAAAAGAAGAAATTTGGAACTTAAAGCAGGGCAATGTCTGTGTCCTTTCTTGAACTGTCTACTCTTGTTTTTGTTTTATTTTGTTTTGTTTTGTTTGTTTGTTTTTTCCCAAATCATGATAATAAAACAAATTTATTCTTTAGGACTAATCATTTTAAACATTTATTTTCCAGAATAGTGACAGGGATTTCCTCTCATTGAGTGACATGGAATGGAAGGTCATTATAAATCTGTAGGTCCATCAGGATGGCTGGGTACAAACACTTGCCCCTCAAACCTTATGACTCCACTTGATCCCTAGAACCCGTGGCTGAATGCGAGCCGCCTCTGGAAGGTTGTCCTCTGACATCCCATGTGCCCTGTGCTCCAGCACAGGGTAGTGTGAGCTGAACCCCAAGGCAGCTGGAGCTGCAGTAATGCTCTGAACTAGCCATAAGCTAGCATGCTGCTTGTTTGGAGTCTTGTCTGTGCTGGGGTATCAAAGAACTGAGGTGTCCTACTAGCCTGCCACCTATTCAAAGGCATAGGAGCCTCCCAGGGTCGCCCTGGAGGGTGCTACTAATAGCCATAGGCTGCTTTATAGTTGAAGGAAGAATTTCACCTGCAGCATCATAAGGAAGTGCTCCATTCAAAAATTAGATGCCTTTGGCAATCATTAAAGAGAGCCTGGGGGTGTACAGGGAGACTGCACGTCTAGCATGGACAAGGCCAGGTTCGATCCTTATTACCAGTCCTTTGGCCTGCCATGTGCCAGCTGCAGACGGTAAGAAAGCATTGGGTGGGGATCTTTCTAGAGATTAGGACTAGGGGTGGGGACCTGAGAGGCAGTCTAGCCTGTCATCCTCTCTGTTCTACCTGCTTTATGTCGTTGTTTCCAGGGGCGTTCTCAATGGGCTAGCTTTGATTTTTTTTTTTTTTTTGTCTTTTGAGACAGGGTTTCTCTGTGTAGCCCTGGCTGTCCTGGACTTGCTTTGTAGACCAGGCTGGCCTCGAACTCACAGCGATTCACCTGCCTCTGCCTCCCAAGTGCTGGGATTAAAGGTGTGCGCCACCACGCCCGGCTGGGCTAGCTTTGAATGTGATCTTTAAATGAGACGCAGATGGCTTTCCTTACCATCTCAGTGGTTGTATTCTGTTGCATGCTGTGGAAACCCAGTGTGTGGAGTTTTGTGTGGCTAGGGATGGAGGGCTGAGAATGTGGATTCCGACGGCGTCATGTAAAGTGCTTGGGGGAAGCTTTTGCTGCGATGAACCCCATCTCTATCTAGTCTAGAGGGAGGGAAGGTGAGAGTTCAAGGCAGATCTGTGGGCAACAGTTTAACAGGGGTTAGAATAGAGCATTTACAGTGCACAGTGTGTCTGGTTGGATGCAATGAGGTTTACAGTAGTCAACAGTTTCTGCTCTGCCTGTTTAGGTTTTACAGTGACAGGAGTAGTTTAAGCACCTGTGTGACCCACCACTCGCTTTCTTGAATGAGTTTCCTTCTGTTTAAAATAGGAGGGAGGGGCCTGGAGAGATGGCTCAGAGGTTAAAAGCACTGACTGCTCTTCCAGAGGTTATGAGTTTATTTCCAGGCAACCATATGGTGGCTCACTACCATCTATAATGAGACCTGATGCCCTCTTCTGGCCTGCAGGTATACTGTATACATAATAATAAATGAATGAATCTTTAAAAGGCAGCCAGTGTGATGGGAGGCAGAGGCAGGTGGATCTCTGTGAGTTTGAGGCCAGCCTGGTCTACAGGACAGCCAGCGCTATTCAAGACAGAGAAACCCTGGGTTGGGGAGGGCATTTGCCTAGTTTGTATTAGACTGGGCTGTTGGCCTTCAGCAGAACAAAACTAATAAACTAATCCTGGTCTCCCTAGAAACATGTTTTTGAGTCTGCAATGTGATGGAATATGCCTGAGAGGCATGGAAGAGTGAGCATTCAAGGCCAACCCAGGCTGCAGTGTGAGCTCGCATCTCACAAAGCGAAAGAGACACAGAAACTCCAGGACACCCAGGGCTATGTAGTGAGACACCGCCCCCCCACCCCCCCACCCCCCCACACCTCCAAATGTGTGAACCAAAGTTCAAAACCATGTGTGGTTATGCACACCTTTAATCCCAGCACTCAGGAGGCAGAGGCAGGCAGAGCTCTGATTCTGAGGCCAGCCTGGTCTATTTAGTGAGTTCCAGGACAGCCAGAGCTACACAGAGAAACCCTGTCTGAAACAGAACAGATCAAAGTTGAAGTTACTAGTCTGTACTGAACATTAAGAGAATAAGTCTAGGATGCCACAAAACCTAACTTCATATGGTGCTCACTGGCTGTAGAGCTGTAAATTCAGAGTCCTGTTAGCTGGGGGCTGGTTTATGGCTTATTTTACTTTTCTGTGCTGGGGGTGGGACCTAGAGCCCTGAACAGTTTTGGATGTGTAGTAAGGTGCTGTGCTCCAAGCACACCTGACACTGACTTGAAACCTCTTGGGTTGTGAAGGATCTGTTTCTGACGGAGAGGGCTCACAGAGTGAAGTAATAACTTCTGAAAGTTGCCAGGCAGTGATTTGGACTCCATAAATGGTATGGGAAGTAAGAGCTTTAGGCCTTGAAAGTCTTCCTAAGGAGAAAACGATACAAACATACAAAGTCCAAATAGATTGGGCCAAGTCAGAGAAACTGGGGGAAGGGACGATAAACCAGTGTTAAATAACATTTCGGTGCATAGTTCCCACATTATGAGGGTTTGTGTAGCGTAGCTGCTGGAACAGTCTCCCCTTTGGCATCGGTTGCAGCTTGCTGCTTTTACTTGAGTTCTGCAGAGAGGTTCTGACCAGAGACTGGCCTAGACGTGGTCTTTCTTGCCAACACTGCTCAAATGGCTCAGCAACTCATTTCTCCCATATGCTGACAGGGAATATGATCTCTTCACCATGGAAATAACAAAACTTAGACCAGGAATAACTAAGACCTTGGAGTACTGAAAGGTAGAAGCCATCCAGTTCTGGAGTTTTAGGACGCTTATTTTTTAGCATCAAGCTGTTCAGGTGGCTGTGAGGGTGAACCCGAAAGGCAGAACAGGAAAATCAGGAGTTCAAGGCCAGCTTCTGCTACATACTGAGTTTGAGGCCTGCCTGGACCCGGGGACAGACGGACGGACGGACACACACACACACACACACACACACCACACACCCTGTCTCCAAAACAAAACAACTGTTGTTCAAGGGCTGGGAGTGTGCTCAGCGAGGTGCAGGAACCCCGGGGTTCAATCCCTAGCACCAAAAAACAAACAAACAAGACCTCAAACGGAATTTTGTTTTGAGGGTACAGGGTTTAGCCTTGGCTGTCCTGGAACCCACTATGTAGACCAGGCTGGCCTCAAACTCACAGAGATCCGCCTGCCTCTGCTTCTAGAGTTCTATGACTAAAGGTGTGAGCCACTGTGCCCAGCTTTTCAAATGGAATTTTATTCTGAACCACAGTAGAGAGTCTTTCTTGTTAATTAGGGAATAAGAAGCAAACAGGAGCTTTTGTTTGTGTAGTAGAGAAGAAGTTGGGGAAAAGCAGGTGAATTTCACTCCCACGGTCACAGAGAACTCTTAGGGTGGACAACAGCGCTCCCAGGGTTTTCTCTACTTTGTCTCCTAGTCGTAGGTATCTGATTGTAAATATGACAAGCAAGCAGAGTACTCAGGATTTTGTAGGCTTCAGGCACGATTTTCAAGCATTCTTACTCTGGCTGAGCATTGATCTCCCTTTAATACTGAGTTAGATGGGCAGGCTGCTTTTGATCTATCTAATCATGTATTGTAAAGAAGGGCCTGGTAGTCTCCTATTGCTCACATTGGGGAGCTTGGGTCAGTTTCTGGGTGTGGAGATTCTCTTCAAGACCAGAGTTCAAGGTCATCCTCAGCATTACAGCAAGTTCAAGGCCAGCCAGGACTATTGAGAACCCTCTTTTAAAAGTCTAGCAAGAAAGCTGGGAGTGGTGCCACAAGCCTTTAATCCCAGCACTTGGGAGGCAGAGACAGGCAGATGTCTGAGTTCGAGGCCAGCCTGGTCTACAAAGCAAGTCCAAAACAGTCAAGGCTACACAGAGAAACCCTGTCTCAAAAAAACAAAAAAGGCTGCAAAACGGTTCAGTTGATAACATGAGTTCAAACCTGAGGACATGCATGGTGGAAAGAGAGAATCACCTCTCATGAGGTGTCCAGAAAGGAGAGAGACGGAGCTAGAAGCCGAGCGAGTGTCTTACACTTGTGGTCCCAGCACCCCACAAGTATCACCCCAAGCTCAAGGCCAGGAGGGTCAATATAGTGAGTGCCAAATACATAGCTAGATTCTGGGTTTTGTTTTTTGTTTGTTTTATTCTTTTTTCGGGGGGGGCTTGGTTTGTTTCTTGTTTTGAGACAGCAGCTCACTTATGTAGACCAGGCTGGCCTCAAACTCGGAGAGTGAGATTTATCTGCCTTCCAGGTCCTGAGATTAAAGGCGTTTGTTACTAAATCCTGGGAGTTTTTGGTGGTGGTGGTGGTGGTGGTGCTTTTGTTTTTTATTAGGGGTAGGCTTGTTTTTGTTTTTTAACAAAAAAGCAGGCCATCAAGGTATTTCAGGAGGTAAAATAGAGCATCCGTGTTGATTCAGCGGCTCCCAATGGAAGCCTACAAGGCTGCAAAGTTGTGAGGCATTGAGGACTGTTAGGGCTGATGATGAGGGGAAAGTGGACATTTATTTTTAGATGGTCTTTGAATTTCATGGCAAATTATGTAATTTACATAATTGTCAATAACAGGGACTGGTGATTTTCCATAACTAAGTGGATTCAACGAAACTCAATTGCCTAGCATGTCCTTGCTAATATTTTCCTATAAAGAAAGTCACACAGTTAGAAAACTGTCCCCAGCTGTTTCCCATTAGGAATGTGGCTAGCAGATGTGGGGTTTCTTCGTCCTAAAGCAGGAGATAGTTAATCCATTTTTGTGGGTTTCAGATGGGTAGTGATTTATCTTGGTGGGATGAATTTTTTTTTTAATGTGCCCATATAAGCTTGAACGTATCTTTCCTTCTCTTAGTGTGTTTGTATTGGAGAAGAAATGCATCGTAGAATATTTCTAGCAAATGGCAAAGGAAAACTACCTTAAAAGGGGCTTGGCCTCACCGTCTTCTGAGGAGCTTAGACTTGGAGGTGAGCTGGTGACTTTATAAGCCCGTTTCTCCCTTGGCCTCTTCCTTGGTAACTTTTGTTCAGTTTTTGCTTTTGTTTCTCTGGAGTGAGGGAAGTAACCTTCAGGCTTGCTAAAAAGCTGCCATTTAGCCTGGGGCCCTCCTTCCTGATGAAATTACACAACACGCAAGCCTTGGAAGCAGCCCCAGAGCCGCTAATTCTTTACTTTGACGGCTCTTGGCAGTGTCTGTTTCCTTCCAACCGAAGTGTAGCTTTATACCAGATTTGTGTGTCATCAAAATTAATTTGGCCATTTGTCCTTTATGCCTAGAATCAAACTGTGTTGTGGCAGACTCATTCCTAAAGAACGTGGAGACTCTCAGCTGGAGGGTTTCAGCCTCCGATCTTACTGTTTGCCACTGCTGAAGGCCGACAGCTACTAACCACAACTGCTGATGCTTTTTAATGGTGCTCCATACTTCGAGTTGACATACACCAGTCAACCCTCACAGCGCCCAACTTAAAAGCAGAAGCTATCTGAATTTTTTTTTTAAAAGAAAAGAGTCTAAGGTTTCTCACCTCAGCCCCTTTTGACCATTATAGAGTTGGTAAGTGGCCAAACTGGGCTTTGGTTTTTGTTTGTATTTTGAATTTCACCGTGTTGTCCTGGGTAGCCGGAGACTCATAAACTAAACTGGCCTTGAACTCACAGAGATCTATCCACCTTTGCTTGTGAGTGCTGGCTGGGGTTAGAGGAGTGTGTCCCTACACTGATCCAAACCGGCATTTGAAGCTCACGTTCCTAATTATCAAGCTCTGCTATATAATGAGGGAGGAGAGAGTGCCCACACAGCCATTAGGATTTGAAGGAGCATACAATCAGAGCCTGACTTGGAGTTTTAGGATGAAATTACAGAAGGCAAGGAGCTACTGATAAACCCTCATTTTGAGGGAGTAATGAGTTCTGTCTGTGCTGATAGCAGAGGAAGGAGAACTATTGACAGGTGACAGGAATGAAAGGTTATAGGCGGATTTCTGTTAGTTCGAGGCCAGCCTGGTCTACAAAGCGAATCCAGGACAGCCAAGGATACACAGAGAAACCCTGTCTCAACCTAAAAAAAAAAAAAAAGTTATAAGAATTACCTCAGAGGCAGGCAGTGGTGGCGCACACCTTAACCCCAGCACTTGGGAGGCTGAGGCAGGTGGACTGTTATGAGTTCGAGGCAAACCTGGTCTACAAAGTGACTCCAGGACAGCCAAAGCTACACAGAGAAACCCTGTCTCAAAATATAAAAAATTGCCTCAGCCATTTCCTGTTTTAGAGGCTGATAAAATATGCTTGCTACAACCGGGCATGGTGGTATGCCTTTAGACCCAGCACTCAGGAGGCAGAGGCAGGCAGATCAATCTGAATTCAAAGCCAGCCTGGTCTACAAAGTGAATCCAGAACAGCCAAGGCTACACAGGGAAACCGTTTCTAAGCTGGTCTCCCTGTCCTTAGGAACCCATGGGAACAGATGTGTACCCTATTTCAATTTCATTATCCACAGTAAGTAGATTTCACCAACTACTTGAGATTCCTAGATGGTAATTTTTGTTTGTTTTGTTTTGTTTTTTGTTTTTTGGGTTTTTTTTTTTTTTTTTTTTGAGACAGGGTCTCTCTGTGTTAGCCTTGGCTGTGCTGGACTCATTTTGTAGACCTGGCTGGCCTCAAACTTACAGCGATCTGCCTGCCTCTGCCTCCCAAGTGCTGGGATTAAAGGCGTGCGTCACCACGCCCGGCTCTTAAATCTTAAAACCAATTTTTTTTTTTTTTTTTTTTTTTTTTTTGGTTTTTGGAGACAGGGTTTCTCTGTGTAGCCTTGGCTGTCCTGGAGTCATTTTGTAGACCATACAGGCCTTGAACTCACAGCGATCCACCAGTCTCTGCCTCCTGAGTGCTAGGATTGAAGGTGTGCACCACCATGCCTGGCTCTAGATGGTCATTTTTACCCTGCAAAGATAATTTACATAGGGATTATTTGAGAAAACCATAGCACTGGAAGCACGGATGCCAGCCAGTCACATGGTTAATGAGTTTCTTCTCTGCAAGGCAGTATATTTCAAATAGTGGGGAGCAAAAATAATTGATAGGTGGTCTTCGCTTTCCTGGAATATATAACTTAGTTGGGCATTCCAGCCTAAGCATTGTTCAAAGGAAAAGTTCCAAAGAATTAGAGAGTCACACAAAGCTGGAATGAAGCCTTGCTGGATGGGGAAGAAATTAAAGGTACCAGAGGTGCTGGGAACCGTGGTGCACATCTGTAATCCCAGCACTTGGGAGGCAGAGGCAGGAAGATCTCTGTGAGTTTGAGGCCAGCCTGGCCTACAAAGTGAGTTCAGGACAGCCAAGGCTACACAGAGAGACCCTGTCTCGAAAAAAACTAAACAAAAAAATGATACTGGCTGTGAAGATGGGCTTTCTCCTTGGAAGCAGAAAGATCAATTCAAGATCTTTCTTGGCTACACAGCAAATTTGGGGCTAGCCTGGGTTACACTGTCTTGGGAAAGAGGGAGTAATAGCTGGGGAGATGGTCCAGCGGGTAAAGCTCTTGCCAAATAACTGTGACAACCTGAGTTTGACTCTCAAGAACCAAAATTAAGCTGCTTGTGGTGTCTGTAATCCCAGGGTTCCTACAGCAAGAATGGAACCCCTCAAAACTCGTGGGCCAGCTAGTCTGATGGATGGAGCAGCAAACATACCTGTCCCAAAACATGGTGGGAAAGGGGGACAACCTGAGAGTTATTCTGTGACTGCTTTGTGTCTGCATGGCTTCTGTGTACCTGTGTGCACGCGCGGGTGACAACACGCGCGCGCGCGCGCGCGCGCGCACACACACACACACAGCAATACTGGCAAAAAGTACTTCAAAATAACCTTTCTTTTTCTTTTTCTTTTCTTTTTTTAAAAAACTTATTTCTTTTAAAATATTTTTTATTTAATTTTAATTTATGTGTGTTAGTGTGAGAGTGTCAGATCTTGGAGTTACAGACAGTTGTGAGCTGCCATATGGGTGCTGGGAATTGAACCCGGGTCCTTTTGAAGAGCAGGCAGTGCTCTTAACCACTGAGCCATCCTCCAGCACCCCCCTTTCTTAAATAGATTTTTCGAACACACACACACACACACACACACACACACACACACACACACACACAGCAATACTGGCAAAAACGTACTTCAAAATAACCTTTCTTTTTCTTTTTTTTTTTTTAATAGATTTTTCGAGACAGGGTTTCTCGGGACCCTGTAACAACAGCCCTGACTGTCCTAGACTCACTTTGTAGACCAGGCTGGTCTTGAATTCACAGAGATCTGCCTGCCTCTCCCTCCTTAGTGTTGGGATTAAAGGTGTGAGCTACCACACCCGGCTCAAAATAACTTAAAAGAAATACTCCCAAGTAATCTCTATTACTTACCTTCCCTGTGGGCTTAAATATTTGTTTAAATATTTTGTTATATAACTTGCTATCTTACGTAAGTGTCCTCACCGTTAAAGTTGTGACTTCCTCCAACTCTAATGACAAAAAGCCCTTCATACTCTTGGAAAGAATTCCCAGCACTTCCTTTTTGCTAATAAAGGACCCGCCAACCCCTGGATGGTCACAGATGCAAGTGTTAGAATCAGTGCTCAGACTGTGAGGAATCTGCAGCCAAATGCTCTCTAACAAGCAGAAATTTCGCATAACTCAGGCCTCTGGGGGCTCTGGCTCAGCTGGAGTAAAGCCAGAAATGCCTGTGACTGCAGGTGTACTTGGGCACACTGGGACCTGCTGGAACAACAATCCAGCTTTGCTGCAGTTGATTTAGGAGAGGGCTAGAGGGCTGAGCTTTCACTGACATTTGCAGCTTGAAAAATTATGCCCCACTAGTTGCAAAGATCTGTTATAAGGACCTTTTTCTTTTGGCAAAAAGAGGTGGTGGCGCACTCATTTAATCCCAGCACTCAGGAGACAGAGGCAGGCGGATTGCTGTGAGTTGGAGGCCAGCCTGGTCTACAAAGTGAGTCCAGGACAGCCGAGAGTACACAGAGAAACCGTGTCTCATTAAAAAAAAAAAAAAAAAAAAAAAAAAAGCATTTATTCATTCGGGCTCTGAATGCTTAACCCCCGTTCATGAATTCGCTTTGATAGGGCCATTCGAGGCTGCAGCTTTGGCTCTTCAACCTGTATTTCCTGAGGAGCCCTTTGAACTTCCCCTTTTACAGGAATTGATGCGCACTCCTTCTGTTTGTTCCCTGTCTCTGCCCAGAAGAAACCATGGGAAATTTTTCTTCTACTGCTAAAGAAAAGTTAGAGGGCATCTTGGTCATAATGATTTTGCTGAAAACTTACAGTCTCAGCATTGTGGTTTCTGGATTTATTTACTTTATTTTATTTTGGTTTTATCGAGACAGGGTTTCTCTGTGTAGACCAGGTTGGCCTTGAACTCACAGAGATCCACCTGCTGCTGCCTCCCAAATGCTGGGATTAAATGTGTGCACCACCACGCCCGGATTGGCCTTTTTTTTTTTTTTAAACTATGCTCATTACATAGAGTTTTTGGTTATTGGCTCTGCAATTAGGCAAAATCACAGACTCTTGAGATAACAACTCTTTGTACAGTTTCTGGGATGTTCATCAGCATACGCTCCCAAAAAAGCAACGGGAATCCAGACTGAGATCAGCAAGTCCTACCAGTTCAACACCAAACTCTTCAGTATTTTGCTGTCTGTAGCTTTTTACACACACTACCCACTTCCACTAACCCTATGTTTTTGTTCACATTGGAACTGAGGCAACTTCCTAAGTAAACATCACAGATGGTTAATTTCTTGTGTTCACTTGACCGGACTAAAAGATGCCTGTATAGACAGAGGTAAAACATTTCTGGGTGTGTCTGTGTCTCTGGAAGAAATCATTTGCATGGTGGCCTGAGTAAAGACGACTGTCCTCAACACTGTGAACAGACACCAGCCAATGAGGTGAGGCGGGCAATGGAACAATAAGACCTGGGGTTTGCTCCTCTTTGGGGAAACTGGGACATCCGTCTTCTCGTACACTTCAGTGCTCCTAGTTTTCCATGGCCTGGGCCAGCTTTTACGTAGCCGCTTTCCTCCTCCATCCCCTCCTCAGGCCTCCAGCCCTGTATCTTCAGACTTCTGCCATCGGTTCCTCTGGTCTCCACGTCTTTGCATTTGGATCCAGAGCATCCCAGCCAACTTTCCCGGGGCTGCAGATGGCAGATTGTGGAATTTAGTCCCATATTCTTGTGGCTAATCTTGCACCATGTTCGTCTGTTCCTCTGGAGGGAACTCTAAAACATCACCATGCTGCAAATGTCTTTGACCCTGCATACTGTGGCTTCCTGGTGCTAAAGAAGCCTCTAATTACTGGCAAGTAAACAGGTGATTTAAAGAAGCAGTGACAAAGCCTCGGATTCATGCCTTTGGATGTATGTTCACTTAAGCTGTGTCCTCTGCTTGTGCCGTTCTCTCCACTGTCATCTTTGTGACAAAGATGTGCTCGCCCCAAGAATAACCATAGGTTCTTTTTATCCTGTCCTAGGGACGTTTGTACAGTCTGTTAACCACAGAGAATCACACCTAGTTGGCTGCCTCTGCTATTCTTTCCCATTAGACCACAAGCTCTCTCAGCTGTGGTGCATTTTATTCAGCCTGTCTCCAGGGCCTTAAAAGGAGACCCAGCACACCTCAGAGCGCTCAGGGCTTTTGCAATGAACCAATCATTGCAAGAACGAATCCGCCACCCGGCCCTGCAGGATCGCAAAGTGCTTCTCCACGCTGACTTTGCTCTCCTTGCCCGGGCAGCTCTCGTAGAAGTAGTCAGGAGTTCGAAGAGGTCCCGGGGAACCATGCAAAGGACTGTGAGAAGCCTAGCAGGGCTAGCCGCTGCCCACCTACCGAGAGCTTTCGGAGAACCAGGACTTCACCTCCCGGAAGCGGCCTCGCCGGCCTTCCCCCGCCCCTCCGGAAAGTGGGCGTGTCCCTCATGAATAATGAATCCGGTGGGGGGGGAGGGGTCCGCCCCCCTCAGGCGGGAAGGGGGAAGCGCCGAGGCTGCCTGACTGGAATCGGGGGAGCTGCAGCGACGGCGGTCGCGGGAGCAGGGCCGGCCATGGCGGTGTGGACGCGGGCCACCAAAGCGGGGCTGGTGGAGCTGCTTCTGAGGGAGCGCTGGGTACGAGTGGTGGCCGAACTCAGTGGCGAGAGCCTGAGCCTGACCGGCGACGCTGCGGCGGTCGAGCCTGAGCCGCCGGCGGCCGCCTTCAACGGTCTCCCGAACGGCGGCGGCGGCGGGGGCGACTCGCTACCCGGGAGTCCGAACCGCGGCCTGGGGCCGCCCAGCCCGCCCGCGCCGCCCCGGGGCCCCGCGGGGGAGGCGGGCGCCTCGCCGCCCGTGCGCCGAGTGCGAGTGGTGAAGCAGGAGGCGGGCGGCCTGGGCATCAGCATCAAGGGCGGCCGCGAGAACCGGATGCCGATCCTCATCTCCAAGATCTTCCCTGGGCTGGCGGCCGACCAGAGCCGGGCGCTGCGGCTGGGCGACGCCATCCTGTCGGTGAAACGGCACAGACCTGCGCCAGGCCACCCACGACCAGGCCGTGCAGGCGCTGAAGCGTGCGGGCAAGGAGGTGCTGCTGGAGGGTGAGCGGGGCCGGCCGGGAGGCGGCGGGTGGCGGCCTGGGCTCGCTAGTGCGCACTTGGTTTCTGCTACCCCGACGCTTGTGCGGGGCGAGCCGGTTCACTCCACTTCAGCCACTAGTCCTCCTCTTGTGGGGCTCTGCCGTGTGGAAAAACTGATGCGTCCAGCGAGGAGAAAGTTGGGCAGCCACCGAAGAGTTGCTCTGCCGCCCCTTAGCGAGACTCAGCTGAGATTTGGGGGGGGGGTGGTGAAGGGTGTGTGTGGGGGTGGGGGGACGGACAGCAGCCGCATGCGAAGCTCACCCCTCTTGCACGATAAGCTGACACTAAGCACTAACTACCAGGAGAGCGCTAGGCTTGAGTTCTGCAGTCTCCTTTTTGCGTGCTGGGAAGCGTTGGTTGGGCTCTTTCTTTAGTCACCTCGGGCTCCCCGGGAGAGCGGGTCTATTAAATCCATCCACACCGATGCCAGCAGTTTGCTTGGGCAAACCACCAAAGCACTGGTTAATTTATGGGAATTTAACCCATCATTGGCTCTCAACAATAAGCAGAGGAGATCATAGCACTACTTGGAAGGCAGAGAGCTGATGCAGCAAGTTTGTGTGGTTAATGAGCCTTGTTTAACAGTGGAGGCTCACGTGTTTGAGCATTTTACTGCCAACTAGAGTTTCGCCTCTTTTGCAAGAGACTGGTGCCAGCTTCCTACCGCTTTCAGGCGTGCTGCCTCGAAGACCACTAGGCATTTTATAAGAATCCCGAAACCGTACCATCACAGGAAATGTGCAAATAGCCTTCTTTACCTTAAATGTGGGTGTGATCTGGGTGCTCTGTTTCATATGAATTGATGCAACTCGGAGTTTGGATTAAATCTCATCTCCAGAGACTGATGCATGTTGACGGTGATAAGAGTGAAAAGCCAGTTGCTTGCTTCGGAAATAATTGCACGTCCGGCTTCATTTCTGCTGTGGAGTCAGTCATTCCAGGAGCATTTACTGCTGCTAGCTGTATACTAGAGAATGTGAAAGGCGCTGTCCCTATTTTTACTACCTCTGTGTGGGGAAACGATAGAAAATGCAAAACAACTTCTAGGGAGGAAAAGCATTAAGTACTTGGTTCTGTAGTAGAAACTACAAGATGCTAAGGGATTACAAATTTAAGAAGTATTTGATGGTAGTGGTTGGGGTGGTTCACACTCTTCACTCAAGAGGCAGAGGCAGAGGCAGACAGATCTCTGTGTTTAAGGGCCTGGTCTACATAGAGTTCCAGAACAGCTAGGGCTACACAGTGGGACTCCATTAAAAAAATATTTATTTATTTATTTATTTTTAAATGAAAATGGGTGCGTGGTGGCCCACGCCTTTAATCCCAGCACTCGGGAGGCAGAGGCAGGCGGATCACTGTGAGTTTGAGGCCAGCCTGGTCTACAAAGGGAGCCCAGAACAGCCAAGACTACACAGAGAAACCCTGTCTCAAAAAAACAAAACAACAACAACAACAAAAAATGGGTTTAGCCTATGAGGGACTTCCAAGGAGTCTCTTTTTTGTGTGTGTGGGGGGGGCGAGGGTGTTTTGAGACAGGGTTTCGTTTTTTTGTGTAGCTTTGGCTGTCCTGGACTTGATTTGTAGACTCACAGAGATCCACCTGCCTCTGTCTCCTTAAGTGGGATTGTAGGCGTTTGCCACTGTGCCCGGTCAAGAAGCGAAATTTTGAGCCAGATCTTTAAGGAAGTGTTGCACGTAAATGTGCAGAGATGAGTCAGGAATGATTACTGGCAGGAGAACTGAAGGGAAGGGATGGGACTGGGGAGAAAGTCATCAAACTAAGAGGCCAGAATTATAACTTAGTAAAATAATTTTTATTTTTTTGCTTGTTTGTTTGGTTTTTGTTGGCCTGAAATTCACAGATATTGATCTGCTAAAGGCATGTTCCACCATACCCAGCGCATGTGTGTGTGTGTGTGTGTTTTACACATTCAGGCCAGGCTGGCCTCAGAGTGGCCATCTTTCTGCTGGGATTTACAGGCATGCATGCACCTCCACATCCACCTCAGTTTTCACTTAAAATTTTTAAAAATTATTTTGTGCATATGAGTGTTTCACCTACTTGTATAGCTGTGCCCCACAAGAGAGTGTCAGATCCACTGGGACTCGAGTTACAGGTGATTGTGAGCCACCCGATGTGGGTCCTCTGTAAGAGCAGCCAGTGTACTACCTGCTGAGCTATCTCCAGCCTCAGCTTTCACTCTTTTGTAAATCTGTGATACTGGGAAAAATTAGTTTATAAAGAAATGATATGGTAGCCACGCGCGGTGGTGCACACCTTTAATCCCAGCACTGAGGAGGCGGAGGCAGATGGAGCTCTAAGATCAAGGCCAGCTTAGTCTACAGAGTGAGTTCCAGGACAGGTAGGCAGAGAAACGCTGTCTTTGAAAAACCAAAAAAGAAGGAAAGAAAGAACATGGGGTTAGAGAGATGGCTCAGTGGGTAAGAGACCCTGTACTTTTTCAGAGGCCTCCAGTTCAGTTTTCAGTGTGCACATCAGGTTGCCCACAACTCCCCAGAACCCCAGTTTTAGGGCATCTAACACTCTGGCACCTGCACAGACATGTACACATAATTAAAGAATGTTAACTTTTTTTTTTTTTTTTGGTTTTTCAAGACAGGGTTTCTCTGTGTAGCCTTGGCCATCCTGGACTCACTTTGTAGACCAGGCTGGCCTCAAACTCACAGCGATCTGCCTGCCTCTGCCTCCCGAGTGCTGGGATTAAAGACGTGCACCACCACACCCGGCTAAGAATGTTAACTTTTGTTTGTTTGCTTGGTTTGGTTTTTTGAGACAGGGTCCTTGGGTATCCTGGACTCTCAGGAGAACTGAAGGGAAGGGTTGGGGTTGAAGACAAAAATCATCAAACTAAGAGGCCAGAGTTATAACTTAGTAAAATAATTATCTTTTTGTTTCTCTTTTCAATGCCAGGCTGGCCTTGAACTCACAGAGATCCACCTACTTCTGCCGCCCCAAGTGGTGGGATTACAGGCATGCACCATGCCCAACTGAGTGTTAATTTGTTTGTTTTTTAAGGTTTTTTGGGGGGGGTTCCTTGTTTGTTTGGTTTGGGGTTTTTTGGGGGGAGTATTTTTTGTTGTTGTTGTTGTTTTTTTTTTTTTTTTTTTTTTTTTTTTTTTTTGAGACAGGGTTTCTCTTGTAGTTCCGGCTGTCCTGGAACTCACTCTGTAGACCAGGCTACCCTCAAACTCAGAGATATGCCTGCCTCTGCCTCCTGAGTGCCAGGATTAAAGGGATGCACCACCATGGCCAGTAATTTTTTTCCCAAAGGCTATAATTGTGAAATTGCATTGCTCCACTTTTATAATGTCTCAATTTTAGGTAGAGCCAGACACTGCCCAGAAATTAGTGTTAGAAGTAAAAATGCCACAAAATTGGCATAGGTTTGTAACAGTAATTGTTACTTTAAATAAGTACCTTGACACTGGTCTAGGTAAGTAACTGGGTGTAAATTCTTAGAGCCAGAATACTGAATTTCATTCATTTTTGTGGTACACAATAATAGTGGATAGACAGCCCAACCCTTATGCCATATTAAAATGCAAAACAAGAGGTGTTTGTTTATTAATGGTTTGAACCTGGTATTCATAGCTGTAAATTGACAACCATTTAGTAAATGCTTCCCAGTATTCATTAGTTCACTCATAGGGCTGTGTGCTTTTAGAAGCAGGGTTACAAGTGGTGGCATAGTAACATTTTTTGGAAGCCTTTTTACTTCTCCTATAGACTTTATTTTCCCAATTTTTTTGCAAGACAAACAATTTTTGTTTATATGAGTGTGGGTAAGTTGGTATGGGGAGTTTGTAGTGTTCCGTGTGTAAGCCAAGGAATGTAAAAATAAAATTGCTCAAATACAAAATCCCCTAACAGAGTCATTAATGAGCCAGTGGAACGATCTAAAATTAAGAACTGTTGTCTCCTCCAGACAGGCTACTTTTTTCGTTTTCTTCTTCTTTTTTTCCCCCTTAAGCTAGAGTTTCTCCTCATGTTGTGAATCTGGTCTTGAACTCCTGATCCTCTGCCTCTACTTCCAAAGGGCCATGGTGGTAGGTTTCTGCTACCATGCTTGCCTCTGGTAGGCCACTTGTAAAAAAGTTTAAAGCAGAGGCAGGCGGATCGCTGTGAGTTTGAGGCCAGCCTGGACTACAAAGCGAGTCTAGGACAGCCAAGGCTACACAGAGAAACCCTGTCTCGAAAAAAAAAAAAAAAGTTTAAAGTACGGTTGCATGGATCTTTAAGCTCAGCACTTGGGAGACAAGCAGGATTCCTGAGTTTGAAGCCAGCTTGTCTACATAGTGAGTTCAGGTTAG
Source organism: Acomys russatus (assembly GCF_903995435.1). NCBI lineage: Eukaryota > Metazoa > Chordata > Mammalia > Rodentia > Muridae > Acomys > Acomys russatus. Next base: position 31,571,251 of record NC_067162.1, read on the forward strand.
ACAGGGCTATGTAAAGGAACCCTGGTTCCACCTCCCCTCCCAAAAAATCAGCAAAAAACCTGCTACATAGGAGATTAATGCAGGAAAAAGGGTTGCTTCAAGGGCACCACAGGATCACTGATGAAACCAGCAATTGAAGGGTGGAGCCAGGAGGATTGACAGCTGTTTGAGGACAGCATAGTTTAGAGGATGGGAGTGCGGGAAGCAGTGGAGTGGGCCATTACTCCTTAAACATTCGTAAGTGATGCTGTCCCTCTGTTGGATGCCTGGAACCTTGCCTTGACATAGCATACTAATATTCTTCTGGTAGTGTGGGCAGGGAATTTCAGGCACGTTCTTGCCACCCGCGTGTCAGCAGCAGCCTTAGTGTCTGGTTGCCTGAGGCTAGGGAATGGGACTAAAGGAGTCCTCTCTTAGCTTGGAGAGGTAAAGGCTTTGTTCCTACAGCTTCTTCTCAAACATTTACTCAGTTTTCTTTTTTCTTACCCTGACTCTCCCCAACTCTGAAAAGAAACCCCTATTAGTGGTTTTGTTTTCATTTTTTGTTTTTGGAGACAGGCTGGCCTGGAACTCCCTGTGTAGACCAGGCTGGCCTTGGACTCAGAGATCTGCCTGCTTCTGCATATGCTGCCATGCCCAGTCCTCATTAATCTCTTTTGTTTGTTTGTTTGTTTGTTTGTTTTTTCGAGACAGGGTTTCTCTGTGTAGCCTTGGCCATCCTGGACTCACTTTGTAGACCAGGCTGGCCTTGAACTCACAGTGATCCGCCTGCCTCTGTCTCCCGAGCGCTGGGATTAAAGGCGTGCGCCACCACGCCTGGCTTAATCTCTTAAAGAACAACCAAATTGTTAGGCTGTGTTTCTTTTTGCCTTAGCCTCTCTTTGCTTCCCTTCAATGACTGCGTGAGAAACTGTCTCCTGTAGCACAGCCTGGCCTTGAGTTGGATATGTAGCTGAGGATGGCCTTGAACTCCTGATTCATCTGCTACTTTCCAGGACATTTCTTTGTTGTTGTTGTTGTTTTGTTTTTGAGACAGGGTTTCTTTGTGTAGCCTTGGCTGTTCTGGACTTGCTCTGGATACCAGGCTGGCTTCGAACTCACAGAGATCAGCCTGCCTCTGCCTCCCAAGTGCTGGGATTAGCGGCTGCACCACCACACCCAACTTGCAAGACATTTCTTATAGAGGCTCCTTCATGCTAAATATACCCTCTGAATTATTACCATGATATGGGAAAGTAAGTAATTCTAATAGAACAGTCATGAAACTTCTGGGAACGTTTTCTAGGAACCATATCTAACCTATGATTTAGGTCTCGATCGACAGCTTAAACTGCTGTCTTCCTACCGTGGAGCACTTTCTGGATGAGAGTTACTAGGCTTGGCATCAAATGTGTGTCTTTGTTCATGGGTGTGAGGTATAGCTGGTGGTTGGGAGAACATTCTGTGGTTTGGAGCTGACTTTAACAGGCCAGTTCAGTGTCTTGGCTTGATAGCACATTAAGGTAACTAACCAAACAAAAAATAATACTCCCTATCTATGAGGTGGTTTTTGTTTTTGATATTTTGTTTGTTTGTTTGGTTTTGGTTTTTCGAGACAGGGTCTCTCTGTGTTAGCCTTGGCTGTCCTGGACTCTGTAGACCAGGCTGGCCTTGAATTTACAGAAATCCACCTGCCTCTGCCTCCCAAGTGCTGGGATTAAAGGTGTGTGCCACCACACCCAGCTTTTGTTTTTTATTTTTGGGACAGGGTTTCTCTGTGTAGCCCTGGTTGTCCTGAATCTCATTCTGAAGACCAGGCTGGCCTCTGCCTGCCTCTGCTTCCCTAGTGCTGGGAGGCCCATGCCACCACTGCCTAGCTATGAGTTTTACTCTGTTTTCTATTTGCTCTCTATATGGCTCTTTTAAAAGATTTTATTTTGAGTGTGTGTATGTATGCCGAGGGGCACACATTGGAGGTCAGAAGGTGCCTGTGGGAGTCTGTGCTCTCCTTCCACCACGTAGATGAGAGGTTGTCAGGGCTGGTAGCAAGCACTGTTAACCTGCTGAGCTGTCTCACTGGCCTTTCCCAGCAATTTTAAGAGCTGTAACGTCTGCTCTATGGAATTGGGGAATAAACAGCCAGTGAGGTTAAGTGAGATGGTTGAGGTTACCTAAGGGCCTAAAACCTGTTCCAGTGCCTTCTCTTTTCCACAGTCGACTTACACACAGGCTCCTGTGTCTTATTGTGCTGCCATGCACTGAGAAGTTTGTGTGCAAAAAAGCTGTAGAAAAAGCTTTGGTTCTTGGCAGCGTGAAAGAGGTCATGTAGTTGAGGAGAGAGAGCTAGGTGTCTTGGCACATGCCTAATTCGAACAGTCAGGAAGGTGAGGCAAGGGAATTGCAAGTTGTAAGGCCTTCCTAGGCCACATAAGCAAGATCCTGTCTTTAAAAAATAAAAATAGGACCAGAGAGATGGCTCAGTGGTTAAGAGCACCACCAAAGGGCCAGGGTTCAATTCCCATCAACCACATGGCAGCTCACAACTGTCTGTAACTCCAAGATCTGACACCCTAACACCAACGCACATAAATTAAAATTAAATAAAATATTCAAAAAATAAAAATACAAGCAAATAAGTTGGAGAAAGAAAAGATCATCAACTAGAGAACAATTGTTGAAATGTGTAATCTGATGAGATTTCTCTGAAGGGAATAATCAGTTGAGGGATCGAATAGTTGAATGTGACTTCTAGAAGGACGGGGGAATTTGATCCTAGGCTGGAAGGGCAGACAGCTTCACTGTAGATGGAAGCCAATCCAAGTTGAGGGGGAAGTTTGAAAAAAAGCCAAATGAGCATGAAATATAGTAGGAAATGGAGTAGAGAGCTAATTGGTACAGGCCCAAGGGAAGAAAGGGAAGTCAATTAGATTTATGCAAGGCTGTGAAAGCCAGGGGAATTTGGATCGTTTTCATTCTGTCAGTCAGCATTTAACTAGTATCCATAGCGAACAAGGTATGTGGTAGATGCTGGGAATTCCAAATTGGACGTGATCCCTGCAGTATACCCCTTAGCCTAATAAAGGACAGTTATAGCCTGTTTTGGTAAATACTTTCCTTCATAGAGGTGAGACTGCCCTGCAAACAGGTAGGTGGTAAGAAAGCTGGTGCCGTGTGCAGTTTACACACGGTCCTTCACAAAGCATGATCAGGTGGTCATTTTGAGACAAGATCTTGTGTAGCCAGCTGGGTTCCAATTCTTGATCCTTGTGCCTCAGGCTCCTGACTGATAGCTTCAACTTAGGACATGTATGTTAGGAGAGAACACCAGAAGGTAGAGGCAGATCCCCAGGGCTGTGTATGCGGTGCTAAGGGTGGTCTCGAACCTTAAAAGAAAAGGAAAGCTGAGCTTTATGAATGGTTAATCTGTAAATGACATTGGTTCTCTCATCTTAAGATGTGACATTATGTTTGCACTAGGATGCGAGAGAAAACCTCCCTGCACTTCCTGCTTGTCTCTGTGGCAGTCCAGATTGAATTGGGGAGTACATCTATATGTACAGAAAAAGAAAAAAAAAAGATGTGACATTACACACTTAGCACACCAGGCAAGGTGCCGAGGGAAGGAGCAGGAGGTGGCTGAGGTGACCTTCCTCATGTGCCTGCTGGCCTCAGGTTGGAACATACAATTCTTGACTTTACAGTTTACTTGACTTTAGCTGAGTAGATTCATCTTATATCATTTGCTTTGAACTAATCTTCACAAGATGAGCATATGGCATAGAGGTTTGCATGAAGGAGCCATAGATTGAAGGCTTTGTTTGTTTTTCAAGACAGGGTTTCTCTGTGTAGCCCTGGATGTCCTAGAACTCTCTGTAGACCAGGCTAGCCTCAAACCCAGAGATCTACCTGCCTGTGCCTCTGGAGTAATGGGATTGAAGGCATACCACCACACCCAGATTTAGGTTTTTATTCCTGTTTATTCTGTATTCATGTTTTACCTGCATGTATGCCTGTGTACCATGCATGTGCAGGGCCCACAGAGGCCAGAAGACGGCATCACATCCTCTGGAACTGAAGTTACAGGCAGTTGTGAGCCTTCATGTGGTTGCTAGGAACTGAACCCAAGTCCTCTGCAAGAACAGCTAGTGCTTTTAACTGCTGAACTATCCGTCCTGTTCCTATATCTTTCTTCTTTTTCTTTTTCTTATTTTTTGAGGAGGGGCTCCCTGTGTAGGCCATGCTGGCCAATGCAGAGTTCCTTCTACCTCTCAAGTGCTGGGATTAAAGGTATGAATCACCACACCCAGATCCAATATTTCCCTCTTAATGTTAGCTCTTTCCCACAGGATGAGGTCATTATATCTGTCAAGAACTCTGTCTGGAAAGTGAAATTGTCAGGAGACCATTTGAAAACAGATATGCTTATATTATCATAAACAATGAACTTTACCCTAATATATATTGCACTTTGAGTCACCTAACTGCTGATTCTAGAATGACCTCATGTGTATTTTCTTCTTTTTTTTTTTTATTTTCTTCTTTATCTTATTCTTTCTTGATTTCCATATTTTATTTATTTATTTATTTTGTATGATGGTATTTTGCCTGAATGTATGTCTGTATACCACATGTGTGCCTGGTATCCACAGAGGCCAGAAGAAGGTGTTAGATTCCATGAGACTGGAGTTCCTGATGCTTGTGAGCTACCACATGGGTGCTGGGAACTGAGCAGGGTCCTCTGGAAGAACAGCCAGTGCCCTTAACCACTGAGCTCTATTTCTATATGTTATATATGCTTTATAACATATAGCATTAATAGATGCTCACTCTTGAGAGTCTGCTCAAATTGTTAGTGATTAGGGATGTACTGTCAAAAAGGCTTAGGCCTGGGAAGCTGCACGTGTGCTTAAGATGAGGGAGGCCTGCTGAAGGGTGAGGGCAACAGATAGAGGTGAGAAGCTCAAGTTCTGAGGCTTTGCCAATAACATAAAGACGGGACAGGGGAGTGGAAACTTAAGTGTTGATATTGGTCAGGGTGGTGGCATAGCCTGGAAGTCCCAGCTATCTGGGAGGATCGAGGACCTGCTAGAGCTGCAAAGGGAATCTGGCTGGGGTGAGCTTTGACCACTTAGCAAGGCCTTGTCTAAAAAGAAAAAATGAAAAGGGAGAGCTGGCTGTATGTAGTGGCTCACTCCTTTAATCCCAGCACTCAAGAGGCAGAGGCAGGTGGATCTTTGTGAGTTCAAGGCCAATCTGGTCTGCAAATTGAGTTCTAGGACCTTCGGTGTGCGTGGGGGGGGGGGGGGAGGACCAAACCAAACCAAAATATTTGAAATATGAAAGAATTGGAGCATAAGTCATGGGTTTCTGGCTTGGGAAGCTGGACAGTTGTGAGCCAGAAGAAAAGGGGAGCACACCCCATGTGCATAGTCCTTGGGAGTCAACAGTAGGAAACTTGAGACTTGGGGACCCTGACTTAAATAACAAAAATGAATGGGGGTGGGGGACATTAAATGAGTATGACAACTAGTTTGAGGTAAAGATAAAGAACTTCATTTCAGGGCATGTTACATTGAGTTACTTATGTGACATCCTGGTGGGAAAGGCCAGAAGCTGGTCGGAAGTACAAGTCTACTCAAGAGAAATGTCAGAACGGTGATGAATATTTATGGGAGACCGGGGTAGAGGTGGTAATTGTGGATGAAGTCATCGAGAGTAATGTAAATGAAAAAGAAGTAGAACCAGGATGGAATCTGGTAGGAACTCTGCTTTTAAAGCCAGGGTAGAGGAAGAAGTGGCACAGGAAGACGGGAGCAGAACATGGCACAATGGCCATCTGATAGGCAGGCACACTTACAGGGGGTGGAACTGTGAAATAAGGAGTGCACTGGGTCTGATAGAGAATAGCAGGGTGCAGAGAGCAGAGGGCAGGGAGTGGACCATAATTCTAAAGAGCTCAGCAGAATGAAAGAAATGTGGTGGCAGAGTTGAACACAGTTTCACTTTTGTGGTTGTTTCTTATATCGTTTTAAGTAGGGAAGAGTTGGGGCATATTTGTTCACAAGAAGGAAAGGACAGCAGAGGGAGGGAGGGAGAGGTTGCAGAGATGGAAGGGCTGGTGCAGTTTGTGAGCCAGGAAGTGACATGATGGGAACAGAATTCTAGGTTGGCAGCAGTGGATGCACTGGATGCTGAGCAAAGAGGAAAGACCAGGGGTAGGAGAAGCTGCAGCTGGTGCAGTAAAATAATCCAAACCAGAGTTGACAGCCATGGGGTGGGACTGAGGGGGACTCTTGCCAGAGGACATAGCAGAACACACTGGAGACCTTCTGCTAGATGGCCTCTTCCTGGCTGTCCCACAGACTTGACACTTGGTACAACATTCTGCAGCACGCTAAGTCCAGATGCTTTGATCCCAGAGATGCTGAGGTTATTTCAAAGGAAGAGATGACAGGATATAATGATAAGTGGACTACAATGAATTTAGCTGTGAGATTTCCATCCAGGGACAGTTAAGGAATGCTTACCAGCAGAGAAATGCAATAGTATGGAGGGTGATGCACTCATACCATTCCACTTTGTTATGAGGCAGTCAGACAGTATAGGTCTACTGTGTGTGGCATTTGAGGAGGGACGTTTGGGTTCACAAACAGTGCAGAGCGGAGGAATAGCTGCAAGTTTGCCACTGGCTTGATCCTCACAGTGAACTCCAGGCCAGTAAGAAGAAGAAAAGAAAGAAAGGAGGCTGGAGAGCCCTGGCTGCTCTTCCAGAGGACCAAGACTCACGTGGCAGCTCACAACCACCTCTAATTCTAGCTCTAGGGGATCTGATGCCCTGCAGAGAGCACTAGACATGCAAGTATTGAACACGTGTGTGGGCAAAACGCCTGTCCATATGAAAGAGTATAAAGCAGGTTTTAAAAGGAAAGAAAAAAGTAAACTTCCTAGGCTAAGGAGATGAGAACACTGATTTTTAATTGACGACATCTTACTATATGGTCAAAGCTGCCTCTAACATGCTTTGTAGCCAGACTGGCCTTTTTATGTGTGGTGGTTTTTAGTTTAGAAAGAGGGTCTCCTATAGCCCTGGCTGGCTCAAACTAACTGTGTGGCTGAGAGTGACCTTGATCTCTGATCCCCCTGCCTCCACCACCTGAGTGTTGGGATTACAATTGTGTGCACTGTGTCAGTGTATTCTGGTTTTGTTGGTTTGCAAAAAACTTTATCTGTCATCTCCCCTCCCCAGGCTTTCTTGTCTTTTTGAGAGTATGCCCTTCGCAACAGCTTTTTCCTATCTTTTAATGGGGCTGATGCACTGCCAGTTGTGCTAGGAAGGCTCTGGTCTAAGCCAGGCATGCACCACCACACCGGGCCCCCATTTTTCTTTTTTTCAAAAAGTCAACTGGTTGTCTCAGCATTATTTGTCAGTCCTTTTATACTCTGTTTGATAATTGATTGTGGCTGTCCTGAGTGCCATATGGAGAAAGGCAGATCAAAGCCATATTTGGAGTCAGCTGGAATGACTGGTATGCTTACTTAGTGCTGTCTGCTACCCTAGGAATAACCTGTCTTTTTATTATTGATTTGATGTGCATCTTTTATTTAACTTTGTCATCATCATTATTATTTTGAAACAGAGTCTCACTATGTAGTCCTGGCTGGCCTAGAAGTCTCTATGTAGACCAGGCTGACTTCAGACTAGAAATTGTCTTACCTCTCTCTGTGATTAAAGCTGTGAACCACTGTGCCCAGCTGAAGTGCATCTTTTTATACACCTTTGTGTGTGTGCCCTGATTCTGGATTTTCTATTCTTTTTCTTCCTTTCTTTTTTCCTATTTGAGTTGTTGAGCTTTTTTGGTGTGTGTGTGTAGTGTGTTTTGGTCGGTTAGTTAGATTTTTTGTTTGTTTGTTTGGTTGGTTGGTTTTTTGAGACAGGCTTTCTCTATGTAGACCTGGTTGTTCTGGAACTCACTTGGTAGACCAGGTTGGCCTTGAACTCAGAGAGCCACTTGCCTCTGCCTCCCCAGTGGGGGTTAAAAGAGTGTGCCATCCAGTTTTGTTTTGTTTTTTTTTTTTAAACATATTGTATGTTGTAGTGTAACACTTAACATTTGGTAATTAAAGTACATTATTACGATCAAAAAAAGTTTAAGGGCCAGGCGGTGGTGGTGCACACCTTTAATCCCAGCATTCGAGAGGCAGAGGCAGATGGATCACTGTGAGTTCAAGGCCAGCCTGGTCTACAAAGCAAGTCCAGGACAGCCAAGATACACAGAGAAACCCTGCCTCCAAAAAAAAAAAAAAAAAAGATGATAGAGCTATGGTCTAGGCTTGGGTCATGTATCTGCCTTGTATGGATATTCAAAATGCATCAGGCTGAAATATTATGGGGTGGCTGCTACACACATTTATGTCCACTATAATAGTACAGACAGCTAAAACTACTTTCATATCTAAATTGTAATTTAAAATGTTTTCTTTATTTGTCTTTTTTTTTTTCAAGACAGGGTTTCTCTGTGTAGCCTTGGCCATCCTGGACTCACTTTGTAGACCAGGCTGGCCTCGAACTCACAGCGATCTGCCTGCCTGCCTGGTGTTTGCAGAGCAAAGTGTAGAGAAGGCCAGTGGAGTCCCTAAACTGGAATTATAAATGGTTGTGAGTAGCCCTGTGGATGCTGGCAACTGAGCCCCTCTGCAATAGCAACCTCCTACCTCTAATTTATAAAATTATTAAGTGTAGATCTGATACGACCCCAGCAAGGGAAAAAGTGGTGAAAAAGAACTAGGGAAGTGAATCTGTTAGCTGTAGTTTCTGCTCCTCAGAATTCTGAGGCAAGAGGGTCACAATTTTAGGGCCTGCAGAGTAAGTTCAAGGCAAGCCTGGGAAGCGTAATGACCTTGGGTCAAAATAAAGAGGACTGGGAATATAGCTGAGCAGTAAAAGTCTTGCCTAGTGTGTGCCAGCCACTGGGTTCAAGCTCCTATAGTGCAGTAAATAATGAAATAAGTAATAACTGGGGAGGCATGGCCATGAAAGTCCTTTAATAGTGTTTAGTAAAGTATTAGTTTGTGAGATTTTTTCTATTGTTTTTCATTATGTGTGTGCATATGCAAGTCAGGTCCTTCCCCCAAAGGCCTGAGGTATCAGATCTCCATGGAGCTGGAGTCGTACTGTTGTGAGCTACCCAACATGGGTGCTGGGAGCGAGACACAGGAGCAGTAAGGCCCATTAAACCTTGAGTCATCTTTCCTGCCCTAAAGTATTCATCTCCTTCCCTTGGAAAAAAAAACCCTAAGATTCTTTATGAAAGGAATGCATTTTTCAACTTGGGGTGGGGAATGTAAGTATTGCTAAATCACTGGATATTGCCCAGGTTTAGATAGCACATGAATTGAAAGGAATGTTAATCCATTCACATTGTGCTCACTGCCAAAAACAATAAACTTCAAAATCCTGAGCAAACAGAAGAAAACCAAAAACACCTGAGAAATTGTTCATGGATTGCCAGAAAGAAAAATTTGAACATTATTTTTACTTACCTGGAAAGTAATGCTTGAGTTTGAGTAAAACATCTATGAGTAGTCTTCATCATTTATGTAAGTTAATCAATTCTGCAGATAATTTTCCTAAAATATTTTATCTTAGGCCTCTCTTGGCCTAAGAGAAGCCTAACTCATCTTCTACCCAGAAGATGAGTTACACAGGCCATGAGGTCAAGCAAGCGTGATGGGAGGAAACAGTGTTGTTTAAGCATCGGTTCATTAACAAAGCCATGATGAGTGACAAGATGCATAAAATTCTTACCATGTAGGCCTTTAAAAACACAAATTTTTGGCTGCTGGTTTTGCTCTGCACCGTGAGCCACACTTCTCAAGCCTTCCTTACTGCTACCAGTGGGGGACAACCCCCAAACTATGAAAGATTCAAGGAAGAATATGAACTGGCTGAGCTGGGGGAACCCCATGGATCAGCTTCTATTAGAACCCAGAGAGGTCTCTGTGCCTGACCATGTGGTCTGGTCTCTGTGGTACACTCTTCATGAACCTCTGCTGCCTGGGTTTCATTGCCTATGCCTACCCTGTGAAGTCTAGGGACAGGAAGATGGTGGGTTATGTGACTGGAGTCCAGCTCTAAACTTCCATTGCCAAGTGCCTGAACATTAGCACCCTGGTTTCCAGCATCCTTATGGTTGTTATCACCATTGCTCCTGCCATAAGCTATGGTCCTCTTTATACTTATTAGAGGGTTCTGGCTTTTGGTCCTGACATGTGCTCCACTATCCACAGCTGCCCCCCTCCTCAGTTCCTATATACAGATGTAACACTCACTCATCTAGCCATAGTGGATTCAATAAAGTGCATTAATAGTGACACTCACACACACACTACAGATTTTCTTCCCCTTTTACACTTCATTCCCAGATGGAAAGTGACTTTAGAGTGTCGGTCCACCTGTCTGAAAAAACTGTTATTAGCTGGTTTAGGATTATGTCAATGTAGTGATGTAGGCTGACAGGCCATGATTCAAAACTCTTGTGTACCTGATATTTAAGTCCTGTTCCCTATAATTTCAGCATTTAACCTGAATATTGATAATATTTTGCTGTATCTTTCTGTCCCCGGTCCCAGTGCCCTTCCTGACCAGCATGTCAGACTGAGCCATGCATGACCTGGCAGATCCCTTTGTAGTGTAATTGTGTAAAGGGCTGGGGGGTTCTGTTCTTTGTGGTAGGGAAGTTTTCTATTTATTTCCTCCTTACCAACTTCCGTGTCAAAAAAAGGAGTAGCTTTTCAAGTCTCTGTATTATTTTGAATACAGATTCCAACTGTGCTGGTTAGTTTTTGTCAACCTTACACAAACTAGTCACCTGGAAAGAAGGGACCTCAGCTGAGAAATTTTCTCCATCAGACTGACCTCTGGTCATGTCTATGGGCATTTATTTTAAATTGCTAACTTACGTAGGAGGATCTAGCTCAGTATGGCAAGACATTCCCTAGACTTGTAGGCCTGGACTGTGTAAGAAAGGTAGTGAGCTGAACAAAGCAGAAAGCAATATTTTTCTGTGGTTTTTGTTTCAAGTTCTTTTTTTTTTTTTTTTAAACTTTTATTTTATGTACATTCGTGTTTTGCCTACATGTATGAGGGGGTCAGATCCCCTGGAACAGGAGTTACAGACAGCTGTGACCTGCGTTTGGGTGCTGAGAATTGAACCCCGGGTCCTCTGGAAGAGTAGTCAGTGCTTCTAACGGCTGAGCTGTCTCTCCGGCCCGGTCTTCTTCAAGTTCTTAAATCACTGCCCTGGCTTCCTTGGATACTGAACCGTTATGTGGAAGTATAAGCCTTTTCCTCTCTCAAGTTGCTTTTAGTCAGTGTTTTATTATAGCAACAAAAACAAAGCAGGACATTTGTCTTTTTTGTTTTTTGCTTTTTGTTTTTTTTTTTTTTTTTTTTTTGAGACAGGGTTTCTCTGTGTAGCTTTGGCTGTCCCAGACATACTTTGTAGACCAGGCTGGCCTCAAACTCACAGTGATCCACCTGCCTCTGCCTTCCCAGTGCTGGGATTAAAGGTGTGCGCTGCCGCCACCACCACCCAGCTGGAACTTTATTTCTTGTCAAATAGAAAAACATGCTGATCTCTCCTTTCCTCTGCCATCACGCGCTGTGTGTCAAACTTGGCTTCTCGTCATGTCTTCTCACAAGACTTTCAGAATCAAGCAGTTCCTGGCCAAGAAACAAAAGCAAAACCGGCCTATTCCTCAGTGGATCTGGATGAAAACTGGTAACAAGATCAGGTATAACTCCAAGAGAAGACACCGAGGAGAACGAAGCTGGCACTGTAAGGATTCAGAGTGGCGAGACTGACTGAGGCTTTATACTGAATCTATCAATCCTACCAGATGGAGTTCAGCATTTTTAACCCTGGGGGGACTTAGTCCTGTCTAAAGTGGGAGTGCGGCTTGTCCACGCCAAAAAAAAAAAGAAAAGAAAAGAAAAGAAAAACATGCTGAATAGTAGTTTTAAACATCAGATTTTTGCCACTGTCCTCTTTACAAAACAGCACTTCAGGCCTTGCCTAGAATGGTCTTAAAATCAGAGACACAAAGCCTTCATTAGAATGATGCTTCATTAATCTCATTTTGTGGAAACAAAGCACCTCAGGGCCATCAGCCTAAATTAGCCTCTTTGGGTTTAAGTTGGGGAAACCTAGAACGTATTTGGGAAGGAAAGTTTTTCAAATGACCCAACAACATGTGGAGCTTTGCAAATCGGCCATTCTTGTAAGCAGTCTCAGTTATGTGCTCTGTGGCCTAGGCAAGTATTTACCACTCTCCAGCTGACCACACTGTTTCTTGGAATTCTGTCTCCTTCTACATAATTTAAACAGAGCTTGTTTGTCCCACTAAATCCAGTGGTGATAGCAATCATTTTGAAACAAGGCATCATGTGTCCTGTGGCCTAGGCCGGCCTTGGTGCTCCTTGCTCTTACCTCCTGCTCAGGTCGTGTGCTGTGCTGATGATCTTGCTTTGTTTCTGTAACTTGATTTTAAGTGGCTAGGAACACAGTGTAGAAGACTTTAATAAAAAGGAGATTCTAACTGTGCACAGCACAGTTGACTTCCCTCGAGTTAAGGGGAGAAGTATTAAGGACTTTCTTCACAGCCTGCCCTCAGTTCCACCCTACCCAGAGACCATTTACTAGACTTCTTATTTGACAGATATGTCTTCTCTCCCCGCCCCCCACCATTTTGTTGTTGTTGTTGTTTTGTTTTTTGAGACAGGGTTTCTCCATGTAGTCCTGGCTGTCCTAGAACTCAGAGATCCACCTGCTTCTGCCTCCCGCGTGCTGGAATTAAAGGTGTGTTCCATTGCCGCCTGGCTCTTCTCTTCGCGCCCCTTCTAACACTGGGACAGGATCTCCTGTTGTATCTTGTTTTCCTTCCTTGTCACATCTACTAATCCTTGGATGTTCATTCCAGCATCTGGTTTAGTGCGTGTGACATCACAGCCTTTTATTTGTGTTAGTCTTTCCATTTCCTCTTCCCTGCATCTGAAACAACACATTTCCCACTATGGCCCCTACTGATCCAAACAAAGGATGTTAAAACCTGCTTACATACAAGAGAGGATTTGAAAAAGGGAGAGATGAAATATGTAAACAAACAAACAAACAAAACTACGCTTTCTAAGGTTACTTCCTAAAAGTACTTTAATGCAGCCCATGTGTTGCTAAACACAACTTGTTATACAAAGTAAAATCCTTCTTTTCATATCCTGTACACAAGTATAACTTTATTTTTTGAGACTGGGCCTCTGTAGCTCAGGCTGGCATGAAACCACAGCAGTCTTTTTAGCTTAGTGTTCAGAATGCTGCAATTATAAGCATATATGACAAAGCTGTGTTCTCAACTACACTTGTTAAAAAGTGATGAGAAGCTGGGCATAGTGGCATATGCCTTTAGTTCCAGCAGAGGCTGGATCTGTGAGTTAGAGGCCAGTGTGGTCTACAGAGGGAGTTCAAGGCTAGCCAGGGCTACACAGAGAAACTCTGTCTCAGGGGAAAAAAAGATTCGTAAACACATTTTCTCCTGTGCTCAGGGTGATGCTTTGCACGGGTATTTGTTAGCTGCATGAAGAGGAGGTACTAGGGACACTAAGTGCTTTTTTTTTCCTTTTCAGCAAGGAATTCAACTTTTAAAATTACATTTGTAGTGGGATGCTTTAATCTCCGCACTTGGGAGGCAGAGGTGTCTTAAGGTTCAAGGCTAGCCTGTTCTTCATAGTAAATTCCAGGACAGCCAGGGTTACACAAAGAAACCCTGTCTTGAAAAACCTAAACAAACAAATGAATGAATGAATAAATACGTAATATTTGTATACTAATGTCGTGTGTGTATGCACTCATGGCGTACATGTGGAAATCAGAAGACAACCCTGAGGGAGTTTGTTCTTTCCCACACACACGAAGGCTCTAGGGATCAAACTCAGGTCGTTAGGCTTGGCAGCGAGCACTCTTACCCACCGAGCCACCTCACTGGAGACAGGATTTCATGTATTCCAGGCTGGCCTCAAACTTGTTATGTACTTAGTGCTTGTTAGGTGCTGAGTGCTGAGATGGACCTTAGTCAATAATGTGCTAAGGGCAAGCAAACTAAGCTTGGTTCAATTCCTCATGAACTGGATGTGTAATCCCTGGAGTAATGTGGGCAAAAGAATCATAAATTCAAAATCATTTTCAAATACTTAGGTACATAGGGACTTTATGGTCAGTCGGGGCTAGAGATCCTATCTCAGACAAAAAAGAAAAATAAAAAACCCTTGTGTCTTTGTTATGGTTACTATTGCTGTAGTGAATCACCATGACTAAAGCAATGTGGGGAGGAAAGATTTATTTGGCTTACACTTCCACATCACAGCTCATCATCAAAGGAAGTCAAGACAGGAACTAAAGCAGGGCAGGAACCTGGAGGCAGGACCTGATGTGGAGGCCATGGAGGGGTGCTGCTTACTGGCTTCTCATGGCTTGCTCTGCCTGCTCTCATATAGCACCCAGACTCACCAGCCCAGGGATGGCACCACCCAAAAGAGGCTGGGCCCTCCCCCATCAATCACCAATTAATAAGAATATCCCCTACGGGCCTGCTCACAGCCCAGTCTTATGGAGGCATTTTCCTAATTGAGGCTTCTTCCTCACTGATGACTCTAGCTTGTGTCAAGTTGACAATAAAACTAGCCAGCACACCCTGAATAACCTGCACTTAACAGTGTGGATAAAAATGAATGAAAATGAATGAGTATTAATAGTACTCTTAAAGAGATTACACTGTTTAGGTTTAGAGATTTCCTCAATATAATCAGAGTGACTAGTTTTTTGTTGTTGTTGTTTGTTTTAATTTTATTTTTTAGCTTAAAATGGTAGTCTTTCCCCTATCCCAGGTTTTTTGGGGTAGTGTACAGGATCTTAACACCTAGCCCCTATTATCCTTAGACTTGTAGCAATCCTTCTGCCTCAGGATCACAGGTATGTGCCACCATGCCTGTTTCTTGGTTGCTTCTTTTTGTTTGATTGGGATTTGTTTGTTTTTCATCATTTACATTTATTTATTTACTTATTTACTGGGTGTACATTAAAGACTATATGGAGGTCAGAGGGCAACTTGTACAACTTAGTTCTCTGCTTCTACTGTATGGGTGCTAGGGATCTAATATAGGTCCTAAGGCTTGGTAGTGCCCTTAGTCTCTGAGCACCTCACCAGCCCTGGTTTTTGTTTTTTGTTTTTGTGGTTGCAGTGGTTTGTTTGAGACCAGATTTTGTTTAGCTCAGGTTGGCCTTGATCTGAAGATCCTCTTTCCTTAGTGTGCCAGGTATCAGGTCAAAGGCACATGGCTTGTTTATTGACAGCATTGCTTTTTGTGTTTTGTGTTTTGGCTTGTTTGTTTGTGTTCGTGAATGTGTGTGTGTGTGCGCGCGCGCGCGTGTGCGTGTGTGTGTGTTTTGCTGGAGATAAACCTAGGGCAATTAATTATACATGTTAAGTTTCCAGTCTTTCTTAAACTGTCTCTGTTTGCATTGTGACTTGGTGTCATGTAAACCAGCTAGCTAGGAAGCAGATTCAGTGCTGACCAGTTTTGACATGTTTTAAGATGAAATCTCATCTTTGTGGAGTAAAAATATAAGACGATCCTATAGGGTTACACAATAGATTTAGCATGTTGCACCCTAGCAGAGCTGAGGTTAATTCAGAATCGCCCTTAGAAATCAAAATACTATGACAAGTCTAGAAATACTTCAAACTTGGTTTATTTTTGTTTTTTAAAAAGTATTTATCTTGTACCAGGCGTGGTGGCACACACCTTGAATCCCAGCACTTGAGAGACAGAGGCAGGGGCAGATGAATCTCTGTGACTTTGAGGCCAACCTGGTGTACAGAGTGATTCCAGGATAGCAAGGGCTAAACACAGAGAAACCCTGCCTCGAAAAACTAAAAGGAAAAAAAAAGATATTTATCTCTAATTAGTGGTGGTGTGTGCCATTCAAAAGGCAGTAGGATCTCTGAGTTCAAGACCAGCCTGGTCTACAAAGCATGTTTCAGGACAGCTAAGGCTACACAGAGAAACCCTGTCTCAGAAAAAAAATCCTTTATTTTTGTGTGTGTATGGTTGTGTGAGCGTATATGTCCCGTATGCATGCAGGAGCCTGTGGAGGAGAAGAGGCATCAAATTCCTTAGAACTGGATACAGACAGCTATGAGCTGCCACCTGGGTGCTGGGAATTGAACCCCGATCCTCTGGAAGAGCAGCCAGTTCTTTTAACCACTGGGCCACCTCTCTAACCCTGGTTTATTTTCAGGAACTCTGAGGGACAGTTACGTGCTCTGTGCTGTTTACATGTCTTTGGATCAGTGAATGAAAGAGGAGACAAGACATAAAAAGTCACTAAGGAAGTTAAGGGTATGTTTACCAAAATGAGAAGCGATAAAAAAAGATGACATTGACTGGAGGATCTAATTTTATTTGGTACAGAGGATCTAATTTACTTAGACAAAGCTCCAGAGATGCTTTTTGAACTTAGTTTTATTTTTTAGACCCCAAAATACTACTATTCTTCAGAAGGTGGGTAGTGCCTAAATTAGCTATCATTCATTAAGCGGAGAGCTTGCTAGGCCCTGTTCTAAGTGCTGTGCAGCGGATGCTCCTGACTCCAAAAGAGATATTCTTGTTCCTCCATAAGTAACCTGAGGCGTTGGGATCTGCCCAAGGAGGAAAGGTCTGAGAGAAATGCAGGCAGCCTGGCCCGAGAGCCTATGGCGCTTACTGTGCTAGCTAAGGTAAGACTCATCCCAAACATTGTTCATGCTATGTTAGTCACGTAAGTTGGAATACGTGCAACTTTGAAGAACAAAAATATGCAGTGTGTGACAAAAGTGGGTGCAGGGATAAGAGAGTGTATCACTCCGCCCTTCTGGGTGTGTCTGCAGTACGTGATGCCTTGTCACGGCATAGCTATAGGAGAGCATCCTGTATTCCCATGCTGTCCACAGAGATTGTTTAGGTAAGCCCACAAAGCTCTTTCATCTACTCTTCTATATACTACTGCAGTATTGCTATGGTTACTGAATACCCAGTTCCTTTTACCACAAAGAAGGATAAAATTATTTAAATGAAATGAAATAAAAAGCTGTTATAATTTATTGAATTAAATCTTAAGATAATCTTCCAGGACACTTTAGGGAAACAGTGTTTCTTTTAAATTGTATGTACATGTATTTATATGTGTATGCATTTGTATGTTTGTGTGTATTCATGTGTTCGTTGTGTTTGTATATATGTGTGTGTGTGTGTTGTAAAGGTTTTTGTTTGTTTTTTGCTTCCATTCTTCATTTTTGTTTTGTTTCATTTGAGACAGTGTCCCACCATGTAGGCCAGGCTTGCCTATATCTTATTGTATAGATCTGGCTGGTCTCTAATTTGCATTGATCCTCCTCACCTTGCCTCCTTTTAATAGGCATGGGCCACCACATTCTGTTTTCAAGGTCTTTTATTAGCCATTTCAAATGTAGAAGTCTTTGTTAGCTATTACTGTAAAAGTTGCTTTCAGCAAATGTATGGTTTGTAATGAGCAGAAAGGTTTATTTGGCTCAGTGTTTCAGAGAGCTTGGTCCATAAACAATTGGCCTTCTTGCTTTGTGGCCCATGAGGCCAAATTTCCAGTGGGAGCATGTGGTGGAACAAAGCTGCTCCTTATTCTGCCAGGAAGCAGGGAGAGGAGGGCCAGAGGCCCCAACTTTGCTTTGAGAACAAGGTGCCCAGTGACCTGACTTCTTGACACTGTAACCATCTTCTAGAGACTCGACCATCTGTCTGTTTTAGAGCATCTTACCCCTGTATCCCTTCAGCGAGGCTGTGACGTGCAGGATGAATGCGTGAGGCTTGTTTTTAACTAAACTCTTTAAAAGTCCACCTTTATCTACTCTCTTCTTTTGTTGTTTTGTTTGTTTGCTTGGTTTTTTGTTTGTTTGTTTGTTTGAGCTAGGGTCTCCTTGGCTGGCTTGGAACTCACTTTATAGGCTTGGAACTCAGAGATCCACCCGCCTCTGCCTCTCATGTGTTAGGATTAAAGGCCTGTGCCACTAAACCCAACTGTATATTATATCTTCTGTGTTGTAGAAGTGATTTCAAACTCTGCTTTGAAGGAACTGCCTTTTGTTATTTGGGAGAATGAGTACTTCCATTATTTTTATTTTTGTTTCTCCTTAAAGAAACTGCCCCCCTCCCCACCTCAAAAAAAAAAGAAGAAAAGAAAAAGAAGATATCTTTGATATCTTTGACAAGGAAAAGATGCCAGTGACTATTCAGGCTCCTCCTTCTGCTTTTTTTTTTTTTTTTGGCTCAGAAGCCACTTGCTACTTCTGTAGAGGACAGCCTGGCAAATTAAATATTAAGCCTGATTTTAACTCTTATAAAAATAAGTCTGATATTCAAAAAATGAATTGCCATAGGATGAAAAATCTCTGGCCCAAGGAGTTTCTGTCTATAGTAAAGTAATAGTTTAAGGGATTATAGTCTTTCGATAAGCCTGGTGGTAGCATGTGAGAGGTAGAAGCAGGATTATGAGGTTGAGGGCAGCCTGCACTACTGCCCAGCAGGACTGTCTTAAAACACCACCAACAGGGGCTGGAGAGATGGCTCAGAGGTTAAGAGCACTGTCTGCTCTTCTAGAGGTTCTGAGTTCAGTTCCCAGCAACCACATGATAGCTCACAACCATCTATTCTGGGATTTGATGCCCTCTTCTGGCCTGCAGGTGCACATGTAGATAGAGCATTCATATATATTAAATAAATAAATAAATCTAAGACAAAAACAAAAACAAAATGTAGCCTTCTGTCAGGTCATTTGTTCATTATTTATTTTTGATAGGTTGTTATATATTTCAGGTTGTTGCTATGTATTTCAAGGTAGCCTCAGACTTACTGCATAGCCCAGGCTGGTGTTGAACTCTTGATCTACATGCTTTAGTCCTCCAAGTACTAGGATTACAGGTATGCGGCACAATGCTTGGTTTATAGTGAGACAGATGGATTTGTTTGTTAATTGCTTGATTTTTTTTTTTTTTCTTTTTGCTTTTTGAGACAGGGTTTCTCTGTGTGGCCTTGGCTGTCCTGGACTCATTTTGTAGACCAGGCTGGCCTCAAACTCACAAAGGTCCACCTATCTCTGCCTCCCGTGTGCTGGGATTAAAGGCATGCGCCACCACTGCCTGACCTTTTTTTTTTTTTTTTTTTGAGTCATGGTGTTATACTGTGGTCCAGGCTGTTATCAATTTTTAAAAAGATTTTATTTATTTTATGTATATCAGTGCTCTATCTGCATGTACACCTGCACGCCAGGAGAGAGCATTAGAGGGTATAGATGGTTGTGAGCCACCATGTGATTGCTGGGAACTGAACTCAGTACCTCTGAAAGAGCAGTCAGTGCTCTTAACCAATGTGCCATCTCTGCAGCCCTCCATCAAACATTTAACAATTTTCTTGCTTCAAGTTTCTGGGTACTAAAATTATAGACATGAGCCCTCATTCCTAGCTGTTTGTTGTTTATTTTTTCAGACAGGGTCTCCTATACAGCCCAGGCTAGCTTAACTAGCCACCCTCCTGTCTTAACCGCCAAAGTGCTGGGGTAACAAATGAGTGTTATCACGTCTGGCTTTTTTCTCATGTTCCAAAATAAGAATTAGATGAGCTGCTCATTTGCTCTCACACTAGTAAGATTATTAAGTTAATCTTGAATAAGACCTGACTACTGTTTATATGTATAAGGACCCTAGGAACAAATTTCTGAGTCCTGACTCATTGTACTGGCTGTTGAATAATTTGTACATGTGGTAACTGCATGCTATTGTAAGACTGGACACAGCTAAAAAAAAAAAAAAAAAAAAAAAAAAACCAAACAAACAAACTGAGAATGAGATTGGAAGCTCAACTGTGTGTGTACAAGGCCGTGAGTTCAGTCCAGGAGAGGATAAGAAGAGAGGACAGGAGAGAATGACAAGTGTTTTCTAATTTCTTATGCTTCAGTTAGTTTGAGAGAGAGAGAGAGAGAGAGAGAGAGAGAGAGAGAGAGAGAACATGAGAGAACATGTGACGACACACAGCATACCTTTCTTTGGACGTGGATGGAACCCAGGGCCTTCCAGATGCCAAGAAAGCCCACTACCACTACATCTTCCAACTCCTCAACATGCTTTAAGAACCATTTTACTCCCAGCTCTTGGGAGGCAGAGGCAGGCAGATCACTGTCAGTTCGAGGCCAAGCTGGTCTACAAAGTGAGTCCAGGGCAGCCAGGGCTACACAGAGAAACCTTGTCTCAAAAAAACAAAACAAAACAAAAAGAACCATTTTACTAATCTTATCAAATGTGATCACTTATAAAGCTGTATAAAGTGCAGTGGTGACTCTCCTTTCCTAGAAGAATCTCCAGGAAGCAGAGGGGGATTTGCTGTGCACAGAGATAAATATAATCTCTGGATAATCACTCTTACTGATTCTAAGATGCTGATACTAACACAAATGGGCTGTCCCTTCCAAGGACAAACCCCGACATATCCAGATCTGAGCATGATGGTGCATGCCTGCAGTCCTGACACTTGGGAAACTGAGGCAGAAAGATAGAAAATTGAAGACCAGGCTTTATTATATTATCTAGGGAATTTGAAGTACCCTAGGCTACATAATGAGACCTATTTCAAAGCAATGAAGTAGGGACTGGAGAAATGGCTCAGTTGTTGAGAGTGCTTGCTGTTTTGGGTTTTTTGTTTGGTTTTGTTTTTTGTTTTTGTCTTAGAACTGTAGACCAGACTGTAGCTCTGTAGACCAGGCTGGCCCAGAGCTCAGAGATCCACCTGTGTCTGCCTCCCAAGTGCTAAGATTAAAGTTATGCACCACCACCACCCGGCATCATGAAATTTTTTAATTAAATGAAGATACTTGAATGACAGTATCCTTTGGCTTTGTCAAAATATTGCTAACTCTGGACTGGTTAGATGGCTCAGTGGATAAAGGCATTTGCCACCAGACTTGGTGACCTTAGCCAAACCTGATGACCTGAACGATTTCAATCCCTGAGACACCCTTGGTAGGGGAGAACTGACTTTCACAAGTTGGCCTCTTTCTTCCACATAGACACTGTGGTATATACATACATGTAAGAATATAGATAGATAAATAAGTTAAAAATGCCATTGCTGGGCTGGAGAGATGGCTTAGAGGTTAACAGCTGACTGCTGTTCCAAAGATCCTGAGTTCAATTCCCAGCAACCACATGGTGGCTCACAACTGTCTATAATGTGATCTGATGCCCTCTTCTGGCCTGCAGGTGTACACACAGGCAGAGTGCTGTATACATAATAATAAATAATTTTTTTTTAATGCCATTGCCGGCCAGGCGGTGGTGGTGCACATCCTTAATCCCAGCACTCGGGAGGCAGAGACAGGCGGATCGCTGTGAGTTGGAGGCCAGCCTGGTGTACAAAGTGAGTCTAGGACAGCCAGGGCTATTGCACAGCCTTGTCTCAAAAAACAAAAATAAATAAACAAAAATGCATTGCCTATTCATCAGTCTGACATCTCAAATTTACCCTGGCCCTATAAGAATGAAGCATCACAGAGAAACCCTGTCTCCAACCCCCCCCCCCCAATAAGAAAGAATGAAGTATCACAGAGAAATCCTGTCTTGGACACCCCCCCCCAAAAAAAGAAAGAAAGAACGAATGAAGTAAAAGGAGACAGAAAGAAGCAGTGAATGCTGCCACCCCACTGCTGTGAAGGTGGAAACAGGGAGAGTCAGGTAAAACCAGGCAGAAACAGCATAGGGAGACTTTGGTTCAAAGAAGTGAAAACAGCCAGGTGTGGTGGCACAGCACTTAATCTAGCACCCAGGAGGCAGAGGACCCTGGCTTGGTTCTCAGAACCCACATGATGGCTCGCAACTATAACTGCAGTTCTAGGGCTTCCTATGCCATCTCTGACCTCTGTGAGTACACAGGCACACACACATAGTGTCTAGACATACATAGAGGCAAAACAAGCATTTAAAGGTGAATAGGGATGTTTTCTGTTTCTCTCCCTTTTTTAAAAATAAGATTTTAAAGATTCATTATTATGGGGCTGGAGTGATGGCTCAGAGGTTAAGAGCATAGGCTGTTTTTCCAAAGGTCCTGAGTTCAATTCCCAGCAACTACATAGTGGCTCATAACTGTATAATGAGATCTGGTGCTCTCTTCTGGCTTGCAGAAACACATACAGGTAGAATACTGTATAAATAATAAACACATTTATTTATTTATTTTGGTTTTTTGAGATAGGGTTTTTCTGTGTAGCCTTGGCTGTCCTGGACTCACTTTGTAGACTAGGCTGGCCTTGAACTCACACTGATCTGCCTGCCTCTGCCTCCCGAGTGCTGAGATTAAAGGCATGTGCCACCACACCCGGCTATAAATTTTTAAAAGATTTATTATTTATGTGAGTGAATATGCATGTGTGTGTATGTGCACGGGCACCTGCCTGCAGAGGCCAGAAGAAGTTGTCTGTGTTTTGAAGCTGGAGTTATAGGCAGTTTTAAGGCCCCTGACATGGGTACTGAAAACTCAATTTTGGTCCCCTAAAAGAAGCAAACCTCTTCACCCCCCCACCCCCCCCCCCCCCACCCCCCCGCCCCACAGACAGGGTTTCTCTGTGTAGCGTTAGCTGTCCTGGACTTGCTTTGTAGACCACACTGGCCTTGAACTCACAGCAATCCACCTGCCTCTGCCTCCTGAGTGCTGAGATTAAGGGCGTGCGCCACCACCACCCAGCTAAAAGAAGCAAACATCTTAACTTCTGATCCTCGGCCCCTTCCTTTCTTTGGGTAGGGTTTCACATATGCCATGCTGGTGTCCAACTTTTTATATATGTCTGTCATATGTGTATACATCAGAAGAGGGTATCAGATCCGCTGGAGCTGGAGTTACAGGCAACTGTAAGCTTCCCAACATGGGTGCCAGAAACTGAACTCTGGACCTTTGGAAGAGCAGTTCACACTCATAGCTGCTGAGCAATCTTTCCAGCCCTACAGCAGACATTTTAAAAGACTTGGTGACTGTTGATGATCTGCTGCTGTGTGTTATATTTGAAGAGTCAGTATAGACCAAAACTAAAGGTGACATTGGTTTCTTGTTTGGGCGATACCATCAACTGTGTCAAGTAATTTATACTGAAAGTATGATGCTGGAATTGAGTTTGGACATCCTGTAGGTTAGGAGTGTGCTTGGCTACCAGCAAAAGAAAACCCAACCAAGGATGACTTAGGTATTAAAGAATGTTTTCAGAGGCCTGAAGCAGGTAGCTTCTTAGAGGACTGAAGCAACACCCCATGATGTCATATTTGTCATGTTATTTGTGTGAGTTTGCGTCTGTTATAGTTGTAGATTCTGGCACATCTAAAGCTCCTTGAGATGTAAGTTAAAGGTAGAATGAGGGGGGGAGGGTTTGCTGGTGGATCTGTTCTCTGTATCAAGGAAAGCTTTCCCAGATAAGTATGGTGACTCATACCTATAATCCATCATTTGGGAGATGGAGGCAGGAGGATCACCTCAAGTGCAAGGCCAACTTTGTCTACACAGTGAGAGGCCCAGCTGGGTTACAGAGTGAGACCCTGTCTCATAGCAAAAGAAAGAAGGAAAGGTGTGAGGGCATTAGTATGTGTAAAACCTCAGATAAGACCAAGAAACCCACTGGGTGTTGTGGCACACGCCTGTAACCCTAGCACTTGGGAGGCAGGGGCAGCCTGGTCTACAGAGTTCCAGGACAGCCTGGGCTACACAGAAAAACCTCTGTCTCAAGAAACAACAACAAAAAGAATGAGAAACTTTATTTCTTAGCCTTGGGTCACCTACAGAACTATTATTGGTTGATTGTATGAAGAATTCATTGGCTTAAGGAAAATTATATCAGTACCTGCAAGTGCCAGCATGAAGGAGCTGGAGTGCAGGTATGTGTTTTGCTTAGTGTCTGGATTTCTGTAGATGTCAACTCAAGGAGTATCCTTATATACTTCTGGAATCATAAGGTCTCCCCAAAGGCTGAATGAGTAATGATACTTCAGTGTGTGGTGATTTACATTTAGATGAGACTCCTAAGAGCATGTCATATCAATATTACAGTCATTACACAGATGATTATAATACAAGACTAGAGATTAAGTAATTTGTTTATGGTTGGGTAGTGAGTCAGTAACAGAGCCAGGTCAGGGAGGCAGGATCTCAGATCTGAGATAGTGATATGTATGTTTCAGGTGTATTGGAAGCCCTTTCATTTAATTATATCTTTTTAAAGGTGTGGTGGCACATGCACTTGGGAGGCAGAGGCAGGTGAATGACTGTGAGTTGAAGGCCAGCCTGGTCTACACAGTGAGTCCAAGGTAGCCAAGGCTACACAGAGAAACTCTATCTCAGAAAAAAACTAAAAAAAGAAAGAAAGAAAAGAAAAAGAAAAGAAAAAAGAAAAAAAATGAGCCAACCATAATTCTAAGAAACCTGGTTATTTATTTAAGCTTCTTGATGGTTTTACGTTAACAAAAATATGTATTTGGTTGAGTTGTTTTTTGTTTTGTTTTGTTTTTTGACTCCTATGTTATCACAGTTGATTTTATTTTGGGAAGTCTCATGCAACCTAGGCTGCTCTTGAGTGACCTTGAAGCTGTATTCGTCCTGCCTCTCCTGAGTTCCAGGATTACAGATGGTGGACTGGGGTTGAACTAGGGTGTCATGTATAGTCCGCAGTCTTTCCACTACCTTAGCTATATGTCCAGTACCCACTCTGGTATATTTTAATTGTAATTCTTCTGTAAGAAAGAGCTGAGTTTTTTTTTTCCCCCTGTGTATTTACTCAGTTTGTTTATATTAGTATGGACTCGTGGTTTTTATTTTATTGTGTTATAATCCCTGCCATTACACTAATAATTTCGATGTTGGAATTGCCCTACTCAGTGTCACTGAATTGTTATTTGATCTTAATTGACCAAAATATTACACTGTAGCTCAGCATTCAGTGTTGGTTGCAGCGTGCTGCAGCCACATTTCTTAGTGATGTCATAGGAGGAAGGAGGGAGGATGGTCACATCTCTGTCTTTTCTCCTCTTCCTGAACTTGGTTATTCTGCCAAATTGGTCAGAAAATCTCTAATAACAATAAAAGCCTGGCAGTTACAAATAGCAGTCCTTTTGTACAATTTAAAACGTTGCAAAGTGATTGCAGATATGGAAACTTGGATGACGTTCTTATTCCCAGTGGTGGCTCTCACTGGATGTTCAGGATGGAGTGCTCGCTGACCCCATGAAGGCAGCTATTGTGCTGGGTTAATACTGTGTTTCCGTCCATAGTGTATCACTCAGTGTGCTGATCTAAAACAAACCATCCGGTTTATCCAGCTAGTCCAAGATACATCCACTTAGCAACAAAGAAAGAGGTGGATTTCCTCGCACTTAAATGGCTGCAACTTTTTATGTAATAAAGAACATTTTCCTTAGTATTTTCCATTGTCCTTTGTTTTGCTAATGTTTACATTCAATTATGTATAATATTTTATTTTTATGCCTCTATAGTATTTATTATGTTTTACATCCCAATTTTACTTTATCTGTTGGCCTTGAACTTGGGGGGAAGGGGCATAGCTCTCTTGCTCTCTGGGGTTTTTGTTTTTGTTTTTTGGGAGGGTTAGTTTTTGGTTTTTGGTTTTTTAACCAAACAGGGTTTCTCTGTGTAGCCCTAGCTGTTGTGGATTCACTTATAAACCAGGCTGGCCTCAGACTCTCAGTGATCCGCCTGCCTCTGCCTGGGATTAAAGGTGTGGAACACCACACCTGGCTTTTCTGTTTATTTTTTGCAGTTAAATTTATGTGAGACAGGGCTTCATGTAGCTCAGTCTGGCCTTAAGCTCCTCGTCCTCCTGGCTCTGTTCCTGAGTCCTGGCATGGACTGGCACATCTGGCTGAATCTCATGGCATTTTAATCCTTGGTGTGCCATTGGGCAGGTAGAAGAGATGACAAAGCAAAGCTGTGACACGACAAGTGCCAGGACAGTGATACATGAAGGTCGGGGATTATTAGTAGGAAAGGCTACATGCCGTCAGAATTTGGTCTTCTTGTGAACGGGGAGACAAAGAACAACTAGCTTGCTATCTTTGGGGAGCTGTCTGGATTCCCATCTCCAGATATCATCAGTCTTAGATAGTGATCTCATTCTAGAGATCATTTATGTTCAGTGCCTGCTGCCTTCCAGAACTGCTTATATGTATTATTATATGTACTGGATAAGCTTCTTTAGCTCTCTCAGTTATTTAGTTGGTATTAGAGTTAATATTGCATTTTTATATGTTCTTGGTACGTTATTTTTTTTTTAAGATTTATTTATTTATTATTATGTATACAGTGTTCTGTCTGCATGTACACCTACACACCTGAAAAAGGCATTAGATCACATTATAAATGGTCATGGACCACCATGTGGTTGCTGGGAATTGAACTCAGGACCTTTGGAAGAACAGGTGGCGCTCTTAACCACTGAGCCATCTCTCCAGACCTCTTGGTGCGTTATTAAAGAAGAAAAAAGAAAAAGAATGACGCATTGAGATGACTCGGCAAGAAAGATGTGTCCCAACAAGTGAGTTCAATTCCTGGTATGGTAGAAGCATGACTTCTACACATGAGCCATGACATGTGTGCACCCAGTTACATATATACATCTACACAATACTTAATAAAAAGAAGAGGATATAGGGCTGGAGAGATGGCTCAGTGGTTAAAACACTCAGTGGTTGCTCTTGCAGAGGACCAGAGCTCAATGTCCAGCCCCTACGTGGTGGCTCACAGCCGTCTGTAACTCCAGTTTCAGGCAATCCAGTATCCGCCTCTGGCCTCTGTAGGCATTGCAGGCATGTGGTGCACAGATGTGCTTACATGCAAAAACTCCATACATATAGAATAAATTTAAAAAATTTTTAAAATGAAGATATGAAAGTAGGCGGGGACACCTGAGAGGGGGCTTCCTAGGGGAAGGTGGGGAGAGTGGAAGGGAGGAGATATTAAAGTGAAATTAAATTAGGGGCTGGGGATAGCTCAGTTGGTAGAGTACTGTGTTTGATTCCCAGCACTGTATAAACCGGACATGGTAGGTACTACATGCCTGTATTCCCCGCACTTGAGCGGTAAAGGCAGCAGGTTCAGGAACCCAAAATTATCCTCTCATATATAGCAAGTTTAAACCCTGCTTTGGCCTATGGGACCCTGTCTTGAAAAAGGTTTTGTGTGTGTGTGTGTGTGTGTGTGTGTGTGTGTAGTTACTTTCCTAAATTATAAAGTTTGTAACTAATAGAACTAGTTTACATCTGTATATAAGTTCAAGTCTTAGATTCTGGGTTTGGGGGTGTGGTTTATTGGTAGAACAGTTGCCTGAGATAATCAAGGCCCTGGGTTATCTCCCTAGGACTGTAAAAGGAATTAAGATTCTGTTAATTACATTGTAATCTAGTAGTTCTCAACCTTCCTAATGCTGTAACCTTTTAATACAGTTCCTCATGTTGTAGTGACCCCAACCATAAAATGATTTTTGTTGCTACTTTATTACTTTAATTTTGCTACTGTTATGAATTGTAATGTAAACATATGTGTTTTCTGATAGTCTTAGGTGACTCCTGTGAAAGGGTCATTCCCCCACCCCCCACCCCAGCCCCAGGGGTCACAACCCACAGGTGAGAACCACTGCTGTGTCCTTTGGAAGTTCATTCTATTATGCCAGGTCTGGCAGTTCATACTTGCAGTCTCTGCATTTAGAAGTTCACGGCATGAGAGCTATAGAAGGTCCAGTCTGGGCTGGAGTATGACACCTTATCTCTTAGGAAGGTGGGAGAAAGAAGACTGTTGGCCCTCAAAAAGCTGAGACAAGAAGGATCAACGCAAATTTGAAGCCAGCCTTGCCTAGAAAATAAGATCTTGTCTCAAAAGCAAAAAAGAAAAAGGGACTGGAGCGATAGCTCAGTGGTTAAGAATAGTGGCTCCTCTCTCAGAGGTCATGTGTTGATTTCCCATCACCATGAGATGGCTCACAGCATATGTAACTTCAGCTCCAGTAAGCTTGATGCACCAGGCATGCAAGTGTGGCAGACACACATGTAAGCAAACTACACACACAAATAAGGCTAGACCAGTACGGGCTAAATCATATGGAACTTTGTCTCCCGAAAAAAGGTAAATGAAGAAACAACACATTGTTTGAAATGAAGCAGTACTTTGTGGAGTGGGAAAGAAGCAGCAGAGGCGTACTTAGCTGCAGAACCCAGGAAGGCCGCAGAGAATAGGTGTGGACAGAGGCGGGTGTGGTGCTGTACGCCTCTGATGCCAGCGCTTAACCAGCAGGCGCAGGAAGATCACTGCAAGTTCAAGGGTAGCCGGGGACTTGTCTAAAAAAGTAAAAAAGCTGTGGAGAAGGAGATGCCAGGAAGATCTGCCCTGCTGAGGAGAACAGCAGATCCTGTGGCCCAATTCTGCACCTTGAACCATCTGACTAGAATGACTTGACTAGAGAGAGGAGGGTGGGTAATGAACGAGTATGAGTTAGTAGAAAAGGAAAGCAGTTTCCCATTTCCTTCCTTATATAAGGGTCTTAAGCATGCGTGCTTATTGTGTAGCGGTTTCCAAAGGCAGATTTACTAATAAAAGCTCTCTCTTCACAAAAACACCTAAAAATATAAACCCAGGATGTTTAAAACAAACTCAAATATTCTGTTACAGTTTGAGGAAACTAGTGCGAAGAAAAGCATTTTTAAAAATCTGTTTAATAAGTATTTACTTTATGAATAGCCCATGGCTACTTGACCATATTAAATTATTAGTTGAGCTGGTCATGGTGGCCCACTTTAACCCCAGCACTTGGTAGGCAGAGGCTGGAGGATCTCAGTGAGTTCAAGGCCAGCCTGATCTACAAAGCTAGTCCAGGACAGTCAAGGCTACCCAGAGTATCGGTGTCTAAAAAAACCAAGAACAAAAAATAAAAAAATTAGTAGTTGAAAGTCTTCTACCAAGAAGAAATTATACAGTAAATAGACCAAAGCCCAAAATTATTTCAATATAGTTGGGATTTCTATGTTTATGTATGTGAAGGTGTGAAAGCTGATACTTCTGTGTTAATGTAACAGATAATCCATGCAGAATCCAATTAAAGACAAGGAAATACACACACGCATGCATGTGTGTGTGTGTGCGTGCACGCGCACACACACACACACACACTGGAGGTGGCAGTTTGCAAAATTTAAAAATTTTAAAAAGGGGGGGCCATGGTGTTTTTGAGACAAGAGTCTCACTATGTATCTCTGGTTGACCTGGAACTGAACTCAGAGATTCAAGTTCAAGGCCAGCCTGGTCTACAAAGCAAGTTTAGGATAGCCAAGGCTACACAGAGAAACCCTGTCTCAAAAAACAAAACAAAACAAAAAGAACTCAGAGATCCACCTACCTCTGCTACCCAGTGGCGCTGGCATTAATGGTGTTTGCCATTGTGCCTGGCTAAAAGGCTGTGTTACTGTTTTTTGGCTCTTTGAGATAGGGTTTTTTTTGTTGTTGTTGTGTGTATAATCCTGGTTGTCCTGGGACTCACTGTAAATCAGGTTGGCCTCAGATCTGCCTGCTTCTGCCTCCTGAGTCCTGGGCTTAAACATGTGTGCTACCATAACTGGCAAGACCATGATTTTAAAACCCTGAAATTTTAGTTGCTGGGGACAAATCTGGTTTATTTGGACTTGTTCTACCACAGCCTACAGATTTAAAAGAAAACCTATATTCGCCCTGTCTTCCCAGTAGTAATTTGAGCTCTTCAAAGAGAATAGTTGTGGGTTGAGTCCCAGCACTTGGGAGACAAAGGCAGGTGAGTTTGCTGCCAGCCTGGTCTGCAGTGAGTTCAAGGCCAGAAGAGCTGCATACAGAGGCTCTGTCTCAGAGACAGGAGGATGGGGGAAGAGAGAATAAAAGTAGTTTTGCTGCTTCCATTGGCTTTGACAGGGCTTTGATTGCACTAGAAAGGAAGCATGCATAATAAACTGAATGGAAAATTCTAGGACCTACATAGACTGACTGCATTTGCTTCCCCCATCCACTGTTGAGCTACAGCCACATACCATTCCAGAAAACGTTGAGATCGTGTCTTAGAAGGGTAAGTGCACATTGTGTTTCTGAAGGAAGGCCTCTTTTTCTCATTAAACCCTTCCCTGCCTGGATGCCTGGCATGAACAAGCTTACTTCCCAGTGTGTTAGTTACTTTTCTCATTGCTAGGACAAAATATCTGGCTACAGCAACATGTTATAGTTCTAGGGCCAGTGCAGTGGGGTACATCATGGCAAACAGGAGTTTGAGGCAGCTGGTTATATTGTGACCTCGCTTGGGAAGCAAAAGGAGATGAATGCCACGTTCTCCTCTGTGTTCCTAGGACCCTAGCCTGGTGCTGCCTACAGTTAGCGTGGTCTTTTCTCAGTTAGCCCCTCCCAGGCGTGCCCAGAGGCTGGTTACCAGATCTACCAAGTTGACAGAAGTAACTATCCCACTAGACTTAAGGATAAAGTGAGGAGTCTCTGAAGAGAAGGAGAGGGGAGGTGGAACAAGAAATGGGGTTTAGAAACAATATCATATTTTCTCTCATGCAGAGTCTGCATTTAATAGTACAGACATATAAGTAAGAGGTCTGGAGAGATGGCTCAGTGGGTAAGAACACTTGTTTTTGCAGAGGACCTAAGTTTGATTCCATGTACCCATATGGTAGCTCACAACCACCTGTAACCCCAGTTCTCAGGGATTCAACAGGCACACATGTATGTGGTGCACGTAGATGCACGCAGGCAAAGTATTTGTGCACAGAAAATAAATTCTGAGAACATTTTTTATATTTTATTTATTTAATCACTTTACAGCCTGAACACAGGTAAAAACATTGTTTGTTTTTAATATTTTTTGTTTTTGTTTTTTGAGACAAAAACAGGGGTTTCTCTGTGTAGCCCTGGCTGTCCTGGACTCCCTTTGTAGACCAGGCTGGCCTCGAACTCACAGAGATCTGCCTGCCTCTGCATCCCGAGTGCACCTCCACTCCCAGCTGTAAAAACATTTTTAAAAGAGACTTGTAGATTTCTTTTCCTCATGCCTATAATCTCAGCACCAGGGAGGTGGAGCAGAAAGATCATCATAAGTTCATGGCTAGCCTGGGCAAGATCCCTTCTCAGAGAGGAAGGGACATTTTGTGTGTGTGGTGAAGTGAGAAGGACTATTTACAAAAAGGAGGGGCTAGTGGAAAGAAGAGGAGGAGGGAGTGTAGTAAAGGGTGAGTAAGAAAGATACAGTGATAAAGGCAACATGAGACTCACTTTATATTCTAAAGATAAAGGATGACTCAATTTTGTACTAAGTATTGCCATCAATGTCTCCGTGTTCTAGTACTGAAAAGTACTTTTACTTCTTGAGAGCAAAAAGAAAAAAAGTGGAATTTGTGTTTCTCAGAAGAAAATAACATCCTGTATTTGTTGAGATTCAGTGGGCACATATACAGTTTATCATCTGTTAAAATGATAAAGATTTTTTGGTTTTGTTTTGTTTTATGAGAGGGCCTAGAACTAACGGCAGTCCTTCCACTGCTAGAACTGCAGTGTGCACCACTATTCTTGTTGGCTGCCAAGATGGTTCTAGATGATAGTTAGTCAGAACCTTTAGATAGTTAGTCAGAACCATTAGTCAGGGTTCTCTAGAGGGGCAGAACTGATAGAATGTGGAGATAGTACAGAGGAGCTTTGTCAGATATGGACTGGATAGTCCTATGATGGCTTGTCTGCATGACAGAGAGGCTGTGACCCCAGCAGCTGATCAGTCCACAAGGCTGGTTCCTGAGCAGTCCTAATCTGGCACTTAAGGCCTGGAGGATTCCTGGAAAATCACTGGTCTTCTGTCCATGTCGAAGGTTGAAGAAAGTGGGTTCCAGTGACAAAGTAGATACAAGCACCAGCAAGGAGCAAAGGTCAGCAGGTGAAAATCTAGCATGGGCATGGGGAAGGACCTCCTCTCAGCCAATCCTCCAGGAATATCCTCACGTACCCACTCAGAGGCGTGGCTTTACTTGATTCTACATCCAGCCAAGTTGATAACCACAATTAATTGTCAGGTACTACTTTATGAGACCTGGACATACTATAGAGAGTAGAAGATGATAAAAATCTGGCTTTAGGGGGAAAAGGTTTGTCCATGATTATCAGAAGTCTTGGTTATTTCTCCCTGAAAAAGATCATCAAAACTAAGTACTAAATAATTAGGGAATATCCTAGTAAGGTATGATAAACATACAGTGGAATTTGATAGAGTGATTCTTTTTTTTGTTTTGTTTTTTTGTTTTTTTCGAGACAGGGTTTCTCTGTGTAGCCTTGGCCACCCTGGACTCACTTTGTAGACCAGGCTGGCCTCGAACTCACAGCGATCCGCCTGCCTCTGCCTCCTGAGTGCTGGGATTAAAGGCGTGCGCCACCATGCCCGGCGATATAGTGATTCTTAAATAAAGTAATACTTTATTTAAGAATCAAGTTAGTGTATATAATATAGAAAATATACTAGAAAGTTTATATGGTGGTTTAGTTAGAATTGGTAATTTTCCATTTTATCTTTTTTTCCTTCAGTTTTTTTTTTTTTTTTTTTTTTTTTTTTGAGACAGGGTTTTTCTGTGTAGCCTTGGCTGTCCTGGACTCGCTTTGTAAACCAGGCTGTCCTCGAACTCACAGTGATCTACCTGCCTCTGCTTCCCGAGTGCCAGGATTAAAGGCATGTGCCACCACGCCCAGCCCTTCAGCATTTTTTATTTAATTATCTTGGGTAAAAGGATGAGATCAATTGTGAATGTAAATGGGGCTGGAGAGATGGCTTAGTGGTTAGAGCACTGGTTGCTCTTGGGGCAACCCAGGGTTAGTTCTCAGCATGCACTTCAGGTGGCCACAGGCACCTGTAAATCCAGTTCTAGGGAATATGACAGCCTCCTCTGGCCTCTTCAGGTGCTATGTGCAAGTGGTGCACATACAGAGTCACACACACAAGTTTTCTTTTGAGACAGGGTTTCCCTGGCTGTCCTGGAACTCTGTAAGTAAACAAGGCTGGCATTGAACTCACAGAGATCAGCCTGACTCTGCTGGGATTAAAGGCATACAATGCCACCTGACTTTTTTGGGGGGTTGGGGACATTTCAAGCCTTTTTGGTTTTTCAAGACAGGGTTTCTCTGTGTAGCCTTGGCTGTCCTAGACTCACTTTGTAGAGCAGGCTGGCCTCGAACTCACAGCAATCCACCTGCCTCTGCATCCTGAGTGCTGGGATTAAAGGCATGCACCACTGCGCCCGGCTTGGACAGGAGCCTCTTTCACTTTGCTTTTTCTTCTCATATTTTTTTTTCGGATGGAACCTCAAGTTCTGGCCAAGAATTCTACGGCAAGTGTTTCAGCTCAATTGACATAGGGCAAATAAGGTTTGGACCCTGCCCTAAAAGAATGCTACAGCTAGATGGGGTGAATGGAGACATTTAAACATTATACTGTGCTAAAAAGAAAATATGTCAAAAGTCTATGTAAGCACACTCAACTGTCCCCTTTGCCTTTTCTAAAGTCTTTCCTATTAAATTCTCTTTTGAATTTGTAACATAGGTTGGTGTCCCTTATCTGATAGGCCAATTTTGAAGTGTCCATATATATACCGAGATTCCTTTTCACATAACCAGTGTGCATACGCTTGAAGGTGACTTAGGCAAGAACACCTTCGTTTGGGCTGCTGTATTAGATGAGGTGTGGAATTTTCCATTTGTGTCAAGTCTGTGCTTGAAAAGCTGCAGGCTTCCGGGTTTTTTTTGTTTTTGTTTTTGTTTTTTTTTTTGTTTTTTTTTTTTTGTTTGTTTGTTTGTTTTTGGTTTTTCAAGACAGGGTTTCTCTGTGTGGCCTTGACTGTCCTGGACTCACTTTGTAGTCCAGGCTAGCCTTGAACCTACAGCGATCCGCCTGCCTCTGCCTCCCGAGTGCTGGGGTTAAAGGCATGCGCCACCACGCCCGGCTAGGCTTCAGATTTTTGAATGAGGTATAGTTGATACACACATTCACATAAAACAAAACCCGGAAGTACTAGGTTTTACAATAATGATAGATTTCCATCTCTAACTTGTGTGACCTTGTAAAGGTGCTAGATATGCTAAGCACAGTGCAAGGACAGACACATTTGTCTGTCTATCCACTAATTACACATGATGGTAGTATATTATGCTTACTGCTCACTACTTGTATTTTTATTTAGTAATCCTGACAGCAGTCACTCAGTCATTATTCCCCTCCCCCAACCATGCCAGCCAATAATGGTGTTTTATGAATACTTTTACAACACAATGAAAACACCTTTGGGAAAGAATGTGAAAAATAAGAGTAATTCTAAACAAGTGCAAGCTCCAGGCACATAGTAAATATTCAGTAACCAGCAGGTGCCTTTCTTTTACCTTCCTGTCTTGGAAAGCTAGAGAAATTTGTACAAATAACCCTATTCAGTAGAAGAGCTGAAGCCACTATCTTACATTCTTAACTTAAGCACTTGGGAGGAAGAGACAGGCAGATCTCTGTGAGTTCAAGGCCAGGTAAGTCTATATAGAGTTCCAGGCCAGCCAAGACTAACTTGAGACCCTGTCTCAAACAAACAAACAAACAAAATGGCGCACCAATACTACTGAAATCAAGCATAATAGTAGGAAATATAATGCTAATGCTAGTATTTAGATGTAGGACAGATACTTGCATATGTGTGCATGTTTTTCCTGAATGTTTTTATACAAATTCATTTCTGGGTGGAGAGAGTAAAAGCTAGCTGCCTTAGTTCACCAAGGAGATTCTTCATCCTGGAAGACTGAGCAGGAGTATAGCCAGTCTACCCCTCGAGCAGCTGACTCAGGCATTTCAGTATACACTTGAGCTTTGTGCTTACAGGAGAGGATGACATCACGAGAACTTGGCAGAAATTCCCAAGGTTTTCAATCAATGCCAATGGCTGAGACACGCTTTTGAGCACTTAAGGCGCCATGCCAGCTACTGGGCTACCAACTGAGGGAAACAAAGCCATTCTAAATGGGCACTCTTGAAAAGTACAGTGCTTAGAAGAGTCCTAATGATCTACTCAGAATTAGTATCTCTAATCTGATTACCACAAACATGCTAAAAACGAAGCAAAGCAGACACACACAACCTAAGGCCCACTGTATTGAAGGAACATGGATATGGGCTGGGGACACCACAGTTGGCAGACTGCTTTCCTGCCATGAACAGAGCCCTCAGTTTGATTCAGCATCTCATAAACCAAGCATGGTGGTATATGCCTGTAGTCTCAGCACTCAAGTAGTAGAAGCTCATGCTACATACCAAGTTCAAGGTTCAAGGCCTGCCTATGCTACATGAGACAATTGCTCAGAAAAGAAAGAAAAGAGCTGGGTGTGGTGGCGCATTTTAATTCTGTTTTTCTCTTTGCTCAAGATGTTGCATGTATGTGACTTTTTTTTTTTTTTCAAGACAGGGTTTCTTGTGGTGCCAGCACTCAGGAGGCAGAAGTAGGTGGATCGCTGTGAGTTCAAGGCCAGCCTGGTCTACAAAGTGAGTCCAGGACAGCCAAGGCTACACAGAGAAGCCCTGTCTCGAAAAACCAAAAAACAACAACAAAAAACAAGACAGAGCTTCTCTGTGTAGCCCTAGCTATTCTGGAACTCACTATAGACCAGGCTGGCCTCGAACTCACAGACACCTGCCTGCCTCTGCCTCCAAAGTGCTGGGATTAAAGATGCGCACCACCACTGGGTGTATGTGAATATTTTGGTTTACATTTGATCAGGAACATTGATCAGGTTACATTTGATCAAATACTAACCTCCTTTGATTTTTTTTTTTTTCCATAGTCAAGTTCATCCGAGAAGTGACACCATATATCAAGAAGCCATCTTTAGTATCAGATCTGCCATGGGAAGGTGCCGCTCCCCAGTCACCAAGCTTCAGTGGCAGTGAAGACTCTGGCTCTCCAAAGCATCAGAACAGCACCAAGGACAGGAAGGTCATCCCTCTCAAAATGTGCTTCGCTGCTAGAAACCTAAGCATGCCAGACCTGGAGAACAGGTGAGCACCATACGCTCAGCCTGTAAACCCAAGGATGCATCAGTGCCTCCTCCTGACCAGGAAGTTACTGAAGAGGGAAATGCTGTTCTGAGATCAGAGATTTGTCCTTATTTTGGAGTCCAGACGGCCTCAAACCTACCATCTCCCTGCCCACCCTCCCATGTCTCTTCATAAAGAAATTTCTTTCTCCTCCTTCTCCTCCTCCTCTTCTTCCTACTTCTCCTCCCCTTTCTCCTCCTCCTCCTTTTCTTCCTGTTCTTGTCTTTCGAGACAGGGTCTCTCTGTGTAGCCTTGGCTCTCCTGGACTCACTTTGTAGACCAGGCTGGCCTCGAACTCACAGAGATCCACCAGTTTCTGCCTCCCTAGTACTGAGATTAAAAGCATGCGCCACCATGCCCAGCTTGAAGACACTTCTTTTGTGTGTGTGTGTGTGTGTGTGTGTGTGTGTGTGTGTGTGTGTGTGTGTGTATACATATTGTGATAATGATGGGTTATAATTTTCCTTCTTGTTCTATAGCTATTTGTGCTTTGTGATTACTTTGATTTTATTAACTTTGTGAAAAGTATGTGTAGATTCAGTGTTAGGCCAGAGATTTGTCAAAGTGGGAGTGACTTTTAAAAAAAAAAACAAAAAACAAACCTTGTTCAAAGCACTAAAGACAGGCCTTGTATAACATGCTTTCATTCTGTGGTCTCTGATCTGAATGCACCCAGGTTCCTAAGCAGAGTAGGATAGAACATGAAGCACATAGTAGCACATGCCATTAATTCCAGCACTAGGGAGGCAGAAGGAGGCAGATATCTGCAGATATCTGAGTTTAAGGCCAGCCTGATCTACCTAGTGAGTTCCAGACCTGCCAAAGCTACACGGTGAGACACTCTTTGGGTGGGGGTTGAGGGGGCAAAGTTTCAGACAAATCCTGAATGACCTTCTTGAGCATATAAGGCTCAAGATTAAAACTTCTGCTCAGAGCGGTTTACATACTATCTCAAGAAATTGTAGTTCTCTGGGCATGGTGGCCCACAGCTTTAATCTTAGTACTCAGGAGGCAGAGGCAGGTGGATCGCTGTGAGTTTAAGGCCAGCCTGGTCTACAAAGTGAATCTAGAATAGCCAAGGCTACACAGAAAAACCCTGTCTCAAAAAAAAAACAAACAAACAAACAAACAAAAAAAACAAAACAAAAAACCCAGGAACATCCAGGGCTAAAGAGACAGCTGAACACTGGCTGTTCGCCCGAGGACCATTCATTGCAGCACCTATGGACACCAGGCACACAACGGTACACACACATACATGGAAGCAAAACATTCAAACATATTAAATAAAATAAATCTAAGAAAGAAAAGAAATTTCTTTTTTTTTTTTTTTAAGATTTATTTATTATGTATACAATGCACATTTAATCACATTATAGATGGTTGTGAACTACCATGTGGTTGCTGGGAATTGAACTCAGGACCTCTGAGAAAGCAGTCAGTGCTCTTAACCGATGTATAAACATTCTTCCAAAGTGACTGCCATTTATGCTGAAGCCAACAGCCGCCAACAGTGTAAGAGTTTCAGTTGCCCCATGTTCTCACCAGCATTGATAGGATTTTCCATTCTGGTGGGTTTGTGGGGGGATCTCTATGGTTCATCTTTTAGTTTTATGTAAAGTCTTCACTAAAACCAAAAGAGAAGCAGCTTGTTTTTATTATCACTATTTTCTACTGTGATTTGGTTCTGTAATTATAAAGCTGGTGGGAGTGTAACTATCAAATGAGTGAATAAATGAAGGTTACTACCTTTCCCCACCTCAAGTTTCTACTGCCTCTATAGATGCTTCTGATAATCCTGTGTCTTGTTGTAAAATGTGAAAACTAATTAATTAAGGATGAAGTCCAGGAAGAGAAAATGAGCCCATTCCTTAGCATGCAGTACAGTGTCCTGTAGAAATGTAGCAATCTTAAATTTTCCCTTTGCATTGGCTCACAGTACTGCATTTTCATTCTGACTGTTTTTCTAGTAAAAAGTAAACTTGAATTTTGTGACATATA
Source organism: Acomys russatus (assembly GCF_903995435.1). Taxonomy (NCBI): domain Eukaryota; kingdom Metazoa; phylum Chordata; class Mammalia; order Rodentia; family Muridae; genus Acomys; species Acomys russatus. Next base: position 31,609,488 of record NC_067162.1, read on the forward strand.
AAAATTTAACTCACAATTTATATCAAAGACATAAGCACATAGATACATTAACATGGTCTGAGCTGACAGTCCAATGCTTCTGTCTACCTAAATATTGATTTGACTTGTCTGATCAAACTGGAATTAAATTCCCAGGAAATCCTCAGTGGTTTGACTCGAGTCCAAAACCTTTAACATTGTAGCTGCCTCCTCATCTCTCGGGTGGGCTCTGTTACTGGCAGACTGCCTCCATGTTTGCTATTAACAGGGTTTTTATTTTAATTTTTCCTTTAAAATTTCAAGCAGTGCAATGTTGCTTTTGTCAGTTTTGAGGACTGCTGCAAGACAGACTCTTTTGGATCCTAGACTCAGTTATGCTTGCGAGTGTATTGGGTTTTATTTGTTTTTGTTGATTTGCTTTTTTTTTTTTGTTTTTGAGACAGGATTTCTCTGTGTAGCCCTGGCTGTCCTGCAACTGGGCTCTGTAGACTAGGCTGGCCTCAAACTCAGAGAGATCTGCCTGCCTCTGCCTTCCAAGTGCTGGGATTAAGATACTTCATCTGTTAGAATCTTTTTTTAAAATATTTTATTTTATGAGGATTAGTGTTTTGTCTACATGTATGTCTGGGTGAGGGTGTCAGATCCTAGAGTTACAGATAGTTGTGAGCTGTCATGTAGGTGCTGGCTTTGGAAGAGCAGTCAGTGCTCCCAACCCATCTCTGCAGCCTTGGGGTTTTGTTTTTGTGGCGGTGTGGGGGCGGTATGGGGGAGGGTTATTTTCAGATGGGGGGGTTGGTCGTGGTGGTTGTTTTGTTTTTTTGGGGGAAACAGTTTCTCTCTGTTTTAGCCCTGACTGTCCTGGAACTTGGCACTGTAGGCCAGGCTGGCCTTGAACTCACTGAGATCTACCTGCCCTTGCCTATTGGAGTGCTGAGATTAAAGGTGTGTACCACCAACCCAGCTTCTCCAGTCTTGCTTATTGTTTTCTTAATTAATTGTAATTGTTTCTTATCTTTTCTACAATCCCTTTCCAAGAAACTACAAGATTTCTCTTTTCATAAATGCTGATGATCCTGCCTACAAAGCAAGTTCCTGCCAATTTCATTTGAGCCCTCTAGTTCTAGTGTCCTCTCCTGAGTAATGAGGCTTAGTTTTATTTTATAGCACATTTGTTTTCATTCTTCCAGCTATTTTTAGTTATGGTCTAATACAAGGATTTTTAGAGGCAATTTTCTGTTAAAGAACCTATCTGAGAGACTGTCTCAGGACTGTGTATGGTGTAAAGGATTTTTATTTGCTGTTGTCATTTTTTTTTTCCAGAAAGTAACTGTTTCATGCCTAGAGAAGGCTGAACTGATTTCTATCTTTAGTGCTAAGTAGGTCAGTAGGAGGAGTGAAGGAAATTTCTTGCCTGGTTCTTGCCAGTGAACTTCAGCATATGTCTAAAGAATGTTACGCTGGCCTCAGTGACAGAGCAGTGGGGTGGAAATAAATAAGCCTTGTAGAAAATGATCAGCCTAAAAGACATGCAGTCTGAACTAAGAATTGATCCTTCAACCAGTTTGGGAATGAGAATAGCTCTGACTCCTTCTAGGATGAGGTCATGGCAGTCATTGGCCACTGTTTGTTACAGTCTGATAATTATATCCTAAGGTGTCTTAGCCTAGGCTGGCCTCAAATCTTGTAATTTTGCCTTAGCTGCCTGAGAACAGGAACCGCCATGCACTTTTTGGTTGGGGGTGTTTTTTTGTTTGTTTGTTTGGGTTTTTTGTTTTGTTTGTTTTGTTTTGGTTTTTGGTTTTGTTTTGTTGTTGTTGTTGTTGTTGGCTTGATTTGCAGTGGTTGGAATTTAGGGTCAAACATTCAACTACGGCATGTCCCCAGTTTTTGTTTTTATCTTTTGAGATATAACTCACTAAGTAGCCCAGGCTGGCATAGACTTCACAGTCCTTCTGCCTCTCTCTGTGGTGCATGCTTTAGTCTCACTTTGAGGAATATAGCCCTGCCACCAATTCCCTACCCCTTGAAGGTCCTTGACTCACTTGTAGACCAGGTTAGCCTTGAACTCACAGCGATCCTCCTACCTCTGCCTCCCAAGTGCTGGGATTAAAAACGTGCGCCACCACCGCCCAGTTAGTCATTGGTTTTTCAAGAGAAAGTTTCTCTGTGTAGCCTTGGCTGTCCTGGAACTGGCTTTGTAGACCAGGCTAGCATCTAACTCAGAGATCTTCCTGCCTCTGCCTCCCTGGTGAAAAATATCAGTTCTTTTAGCTTTGTGTGGTAACATTAATCTGTAATCCCAGCACTTAATAGATGAAGGCCAGATCAAGGTCATCCTCAGCTATATAGCAAAATGATGCCAGCTTATATGAGACTCTGTCTTTCACATACACACATATAATATTCATACAGTGTGTGTGCATACATGTTGATGTCCTAGAAGACACTGGTTGGTTCTGTTTCTTTGACATGGAAATTAAGGCAAAGTGAAGTGTCTGGCTGTTGGCCATCCCAGTACAACACCAAGTCCAGCTGTTAGTCTCAGTTGTTGTCCATCCATTTTCTCTGGAGTTGAACTCTGGGGAATTAAAGTGTTACTATTTGAAAAACAATATTAGAGGAGATTTGCAGTTAGTATGTTAACTCTGGTTGGTGTGATGACTTGGAACCTAGCTCATTTTTCTCTTTTTCTCTCTCCATACAGATTGATAGAGCTACATTCTCCTGATAGCAGAAACACTTTGATCCTACGCTGCAAGGATACAGCCACAGCACACTCCTGGTTCGTAGCTATCCACACCAACATAATGGCTCTCCTCCCACAGGTACTGGCTGAACTCAATGCCATGCTTGGTGCAACCAGTACAGCGGGAGGCAGCAAGGAAGTCAAGCATATTGCCTGGCTGGCAGAACAGGTAGGTGGGAGGCAGAACAAGGCTATTTATATCTATACGTATCTACATGTTTAATTAGTATATCTGTCTGTGTCTGTGCTTATGTGAGTGTGAGTTTAAGAGAGGGTCTCACTGTGTAGACCAGACTGGCCTTGAGCTCACAGACAATTGCCTGCCACGACTTCCTCAGTGCTGGGATTAAAGATATGCGCCACCATGCCTGTCTACAGATAACATCTATAGATTGTGTAGTGCTCAGTTCCTAGATGCCCACTTTGCGACTCCTCTGTTAGTCTCTTATTTTTCCTCCCTCCCTCCCTCCCTTTCTGCCATTTAGCTACTGGTTTCTAATCATCACCCCAGCAGCAGAATTAACCTTCATGGTATCATCACAATATAATTAAAAGAAGTTTCCTGTTATCATCTGTCTTTCTAAACAGCTTTCCCTGTGCCTTTTGTGATTTAGGACTAGGATCAAGGGACTGGAGGGATGTCTTTTTTGGAGCCGGGCATGGTGGCACACACCTCAATCCCAGTACGCAGGGAAGGCAGAGGCAGGCGGATCCTGTGAATTCAAGGCCAGCCTGGTCTACAAAGCGAGTCCAGGACAGACAAGGCTACACAGAGAAACCCTGTCTCAACCCCCAGCCTCCCAATCTACAAACTAACTTTATCTTCATTGTTTGGGATTAATGGCATATACCACCACACCTGGACCTAACTTTTCTTTCCTAAAACTTGCTGTCCTGGAACTCAGATCTGCTTGTCTCTGTCTCCTGGATTAAAGGTGTGTTTGTATTCCTTCTAGCCGGGTCACAGGGACCTAGAAGGTCTTTGGATGTGATCTCTTGCCAGAGCAGCCTTGTTCTGAATAGAAATTCCTCTACATGTGGGTGTGCATATCATAACACTCATGTACAGGTCAGAGGACAACTTGAAGTTCTTTTCCACCATGTGAGTTTCTGGGAATCAAACTCAGGTCATTGTCCTGACAGTAAGCACCCACCCAACTTCTGACCTGGGTTGAATCCTGGGAGCCCTCATAAACATGGGAGTAACCAGCTCCACAGCACTGTTCTCTGACCTCTGTATCCACAATATTTTTTTAAAAGCACCACCTTCACAGGGTGATGGTGGCAAGCATCTTTAATTCCAGCCCTTGATAGTCAGGTGAACTGCTGTGAGTTCGAGGCCAGCCTGGTCTACAAAGTGAGTCCAGGACAGTCAATGCTACACAGAGAAACTCTGCCTAAAACAAACAAAGAAACAAACAAACAAACTCAAAGAATCACCACTTCTAGTCGTTGTTGTTGTTGTTTCTCAAGACAGGGTTTCTCTATGTAGCTTTGTAGACCAGGCTGGCCTCTAACTCCCAGCGATCCACCTGCCTGGCAGTCTTTTGTATATATGAGTGTTTTGCTTGCATGTATATGTGTGCCTGGTGCCTAAGGATGTCAGAAGAGGGTATTGAATCCCCTGGAACTAGAGTTATACATAATTGTGAGTTGCTATGTGGATGCTAGGAACTGAGCACAGGTTTTCTGCAGGAGTAGTAAGTGCCTAACCCTCTCTCCAGCCCTAAGAATCAACACTTTAACAAATTGTAATTTAAACAAAATGTTTTCTCCGCCATTCCCTTCTCCTCTCTGGAAATAGGACATTACTTATTGATATTGAGGGCCTTAAGTACCTTCTTTGAGAAGAAATACATTTAATTTCAATTTTCTAAATTATGTAATCTGATATAGCCTTCAAAATCTCTCATAATTGGCTGGACATGGTGATGCATGCCTTTAATCCCAGTACTGGGAAGCAGAGACAGGCAGATCATTGTGAGTTCGAGGCCAGCCTGGCCTACAAAGTGAGTCCAGGATAGCCAATGCTACACAGGGAAACCCTGTCTCTAAAAACAAAAATCATAATTTAGTGGAAATTTTTATTTTTAAAAATAAGATTATATAGCTCCATTGTGGGTCTTGGGGTTTGAACTCAGATTGTAGGGCTGAAGCAAGCAACCCTCCCTGCTGAGCCAGTCAGGTGCTGACTGGCTTTATAGACCTGATAACTTATAAGCTTCCACCAGATTGCTGCTAGCCAGAGATGAGAGTCTTAGAAAACTAGGATGTACTGGTCCTCTCACAGGCTACACTTCATTTCTCATTGCTGAGATCAACTGTAGGTTTTGATAAGAGAAAAGAGACCCAGAAATGTGTGGTGGTGCTTGCCTTTAATCCCACCACCCACAAGGCAAAGGTAGGCAGATCTCTGTGAGTTCAAAGCCAAGCCAGAGTGAGACCCTGTCTCAAAAGAATCTAAGACGCCGAGTTAAGTGTTTTCAGCATACGCTGGGCATGGTGGTGTATAAGAAGTAGGGACAGGTGGGTCTCTGCGAATTTGAGGCCAGCAAGGGCTACATAGAGCCTGACTCAAACAAAACAAAAAAGAAGGCTTAGGCCTCTTTGATAGTCTTAAGTGCATGTTTAAAATACTCTGCCACAACCAAATTACCTTCAGAAGTTCCCCCCCCCCCACTCTCTCGTCTGTCTGTCTGTCTGTCTTTCTTTTTTTCTTTCTTTCTTTCTTTCTTTCTTTCTTTCTTTCTTTCTTTCTTCTTTCTTTCTGTGTTTGGATGTTTTTGCCTACATGCCTTTGTTTTTTCTGAGACTGGGTTTCTCTGTTTAGCCCTGGCTGTCCTAGACTAGCTTTGTTGACCAGGCTGGCCTCAAACTCACAGCAATCTGCCTGCCTCTGCCTCCTGAGTGCTGGGATCAAATGTGTGCACCACCACACCCGGCACCTACATGTCTTTGTACCCCGTAAATAACCAGTCTTAACAAAGGCCAAAAGGAGCACATTTTTTGATCCACTGGAATTACAAGATGGTTACAAGCTGCCACAATCAAAATCAGGTACTTTGGTAGAATGGCCAGTCCTCATACCACTGAGCCATCTCTCTAGTTCCCTTCAGAAGTCTTAAAGAAGATGAAAGATGATTCTTAAGACAGCTTTCAAGAGACTACACCAACTTGAATTCTGGAGGCAATCGGGGACAGCCTGGAGGGAGGACAAGGGTTTTGATGGCTTTTCTTGAGCATCGTCTTCTCCATTCAGGCCCTTGATCGTTGACGTGTGACTAGGTGGCTGTATAGTAGTAGTGTAGGGGAAGGGGTCTGCTATATCGTGTCTTGTTTCTAAATATCTATTTGGAGCTTCTACCCCAGTTTAGACTGTTTAGTTCCCAAATAAAAGACACAAGGACCAACCAGGATGGTGGCGCACGCCTTTAACGCCAGCACTCAAGGAGACAGAGGCAGGCGGCACTCTGTGAGTTCGAGGCCAGCTGGTCTATAAAGCAAGTCGAGGATAGGGAAGACTACACAGAGAAACCCTGTCTCGGGAGTGGGGGGAAGACAGAGGGACCATTTAGATTTATAATATGCTTTAAAGCTATTTCTCAGCTATACACCCCAGGTTACTTACCATAATTGCTCTGCCTGGGCTGCTTCTGTTCCTTCAGGCCATCCCTCATGACCATGTGTTCATGGTCCATACAGCCCCGTGCCATTTCCTTCTCTCTGGCTTCCTCTTCTCTCTCCTTCCTTGTCCCATCTCAGATCCCAAGCCTGGGAAAAGCTCTGCCTCTTTCTCTTCTGCCCAGTTATAGGTTTCTAGATATTTTTATTAACCAATCAACTTTAAATTGGGGAGCAAGGTACTTGTGTACATGAGAATTTACTCATCTGGACTGAAACCAGATTTTGGGACCCAGTATTTATCATTTGAATACATAGCACCAGACTAATCTCCAACACGACTTTTTTCCTAACTGACCTTTATGTAGATAAACGTGTATATTTGAAACCAAAACATGTACTTCCTCAATATAACGGAGAACTCTTGCAATTACTCAGAATGAGGCCCATGCTTAAATCAGAATATTAGAAAGACAAGCTACGTCATGGTCAACAGTGACTTACTATTGTGCGTGTGTTTGATGCATGTGTAAGTGCAGGCTTCTGCCTTCCACAGTGAAAGTGTGGAGCAGTCAGAGGAAAACTTTTGAGAGTCAGTTTTTTCTATCCACCCTGGGCTCCAAGCGTCAGACTCAGGTTGTCAGGTTTATATGGCAAGCACTTTTAAAATAATGAGCCATCTTATTGATCCATGGTCAACATTTTAAAAAATAGGCTATAACTTATTTTTGTTGTTGTTGTTGTTGTTTGAGACAGGGTTTCTCTGTGTAACTCACTTTGTAGACCAGGCTGGCCTCAAACTCACAGAGATCCGCCTGCCTCTGCTGCCTTCTGAGTGCTGGGGTTAAAGGCGTGTGCCACCATGCCTGGCTGGCTATAATTTGCTATAGCATACAGAGTTGTGCTGTTTTGTAATGTATTATTTAAAATACTAATTAATATACATTTTGTGTGTTAGATTGTAATGCATAATATGTTTATTAACTGTAGATTGGATTTTTTTTGTTTTGTTTCTTGAGGCAAGGTCTCACTATATAACTTAGTCTATAATTGAATTCATAGAGATCTACCTGCCTGTGCCTCCTGAGTGCTGAGATTACAGTCGTGCACCACATGATATCTGGCTTTCTTATTGTAGATTTTAATCAAAACATTGCTGTATAGATTCTGCAGTAGAAAACATGAGTTTCCATCTTGTTTTTTGTTTGTTTTCTCTATTTTTTTTTGGTTTTTTTCAAGACAGGGTTTCTCTGTGTAGCTCTGGCTGTCTGGGACTCACTTTGTAGACAAGGCTGGCCTCGAACTCACAGTGATCCACCTGCCTCTGCTTCCCGAGTGCTAGGATTAAAAGTGTGCGCGCCACCACCACCCAGCTTTCCATCCTGTTCTTAAAAGATATCATACATTTGACATCCAGAAACTTTTATCATTTTGAGCATAACAATGTATATTAATTAGAAATAGTAATGCTCAGTTGTTATAGAATGGGGTAAAATTGTTATGTGACTAAATAATACCTGTGGCTTGTTAGGCGTAAGGTTTTCAAATACACCACCCCTCACATCTGCTGACCTATGGAAGTCACCTAATGGGGATGATCCTGTATCTCAAGTCTGTAGTGGGGAAGTAAAACAAAGGCTCCCCGTGTTAGGCCAGTGCCCAAGTCACTTCTGTACAAAGCTCATCGTTTTTATGGTTAGCTCTGATTCTGGATCTTACTGTTGTAACAGGCAAAACTAGATGGTGGAAGGCAGCAATGGAGACCTGTTCTCATGGCTGTGACTGAAAAGGATTTGCTGCTTTATGATTGTATGCCATGGACAAGAGATGCCTGGGCATCACCATGTCATAGCTACCCTCTTGTGGCCACAAGGTAAGATAAAAAGAAAAATGCTCTAAGTCTACTAAAGATTCATGAAGTGAATTCTACTGCCCTTGTTGCCTAAAATAGCATTTAAGAAGCTAACATAGACAGAATGTTTTTCCCCCAACTTACTGATCAGTCACTTGTGGTGTTTGTGTGTGCTTTTTAAATTATCGAAGACTTGCTTAGTCATGGAGATAATAGGAGCTTTGGGGTTTGGGGGTGATTTTGTTTTGTTTTGTTTTTATTATTGACTGTGACTGAAAACCACTGAAATTGTAGCAGCCTTTTGAGTACATTATGAAATAACTTAAACCAGAATGTGGTACAGTGAATAAACCACAAATGAGCCGAAATATCTTTGTAGCACTCATTGCAATGCAAGAACATATAGCCATAAGCATTGCTTTTCCCTGAAGCCACAGAATGTTCCCTATGTCACAGATACTGGGAATTGGGAGGAGAACAATTGAAAATGTAGATTTGTGTAAGGGTAACTTTTATTTGCCAGATATAATTGTCATCTCCAAGGCTTACTGCCTCTGTCTGCTAACCTAGGCCTAGGATGTTTTCAGCCTCTGAGACTTACTGCTGAATAAGCTCACCTTTTCTGGCTGGCTGGTTCAACTCAATTTTTCTGGCCCAAACTCCTCTCTAAGATGACTGATTCAAACTGGCTTCTCTCAGCTTCTGACTGAATTGCTCTGCTTGGCCTCAAACTAACTCTGGCAGTCTGTTCTAATCTTCTGGCTTCTTCTCATTCTCTGGCTTGTTGTGTTTTTACCTGTGTCTAGCTTGTTTTTTCTTCAATCTGTCCCTATAAATTCTGGTAAAATAGCCTTCTCTCTCTACTGTACCCTACTCTACAGTCTCAAATCTCCTGTACTGCTCCTAAGTGGCTTCACTTTCCTGTCTGTTTTTAGAGTTGGGCATGCCCTATCTCTGACTCTTTCTGTCAAATCTTTCTCTGATTTATCACTTTGTCTGCCCCTCAATTAAATATCACTTTCAAATGGATGCTTCCTTCTACAAACTAACTTTAACTTTCATTGTTTTGGATTAAAGGTGTGTGCTAAGGGTTTGTCTGTATTCCAGCCAGAGGGGTTAAAGGAGTGTCATTCCAGCCAGATCACACAGACCTAGAAGATCCCTTGTCAGAGCATCTATGTTGCTAAAATTCCTCTACATATTTGGGATGCTTTAAGAGATGATAACTACAACTAGAAGCATAATTCAAATTTAGTTTTACTTGGATTTTAAAGAGTCAGGTGTTGCAATAACTGAAAAGGCCTATGAGCTGTGCTTTTGGGAATCATTCAGAAGTTTCTCTCAATGTATTAAACCAAAATCGATGAGAAGTCACAGTGTTCTCTCCTGGGCATGAAGTTGCCATTTGTCCTTGACTAAGAGAACAAGTGGAAGACAGTCTGCTGGTTTCACTAAAATGGGGTTGGAGCCACTCAGAAAAGTAGTGAAAGAGGGAAGTGATGGAGCCATCCCCTGTGCCTCACAGAGAAAGAACACTGCACTTTTCATGTTTTGAACAACAAAACAATTATATTTTGTTTTTGTTTTTTGTTTTTAACAATTATATTTTGTGACAGGCTTTCACTGTGTGTGGCCTGGCTAGCCATGAGCTTACAGAGGTCCACCTGTCTCTGCTTTCCAAGTACTGGGAGTAAAGGTGTGCTCCTCCACGGTCAGCATGGCAGCATTCTTTTTTGAAAATAGAATTTTAAATTGTCATGTAGCTTTTCTGGAGTTTCTCTAATGCAGAGCTGGAGTTCCTCAGTCACCAAATAGAATGAAAGGATCTCCTGGCCTTTAGACTAGGATGGTGTGCTCTCCTTAAGTCTACCATACATGGAGGGCAGAAGCATCTTATAGAAGACTGAGTTTAAGCATCAGTTTCCATGACCTCACCGAGGTAAAGCTAACTTGACATAAAAACAAAACAGAACAAAACCAAAAAAAAAAAAAAACCCTGACATCATCTAAGAATATCTTTCTGTGCTTGTGCACAGTGCCCTTCACAAAACCTGAGCTTGGGTCACCACCTTTAACCCCAGTGCATACCTTTAACCCCAGCACCTTTGAGGCAGAGGCAAGCAAATTTCTGAGTTGAGACCAGCCTAGTCTACAGAGTGAGTTCAGGTCCATCAGCGCTACACAGAGGAACCCTGTCTCAGAAATCAAACAGACAAACAAAACCAAACCTGCGCTGCTGTCATCTTATTCTCCTTAGTCTGCCTCATGTGCACTGAGAGCAGGACAAGAATCCTACAGAAACAAGGATGTGTTTCCACAGTTACAATTAGACCAATTAACATGCATTCCAAAGATGCAGAGCACTCTAAATAAGCCTTTGTTCCATAATCTAGAAATTACAGTCATCCCATAAACAAGCAGTTTCTGTCCATTGGATGTCACTCATCAAAGGACTTTACTAGTAAAGTAAATAAGGCAGTTGTGTATTTAAGGAGTAGGTCTGCCCAGAGCCTTCTCAGGTATGACACCAAAACACATACAGTGCCAAGCATGGCGGCACATAACTGTAATGCCAGCACTTGAGAAGTAGAGGCAGTAAAACCAAGGTTGGGCTGGATTACATGAGAGCCTGTGAAAGGAAGGAAGGAAAGAAAAGAAAAGAAGCCATGTGAGACAAAAAGGGTAAGACAAACAGTGTTTGTACGGAATATCATCATCAAGAAAATGAAGCCAGAGGGGCTGGCAGCCAGCTCAAGTTGGTGAATTACTTGCTGTATAAGCAAAGAGACCTGAGTTCAGATACCCAGGACCCCTGCAAAAAGCCAGGTGTAGCTGTATCCCAGTCCTGGGGAGGCAGAGACAGGCGGGTCCCTAGAGCTCCCTACCTGCCTGCCTGCCTGCCTGGTGGAGTCAGGGAAAGACTCTCAAAAACTAACATGAAGCTGCTGTACTGACCTAGACTTCACATGCACGAGTGCACCACGTGCCCAGACGCATACACACATGTTCTTTTCAATGAACAGACAGAAAAAAATAGCAGAAACACATACGAAAGGAAAAGAGAGATCTTGATTGTCTACAAAACTAAGTAGTCCCTGATATATTTAGAATTAGTTATGCTTCTAATTTGAAGATCAAGTAACAGTGTTAGATTGGTGTAAATTAACAGAAGCTAAAGTTTTTGTTGAATTACACATTTAGATTCTTAGAAATCAAAATGCCCTCCACACCCCACTGTGTGTGTGTGTGTGTGTGTGTGTGTGTGTGTGTGTGTGTGTGTGTTTTCTGTCAATACATGACATTTTTGGCCAATGAGGAATTAAGTAATGATGCCTGGAGGTGTTGAAGGGAATTTTTATTCTAGATCTTTCCTAAGATCAAAGTTAGGTCCACAGCACAGGTGGGAAGATGTTGGTGCCCTAAGTGACCTGGGTTTTGCTATAAGCCTTTGACTGGGAGAGGCAGAGCCCAGGGACAGCGTGACTCCTGTACCATGTGGACAAGGAGTGATAGTGAGCTTTTGGGACTAATATGGCCAAAACTGCTAACGCTCGTCTCGGCATGAGCTCATCTAGCCTCCCCACAGAATTGTGGGTGTGGGGCACTTGGCAGTGTGTCCCAACCAATGGCTGCTCCCCAAGTCCGGCAGCTGGTTTGAATTAGAGCTCCTCTGACAAATATTTCAAAATCAAATCTAGAAGGAAAATATCCTCCTATATTGTTATTTTGTAATGTCTGACATGGGATTACCAATCAAACCAAACATGGTACTTTCCTCTGTACTCCATCTTACTTGGATTGTATGTAACTTTAAAGCTTAACTCTTTCTGAGCTAGCTCATGTTCGCCTGGCATGTAGGTTCTATAGGGATCAGTTCAGTAGCAAGCTTCTCAGAGGTACTCAGAAGGCAAGTCTGCAAGTTTGATTGTATCTCATAGTAATACCAAAATGTTACTTGTGGTTTTCACTGTGCTGACAGTTGCCCTGGAGATAAGTTAAAGTCCTGATACCTTTACATGTTTCAGAGTAACTGGTAACTTTAAATATTCTTTTTTTTTTTTTTTTTTTTAATATGTATTTATTATGTATACAGTGTTCTGCCTGCATGTACACCTGCAGGCCAGAAGAGGGCACCAGATCTCATTATAGATAGTTGTGAGACACCATGTGGTTCTGGGAGTTGAACTAAGGACCTTTGGAAGAGCGGTCAGTGCTCTTAACCTCTGAGCCATCTCTCCAGCCAATATTCTTTATTGAAATATTAAATATTAGAGACTCAGTTTGGAGCAGGGAGACTGCTCAATTAGTGAGAGTGCTTGTTTCTGATTCCAGCACCCAGGTAGAAAGCCAGGCCTCTCACACCTGTGCCTATATCCCAAAGCTATAGGAGTTGAAGACAAAATTCTTAGGACTTTCTGGCCATCAGCCTAACTCAAGACTCAGTAAGAGACACTGGCTCAAGGGAGTAAGGTCACAGAACAGGCATCATAGACCAGAACACCTTATGTCCCTCCGCGTAAGTCCAGGTGCTCATACCCACACATGGCACATTCACAGCACAAATGGTCAGTTTTATTTCATCTTAACCTTGGAGTATTCATCTTTTTAAGATTCTACATGATGAAAAAGGAATTATTAAGCTGAGAAATACTTGTACTTCATTCTTAAAAGTATGATCCACTGATCCACGCTTCAAGGAAAAGGACCCGTGTCATTGAGTTCTGAGCTGAGCTTGAACTGTTCTCATGACCCACCAGTTTCCACTTGGAAAAAGGGCTGATTAAAAAGCCACCATGTTTTAAAACGACTGAAGTAAAAAAATAAAATAAAATAAAATAAAATAAAATGACTGAAGTATCTGTAACCTAAAGAAAATACTGGTGCTAATTTTTGCCTGTGACAAAATTGTGCTGTTCAAGGAAAATTATAATTCCAGATCAAGTTTGGGTGCTACTTATATATTGACCCATAAAATCCTCAAAGATCACCCATGTAGTTGGTCACAGGACTTCTTCTTCCTAGTCCTGAATGAACATGCCTTTGTTGGGGTTTTTGTGGTGGTTTTTTGTTTGTTTGTTTGTTTGTTTGTTTGTTTGTTTGTTTTGAGACAAGGTCACTTTCTCCTGGAGACCAGAAAAGGGTAGCTGAAGAGATAGGATTGCTTCTGTGGGTGCTGGGAATCAAACTGGAGATTTTTAGAAGAGCAAAGTATGTGCCTTTAAAAGTTAAGCCATATCTCACCAAGCTGGCCTAAAACTTGGAATCTTCCTGCCTTAGCTGCTCAAGTGCTGGAATTACAGTGCCACATTTGGATGAATTTTTTTTCTTATTCTTTGGGCTTTGTTTTTGTTTTCTATTTTTTCTGTAAATGGATGTTTTTTCCCCATGTGTGTCTATGCACCATGTGTGCCTGGGACCTGTGGAGACTGGAAGAGGGTATTGGAGACAGTTTTGAACTGCTGTATATCAAGCCCAGGTCCTCTGAAGAGCAGAGTGGTCTATCTAGCCCCTGGCAGAATTTTCTGCATCTCTTTTTTTGTTGGTAGGTATTTTCTTTATGAAGACAGTATCCTGTCCCCTGTGATACCAGGCACTATTTTGTCACATTAAAGGGCAGAACCTGGTTCACAATATTATGACGTGGCTTTGAAGTGCATTCATTTAGAAGCTGCTGAGGATTTTTATGAGTCTCTGCCTACCATGAGCATAGACGCAGGGCATTTTCTAACAGCGATGCAGCAAGTACCTTAGCTCTCTGTCCTGTTTGTGCTCCTAGGTTGGTTCATTCAGGTTCTGGATGTCGATCGCCTTCCCTCGGCTCTGACCTGACCTTTGCTACCAGGACGGGCTCTCGGCAGGGCATTGAGATGCATCTCTTCAGGGTTGAAACACATCGGGATTTGTCGACCTGGACCAGAATACTTGTTCAGGGTTGTCATGCTGCTGCTGAGCTCATCAAGGAAGTCTCCCTAGGTAGAGATGCTTTTGTTTGACCTTTCTCTCTCTCTCTCTCTCTCTCTCTCTCTCTCTCTCTCTCTCTCTCTCTCTCTCTCTCTCTCTCTCTCTCTCTCTCTCCCCCTTTCTTCCTGGCCCTGACCTTAGATTTCTGATAGTAACTTTTTTTCAATACTTACTTTTATTGATGTATGTGCACAGTGTTTATGTGTATGTACCACATGTGTGTAGGTGCCCCTGGAGACCAGAAAAGGGCAGCTGAAGAGATAGGATTGCTTTTGTTGGTGCTAGGAATCAAACTGGAGACTTTTAGAAGAACAAAATATGTGCCTTTAAGAGTTAAACCATGTCTCTTGCCCTCTAACAGTAATTAAGTAAAACTACTCAGATTTAAAGTAAAACTATTGTTGTGTGTACCAAGAACAAACTGGGAGTTGAAGTGGTGATGGCAGAAAGAAATCTGGTATCTGTCTCACCAGCAAAGCTTTCCCATGCCTGCCATGTGGCATTAAGCACCATACTGCCACGTGGCTTTTTTTTCTGTCCATCATTTTAATCTACATTTAATAGTGTAAGAACTCAGGCAGTAAAAATTAGATGCACTGACTATAGTTACGATTTGGCATCTAAGGTATGGCTAGACACCCTTAAATACAAGCATCTGGCAATATTATAGCTACAGAAAATAAAGTGTTTGGAATATGAGCTTCTCTCCTCAAAAGTTTGAAAATGTCTAACACTCTGAAGTTGGTTGAGGTTCAACTATGGTAGCTCCCTCTGGTGGCTAGTCCCTGCTGGCTGTCATGGTCCGCTGTGGAAGTGCCCCCTGGTGGCTAGTGGATATGAACTTGGTGTTGTTTCACATATACTCTGTTAACACACAGGTATTCCAGTTTGACTTTCAGTTTCTCAAAAAGGAGGGTCAGTGTGGCTGGGACATGAATTGCAGTTCTTACATACAGCCAGTGACTTCAGCCCCTCCTTCCCTCTCCAGGTGACTCACTCATGACCCAATTAAATGCCTGAAGGGCAGACATTATCAATCCCCGACATTCATTAAATCAGCAAATACTTGCTGAGTACTTTAGTATTTACCAAGAGCTGGGTTTTATTATGAAGGAGATAAAAGTAAATAAAACCTGTTTTCGTGTCCTTGACCAAAGAGCTATGGGAAGAGCACAATGTCCTGTGGCTGTCTGTAATTATTAGGTTGTTGATTAGACTTGATAGTGTGGCCTTTCTTACACTATTGACCAGGAATGCTACCCCAGCCTTTCCTTGACCTACTCCCTTCGAAGGGTTAGGGTTAGTTGCCCTGCAATGCTCAAAAGAGCCTGAAAGAGTTTCCGTCTCTGTCTCTCTATGTGTGTGCGTCTCTCTGTCTCTGTGTCCCTGTCTCTCTCTATCTGTCTGTCTGTCTCTTTCTCTCTCTCTCTCTCTCTCTCTCTCTCTCTCTCTCTCTCTGTCTCTCTCTCAGTCTCTTCCTCCTTCCTTTCCCTCTTGCTCTGTTTCTATTTTGCTGTAGGATAAGGCCAAAGAACTCTCTAGAAACACTGAAACTCCCTAAACTACAAGGTAACAAAGTAACTGCTTACAGAGTAGTAGAAGCAGAATTTGTGGTGTAAAACATCTGTATAACTAATAATACCAGTCATTGATTTTAAGAAATACAGAGTAGGGATGGGAATGTGGAGCTCAGTAGTGCCATGTAGAAATGAGCTGTGCTGGCCCGTGTGTGTGCGTGCGTGTGTGTGTGCGTGTGTGTGTGTGTGCGTGTGCGTGTGTGTGTGTGTGTTTCCAGTGCCGAGCAGGTAAGGGACAAGGACCCCTCCGACTCACCGGCCAGCCATCTAGCATACTTGGTGAGCCCAGATGAACAAGAGACCTTGTTTCAAAAAAATAAGGTGGTTAGCACCTGGGGAGGAACAGTCCCCAAGGTCTTCCCTCTCTCTACATGGATGCATCTGTGTGTGCAACACACATACACACAGTACAAAACAGGTAACACAGTTGGTTATATTCATTTCGTTGTGACACTGATTGATTGACTCCTGGCATTAGTGTGTCTTTCTACTCAGCAATGCCCCTATGATGTAAAAAGGCCAATGTCCCTTCCACTTAGGAGTTAAGACATAGTAACCAGAACAATGGAAAGAAAACTAGGTTTGTGGGGATGCTAAGTGTCATGGAAGTAAAAGAAAGTGTGTGTCAACAAGAGGAATGGTAGTGACATCTGCTGGCATGGATTAGACTGAAGTTAACATGCCCACCACAACTAGATTAAGTGGCTTTTTTGTTTTGTTTTTATTTTTAAGAAAGGTTTTCTCTGAGTAGCTATGGCTGTCCTGGGCCCCAAACTCACAGAGATCCTCCTGCCTTTGCCTCCACAGAGCTGGGATTAAAGGTGTGTGCCACCACCACCCCACTGTGTTTACTTTTTTAGCTAACATACAAAATAATAGATTTCATTTTGACTGTTTGTTTGTCACGTGTGTCTGAAAGGCCAAAGGGAAGAAGGGCTTCTTCCATAGTCACAGCTCTTCTTATTGTGCTGGGCCATCTGCTCCCCAGAGAAGAGCCATCCCCAAAGATTGGCCTTCCAGGAAACACAGGAGGACGGGCAGAAGCCTGTAAGTTCCTATAAAGGAAGACTGGGGAAATAGACACCGACGCTTCATGTAATTCAGTTGGACTTAGCAACTTGGAGATAATCAGTGCCTGTGGGGAGAGAGATACTTAATGTTGGGATGACAGGAGCAGGTCGCAAAGTCCGAGGGGTGATGGGACAGTAACTCTTCCAGAAGCGTGCTGTGCAGAGAAGAGAAGGGAGTGCTGGGAAGGAGTTGTTGGTTGCTGAAGGTGCAGTCCTCAAACACAGAGTGTTTGCCAACTATGGGTTCAATCCCCAGCACCACACAGGCAGATACACTGGTGTGTTGCTAATTCCAGCATGTTCTAGTTTCCTTCCTATTGCTACGATATGGGGGAAAGGACTTATTTGGCTTATACTTCCGGGTCACAGTCCATCACTGAGAGAACTCAGGACAGGAACTCAAGGCCCTATCTTACTTTATATTTTTTGTTTTATTTATTTTTACACGGATGAGCACTTTGTCTGCATTTATGTCTGTGTACCATGTGTATTCCTGGTAAATCCCCTGGGTCTGGAATTACAGATTGTAGTGAGCCTCCTTGTGGGTACTGGGAATCAAACCTATCTCGAGAAGAACAGCCAGTGCTCTTAACCCCTGAGCCATCTCCCCAGCCCCTCATTTTATAGTCTCGGTGTAGCTCAGGCTGGCCTGTGTAGCCAAGAGCTTCAGTTCCCTGATGTCCACCTCTCAAATGCTGTGTCCTAGTTACCTTCAGCTGTCAACCTGACATAGTTAGAGTCATCTGAGAAAGGAGTCTCAATTAAGGGACAGCTCAGATCAGACTGGCCTGTGACCATGTCTGTGAGGGACACAATTGATGACTGATGTGGGAGCGTCCAGGCTGTATAAGAAAGCTAGGTGAGCATGAACCCGGCAGCAAGTCAGCAAGCAGTGTTCCATAGCTCTCGCCTTGAGTTCTCTGCACTTACTTTGACAGCACAGATACTAAAATTGGAATAAATAAGGGCAGATTAGCATGCTCCTGTGCAAGAATGACATGCAAACTCATGAAGCGGGTCTTTTTTTTTTTCCCTAGGCAGGGTTTCTCTGTGTAGCCCTGGCAGTCCTGGACTCACTTTGTACACCAGGCTGGTCTCAAACTCACAGAGAACTGCCTGCCTCTGCCTCCCTGAGTGCTAGGATTTCAAGCATGCACCACTGTGCCTAACTTAAGACAAGGTCTTAAAAGGCCTGTTATTCTTCTTTAGATTTAGAGACAGGGTCCAATGTATTCCAGCCTGGTATGCAATTACGTACTCCTGATCTTCCTGCTTATGCACACCAAATGCAGAGTAATAAATCTTTTTCAAAGTTTATTTTAGGACCTTTTAAGCAGCTTAGGTCTCATATATTCTCAAGGAAAGATTGTTTTCCTTCTTTGAAACCAGAAGAGGAAGAGTCCTTTTCTACTTGATAACTGAAAGGGGGCTTCTATTATTTATGAATTTTTTTGTCATTGGCAGGCTGCACCTTAAGTGGCCAGGAGGTAAGATTCACTGTCCACTATGAGCATGGGTTCACTATCTCCAGAGACAGTGGAGGCTCCAGCAGCGTATTGTACCGCTACCCCTTCGAACGGCTGAAGATGTCTGCTGATGATGGCATCAGAAATCTCTATTTGGATTTTGGTGGTCCTGAGGGGGAACTGGTGAGCATTTCTGAAAACCGTGGGCATGACGACATGCATGTGTCTACACAGCCTCTGTCTTTCACCTTGCTCCTGAGTTGTTTGCTTGCTTTCCTTTATGGTGCTGGGCCAGTGCTTTACCACTGAGCTACATCCCTGGCCCTCTTACTCACTGCTTTTTATCTCCTGTGTAGGAAATTATGACCTAACATTTGACATCCCATTAGAGCTTGGAAATTGTTCATTAGTATTCAGGATGACACTGATATTGGGTTGTTGTTTTCTTTTCCCCACATTAGGAAACCATTCTCTTTTAAAGTTTTGTCTGAGAACTGGGGAGATAGTAAAGTGTTTGTTCCATATGTATGAGGAACCTGAGTTCAGTCTCCCAGAATATCTACATTTTAAAAGCTGGTTGTAGGGCTGGAGAGATGGCTCAGCAGTTAAAAGCACTGCCTGCTCTTCCAGAGGTCCTGAGTTCAATTTCCAGCAACCACATGGTGGCTCATAGCCACCTACACTGGAATCTGATACCCTCATCTGACATGCAGGTGTTTGGAGATGGACCACTCATATACATAAAATAAATAAGTAGATCTTTCTCTTTAAAAAGCTGGATGTGTAGCACATGTGTGTAATCTCCAGCATTAGGGAGCCTGTTGGCCAACCACCCTAACTTATGTGACAAGTTCAAGGCCAGTGAGAGACCCTGTCTCAAAAAAGGCATGGGAAGAGCACTGTTAAGTCAGAGGAGATCCTGGCACTGGTCTTTAATGGCCCCAAAGTAGTAAGGACAGGTTGCTTCCAGCTCAAGCTTAACATTGGCCTTCCAGCACACCCTGAGCAAGAAAAGGCATTGCTGCCAAACCTCATGACCTATGATGGATCCCCAGGGTCCACATGGTAGGAGAGAACCAAATTCCATAAACTGCTTTTGTTGACACATGTGCTGTGGTACTCTTGAGCTAATATAAACACACACACTAATAAATGGAATTTAAACATGAGCATGTAGCTCGGCTAGTGGAGTGCTTGCCTAGCGTGCACAAAACCCTGTGTTTGACCCCTGCACCACATGCTGCATCCCTATAATCTCAACACTTGGCGATCTGGGCAGGCACATCAGGATTTCAAGGTTATCCACAGCTATGAATAAGTTCAAGACTCCACTGGGCTACATGAACTGCCTTAAAAAAAAAGTGGGCCATCTTATCTAAATTTATTTAATAAAGTATGTGTAGGGCTGGAGAGATGGCTCAGCAGTTAAGAGCAGTGGCTGATTTTCCAAAGAACCCTGGTTCAACTCCCAGCACGTACATGGCAGCTCACAACTATATCTCAAGTTCCAGTGGATCCAACTCCTTCACACAGACATACATGTAGGACACACACCAAATACATATAAAAATAAGGAAGGAAGGAGTGTGTATATTACAGTGATAATCTATGTCCTTTCTCCACAGACTATGGACCTGCATTCTTGTCCAAAGCCAATTGTATTTGTGTTGCACACATTCTTATCCGCCAAAGTCACTCGCATGGGATTGCTTGTATGAGCAGCAAGAGTCAGGGAAGAGCTTGGACTGTCACAAGAAGTATTTCCACCTCAAAAAAATGAAAAATTTAAAAAGCAACAACAACAAAGAAGCACAAAAAGAAGCCCTTGCTCTCCGCCATCACAGTGCCTTCCCAAGGACCTGCAGACCTCTGCTGGACCACAACAGGGTTTAAGGAAGGGCTGACCTTTCCCACACAGCCTTGGTCAGAAATTCTAGAACTGTAATAAGCTCCAAATCAAAGCTGTCGACTTATCTTCTCCATAATGTGATCTCTTAAGAATTATGTTTGTTTTTCCTGCTATGAAGGCTGATGCTTTGAGGTTCTCCTTTTCTTCCTGGCCTTGGCCTTGAGCTCTCACTAGGGTAACTGTCGCTCCCTAGGTGCTAGTGTGCAGCAGCCGTCGCTCAGGCATATCCCATTAGGTTGGTTACACCACAGTGTTACTGTCATTACCTTGGAAATGTTTGAGCATCGTCCCCAAAGGTCCTTGCACCCACCCTGACTCCGCTGGCCCCAGCCTGCCCCATACTCCACTCTAACGCCAGCTCTGCCACTCATAAGCGCTGCCTTTAGGACTCAACCTGCAACATCTGATTGCTTTTGCCTTCAATCCCCATTTTTTGTGAGTCCAAGTTGAAAAGCAAGTTGGGCTGGGCAGTGGTGGTGCATGCTTTTAATCCCAGCACTCAGAGACAGAGGCAGGTGGATCTCTGTGAGTTTGAGGCCAGCCTGGTCTACAGAGTGATTCTAGGGAGCCAGGGCTACACAGAGAGAAAACTCTGTCTTGAAAAACTAAAAGAAAGAAAGAAAGAAAAGCACGTTGGAAACCACTGTTCTGAAAGGGGGGTTTTGCTTCCTTTAGTTTCTATTGAGTTTATATTTGGTAGGAGCCAGGGGATGATCTATGGTTTATTTGGAAAGATCCTCATTTTCAGCAAAGCCATTTCTTATTGCTTACCAAATGTGCCTTTGGTTAGGTTCAGTGCAGCTTTGTTAGTGACTGTTCAGATGACGGGATCTCACTGCCATTCCAGGGCTACCATCTAGTTTTGAGGTCAGTTCCTTAATAGCATCTTTCAGGGGTGGCTTTGTGGGTCAAGTTAGGTTTGCAGCACAGACATCATATGGAGTGGCACAGGGCCCTGTGAGGCCAAGAAAGACCCTGGCACTGATCTTTTGTGGCCCCAAAGTAGTAAGAGCAAGTTGCCTTCAGCCCAGGGTTAACACTGGCTTTCCAGTACACCCTCAGTGAGCAGCTGATGAGAGAGACAGCAGTTTTCACCTGCGTTTGTCCAGCATGGCCAACTGTCACCATGACTCAGCTGGAAGATCATCCTCAGCTTGCTTGTCCTGGTTTGGAAGGAAATAGGTGTGTCGAGAAACATTTGAAACTCTATATATAAAATACCCAGATTAGCACAGCCCTCGAATCTGAAACAAAAGGAAACAACTTACAGTTTTCTGTGCTCTCTGAAAACATGTCTAGAAATAGCTCTCATTTTCTAGATTTCTCTGGAGTGCTATGCAAGGATGTACGGCTTCAAATAGGGTGGGGTGGGGGGAAAGGAAAGAAAAAGGAGCTGTTAATGCAGAACCTGAGCTGTGGGGTTTGAGAGCCTTGACTGACAGATTAGCCAGAGGAAAGAAGAGATGCCCAAGCCAGGGTGTGACCACTGTCCTCACTGTCCATGAGTCAGGCCTCCTGCTCTGCACTCAGACTAACAGAATACAGAGCCTAGAGAGCAATGCATCAGATAGGTGTTGGAACACCAAAACTGAATGTTCGATCCACTTAAGACTGTAAATTAAAATTTAAAGAACAACTTTTAAGAACTTTAAACAAATTTTAAATTTTTTAAAAGTCACAACCTCAAGATTGGTTCCATCCATGGTACTTCATCAATTCAAAGAAAAAACATATGTCTAGCTCCAAGTACAGAAAACACAACTACAGCAAGAAACCTCAGGCAAAGAGCTTGGCCGCTCTTGTTACTCTGAGCAACAAACGGCTCGGGGCTTCAGTTGTAGACTTGAAGTCGGCTGTGTTGGTGTGAAAGGCCAACCCACCAGGAAGATTGACAGGAGCGCCTGCCCCCCTGTTCCTTACGAGAACTGTAGCAGGTATGATGCCTGGCAGGTAAGGTATGCATCTGGTTTGGCTGAGGACTGTGGCCCTTAGGGTTTTTAAATGCTGTCATTTGGGTGGTCTTATGGTGATTTATTTGTCAATAGCAGCCCCAAGAGCAAGGGTCCTAAGCTGCTTCTTTCAGAATCTGTAGCAGCCCCCCAGGCATGTGATCAATTAAGTGTGTGGAATTTTCAAACCACAAATGGAATGCTTTTTGTGAGTTTGGGACACCTTGATACACACCCATATTATCAATTTTGTACTCTAATGCCAAAATATAGCAAAATATTTCAAATACTAACTAAAAATGTACATCTTCCATAATTCACCTCTTTTATGGAATCAGCTAAATTTTCTTTTTCATTTTGAACATTGTTGGAGATGTTATGGGCTCCTCAGTAAGAAGTGGACAGGAATAGCCCCCTGTTCAGATGGACCACTTCCTAGGCATCTTTGAGTTCCACACAGTCCCAGGCCAACCCTGCATATGAGAAACCACCTCCCCATAAGAAAGAGGACTAACAGAAGCTCATGTTATCAACAAGCCTTGTCTAGAAATTGGTATCAAATATTTTATATAAAGAAATGCTCATGTGTGTATATGCTGTATTTATTAATAATTAAAACTAGAGTCACTGATTTGTAGACAGTTTCGGGTTAAATATTGGGACATGTATGGGCGACCAGAAATGTTACTTTAAATGCCATCTGCCTCGTTTGAAGCCATGTTTAGCACTTTTTTGACTAGGGTAAGTCTGATAGTGCCTGGTGGGGTTTTTGTTTTTTTGTTTTTGTCTGAACTCTCAAAGTTTGTTACTGGAAATTATTTGGATGGTAAGAGAGATTGAATTATTTATTTTTTTATATGCAGAAAAATCTCTCTAACCAACAAATAGCTAACATTGTTACTGGTTTATTTGTTTTCCTAACTTATTCTCCTGAACAGAATGGTAGCAAAGCTTTGTTCAGCTGAATAAATGCACTTAGCTGATGAACCAAAATTTATTATTTCAAAATAAGAAATTATCTGTTATCACCAAAAAAAAAAAAAAAAAAAAAAAAAAAGGCAATGTAAGCAATGTGGAATCTGAACACAATTACCCCAACTCCCATAAAAACGGTTCTACTATGAGTGGTTTTAATGAACAAAAATAGGGGAGGGGACTGCTGATGTCTTATAATTTTATAAGAAACTCAAAGTCTTCTTTAATTTAAATGCCTCTGGATTTGTTTGTTTTCAAAACCAGGGAAGATGCTGCCCATGTGTGTTAATGCAAATCACCCTGCAAGCTTCTATGCAACTTGTATTAAAAGCCCTACCTGCTTTTGAAGTGTTCAGGGAAGAGCAGTAGACTCCAGAACTGTCTCTGTTCTTTTGTATTGTGTCTTGGACACCTACCTGGATTGTATTTTACTCTTCGTTGGTTCAAGCTATTGATTGTACATCCAAGCAGTCTGCTTCCATTCCACGTGGCTGCTGGCAGCTCTAGGAGCCGAAATGAACTGGCTCCTTAGAAAGCTGGCCTCGACAGGCGTGGTGGTCCATACCTTTAATCCCAGCACTCGGGAAGCAGAGGCAGGCAGATCGCTGAGAGTTCAAGGCCAGCCTGGTCTACAAATTGAGTCCAGGACAGCCAAGGCTAACACAGAGAGACCCTGCCTCAAAAAACAAAAACAAAACAAAATAAAACAAAAGCTGGCCTCAGTGGTTAAGAGGGCTTGCTGCTTATTCATGGGACTGCAGTTCAGATTCAGTGGCCAAGGAAAGCGAGGGAGGGAGGGGGAAGGTCAAATGCCAGGTCACTTAGTTTTCCCCCCGCCCCTAGACAGAGTTTCTCTGCGTAGCCTTGGCTGTCCTGGAATCACTCTGTAGACCAGGCTGGTCTCGAACTCATAGAGATCCGCCTGCTTCTGCCTCCTGAATGCTGGAATTAAAGTCATGTGCCACCACTGCCCTGTGTTCACTTAGTTCTTAAAAGCACATTGCTTTGGACAGATTTTTAGTACGTAGCACTACAATGGTGTCTGTGTACTTGGGAAGCTAAGCCAGGTTTGCCAGGTACCAGGGATATACAGCAAGACTCAAAACATCAGCAATAAAATTCTAGAACTTGGGATCTGCAAACAAAAAATTCAAGATTAGTTGTATGGCCAATTCAAGACCAACTGGACTATATGTGATCCTATGTCAGAAAAATAGATAAATTTGAGGTTGTATAAACTTCATTCATTTTTACTACAGTCACACTATTTCAGGTGTTTGTTAGGCACTTGTTCCAGGTGGTGTTATATTCTACTGTGAGTTTAAGAATGTTTCCCTGGCATTACAGTTGTTTTGTGGCTTTTCCTCTGCTGAAGATGAAAGAAACTATACATTTTTCTATTGTCCCTTCTCTATGCCTTGTTTTTACTGCTTGGTAGTCTAGAATCAATTTGACTTTCTACATACACTCCTTAAAAGCTGATATCAAGCCAGGAGTGATGGCACACGCCTTTAATCTCAGCACTAGGAAGGCAGAGGCAGGTGGATCTCTGTGAGTTTGAGGCCAGCCTGGTCTACAAAGTGAGTCCAGGACAGTCAAGGCTGCACAGAGAGACCCTGTCTTGGGGGGGGGGAGGAGCTGATAGTAGTCCACCCTGAACTGCCTGTAAGTTCCTTCTTCCACTCTTTTAGGCATCTAGATGTTTACTAAGAGTGTAGTCATTGGTAGAAATCCTGCTGCATTTCAGGACCATGTGTATTACATACTTGTTCCATACTATAATGATGCAAGTGGGATTTATTGGCTGCCTAGTAATTGGCTTCCTAAGTAGCTGATCTGAAACCTGTTCTCTTTAAAAAATGAGATAGCCTGGAGGTTAGCTCAGGAGCAGAGTATGTGCAAGGCCTTGGAATCCTCTGGAACACCACTAAAACCAAACAGAAACCCATGTCTAGCTGGTCAGCGACACAAGATTATCAAAGGTGAGAATTTCAGGCTGAGGTTTGGAAACAGATAGCCACAAAGAGCACATTACTTATTGTCCTGGCTCCAGCACTGACCGGGTCCACTAGGTGGCAGGGGAGGTTGTTTATTAACTCAGAAAACACGTGTTCTGGCCAGGCAGTGCTGGTGTATACCTTCAATTCCAGCACTTGGGAGGCAGAAGCAGGCAGATCTCTAAATCAGAAGCCAGACCAATCTAC
The DNA here is from genome assembly GCF_903995435.1 of Acomys russatus. Classification (NCBI taxonomy): domain Eukaryota; kingdom Metazoa; phylum Chordata; class Mammalia; order Rodentia; family Muridae; genus Acomys; species Acomys russatus. The sequence continues at coordinate 31,634,797 of NC_067162.1, forward strand.
AGCATTCCAGGACAGCCAAGGCTACACAGAAACCCTGTCTTAAAACAAAAAAACAAAAAAAGGAGCTCTTTCTTCTTAACGGTAGGCACTGACATCGACTCGAGGGCCTCGGCATGCTAAACACATACATTCATATATTCCCGCTGCTTTCATTTCAGACTAAAAACCTGGGGTTTTCTTCTTGGTTTTTAGGCATACTCTTTTGGTTTTTTGAGACAAGGATTCTCTGTGTATCCTTCGCTGTCCTGAACTCACTTTATAGACCAGGCTGGCCTCCCCAGCTAGACATACTGTTATACAACCTAGGCCGGCCTCAAATGGCTGACCCTCCTGCCTCCAGCTAAGTGCCGAGGATCATAGCTGTGCACCAACTTCAAAATGTAAAGTTGAGTTTAATTTCTTGCCACCTCTATTTTTCCATCCCACTTTGGGTGACTGGATAAAAGCATTTTCTAAGGCTTACTTATGTTTATTTTCTGTATATGAATATTTGCCAACATATGTATCATATGCACACCTGGTGCCTGACAAAGCCAGAAGAGGACATCAGATCCCTTGGAACTGAAGTCAGAGAGGGTTATAATACACCATGTTAGGGACAGGTTGTGGTGGTGCACACCTTTAATGCTATCACTCAGAAGGCAGAGGCAGGTGGATCTCTGATTTTGAGGCCAGCCTGGTCTACAGAGTAAGTCTAGGACAGCCAAGGCTACACAGAGAAACCCTGTCTCAAAAAACAAGACCAAAAAACAATCACAAAGTCGGGCTTGAGTTCAAGGCCAGCCTGGCCTATAAGCCAAGGCAGTAATACAGAAAAACCCTTTGAGGGTGGGGATGGGGCACATTGTAATAGATATTTCATTCCTTCTTTATAACATTGGGAATCCTGGTTGGACTTCAAAGCTCTTGAGTTCTCTGCACTTTTCTCAGCCTTGCACTGACTTTACCTCCATGCCATTAACATGACAGTGTTCATCCCAGTCACAGCTATGCTCTCAGGGCCCAGTGACTCTGCCCATCCTTCTGAAACAATGAAGGCTGTAGATACGCAAAAGGTCCGTGAGGCTAATTCATGGTTTATCCCTATATTTCTTTCAATAAGCATTTTGGAATATAAGCCTCTGCATCAAGCTTGCTGAAGGATCAAAAAGGAACTTCATGGGCCTGCAAGCTGCCTCAGCAGGTAAAGGCATTTGTTATTGGGCTGACAACCTGAACTCAGTGCCCAAGTACATATGGTAGGAGAGACCTGACTCCCAAAAGTTGCCCTCTAACCTCTCATGCTAGAGCGTCCACCCACAATAAATTAAATGCATGTGGTAGGGAAACACTTCTTGGACTCAATTAACTTACAGTCCTTTGTTGCCCATCATCTCTTTATTAGCTACTTTGCTTTTCTTTTATGTATGTAGGTGTTTTACCTGAAGGTATGTGTACTGCATTTGTGCAATGCTTGCAGAGACCAAAAGAAAGAACCAGATCCCTGAAACAGGAGTTACAGATGGTTGTGGGCTGCCATGTGGGTGCTGGAAACAGGACCCAGGTCCTCCGAAAAAGCAGACGGTGCTCTTATTTGCTTATTTTCAGCAGCCACTTAGTATGTTTTCCCAGAATCCATTATTGTATTTACCTTGATCTAGCAAACTGATTGTTTGAAGGCATGATCGGGCTCTGACCAGGTTACATGGAAAGATCAGCCAAGCGTGTTTAAGGAAGCCAGAGTTTTCATCATGCTTTTTTGTTTTGTTTTGTTTTTTGTTGTTGTTTTGTTTTGTTTTTGGTTTTTTGGTTTTTTGGTTTTGTTTTTCAAGACAAGGTTTCTCTGTGTATCCTTGGCTGACCTGGAATCACTCTATAGACCAGGCTGGCCTCATACTCACAGAGATCCACCTGCCTCTGCCTCCCCAGTGCTGGGATTAGCACCACCATGCCTGGCACATCTTAGTTTCTAAAGGTCCCTATGGACATCATAGCTGAACTGTTTCTCCATTAATAAGCAACAAAATTGTATTAAAAATTAGCAAGATTACAGAGCTGAAGAGATGGCTCAGCAGTTAGAGCACTTGGCTCCTTTTCCAGAGGTCCTGAGTTCAATCCCAGCCATCTATAATAGTAGTCCCATGAGATCCAATGCCCTTTTCTGGTGTGCAGATGTACATGCTGACCAAATGCCCAGGCTGGCCTTGAACTCACAAAGATCTGCCTGCCACTGCCTCCCAAGTGATGAGATTACAGGCCTGCGCCACCACGCCCAGCTCTTTCGCTAATTTTTCAAGTGTACTAGAGTCACACAGGAAAATCAGATCATGCCTTCAGTGTCTTGCTCTTTAAACCTGCCCTCTGACAACCAAAACCAGCACATGATATTGCTGCACGTGCAGTCCTTCAGGAAGGAAGAAATGCTTTTTTTCTGCCTCATCCTGTTAAAGAGTGGACATTTGTTCAATCTTCTTGCTGATGCTTTCGGAATTAGTAGGACTGGGGAGAGAAGAGTTCAGGTTTGCACAATCATAGTCTCCGAGATCCTCAATTACATCATATCCTAGGCATTGGGTTCAGGCCTTCTCCTTCAGAATGGGATGCTAGTGTTAGGATCACAGCCTGTTGGGTGAGTTCAGCATGAGACCTCAGTGCCCAAACAGTCTCTTTCCTCTTTGGTGCCAGCTCTAAAGTCTAACAGAGTATAACCTATTATTTCTCCTATGCACACTCTGATAATGCCCACGTGTGTATATTACTTCCCACACTACTCATTTTTGTTGAGTGTAAAGACTTGAAAAGCTAACTTAAGGGTGGCTGGTGTTGTAGCTCAGTTGAAAGAATACTTGCCTTGAATACTGGAAGTCCTGCGTTCTATCCACAGCACCATATAAAACCAGGTGTGGCGGCCACATCTGTAAACCCAGCACTCATTTGGAAGGTGGGCAGTAGGAAGTTATCAGCAGTTACATAGTGAATGCCAAGCCAGTCTAGGTATATGAAACTGAAAAAACAACAACTACCAATTGGTTGTTTGGGTTTTTTTTTTTTTTTTTAATCCTTTATTTAAATAAGACCTCTATTCAAGGCTTATTTAAATTGTTTCAAGTTTTCTGGCTACCAAATCAAAGACCCATTACATAAAACAGAACAATATGTGTTCTTAATTTTTACAAAAGCTTTATGTATACGCAATTAATATAGATGCTTAGACAACGCTTCCCTTGGGTTGCACATCAACATATAGCATTGTATATTACAATGAAAAATTGTAACTTAAGGGTATTATATATATATATAAGTATATATGCCTTTGTAACCTTTATATTGTAAATAAAAAATTGCTTTTAGACATTGTCTCTTGGTTTTTTTAAAATATGGACATAGTTTCAGACTTACAGGAAAGTTTCAAAAAAATTAGAGAAATGATATGGTGGCTGTAATCCCAACACTTGGGAGGGTGAGGCTAGAGAGCTGTTGAAAGTTTGAGGCCAGCCTCAGCCAGTGTGACCTGCCTAATAATAGATCTCCCCTTCCAACACCTTTCCTAATTATTAGCATTTTCTACATTGCCTTGATGTGTCTGTTTTGGCAGACACTCTGTTGCCCTTAAATTCCCTCAGGAGTGTCTGTCTTGCAATACAAGGCACTTTGGGTGGACACCGTCTGGCCCTCCTTGTTAGGAAACCAACATGGGCACAAAACTAACACCCTTACCCAGCCCATGCAGATGGTGCCGTGTGGTGCCTTCGGTTGTCAGGCCTCATCAGTCTTCATCTTGGACAGTTCCTCAGTCGCTCCCTAATCATAGCAGGGACCTTCAATGCTGACTTGAGTTCAGTCCCTGGAATCCCACATGACAGAAAGAATGACTCCCAGAAGTTGTACACACATGCACACACCCACACCCCACAAGAAATGCTTTGAAAAAAAATTAAAATCCCATTGGTAGTGGTAGTTGGAGGCAGAAACAGGTAGATCTCTTGAGTTTGAGGCCAACCTGGTCTACTGAGTGAGTTCCAGGACAGCCAGGGCTACACAGAGAAACCCTGTCTTGGAGGGGTGGGGGTGGAAAGAAAAGGTAGCTTTCACAGGTATGCCTAGCCATTTGGGTTTTAGTTAATTCCAGATGTAGTCACATTGACAAGAGTAGCCACCAGATTTGCTTACTATAATTAGTACTTCAGCCAATGAAGCCACTACTCCACTGTCCACTCCACACTCAACCAGGACACCACAGATGCCTCTTGGAATCTGAAGTTTCAGAAGCAGGGGCACAGTTGGTGAAGAAGTGCATTGCTTTTTGGGGGAGGGGAGGGGTTTAGTTACAGATGGTTGGGAGCCACCATGTAGGTACTGGCTATAAACCCAGGTCCTCAGTAAGAGCAGTACATGCCTGAAACTGTTGAGCCATCTCTCCAACCCAGCAACCCCACTCTTGAAACTAGTTTTGGAGCCAGGCATGATGATGTACACCTTTAATCCTAGCATTTAGGAGGCAGAAGTAGGGTCTCTGAGTTTGAGGCCAGCCTGGTCTACATGGCGACTTTCATGCATGCTAGGGCTGTGCAGTGAGACCCTGTCTTTAAAAAGTAATGGTAAAAGCCAGGTGATGGTGGCACAACCCTTTAATCCCAGCACTAGGGAGGCAGAGGCAGGTAGATCTCTCTGAGTTCAAGGCCAGCCTGGTCTACAAAGAGTCCAGGATAGCCAAGGCTACACAGAGAAACTCTCTCTCTCAAAAAAAAAAAAAAAAAAAAAAAAAAATCAATAGCAAGCACTCAACAGATAAAATTCTCAATAAGTAAAGCTATATGATTAAAAGCATTTCATCCTCATTAACCTGGGTTTGGTCCCTTTCCTGTTCTTCACTTAACCTGTTGCGTGTTGTTTTTGTACAGTGCTGGAAGTCAGCCTGAGGCCTCACCAGTGTTAGGCAAGCTCTCCCACTGCCCCACATACTCAGCTGTTCTGTTGGGTTTTGTTTTGTTTGGTTTTGTTTTGGTTTTGAGACAAGATCTTTGGGGATCAGGTTGACCTCAAACTCGTGGTGGTGATTCTACTGTCTCTGGTGTTACAAGCAAAAGCCTAAGATGTCCCTTAACAAGTGTTAAGAGCACATGTGCCAGTATGAACCCTGGGACACTGCTGTTTACATCCTCTGATTTTAGTTGGTTTTATTGGCTAACTGAGGAGGCTCTCTGGTCCAAGCTTGGGTTTACAATAAAAGCCGTGTTTTTAGAACGAGCAGAACCCAATCTAGGACAGAAAGCTGTGAGGAAAAGGAAGAGATTGGAATTAACTGTGCATTTACAAGTCAATCCTGTTCTACTGAAAGTGTGGGGGCTGATGGGGCTGGAGAGATGGCTCAGAGGTTAAGAGCACTGGCTGCTCTTCCAAAGGTCCTGAGTTCAATTCCCAGCAACTACATGGTGGCTCATAACCATCTATAATGAGATCTGGTGCCCTCTTCTGGCTTGCAGGTGCTACATGCAGGCAGAGCACTGTATACATAATAAAAACTCAGAGAGAGAGAGAGAGAAAACACGTGGGGGCTAAGAATCAAATATCTGCTATAGTAAGAAAGAATGTGAAGTTATCAAGTCTAAACATGTCATGTGGGCCAGCCCCCCAAAACATAAGCTTTTTTTTTTTTTTTTTTTTTTTTTTTTTTTTTTTTAATGAGTGCTTTTATCTGCAGAAGAGGGCATCAGATCACATTGTAGATGGTTTTGAGTCACCATGTGGTTGCTGGGAATTGAACTCAGGACCTCTAGAAGAGCAGGTGGCACTCTTAACCACTGAGCCATCTCTCCAGCCCCCAAAACAAACTTAGCACCTCTCGCTCTTTCTTCCCCCTGGGACTTCCCACTCCAGCATGAACTCCATAACACAGTGTGTCTCCCTGGCTGAGTTCAGGCTGTCACCTGGGAGCCTGGTGAGATGAAAGCCCTGTCCCTCGGAATGGAGTTTTCTCGGAACATGCCAAAGGTGAGGTGGGAAGCAGTCTCTAAAAGCAAAGCAAGTCACCAGAGAATAGTGGCTTGGCCAAACCAAAAGAAGGCAGACAGCAGGCCAGGCATGATGGCTGGTACATACCTTTAATCCCAACACTGGGTAAGGTGGAGGCAGGCAGATCTTTGTGAGTTCAAGGCCAGCCTGTTCTACATAGTGAGTTTCAGATCCATCTGCCAGAGCTACATAGTGAGACCTTGTTTCAAAAACACACACTCATACAAACAGTCTGTGGTATTTCCTTGCAGTAGCTTTAGCTATAACACTGCCTCTTTCTAATTATACAGGGACTTTAATTTTTTACTTGTTTTTTCAACTCCTGCAGACCACCTGATGTATTGGGGTATTGCTTCACCTCTCTCACAATCTCACCTCTCTCACTAACTATCACTTCATCCAGTAGATAGTGTCGTGAGCTTGACACCTGGTAACTGTCCTAAGAGCGAATAAAGTCCCACTCCACTCCCACTCCCAGCTCTGTGGCTAGCCAAGCCAAGTGTGGCTGCACTGCAGGCCTGTTAGATGAAGAGAGGAGGCTTCCAGTAAGGGAAGTGGCTATTGGAAAAGCCGGTTAATTGGAAGGATGGAAGGTTTTGGTCCAAACTCCCGTTTGCAGGGAAGTTTGTTTAGGACTGGTTTACATAGGCAGCCGGCAGGTGAATTTTTCACAGGGTGACCTTAATCCCAAAGTCACCAATTGCTTTTTCATTTCGGCAAATCTCCAAGGTAGAGGTTATTTTCTTTTGGTTCTTGTTGCTGGTTAATTTGCTCATGTGTGTTTTCTGGCAAGTTCCATGGTAGACAGGTCAGAAGGGGGCAGCTGCCCTGAGGCCCTTTTGCTGGTGACCAAACACAGAAAATGATACCCTACCTGGTTATTGTGGAAGGTGAGGGTCAGGTGAGGGTGGCCAGGGGATCCGATCGCCGCACTGTCTTCATCCTCAGCGCCTAGAAGAGCAGAGCGTTCAGGTGGAAGCTGAGAAGCCATGATGATACAAAACGCCTTCCTGTCATCAGACGCTTCAAGGCCTCCTCCTGTCCCAGAGTTCACATCCCCACTGCAGGGCCTGCCAGTCCCTTGACTTGGTGTGCAATGATTACCCCTTCCACCATCTCATCTCTATTGTGCTCCATGGCTGCCCGTGGCCTGCATGGCTGCCAGGAATTGCCATTCTGACGCTAATGACAGGTACCCTTTCTAGCACACTGCCGTGGCCACCCTGAGAGGAGAGCTGGGTCCAATCAAGCTGTGCATGGCATTGTGGTGCATTGATGTCTTGTCTAGGGAAGACCTTGACCCTTGGTCAGCCTGTGCTTGTGGTGGGGACCTTGAACCTATCTATGCTCTACACCTGGGTCTGTAGGTAGAGAATTGGGAATTTCCCCTGACACCTGTTCCCATAGTGACTGTCCAGGTGAACTACCCCATGCTCTCTCGTACCTCAACACTGACTGATGGATGACTCCATTCACTTCCCACTTTTGGGGGCTTGGCCACAGAGCCATTTCAGGTCACATCTGTCAACTGTCAACCTTTCCCTCAGGAGTCTTTTATTGCAGCCACCTGGACCCCCTTGCTTTGCCTGCAGCTGAGGACTGGGAAGCCAAGTCCAAAGCAAGCTGTGTACACATATAGAGAGTACCAATTGCCACGAGGCCTTCCCTTGGCTGCTCTCTTCAGGTCTTTGGCATGACTTTAAGCCACTCGCCCTATTACCTGTGGGAAACATTTCTGGCTGAAGTCATTGGTGCCTTCCTTGTCACCCTCTTCTTTCTTGGCCGCATCAGGTACTGTGGCCCCCACTCTATATCAAGTCTCTCCCATCCCCCATCTCTGTGTGTATGCATGGTACAGAGATTGCACCCATGGCCTCACATATGTGAAGCATGCATTCCACTGCTGAATACTCTCCAGTACTCTTTACTTTTTATTCTAAGATGATCTCTCTGGCTTGCCCAGGCTAGCCCAGTCTGACTTTGAACTTTCAGTCGGCCCCACAACCTTCCTGTGCGTTACTGCTTTTACCTGCTGAGCTATCTCGCTGGACCAGAAAGGTTAATATGTAAAAACTAGTACAAGTCCGCCATGGATGGCACAGACCTTTAATCCCAGCACTTGGGAGGCAGAGGTGGATCTCTTGAGTTTGAGGCCAGCCCGGGCTCAGTTCCAGGACAGCCAGGGCTACACAGAGAAACCCTGTCTGGAAAAAAAAAAAAAAAAAAAGCAAAAATAAAAACTATCACAAACTGGCTCGAGAGTCATTGTATCATAACAGTTAACAGGGATTGAACCCACCGTATGGTATTCACTGTGTATGCACTAGCTCATTTATTGCCCCCTAAAAGCCATACACGGGAAATACTAATTAACATAACCTATTTAATAGCGAGAAAACAGCTAGGGGTGTTAGATTTACTTTCCTGGTGATGTTAACTCAAGTGGGGTCCAGCATCTACTTGTTTGCCTTGCCCCACCCCTCACTCTCTCACAAGACCCGCCCTTACCCGGCCCTACCTGGGCCCTAACAGGCCCCGCACTCCGCCCAGGACTCAAAGCGTCATCCTCTGCTGGCCCCGCCCCTCCTCACGCCCGGATCCGACCAGGCCCCGCCCCCCTTTGGCCCCACCCCCCCACCCAGGTCTTACTAGGCTTCGGCCCCTCACCGGTATCCCGACAGGCTCCGCCCCCGACGGGCCCCGCCCCTCTCGGAAGAGAGATGCCTGCAGTTGCGGAGCATGGCCGCTGGGCGGCAGCCGCTTGGCTCGGGCTGGGCCTCTCTGGGCCGCGCTCCTCGTTCACCTTCGGACTCCGACTGCTAGCGGCAGCCCTGCCCGCGCCGAGAGCCGACCCGCTGGGCTCCCAGCGTCGGACCCTTCACCTCGGTTCCTCCGGGCCGGACCGAGGCCGCAAGCAGCACCGCGGGGTGTGGGGCGGACCCAGGAGATGAAATGACAACGTCAACCCTTCAGGTACTTGGGTGCGGCGCGCCCGCGGAGGCCGAAGGCGGCTGGGCCTGCGGGCCGCGGAGCTGGCGGGCGGCGGCCTCCTCCGAGCCCGGCCTGGGGGTCCGTGTCGGGCCGCCTCGTCTTACCCGTGCAGCAGCTTCTCCCGCGCTCGGAGCCCGAGGGCCGTCTCCACCGGGCCCCGGCACAGGCCAGGCCGCCGGGGCCCGAGCCCACTACGCGCAGCAGGGGCTGAACTGCCGCCTCGCAGCGGCGCCGCCTCCCCCCTGAGCGCGCCCGGGACCGGCAGGTCGTTCCGGGAGCGGCTCACTCGCTCCTGCCACGCGCCCGGGCAGCCCCAGGTCTCTCGGCCAGCCACCCTTCCTCGTTCATTCCCTAGATCGTGCAGGGTGATGCAGGAATGGCGCCGCCCGGCTGAAGGAAGGGCTCATTCTAGGGCTGTCAGAAATCGTAAACACGTTCAGGCCTCAGGCTTGGATTTAAACCCCAGCCAGCCCTGCCACTCACTAGCGTGTCTAGGATTTGCATCTTGGAACGTTGGAGCTCCTGCTCAGTACAATGGGCAGTGCCCTCGTTGACGGCCCAAGGCTGAATAATTCAGGGAAAGCATTTGTAACATATAGGTTCAGCATATCGTGTGCTCCGGAAGCCTTTGCAAATCAAGTCAGCACTTGGGCGGAACCAGGTAAGAATTCATGAAGGAAGGGACTTTAGCCAGAGCATCAGAATGAGTAGCATTCACATACCTGGTGGTGGTGGGATTCCTGCTCCAAGTGGCAATACAGGAGTGAGAATAAATTGGAGTGCGAGGTTTGGAATTAGCTGGAATCCAGAGCCGGAACCCGCCGTCCATTTGGTAGAAACGGAGCAGTTAATTACTAAGGGTTAAACCAACTTCAGCCCGGTCTCGCGTGCCTAGCTAATGCGAGACAAGGGTATTTTTTCTGGCTTTTTTGAAACAGTTTTGGGAAGATATGGTATTGGTGCTTTACCGTTCGCCCACTTACACTGTACCATTCAGTGCGTTTAGAGGTTGGCATCATCACCAAAGAAATTCTATGCCTTTAGGCATTGTTCCTCAGCCTTCTGTCCCATGTAGCATATGCTGTCTGTAGAGTTGCCTATTCCAGACACTTTATTTATATGTTATTACTATGTATATCTGTATATGTATGGTGTGTGTGTGTGTGTGTGAGTATGCCAGTGCCGGCATACTCCCGTTCCACTGCCTGTGTGGGAAGTTCAGAGGAAAACTTTCAGGACCCCGTTCTCTCCTGGATGCTGAACTCAGGTTGTCAGGCTTGGGGAGCAAGCAGATTTTTATTTTCCTGGAATTTCCTTTAGTCTTTGACATTTCATACATGTAAACAATGCATCTTGGTCCTGTGCACTTCTAACTCCCACCAGGAGCCCCCTCCCCAACTCCTTCCCCACTCCCCTCAGCCACTGCCAACACATTATCTCCGAACTCCTGTATTCTCTCCTCTCCTTTATCAATAACCCACTGAGTCAGTGCTTTTTTTTTTTTCCCCCTCGAGACAGTTTCTGTGTAGCCTTGGCTGTCCTGGACTCCCTTTGTAGACCAGGCTGCCCTCGAACTCACAGCAATCCAGCCGCCTCATGCCTCCCCGAGTGCTGCGATGACAGGTGTGCTCCTTAAATGCTGGTTGGTCTTGGTGAGTTCATCTTGCGCAGTTAAGCACAGCTGCGGTGGCTGTGTTAGCCCAACAACAGCGTTTCACAGCACTCCTGCATCTGGATCTTTCTTTCCTCCCCTCTTCCAAGTTTGTTCCTTGGTCTTTGGGGACATGGATTGATACGGATGTCCCACTTAGGGCCAAGCCCTCAGTAGACACTTATTTTCAGTTAGGAGTGACTGCATTTACTGCTAGCCACTGAGAAGAGAGAGAAGCGTCCCTGGCCTAGGCTATATGTGTGGATAGAAGCCTAAGTATTTAGAAGACAGCTCAGCAACAGCCATCTAACAAAACAACAGAAGTGGGCTCTTCCTTAGGGCCTGGGATCCCCAAACCCTGAGTTTCTGACCAAGTTCACAGTACCAGGTCTGAATTCTCTTCCGTACAGCAAGCGTCAGGTCCCAGGCAAATCTAGTTGAGTACCCCAGCGCCTTCATGCTGCTATTGCTCCAGTGTGCACAGCTTGCCTGAAAGGTCAGCATTGTAGGGTTGATGTTTTCTCCCTCCTGAGACTAGCACTGTGAAAGCTAGTCAGCACGTTGTTTTCTATTTGTTTTTTTATGTTTTTGGAGACAGGGTTTCTCTGTGTATCCCTGCCTGTCCTGGAGCTCGGTCTTTAGTCCAGGCTGGCCTCAAACTCTGTGGTCACCTTGCCTCTGCCTCCGAGGGCTGGGATTAAAGGTATGTGCCAACACTGCTCAGCTTCAGCTTGGTTTTTTTGTTTTGTTTTGTTTTTTTGAGATAGATTTTCTCCTGTAGTCCTGGCTGTCCTAGACTTGATTTGTAGACCAAACTGGCCTGGAGATTCACCTGCCTCAGCTTCCTGAGTGCTGTGATTAAAGGTGTGCGCCACTGTGCCCAGCTCCGGCTTGGTTTTTGAGTTTGGGTTTTTTTTAATTTGTTTGGTTTTGGTTTTGGTGTGTGTGTGTAGCCCTGGCTGTCCTGGAACTTGTACTGTAGACCAGGCTGACCTTGAACTCACAGAAATCTGCCTGCCTCTGCCTCTCTGAGTGTTGCGATTAAAGGGGACCACCACCACCGTCTGGCTTCAGCTTGGTTTTTATTTTACTTCAGACAGGATCTCAGTATGGGGCTCTAGATGGAACTTGCTATGTAGACCAGGCTGTCTTCAAATGCACAGATATCTACCTGTCTCTGCTTTCAGAGCTGGGCATAAAGCCCCAGCTTGATTGTCTTTGTCCTGAAACCAGGCCCGCACCTTTAACTGATGAGCCATCTTTCTGGCTCAGGAATTTGCTTGTTTTTGGTTTTGTTTAGTTTTGTTTTTGAGACAGGTTCCTTTGTGTAGTCTTTTTTTTTTTTTTTTTTTTTTTTTTTTTTGGTTTTTCGAGACAGGGTTTCTCTGTGTAGCCTTGGCCATCCTGGACTCACTTTGTAGACCAGGCTGGCCTCGAACTCACAGCGATCCACCTGCCTCTGCCTCCCGAGTGCTGGGATTAAAGGCGTGCACCACCACGCCCGGCCCTTTGTGTAGTCTTCGTTGGCCAGGAACTCAATTTGTAGACCAGGATGGCCGTGAACTCAAGAGATCGGCTTGCTCCCCAGACGCTGGAATTAAAAGTCTGCACCACCACCACCCAGCTGAAATTTTCTTTAAATAGAATTATACAGTGTGTGATTCTCTGTGACTGACGTGGTTGGCTTCACCTAATGTGACAGTTGTTTACATTGTTTAAGTGACTTGGGGTCTGGGCTTTCATGACAAAATTTGAATTTCTGATTTTGGTGTCTATAAATAATGTTTTATTGGATGACATCCCAGCTCATTGCTTTGTATGTAGTCTGTGGCTGTTTTTGTGCTGCAGAGATTATATGGCACACAAAACCCAACACACTTGCTCACTGGCCTTCTACAGAGAAGTTTGTCAGGCCCCTTCTAACACACCTTTGTCACTCCCTTCCCTGCGCCATGCTGTCACTGGATATGTGGCTAGGCTGGCAGTCTAATTTGTCACCTGACTCCTGTTATGCAAAGTTTTCTCTCTCCTTTGAAACTAAGACCTCCTACAAGTGAAAGCCAGCATTGGTTGCCAGAAAAATGTAATGTACCAGTAGGTGCCCTATAGTGTTAGCAGAGATGAGACAGGCCTGCTTTGCTCTGTGGGGACAGAGGAACCTCAGGTATTATTTTGAGCCTCCACTTTATTATTTTTAAAAAATTTTATGCACCTTGTTGCATGCCTGGTACCCTCAAGTTCAGAAGGAGGTGTCAGATCCCTTAGAACTGGAGTTACAGACAGTTGTGAGCCACCACAAGGGAATCAAACTCAGGTCCTCTGCCGGAGCAGCAGTGCAGCCATACTGAGTGGCATACAAGCCTTTCTCTTAGTGCTTCTCTGGAGGCAGAGGCCAGCCTCATTTACATCCAGGGCTCCAGGCCAGTCAGAGCCACATAGTGAGACCCTACTTTAAAACAGCAAAAAAAGAGCAGCAAGTACCTTTAGCCACCAAATCATCCTTCCAGACTCTTAACTTTACTTACTTTAATATAGGTGCTCTGCCTTCATATATGTCTGTGCACCACTTATGTGCCAGGTACCAGGGGAGGCCAGAAGAGGGCACCTGACCCCTTAGAACTGGAAACAGGTGTGAGCTGCCTTGCAGGTGCTGGCACTTAAACCAGCGTTCCCTACAAGAGCAACAAATGCTCACAACTGCTGAACAATCTTTCCTGCCTTTTTTTTTTTTTTTTTTTATTATTTGCGTGGGGGTCAGAGGGCAACTTTCAGGAGCAGCTGAGTGGACGGTCTCTTCAGGAACTAGCTGTCTTCCTCCATGGACTCTAGGAACCGAACCCAGGGCTCCAGTTTTCATAGCCAGTGATTTACCCAGTCATCTCAATAGCCCTGACCCTTCCCTCTGTCCTCTATTTGAAAAGGGCAGACCTGGGACTAGAGAGTGGCTAAAAATACTGGCTGCTCTTCCAGAGGGCCTGGGTTCAGTTCCCAGCACCCACATACAGTTCACAACTGTCTGTAACCCCAGTTCCAGGGAGTTCCAGTTCCAACACCCTCATGCACGCAGGGAAAACACCAATGCACATGAAATTAAAAATAAATAATTTAAGGGGGGGGGCATACCCAAACAAGTCATAGAGTGGAAAGTCCAAAGAACTAAGAATATTGGTTGTAGAGAAAAGAAGCCACCAGGATGAGGTACTGTTTCCATGGTTTATAAAGAGCTGCCTTGGGGTGGGGTTGGGGTGGGGCATAGGGGTTGGAGTCAGCCCTACTCTCACTTTGCCTGTCTCCTCACCCCAGCCTGGCAGTCTTACAGAGCTGTCTGTGTGCCTGTCTTACAGATGAGGATGGCTAAACAAATGCCCTGGCCCTGCCAAGCGCTGGTCAGGAGGTTGCTGTTGGCTGTGGCTAGAGCAGGGTCTGCAGTGGGATCTGCCTGCCAGGCGGCTAGTGCCACACCAGATGGAGGAGGAATCCCGCCAGGCTTTGTGGATTGAGGAAGCTGCAGTTTTTGAAACTGGCTATATAGGGCCTTCAGTCCAGCTGGGAGCACGGGCCTGCCGGGCCTTTGAGACTCAAAGGCAGCACTGACAGAGCTCTTAGAGCCAGCAAGCAGTCTCCTCCTTTGGCACTTTTATTTCTGGAGCTACTGGCTTGTAATGTGGCTGAGCCGTTCCCCTCAGGCATCAGCTGTAGGCAGGTTAGGAAAACTCTTCTCTTCTGTGCCTCGAGTGAGTGGCCTGGGTGGTAGAGCGGGCTAGAGGCGTCAACATCTTTCTTTTGCGTTGAAACTAGCAAGTTCATGAAGGGCTTTCTTAGCTGGCTGCATCTTTTTGGCACCTGGGTCCAGAGTGACTTCCGGCTTTGCTGAGCTACAACAGGGAATCCATCTTTCCCTTGGGGCAGTGAAATAGAATGTGGACCTGTTGCGCAGGCCTGCCCTTGGAGCCGCTGCCCTAGACGTTAGCCACGCTGTGCGACATGATGGAAGAAGGGAGGCTTCTGACCGCCGAGCTCCCTGGGAAGGCCAGCTATCTTTTCAAGCTCTTCTAGTTGGTGACAGGAAAGTAGGGCAACGTAACGGCCTGCAACCTATAAATCCGCAGGCCTGGCACTGACTCTCGTCTTGCCTCATCCTGCTGCTTGTGACTCCAAAGGCCCTCTGAATCCCATGGGGAGCACTGAGCCATATGCCTTGCCTTTCCAGAAAGCCATCGATCTGGTGACAAAAGCCACAGAAGAGGACAAAGCCAAGAACTACGAGGAGGCACTCCGGCTCTACCAGCATGCTGTGGAGTACTTCCTGCATGCCATCAAATGTGAGTAACTTGGGGCCACCTGGCTGCAGTGCTCTGGAAGGAGGGCAGGCACACAGGGCTCAGGAGGGCACTGAGTTTCTGCTTTTGCAGATGAAGCACATAGTGACAAGGCCAAGGAGAGCATTCGAGCAAAGTGCATGCAGTACCTAGACCGAGCGGAGAAGCTGAAGGATTATTTACGAAACAAAGAGAAACATGGCAAGAAGCCAGTCAAAGAGAATCAGAGTGAAGGCAAAGGGTGAGTGTGCTGAGTTGAAGCCGCTCAGGGGCCAGAGTGCCCGCTGCATGCTCCTGCTTCACTGTTGCTGGTAGTCTCTTTTCTTTTCTTTTCTTTTTCCGAGACAGGGTTTCTCTGTGTAGTCTTGGCTGTCCTGGACTTGGTTTGTAGGCCAGGCTGGCCTTGAACTCACAGAGACCTGCCTGCCTCTGCCTCTGCCTCCCGAATGCTGCGATTACAGGCGTGCACCACCTTGCCCAGCTTGCTGTCATTTTTGATGCTAGTGCTGCCTTGGATTTCTGTTGTTCCCTTCGTGTGTGGTGCCTTTCTACTCATGACAGAAACACCAATAGCTGCTTTCATTAAGCAGTCCACAGCACTGATTTCTCAGTATGAAACACAGATTGAAGAAGGGGCAGGAGACGGTAAGCAGGAGGGTTTGAGGATGAAAAAGAGGGATGCCTGGCAAGCAGCTGGCTGCTGGCATGAGGGCGCGTCCCCATTTGCCATTTTATTCTGTTTTGTTTTGAGACAAGGTCTCACTATGTAGTTTTAAACTTAGTAAATTTTGTTTGTTTGTTTTTTGCTTGTTTTTGATACAGGGTTTCTCTTGTAGTCCTGGCTGTCCTGGACTTGCTTTGTACCTCAGGCTGCCCTCCGACTCACAGAGATCCACCTGCCTCTGTATCTCAAATGTAGTGATTAAAGGCGTGCGCCACCACACCCGTCCTTAAATTCGTTAATTTTAACTTTATTTAGTTATACTCTATGTCTTTTCAAATGCCTTTGAATTCTTTGGAGTTGTAACAACATGTTGCCTGAGCTCTGTTAAGGTCTCTGACAACGGCGCGGCTTGACTTGGTGGTGTTCTTTACGTTCTGCCGAAGCACATTTCCCTTGTCAGCCCTTAACAGGCAGCTGCAGCTCTCTCAATTCCTTTAGTGAAGAAACAAGGAGGGGTACTGGTGTTTCCAGAAAGAGTGTGGCGCTCACATTTGGAGGCCCTTGTTTGCTTTGTCCCTCAGCAGTGCTGAGCCGGCAACACACACGCAAGTGACCACGCACATTCATGTGTGTTTGTATTAGCAGACCTAACCTCACTCAGAGCCTCCTTGCTCCCAAAATGGAGAGCCAACTTGATCTTCTGTTTGCTTTCTTAGTAGTGACAGCGACAGCGAAGGGGATAATCCAGAGAAAAAGAAATTACAAGAACAGTTGATGGGTAAGAGGCCTGAGGCCCATGGCAATAGGGCTGTGGCATGGGTCCGTTTTTGGGGTCCACTTGTGCTCATGGGTCAGTCTGGGGGTCCTCCTTGCAGGTGCTGTTGTGATGGAGAAGCCCAACATACGGTGGAATGACGTGGCTGGACTGGAGGGGGCTAAAGAGGCTCTCAAAGAAGCTGTGATTTTGCCAATTAAATTCCCACACTTATTCACAGGTGAGCAAGCAGCACAGCGCACACCCTTGATCACACTTATTCACAGGGGAGCAAGCAGCACAGCGCACACCCTTGATCACACTTATGCACAGGGGAGCAAGCAGCACAGCGCACACCCTTGATCACACTTATGCACAGGTGAGCAAGCAGCACAGCGCACACCCTTGATCACACTTATGCACAGGTGAGCAAGTAGCACAGTGCACACCGCTGATCCCAGCACTCGGGGGGGGGGGGGGGGGGGGGCAGAGGCAGGTGAACCTCTTGAGTTCAAGGACAGCCTGATCTACAAATCAAGTTCTACAACAGCCAGAGCTATACGGAGAAGCCCTGCCTTGAAAAACACAAAAACTAAGCCAGGTGCTGTAGCACACACCTGTAATCCCAGCACTCGGGAGGCAGAGGCAGACAGAGCTCTGTTAGTTTGAGGCCAGCCTGGTCTACAAAGCGAGTCCAGGACACCCAAGGCTACACAGGGAAACCCAGTCTCAAAAAAAACTCCAAAAAATTAAAAGGAAAAAAGAGGGACTGGAGAGATGGCTCAGCAGTTGAGAGCACGGTCTGTTCTTACAGAGGTCCTGAGTTCAATTCCCAGCAATCACATGGTGGCTCAAAACCATCTATAATGAGATCTGGTGCCCTTTTCTGGCATGCAGGTGTACATGCAGGCAAACCATGGTATACTTAATAAATAAATAAATCTTTAAGTAAATAAAAAATTTAAAAAGAGTACAGTTACTAGTCCAGGTATAAAGTGACAGGCCTGAAGAGCCTAGCTTGGGTTCCACCCTAAGTGTCCCAGCACAGATGGCAGATAGCCTCATGTCCTTAGCATGAGGCTCACAGAAAGTAGGCTCTGGCCTTGCGGCATTTTGTGTCTGTCCCCCTCAATACTGCCATCTACCATATGACTGGTTGTCCCTTCCCCCTCTTTTGCTGGGGATGGAACCTGGGACCTAAGCAACTATACCACTGACCCTAACCCTAATTCTCTGGCTTCTTGCAAGCATCAAAAATGTCTTTGTGAGCTGGGAATATAGCTTGAATGGTAGCTTATGTAACATGTAAAGTCCTGGGTTTGGTCCTCAGCGCCACATAAATTGGATATGGTGGTATATGTCCATGATCTCAGCACTTGGGAGGCCATTCTTGGCTGCATCATGAGTTCTAGGCCAGCCTAAGATACTTGAGACTTGAACTTTGAATAGACCATTTCAGCCAGGCGGTGAGTTCAAGGCCAGCATGGTCTACAAAGTGAGTCCAGGACAGCCAGGGCTGCACAGAGAAACCCTGTTTCAAGAAGAAAAAAAAAAGTGTGGAGTGGAGAGTTGCCTGTCACCCCAGTGTTAGCTAGACTAGCTAAATCATTGAGTTTTGGATTCAAGTAAAGGACCCCATCTTTATAGCTGAGAGCAACTCAGAAAGAAACCTGATAACCATCCTCTGACCTCCAAACACATGTACAGTACACACACACACACACACACACACACACACACACACACACACACGAACACATAATTATACATGAACACACCAGGCATACACAGTCAGTCAATCAAGTCAGTTGTGGGTTGGAGAGATGGCTTGGTGGTTAATAGCACGGGATGCCAGCCTGGTGTACAGAGAGTCCAGGACTACAAGAGAAACCCTGTCTGGAAAAAAATAAAGTAGAAGGCTTTTAGTCACCGTCAATACAAGAAAAAAAAGAGAAAGTTCTATAAAACCACTAATATTAGGGTTTTTGTTTGTTTGTTTGTTTGTTTGAGACAGGGTTTCTCAATGTATCCTTGGCTGTCCTGGACTCACTTTGTAGACCAGGCTGTCCTTGAATTCACAGCAATCCACCTGCCTCTGCCTCCTGAGTGCTGGGATTACAGGCGTGCGCCACCACGCCCAGCTCAGGCCTGCACTCTTGCCTGGTATTTTCCTGGGTGCTGGGGAGCTGCACTTCAGCCCTCATGCTCGAGGGGTTAGCATTCTGTCTCCTGAGTCGGCTTCTTTAGCCCCGCTGTCAACTTTTTCTTTATTGCAGGCAAGCGCACTCCTTGGCGAGGCATACTGCTCTTTGGGCCCCCAGGCACAGGCAAGTCCTACCTGGCCAAAGCTGTGGCAACAGAAGCCAACAACTCCACCTTCTTCTCTGTGTCTTCCTCGGATCTGATGTCTAAGTGGTTGGGGGAAAGTGAGAAGTAAGTCAGCTATCAGCTGTGCCACGGCAGCCCTGGCAACTGCTGGTAGTCCAGCTTCCTGGCCCCTTGGAAACCATTTCCCAGCGCAGCTGCTGTTGGATAATCAGGGATATTAGTCAGAATAAGCACTTTGTTCCTGAGATGCCATCTTGATGCACAGACATCAGGGAACTTGCAGAAGCTGAAGCAGCTCCGTAATCCTGGCACTCGGGACACAGAGGCGGAAGGGTCACAAGCTCAAGGTCAGCCTGCTCTGTGTAATAACACCTTGTCCCAAAACAAAAAAGAAAAGGATAGAGGGTAGAGAGAGGGCTCAGCAGTTAAGAGTGCTGAGTGCTCTTCCAAAGGACGGGGTTCAAGTGCCAGTACCACATGGCAGTTGACAACTGTCTGTAACTCCAGTTCCAGGGGAATCTGACACCCCACACACAGACATACATGCAGGCAAAACACCAAGGTATGTAAACTAAAAAAAAAAAAGAAAGAAAAAACCAAGAGAAAAAGGCAATTATAAGTATGTATCATTTTCTTTTCTTTTTGGTTTTATGATTCTGGTGTACCCCAGGCTGGTCACAAACTCCATCTGTAGCAGAGGCTGTCCTTGAACTTCTGATTCTCCTAGCATGACTTCCTAAGTGTTAGGGTTGAAGACGTGCTGCCAAACCTGTAGTCAGTTGTGTATCCTCTTTGGGGGCATTTCCTGGGTATAGCTTATTCCTCATGGATGACCTCCATTTTTTGACTTAGAACCGAGGCTCAGAGAAAAGGATTCAAAAAAAGGAAAAGGAAGGATTCTTCTCAAGTCTAGAGCCAAGAATGGGGCACCCCTCCCAGGATTTAAGGCTGATGCCACAGCAAGTTTTGGATTCACTACTGTTTGAGGACTTGTCTGCCCTGTTTTCCCTGTTGCCATTTTTTTTTTCAGCCTGTGAGAGAGGCATCAGATGGAACAAGTGGGTCTCAGGGTGGGCATGTTTGGGAGGAGTGTCCAGGGTTTGACCCCTTTCTCACTCTCACAGGCTAGTCAAGAACCTGTTTGAGTTGGCCAGGCAGCACAAGCCTTCCATCATCTTCATTGATGAGGTGGACTCCCTCTGCGGGTCACGGAATGAAAATGAGAGTGAGGCTGCCCGAAGGATCAAGACGGAGTTCTTGGTCCAGATGCAGGGTATGTGCCGGTGCCTCGACACTCCTGGGCTGTCTTCTGCCTAAGGCCAGCCCAGAGCTCCATTATGTAGCAGCCCTGGGCACAATGGAGAAGGGCACTTTTGATGCTATCTCTGCCAGCCTTATATGGGCTTGTATCAAAGAGAGGGTACTGAGGCCTTTGTGGTGTGGCCTCTCCAGCCCTCCCAGAGCAGGTGGTGCTGTAAGTCTCTACTCAGAAAAACCCAAGATGTGCAGTTTCCCATGGGTCCTGGCTGCTCCCACAGGCATCTTCAGTTACTTGTCTCCCCTTCTTCACAGGAGTGGGGAATAACAATGATGGGACTCTTGTTCTTGGTGCCACAAACATCCCCTGGGTGTTGGATTCAGCCATTAGGAGGAGGTGAGTCTCCCCTAGAAGGAATCTGATATCTTTGTCCAGCAATGGCCAGTTTGTGACTAGCCGTCAGCCCCTATTTCTCTGGAATCCTCCCAAGTCTGCATGTCAAGCAGCCCTTGGTAAAGCTGGGCATTGGGTTTGGATCCCACACTTCAATATGCATGTGCCCTTGCCCTCCCCCATTCTGCAATCAACTCTCCTTTCACATGCATCTCTCCAGGTTTGAAAAGCGAATTTATATCCCACTGCCAGAGGAAGCAGCCCGTGCCCAGATGTTTCGGCTACATCTGGGAAGCACACCTCACAACCTCACCGATGCAAACATCCATGAGTTGGCCAGGAAGACAGAAGGCTACTCAGGAGCAGATATCAGCATCATCGTGCGGGACTCCCTCATGCAGCCAGTCAGAAAAGTACAATCAGCAACACACTTCAAGAAGGTGAGTGGCTGCCAGTGTCACCAGTCAGGAGGTGGGGGTAGCCTGGTTTCTTTACAAGCTTCCTGGCTGCTCAAAGGAAATTCTGTGGGTAAACCAAGGGTTGGTATTAAGTACCCTTTGCTGTAGGACTGAAGCCGTACCACGCGTGCTGCCTGTAGGAACTGCAGTTACAGCTATGGGAAAGAGGTGGGCAGCCAGCACCGTGCTGGAGGGCAGGGTGCATACAAGCACACAGCAATGCACTAGATACAGCAGGTGGGAGGAGGAGGAGGACTTGCCCATTCACTCAGGCACGTCTTTGCTGTGTGCCTGCACTATTCTGGGCATAGGAAAGGAGTACTGAGAACAACTAATAGGAGAAATGCTGGGTTGTTTTTTTTAAGATTTATTTATTTTATGTATACAGTGCTCTATCTACATGTACACCTGCACTCCAGAAGAGGGCACCAGATCTCATTATAGATGGTTGTGAGCCAGAATGTGGTTGTTGGGAATTGAACTCAGGGCCCCTGGAAGAGCAGACAGTGCTCTTAACTGTTGAGCCATCTCTCCAGCCCTACTGATTCTTCTTTATTGTAGAAAATTTATAAATTCAGGTGGCTTTTTTCTTTCTTTTGGTTTTTCAAGACAAGGTTTCTCTGTGTAATAGTCCTGCTGTCCTGGACTCACTTTGTAGACCAGGCTGGCCTCAAACTCAAAGCGATCCATCTGCTTCTGCCTCCCGAGTGCTGGGATAAAAGGCATGTGCCACCTCGCCCGGCTCAGAGGGCTTTTCTATTCACCTTAAAAGACCTAGATGCGTTAAATTTATTAATAAGCTTTAAGTTTAATAACTGGGCAGGTCTTTTATACTAATTTTTTAAGCTGGCTACTTCCCAGCCATATGCCCCAAGTCCTGTCTGGGCTACATCTGCTTGATCGGGCCATGTCCTTTTTCTTTCTTCCTCCCTATCTCATGGCCCCTACCTGAGACTCCAAGCCCAGGAACAGGAGCGGAGCTTCCCTCTCTTCTGTCCAGCTCTTTTACTACCCAATCAGAGACAATTAGGAAGCAAAGTTTACACGTTGTTCAGAGTACCTGACAATGCCCATGTCCAGACTGCAGCCACATCCCAGGGCACAGAAGTCACATCTAAATAGACAGAGCACCAGACCAAACACTTCCTTACGTAGTGAGTGCCCATCAGGGCAGTTTGGAGACACCAGCAGCTCCAGAAGTGTGGAGAAGACAAGCCACCTGGAGTGTCCTGAGCCAATTCTTGGGGATTGGTGTGCTTCGGGTGTTCCCGATCACAGGGGACTGCAGTGAGAGGAACATTTTTCTTAAACTACATTTATAGGATGGGTCTTGTGGCATTACTGGGAAAGATGAAACATTTGGACTACAGGTAGGTTCTGGAGACCAGAGGCTAGAAAAACATGCTGTCCGTGCACCCCTAAACCACATCAGTCCTCTTGGACCTCTCAGCCAGTGCGTATTGGTTGGTCTGTTGTGTGTGCAGAGAGGTCAAAGGATAACTTTAAGGGGTTGGATCTCCCAGATCATATGGTGGACGGGGAGAGCCAACGCAGGACTTCAGGCTGGCTACAGAAGCCTTTCCCTGCTAGGCCATCTCACTAGCCCACATACATTTTTGTCTTTTGAGACCTTTTCAATTGGTCTACACCAACCACAGCTCACCCTATAGTTGAAGATGACTTGAACGCAAATATCCTGCCCGTGCTTCCTCAAGCGCTGGGACCACAGGTGTTCCCCACCACACGGTTCTTGTTTGACCTACTACAGGGGTGGGGTGAGGGCTGTCTGCAGGTCCCAGGGCATGTTTTAAGGATAAAAGGACAACTTTTGGGTTTTTGTTTTTCTTTTAGTTCTTGAGACAGGGTTTCTCTGTGTAGCCTTGTCTGTCCTGGACTCACTTCTGTAGACCAGGCTGGCCTCGAATCAAGAGATCTCTCTGCCTCTGCCTCCCTGAGTGCTGGGATTACAGGCGTGTGCCACTGCGCCCAGCTGGTTTTTTTTTTTTTAAGACTTACTTATATGAATGTTCTGCCTCCATGTACACATGAAAATTAGTAGAGAGCATCAGACAGCATTACAAATGGTTGTGAGCCACCATGTGGTTGCTGGGAATTGAACTCAGGCCTTCTGGAAGAGCAGAAAGAGCAGTGTCAACTGCTGAGCCCTCTCTCCAGCTCCCAAAAGTAGAACTTTGGTTTGTTTGTTTTTTGAGATAGGGTTTCTCTGTAGCCTTGGCTGTCCTGGACTCACTCTGTATACCAGGCTGGCCTTGAACTCACAGTGATCCGCCTGCCTTTACGTGGTTCCCCAGTGGTAATCAGGTCCTCATGGCAAGTGCCTTTACACAGTGAGCTATCTTTCAGGACCTCAGACTGTTTTAAACATCTTTTCCCTCCTCCCACTTTGATGATCTAGAAACCCCAGTATCCCCTTCAGGCCATCCTTGGGTCCTGATGTCCACTTCCACCAAGGACAGCAATGCTAGTCTGATGATCTCTGCTTGGTTTCAGGTTTGTGGCCCTTCCCGCACCAACCCTAGTGTTGTGATTGATGATCTTCTGACCCCATGCTCTCCAGGGGACCCAGGGGCCATAGAGATGACTTGGATGGATGTCCCTGGTGATAAACTCTTAGAACCTGTGGTTTGCATGGTAAGTGACCCCCTGAGAAACAAAGTCCAGAAAACTGGGGATCTGAGTCTAAGAATGTCTTCCTATTGTCCTGGCTCACAGCCCTTCAGAGAGTAGCCTTTGGGGTTGTGTGTGGCTGAGGTTATTCCCGAGACTCTGGCGGCCTTAAAGTCCAGAAACTATCATTCCCGGGCCTGGCTTCTTGGTCCAGATGGAACCAGTGGAAATCTTTTCACATGGCTCTTACCTGAACAGTCTGGACCTCTCCTAGTTTTGTCATTTGTAGCACCTCTTCTCTCCTGGCAGCTGTCTGCACTATAGGCGAATAGAGTAACAGAAGCTACTGATGGGATGGGAGGAGTTACCAGGTGAAGAGTCTTTCAGAAGTGCCTGTGCGGACATGATCTGCAGTCTGCAGTGGGGTGACCTCAGGGCAGGGCTCTTGTCAGTGGACTGCATAACAAGGAGAGGTGCCAGGACCGGGAGAGCTTTGCAGCTGCACATTTGTCTTTGCAGTCGGACATGCTCCGGTCTTTGGCCACTACCCGGCCCACAGTGAATGCAGACGACCTCCTGAAAGTAAAGAAATTCTCTGAGGACTTTGGACAGGAGAGTTAAAGCTTCATGTTGATAATGAAATTGGGAGTTTGACTGGAGCAAATTCATGGGACTTTCTACACCAGAGGCCAGGCAGGGCCTGAAGTCAATAGTATCCCCTCTGCTGCCTGGCTGCCAACCTAGTGGGATGAAGGGCCTCTGCAGCAGAGATGCTTCACCACGTAGGACACTGGACCTGCACACTTCACTCCTGGATGCTCACATCCCTTGCCCTGATTTGTTTTTTGTTTTGTTTTTTTTAACTTTTGTTCCCCTAAATTAATGCTGCTTTGATTTCTTCTTGTTTATAAATAAAGAAAACAAACATCTAGAAAGAGTTAAGGACTGGGAGCCACCAGGCCCCTACTCCTACTCCTTAACTTTGAACTTTGGCTACTTGTGAGCCGACTGTGGGAACGTAGGAAAAGCCATCCCACCCTCCTCAGTTTGCACCTGGAGCTTCAGGCCTTCCTTGCAGGAGCTCATGGCAGGCAGGCAGGTCTTCATCCTATCGCTGCCTCCACTGACTGAGAGTTAGGCCCGGCTGCTGCTGGCCCTGTCCTGGAGCTGTCTAATAAATCCTTTTCCTTCTTGAGCTACTGGAGTCTTCTTTTGCGTCGAAAGAGTCATACTTGCTTCTGGTAAGACACTCTTGATTCTGTTTTCCTTAACAGGGCAGGAGTGCCCATCAGGCCTGCTCTCCGGTCAGGTGACATGGCCTGCGCGCCCTAGGGCTTAGAAGTGTGGCTGTAGTTTTGCAGTCTTTTTGTTGTTTTGAGACAAGTTTTCAAGTACCCATGCAGGATGACCCTGAACTCCTGATCCTCTTCCTGCCAGCTCCCAAGTGCTGGGATTATAGGAGTGAATGCTAATGTGAGGTCTATGTTCCCATGAGACAACGTAGTACCTGCTACTGGCTAGATGCTGCCCAGTTTAAAAGGACCCAGAAAAGGCAGCCCTGGAAATGCTATGTGACACAGATGTACAGAGATATATATACACACTATGAAAGTAGAACTCTAACCTCCAAAAACTGGTATCCCCCTGTATTTTACTTCTGATACCAGGAATCAAACCCAGGACCCTCCATGTTAAGTACTGTTCCACTCATAAGCTATATATACTCCTAGCTGTAGCAGCCCTCTAATTTGAAAATCTGAAAGGGCCAGAACTGATTCTGTAGCAGTGATTATGTTGGCCTTTCATTGTTTTCTTTGCTCTGATCAAAGTGGCTACTGATGGAAGCTTTGTAAACTTTCCCTGTGTGTGTGTGCACGCGTGCGTGCGCGTGCAGCTGGAATTACAAGTGACATGAATGCTCAAGACTAAACTCAATCTTCTGCAAAAGCATACACTTTGTTTTGGTTTTTTGAGACAGGGTTTCTCTGTGTAGCCCTGGCTGTCCTGAATTCACTTTGTAGACTAGGCTAGCCTCAAACTCAAGAGAGATCCACCTGCCTCTGCCTCCCGAGTGCTGGGATTACAGATGTGCGCCACCACGCCCAGCTTAAGCAAGAGACTAGTCTGGTATAGAGCAGTATCAGATAAAGAAAAGCTTAGTAAGTCCAGGTGTGGTGGTACATGCCTTGAATCCCAAACGAAGGTAAAGTTAGTTGGTAGAAGGAAGCACCGTGTTTGAAAGATGTCTAATTGAGTGGCAGGAAAGGTGATGAATCAGAGATGATTTGACAGACTAGGAATATGCCCAACTCTCAAGAGAGAGGAAAGGAAAGCTACTTAAGAGGCAGTTTTACATGCTGCGCATGATAGTTCATGCCTTTAATCCCAGCACTTGGGAAGCAGAAGCAGGTGGATTGCTGTGAGCTCGAGGCCAGCCTGGCTACAAAGTGAGTCCAGGACAGCCAAGGCTACAGAGAGAAACCTTGTCTTGAAAAAAAAAAGGAGGGGGGGCTGGAGAGATCGCTCAGCAGTTAAGAGCCCTGTCTGCTCTTCCAAAGGCCCTGAGTTCAATCTCCCTGCAACCACATGGTGGCTCACAACCATCTATAGTGCGATGATCTAGTGCCCGAAAGATAGAGCACTCACATACATAAATCTTTTGGGTTTTCGAGACAGGGTTTCTCTGTGTAGTCTTGGCTGTCCTAGACTCGCTTTGTAGACCAGGCTGACCACGAACTCACAGAGATCCTCCTGCCTCTGCCTCCCGAGTGCTGGGATTACAGGTGTGCACCACCACGCTTTTTTTTTTTTTTTTTTTTTTTAAAAAGAGGCAGTTTTACAGAAACACGAAAAGTTTTACCAGGACAGTAATAGAGAGATGGGTTGTAGAGAGAGAACTCAGGTGAAGACAGAATGAGCCAGAAAATGAGAACCCAGAAGATTAGGTTGCTGAGTTAGTTTGAGGCCAAGCAGAGCAGTTCCAGGCCCAGAGAGAAGCCAAATTAAGTCAGCTGGGAGAAGAGTTTGAGCCAGAACAGCTGAGTTGAACTAGCCAGCCCAGAGCTCAATAAGATGAGAAAGGGTGAGCTTATCATGCAGTAAGTGCCAGAGGCTGAACACATTCTAGGCCTAGGTTAGATTGTATAGAGGCTACAAGCTTCCAGGACCAGGCCTAGGTTAGGAGAAGGCAGTAAGCCTCCCAGACAGCAACTGAGCCAGGAAAATAAAAAATACTTTTACAGATCCCCTAACTGCTGAGCCATCCCTCCCTGGTTTAAGTTTTTTCTTTTCTTTTTTTTCTTTTTTGAGTTTTTGAGACAGGGTTTCTCTGTATAGCCTTGGCTGTCCTGGACTCACTCTGTAGTCCAGGCTGGCCTCGAACTCACAGCGATCCGCCTGCCTCTGCCTCCCAAGTGCTGGGATCAAAGGCGAGCGCCACCACACCGGCTCTTTTCTTTTCTTGAGACAACCTCACTATGTACCTCTGGGTGGCCTCAAACATCAGCCTGCCTCTGCCCCCCAGAGTACTGGAATTAAAGGTGTGTCACCACACCCAGACTTTACCTGCTTTTAAAACAACTTTCAAGGCAGGCTGTAGTGTGGCACACTTTCAGTCCCAATACTTGGGAGGCAGGGACAGGCAGATCTCTGAGTTCAAGGCTAGCCTGGTCTACAGACTGCAAAGGCTACACAGAGAAACCCCCATCTCGAAAAACCAAAACAAAGCTTTGAAATATCTGGACTACCTTATTATAAGCATTGGCTGTGGCGGTAGAATATGTGTGTCTCACACAGGTAGTAGCACACATCTTTAATCCCAGGATGAGTTCCAGGACACCCAAGGCCACACAGAATCCTGTCTTAAAAACAAGCCGCCCCCCATAACAAACCGAAAACAACAACAAAAAAGTGTGTGTGTCTCATGAAGCCATTTGTGCTAAGAATGTTTACCTGCCCACTTTCTCCACATGAAACTATGAGGAAACGCCCACTCCTCCAACGGTGTTTTTCTACTCCTGTTGTAACCGTATTCTTTCAAGCCTGACTTCAGGACAAGCATGCCTAGCACCTTCATGTCAGCCCAGCACACACTGGCAGTCCACTGTTCACTATCAAATGGAACCAAGTTGAAGCCCAAAAAGATGTGCCCATCTGAACCTGCATGCCGGTTTCCAGACTCTCTCTCAAGCAGGAGGGAGGGCAGCTTCAGTCATTCACCTCCATCCAGTGGATGTTAGTAAATGTCCCACTGTCCATTTTGTCAATGAACAAACAGCCCTGCAAGTGGTCCATCTCGTGCTGGATGATTCGGGCCGTCCACCCACTTGCTGACCACACCACGGGCTCTCCTCTTGGGTCCAGTCCTGCAAAGGAAGCCACAGGCTGGCTGGAGGGAGGCTTTGTTGAATTCGTGCTCAACCTCCTGTGCCTATTTCCCGCCCTGGCTATACTTATTTATATCCTATCTACAGGGGCAACATCCACGAGTGAATGTGGACAACAGCCCTTATCCCTCCTAGAAAGGATGACTCCACTTCGTCCAGTGGCAACTTTTTTAGTCAACCTGATTCCCAGCCCTCCTATAGGGCAAAGATAACAAGTCCTTGCTGAGGCACTTCCCTCCTCAACGCCTCTCAGGTGCTGTTTATCAAGATATTTCAGCTTGGCACAGCAGCAAATAACCACATTCCTTAAAACAACGTGGACGATAGACACAAAATGGCTTGTTGTCTGGGTAAGGCTGGGTCCCACTTTCTTACACAAGCCTACCATGACAGATACACTAGGAAAATCGTGTGTGCAGACACATGCATATAGAAATCTATATATCTACCTATGAGAGAGGGTATAGACAAGACTCGTTATCTAAGGAGTCTCCCCGGTTGACACCCTGCGCCCCATCTAAGAGGTTCTGCACTGCTCTTCAAGAGTCCCGTCTGTCAGCCCTGAGTTCCGTGCGCTCCCGGGTCCCGCTGTGTTTGCGCTGTCCCCGGCTGGGGAGTGCACGGGAACCCCGCCACCCCCGTCCCCTGTACCTGAGATCTGCACAGCCTGGAAGCGAGGGACACAAGCCAGAAAACCGGCGACACTCTCGCAGCCCTCGGAGAAGATGACCAAGCGGCTGTCCAGCACCCTCAGGCTGGGGTTTACCAGCACGCGAAGCGGGAAGGGTTCCATCTGACGCAGCTCGCGCAGGCGCGGCGAGAAGGCACGGAAGAGCGTGTCCGGGAACTCGAGCGCAATCACTTGCAGCGGCACCCCCAGCTGCGGCGCACTCAGGCCCACACAGCGGCGCCGCCGCATCACCTGCACCAGCCGCCTCACTAGCCGCTGCAGCTCGGGCCCCGCCAGCTGCTCAGGTTCCACCGGGGCCGCCACGGTGCGCAGCACCGGGTCCCCGACCTGGCACACGCGCGTGTATGGCGGCTGCGGCGCGCCACACACCATGTACCTTAGGTACCTCCAGTAGGAGCGCGTGCGTGCGGGGCCCTCAAGGCCGGCCGACGAGCTGCAGCTCTGCGCCCTGCTCAGCGGGACCCGCGCGGCTAGCAGCAGCCCGCCCAGCAACCCCATGGCGCCGAAACCACCACGTCCGGTCCTCCCGCTAGCGCTAGGATCGCCGGGAAGCGTAGTTCCGCGCAACTTCCGGGCACCCATCATGACAGCAGCCAGGTGGCAACAGTAGACTGGCTTTATTAAAGTGCTCACAGTGCCCCGTGTTCTCCAACGCAAACCAGTCTCAGCCTCCACACAAGCGGCGACCTTCGCTCTCCAGATGACGCCGGCCGCGCTGTGCCTTCAGGGCTGCTCCCCAGCCTGGGTAGACGGCACACTGCCTATGTCTCCTCACTGGGTGGGTTGGCAGGCACTGACTCCCCCTCCACTGGCGGTTCCCCTGGTTCTCCCTTCTCTGACCCGCCCTCAGGGGCCGCTGAAGTAACAGGCTCCAAATTGGGCTGCTCCGCAGGAAGCTCTGGAGCTGGGGCCACGAGGTCTGGCACTAGCTCCTGGTCATCTAGAGAGAAGACCATCTCTCGCTTAGGAAGGATAAAGGCAAGAGGCTCCTGGATGACGCTGATGTTGACATGTCCAAGGTTTCCATACTTGGAGAGCTGGGAGGGTGAAATGCCTGACCCAACAGTAGGAAAAACGAAATAGAAAAACGTTAGTAAGTTCAATGCAGAGATCACAGAGGGGAAAAACAATCTTGAGTAAAAAGCTAACGCAACTACATATTCCAACACAGCAAGAGCATCTTTACTTTCTGGGTTTGTTTGTGTGTCGTGCCCCCCACCCCCACCCCGTCCCAAGGTCTATGTCCTGGCTGTGCTGGAACTCACTAGGTAGACCAAGCTGGACTCATGGAGATCCGCTTGCCTCTGTCTCCCAAGTGCTGGGATTAATGTGCGCCACTAAAGCCTGGCTAAAAGCATCTTTGTAACAGGGAAAGACAGGTAAACTGGAGCCCCACAGTAAGGCTGGGTTAACAGAGGCAGGAGACAGTAAGTACTAGAGTCCAGGAGCACACCCAAGAGAAAGAGGCCTAGGCCAGACGCAGCACAGCTACCCTTACCTAAGGTCATTGCTGACCCAGTGCCTGAGGGTAGCTGTGCCTCCCCTCACCCCACTCCATAAGAGATCTAGAACTAAGGGGAAAATACATGTCAATTTTGAGACAGGGTTTCTCTGTGTACCCTTGGCTGTCCTGAAACTTGCTTTGTAGACCAAGCTGGCCTCAAACTCACAGAGATGTGTCTGCTTCTGCCTTCCTGAGTGCTGGGATTACAGGCATCGATCACCCCACCCAGCTTGCTTTTTTAGTTTTATTACTTTGTTTGTTTTTTGAGATGAGGTCTCTCTATATCGCCCAGGCTGTGCTGGAACTTACTATATAAACCAGGTTGTTCTGGAACTCACAGAAATCCACCCGCCTCTGTGTCTCAAGTGTTGGGATTAACGGCCTGTGACACGAAGCCCAGGGAGAATTTTTTTGTTTTGTTTTTCGAGACAGGGTCTCTCTGTGTAGCCTTGCTATCCTAGACTCACTTGTAGACCATGCTGGCCTTGAACTCAGCAATCTGCCTGCCTCTGCCTCCCGAGTGCTGGGATTAAAAGTATGGTCCACCATGAAGAAAAATATATATATATTTTTTTTTGGTTTTTTGAGACAGGGTTTCTCTGTGTAGCCTTGGCCGTCCTGGACTCACTTTGTAGACCAGGCTGGCCTCGAACTCACAGTGATCCGCCTGCCTCTGCCTCCCGAGTGCTGGGATTAAAGGCGTGCGCCACCACGCCCGGCTAAGAAAAATATTTTTAAAAACTACTTCTTTGTCAAGCCTAGCGGCAAAACATCTATAATCCCAGTACTTAGGAAGTTGATGCAGGCCGACCAGAAGGAGTTCAAAGTCATGTTCCAATATACAGTAAGGTCTGCCTAGGCTACATCAGACTTTTGTCTAAAAACAAAAACTAAAACATACTATGTAGGGCCTGGAGAGATGGCTCAGAGGTTAAGAGCACTGGTTGAAGCCAGGCATGGTGGCACATGCCTTTAATCTCAGGTTAAAGGCACTAATTGCTCCTCCAGTGGTCCTGAGTTCAATTCCTAGCAACCACATGGTGGCTCACAACCATCTATGATGATATCTGGTGCCCTCTTCTGACTTGCTGGCTCACATGCAGGCAGAATACTGTATATATAAATAAATCTCTTAAAAAAAAAAGTGGGGGTAGAGCTGGGTGTGGTGGTACTCGCCTTTAATCCCAGCACTCAGAAGGCAAAGGCAGGTGGACTCCTGTCTCCAAAACCCAAAAGAGCAACAAACAATAATAAAGTTTGTTAAAAACAAACAAACAAAATAAACAGAACTAGATGCTGTGGTACATGCCTTTGATCCCAGCACTGGAGAGACAAAGGGAGATAGACCTCTGAGTTCCAGGCCAGACTGGGCTACATAGACCCTGTAGTGGAAGTTTTGGTGTCTTTAAAAACTCAGTTCTGTGGTGGCGCATGCCTGTAACCCCAACACCCAGGGAGGCAGAGGCAGGTAGATCTCTGTGAATTCAAAGCCAGCCTGGTCTACAAAGTGAGTCCAGGACAGCCAAGGCTACAAAGAGAAGCCCTGTCTCCAAAAACAAACAAACAAACCAAAAAATGGGGCTGGAGAGATGGCTCCAAGGTTAAGAGCACTGGTTGTTCTTCCAAAGGACCTAGGTTCAATATCAGCATCCACAAGACAGCTCACAACTGTCTATAATTCCAGTTCCAAAGGCTCTGACACCCTCACACTGACATGCAAACACACATGCAGGCACAATATCAATGTAAATGGTAAGGTAAGGTAAATATACTTTTTTTTTTGGTTTTTTGAGACAGGGTTTCTCTGTGTAGCCTTGGCCATCCTGGACTCACTTTGTAGACCAGGCTGGCCTCGAACTCACAGCGATCTGCCTGCCTCTGCCTCCCAAGTGCTGGGATTAAAGGCGTGTGCCACCACGTCCGGCTGGTAAATATACTTTAAAAAAAAAAAAAAAAAAAAAACCAGCAAAAAAACTCACTTATGAGAAATCTAAAAGTGCTTTTGTTTTGATCCCAGGTGTGAGATATGAGGCTGATTCAGATTGTCCACAGCAGCAAACTATTTGCCTCGTGTGGGCGCTGAGAGGGGCTCTTTGCCAGTGGCAGAGAGTTTAATTCTGAGGACTCTGGAGAAGGAATAAATGCCAGAGCCAAGAAACAGACAAGGGGCTCCAGGAAAGAAAGCTTATGCTCTCCTCAGCTCCTCCTGGTTGCTGTTGATGCAATTTTTCAAGAAGCTAGAGATATCTTGAAATGAGGATTGGATTTGCCCTGAAGAAACCAACAACCCTAGCCAGCAGGAAGTAGCTAAGGAGAACTCTGCCCCCTTTCCAGTCTAACCTTCCTTCTCTCCTACCTGGTGTTGGCATGTTGGAAGGATTTGGTGGGCTGGAGAGATGGCTCAGTGGTTAAGAGCACTGACTGCTCTTCCAGAGGTCCTGAGTTCAATTCCCAGGAACCACATGGTGGCTCACAACCATTTATAATGTGATATAATGTGCACTGTATAGATAATAAATAAATTAATTTAAAAAAAAAAGGAATGGGGTAGAGGAGGAAGAAATATAAGGAGCCACAAATAAAACAGAGTTAAAAAAAATAGCGCCTACAGACCCTGTAACAATAAAAGATAAAAAATAAATAAATAAATCATTGGGTGTTGGTGGCACACACCTTTAATCCCAGCACTCAGGGGGGTAGAGGCAGGTAGATCTCAAGTTCAAGGTCAGCCTGGTCTATAGAGTGAGTTCCAGGATAGCCAAGGGTACAAGAGAAACCCTGTTTTGAAAAACAAAAACAAACAAAAATCTTTCTTTTCTCTTACCTAAAGTCTGGGCTATCTGAGCTGGTGGGAAAAGGACTTGAAGACAGCGGTTCAGGTAAGGAACAAGGTCTTCCAGGAAGGCAGTACAGAACTGGACAAAGGTCTCCTGCTCCCCGCTGCTGAACGCAGCCTCCTCAGCACGATGGAATGCCAAGATTGTTTTGGTTACCTACAGGACAAGAATGCCGTTGATCACAGAGGGAATCTGCCGCTGCTGACTTTATGTGACAGCACAAACCTGCAGCATGAAGCCAGGTAGTGGTGACACACACCCTGTCACCTCAGCACTCAGGAGGCAGAGGCAGCTAGCTCTTCAGAGACCATGCTGGCTTACAGATGGAGTTCTAGCACAGCCAAGGCTACACAGAGAAACCCTATCTTGAAAGGGGGGGGGGGGAAGGAGAGAGGGAGGAGGGAAGGGAGGAAGGGAGGTTATTCATTTCAAACAGTATGTCTCATTGCTATCTTGTTCAAATTCAACACTGTGCTCAATAGACACAATTGTGCCATTTCACTGGTGGATTTACGACCCAACATGTTATATTCTGGCATGGGTTCCAGTTCCAGTACAGGAGTATCATGAAAAAATACAAGAGAGATGCTCTCCTGCTGGTTTGAAGAAGAAACCAGCATGCTGTGAGCAGCCTGTGGCAGATGGCCTCTAAGAATGGCACCTGACACCTGAATGAGCTTCTTCAGGAGCTCTAACTCCAGCAGGTGCCTGGACCCAGCTGACACCCTGAATACAGCCTGTGAGACCCTGAGCACAGGACCCAGACACTGCCCCTGGATTCCTGGCTCACAGATACACACTAGCTGATGTATCTGTTTTAAGTTTGGCATGGCGCAACAGACTAAGCATGCTGAGTGAGTGGCACTGGCACTCTACTTCATAGCTTCTTCCAGGATCATCCCCACAAACAGTGCGCTACCAGACAAACCTGTAAGATGGCACTATCCCCCCAAAGTCAGCAGGCGCCACAGTTACATGGACTGGTTTCATACAATCACCTGGGTGGCTGTTACCAAGAGCAGCCCAAAATAGTACAAAGTCCTCACCTTGGCAAGCGCATCCTCCAAGGCTCCAGTCACATCCTGTGCTAGGGCCACTGGGCAGCAGAGACGAAGATCATTGAAAGCAACCAAAATGTTGTTGAGGAAGCAGGCAAGGGGTGGGAAGTCTAAGAGCACCATTGGTGGTTGCAGCGTCCCCGGCTGTGTGGCTGGTACTGCAGCAGGCATGTTACTGCTGCCCAGAATGGCTGCAGCTGAGATGAGGGTGTAGGAAGTCATCTCATCCTGGAATTTCTCCACTGCTTCCTCAACTGCTTTCTGGAAAGTGTTGATTGCCACCCTCTGGAAAACAGGAGCCAACTGGCCCCGGAAATCAGCCCCTACCCGGCTAAAGGATAGCCCAAAGTACATGCACTGGCCTAGCAGAGAGTCCAAGCGGCCACCAATACCCCGGTAAAGGTCGGTCTCTAGCACCTGCAGGAACTGTGCGATTTTCTGCAGCACCCAGCCATGGAAGATGGCACCCTCATTCACAGTGTACTGGCCCACGGCAGGTGGTAGCAAGGGGTCCTCATCAGAGAAGATGGCACGGTACTGGGTGATGATATCAAAGAGGTGGACCCGGCAGGCCTCGACGGTTTTTGTGATATGGAAATAAGGATCGTCATTAGGGATGGCAGTCAGGATGGAGCGAAGCCAAGCATCCCGGGCCTGAAGGAACTTCACCCTCAGCTCAGCCTCAGTGAAGACATCCATGCGCCGAAGATAGCCAATAACACGCAGGCAGGCAGGGAGCTGGATGTTGGTCCTCAGCTGCTGGATCAGCTGGCTCAGCATCAGCTGCATGGACTGGCGCACTTCATTCACAATGCCCTGACAACAGACAGTGAGGCCTGACACTGAGAAAGTCCTTTGCAACCCAGCCTATTAACCCTGGACACGGGAAGCCAGCACACTTACGGCTTCACTGAGGCGTAAAGTGGTTTCTAAAGCTGACACCTGAAGGTTACAGAGATCCGCCTGCACAGCTAGCTGTCTTGCTCAAAAGTCCTTCGAGGCTTTCCTGGCAGCGCTAGCAGAGCAGCGCTCTCATACCCCTCTACCCGAGCCCCTCATTTCATTCATTTGTTTTCGAGACAGAGTCTCATAGCAAGCTCACCTCAAAGTCACTAAGTAGCTAATGACGGCCTTGAACTCCTGATTAACCCTCCTGTCTCTACCTTCCGAGTACTAGGTTTACAGACATACCCCACCATGCCTGCCAGGCTTTCTCTGGCTTATTTCTTCAGACATTTACCAATATCTGTGATATTATTTACCAATTACCAGACATTCACTAGAATAGAAACTTCATAAAAGCCATGGCCTTGAATGCTTTGTCCACATGGTATTCCCAGTACTTAAGTCAGTGTCAGAAACATAGGTAATACGACCTTTGAATGAGTGAGTGAACATCTTACCTGGGTGACAGAAATGAATATAAAATATGCAAAGGAATCTACTTAAAAGTTTAGTCACAATCACAAAACTAACAACTACAGGACCATCAGCTTGAGGGCCCTCCAGGCAAGCTGGCTACCTGGATAACAGGGATGGACGAGTATTTCCTTTCCAGTCGCCGTACATAGGCTGCGAGCTCCAGGGCCTCTTCATAATAGCTGTTTCGGACGCAGGTATCCATAAGCTGGGGAATCTCTAAAATCTCCAGGATTTCTGTGTGCCGGTTCAGAGTCAGGGTGTTCATCCGGCGATTGGAGCTGATCTCCTCCGCCTCCTTCACAAACTTCCTAGAACCAACCATGAAAATGTGTTTCCTCACTGTTCTGCACACTAGTTGTTACCAAGCACGTGCTGGACACTGGGCTAGATGGTTTACCTGGTTTGTTTGGAATCGTCACACAGGGCTATGTGGTGGAATACACCCTTGATCCCAGCCTCCAGAGGCAGAGGCAGAGATGAGCCCATGGCTATCTATCTAGTTCTACACATGAGTTTCACACCCGCAGGATACACAGTGATACTCTGCCTCAAACAAAATCCTCTCTTCAAACCTAAACTCCTATTACACTTGATGAAATTTTTTAAAAAATGATTTACTTATTTTATTTGCATTGGTATTTTGCCTGCATGTGTGTCTGTGAGAGGGCATCAGATCCCCTGGAACTGGAGTTAAGACAGTTGTGAGCTGCCATGTGGTGCTGGAAACTGAACTCAGGACCTCTGGAAGCGCAGCTAGTGTTCTAAACCGCTGACCCATCTCTCCAGCCCTTAAGGAAACGTTGTTTGGTTTGGGGTTTTTTGTCTGTTTGTTTGTTTGTCTGTTTGTTTTTGAGTCAGGGTTTCTCTGTGTATCCCTGGCTGTACTGGAACACTCTCTGTAGACCGGGCTAGCCTCCAACTCACAGAGATCCACCTGCCTCTGCCTTCCAAGTGCTAGGATTAAAGGCCACCAATGTCCAGCCAGATGACATATATGAAGTAAACAGACTTGACACAAAGTAAATGTATGAAGTAAACTAACCCCTTGCCAGCTATTAGAGGCTGCAGAGGTGGCTCAGCCATCACTGTTCTTGCAGGAACCTAGGTTCATGTCCCAACACACGTATCTAGTGGCTCATAACCACCTAGAACTTTTCTGGCCTCAGTATGGTACATAGACATACAGGCAGGCAAAATACTCAAATACTTTTTTTTTTTTTTCCAAGACAGGGTTTCTCTGTTATCTTGGCTGTCCTGGACTTGCTTTGTAGACCAGGCTGGCCTCAAACTCACAGCGATCCGCCTGCCTCTGCCTCCCGAGTGCTGAGTCATATATATTATTAATAGCTATTAATATTTTTCTAAGGGAGCACTAGCAAGCCTACAAGCCACATTCTTTTTTGTTGTTGTTGTTTTGTTTTTTTGGTTTTTCGAGACAGGGTTTCTCTGTGTATCTATCCTGGACTCCCTTTGTAGACCAGGCTCGCCTGGATCTCAGAGATCTGCCTGCTTCTGCCTGCTGGGCTTAAAGGTGTGCACACTATGCCCGGCTACAATCCACACTCTTGTCCTGAGGCCCCTCAGTTCTTTTATGGTAAATGCTGCTGTTTAACCTTCCTTATCCCAGTTAAAGTTTCTCCACTTCTCTATAGTAATCACAGAAACTGGCTTTATGAAGCCCTGAACCTCTTTTCCTGCATAGAGGGTATAAAACCTGTCTTAAATATCAAAGTCTCTAAAGAAAAACTGAACTTAACTCATATACGGCTGGATCGGCTGGACAGCACAAATAAGGGTATTAAATTGAGGACCTAGGAAGACAATATAGCTCAGAGAGGAAACGCTTTTTGGCCACCTATAATCCCCAAGTAAGATTTCCTCATCAGCTTCCTATCAGTGGAAGTTTTGAAACACAGTCTCCAGCCCGAGCCGCTGTATATACATAATTAGAAAGGCACGTATATATTAAGCTGACATTTATATAGTGTTAACTATGTCGGACCCAATGAATTGCCTTACTTAGATTTTTGTTTGGTTTATCTTGGTACAAGTCACTTGTAGCTCAGGCTAGCCTTGAACTCAATATTCCTCAGACTAGGATGACGGCCTTGCAATTCAAGTGCTGGGACCACATGCTTGTGTCAACAAGACTGGCTGTATTTTTATTATTACTTAAGACAACAGCCCATGAGGAAGTAAGTGGTGGGCTCCTGGCTTCCAGTCCTGACTTGGAAACCCTTACTAGCTGTGTTCTTGGACAAGTGACTTCCCTTCGACTTCCTCGTCCGGAAAACAGCAAAGACGATACATACCTAGATGGCAGCTGGGAAATTTAAGTGGATTATTAAGGCGATCAGGGGAGAGCCCTGCGCGCTGCGCCTGGCTCAGCTAGTGTGTCTAGGGCATCCCGCCGGTTACAGGGAGGGGCCTCTGAGCAGCATCAGCCCAGGCGCACCTGCAGCTCTGCTGAAAGCCGGGCAAACGGTCGAGCAGGTGCCCGAGGGACGCCTCCACGTCGCCAAAGAGACGGTGGATGCGCTCGGTGCACTCGGCGCCGCGAATGAACGTCTTGTAATTGGCGAAGGCCAGGTCGCGCGTCTGCTGCAGCAGCTGGGCCCGCTCCTCCGCCAAACGCTCGGGCTCCCGTCGCAGCCGGTCCAGCCCTGAGCCGCTCAACTCCCGGAGGTAGCGGCCCACGTCAGGTTTCTCACGCCATTGGGCCTCGGGGAAGCGGTCACGGAACAGCGACGCCAGGAGTCCTTCATCTTCCACCTCCCCTAGCGCAGCTGCCGTGGCTGTCGTCGTAGCCGAAGCAGTAGTGGGGGACTGGAGAGAGAGAGCAGCCGCCATTTTCCCACAGCACCGTCACTTCCTCCCCAGGCCTTGTGAGGGCGCTGGTTTCGCGCCTGGAACCGGAAACAATTGGGAAGCATTTCCTGTTTCTATGGTTTCTTACCTAGCCAGCTTCCTGGCCGCAAAGGTCCTCCAAGGTAGGTGGCGCGAGCACAAAGAACACGTGGAATTGGGATAGAGAGGCGCGCTTTGATGTTGCCAGAAGGGGGAGTGGCGATAAGGTGTCTTCCGCTTCCGGCTCTAGACACGAGGTTCTCGGGAGCCAAGGTAGCGGGGAAAATGAGGCCTTTGACTGAAGAAGAGACTCGGGTAATGTTTGAGAAGATTGCGAAATAGTAAGAACCTGAGAGGCGGATGAGGGACGGGCGTGCGGGGAATGGGGACGGAGCACTGGGGCGGGACGGTTCCGGCGCGGCGTCCATTCTTCTTTTTGCCCTCAGCATCGGGGAGAATCTACAGCTCCTGGTGGACAGGCCGGACGGCACCTACTGCTTCCGGCTGCACAACGACCGAGTGTACTATGTGAGGTGAGGTGGCGCTTGGTGCTCACCCTCTTACAGGGCTGGAGGCTTGTGGCCGTCAGTGGCCGTCACCAGGTACCTTCCTCCCCCGCCCCTGTAGTGAAATGATCCTGAAGCTGGCCGCCAACATCTCCGGGGATAAGCTAGTGTCACTGGGGACGTGTTTCGGAAAGTTTACCAAGACCCACAAGTTCCGGTTGCACGTTACAGCTCTTGATTACCTTGCACCCTATGCCAAGGTATGTGGGGCCCGATCTCTCCGTTTTGCCCTCGGGGATGAAGTCAAGGGTGACGGCCAGGTCAGAATTCCAGTTGTTTATCTTTATGAGTGCTCTGCCTGCATGTCCACCTGCGGGCCAGAAGAGGGCATCGGATCTCATTCTAGATGGTGGTGAGGCATCCTGTGGGTGCTGGGAATTGAACTCAGGACCTCAACCGCTGAGCCATCATCTCTCCATCAAGTTTCTGACAGTGTCAGCACAAGGAGATGTTTACAGGTATTGCTG
Source organism: Acomys russatus (assembly GCF_903995435.1). NCBI lineage: Eukaryota > Metazoa > Chordata > Mammalia > Rodentia > Muridae > Acomys > Acomys russatus. The sequence continues at coordinate 31,674,009 of NC_067162.1, forward strand.
CTTGGACATGGTTAGGTGGAAATGGCCCTGAGAGTGCCATGGAGTCACAGTGTCACCTGGATGTTAGCAAGGAGATACAGGTGGCTGTGGTAAATAAGGATGATCCTGGGGTCCAGAAAAAATGTTCAACTGTCTGTTAAGTAAATTGCTTGTAGTGTTGAGGTAAGAACTGAGGAAGGGCTGGGCACGGTGGTGCACTCGGGAGGCAGAGGCAGACTGATCGCTGTGAGTTCGAGGCCAGCCTGGTCTACAAAGCAAGTCCAGGACAGCCAAGGCTACACAGAAGAAAAAGGGAAAAAAAAAAAAAGAATTGAGAAAGGAACTCCATGGCGAAAGCTCAAAAGATCAGAGTCAAAACAATTTAAAGGGACATGCCTGCCTGTCTCCCCCACCTCCCCTTAAACACAAAGCGGCTTCTAACCTACCTACAGGGCTATAACTAGCACTTTTGTCTCTCTTCCAGTATAAGGTGTGGATAAAGCCTGGAGCAGAGCAGTCCTTCCTGTATGGAAACCACGTGTTGAAATCCGGTCTGGGCCGAATCACTGAAAACACTTGTCAGTACCAGGGCGTAGTGGTTTACTCCATGGCAGACATTCCTCTCGTAAGTGGAGTGGTGGCCAGCCCAGATACCAAGTGCCTGCTGAAAAGGATGCGGTTTTAGTCTGTGAGACTTAGCTTCTTAGTGCCCGTTAAATCTCCTCAAAGAGAGAGCTGTTTTAGCATAGTGTTGGTTTCCTTTTTCTTTTTTGTAAGTGGGTGAATTAGTGTCTGTTCATTCGATTCCAGGGTTTTGGAGTAGCTGCAAAGTCTACCCAAGACTGCAGAAAAGTGGACCCCATGGCAATTGTGGTGTTTCATCAAGCGGACATTGGAGAATACATCCGGCATGAAGAAACATTGACTTAGATGGCCCTCCTAAGAACATTTTGCTGTGTGAGATGACTTAGCTTTGGTTCCTGTGTGTGCAGACATCATCCTGTTAAGTTTGGATAACCCTGAGATGTGCCAGTTGGATTCTTACTCAACAGAAATGGCCCAGAAACAGGGTTTCAGGCCAGGAGAGGCAAAAGCAGGTGGATCACAAGTGTAAGGCCCTCTGACAACTTGGCAAGTTCAAGGCTAGCCTGGGCTACATAGTGAACCTCTTTCTCAAAAACCTAAAACAAAGGCTGGGTGCACCCCTTTAATCCCAGGCAGAGGGGGGTGGATCTCTTATGAGCTCGAGGCCAACCTGGTCTACAAAAGTCCAAGATAGCCAGCCAGGACTGCACACAGAAACCCCGTCTCGAAAAAACAAACGAACAAAAATCCTAAACAAACAAAACCCTGCCAAATGTTTGTGTGAGTAAATAGAGTTTCTATTCTGTGTCTGCATCGTCTTTTATTTGAATCAGAAGACTTGTTCTGAGAAACTTGGGTTACTGCACTGAGGACGGTAATTTATTGTTATCTGTGATAACACTGTTTTCTAGGCTCCTGATAGCACAGTGGACTTTCTATTTTTGTTAATATTATTTAGGATGGAAACAGGTATATAAGGATCATAGGCCATGCGTGTGCTTTTACAGATGGAATTTAATAAAAACAAAAGATGCAACTCAGCTGTCTTTGTGGTAAGTGGTGTATGGAGTCAAAGAATCTGTACTCAAGCCTCAATTCTGCCCCTTGCTAGCTGTGTGGCACTGGACAAAGTACTCTGCACAGACAAGCTTCGTTTTTCTTTTTCCTTTCGAGAAAAGGTTGCTCTTGTATAGCTCTGACTGTCCTGTCCTCACTTTGTAGACCAGGCTGGCCTTGAACTCACCAAGCACCTGCCTCTGCCTCCTAAGTGCAGGGATTACAGTGCACCACCACTGCCTGGTTTATTTTGTTTGTTAAAAGGGAAAGGAAAAAAAAAAACTGCTGAGTACGGTAGTCCACACCTTTAATCCCAGCACTGGGGAGGCAGAGGCAGATGGAGCTCTGGATTTGAGGCCAGCCAAACCTGGTCTACATTAGCAGATCCTGGTCAGCTCAAAAAACAAATTCAAGCCCCACAAAACTGAAAGACCTCTAATCATCAGTGTAATGATTGTAAAGCATCCAGCATGGGATCTGGCAAATAGGTGTGAAATGGGCTTTTTGGGGGGGAGAAGGGGGTTTTTGTTTGTTTTTTGAGACAGGGTTTCTCTGTGTACCCTTGGCTGTCCTGGACTCACTTTGTAGACCAGGCTGGCCTTGAACTCACAAAGATCTGCCTGTCTCTACTTCCCAAGTGCTGGGATTAACCACCCCCGGCTGAAAAAACAGAATTTTTGAGTCTGTATTTCTCGTGTGTGTATGTGTGTGTTTGTGTGTTTTGTCTACATGTATGTGTGTACCATGACATGGAGGCCTGAAGAGGATCTTGATTTCCCTGGAACTGCAGTTAAAGATGTATGTTACACCGGGTGTGGTGGTGCTCGCCTTTAATCACAGAGGCAGGCGGATCACTGAGTTCGAGGCCAGCCTGTTCTACAAAGCAAGTCCAAGACAGCCGAGGCTGCAGAGAAACCCTGTCTCGAAAATCAAACAAACAAACAAAAGATGTATGTTAACTCAGTGTGGAAGCGCAAGCCTTTGATCCCAGCTCACAACCATCTATAATGAGACCTGGTGCCGTCTTCTGGCCTGCAGGCTCACTTGCAAGCAGAGTACTGTATAATAAATCTTAAAAAAAAAACTATCAAGTTGACCTTGTCTCATTGTTTTCAACTTTTCCTTTAGAGTTTTCTAACTTATTTTGAGATGTGGTCCTGAACTGGCTGAGGCAGACTGCTGGAGTCCAGGCCACCACTGTGACTTACGTGATGCTAGGGGTCAGAGCCAAAGCAAGTACTGTCACGTGAGCCAACCTCAGGACCCCTTCCAGGGTGCTCTGTTAACTGAAGTGGAATTAGTGAAGGTTAAAAGACAGCTATATAAAGAACAGTACTTGAGGCTGGGGATGGTGGTACATGCCTTGCCAGCAGTGGGAGGCAGAGGCAAATGAATCTCTTGAGTTTGAGGCCTGCTAGGTCAACACAGCACGTTCTAGGCCCATCAAGGCTATATATTGAAACCCTGTCTCAAAACGAAACGTGGTTTTCAGTGTTTTTTTTTTGGGGGGGTGGATTAAAAAAAAAGATTAAGTATACAGTGTTTTGCTTGCGTGTGCACCTGCACACCAGAAGTGGGTACTAGATCTCGTAGATGGTTGTGAGCCACCATATGGTTGCTGGGAATTGAACTCAAGACGTTTGGAAGAGTAGGCAGTATTCTTAACCTCTGAGCCATCTCTCCAGCTCCAAAAGATGGTTTTTGGTTTTGGGTTTTTTTGGTTGGTTGGTTGGGTTTTGTTTGTTTTGTTCTGTTTTTAGTTTTTCTAGACAGGGTTTCTCTGTGTGTAGCCCTGGCTGTCCTGGAATCACTGTGTAGACCAAGCTGGCCTTGAACTCACAGAGATCCACCTGCCTCTGCCTCCGGAGTGCTGGGATTAAAGGCTTGTGCCACCACTGCCGCCTGGCCAAAAAGTGGTATTTTAGTTTAAGCACTTAATACATATTTTAGAATAATCTGCATCGGAACTCACTTTTCATCATTGCTATTTGCCTTTATTGATGAACACAAAAGAAAAAGGATTTAAATTGACTTTCCCCCCACAACTTTATAAAGCTGATTTTGTCACAGCTTTGACTAAGATGCTATACGTTAGCATCTTGGCTTCTTGGCATCAGCAGTTGAGGCAGTGAAAAGACGTTTCAAGAAGCAGAGCTGGAGGAGCCCAGAGATAACAATGGTGAGGCTCTGGGCTGCGGACCACCAGTTCACATAGGTGCAGTTGGACTGGAGAAGGAAAAAGTCAGCTACCTTCCTCATCCTGGCAAAGTTGTAGAAGCGCCACATGTGGAAAACATTGTTCTGCACCTTCTGTGTACTGTCCTGTGGGAAGAAGGAGAGCTGCTCTGGCTGCAGTTTGGGTCTCACCTGCACCGAGCTAAGTTGCTAAGTCATGTCACCCATGATTCTGAGTCACACAGTGCCATAGCAGTTGATAATGAATGGTACTTTGGCTGTATTTGAAAAGAGTAGTTGGGAGGTATGGGTGGGCGCTTGGATGGACCTCAGTAGTAACGATAGCCCAGTATCCACCCTAAACACAACAGCCTTGCACATTCGAGGTGATCACTCTTCCTAAAGTAGCTCAGTGTGTAGCCAGGGAAGACTCTGAATTCCTCATCTATTCCATTGAGGTTATACGTGTAAGCCACTATCAGAGCATTCTAGAAACTCTAGATAATTCTATTCTCCCATTGGCTAAGGCTGATGGAATTTGTCTCAAAGAACTTTTGGCCAGAAAATATCAGGAATGTTTGTCATAAATAAAAAAAAAGAAAAAAAGATATTTAATTTGGTTTATGGTTTGTTTGCTTGTTTTTTAGTTTTTTTTCAAGACAGGGTTTCTCTGTGTAGCCTTGGCTGTCTTGGACTTGCTTTGTAGACCAGGCTGGCCTCGAACTCACAACGATCCACCTGCCTCTGCCTCCTGAGTGCTGGGATTAAAGGTGTGCACCACCACGCCTGGCTGGGTGGGTTGTTTGTTTTGTTTTGTTTTGTTTTTCCCCCTGAGACAGGGTTTCTCTGTGTGTAGCCCTGGCTGTCTTGGAACTCTGTAGACCAGGCTGGCCTCTAACTCAGAGATCCACTTGCCTCTACCTCCCGAATGCTGGGACCAAATGTGTGCACCACTACCACCACCAGCAACATACTGTGCATGCAAGAAATGGAGGTACAGGCTCTTGTGAGCTGCCTGACATGGGTGTTTAAAATTGAACCCCAGTTGTCTTGGAAGAGGAGAGTGCTGGTTTGTTTTTGTTTGGTTGGTTTGGTTTTTTGGTTTTTCAAGACAAGGTTTCTTGGTGTAACAGCTCTGGCTGTACTGGAACTAGCTCTGTAATTCAGGCTGGCCTCAAACTCATGGAGATCTGCCTGCCTCTGCCTCCCAAGGGCTGGGATTAAAGGCGTGTGCCACCACACCCGGCTGAGGAGAGTGCTCTTAACTGCAGAACCAGCCCTTAATTTTTATGCTTTTATTGCAAATTTTATTTATATAGCAATTTATTGGCTTTTCCAATAACAAGAATACTTAAATGTAACTCAAAGCAGGAGACATTACTTCACACGCATTAGGATGGATTGAAATTAGAATCTTCATAGCTGTGGAAAGGCTTTCTCCACTGTGGGAAAACTACCAGGTTCATCACAAAGCTTGTTTGCAAGTATTGCCAGCGGCACTGGTAGCCAAAACGTAGAAACTCGAATGCAGTCAGCTGGTGAGTGGATACTTAAAACTGCACTCACAGTAAGATGTTCAACTATAAAAAAGGACCAAGGACCAGCCAGCAGGACACAAGCACACTATATAAACTAGAAGTGATGGCTAGGCCGTGTAACCTCAGCACTCAAACTGAGGCGAGAAGGTTGCTACAAAGTCAAGGCCAGTCTGAGCTACAAGAGTATAAGACCCTGTTGTTGGGGGATGATCTGATGTATTTTGATGCTAATTACTGCTTGCTGTCTCTGTGACCCAACTTTTGCCTAATAAAAAGCCATCCCACCTGGGCAGGGCAGGAGATAGGTGGGGGTAGGAGAGAGAAAGGAATTGTGGGAAGAAGAAGGACCACCATGAGAAAGGAGAGAGACCTGAAGTAAAGAGAGGAAGGTCACCATGGGTTCGATGGAGGAGAAGCACATGGCCAGCGTGGATGGAGAATCCGGCCCAGATGAAGAACACTAGTATTTGAGATTATGGATGGGAGGTAGCTGGAGAGAAGTTATTAGAAGCAGATGGCATGAGATTGAGGCAGGGATCCCATGCCTGAGGCCCTACTGTGGAAGGTAGTTTAGAGGATTGATATCTGCCCTGCCCCAGGTAATCTAAGGCTATTTTAAAATATAACAAGTGTCTGTGTCTTGATTGATTGTTAGCCAGGCCTACAGATAATACTGATAATACATGTAATTTAAAAAACAATACCCCGTTTGCTTGTTTGTTGGTTTTTTGTTTTGTATTTTGTATTTTGAGACAGTTTCTCTGTGTAGCCTTGGCTGTCCTGAACTCCCTTTGTAGACCAGGCTGCCTCTGCCTCTGCCTCCTGAGTGCTGGGATTAAAGGCGTGCACCACCACGCCCTGCTGTAAGACCCTGTTTTAAAAAAATAGAGTCAGGGGATCTCTGTGTGTTTGAGGCCAACCTGGTCTACCAAGCGAGTTCCAGGATGTCCAGGGCTACACAGAGAAACCATCTAGGAAAAAAAAAAAAATCATGCTGAGCATGGTGGCCTTTAATCTCCGCTCTCAAAAGGCAGACAGGTGGATCTCTGTGAGTTCAAGGCCAGTCTGGTCAACATAACGAATTTGGGCCAGCCAAGGCTACATAGTAAGACCTTGTCTCGAACAAACAAAACCTACGCATTGTGAAAGCAGCTACCGTATAAATCCACATGTATGATTCCAAGAGAAAACATATAGGGACAGTACAACAGTGATTCTAGAATTGGGAGATGCTGGAGGGACCGGGCAGGGGGCAGGGCAGTCAGGGATTTATAGTTTCCCTTGGGGACAGACTGTTCTGCTTCAGGTACTAAGAGAAGCTACACAACTTTGTGTGAATGCATGTTACAAACAGGCAGAGGGCTAGACGGACCTGTTAGCCATTGTTTGGCCTGGCCTTGGCCCCAAGAGGGCGCTCCGTGCCGCATAATGATGAGCTCAGCTCTTCTATCACTCCTCCTCCCTCATTCAGGCTGCACCCTCAACAACACCAACCCCAGTACCTCGATGGCATCCAGAGTATCGTTCAGCTGTTTCCTTTGATTCTGCTTATGATCCATCTCAGGCCCCTCATAGAAGACCCCGAAGTTGAGATACACTTGGATGGAACTGAAGCGATTGTGCTCGTTCTTTAGACAAAGCTGATAGAAACCTGTGGGAATTCCTGCATCTCATTACCACACCTTCTTCTGTGCCCCACCCTGTCTTACAGCTCCCCTAGACACAGCTGTTATCCAGTTGTTTATTATTGTTGTTGTTGTTGTTATTATCATTAATTTTGGTGTTTCGAGACAGGGTTTCTCTGTGTAACCCTGGCTGTACTGCAACTGACTCTATAGACCAGGCTGGCCTCGATATCAGAGATCCACTTAACCCTGCCTCTCGAGTGCTAGGATTAAAGGCAAACACCACCACCTACAGGCCCTTATTTCTCAATTTCATAGAAATTCATGATTATCACAGCCCTGGAGATGAATACACACCTGTCTCTTGTGTAGCGAAGTTAATCTGGCCCCGAACATCCTGGGACGTGTCAATGAGGAAACCCTGTGGAGTATGTGCAGTGGCAGCAATGTGGCGATCACTTGATATCCCAAGAGTGCGTTGAACCTTCCATCACCATTAACAAAGAGAGAGAGAGAAAGGTCCCTTTTTCATCAAACACCAGCAAGGTGGTAAGACTGACAGACCCACAGTCAGCAGCAGCTCTGTCTGACAATACCACCCACCTCAGAACTAACATGACTTTTTAGTTGCCACCATAACAGTGCTGTGGGGTACCACATCAATGCTGAGCATTCTGCAGTGTCACATACAGAATGTAGGATAGAGTCACCTCAAATGCTAGCAGTTCCCCTGCTGAGGAAGAAGGCAGGTCTTCCGCCACACAGGTATGGTTAAGCTCCCTGGGATGTTTGCTGCTTGAGAGTCCCCTGGCAAGGCAAGCAGCACTCCATGGACACTTTGTCCACAGTAAGCCCAATAGTAACTCTGGTCTAATACAACACAGACTGTAAAAGACTGGCAAATTGCCAGACTGTGGTAGTGCACACCTATAATCCCAGCATTCTAGGAGGCAGAGGCAGGCAGATCTCTGTGAGTTCAAAGCCAGCCTGGTCTAGAGTGAGTTCCAGGATAGCCAGGGCTACACAGAGAAACCCTGTCTTGAAAAACAAAAACAGACTGGTAAGTTAATTTAAAATAGATACCAAGTTACAGTTCTGTGGAGTCTAAGCAATATAGTTTACTAATATGTAAATCAAAATGAGAAAGTCATGGCTGGGTGTAATGGCACACACTTTGGTTTTGTTGTTGTTTTTAGACAGGGTCTCTCTGTATAGCCTTGGCTGTCCTGGACTTGCTTTGTAGACCAGGCTGGCCTCGAACTCCCAGCGATCTGCCTGCCTCTGCCTCCCGAGTGCTGGGATGACAGGCGCGATGGCCCAGCCATGGCACACACTTGTGAAGAACACAGACCTTTCAAGTTCTGACCCAGCGAGGCCTCTGTATTACGATCTTGTCTCAAGAGGGTTCTAAGGTAAGAACAGAGGACAAGGCCACAACTCAGTTGGTAGAGCACTTGCCAGGCGTGCACAAAATCCTGGCTTTCATCCCCATGCCCGTCAACTAGGGAATGCTGGTGTGTACCTGCAGTCTTAGCATTTGGAAGGTGGAGGCAAGATCTTCAGTTCAGAGTCATCCTTGGCTGTATCTCAAATTTGAGGCCAGTATCTGGGCTACATGAGACTCTGTCTCCCCCAACAGTACCCACAGCCTAAAAAGAACAAACATAAGGACCTACAGTTTTAATATTAAGCTTAGAATTCTTGGTGGCGTAAGCCCCTTTGGGTGTACTTGCCCAAGGCATAGGTACCTTCCAAAAAGAAACAGTAGACAAACTGTGAGTTGGTTAGTCTGCAGTTTGCTAGGACTAATAAAAGCAGGAGAGTTGACATTGCTCCCACTCCATTAACTGAAATGGTTTCATTAGAAATATATTATGAAAGCCGGGAGTGGAGGCCCACACCTTTAATCCCAGCACTCGAGAGGTAGAGGCAGGCCTGGTCTACAAAGTGAAAGTGAGTCCAGGTCAGCCAAGGCTATACAGAGAAACCCTACCTCCAGGGGCGGGGGGGGGGGGGAGCAGGGTTTGAGGGGGGAGAATATATATAATGTCCCCCGCAGAATATATATAATGTAACTTCCTTTCTTCTTTTCTTTTTTTAAGATTCATTTACTTATTATTATTATACAGTGCCCTGCCTGTGTGTATATCTGTAGGCCAGAAGGGAGCATCAGATCACATTGTAGATGGTTGTGAGTCACCATGTGGTTGCTGGGAATTGAACTCAGGACCTCTGGAAGACCAGTCAGTGCTCTTAACCTCTGAGCCATCTCTCCAGCCCTTCTTTTTTTTTTTTTCAAGACAAGGTTTGTGTACTCCTGGATATCCTTAAACTCACTCTGTAGACCAGGCTGGCCTTGGACTCAGAGATCCCCCTGCCTCTGCCTCACAAGTGCTGGAACTAAAGGTATGTGTCACCATGCCTCACAATTATGTGACTATTAGCAGGTATTTTCTTTCCTGTCACCTCAAATGAGAGGAAAGGTGAAGATTGCTTCTCCTGAAGAAGCGTGGCTTTATCCCTTGCATTTGAACACAGTCTGTAGCTTCCGGTTCTAGCAAACCCATATGCTCTAGCCAGCCACCTCTCATGTAGAGATGCCCTCAACTGAAGGTCCATATGTTACACAAGTGGCAGTCACGGCATCACAGATAACCAGACTTTGGCTTTATCACTTAACAACATCTATGGCCAGAGGCCTACACACACCTCATAGCTGAAGTAGAAGTAACCCATCTGGTCAGCAAATTGCCAGAAACATTCTGTGTCTCCTGGATGGATCACGATGGCAAAGTCATGTCGGTCAGCTCCACGGAAGAGTGGCTGGTTCTCAGAGCCAAGTTGGGGCTCAGTCTCCTGGCTCTTAGAAGTCACCAGGCTCAGAGCCACAAGCCCAGCCACAAGGAGCAAGGGGGACATGCTGCCTTCTGTGGGTTCTCCTGCAGGTGAGCTGCTCATAGCCCTGTGGAAAGGAGGTCCTACAAGCATCTGGCTAATCATTAACGCCCACAAGGAGCAGTTAGGACCAACGCCAGGGCCATGGAAGATATTCTGCAATACAGGTGCCATGTACCACCCTCCTCCCCTGTTGGCTTACAGAAAGGTTTTGCTTTCACCTCAAGAAAGTAGCTTGCCAGATCTAGTTAATGGGTCCTAGAAAAGTACTTTATCATGAGAGCTTTCCATCCATTCTTTGTGCTGTTTTCTCAGTTCTTGCCTCTTGTAGATTAAATATGTGGCAAGTTAATTTATAGCCATTGTGCACACTGACAAAAAGCTGCCCAAATGCTAGGTGCTACTTCCTTTTTATTCAACACCAGGGCAGCACCTGGCCAACAGATTCTGTGGCCTAGAGAAAAGCACAGCACATACAATTAAGTTTTTGAGACTGGGTCTCTCGGTCCTGTAACTCGCTTTGCATACCAGGCTGGCCTGCCTCTGGTTCAAGATGAATGCTCACTGCCTGCTGCAATGCCTTCCTGCCAGATGGATTCCTTAGCCCTCTAGAATCGTAAGCCAAAGAAACTCTTCTACACGTTGCCTTTGTCATGGTGTTTTACGGCAACAGAACATTAACAAACTTTTTTTTTTTTTTTTTTTTTTTTGGTTTTTCGAGAAAGGGTTTCTCTGTGTAGCCTTGACTGTCCTGGACTCACTTTGTAGTCCAGGTTGGCCTTGAACTCACAGCGATCTGCCTGCCTCTGCCTCCCAAGTGCTGGGATTAAAGGCATGCGCCACCACGCCCAGCTTAGCGAACAAATCTTTTAAAAACAACTAACAGAGCTGGGGATGGTGGCGCACATCTTTAACTCCAGCACTCGGGAGGCAGTGGCAGGCGGATCTCCCTGTGAGGTTGATGCCAGCCAGTCTGGTCTACAAAGCAAGTTCCAGAACAGCCAGGGCTGTTTACAGAGAAACCTTGTCTCAAAAAAGCAAACCAAACCAACCAACCCCCGCTCCCAAAAAACCCAAAACCAATTAACAGAGCTGGGACCTGTTGGCAGATCGCTGAGAGTTCCAGGCCAGCCTGGTCTATACAGCAAGTTTCAGGATCATCAGAGCTACATGAAGAAATCCTGTTTTCAAAAACCAAACCAGGGGCTGGAGAGATGGCTCAGAGGTTAAGAATGCTGCCTGTTCTTCCAAAGGCTTACAACCATCTATACTGAGATCTGGTGCTCTTTTCTGGCTGGCAGGTGTACACGCAGGCAGAGCACTGTATACATAATAAATCTTTTTTAAAAAAAGGAGGGAGAGAGAGATTAAAAGAAAAAACTAAATTTGTACTTGGGTTTTGTTTTGTTTTGTTTTTTTGAGACAGGGTTTTTCTCTGTGTAGCCTTGGCTATTCTGGACTTGCTTTGTAGACCAGGCTGGCCTTGAACTCAGAGATCCGCCTGCCTCTGCCTGAGTGCTGGGATGACAAGTGTGCCACACCACATCCAGATGTACTGGTATCTCAGAGTTCATCCCACCGGCTCCAAGCATCACAGTAGAGAACTTTCAGTTCTGATAAAGCCAGACAGTGCGGTCTCAACCCCTGGGAGGCCTGGTTGTTCTAGGGCAGTTTTTAAGGCAGGGAACCCGGGGCTACCTGTTTCCACAGGGTCATAGATACCTCCCAGTCAAGTCACACCACCAGCACAGTCCTAACATCACTTATGTTACAAGCAGCATCCGTAGAGAATTCTATAGTTCAGTAGGAAGCAAAACATGGTTGTTTCGGGAGCCCTGTGGAAACACAGCAAACGCTAACTAGGGTTTTTGCCTATTTAATTCATTAGTCTCACCCTCCTTCCTAGAAGGAGCCTTCTGCTCATGGGATCTGAGGGCAAGAAAGCAGAGCTCTAGTCAGGGCTGCAGGGAGGCTACAAGGAGCTGCAGCTTCAAGGCACATGAGCAGCTCCGGAGCTCACCTCCCTCCCGTGCAGGAGCAGCGCATGCCAGGCGTGGCTGACAGGTGCTAAAACTTCCACACATCTCTAAACTTGCCCTTCCCTCACTCAGTAGAGAGAAAGCAGGGGTTCTTCAGTCCCTAGATAAAGGGACAAACTGAGCATGTGTGGCAGGGCATCTGAGAACTACAAAGCAGGTGTTAAAGTCCTGCGGCCCCATCTGCGTCACGCCGCCCTGCAATGGAAGAGCTGGGGAACCTTGAGAGAAGCAAGACTTTAATGAAGAGCACAAGCAGGAACAAGTCATTCTCAAACCTTAAAAAAGATCACAGAAAACACTTCACTCAATTTTGTTTTGTTTGCTAAAAAGAGTCTTTAAGGGCGTCTGAGAGACAGCAAGCACAACACGGTACAAAAGGAGGACATGTCAGGTGTCGGCGCAAGGCATGAACAAAACACAACTAGGAAAATGTGGGAGCAACCGCTTCACAGAGGGTGGGTTACAAGTCCAGTATAAGGAAGGGCTCTGAGAAGGGGGTGGCAAGGGGTAGGGACTAAGCTCATCTACAGTCACCGCTTTACCAAAAACCACACTTATCCAGCCACATGAGCAGTGTGCAGAGTGGACCTGCTGTGTAGCTCAGCACCCATTAACAGTGGTGCCAAGGCAGGCAGGTCCAGGGTGATGGTGACGTCGGCTGAACAGTTTTAAAAGGACTCTGATTCCACAAGGACCAAACATCTCTCATCTGGGCTCAACACATGGAGTTCCTGTGCACTTGAGTCAGAGGGCAAAACTCCACGAGGATTATGTTCATTCCAGATAACACTCAGATTGTTGGTTATAACAGGTCACGGGGTCATAGGTGCTCCTAATGGATTCCATCATTTCTTAGAAGGTTCTATGAATTACTGGGGATTCAAATTAAAGCAAACCACTAAAGGGAAACGCTAATGACATTCCGGCACTGTACAAACTGTGTGCCTGTCGCCTCTGCCGCAGACATGGGGTAGACCTGGCTTTGCTTCTTAGCTCCATGATCTCCAATAACAGTGAAGGAGTGTACTGGGGACCTCCTTGTGCGGAAAGAGGTGGCCCAAAATTCTCCTGTCAGCCCAGCTTCTGAGGGAGATCACAGCATCAGGGACTGTTGTTCAGAACCATGCTCTTATGAATCCTGTGGAAATGGACGCCCTCTTCAGTTCATGCCAAGTTTTTTCATGGTCCGCCAGCGGTCTTTAATCATCACAGCTGTTCGGTTAATAAAGGGGTAACTCTTAGAAATGGCAACCCAGTTTCCTTCCCCATATTTCTGCACGCCAGCCTTCACCCACTCGCTTTCTTCTATGGTCCACTTCTGTAAAAGAAAACCAAACAACTTGTCAAAACTTGTTGCCGCTTAGCTCTTTCCCAACATACTGACCAAATCAAACTCAAAAATCCTCTGAGCATACTGTGAACCCAATAGCAGGGCTCACAGCATGTTACAAGCTGAGTATGGCGGCATGGCACGCCTTAATCCCAGCACTTGGGAGGCAGAGACAGGTAGATCTCTCTGCTGTTTCAAGGACATTCAGAGCTACATGGACAGATACAAAAACAATAAAACAAAGATAGTATAATTAGTAAGCACGACGGTCTCAATGTTCAGACATGTCATTCTTCATTGTTACCTGCTGTGCGGCTGCAGAGAGTGCTCGGGAGTTATGAGCACTCGCTGCTTTTGCAGAGGGCCCTGGTTTGGTTTCCTACACTTGCATGGTGGGTCACAATCATCTGTAAACTCTAGTTTAAGGAGCTCTGATGTCCTCTTCTGGCTTGCTTATTTATTTATTTATTTTATGTATATGAGTACACCTGCACACTGGAAGAGGGCTTTAGATGGTTTAGATGGTTGTGAGCCACCATGTGGTTGCTGGGAACTGAACTCAGGACCTCTGGAACAGTCAGTGCTCTTAACCGCTAAGCCATCTCTCCAGCCCCGCCTCTTTTGGCTTCTTGAGGCACCGTACACTCATAGTATAAAGACAAAATACTCACAGGAAAAAAACCAAAAAACTTAAAAGAAAAAAAAACAAGACAAAAAACAAAAAACAAAAAAACAAAACAAAACAAAAAAAAAAACAGGACTGGAAATCCAGGACAGTCAAGCCCACACAGAGAAGCCCTGTCTTGGAAAACAAACAAACGAAAACCCAACAACAACAACAAACCCAAAACCAAATCAAACAAACAAAAAACCAGGGCTAGAGAGATGGCTCAGTGGTTAAGAGCGCTGCCTGCTCCTCCAGAGATCCTGAGTTCAATTCCCAGCAACCATATGGTAGCTCATAACCATCTATAATGTGACCTGATGCCCTCTTCTGGCCTGCAGGTGTACACGCAGATAGAGTGCTGTATACATAATAATAAATAAATCTTTTTTTTTAATCTTTATTTAATGTACACTGATGTCCTGCCTGCATGTATGTATGCATGTCTGTGTGAGGGTGCCAGATCTCCTGGAACTGGAGTTACAGACAGTTGTGAGCTGTCATGTGGGTGCTGAGAATTGAACCCAGGTCCTTTGCAAGAACAGCCAGTGCTCTTAACCTCAGAGCCATCTCTCCAGCCCAATAAAAAATCTTTTAAACAAAACAAAACAAACAAACCTGAAACACTGAAACTTAAAAGTAAGGAAAGAAACTGGGCATGGTGGTACAAGCGGGTAATCCCAGCACTCGGAGGCAGAGGCAGGTGGATCTCTGTGAGTTCGACGTCAGCCTGGTCTACAAAGTGAGTCCAGGACAGACAAGGCTACACAGAGAGATCCTGTCTTGAAAAATCAAACAAAGAGAAGAAGTAAAAGGACTAGGGTGCAGCTCAGTGGCACAAGTGCTCACCAAGCAAGTGTGAGGCCAAAACCAAAGCAACAAAACCCAGTGTCTGAACTCAGGTGCGCTTTCACCAGGGCCATGGGTAACCCTTGCCTGAGAAGGGGGCATGCTTTAGCAGTTCTCACAGAGCTCACATCAGAAAAGAGTCTTAAGGGCTGGAGAGACGAGAAAGCAGTTAGGAGGGGGCAGTAGCTGCTGTCCTTCCACAATGCCTGGCTCCATTCCCAGCACCCACACGGCAGCGCACACCTGTTTTTTTTCTATTCCAGTTCCTGGTTCCTCTGTAGATACCAGGCCTGCACTTGGTACACAGCCATTCTCAGTTTTGGTTTCCAGCATAATCATCAGGTGGCTCTGAATCATCTGTAACTTTGGGGGACCTGACATGTTCTGGATTCCATGGGCACTGCAGTCACATGCATAAGCACACATATACATAATTAAAAATAAAATCTAACATGTAGGCAAAACACGCACTAGTAAAGTTTTAAATTACCTGCTTTCTTGTTAAACTGGATGACTTGTCTTCACTTGGGGCTGTTGGGAAACATGGAAAGGACACAAAGTTTAGAGATTACAAAAGAAAACAGAGTATCCCTGGAAAGAAAACTTGGTTTAAAATTTGCAAGCATGAGTTTGAGGCCAGCCTGGTCTATAAAGTGAGTCCAGGACAGCTAAGGCCACACAGGGAAACCATCTCAAAAAACCTAAAAAAAAAAAAAAAAAAAATTCCCACATGCACTGAAGGCTGGGAATGCATCTCAGTAGTGGAGTGACTGTCTAGCTTGAAAAGGCTCAGTTTGGCCCCCAAAAGAGCAAAATCCCAAATCTCATTAACATTGAAAATAAAAGGACATCACTGAGGTATCGTCTTTTGGCCCTTCATTTGCAATACCTCAGCTCTGAGAACCTGTATGAAGAAATGCTTTACAAACAGGCTTCTAATATCCTCTGTTTGCTTGAGTTTCTTGAGACAGGATTTCTCTGTATAGCCCTAACTGTCCTGGAACTCAATCTATAAATTAGTCTGGCCTCTGCCTCCCTAGTGCTGGGATTAAAAGCAAGGGCCACCACCGCCCAGCTCCAATAAATTTTGATCAATGATTAGACTTCAAGCTCTTTACCAAAACTATCATTTTCCAAACCCACCGAGCGATTATTACACTTGAAATTTTATTATAAGGCTCAGTGGTATTTGCCTACCATGCAGAAGAGGCTAAATTCCATGGCCAAAATCTCAAAACAAAAATCTAGGGCTAGAGAGATGGCTCCTAGCTTTGAGATGGCTCAAGTTTGGTTTCCAGTCCTCCATCAGTGGCTCTTGATCACTGTGACTCCAACCCTGACACTCTCTTATGGGCTCCGTGGGCACTGTAGTCAGCACAAGCCCACACACACATGTACATAATTAAGAATAAAAAACTTAAAGAGATGTACTGCACATGTGCACGTATCAGGCATACATGTCTATGTATAATCTCTCATTTACAACTCCTTGATAACCACTGCTCAAAAACAATCGCTTTACTGTTTTCTGCTAAGAATTTAAAAGCCTTGAGGGTTGGTGAGACAGCTCAGTGGGTATGACCAAGTGTGTGTGACCAAGTCTGACTACCCAGGTTCAATGCCCGGGACCCACAGAGTGGAAGAAAAGTGAACGTTCCAAGATGCCCTCTGACTGCCATACACAATTCATAGCAAGTGTGTGTACAAATAAATGTAATTTATTTTTTCAGAGACAGAGTCTTACTATGTAGTCCTGGCTGGCCTGAACTTGTAGAGAACCTCCTGTCTCTGCCACAGGAGTGCTTGGATTAAAGGGATGTGTCACACACCATGCCCAGTCTCTATGGAGGTACTTTAAAAACTTTCTTTTTTCGTTTTTCGAGACAGGGTTTCTCTATATAACAGCTCTGGCTGTTTTGGACTCACTTTGTAGACCAGGCCGGCCTCAAACTCACAGAGAACTGCCTGTCTCTACCTCCTGAGTGCTGAGATTAAAGGCATGCGCCATTACGCCTGGCTGAAAAAAAATATTTTTTAATGTAATAAAAAAAAACTTTAAGGCCGGGCGTGGTGGCGCATGCCTTTAATCCCAGCACTCGGGAGGCAGAGGCAGGCGGATTGCTGTGAGTTCGAGGCCAGCCTGGTCTACAAAGTGAGTCCAGGACAGCCAGGGCTACACAGAGAAACCCTGTTTCAAAAACAAAAAAATTTTTAAAGCCAGGCGTGGTGGCACACGCCTTTAATCCCAACACTAGGGAGGCAGACGCAGGTGGATATTTTCTTTTTTAAGATTTTATTTATTTTAGGCTGGGCATGGTGGTGCATGCCTTTAATCCCAGCACTAGGGGAGCAGAGGCAGGCAGATTGCTGTGAGTTCGAAGCCAGGCTGGTCTACAAAGTTAGTCCAGGACAGCCAAGGCTACACAAAGAAACCCTGTCTCGAGGAAAAAAAAAAAAGATTTTATTTATTTTATGTACGAGTGCTCGATCTTCATGTGCACCTGCATACCAGAAGAGGGCATCAGATCACATTATAGTTGGTTGTGAGCCACCATGTGGTTGCTGGGAATTGAACTCAGAACCTCTGGAGAAAGACAATGCTCTTATCCACTGAACCATCTTTCCAGCCCCCACAGGTGGATTTCCCTGCCTCCAAGCCAGATGGTTAATCCCAGCACTTGGCAGGTGGATCTCTATGAGTTTGGGGCCAACCTGGCCTAGAGATAAGTTCTAGCACAGACAGGTATGCAAAGAAACCCTGTCTCAAAAAAATAAAAATAATCACTTTGTATGTATATTGCATGTGGGTGCACTCACAATAAGGCTTGTATGTGGAGGTCAGAGAGCCGATTGTGAGAGCTAGTGCTCTTCTTCCACTAAGCTTGGGTAAAGAGGCTTAGTGGCAGGTGTCGTGACCCAGAGTCATCTTGGGGGTCTCATGGAGGGTACTTTTTTCTTTTTTGGTTTTTCGAGACAGGGTTTATGGAGGGTACTTTTTAAGGACAAAACCTTTGAAATTGGGAAAGAATTATGTTGCCATTCCAAGATTTTACAACTCTCCAAATGAAGACTTAGCTGTTATTACTATTAGAATGTAAAATATGAGCCAGTGGTGGTGGCTCATGGCCACAGAGTGAGTCTGAGGACAGCCAGGGATACACAGAGAAATCCTGTCTGTCTGTCTGTCTGTCTGTCTCTCTCTCTCTGCCTTGGCTGTCCTGAACTCACTTTGTAGACTAGGCTGGCCTCGAACTCAGAGATCCGCCTGCCTCTGCCTCCCGAGTGCTGGGATTAAAGGCGTGCACCACCACGCCCTGAGAGACACTCTGTCTCAGAACAAACAAACAAAAAACAAAAAGCAAAATATGTAGTGTGAAAGATTATAATGCAAATTTGAAGCGCTTTAGAAGTAATTACAGGGAAGTACAGCGTCCTGTCCTATATCGGTATGCTCAGGCACTGTTAGGAGATTTCCGCCCCCCCATCCCCACCCACTTGGACTGAGGATGTAGCTCAGAACACACATAAAAGAGTCTTTTATTTAAGAAATAAAAGGGCCAGGGAGATGGCTCCGAAGGTAAAGGCACTTGCTGCCAAACCTGATGACCTGATTTCGATCCCTAGGACTTACATAGTGGATGAGAACAGACCCCTGCAAGTTGGCCTGACTCCCACACGCATACATGCTATCTCCCCACCCCAAACAGTACATACACAAATACAATGTAATTAAATCTTTTTTAATACAGGAGGCTTAGCACTCAGGAGACAGAGGTTCTGTCCCCAAAATAAACGGAAGGAAAAAAATAGTGTAATGGTGGATGGCTATACTCCCAGAGCTTTGGAAGCAGAGGCACGAGGCTCAGGAGTTCAAGAACAGAACGGAATACATGAGACCGTGTCTCATCACTATTGCCACCAAGAAAAGGGGAATATATATATATATATCTCAGAGGTCCTGAGTTCAATTCCCAGCAACCACCATCTATAATGAGATCTGGTACCCTCTTCTCACCTGTAGGCACATATACAGGCAGAATACTTTATACAAAATAATAAATAAATAAATCTTTATAAAGAAAGGAAGAAAAGAAAAGAAAATACAGGGAGCCAAATGTGACTCTAAGCCCGTGATCCCAGCACTTGGGAGGCTGAGAGGCAGGAAGAACCTAAAACTAACGCCAGCCTGGGCTACACAGCAAGACCCTGTTTATAACAAAACAATACAATCTGATTCCTGGTGACTCAAAATGAGATCGGATCCCTATTCAGCTGTCTAACTAGGAGACTGATGCTGCTGGCACATGAACGTGACAAGACCATGCATCAAACTTCAGCAAACATCCCTAAGAGGGCAGGGAAACTCTGGGGCTTACCCTGAACTTGAAACAGCTGGTCCTCTTCCATCCAAACTTCCTTCTCTTCAAGCCCGTTAGGGCTGTTCCACTTGTCTTTGGATATTCTGGGGGGAGAACAAGGAAGATGAGCCATGAAATACTCCCTCCACTCCAAACTCTGAGCGCAGCTCACTTTCAGCACTCACTCGGGACTCACTAAACAATGCTCAAACTCACTGTCCTTTTTCCTGGGCTACCCAGGCAGCTCCATACCCTCGATCCTGCCCCAGGCTGCATGCCAAGGGTCAAACTGGGCATTGTGTCAAAGTACACCACCATACTGTCATCTCCCTCAAAACTCTTTTGATTTCCTCATTTGTTTAGTTTTTAGAGGGGCTGTACTCTGAGCACACGCCGGCTTGGAGCTCCGAATCCTCCTCCCTGCACTCTGGGTGCTGGGATTACAGGTAGGCAGCAACACACCCAGTCATTTGAGTGCTTCTCTGACTTAGAAGGCGCAGACTCTTCCCCCTCCCTCAGGGCCATGCTCTGCTCCTATTTTTACGCTGACTTTGGTACCCAGGAGTTAAGGCCAAGATACCTTTCATCAGTATTATACCAGCCTTTTCTCCTCCCAAAGACACCACCATAAAAGCATACCGCCCACATCTGTAATAACAGTAAGTGGGAGACTAAGATGGGAAAATCACAAGTTCAAAGCCAGCCTGAAATACATGTTATCGACTAGGCTAGTCTATTTAAACCACAGTGAAACCTGCATACTCCTCTGTGGTCTATGAGCCCAGGCCATTTCCTACCTTGTATCTACCACACCCTACACTTAACAGCAGTGGTTCTCAACCTTCCTAATGCCACAACCCTTTAAAACACAGTTCCTCATGTTGTGGTGACCCCAATCATAATTTTTTTTTGTTGCTACTTCATAACTCTATTACTGCTACTGTTGTGAACTATAATGTAAACATCTGATATGAACCCCTATGAAAGGGACGAGACCGACAAGCTGAGAGCCGCTGACCTACAGTAACCCAGGCTGCTTTGCTTCTGAGTTATCACCTGTCTAGGCTCAGGAAGCTTACTGGTCTTTCAATACCATTAAAAAAATAAAAAATTTTAAAAAATCACTTTTCCCCTTTTCCCTTTGTGACAGGGTTCTGTTGCCCAGCCTGGCCATGAATGTGCTCTGTCATCAAAGACCCTAACCTTCTGACTCTCCTACCTCCACCCAAGTGCTCTAACAGGAGCGCTACCAGGCCTTTTGTGGTGCTGAGGACTAAACCAAGAGCTTCCATGCATGCTAAGAGAGTGCTCTACCAGCTGAGCTACACCCCCAGCCAAAGGCTACTGATGCCAACACAGAAGGCCTCTGCTCCTGTCTGTCAGTGTGAGGCCATACAGAGCTACAGCCAGACCCCAGCTTAAAACAACAAAGCTGGTTAGCACCCCCTGGACCCTCCTCTTTTGTAGTTTTCCTAAGAAGTGACCTAAGCGAGGAGCTGAGACAAATGGTAGACAATGTATCTGTGCTTAATTTGTGTTACATCCTGAGAATAATTTAAACAAAACAACAATCATTTACAAGGGTCTTTCTCTTCAGTTTTACTGTGGATCACTATTTACAAATAGACAGGTAACGGCTAGGCCACTCTGTTCTCTACTTTTCCAGTCAGGAGGCTTCCACCCTGGGTCCCTGAGACCACCACTTGCCCTGAGCTGCAGTCCTATTCTCGGCGGTCTTCAAAGGCAGGTGTTAGTAACCTGTCCTTCTTGAACTCTCAGGCCTGCTCTGAGCACAAACGTTTCAGTAGGGCTTGCTAGGGGCCTAAGTGTGTGGAGACTGTCCTGCTGACTGCTGTTGCTCACTTCTCCTGTGTGGAAGGGAATGAGAATTGAGTCCTCCTAGTGTCAGGTGGCCCAGGGCAAGTCAGGCCATTTTTGGACCCTTTGGTTCCTCGCTGGTTAAATTTCATGAATACTGGCCTGTGGCTGCTGGGCTCTGTCCTTGAGGCTTTGGTCCCTCCCCTCTCTGCAAACAAAACCTAATTTTCTGCTGGCCTACATACAGCTAGGGGTTATCATCTCTTAAATACAAGGTCTAAGAACCCCTTTTACTTCAATAAACCCCTAGCAAATATCTATGTGTGCAAGGTGCCATAGGGGAAGAGAAAAATCTAGGTGTTATGACGTTGCCTTTCAGGCAGCTTCCCCTAACTGCCTTTCTGCCCTGGCTTCTCTGGGGTCTCCCTGCTAGCCTGCGGTGGTCACCAGCTCCCCACCCTGCCCTTAGTGGTGCCTCACAGGCCTGGGAACATAGAACTTGAAAAAAAAATCTGGCCAGGCGGTGGTGGCACAGGCCAGCACTCGGGAGGCAGAGGCAGGTCTATCTCTGTGAGTTGGGGTCAGCCTGGCCAGCAAGTTCCAGGACAGCTACAAAGAAACCTTAAAAAACCAAAACCGACAAAACAAAACTGTAGCTGTGACCCTCAAAGCTTAAAAAGCGGCCTGCCTGACCGAGAGACTATGATCTGGCCTGACAGCCTATCCCTGCTGCTCTTCTGTGTTGTAATCCCCCAGTTACTAACACCAGGTCTTCCATGCCCACATAGCAGCAGCAGCAGCAGCAGCAGCACTGCCAGGATTTCTCTCCATAAAATGCTTGCTATCTTCCTATTCTTTCAAGGCCAGACTAATGTTTGTTCTTTTAAAGGATGTAGTCCACCCAAGACTTGTATACGCAGGCTCAGAACTCTCCTCAGGCTCCCAAGGCGTCTCACACACTTCTTCAGGCTGGGCCACTGGACAGGGTTTCAGGCTTGCAAACTCTGCCTTCTCTGCCGCCACTACTTGCCTCACAGGCAGAGCACTGCAGCAGCCATGGACAGCCCTATGCCGCTATGTCCCATTAAACGCTAAGACAGAAACAGGTGACAGGTGATTTTTGTCAACTCTTGCTGCAGAGTACCCACCATACTTCATGCCCTGGACATAAGAGAGCACTGGGTGCAACTTTCACACACTCCCATTTACAATCTACTGGCACCCTGCACGCTCTTGTTTGTCCGCCTGCTCACTGGAGCAGTGTCTACACTTCACAGGCTCTCTGTGAAGAGGACAGGGCATACAGAGCTGCCAGTGACTTGTTTCTGAATGCAAGAACAGTACACATCGTGCAAATCTGTGCCTATGGCCTGTCACAGGGCAGAGCAGGGCAGTGAGGCAGATGACACACAGCAGAGACAGCCACACAAGAGCGCATGAAGAGAGGCAACTGGTGTGTGTGGTCCCAGCTGCTGTGTCAACAGCATGTAACTTAAGACCTCGAAAACTAGTATTTGCTACTTTCAGTTATGTGACATCAGGTGAGCGAGTACTTTTCTGAGCCTCCCTCAGCTAGACAACAGGGCTAAGACCACCTCACAAGAGTGAGCACTGGAGATTCCATAAGATAACATGGAAGTGCTTAAGCCCAGAAAACACCTAAGTTTCTCTCCCCTCTGAAGCACCAATAGAACTCTGACAGGCAACGCTGGAGGAATGACAATCCGCTGTGGGTACAGGAATGTACAGCCGAGAACAGACAGCATGTTCCGAGAGAGCAAGCACCCCAGTGCCCGGAGGCGGGCCACGTAGGGCACAAAGGACAGCCAAACCCAAAGCCTGGGTAGGTGTCACAACGGGGAATCAAATTAATAGAATTAACATTCTAACCACTGCCCCACTGTAGCTAGCAAAAGGAAGATTAGGAAATCTTTACTGAATTTGCTGAGTCTCATGAAAGGTACAAAACTAAGTATAATGAGACCCAACTCCGACAGATTTCACAATGAGACTGACATTTAGTCACTGAGGCATTCAGACTGACAGGCAGAAGGCTCAGCAGCCTCCCTGACTCACGCCCTCGGACAGTGCCGTGCAGCCTACAGTGGAGCTATACGTCACTCCCTGCTCCAGTCTCATTCTAGCAGGCTGAGCAAGCCTCAGGGCAGAGCAACTTAGCAGAAGGTTACTTCATTCACAGAAGTAAAACCAGGCCCAACCAGGCCCGCCAACCAGCCCCAAAACTGCTACAAAGAAGGTCTTCATACTTGGGATTCTTCTCCCCTGGGTGGGGTTGGTTGAGAGCTCTGGGCTTGGCCGGTGACGCTGACATGGCCTCCTGGGAGGAGTTGAGGCCTGGGCTGGGCTCAGTACTCTGGCTGTCCTCCTCCAAAACCAATCTGCTTATTGTCATGCGATTGTTCTTGGGCTGCCGTTCTGAGCCTCCCTCACCCTCAGCAGGAGCTGAGCTTTCATGGCCATCTTTCCTGGGTCTCTTGTTTTTGTGGGTTGGTGATGATGGGGATGCTAGATTAGGAAGTACCAGATCTTTCTGGTCCAGTTTTGCAAAAGCTGCCTCTGAGTCTTGTGCAGTAGACAGAGCTTTGAAAGCTGCCTTCAGAGTCTTCATTCCGATGGTGGGTGGAGTGTTCCGAGGCTGTCTGCAAATAAAACACACACAGGAGAGTCAGGCTCCTCAGTGTGGAAGTGCACCCAAGCACGCAGGACTTTTGCAAAGAATAAGGCTTCAAACAGAGGGCTCTTCAAACACTCCATCAAAATAAAAAACAACAAAATCAAAAGGGGGGAGGGGACGACTCGGGGGACAGGGGAGAGACAGGCTACTTCCTGTGACACCTGTTGTTTATAAAAGCCTTCACTCAATGAGAACAAATCTAGGTTGTATCAAGTTTAAGTTTTAAACCAGAGACCCTTAGAGAAACCAAGGTAAATGCTATTCTCTCCAGAGGCCTCTCCAGTCTGTGCTGTCAACCCTTTTAGTCTATATAATCAAAGCAATGTTTTCCATCATGTAAGAGTACTGGGATTAAAGGCATGTGCCATCACACCCGGCAGAACCTGAGAAATTTAAAAACACACACACAAAGCCAGGCGTGGTGGCTTCCCAGCACTCGGAAGGCAGAGGCAGGTGGATCGCTGTGAGTTTGAGGCCAGCCTGGTCTACAAAGCGGGTCCAGGACAGCCAAGGCTACACAGAGAAATCCTGTCTTAAAAAACCTAAAACCAAACCAAACACACACACACACACACACGACATTTCACCAGGAAAATCTGAACTCACTTTGGAATGCTTAGACACTTCACAAAGTAGCAACTACTCAAATCAGAAAACCCTGTCTCTCCTTTGTAGTGTCCTGTTTCAGAATGTCCTAATTTAGGACCCATCTGGGCCTCTCTATTTCAAATCAGGATGCTACGATTCAGATAAAGTTTCGTTGAGTTACATGCTGACATTTAACCTGGTTTGAAGATAGGGCCCAGCAAGTGACTAAGACTAGAAAAGGCCATCAGGAGAGAGACCCCAAGACTAACTATCAATGTGCTCAAGGCTGGGAGGTGGGGAACACACGGAGACGACATTCTTCTTTTTCCCTCCGTCAGTCCCCCCCAACCGCCACCTCCCTCGCCACCCTGAGACAGGGTTACTCTGTGTAACAGCCAAGGTTGTCCTGAGCTCTCTTTGTAGGCCAGGATGGTCTTGAACTCAAGAGATCCGCCTGCCTCTGCCTCTTAAACGTGCTGGGATTGAAGACGTGCGCCACCACGCCCGGCCTCCCTCCTCCTCTTACCAGCAGTTGGCATGCCAACAAGAAGGCCATTATCATACATGGGTCCTCGAACCTCAGACACTGTGAGCTAAATAAACATTTTCCCCTAGGGTTAATAAAAATTAATTAGTACACAGCTTCCCCCCACCCCCAAAGGAATCTACTTTTGTGTTAAATTATCAGACCTGAGATCCAGACTTGTCTTCTTTCCTTCCTTTTCTTTGACATTTGCAACCAATTCTTGTCATTTGTTTGTTTTTGAGATTGGGTCTCACTATATGGCCCAGGCTGGCCTCTAACTCAGGAGCCTCTTGCTTCTGTCTTCTAGTGCCACCAGAGGCAGGCCGATCTCTGAGTTCAAGGCCAGCCTGGTCTACGGAGTAAGTTTCACGATAGCTAGGACTACACAGAGAGCCCTGCCTTATAACTCCCCAACCCCTGGAGAAAAAAAGAAAAAAAAGCTATGTGCCACCATGCCCAGTCCTGACTCATTTACTTGAACACTACTCCTGAATGTATTAAATTACTAACTATCCAGCCAGGTATGGTGGGTCACACTGCAGTCCTCACACACGGGAAGCTAACGGAGTGAGTCCCAGCGAGTTCCTAGCCAGCCTGGGCTACAGAAGGAGACTCTGTCTCCATAAAATGTGTATATGAGTGTGTGTGTGCGTCCCACAGTTACAGGTGAGACAGATAGGTAAAAACAGAACTTTGGGGAAGTGTCAATCAGGATCCTCCCATAGAGCCCAGACAGCTATTCTCAATTTCCCTGCCTCTCGCAGTATGGTATGCCAATAATCTGGTAAATCTATCCAGCAAGAGAAACTCATCTTGCTAAGTGTCCCCCACAGTCACAAGGACATGCTCACCTTGGAGGCTCTCGAGATGGCTGTTCCGCGGGCTCTGGGACTGGGTGCTTTTCTGCCTTTGCTGTACTTGAAGCAGCAGATTCTGACTTCAGCGCCCTTTTGGCCATCTGGGAAAGGAAGGGTGTGATCAGAAGAGGAAGCGCAGATGTCATCTCATGTCTGCTGCTCACCAAGAACATACTCAACACGTAAGCAACAAATCCAATCCGGGCACTGGCTGGGGGACTCAGAGGGGCACAGCATCGGGGCACCCCTAAACTTCTCTTCCTCAGCTTGAAACAAAACAACAGAGCCACCACAGTAACACCTCAGGGGGCTAGCTATCCTAAGGAGAACTTTCCTGCACTGTACCTTTGTCCTTCCAACCTCAGACCTAATCCAGTTTCTGGTTCCCAAATCTCTTTTGGAGTCAAAAATAAAAGGTAAAATTTTCCCCCTACTTCTCTTTTTAAAATATTTTCACATACACGGGCACGTGCTAGCCTGAGTTCATATGCATACATGTCCTAGAGGCCAGAAGAGGGCATTACATTTCCTGGAATTAGAGCTGCAGGTGGTTGTGGGCGCTAGGAATCTAATTTGGGCCCTCTGCAAGAGCAGCAAGTGCTCTTAACCCCTGAGCCATCTTTCCAGACCCCTCCTTGGTTTTTTTTTCTTCTTGAGGCAGAGTCTCAACATACAGTTCTGGGTGGCTCAAAACTTGACAGACAGACCAGGCTTGTAGTGATTTTCCTGCTTGTTTTCCAGGTGTTGGAATCACAGGGGTGAGCCATAATGCCTGGCTCAAACGTTTTTTAAAACTTAAGATACCTGAAAGATGAGAATGATTTTTAGTTTGTGTATATTATTTTCATTAGCTATATCCCCACAAATATGTTTTGTCTTACTGACTGTTACTTGGAAATCGTTAGCAATATTGCACAGGAAGTCCCAGGCAAGCCATTCCTGCCCTAACTCTGCTCATCCGCCTCCCTCCTACTGTTAGGCTGTCCCATTCATTTCAGATACAACTGTGGCATGGTGTCTTAAGAGATAAGTTCTACCCTGATGTAAGGAGCAGAATAGTTCCGAGTTACCCAAAAAGCAAAGGGATGAAACACACCTAGGCCAAAGTTCCAACATCCAGATACTTCCTGGCTAGCTGTCCTAACTGTCTGCCTTACAAGTGACCTGAGATTTGTCAAGCAGCTGATAGGACCTGTCACCAACACTCTCCTAACAGGCCGCACATCCACCACCACGACAGGCTACTTTAACATTATCAGAGCCGGGCATGGTGGCGCACACCTTTAATCCCAGCACTCGGGGAGGCAGAGGCAGGTGGATCACTGTGAGTTCGAGGCCAGCCTGGACTACAAAGTGAGTCCAGGACAGGCAAGGTTACACAGAGAGACCCTGTCTCAAAAACCCAACCCAACCCAAACCAAATATTATCAGACTCCTGCTTCGTCTCGTCCTTCCTTCTGCTGTGGTGCTGAGGATCAAAGCCAGAGCCTGTTACGTACCAGGCCAGGTATCTTAACACTGAGCTACATCCCCAGCTATTAGGTTCTTAAGATAGGGGCTTGCTTAGCCCAGGCTACCCTCAAAACTCATAATCCAGCCAGGTGCGGTGGTGCACGTCTTTAATCCCAGCACTCGGGCCGCAAAGGCAGGTGGGTCACTATGAGTTCGAGGCAGCCTAATCTACAAAGTGAGTCCAGGACAGCCAAGGCTACATGAGAGACCCTGTCTCGAAAAACAAAAACAAAAAAACAAAACAAAACAAACCTCATAATCCTTCTGCTAACGGTACAGAGCAGTAGTTGCATCCCCATGCAATCTTTTGAGCCCAACTAAGGATTATCTTCATAAGGCCAGTGCGGCATGGTGTCCCACACCTTTAACTCCAGCACTCAGGAGGTAGAGACCAGTGGACTGAGAGTTTGATGCCAGCCTGCTTACACAGTTTTCCAGGCTAGCCAGGATAGTGAGACCTCAAGAGGTAGAGGCAAGGCAAGAAAACAGTTCTGCAGTTAGGAGCACTGGATGTTCTTGCAGAGAACCCAAGTTTGATTCTCAGTACCCACACGGTGGCTCACAACAATCACTAACTTGAGCAGTCCCAGGGGTCTGACAGTGTCTGGCCTCCACCAGCACCACACACTCGTGGTGCACAGGCATCTGTGCAGGCAAAACATACAAATACCAAATAAAAAAGAAGAGGAAAAAAAAGTCACTTATATGGCTCCTCTGGACTGTACCCACTTCAGTCTCTCCTTCCCTCACCTACCAACTCCTACCATTCCACATCTACTTCTCAGCTCGGACGTCACTGCCTGTGGAAACCACAGTGGACTGTAAGAAAAAGTGCTACTATAACTACAAGACTGGTCACATGTGAAAGAGTAAACTGCAGGTGAGAAAAACCAGGTACCATCTGTGCTGCAGGCAGAAGCTTATCTTAGGCATCTCACAGGCACTCAGAATAGTAGTCTGTGTAATCCAGTCTCTGTCAATTTTTTTCATGTCTAAATTTCTATTACCCCTCATGCTGAAGGACCCAAACATGGTTATGGGAATGAAAGAGAGGCCAAGGCACACCGTGAGAAGGTAGGGCTCCGTGTCATCAAGGTGGCTTTCCAGGAAGCGCAGCATCTTCTGCTGGAAGGTCTCATAAGAAAAGTTCTGGATAACAGGGTGGGCCACGTTCTTTTCTCGAATAATGTTCAGGAGATCGGTTCGTAGCTTCTACAGGAAAGATCGATGTTCACAACAAGAGAAAGGAGAACAGTAAACATCAGGGCTGAGCTGCAACAGAGCACCAGGAAAACATCTGTAAGGCTGTCGGACAACTCAGGGCTGCTTGATAAGCCATGGTTCAGGCACAGTAGGCTACTTATGCAACTAGTCACAAAGAAGAGGCAAAGTAGCTCCATCATATGTTCATAGAAAACCTCTTGCTACAATATTAAGAGATAAAGAAACATAAGTGTTCAAATCAGTGTGTAGAATCTGTGCAGATCAAAGATGCAAAATGGGTTTGTGTGTGCATACCCAAGACTTGCTTAGAGATGGTGCTTCTGCCTCTGACAGTAACAATGTGAGTCAAGTCCAAAGGCAAGGGAATTTTCACTCCGTTTTTTAATTAACCCTGTAAATTTTCTTACAACTTAAGGTTTTTTTGTTTTGTTTTTTTGAGACAGGGTTTCTCTGTTTAGGCTTGGCTGTCCTGGACTTGATTTGTAGACCAGGCTGGCCTTGAACTCAGAGAGCCACGCGCCTTTGCCTCCCTGAGTCCTGGGAATACAGACATGAGCCACCACGCCTGACACAACTTAAGTTTTATAAATACATTTTTACGTGTGTGTGTGTGTGTGTGTGTGTGTGTGTGTGTGTGTGTGTGTGTGTGTGTGTGTAGTAGCACAAGTGTGGAGGTCAGAGGACAAGCGGACAGGCAGGTACTGGGTCTTGGGGACAGAACTCAGGTTGCCAGGCTTGGTGTCACACACCGTTACCTGATTTCACAGGCCCTTAGGTATCTTTTGAGTTTTGTACTATATACACGTTACCTCTTCAAAATCCAAGGGGAGTTTGCCAAGCATGGTGGTTCATGTTTAATACGACAGAGGTAGGGGCAAGCATGTGTCTGTTAAGTCTGAGGGCAGCCTGGTCTATTAGTTCAGTAACAGCCACTTCTACATAGAGAAGCTCCGTTCAAAACAACAAAAAGGGACAAAGTGGGTTGTGGGCCTATTGGGTGGCAGGTTCTTTACATCCAAGACATGTCAAGCAAATGCCCTACCACTAAGCAACATTTTGCAGCCTAAAATTTAAGTTTATAAAATAATACAAGTAGAGTGAAGGGACAACTGAAGATGTAGTTTAAAATGACTTCCACACTTCTGACAGGGAATGGAAATTCTGACAGGAAAAAAAGTCCTTCCTAACATGGCTTTCCAGGTGTAGGGGGCTAGCATTTATATAGACAGGGCTAGAAGTCTTGTACTTTTTGTTGAATACCTGGTACTAATTACTTAAATGCTATGTCACCACACTAACAGAACAAGGAAAACGAGTGGTTTGTGAAAATTAAAACTTGAAAAGCCAATCTCAGAATCTGAGGCTACAGACGGAGTTACAGTAAGTATAAAAAGAAAGATGTGAACATGTCTTCTATGTAGCTTAGGCTAGCCTTGAACTCACTTTAGCCCCAGGCAGTCCCTAAACTTGCAATCCACTTGCCTCAATCCTCAAAGGTTGGGATCACACACAGACAAGAGATTGAGTATTTAAAGGTGAATACTTAGATGACCTTTTTGAGACAGTGTCACTCAGTACTTCTGGCCTGGGTCACACTATGTAAACAAGGCTGTCCTCACAAAGATCTGCCTGCACTGCTTCCCAAGTGCTGGAGTTAACAGTGTATCCTACACACTCAGGATAGACGGCATTCTTAATCAAGAACCTTTCCCTTACCACTCCACAAAAAGCAGTGAGATGTTAAGTCATAGGAATAAAAACATATCAACTTTACCTGCGTTGTGGGGTCCTTGGACATGTATTTTTTCAAAATTTTTGAAGCCTTTTCAAATTCTTTGTTTTTGATACAAATAATGACAGCCTATAAAAGAAAGAAAAAAGGTTTGTAGTAACAGATGTTATTAAAATATCAAATACCAAAACATACTTGGTTAAAAACATATCTTTAACTGGGCATGGTGGGTGGCACAGGCATTTAGTCCCAATACTCAGGAGGTAGAGGCTGGGGGATCCGTTAAGTTCAAGGCCAGCCTGGTCTACAGAGCCAGTTTCAGGACACAGAGAAACCCTGTTTTGAAAAACCAAAATAAATAAATCGTATAGCTGCCTATGACTTCTTTCTCAGTGTATCAAAGTCCTGCACTAACATTACTGTTCAAGCACCATGAGCAGCCACAGCTGTAGCTTTTGTTGTTTTTAGTGCCTCAGAGAGCAGAGCTGGACTCCCTGGACTACAGGCTCTTAGCCGATCTGAGCTGGACTGCCTAAGGAAAGACAGAACAGACAAGAATTATTCCAGAGTCCCAAAACTTCAGGTTCACAGAACAATCGATTCCAATCTTTTGAAGTAGGGTTGACGCTCAGTCAAAGAAAATATAATGTGAAAATATAATGTTGAGCCTCAGTGAGAGAACATAATGTGGGGAAAATGAACAAGAGATGTGCTGAGCACAGTGTTCCTCTGGTTCCATTCAGAAAGAGTTGAGGCTGTGGAACAAGAAACAAGCCTTATATCATACATGCCAGCTGGTTACTCTAGCTCGAGTGTGCAGGGAGCTGCTGAGATTGTGCAACAGCTCACC
Organism: Acomys russatus; assembly: GCF_903995435.1. Taxonomy (NCBI): domain Eukaryota; kingdom Metazoa; phylum Chordata; class Mammalia; order Rodentia; family Muridae; genus Acomys; species Acomys russatus. Next base: position 31,704,904 of record NC_067162.1, read on the forward strand.
CACAACAGCAAATAAAAACAACCAAGATAGGACAAGATCTCTCATCAGCCACAGAGGAAACAGGTTTCTGTAAAAAAACTCTGAAGGAAAATACTCAAGGAAAGACAACAGTGGCTGGACAACTGAGACTTTTAACATATATAAGCACAGCCATCCAGGGTAGACAAAACTGGTGCCAAGGGCTCCTGAACAAGGATGCAGAACTATAAATTCTTGGAAGATGCAAAATCAAACATCTTTTCAGATGACCATGCTTACTTGCACATCATTTTCAGCAGAAATTATTATACTTATTTTCTTAACAGTTATTTTTTTTTAATATTTTTGATCTTTATTTATTTATTATTGTGTATACGGTGCAGGTGTACATGCAGGCCAGAAGAAGGCATCAGCTCAAATTATAGATGGTTGTGAGCCACCATGTGGTTGCTGGGAATTGAACTCAGGACCTCTGCAGGAGCAGTCAGCGCCCTTAACCTCTGAGCCACCTCTCCAGCCCAACACAGTTATTCTTATAAACCCCATCAGTCCTATTAGGTTTAACTACATTTAACTCGCACACACACACACACAAACTGTTCAGGGCACCCAGAACTTCTGTATCCACAATATAAAGCTAATACCACTCCACCCCCACTTCCTAAATCTTTTTTTTTTTTTTTTTTTTTTTTTTTGCTATTTTGTGTCTTTCTGGTATCACAGGAGTGAAGTAAAGTGGCACTATTTCTTGCCTTTTGCAGACAGAGTATTATCACATAAAATTCAATCCACCTGCCTCAGCCTTCCAAGAGCTGAGATCACAGCATTCACTACCAAGCTGAACTCTAGCACCAGCTGTTTTAAGGATGCTTTTTTCACTCAGCACAATGCTTACCAGTGTTGCTGTACTGTCAGAGTTCCATTTTCTTGCTGTTGAGTACCATTATAGTGTTTGGGATATATTATAGTTTATTTATTTATCCACTCAAGAACATGTAGTCACAGTTTTTGATTACTATAAACAGAGATGCTCAAACAGGTTTTTTGTTTGTTTGTTTGTTTTGAGACAAGGTTTCTCTGTGTAGCCTTGGCTGTCTTGGACTTGCTTTGTAGACCAGGCTGGCCTCAAACTCAGAGAGATCTGCCTGCCTCTACTTAGCATTTCTTTCTTTCTTTTTTATTTTTTTAAGATTTATTTATTTATTATGTACACAATGTTCTGCCTGTACATACACCTGCAGGCCAGAAGAGAGAACAGATCTCATTATAGATGGTTATGAGCCACCATGTGGTTGCTGGGAATTGAACTCAGGACCTTTGAAAGAGCAGTCTGTGCTCTTAACGTCTAAGCTATCTCTCCAGCCATCTACTTAGCATTTCTATCAGCAATGTGCAACTGTTATCTGAATCCTCCCTAACATTAAAAAAAAAAAATATCCCCCAGGGGTCCATAGGTCCTGGAGTTACTGCAATACCGGGTCAATGGCGTAAGGGGGTAGTGGGGAATGGAGTAAGCTCCTAGCTCCAAAAATCCATTTAACATAATGTCCTGGGATGGAGGAGAATGTGTCAAATATTAAACTGTTAAGAACAGATCCTTGAGGAGAAAAAAAAAGAAGAGATCCTTGGGGCTAGAGAGATGGCTCAGAGGTTAAGAGCACTGTTTGTTTTTCTAAAGGACTTGAGTTCAAGTCCCAGCAACCATAGGGTGGCTCAAACCATCTATAATGAGATCTGGTGCACTCTTCTGGCCTGCAGGTGTTATATGCAGGCAGAATATTGTATACATAATACATAAATAAATCTTAAAATAAACTACAACAAAAAAAACCAGATACTTGAGACGGGTATAGTGGCACATACCTTTAATCTTGGCACTCAGGAGGCAGTGGCAGGCGGATCTCTGAGTTCCAGGCCAGCCTGGTCTATAAAATGAATCCAGGACAGCAAGGGCTACACAGAGAAACTCTGTCTCAAAAAACAAAACCAAACACAAACACAAAAAAGAAGAGCTATTTGAGCCAGGAATGGTGGCACACACCTTTTACCCCAGCACTCAGCAGGTAGAGGCAGGTGGATCCCAGAGTTCTAGGCCAGCCTAGTCTACAGAGTTAGCTCCAGGGCAGCCAGGGCTATACAGAGAAACCTTATCTCAACACTCCCTCCCACCACCCGCCCCTACAAGAAAAGAAAAATAGATTTTAGAGGTTTGAGAGATGGCTCCGTGGTTAAGAGTGCTTGCTACTTTGCAGAGGACGGGAGTTCGAGTCCCAGCACCCATGCTGGGAAGCTCACAACCTGCCTATAATATAAGCTCCGGGAAACCACAGCTCTTTTCTGGCCTCTCTGGGTATCTAGTGCACAGCATATATGCACACACGCATTTCCTTTCCTTTCTTCATTTGCTTTTTTTAAAGCCAGGGTTTTTCTGTGTAGCCCTTGGCTGTCCTGGAATTTGTCTGAAGCCCATGCTGGTCTCAGACTTAGAGATCTGCTTCCCAAGTGCTGGGATTAACTAACTAATTTACTTTTTGTTTGTTTTTGAGACAGGGTTTCTCTGTGTAACCCTGGCTATGCTGGAATTCTCTTTGTAGACCAGGCTGGCCTCAAACTCATGGAGATCCACCTGCCTTTGCCTCCTGAGTGCTGGGATTAAAGGCATACACTATCATGCCTGGCCAAATTTTTTTTTCCAAGACAGTTTCTCTGTGTAGCCTTGGCTGTCCTAGACTCACATTATAGACCAAGCTGGCCTTGAACTCACAGGGATCCACCTGCCTCTGCCTCCCGAGTGCTAGGATTAAAGGCATGCACCACCACCACCCAGCTAATTTATTTTTTAAGTAAGGATATTTTTATGTTTATTTTTCATGTGTGTGTGCGCACGCATGCGCGCACGTTTTCCTACATATATGTGTATTGTTCCATGTGCATAGCTCTGAGTGGGTGCTGGGAACTGAACCCAGAACCTCTGCAAGAGCAGTAACTGCTCATAACCACTGAGCCACCTTTCCAGTCCCGGTATATTAAAACAACAAAAATATATATTGGCCATTTGGGAGATGGAGGTAGGATTGGTAGTTCAAGGGCCATCTTTTAGTTACTTTCTTTCTTTTTTTTTGGTTTTTCAAGACAGGGTTTCTCTGTGTAGCCTTGGCCATCCTGGACTCACTTTGTAGACCAGGCTGGCCTCGAACTCAACAGTGATCCGCCTGCCTCTGCCTCCAGAGTGCTGGGATTAAAGGCGTGCGCCACGCCAGTTACTTTCAAGTTCAACAAAGAGCCTGGCTACATAATGAAACAAATCTCAATGCTGGAGAGATGGCTCAGTTTGATGTGTATGAGGGTTTTGCTTGCTTGCTTATATGTGTATGGACCAACAAAATCAGAAGATCATAAGCCGGGCGTGGTGGCGCACGCCTTTAATCCCAGCACTCGGGAGGCAGAGACAGGCGGATCACTGTGAGTTCAAGGCCAGCCTGGTCTACAAAGCGAGTCCAGGACAGCCAAGGCTACACAGAGAAACCCTGTCTCGGAAAAAAAGCAAAAACAAAAAATCAGAAGATCATTAGATCCTCTGGACCTGGAATTATAGCTTAAGCTGCCAATTGGGTGCTGGAATTGAACTTGGATCCTCTACAAGAACAGCAAGTGGTCAGGCATGGTGGCACATGCCTGTAATCCCAGCACTCGGGATGCAGAGACAGGCAGATCTCTGTGAGTTTGAGGCCAGCCTGGTCTACAAAGTGAGTCCAGGACAGCCAAGGCTACACAGAGAAACCCTATCTCGAAACACCAAACCCAACAAATATACAAACAAACAAACAAACCCCAGCAAGTGCACTAAACCACTAGGCTATCTTCCAGCCCTCTGAGTCACTAACATTTTAATCATTAAACTGTATTATCTTGTTCTTGTTTCGTTTTAAGATAGGATATTACAGCAGCTCACAGCTGTCTGTAACTCCAGTTCCAGGGGATCTGACACTCTCACAGACATATGTGCAAGAACACTACTGCACATAAAAAAAAAAAAAAAAAAAAAAAAAAAAAAAACCCAAACCAAACCAAAAAGAATCTAAAATTAAAAACTTTACCAAACCGCCAAATGGATCTCTGAGTTCAAAGCCTGTTACAGAGTAAGTTCCAGGCTACAATGGCCACAAACAAACAAAGAAACCAAGTCCCAACCAGTAAAAGCACTTCAGGCCAATGTGATAGCTCCTACCTGTAACCTCAATGCTTGGCCTATAGACTGAGAATCTTGTCTCAGGAAAAAGGAGGAGGCATACAAGTTTAGACACAGACACACACAGACACAGACACACACACACACACACACACACACCCCTACCTATTTATTTGTTTGTTTTTTCCGAGACAGGGTTTCTCTGTGTAGCCTTGGCTGTCCTGGACTAACTTTGTAGACCAGGCTGTCCTTGAACTGACAGTGATCCTCCTGCCTCTGCCTCCCAAGTGCTGGGAGACACACCTATTTATTTAGATATTATAGCTACAAGCCCCTTGTCAGATATGACTTGCAACTATTTTCTTCCAGTTCTGTAGTTTATCCCTTCTATGTAATGTTTCTCTCAGAAGTTAAGTTTTAAAATTTTGAAGCCCCATGTAGCACTTGTTCCTCTTGAGGACTTTTTAAAAAGCTTGTTTATTTGTATTCATGTGTATGAATGTTTGCCTGTATGTAAGTATGCACAACATGTGTGTTTGTGCCTGGTACCCATAGAGGTCAGACGAGGGCATAGGTTTCCAGAGTTACACATGGTTGTGAACAGTCATATGGGTAGTAAACCAAGCCAGGGCCCTCTGCAAGAACAAGTGCTTTTAACTAACCCATCTCTCCAGCAAGCCCCAGTTTTTTCTTGTCCAGGTAAGAGTCCCTGGCAGCCCAGGCTGTCCTTAACTCCTGATCCTCCTGCCTGCACTCTTAAGGGCTGAAACGCCAGACATGAGACACTGAACTGATTTTAAAGTGCTACCTAATATGATTTTGTTTTCTTCAAGATGATTCATGATTTTAAGCTGTGTGTGGTAACAAATGCCTTTAATCTCAGTATTTGGGAGGCGGGCATTTGAGGCCAGCCTACATAGAGATGTCCAAGACATCCAGGGTTACATAGTGACTCTGTCTCAAAAAAGCAAAATCTTGGCTGGAGAGATGGCTCAGAGGTTAAGAGCCCTGTCTGTTCTTCCAAAGGCCCTGAATTCAATTCTCAGCAACCACATGGTGGCTCACAACCATCTATATGAGATCCAGTGCCTTCTTTTGGCCTGCAGGCACACATGCAGGCAGAATATAAATAAACAAATCTTTAAAGAAACCAACAACAAAAGGTTCCATTGATTTACATTTTATTCTTTCTTTTTTCTTTTCTTTTCTTTCTTTTTGGTTTTTCGAGACAGGGTTTCTCTGTGTACCCTTGGCTGTCCTAGACTCACTTTGTAGACCAGGCAATCCTACTGCCTCTGCCTCCGGAGTGCTGGGATTAAAGGTGTGCGCCACCACACCCGGCTACAATTTCTTTGTGATCTATTTTGAATTAACTTTTGGTATAAAATGTTTAAGGTCATGGTTCATTTTTGTACACTGACATTCCACTGCTTCAACAGCAAATGCTTAAGACTGTCCTTTGCCTTTAATATAACTAGTGACAGAACTGCCATACTGTCAAAAACCTAAAACCTATTGGACATGTATGTGTGGTAAGGGCTTCCCACACACTAGGCAAGGATTCTAGCACTCACTCGCCTACACCCTAGCCCTGGTGTCTCTACTCCCTCATCCCTATCTGTTGTATCCTTTGTTCTGGTTACTTTAGTTCCTCTGCCTTTTCTTGTATGTAAAAATCAGTGGCTGAGAATGTAATATGAACTAGATTAACGAGACAGAACAGACATCTTAGGGACACTAGATCTTCCAACAGCTAGATGTGGTACTGCTTGTCTTTAATCCCAGCACTCAGAGGCAAAGACAGGCAGATCTCTGTGAGCTCCTGGCCAGCCAGGGCTAGATAGTGAGTTCTAGGACGGTCAGAAACAGCTACATAGGGAGACACCCTCCCTCCAAACCCATGGACATGGTTTGATTTTTAATGAGGTCTTCATTCTTTGCTTGCTTTCCTTCTTTCAAAGTGTGCTTGTGCTTCGCCAGCACCACTGCTGGGCACGGCTGCCACCAGGGCAGTTCAAGGCTAACCTGTCTACAGAATGGGTTCCAGGACAGCCAGGGTACACAGAGAAACCCTATCTCAAACTACCCCAAATTATTTTACATGTATGGATGTTTTGCCTGTAGCACGTCTGTGCACCTGGTGTGCACAGTGCCTGAGAAGGCTAGAAGAGAGCATCAGATCCTCTGGGACGGGGTTACAGAGGATTGTAGGGCACCATGTGGATTGGATACCAGGACTAGAACTAGGGTCCTCTGGAAGAAAAGCCAGTGCTCTTAACTATTGAACCATCCCTTTCTGTCCAACAAGCCAACTTAGTGAACCCTTCTCTCTCAGACATGGTCTCACCATGTAGAGAAGGCTGGCACCTGCCTTTACCACATTAGTGCTTGGATTAGGTATGTGCTCTGCCATGCCTGGCTTTCTGAATCACATTAATATCCATTGGTCTTGGCCATCAAGATGGCTCAGTGGGTAAAGGAGTTTGCTGTGCAAACCTCAAGATTGCAATCCAATCGTACAACCCACATAAAGGGGTAAGGAGAGAAAAGACTTCACAAAGTTCTCCTCTGATCACTCTATAAATCATGCACATGCACACACACACAGACACAGTCCCATGTGTACAAGACCCCACAGCTGGCCTACAGCGTGACACAGTCCTACGAGTACACTACCCACAGCTGGCCTACAGTGTGACACAGTCCTACGAGTACACTACCCACAGTTGGTCGACAATGTGACACAGTCCCATGTGTACAAGACCCCACAGCTGGCCTACAGTGTGAGTACTGCTAGTGGCCACAGCAGAGTGTGGATCAGATCTTCCAGACCTTGAGGCTTGCTTACAACCCAAGATCCTCCCATCTCAGCCTCCTGGGTCCAGGGATTTCAAATAAACACCAACATTGGCAGCACCAGCTGAGTCTCAAAATGACTGCCACTGTGACTGACTGTTTCTGCAGTACTTAGGACTGAATGCAGAGCCTCTGACAGGATCGGCATGCAGACCACCACCAACCTACAGCATCAGCAACTCCAGCTGACAGCTTGACTACACCCTTATTTAAGAACTCCTGGGCCAGAACCACTCAGGTGGGCCACTAGCTTCCTGACCTTTGGCAACTGAAAACTAATAGTCCCTGTTTTAAGCTGCTAAGTCTTAATTTATTATACTGAAGTGACAACTACAGTAAAGGCTAGGAATGTAGCTTAGCAGTAGGGTTTGCCTAGCATATAAGGCCCTGTGTTCAACAGCTTTATCTCTGGAAGGGGCAGTATGTACACGTAACACAAAATTCAAAAGGCATAACAAGAGAAAATTCCTGTATCTCTGACCTTTGCTCAGCACCATTAAAACAACAAATAAACCTGGTCTACAAGGCGGGGGGGAGGGGGGGAAGCCAGCCACCCATGGTGGTGCATGCCTGTAATCTCAGCACCCAGAAAGCAAAGGCAAGAATTATGTAACCTCGAGTCCCAGGCTAGCCTGGGTTCCAGAGCGAGTCCCAGGACGGACTCTGGTCTCCCCTTCCTCTCCTGCAACCTACCAATAATATGGTAACTATAAGACATAGCCTGGTAAGCCAAAAAGCACACAAAACCAATAGGAGAAATTGGCTGACTATTTTAAAGGAGTTAAATTTTTTTTTTAAGATTTACTTATTTATTATGTATACAATGTTCTGCCTGCATGGACACCTGCACGCCAGAAGAGGGCACCAGATCTCATTATAGATGGTTGTGAGCCACCATGTAGTTGCTGGGAATTGAACTCAGGACCTCTGGAAGAGCAGCAACCAGTGCTCTTAACCTCTGAGCCATCTCTCCAGCCCAGAGTTAAAGTTTTTTTTTAAAAATTATATATATATATATATATATATATATATATTTATTTATTCTAAGTGCATGGTGTTTTGTCTGCATGCTCATCTGTGCACAACATGCATGGCTAGTGCTCCAGAAGTCCTGGGATGGAGTTACTGTTGTGAGCCTCCATGTAGGTCGTGGGAAATAAACCTGAGTTCTTTGAAGGAGCAGCCAGAGCTCTTAACCAATGAGACATCTCTACAACCCCAGGAAGTTTAGATTTCACTGACAGACATTACAAACAATAATTTAAGACATGAATTTACTTAGCTGGTTGTGCGCTGTATGCCTGCAATCCCAGCACTCGGGAGGCTGAGGCAAGGAAAAGTAGATCAAGGCTACTCTGCATATAGTAAGACTCCATTTCAAAAGAAAAGCAGGAAGAGACACGGGCCTACGACAAGACAGGAGTCTACAGTCCCTGTTTCTAAAGGAGTTGAACAAATTACTCTGCAGATAACACTTCCTCCACTCAGAAGAAGCCGGGCTGTTTTCAGAGTACCCGAAGGTTTCTCCTCCACTGCTAATGGCTTTTCAGTCATTTCCCTCAACACAATCTGACTTACCTAAACTAAAAACTTCCGTGGACTTATTGTCCTTGAATTGAGTAATATTCTTTTTTTTCAAGACAGAGTCTCTCTGTGTAACCTTGGCTGTCCTGGACTCACTTTGTAGACCAGGCTGGCCTCGAACTTACAGGGATCCACCTGCCTCTGCCTCCCAAGTGCTGGGATTACAGGTGTGCGCCACCACGCCCGGCTGAACAATTAGCCAGTAGTTCCTGTTCCAGGTCCTTAACTGAACAGATACCTGTACCTAACGCATACTGGATTAAAAAAACAACAACAAAAAAGCCAGGTGGTGGGCTGGGCGTGGTGGTGCACGCCTTTAATCCCAGCACTCGGGAGGCAGAGGCAGGAGGATCACTGTGAGTTCGAGGACAGCCTGGTCTACAAAGTGAGTCCAGGATGGCCAAGATAACAGAGAAACCCTGTCTTGAAAACCCCAAAAACAACAACAACAACACAAAACCAACCCCCTCCCCCATATTTGTACCCAGCAATGTCTTCCTTGTGAAACAGGGTCTCCTCCCTCTCCTCTCCCTTCATGACCTCGCCCTCTTCAGGAGCTCTCTTCTGTTACCCTGACTTTCCTTCACCAAGGCAAGGCAGAGCCATTCCTCCTTCCCACGGATGCTTCTGCTTCCACACCCCAGCCTCGGTTAGACGGGAAGAAAAACCCACACCACTCTGTTTTGTTTACAGTTCTATGTGAAGCCATCCAACAAAGAGACAGCCTCACATTCCTAGAAACTCATTAGCTCCTATATTCTAGAATACCCTTCTGTGCTAGTTCTTTCCCTAGCTGCCTCTGATTCTAATCTGACTACAGGGAACAGCCTTCAAGTCCCTCCCTCAGCAGTCACACCCCAAGGCAGTCTTCAATGTCAGCCCGCTTCCCAGTTCAATGGTCCCTCCTGTCCAGGCCACAAGGAAGACCAAAACCACAGAGCAGAATGCTCTCCAAGTAAGAAGGGAGCATGTGTAGCGATGACACCCAGCTTGCGCACGGGGGCGCGCGCGCGCGCGCGCGCGCGCGCGCGCTCTCTCTCTCTCTCTCTCTCTCTCTCTCTCTCTCTCTCTCTCTCTCTCTCTCTCTCCCTCTGCCTGCTCTTTCCTTTACCCACACAGGAGAGAATCCACATGTGTTCTCAAAGATCCCTAATTTCTGTTAGACAAAAAAAATATTAAAAGGATGTCTTACGGCCTCCTTGACCAGCTTCCTACTGGATTCGATCACTGCTTCTGTCAGTGTAAACTCTGTTTTTATCATCTCCAGCACATTGATAGCTGATTCCAGGGGCGTGAGCTCAGCCTCCATGTCAAAGGAACAGTCTAGAACAGAACACAGTGTCCACTGTAAGCTCTTTTCTAGGGAGTAGCAAACATGTCCAGAAAATATATACAGTCATCTGTGGAAGCATGCATGCACTATAAGGCACATTTGTATAAAGGACTGTGAAAATCAGGCATTTAATCCCAGCACTGAGCTGGCAGAGTCCAGCCTGATCCACACAGTGAGTCCGACAGCTAGGGCTGTACAGGGAGAAGACAACGATGGACTATGCAAACCCAGTAAAATTTGCACTTATTCTGCTTATGTTCTTGTGATATGGTCCAAATTCAAATCAATGTATTTTTTTGTTTGTTTGTTTGTTTTGGTTTTTCGAGACAGGATTTCTCTGTGTAACAGCCCTGGCTGTCCTGGACTCACTTTGTAGACGAGGCTGGCCTCCAAACTCACAGAGATTCGCCTGACTACTGAGTGCTGGGATTAAAGGCGTGGGCCAGGACAGCCAAGGCTACACTGAGAAACCCTGTCTGAGGAAAAAACTAAACAAAACAATGCAAAAAAGACAGTGTTTCTCTGTAACCCTGGCTGTCCTGTAGACCCACCTGCCTCTGCATGTGTCACCACACCGGTTTCAAATCAACGTATTTCAAGTGGCTATCTTTCAATACTTCTCAACACAGCCCAATTATAACACATACATTTGCCTCTAAAATCCAGAACAACACATCTTCCTTAGATACAAGTGGCCAATACGGAAGACAGTTTGGTAGGCAGCTGCCAAGTTCTACTCGGTGTGTGCGTGCGCGTGTGTGTCTGTGTGTTGGGGTGTGTGTTCACACTCTACTATTAGGAGGAAAAGGGGGAAGAATGTGTCTCAGCAACAAAAATGGGCGTGCAATTAACAGGTGGGAGAAAACAAAACAAAACAAAAAGCCACAGAAAACCAAACAATGAACTTCAAATTGGAGAAAACCTGATACAGAGAATTCAACCACCGTTGAATGAAAAAAGACCTCCCCTGTACAAACAGGAGTGCACTTTAACCCGGAATCTTTCAGCCCCGGATGTTAAGTTTGAAAATAACAAAACCCTACGTAATTAACCCCAGAAAAACCACACACACGAAATAGCCATACCTAAATTTTCCCCTTCTTCAATGCGCGACAGACACTGCATAACCCGCAGCAACCGGGACACCGTATGCTCCTTCCCCAAGGGCCTGACAAGCAACGCTGGGAAAGAAGACATGGTTGACTCCGCGAGCCCCGGACCCCAAGTCACTGTCCCCCACAGACCTTTCTCCTCCCCGCGGCCCGGCGCGGCCCTCACCCTGCATGATGTCCCGGATCTGCCTGAAGTCTCGGTACCGGCTACTCCGAAAGGCCCGCAGCGCCTCGTGGAAGTAGAACTTGAGCACCCAGCGGTTGACCGCCTCCTCCAGCCGCGTTTCCCCCGCGCCCCGCTCCGCCGCGCCTCCCATCCCCGGCTCGTGCCGCCCCCGCCGAGCCCGGCCGCCGCTGCGCGATGCCCGCCGCCCGGCCGCCCGGCCGCCGCTGTCGCTGCTCCCGCCTCCTCCCGCCATCGTGTCCGACCGCCGCGCGCCCTCCCCGCCCTCTCGGCTGGGCCGTTTCCTTGGCTGTGACGCCATCGGGTCACGCACAACGCCCGGGCCGGAAGCAGGGCCCGATGTCCCGGCTCCCGCTGCCATGATAACAACACTGTTCCAAGCCACCCGCGGGCTTCTGGGACGGAAAGGACCAAGGTTGGGGCGGGGGTGGTGGGCTTCGTCCTTCTCTTCGGCCTCCGTAGTTCCCGTTGTGTCTGGCGCAATGCTTGCTGGGAATTGAAGTCCACACAGTCCAGCCCGGCGCGCTATTTTGAGAGCTGTGCATCAAGACATGGGACTCTGTGAAAAAATATGAAAAAATAAGCGCATGTGTATTATTGGAAAATTCGAAAGTTGTGAAAAGTATAATAAAAGAAAAGTTGCTTTGTTTTGAGATAGAGTCTCATTATGTTGCCCTGGTTGGCCTGGAACTCAAGACAGACCTTTTTTTTTCCCAGTGAGTCAGTGTGTCAGCCTGTTTGTGTGTCTGTCTCTCTCTCGCTCTCTCTCGTCTGTCCTTCCATCCATCTTAGTGTTCCGCCTGCATGTACAACTGCCCGCAAGAAGAGGGCCGCAGATCACATTGTACATGGTTGTGAGCCACTATGTGGTTGCTGGGAATTGAACTCAGGACCTCTGGAAGAGCAGCCAGTGCTCTTATCCTTTGAGCCATCTCTCTAGCCTATGATTTTTATTTATTTTTGTTTTGTTTTGGGTTTGTTTGTTTTTTTTTTCCAGATAAGGTTTCTCTGTGTATCCTTGGCTGCCTTGGACTTGCTTTGTAGACCAAGCTGGCCTCAAACTCACAGAGATCAGCTTGTCTCTGCCTCCTTGAGTGCTGGGATTACAGGTGTGCGCCACCGTGCCTGGCTTTCCAGGCTAGCTTTGAACTCATTTAAAAGCCTGGGTACAACAAGGCTTTGGAGCCACTCCCTGAAGCAGCCCTAGCTGTGGCAATCAAAGCAGCTTGGTGATCCCAGCCTGCTTGCTTTACTTAATAGAAGCAAAATTATCTGCCTTTACATCCTGAGAGTTCTGCTTGTTATCGTATAAACTTTCAGCAGGTTACTTCCCCATTTGTGTATTTATTCCCCTTTCTGTCAAATGTACATAATAGAGGAATTAGCCTGGTCTACAAAGTGAGTCCAGGACAGCCAAGGCTACACAGAGAAACCCAGTCTCGAAAAACAAAAGCAAAACAAAAACATAATAGAGGAGTTGCATTAATATTAGTTAAATGACTCAGGAGGCAGAGGCGGGAAGATCACTTTAAGTTCGAGGTCAGCCTGGTCTACAAAGCGAGTCTAGGACAGCCAAGGAAGGCTACACAGAGAAACCCTGTCTGGAACCCCGCCCCACCCCTCGGGGAAAAAAATTAGCCAAACTACTATTTCTGGTTCCTGTAGCTCAGGGCTCAACTTGTAAGAGTTCAACAAATACTCTCCTCCCCCACTTTGTGTGTGTTTGCACACGTGTGTGTGTGTGTGTGTGTGTGTGTGTGTGTGTGTGTGTAGATCCAAAGATAACACTTAGAAGTTGGTTCCCTCCTTCCAATATGTGGGTCCCAGGGATTGAACTCACGTCATCAGGCTTGGTAGCAAGCATCTTCACCTACTGAGCCATTTTGTTGACCCTAACTAAGACAACATATGTCTAAATTTGAGGAAGCTTCGACGTCAGGATTCCACACAGGCCCTCTAATATTAGTTGTCCCTCCTTTCCTCATCTCTTCCATCCTTCTCCCCATTTAATCCTCCCACTCCAGTTTCCTCCCTCTCTCCATAACAATAAATTCAATTTTCTCTTATTTGGGACATTCCCCTCCCCTCACCCCCAGTCCTTTATTAGGTACCTACTCTCTGTGGTTACATGGACTGTAACACCCATAAAGAGCCTTAAAAGCTAACAGCCATTTTTTTGGGGGGGGGGGTTGGTTTTTTCAGACAAGGTTTCTCTGTTTAACAGCTCTGGCTGTCCTGGAACTCACTCTGTAGACCAGGCTGCCCTCGAACTCACAGTGGTCTGCCTGCCTCTGCCTCGCAAATGCTGGGATCAAAGGCATGCGCCACCACTACCTGGCTAACAGCCGCATTTTAAAAAGCAAAGATTACGTCACGTGGAATTTCCCCTGCCCCAGCTCCATCACTCACGTGCAGATTTCCTGATTTTTAACAGCTGAATGATTTTCCATTGTGCAAATGTGCCAGTTTTTCTTCATCCAGTCATTTGTTGGTGGACATCTAAGCTGTTTCCACTTTCTGGCTATCATGAACAGAACAGCAATAAACCCGATGAGCAAGTGTCTTTAGAGTGGGATGTGCGGTCCTTCGGGGATATGCTCAAGAACGATATTGCTGGATCTTGAGGTAGATCTATATCCCAGCTTCCCTAGGAACCATCACACTGGTTTCCATAGAAGCTGCACAAGTTTGCGCTCCTATCAACAATGCATAAGTATTTCCTTTTCCTAGCATCTTCACCAGCTTGAGCTGTCTTTTGTTTTATTGATTGTGTTAGATAAAGTCTCAAGGTTGTTTTCATTTTAATTTCCCTGATGGCTAAAGATGTTTTTGTTTTGTTTTGTTTTTGGTTTTTTGGTTTTTTGGTTTTTTGAGACAGGGTTTCTCTCTGTGTGATAGCCCTGGCTGTCCTGGACTTGCTTTGTAGACCAGGCTGGCCTCGAACTCACAGTGATCTGCCTGCCTCTGCCTCCCGAGTGCTGGGATTAAAGGTGTGTGCCACCATGCCCAGCAGCTAAGGATATTAAACACATGTTTAAGTGTTTCTCTGCCATTTGTGTTTCACCTTTTGAGTACTCTCTGCTTAGTTCTGGTTGTCATTTTGAAACTTTCCTGTTGTTTGTTTTCTTTTGGTTTTGGTTTTTTGAGACAGGGTTTCTCTGGGGAACCCTGGATGTCCTAGAACTCACTCTGTAGACCAGGTTGGCCTCAAATTAACAGAGATCAGCCTGCCTCTGCCTCCTGAGTGCTGCGATCAAAGACATGCATCACCAATTCCTGTCAGTTTCTTATTTTCGTTATTATTATTTTTAGTTCTTTACATATTTATATATTATATACTGAGCCTCTGACAGGTAATTAATAGAGATCTCTTGCCATTCTGTAGCATGCTGCTTAGCCCCTGTGGCTGTGCCCTCTCCCATCAGAAGCTTCTCAGCTTCATGAGGTTCCACTTAATACTTGTTGGTCTTATTGCCTGTGCTATCAGTTAGACCCACACCCTTTCTTTTCTTCTTCTTCTCCTCCTCCTCCTCCTTTTGGCAAGGTTTCTCTGTGTAACAGCCCTGGCTGTCCTGGAACTCACTTTGTAAATCAGGGCTGACCTTCGACTGACAGGCATCTGCCTGCCTCTGCCTCCCAACTGCTAGGACTAAAAGCGTGCACTACTCAGCCAAGACTCAGCACTCTTGAGGCAGGTTGATCTCTGTGAGTTTGAGGCCAGCTAATTCCACACAGTGAGTTTTAGATCAGACAACGCTACGTGGTGAGTGCCTGTCTGAAACAGGAGAGGAGAGGCATTGGAGACTGGGGAATGTAGCTCAAAGGTAGAGTGCTTGTCTAGAATTCACGAGACCTGGGCACTATCTCTAACACTGTAAAAATAAAACTCCCCTGGGCTGGAGAGATGGCTCAGAGGTTAAGAGCACTGGCTATTCTTCCAAAGGTTCTGAGTTCAATTCACAGCAACCACATGGTGGCTCACAACTATCTATAATGAGACCGGGTGCCCCTTCTGGCAGGCAGGCACACAAGCAGACTGAATACATAATACTGTATACATAATAAATAAATAAATAAATCTTTAAAAAAAATAATAAAATAAGCCGGGCGTGGTGGCACACACCTTTAATCCCAGCACTCGGGAGGTAGAGGCAGGCGGATTGTTGTGAGTTCGAGGCCAGCCTGGTCTACAAAGTGAGTCCAGGATGGCCAAGGCTACACAGAGAAACCCTGTCTCAAAAAACCAAAAAAAAAAAAAATAATAATAATAATAATAATAATAATAATAATAATAATAAAATAAAATAAAATAAAATAAACCCCCCTTCCTTCTCTTCCCTCCATGGGACTTATATAAAGTGCGCACGTCTCATCCAGATGTGGTGGCACATGCCTGTAACTCAACTTTTAGGTAGTATGATTTACAAAATTGAGGTCAGTCCAGGCTACCTCATCAGATCGTGTCTCCCAAACAGGTGAAAACACACAAAAGCCTCTGTAATTCCAGCACTTGGGAGATGGAGGCAGGAGGATTTGGAGTTCATGGTCTGCATGGACTACTTGAGACACTGTCTCTGGAGAGGGAGAGGGAGAGAAAGAGAGGGGGGGAGGGGAAGAAGGGGAAAGAAAACAACAAAGCCAAGTGTGGTAGTGCATGCCTTTAATCTCAGCACTTGAGAGGCAGAGGCAGGTGGACTGCTGTAAAGTCAAGGCCAGCCTGGTCTACAAAATGAGTCCAGGACAGCCAGGGCTACACAGAGAAACCCTGTCTCAAAAAACCAAAAACCAAAACCAAAACAAACAAACAAACAAACCCAACAACAAAAACAAACAATCACCTGTCTCAATGTTTTGTAAACACTCCCTCCAACACTCTCTGATGGGTTTAATAAAGATCTGAGTGGCCAATAGTGAGTGCAGGAGAGGAAGGCAGGACTTCCCGGAAGAGAGGAACTCTGGGACAAAATCAAGCACCATAAGACTCGCTAACCAGACATGGAGGAATAATGAGGTGTGGGACTAAGAGAGATAACATGGTAGAATGTAGGTTAATATAAACAGAATAAATTGATTTAAGACATAGTTTGGGAACAAGCTGAAGCTGAGGCCAAGCCAGGACAGCCAAGGCTACACAGAGAAACCCTGTCTCGGAAAAAAGAAAAAAGATTTCCAGGGCATTATGCCTAGTTTTTGCAAGACCCTGAGTTCAGTCACCAGTAGTGAAAAAAAAAAAAGGGGGGGGGGGGGGGGGAGGTACACAGATTTTGTTTTGTTTTATACAGTGTCTCACTACATAGCCCTGGCTGTCCTGGAACTTGCTGTATAAACCGAGCTGGCTTTGAACCCACAGAGACCTTCCTGCCTTTGCCTCCCACCGGCTGGAGTAAGGGAGTGAGGTACCCCTCTCAGCTAAATCTGAAGTGCAAATCTTTATAAGTATTCTCATTTCCAGTCCAGGCTGACCCCAAACCCCTGAGTCTCCCATGCTCAGAGATCTCCCAGGTGCTGATGGTCCAGAAAACCTGCCATTGTTCTAACTTTTTTTTTTTTTTTTTGGCAAGTGACACTCTCTTAAAAAAATTTTTTTTAACATATACATTTATATTATTACACATATATACAATAGATTACCTATAGCAAAAAGAACCATGACACAATAAGGAATTATATAAATGTTATAGTCTTAGTGTTTTGGCTATTGTATTTGACAGCCTTGAAGAAGACATCTTTCCCATCTTGGTGCGTTTAAATTTCTGAATGTAAATCAATCTCCATCACATATTGTCATTATCAACTTAGAACACCTATCTAGACCTAAAACCATCTTTTTATATATATTTTATTAATTTATTGATATTACATCTCAATTGTTATCCCATCCCTTGTATCTTCCCATTCCTCCCTCCCTCCTGCTTTCCCCCTACTCCTCTCCCCTATGACTATGACTGAGGGGGACCTCCTCCCCCTGAATATGATCCTAGGGTATCAAGTCTCTTCCTTCCTCTAAGTGCCACTAGGCCTCTCCATCAAGGAGACGTGGTCAAATATGGGGCACCAGAGTTGATGTGAAAGTCAGTCTCCACTCTCCACTCAACTGTGGAGAATGTCCTGTCCATTGGCTAGATCTGGGTAGGGGTTCGAAGTTTTCTGCATATATTGTCCTTGGCTGGTGCCATAGTTTGAGCAGGACCCCTGGGCCCAGATCCGCCCATCATAATGTTCTTCTTGTAGGTTTCTAGGCCCCTCTGCATCCTTCTATTTCCCCATTCTCCCATGCTTCTCTCACCTCGAGTCCCAGTAGGATATCCTCTCCTCTGTCCCACTTTCCTGGTAAGTGAAGACTTTCATGGGACATGACCCTTGGGCTAGTGTCCAGATATAAGTGAGTATATACCTTTGACTTTTGGGTTAACTCACTCATTATGATCATTTCTAGTTCAATCCATTTGTCCACAAATTTCAGGAATTCCTTGTTTTTAATAGCTGAGTAGTATTCCATAGTGTAAATGTACCACAGTTTCTTTATCCATTCTTCTACTGAGGAACACTTAGGCTGTTTCCATGTTCTGGCTATTATGAATAAGGCTGCTATGAACATGGTTGAGCAAATGTCCTTGTGTGCTGGAGCATCTTCTGGGTATATTCCAAGGCGTGGAATAGCTGGGTCTTGAGGACCCAGCTTGGGTCCCACTTTTCTGAGAAAGTGCCAGATAGCTTTCCAAAGTGGCTGTACTAGTTTGCACTCTCACCAGCAATGAAGGAGTGTTCCTCTTTCTCCACATCCTTGCCAGCATGTGGTGTCACTTGAATTTTTGATCTTAGCCATTCTGATGGGTGTAAGATGGAATCTCAGAGTTGTTTTGATTTGCATTTCCCTGATGACTAAGGACACTGACCATTTCTTTAAGTGTCAAATGGCTGAGAAACACTTAAAGAAATGTTCTAACTTTTTAAAAGTCCCAGTGTCACATGGTTGAAACTATGTCTTCTTTCTACCACAAATACACACTAGGGGAACTACTTTGTGGAACTCATGAGCTCCAGCGTCTCCAGCAGGGGGCAGAGTGGTGTAGAGGAAAGGCCACCGTTGCTGGGTTAAGAAGAAGCCAATCCTGTTTTACTGGCTTGGGTAAGAATTTAAACTTTGGAAGTCTAATTTTTCCCCATGTACTTGAGAGGCCAGACTACCAACCAGACAATTTATGGCTCTGTAGGTAAGAGGTGAACATGAAATAAATTAATGCCTGCAAATAATGCATAATCCCAGTGCGATCAAGAATGCTTCTTTTTGGTTTTACCAATATGTGTATGTAATGTAAGTGCTTGTGCGTATGTGTGTTTGTATGTGTGTGGATGTGCATGTGCACATGTGTGCACAGTGTGTGTGTGTAGCCCTGAGGTTGACTTGGGTATGTTTCTTTTACTTTTATTTTTTGTTGTTTTTGTTGGAGACAGGGTCTCACTACATGGCTGGCCTGCAACACTCTATGTAGACCAGCCTGTATTTGAACTCACAAAGATGTGTTGGGATTAGAGGTGTCTGTAACCCAGCCCCAGCATGGTTTTAGAAATTAATAATACCCATTGTCAGGGAAGATGCTGTACAACAGTTATTTTCAGCATCATTGATGGTGGGAGTGTCAATCAGTACAACCTATAAAGAGAGAAACTCAGAAAAAGAACAAGCCATCATGAGCCTTACGAATTCCATTTTTAGAAATTATTCCTGGAAGAAGAATCATAGATAAGCACTACAATTTAAGGATTTTTTAAAATCAGTGCTTACTCACAATTTAGAAAAATATACAACCGAAAATTTCTGATAATAGAATTATTACATAAATCATGTGTGTATCATACTTAGGAATCTTATTCTATGATTTAAAGAAAATGGAACCCTGTGGAAATAAATAACTACATAAATAAAATGCCCAACAATTATTTCATGCTCAAGATACAAAGGAAGGAAAAAGAACAGAGCAATAGAGACATTTCTTATATTAACTGTTTTGGGATCATGGGCCATTGGTGCATGCCTGTAATCCCAGCTGATGCGGAGGTTGAGGCAGGAGGATCTCAGGTTCTAGGCTGGTCTGACTACAGAGCTGGTTCAGCTTGAGCCTGAGCAACTTAGTAAGACTTTCTATCAAAATGAAAGTTAAAAAAAAAAAAACAAACGAGTTGGGTGTGGTCACGCATGCTTTTAATCCTAGCACTGGGAGGCAGAGGCAGGCAAGTCTCTGTGAGTTCAAGGCCAGCTTGATCTACAAATCAAGTCCAGGATAGCCAGGTCTCTGTTGCACAGAGAAACCCTTTCTGGAAAAACAAAAACAAAAACAACAAAAAAAGTGATTCAACTGTCTTTGCCTCCTGAGTGCTGGAATTAAAGGTGTGCGCCACCATGCCAGGCACAAACTTGTGGTCTTCTTAGATACTAGTTTAGTTAATGACAGAAATATTCTTTATTTAGCCTCCTATAGATGTTTTCAAAGTTAATCAGATAGTAAATACCTAGAAACAAGCAATATTTTGCCTATTTGGCTATACTGAGATAAATAGATGATCTTCAAAAACTCCAGAGATCCACAGAATATGACATTTAAAGTTTTTCCTTTTTTTTTTTTTTTTTTTTTTTTTAAGATTTATTTATTTATTTATTTATTTATTGGTTTTTTTGAGACAGGATTTCTCTGTGTAGCCTTGGCTGTCCTGGACTCGCTTTGTAGACCAGGCTGGCCTCGAACTCACAGTGAAGAAACAGGTGTGAGGACTAAGACACTGAGAGGTAACAAGCCACGTGGCAGAACATAGATTAGTTTATTTAAGTGATCAGAGCTAGTTGGGAGCAAGCCTAAGCTAAGGTCAAGCTTTCATCGTTAATAAACAGTCTCTGCGTCATTACTTGAGCAGCTGGAAGGTCAAGACAGTCTGGCAATAATTGGTACCCAGCTTTGTGGCTGGGACCCAGCTGGTGGCCCTAGGATCAGCCCTGCTCACTAATGACATCCGGCTCTGATGGACCGGCTCCTCTGTGGACTCCAGTAGCTCACAGATGGAGTGGATGTTGGGGTAGATGGACTCAAATGCTGGATCTAGACCCAGATGGAAGCCAAGTTGGTCAGCCTGGGCCTTTGAAGGGCCTTCCAACACAGCAAGGGGGTGAAAAAAAAAAAAGAAGGAAGGAAGGAAGGAAAAGAAAGATGAAAAAGAAGGAGGAGGTGGTGGCACACGCCTTTAATGCCAGCACTCAGGAAGCAGAGGCAGGCAGATTTCTTTAAGTTTGAGGCCAGGCTGGTCTACAGACAGAGCTCCAAAACAGCCAGGGCTGCACAGAGAAACCCTGTCTCAAAGAACAAAACAAACCAACCAGATCATTAGAAGGGGTGCTTGAAAGATAGCTTAGCCATAAAAAACTGGTTCCTTTCCCTGAGGACCCACGTGGTAACATGGTAACATCAGTAACTCCAGTTCCAGGTGATCCAAAGGCCTATAGGTGCTTGTTACAGACATACATGCAGGCTGCACACACACACATACACACACAAATAAAAAATTTAAAGACTGGGATTGCAGCCCAGGTGCTCGAGTACCTACCTGCATGGTATGCATGAGTTTCAGGCCTACAGAAAGCTGAACACGGTGGCACTCTGTTTTTAAATCCAAATTCAATTAAATTATTGACAGACAAAAATATCACTGTGTAGCTTTTTATTTTGGGGTACTGGGATTAGAACCCTGGACCTTGAACATGCTAAGCATAATCTCTACCAGCAAGTCACATCCCCCCACCTAAGTCTGATTTTATCTATCTATCTGTCTATTTATTTATTTTGTTTTTTGGTTTGTTTGAGACAGGGTTTCTCTGTGTGACAGCTCTGGCTGTCCTGGAACTCTCTTTGTAGACCAGGCTGGCCTCAAACTCACAGACATCCTCCTGCTTTTGTCTCCCAAGTGCTGGGGTTAAAGGCGTGCACCACCACACCTGGCTGTTTCCTCTATTCTGGGAGTTCATATAAGCAGAATCTCATAGTGAACACTCCTCTGTCTGGCTTCTTTTTCACATTGTCTTGGAGATCTGTGATGCTGTCCCTTTTTATAGCTGAGCATTGTTTCATTGTATGAAAGCCCCAATTTACCCACCCAATCATTTACATTGTCGCCAGTTTTGGACAATTAGGCTGATATGAAGATACTAATTCCAGCTTAAAGAAGAAAAGGACAAGAAAAACTTTCAGATGTTAACTGTTGACTGCTAGCAGCAAGGGATACATAATTTCAGGTGGCAGTTTTCTTTTCTTTATTGTGGGGGAAAAAAGGAAACAAAGCCAAATTCATCTCCTAAATACTTACACCAGGCAACACCCTGTTATGTTTTAGCCTTGTGACAGTGTGGTGACAATGAAGCCATGTTCGTTGAAAGCATCTTCCATCTGGATCTAGATGGTTAAGAGCAGCCAGTGCTCCTTATCAGATCCGGTTCCCAGCGCCCACGTGGCAGCTCTCATTTGCCTGTAACTTCAGCTCTGGGGGATTCAACATCTTCACCCAGACACACAGGCAGGCAAAACACCATTTATAAAATAAGTAAACCAGTTACAAGTATTTAAAAAAAAAAAAAAAAAAGATTTACTTACTATTATTACATATATACACCCACCTGCATATACACCCATAGGCCAGAAGAGGGCATCAGATCACATTATAGATGGCTGTGAGCCACTCTGTGGTTGCTGGGAATTGAACTCAGGACCTCTGGAAGAGCAGTTCCAACCCCAACTTAAAATTATTTTTGAAGCCGGGCGTGGTGGCGTATGCCTTTAATCCCAGCACTCGGGAGGCAGAGGCAGGCAGATCGCTGTGAGTTCGAGGCCAGCCTGGACTACAAAGTGAGTCCACGACAGCCAAGGCTGCACAGAGAGACCCTGTCTCGAAACCCCCCCCCAAAAAAAATTATTTTTGAAAAAGAAAGTAAATTCTTCTCTCAATTGGTCTGTGGTTTATCTTTAAAACTTAAGCCTTAAAAAAAAAAAAAAAATACTGTTTGTGTGTGAGCTCTTTCCTTGTAGGCAGAGCTGGCTGTGTAGGTTAGAAGAGGGTGCTGGATCCCCTGGAGCGGGGTTACAGGTGCTGTGGGGTACCATGCCAGGGAGGCCTTTGCAAGATCACTGTGCTCTTTTACTGTTGAGCATCTCTCCAGGCCTTCTGTGGCTTACCTTTTATTCTCTTTTAAAAAATAAGTTTGTTAGGCTGGGTGTGGTGGCGCACGCCTGTAATCCCAGCACTTGGGAGGCAGAGGCAGGCGGATCGCTGTGAGTTCCAGGCCACCAGCCTGGTCTACAAAGTGAGTCCAGGACAGCCAAGGCTACACAGCCCTGTTCCAAACAAGCAAACAAACAAAAAACAAATTCAAAAACAGAGAGAGAGACAGAGAGAGAAATTATTTTCATATACTATATTTTGATTTTGATGGTTCCCCCTTGGTTCCTCCCAGATCCTCCCCACCTCCATACCTTTATTTTCTTTTTCCCCTCTCTCTATCTCTTTCAGAAACAAACACCCCAAGAGACAAAAACAAAACTCCCCACAAATAAGC
Source organism: Acomys russatus (assembly GCF_903995435.1). NCBI lineage: Eukaryota > Metazoa > Chordata > Mammalia > Rodentia > Muridae > Acomys > Acomys russatus. Next base: position 31,727,734 of record NC_067162.1, read on the forward strand.
AGAAGATCAGTAAGTCAAAAGCTAAAACAAGCCGGGCGGTGGTGGCAAATGCCTTTAATCCCAGCACTTCGGAGGCAGAGGCAGGCAGATCTCTGTGAGTTCAAGGCCAGCCTGGACTACAGAGCTGGTTCTAGGACAGCCAGAGTTGTTACACAGAGAAACCCTGTCTGGCGGGGGGTAAGCAGGAAGGGGGCAGAAAAAGCTAAAACAAAGTAAAATGAAACACAAGTTCACAAAGAATACTATTGAGTTTGTTTCTCCAGCACTGGGGCCTGCTAGGGAGTATGGCTGATATACAAAGTAAGTCTCTATTGGAGAAAACTGACTTTTCTTTTGCCAGAGGGTATTAATTGCAGATAGCTTCTTGGGTTAGAGGTGAGATCATGTCCGAGGCCTCCTCTCGCTGGTTTGGGGTCCCTGTCTGGCTTATGCAGGCATGGGCCTTTAATTCTATTACTCTGGAGAGAGAGAGGTAAGTGATCTGAGTTTCAGGCCAGGCCAGCCTGGTCTCCAGAGAGAGAACTTGTCTCAATAAAAACTAACCAGCCGTGGTGGCGCACGTCTTGAATCCCAGCACTCGGGAGGCAGAGGCAGGCGGATCTCTGTGAGTTCGAGGCCAGCCTGGTCTACAAAGTGAGTCCAGGATGGCCAAGGCTACACAGAGAAACCCTGTCTCGAAAAAAAACAAAACAAAAAAATAAAACAAACAAACAAACAAAACCAACCAAGAAACAACAATAAATCAGAGGCTGGAGAGATGGCTCAATGTTTAAGAGCATTTGCTCCTCTCCCAGAGAACTTGGGTTCAGTTCCCAGCATCCCCTGTGGGTGGGTCACCATCTGCCTGTAACTCCAGCAGCAGAGGATCAGAAGCAACCTCTGGCTTCCATGGTCATGTACACATACCCCCACGCAGACACATATGTACATACACACAACTGAAAATAATAAAAAATCTTTCATAAGCAAACAAACTGTGTACTTGCATGCATGCCTGCGTGTGTGTGTGTGTGTGTGTGTGTGTGTGTGTGTGTGTGTGTGTACTGGTGTGCATACAGGTATGTATGCACTGGCACAGAGCTCACTAACTAGGCCATGCTGCGTGAGCCTTTGCTCTCTCAGCCCCAGGCTTACAATCACACCCAGCTTTTTACAAGGGTTTTGAGGATCTAGTTCAAGTCCTTGTTGCCAGACAAGTACTTTACACTAACTGTTGCTCTAGACTTCAAAGTATAGAGGTCGAACTTTCACAGTCCTAAAGAAGAAGAAGGAGGAGGAGGAGGAGGAGGAGGAGGAGAGGATGAGCATGTGGCAGGTGCTGGTTGTGCTGTGTGGAGATCAGAGAACAACTTTCAGGAGTCAGTTCTTTCCTTCCCCCATGAGGTTTCAGGTGATTGAAAGTCACACCTTTAGGGCTGTGTGGTGCTTTTACCAGGTAAGCAGTCTCTTCCTCTCCCTCCCCCGACCCCTGGCCCCTCACAAGACTCAATATGTAAGCCATGCATGGCCAGGGACTCACTATGTAGACCAGGCTGAACTCAGAGGTCTGCTCACCTCTGCCTCAAAAGGCAGCATCCAAGCAGGCCTGAAACTCACTTGCAGGCAACGGTGGCTGGGGGATTTCCTGATCCTCCCGCCTCCACCTCCCCGCTGCTGGGATTACAGGCATGCATCACCACCCTGGTGCTGGGGATGGAACCCTGGGGCTTTGCGCATGCCAGGCAAGCATTCTTCCATTAGAGCTACAGTCTCAGCTCCTAGGTGTCATCTCTCATCTAATCTGAATGTGATGTCCAAGAAGGGTGTAAAATAGGGCTCACGTGCATTTTATTCCTCTATAAGTATTGGAACTCACTGCCCTTCATTAAAAATATTCCCTTCTGGGGCTGGAGAGATGGCTCAGGGTAAGAACACACACTGCTCTTGCAGAAGACCTAGGTTCAGTTCCCAGCACCCACATGGTGCCTCACAGCTGCCTGCAAATCCAGCTGCCCGTGAGCTGACACTGCCTGGTCTTCATGGATAGCCGCACACGTGTGGTAACCATCAACTCATGTAACATACATGTAAAAAAAAAAAAAAAAAACCCAAACCAGAACCGCTCATTTTCTGAAGTGCCACCTTTGTTATGAATTAAGAGGTCCGTGTGTAGACCTGTTTCTAGGGCCACGGAAAATTGAAAATTAATTGAGTATGTAAGTAAAAGAGAAAAAAAGTAAGGACCATATGACTAAACAATTCTTGGGTCTTCAGTCATTTCACTCCCTCAGGTCCCTGTAAGAGTGGCAGATCAAGGGGGGTGTGGTGGCGCACGCCTTTAATCCCAGCACTCCGGAGGCAGAGACGGGTGGATCGCTGTGAGTTCGAGGCCAGCGTGGTCTACAAAGTGAGCCCAGGACAGCCAAGGCTACACAGAGAAACCCTGTCTCGAAGGAAAAAAAAAAGAAAGAAAAAGAAAAAGTGGCAGATCAAATAGGATGCACAGTAAAGCAGCTAAACACTCTGACCCAGGAAACTCAGGCAGATATATATATATATATATATATATATATATATATATATATATATATATATATATAATTTTTTCCTTTTGTTGTTATATTTCAAGTGTCATGGAGTGCAGAGAAACAACACCCATTTGGGGCAGGAAATGCCAGGGAAAAGAGCCCAGAGGACGTGACATGTGGGTGTGTCATGAGTGACGGTGAAACCTGTCATCTCTTTTTATGACTGCAATCTGTTGTCTATGGCGCATTTCCCACCCAGGTTTCATCTCCATTATGTCTTATCTGATTTAGAAAGGCCCAGAGGGACTGTGCCCCGCCCCCTCCGAACCCCCTCTCCTCAGAAGATGTAGAGCTGACGTTGGCTCTGTCTGGCAGACTCAGATGTACTTCTCCAAGGCCTGGGTTGGGTCTCTCAAATTTTCTGAAACTGTAGGGCCACAGGATTCCTGAGTTTCACCCACTCTCTGCTCCCTCCCGGAGCCCCAGCTGGCTGCCAACACCCACACCAACAAACTCACCCTCCGGCACCACCACCCTTGTGTCGAAAGCCACGCCACACCCCCCAGATCAATCTTTGCTCCGGGAGAAGAGCACAGGGTCTCCGTGCAGACAGCCTGATAAGCGTCTGCTGAATAACCAGTGAGTAACCGCAGAAGAACAGAATACAGGAGCTGCTGTGTAGCAAGACCCGGGAGGACCGGTGGCAATCCCGGCGTCTCTCTTGTGTCGTTGAGCTGCCTACCTCCTTCCCTAGCCGGGGGACGAGGATGGACGAATGAGTACACAGAAAGCACCTATGAATTTCCAATTAAATGCCCTAGAACATTCTGTTTTCGATGTCCCAGCAGGTTTGGAAATAACAGCATTACTAAACACCTGGACCCAGTCTTCATAAAAAGTATTACATTGAGCCAGGTGTGGGAACCCATGCCTGTAGTGTCAGCACTTGGGACTGCAGGGGATGAGGCAGGAGGATGGCAGAGTCTGAGGCAACCCAGGGCTACATATAAAAACTTTGTTTTTTGCCCTGCAAACAAGCTTGGCAGAGATATTAGGCCAGAAAGCTGAAGATGAGGCTCCAACGTTATAAAGTATACTGGGTGACTGTTCAGGCAGTAAACTGTCTTAAGTCAATTTGTACATTTTGGAAGCTGCTAACCCACACTGCTGGGTCACTCAGGAATTTAAGTTTTATTCCTTCTCGTCTCTGAGGGGCATTGAAGACAAGATAGTATAGTTTTACAACCAAGCTTAGTTGATTAGGGGACATGTCTTTAATCCCAGCACTTGGGAGGCAGAGGCAGGAGGCTTTTTGTTCGAGGCCAGCCAGGGCTACACAGAAAAACTCTGTCTTGAAAAAATTTAAATTTAAATCTAAAAAGGGGGGGGGGCACACTGGGATACATGCACACATACACACACACACACACACACACACACACACACACACAGAGAGAAAAACAAAGAATTATTAACGATAATTAGCAGAAAAAAATGGAGTACATATAGGGAGAAGTTTGCTGTGTCTTTATGTCTTTCCATGGTGTTAAAACTTTAATCCCAGCACTCAGGAGGCAGAGGCAGGTGGATCTCTGTGAGTTCAAGGCCAGCCTAGTCTACCAAGGGAGTTCAGGACAGCCAAGGCTAACCAGAGAAACCCTGTATCGAAAAATAAACAAAAAATAAAATTAAGATTAAAAACTTTAGCCTCATGAATTACTACATTTTTTTGGTCAGGAGTTATGTTTCATGCCTTTAATTGCAGCAGAGGCAAGCAGATCTCTGAATTTGAGGCCAGCCTGTTCTACAGAGTGAGTTCTGAGAAAGCCAGGGTTACACAGAGAAACCCTGTCTCAAAACAAAACAAACTTCAGCCTGGTCTACAAAGCGAGTCCAAGACAGCCAGGACTACACAGAGAAACCCTGCCTCGAAAAACCAAAAAACAAAACAAAACAAAACAAAACAAAACAAAACGCCATTAGAAAGGCAGATGTAGGGGTCCCGCTCAAACTAAGGCACCAGCCAAGGACAATACAGGAGGTAAACTTTAAACCCCTTCCCAGATCTAGCCAATGGTCAGAATATTCTCCCACAGTTGAGTGGAGAGTGTGATACGACTTTCTCACGTACTCTGGTGCCTCACATTTGACCATGTCCCCTGGAGGGGGAGACCTGGTGGCACTCAGAGGAAGGACAGCAAGTAGCCAAGAAGAGACTTGATACCCTATGAGAATATACAGGGGGACGTAATCCCCCTCAGGAACAGTCATAGGGGAGGGGAATAATGGGAAAATGCGGGGGGGGGGGGGAGGAATGGGAGGATACAAGGGATGGGATAAACATTGAGATGTAACAAGAATAAATTAATAAAAAAAAAAAAAAAAAAAAAAAAGGCAGATGTAGCTCAGCTGGCAGAACTTTCACCTAGAGTACCTGTGTTCTGTCATCAGAAACCAGGAAAGCCAGGCATGACCATGAACACCCTAGTCATCCCACCGTTCTGCAGATGGAGGCAGAAAGAGCAGAAGTCAAGACAAGTCAGTTTGAGGCCATCTAGAGCTACAAGAGACTTTGTCTAAAATAATACATACTTGCATACTTACAGATACACTTATACCATGAGAAAAATTCCATAAGGCCCCGGATCTGTAAAATGTTTTCCTTCCAGCAGGGGGCAGCAAGGGCTCTCAAACATCCCTGACATCAGCACTAAACTGAGGGTTAGTGTCCACAGGTTTTCAGTTCCAGGACTAAAAGCTGTCTGTCCTGGGATCACCAGATCATAAAGCAAACAAAAGACAGTAACCACAGGAAACTTTAGATGCTGTAGGAATTGTTGAATAAAACATTTCCCCTACAGTTCTTTTATTGATTCTGAAAACCTTTTTTTGCCCTGAAGTTCAGTTTTCTTTGTTTTGTTTTGTTTTTTTGGTTTTTTGAGACAGGGTTTAAAGGTGGTGGCGCATGCCTTTAATCCCAGCACTCGGGAGGCAGAGGCAGGTGGATCACTGTGAGTTCGAGGCCAGCCTGGTCTACAAAGCGAGTCTAGGACAGCCTAGGCTACACAGAGAAACCCTGTCTCGGGGGGGGGGGGGCGACAAAAAACCAAAGAACAACCCTCCTTCTCCCCCCCCCCCAAAAAAAACCAACCCATTTTAAGCCGGACGTGGTGTCATATGCCTTTAATTCCAGCACATGAGAGGCAGAGGCAGCTGGATCTGATTTCCAAAACAGCCAGGGCTACACAGAAAAACCACATCTCCAAAACACCAAAATAAATAAATAAATAAAACAAAAACTTTAGCTGAGTGTGGTGGCACATGCCTTGCAGCATTCAGAAGGCAAAAGCAGGCAGATCTCTGTGAGTTCAAAGGCAGCCTGGTCTACACAGTAAGTTACAGGCCAGCCAGTGCAACATAGAAATAATCTGACTTAAAAAAAAAAAAAAAAAAAACTTTACAGGGCCAGGTGTGGTGGTGCACACCTTTAATCTCAGCACTGGGGAGGCATAGGCAGGTGGATCTCTGTGAGTTCGAGGCCAACCTGGTCTACAAAGAAGTCCAAGACAGCCAAGGCTGTTAGACAGAGAAACCCTGTCTTGAAAAACCAAAAATAAAATAAATAAATAAACAAACTTTACCAATCAAAGTCAGCATCAGGAGGAAATAAGCTCCAGTGAGCTGGGCGTGATGGCGCATGCCTTTAATCCCAGCACTCGGGAGGCAGAGGCAGGCAGATTGCTGTGAGTTCAAGGCCAGCCTGGTCTACAAAGCGAGTCTAGAACAGCCAAGGCTACACAGAAAAAGCCTGTCTTGAAAAACCAAAATTTAAAAGAAAGAAAGAAAGGAAGAAGCCCCAGTGTTCTCTAAAATTAATTGGATTATGAAATTATCTACTTGAGAGCCTCAGCTGATCAGGATGAACTGTTAGCAGTTTTATCTTTAGAGTGCTATTTTTTTCCCCAATGAGGCTATTGGTATTTATTCAAATCACTGATGGAGAAAAAGAGCTCTCCCACTCCATAAAGGTTTAGCATGTTTAGTGCTCAGGAGTCACACACCGACTTACAAAAGGATCTTGAGTGGGCTGGCCTAATTAAACAGCAGTTGTAGAGAAAGAAACAGGAGTTAATATTTAACCGCGACTATCTGTTTGTGCCGCTCTGTTCTCCTAGGTGGGAGGGGCCGAGAGGGTGCGTGTGAGCTCTGCTCGCTCAACACCTCAAGAAAGACTTTCTCTATAAGCATAGGCATCACGCGCCACGCATCTTCACACATATAGAACATTTGAACTTTTCCACCTTTTTTGTTTGTTTCTTGTTTTTTGTTTGTTTGTTTGTGGTCTGATGACAAAGTACTCATATACAATAAATAAAATTAAAAAAAAAAAGAAAACACCACATTCAACCCTATAAGGATGATTTGGTTCTTCAGGAAGGAGTGACGCTGCAAAGGAGCCCCAGTTTCCAAGGACATAGAGGAGCTTTGTCTAGGTCTCGGGAAAAGAGATCTAAAAATCCAGATTATCTCAAGATGAGATAATCAAGACAGGCCTAAGAATCACGTGGAACATTTGTTACAACCTTGCCATGGTCTGCTCTCTCAGATTTTCATGCTGGTCCAAAATAAATTTCATTACACACTGTAGTCATTAAAAAATAAAAAGAGTACAAAGTGAGTCTGGGACAGTCAAGGCTACACAGAGAAACCCTGTCTCAAAAAAAAAACATAAAATAAATAAATAAATAAATAAAAATAAAAAGAGCCGGGACGTGGTGACGCACGCCTTTAATCCCAGCACTTGGGAGGCAGAGGTAGGCAGATCATTGTGAGTTCGAGGCCAGCCTGGTCTACAAAGTGAGTCCAGAACAGCCAAGGCTACACAGAGAAACCCTGTCTGGAAAAAAGAAAAAAAAAAGAGATTTGTTTTTATTTATGCATACATATGTGGGTTTGTGTGAGTGTATGCCGGTGTTTGCAGATGCTTGGGGAGACCAGAAGAGGGTGTCAGATCTGGAGTCACTCAGAACTACCAGATGTGGGTTCTGGGAACAGAACTCTGGTCCTCTGCAGGAGCAGGAAGTACTCTTAACTACCAAACCATCTTTCCAGCTCACCGTACTGATTTTTTTTTTTTTTTTAATGCTTTGCTCCTGTCTGTGAGCTCGCCTAACACGGGTTAGAGGACAGCTCTGGTGGTGTCAGTCTTCCCACTTCCGCCTCTTTCGAGACAAAGATTTCATTCTGTCTTGTCTTCACACTTTAGCCTAGCTGGCCTTCAAGCTTCTGGGGCGGGGGGGAGGGTGGGTTCTGGTCTTCACCTAGGAGTCCTGAGATTACAGAGGGACACCACTGCACCAGGCCTTACTCGGGTTCCTCTGCAAACAGTTGCACCCCCTGAGCCATCTCCTCAGCTCTGAACGAAGACTGTCAAAAAAATTCTTAACCACAGGAGGGGGCCGCACGTGATCTTATTCTGCAAGCATTTCCTTTCCCTTGCCAGTTTGTTTACTGTTTTCTCCCAAACACTGAGTCACCTCCTTTATTCTCAGTCAAGGGCACTGCTTTGAAATGTCACAGTGTCCGGGGCCCTTCAGCTTCAGTCTTGGCGTGGAGGCTTGTGAATTCTTTCATTTGAAACCCTCTTCCGTCTGCCAGCCACACCCAAGTCCACAGTCCTCCACTCTAAAACCTGTGGCAAACTCACCTCCCCTGCCAACTCGCAACTTTTTTTTTTTTTTTTTTTTTTTTTTTGCTCTGTGTTCTGTGCCATGGATACAGCCGGCGGTGGAGATATAACCCGGGAAGGCTCCTAAAGACTATGTCGAGCGTATGCTCGTTCTGGTTCTTTCCATTTGGGGTAATATGGCTCTATAGAGCAAGCAGGGGCTTTGGGATCTGTCTGGCATGCACACATTCAGGAGACAGGGAGGTCATTCACCTGTCCCTTGTCACCTTGGGAAGAATTCTTCCTGCGGGCTCTTGTCTTCCACCTCAGCTTCTCCAGGTAGCTGTCCCTTTCTCGTCTTCTCTCCAAGAGTGGAAGAACAGGTTTCTTTTGCCTCCCCAAAGCACAATAAAGCCCACACTACCATCCCTTTGTGTCCTTGGTGCTCTCATCTGTCAGTGGCAGATAATTATAGTTCCTTCCTCCCTGCCTTCTTGTAGGAATGAAATGAGATTGGGCGTGTTTCCAGACCTGGCACCTGGCAGGTTGTTTTAGACTGGGTTGCTCAAAACCCATTCCAAGCCCTTCGTTGTTGTCTTCTGGAGCTACAGAGCTTACCTTTTTCATAACTCCTGAAGCTATGTTCTATTTGTGTCCCTGTTCCACTTGCAGAGGGGGAAGCGCCTGTTTTGTGGATGCTGATGGGGGCTGAGGTGATGGTATCCTGGGGCCAGGAGCTGTGACGGCAGTTTAGCAGCTGGTTGGAGGCAACACTGTCGGTGGCTTGTCAGCCGGTTCCACAGTATTTTGGAAGTCATTCTCCGGTATTAAGGCCAGAGTTTGTTTCTTCAATTTTCCATAATAAATTAGCAAGAGAAAAATAACTGTCAATTGTAACCAAGGGGAGAAAAAAAAAAGAAACCCAAATCAATCATTACTATAAAACTTTGTTGAGAGTGACTGAGGTAGTCTGGTGGGTAAAGGTTCCTGCCACCAAGCCTGATGGTCTGAGTTTGATCCCTAAAACCCACAGAGTAGCAGGAGTGAAGCAACTCTCAGAAGTTGTCCTCTGACCTCCACACCAGTGCCCCTCCCAACACACAATATGTAAGTAAATAAATATTTTTTAAAAATTCATTGAAGGCTTGGTGGTAAAAAGATGTAATCATATTTCAGGGAAGAAATAATTTATTTGTATTCGCTTATTTGTATCTGCACGTGCCCTGCCATATGTGGAGGTGAGAAGACGCCCTTCAGGAGTGAGTTCTTTCCTCCTTCCGGGTATGTAGCAGGGAGTGGGTCCAGGTATCTAGTCAGGCTGTGCCCCTAACTACTGAGCCATCTCACCAACCCTTCAAGAAAGAAAGATTAAAAAAATATTTATTTGGGCCGGGCGTGGTGGCGCATGCCTTTAATCCCAGCACTCGGGAAGCAGAGGCAGGCAGATCGCTGTGAGTTCGAGGCCAGCCTGGTCTACAAAGTGAGTCCTGGACAGTCAAGGCTACACAGAGAAACCCTGTCTCAAAAAAAAAAAAAAAAAAAAAAAAAAAAAAAAAAAAAAACCCAAACATTTATTTTTTTTATTTATTGTCGCATTATAGATGGCTGTGAGCCACCATGTCGTTGCTGGTAATTGGGCTCAGGACCTCTGGAAGAGCAGGTGGTGCTCTTAACCACTGAGCCATCGCTTCAGCCCAGAAAGATTTAAACTGGGTACTAGATAGGGCTATGCTATAGGATCATGCTAAGTAATTTCTAGATTATTAATGTCTCACAGAACTCTCTCCTTTTTTCTTTTCTGGTTTTTCGAGACAGGGTTTCTTCGTGTAGCCTTGGTTGTCCTAGAACTAACTTTGTAGACCAGGCAAGGCTTGAATTTACAGAGATCGGCCTGCTTCTGTTTTCTGAATGCTGGGATTACAGGTGTGCACCACTACCGCCCAGCTCTGTGGATTGTTCTTAAACTTGATATCCAGTTAAAGCTAGCATTGAACTTCTGATCTTCCTGCTCACACCTCCCAAGTGTGTACCACACCGTGTCTGGCTTGATTCCAAAATTTATTTGGAAAGACAAAAGACTCAGGATAATGAACACGCTACAAAAAGGGGAGAACATGCTAGAAAGCTGACATTATCCAGCTTTAAGGCATACTATAAAGCTACAATGCTGGGCGGTGGTGGCGCATGCCTTTAAACCCAGCACTCGGGAGGCAGAGGCAGGTGGATCTCTGTGAGTTTGAGGCCAGCCTGGACTGCAAAGCAAGTCCAGGACAGCCAGGGCTACACAGAGAAACCCTGTCTCGGAAAAACAAATAAAAACAAAACTAACTGAAAGCTACAGTAATCAAGGAGGTAAGATAAAGTGAAAGAATAGACAGGCCAATGGAGTTGAGCTTTCAGAAATAGACACATATCAACATGGCCAACTCATCTTTGACAAAGCAATAGAGACAATAGAATGTAGGAAAGGCAGCGTTTTTAACAAGTGATATTTGAACACCCAACATCCATGTGAAACAGAATGGGTTTACACACTGACCTTAAATGAATTAACTCAAAACAAGTTGTAAATTGTAAAATTATAATATCTTAAATAATGAACTATGAGAAAATCTGGATGACACTGGCATAGCAATGCTGCCTTAGATAACCACAGTAAAGGCACAATTTATTTAAAAAAATGTATTAGAGATGGCTCCTGTCTTGCAAGGTTTTTTGTTGTTGTTGTTGTTTCTTTGCTTGTTTTTTTTTTGTTGTTGTTGTTTTGTTTTTTTGAGACAGGGTTTCTCTATGTAGCCTTGGCCGTCCTGGACTCGCTTTGTAGACCAGGCTGGCCTCGAACTTGCAGCGATCCGCCTGCCTCTGCCTCCCGAGTGCTGGGATTAAAGGCGTACGCCACCACGCCTGGCTGTTGTTTGTTTTTTTTATTTTTTTATTTTTTAAAGATTTATTTATTATTTATACAGTATTCTGCCCACACGTGCGCCTGCCCACCACAAGAAGGCACCGGATCTCATTAAAGGTGGTTGTGAGCCACCATGTGGTTGCTTGGAATTGAACTCGGGACCTTCAGAAGAGCAGATGGTGCTCTTAAACCTCTGAGCCATCTCTCCAACCCCTTGTTTGTTTTTTTAAATTTACACTGGTGCAAAAGCAATACATATCGGACATAGTATAAACTGTTCAACGCTTTGGAATTGAACTCGGGACCTTCAGAAGAGCAGATGGTGCTCTTAAACCTCTGAGCCATCTCTCCAACCCCTTGTTTGTTTTTATAAATTTACACTGGTGCAAAAGCAATACATATCGGACATAGTATAAACTGTTCAACGCTTTGTCCCTTGTCTGCTTTGTCTGTCTCCTGATATTGGGCAGTGCCAGCTAGCACCACCTCCCAGTTAGCCAACCACACAATCCTGAAGGAGAACAGCAGCCATCCACATCATACTGAATTGCTCTGCTGGGGTGGTTGGTAGGCTGGGGATAACAAGGGTAATATAAAATAGTCCATTGCTGGCTAGGCAGAGAGGCTACATCACATGCCTGCAATCCTCACTCTCTTGGGAGGCTGAGGCAGGAGGATGGAATACACAAAATAGACTTTTATATCTCTTTCTCTCTTTCTCTCTCTCTGACCTGGAACTCTCTAAGTGGCCCAGAGCTGAGTCTTCCTCCTAAGTCCTGAGATAATAGAGACACAGCTCCACTGGAGGGATGGCTCAGTGGTTAAGAGCACTGGCTGCTCTTCCAGAGGACCCTGGTTCAATTTCCAGCGACCACATGGCAGCTCACAACTGTCTATAGCTTCAGTTTCAGGGGATCCGTCACCTTCACAGAAACATACATGCAGGCAAACACTAATGCCCATAAGATAAAAAAAAAAAAAAAAAAATCATTAAAATAAACAATCTTGTTTGTCTGCTTATTTTGTTTCGAGACAGGGTCTCTGCTATGCAGCTCTGACTGTCCTGGAACTTGGTATGTAGACCACACTGGCCTGGAATGTACAGAGACCCTCCTGCCTCTGTTTCCCAAGTGCTGGAATTAAAGGGGTACATCACCACACCTGGCAACAAGTATACTCTAATTTAATCTAGCAATTGCTCTCGATGGTAGTTGCTCTGAATCTACCCATGAACAATGGGACTACTTCTACTCAAACTGATCAGAACCAAGATTTCCTTTGGGAGGTTGAACAGAGAGATAAACTATGGTGCATCCAGACCACTGGTCCGTGCTAAAAAAGAAACACACCCACTGTGAGTCGTGAATGCACAGCACTAAGTGAAGGAGGCCAATCTGAAAAGTCCAAATACCACCCAATTCCAACAAATGGCACTATATGAAAGGCAAAATGATGTAATTAGTACAAAGATCTCTGATTGTCAGTGGCTAAAGGGGACAAAGACCCAAAGCATGGGAGACTTTTAGAGCCATGAAGCTATATTGTATAATATTCTCAAAAGGGTGGCTATGTGCCATTATACATGTGTCAACCCCCCCCCCCCCCCCAAAAAAAAAAGTGCACCAAAAAGCCAGGCATGGGACTGGAGAGATGGCTCTGAGGTTAAGACCACTGCTTGCTCTTCCAAAGATCCTGAATTCAATTCCCAGCAACCACATGGTGGCTCACAACCATCTATAATGAGATCTGGTGCCCTCTTCTGTCAAGTAGGCACACATGCAGGCAAAAACATAGTATACATAATATAAATCAATCTTTTTTGTTTGCTTTTTTGAGACAGGGTTTCTCTGTGTGGCCTTGGCTGTCCTAGACTAAAAATAAACCAATCTTTTAAAAAAACACACAAAAAACCAGCCAGTCATGATGTTGCCTATCTGTAGTCACAGTGCTTGGGAGTTGGGAACAGGAGGGCTAGGAATTCATGGTCAGCCTTGGCTACGTATCAAGTTCTATGCTAGCCTGAGCTGCATGAATCCCTACTTCAAAAGATAAAAGTAAAAACAGAAACTAAGAGAAAGTAGAGCACTAAGAATAGCCCTAAGCTGGGTGGTGGTGGCGCACGCCTTCAATCCCAGCACTCGGGAGGCAGAAGCAGGCGGATTGCTGTGAGTTCGAGGCCAGCCTGGTCTACAAAGTGAGTCCAGGACAGCCAAGGACAGAGAAGCCTTGTCTTGAAACAAACAAACAAACAAAAAAACAAAACAAACAAAACAACAACATAAAGAGTAGCCCTAGTAGGAATTATGGTCTTTGGGTAAAAAAATGATTTGTAAATCTAGGTTCACCAGCTGTAGCAGATAGACAAATCCAATGTCAGAGGCTTTGAGTGGAGAGGGGTCTATACTTTCTGGTTAATTTTATGCAACTTAAATTTTCTCTAAAAAAACAAACAAAAACAAAAACACAAAACAAAACAAAAGGAACCCTATTGGTACAGCTACTCTTAGGACTGAGGTAGGAGAATCTGGAGTTCAAGACCAGTCTGAGCTACAGCATGAGTTCAACACTAGCCTAGGCTACTGAATAAGAAGTATCTTGTTGCCAGGTGTGGTGGCGCATACCTTTAATCCCACACTCTCGAGGCAGAGGCAGGTGGATCTCCATGAGTTCGAAGCCAGCTTGGACTACAGAGCAAGTTCCAGGACAGCCAGAGCTGTTACACAGGGAAACCCTGTCTCAGAGAACCAAAATCATCATCATCATCTCAAAAAATAAAGAAAAGAAAGAAAGAAAAAGGAAGATGGGGAGGGGAAGCACTAGGAATATGGCAGAGTACCTGTCTAATGTGTGAAGCCTCAAGTTCAAAACCAAGTACCAGCCGGGCAGTGGTGGCGCACGCCTTTAATCCCAGCACTCAGGAGGCAGAAGCAGGCGAATCGCTGTGAGTTCGAGGCTCTACTGGTCTACAAAGTGAGTCCAGGACAACCAAGGCTACACAGGGAGACCTTGTCTCGAAAAACAAACAACAACAAAACAAAACCAAGTACCAAAAAAAAATCTACTTAAAAGACAAAAATTATTGGTGTAAATTGCTTTCCTGTCTGAGCACTATTAACACGATTCTGGAAAATAAATAAGAAACCTAAGAGAGAGGAACGAAAGACGAAGCCTGTGATATGTTAATTGCTTGTTAGTAGTTCTGAGGGCAAAGGAGTGCTGGTCACTGTTTAACAAACGGCTCTCAGGCATCGCAGAGGACTGCCTCAGGCAGCTAGTACACTGTAAGTACATCCACCACCACGATTCAAAGAGGTGAAGTTCAGCAGAGACACGAGCAAAATTGACTCTTGAAGGCATAAAATTATCTACTTGAGACTTGTCAGATCTCTGTACAAATAAAACCTGGACAATCACTCAAGCTCTGCCTTTGGCCTACTGCGCTCAAGGACAACTGGCTAGGCAAGCAGAGGAGAAACAGTAATGTGGAGATTCCTTTAATTGCTCCGGAGACGGGCAGCCCAAAGAAAAAAGGAATTCTTTGCGGGCTTTAGCATTCCAGAGGCAAAGCAAAAGTGGAGTTGTGCATATTAATGAGGATTTGAACCACTGAAAGAGAACAGGAGGGGTGCAGAGTTCAGACTTTGAAAAAGCTCTAGCTAGGCATGGCGGCACATGCATTTATAATGCCAGCACTTGGAAGGTGGATGCAAGAGGATCAAGAATTTGAGGCCTGCCTGGGTTACAGAAGAGCCTGTCTCAAAACAAAAACAAAACAAAATCCATGTGTGGTAATACGCACTTGGAGAGATAGAGGTAGCAGGTTAGTTACAGATTCAAGACCAGACTGATTTATTTAGCAAGTTCTAAACCAGCCTGTCAGGGATACATACTGAGACCCTGCCTCAAAATAAACAAACAAAAAATTTAAATAAATAAAATAAAAATCAATGCGTATAAAAGAAAAAGCTGAGCTGGGCGGTGGTGGCACACACCTTTAATCCCAGGACTCAGGAGGCAGAGGCAGGTAGATCACTGTGAGTTCCAGGCCAGCCTGGTCTACAAAGTGAGTCCAGAATAGCCAAGGCTACACAGAGAAACGCTTTGAAAAAGCAAAAAGAAGCTGGGCATGGTGGCGCACGCCTTTAGTCCCAGCACTCGGGAGGCAGAGGTAGGCAGATCGCTGTGAGTTCGAGGCCAGCCTGGTCTACAAAGTGAGTCCAGGATGGCCAAGGCTACACAGAGAGTCCTTGGTCTCAATCCTTGACTTTTCTGCACTTCAAATGCCTCCTCTATGTAAGGAGACATTGGATAAGCTCAGGCAGAAGGTTACCAAACATCTGGACGTGTCTGGCTCATAGTAGGAGTATCAGTTAATCTCCATTGTCAACCTGAATTTGGAATTACCCAGGAGACACTCCTTTAGGAAATATCTACGAAGGCATTTGAGAGGGGATTAACTGACAGGGGAAATACTCACCCTGAGTGTTGGGAGCACAGTCCCATGGGCTGGGGCCATGGACAGTGTCACAAAGCCAGGATTGCAGCAGCACTCTTACACCTGTTTCCTGACTGTAGCCACTACACAGCCACCTTACATCTCACTGCCTCTCTTGGTAACACGGGCTGTCAGCCCTGAAAGCGTGGTTAAGGGAACCCCTTCCTTACCCTGCTACTGTTGGGCATTCGGTAGCTAGTCCAGCAGTGTCCCGCTTACGTGGCATCTACTATTATTGCAGTTTATGGACCAAAGCACCAACTAACCTCTGTGCCTACGTCAAAATCCTCACAAAGGACACTCCGTTTTTGCTTGCTTGGTTTTGGGTTTTGCATTTTGGTTTTTGGAGACAGGGTTTCTCTGCGTAGCCCCAGCTGTCCTGGAACTTGCCCTGTGGACCAGGCTGGACTGAACTCATAGAGATCCTCCTCCCTCTGCCTCCTGAGTGCTGGGATTAAAGGCGTGTGCCACCACACCTGGCTTGATTATAAATTTGTTATACAAGAAAAAAATTTTTTTTCATTTTGTTTTGTTTTATTTTGCTTTGTGCTTTGCTTTTCCCAAATTGGTTGACTCGAGACCACAAGAAGACATTAATCCTAGAGCTGTATCTAACAATTCTGAGAACCTTCTAGAACACAAACATTCACAGAGAGTGCGTGCAGACTGCAGCCAAGCTCCTCTTCCACCATGTGCCACTTTCATGAGATGACATGAGTAACTTGAAAAGACAAATCATAGGCGCTCCACAGACCTTCCTTCCCATATAGCCAACCAGTGGGCAGCAAAAGGGAAACTGGGAAAAAAGACAGAGATGTCCAAGTTCAGCGTTATTGTGGGCCTTATCTGCTCTTCTTCCCCGACACAGATGTCCCCTATGAATGAACTTGGCTCCGTTGCCTTCATAGCAGAATAGGATTGTCCAAAGTGGATTGAAAAGAGGAACTCATATTTTCTGAACTGATTCTCTCATGACACGAATTCAAATTTAGGAAAGAGCTGTCAAGCCTTTGATAAACACCCAAGATACATATGTGACTCGAAGACTGAACTGACTTCCTTCTGTCCTCTTGGTATCTCTTTTATCTCACGGCAGCTCTGGTTCATGGTGGCAGAAGTGGATTCTGGGAGTAGGCCCTTTCTTCCTGCCCAGATGCACAAACAACAGGGTGTTTCCCATAACCCAAAGTCCCAGGTGCCTGGAAATATTGCCAAATACTTTTTCCAGTTCTTTTTTTTTTTTTTTTAAGTTGCAATCGTATCTACTAACTTCAGATTAGTGCGTGCATTCACATAATTTGACATTTCAAAAAATATAGAGCATAAAATGAAATTTGTTCCCTCGTCTTTGTGGCTTAGAGTCTCAGGTCCCTTCCCCAGATCTGCTAGTGTCCAAGGTCTCTTCTCTGAGTTAGAGATTTTATGCATACTTAAAATAACACATTATTCATAAAAGCCGAGCCCATCACCTGGGTGTGGTGGCTGACACCCGCTTGGTGGAAGGTGGAAATTGGCTCCTGTAAGTTGTCCTCTGACCATGTGTACACCATGGCACAAGTTTACCCACACCCCCCAAACAAACAAACAAATGTAAGGAAACAAACAGACAAAAACATTTCTGTCTTCTACTTTATGTAGTCCTAACCATCTTGGAATTCAGCGTAGAAACCAGGCTGGCCTTGAATTCACAGAGATCTGCCTGCCTCTGCCTCCTGAGTGCTGGCATGCACCACCACAGTCCAGCATCTTCTTTTACTTCTTATACTTTTATTTTATGTTAATAATACTGTATTATATGAAACAGTTTTCTCTTCCTCTCTCTCTTTCACTACAATGAAGGTTCCATAAGAAAAATATCATTTCTTTTCTTTTCTTTCTTTCTGTGTAGCCTTGGCTATCCTGAACTCCCTTTGTAGACCAGGCTGGCCTCCAACTCACAGCTATCCGCCTGCCTCTGCCTCCCAAGTGCTGGGATTAAAGGCGTGTGCCACCACCACCCGGCAAAAAAATCTTTTTTTTTTTTTTTTGGTTTTTCGAGACGGTTTCTCTGTGTAGAACCAGATGGTTCAGTCATAGAGAGAAAAGGCCCCTTGAGCAGGCCCAGTGGCCCACGCCTTTAATCCCTGCATTTGGGATGTAGAGGCAGACAGGTCTCTGTGAGTTCAAGGCTGACCTGGTCTACATAATGAGTTCCAGAACAGTCAGAGCTACAAAGTGAGACCCTGTCCCGGGGGTGGGGGGTGGGGAGGGGGGTGGGAAGGTGGAGGAAGAAGAACATGCCCCTTTTGGTGAGGACCTGAGTCAGATTCCTAGCACCTGTACCAGTTGGCTTACAACTGCCTGTAACTCCATATTCAGGGGTCTCTGACAGCTCTGGCCTCTGTGCATGAGAGTCCAGGTGCCTATAAAGGCGCACTACATACAACTAAAACCAACAACATTTATCTTAAAAAAATAATAAACCAGGGCTGTTACACAGAGAAACCCTGTATCGAAAAACCAATAGACAAACAAACAAACAAACACAGCTATTCAGGTGAAGATGGTTGCCACAAAGTCAGGGAATTCGAGGCAGCTTTGGTCAACTCCAGCCTCCACGCACATCAATAGCAAAGAGTAAGTCCTGGGAAGGAGGGGACTGGAGGGTGAAGGAGAAAAGATGATTTTTCCCCCCCTCCAGTTTCTAACAGAGTTTTGCAAACAATCGAAGTAATTAAAAGTTCTCAGAAGTCGCCGCTGGTGCCCTTTTCACCGAGGGAATGTGGGCCAAGCATGATATATTAAAAGCGAGCGAGCTGCTCCATTGAAGTTAAAAATAATCTTCTGTCACATGGCTAATTTGTTGGAATGCAGCAGTAAAGGGCTGTGGGCAGAGGGAGAGCTGGATGGATGCAGCTGCGTGCTATGCCATCAGGCCCAGCGCACACCCTGGGGACTGTGTTTGTGTTTGCAGGGAGAGGAAAAAAACAAAACAAAACAAAACAAAGCAAAACAACCCACCCGCCATCGCAGCTGACTCAGGGCGTGTAAGACGCACAGACACAAAGGTGGCAGGAAGAAGGGAAAGTGAGTTCAAGTTCAGAGCTGTGACCTTTGGGTTTATCAGACAGTTGAGTGGGTGAGAGGGCTGGTCACCTGTGCTCACTGAGTGCCGGCTGAATCACTCAACAACAAAAAAAGGCCTTCCAGTTTCTCTGCCTTTGAATCTATTTCAAAGGAATATATGGCTCCAAGGAAACCTTTGATCCTGAACTCTTGGGAAAAACCAATCTGCTGTGTCTTGAGGGAAAAAGCGCTCAGCCCATACGAATCATGCTTGGTGACGGTGGAGCTTTAAAATTTGTTTCGTAGCTCTGCAGATTGAGCCTTAGGTTTGTGAGTGCTCCGCAAGCACTCCACCTTGGCTCAGACTTGCAATTCTCCTGTCTCAGCCCCCTAAATAAAAATCATTAACATAGTAGGAATGAGAAGAAAAAAAATGCTTTTAGCATGGTTTCTTTTTTCTTTTTCTTTTCTTTCTTTCTTTTTTTTTTTATTTTTTGGTTTTTCGAGACAAGATTTCTCTGTGTAGCCTTGGCTGTCCTGGACACGCCTTGTAGACCAGGCTGGCTTCGAACACACAATGATCTGCCTGCCTGCTGGGATTAAAGGCCTGCACCATTAATGCCCGGCTTGTTTTGTTATTCTAAAGATTTATTTATTTATTACATATACAATGTTCTGCCTGCACATACACCCAAAGGCCAGAAGAGGGCACTATATCTCATTATAGATGGTTATGAGCCACCATGTGGTTGCTGGAAATTGAACTCAGGACCTTTGGAAGAGCAGTCAGTGCTCTTAGCCTCTGGGCCATCTCTCCAGCCCTTATTTATTTATTTATTTTAATACAACAAAGAAATAAAACAGGACCTATCACCTAGAATGGATGCAATGCTTGTAAAGCACTTATTGCAATAGCCAACCTAAAAGAAATGCCTAACAGAAGGCTAATGAAGACTGGCAAAAGGCTCAAGAGGTAAAGATACTTGCCACCAATCCCGAAGTCTTGCGTTTGGTCCCTGGAACTCATGAGGTTAAAGAGAAAAACAAACTTCTGCAAGTTATCATTTGGCCTCCAAGCATAAGCCTTAGTGCAACTGGGAGAAAACACACACACACACACACACACACACACACACACACACACACACGTAATTTATTTTTTTACTTATTTTTTTTTTTATTTTTATTTTTGTTTTTTTCGAGACAGGGTTTCTCTGTGTAGCCTTGGCCATCCTGGACTCACTTTGTAGACCAGGCTGGCCTCAAACTCACAGCGATCCGCCTGCCTCTGCCTCCCGAGTGCTGGGATTAAAGGCGTGTGCCACCTTGCCCGGCTCACACACATAATTTAAATAAATAAAAGATTAGTAGCTATTGTCTTACACATATTTCTGCGCCATCTGGCATCAAATGTATAGTCTTTTTTTCCCCTTCAGATTGCACAAAAATCCCATTTAGTTTGAGTGGGATTCTGTCTCTTCCCCCTCTCCTCCCCCAACAATGGCCCCTTATATATATAAACAAGGCATCTTGGAAGTTAGGCTAGCCTCTCTGTTCTCAGGTAGCATAGACAGCTTCTGCAGCGTTTTCTCCATGCTCCCACACCCACGCGGCTGGTTTTCCCTTCAGCCACAAGCCCTCTGGCCTGCATTTCTTAAGCTGCTGACAAGCTGTGACAGGGATCAACATGATGAAGCAGGCTCTGCTCCTTCAACGTGGCAGTCAGACCTGCTCGAATCTTCTAGAACACTTGATCCATTTCTAAGCTCATAATGAACACCATTAAAGAGGACTCAATATCTACTGGAAATTTGGGATTTGCAATCTTTGCATCTCTGGGAAGTAGAGACCAAGTTCTCTGTGTGGGTATACAGTGCTCAGAGCAGAAACCACACGTGCTAGCTTGTGGAAAACTGAAACTAGCCTGGTGGGGTGGCGCATGCCTTTAATCCCAGCACTGAGAAGGCAGAGGCAGGCAGATCACTGTGAGTTCGAGGCCAGCCTGGTCTACAAAGTGAGTCCAGGACAGCCAAGGGTACACATAGAAACCCTGTCTCGGAAAACCGAAACAAAAAATTGAAACTAAGACTTTCTGTCACAAGACCAGATTTCACTTATGACCATCAGTGTCCACCAAGGTCCTCAAGGCATGTTTCACTTTGTTAGCTCCTGCTCCCCCCATCACCCTCCGGCACCCACCACATTCTTCTGACAGAAAGCTGTGCAGCAGGTGGAAGGCTCCATACTGTCCCTGTGGTAGGGAGCTCTGTGATGCCACAACAGCCAGGAAGGTAAAAGGAATGGGTAGCACGCCCCACACTCCCAGCGTTGCTGAGACCATCCTCCTGGACAGACGGCCTTCGGCAGGAAGACACTTCTTTCCACTACCCGTGTGTCCTGCTGTGTGCAGGGTTCCCAGCTAACACTGTCCCATGCCCTGGGCTCTGGGCCGTCCAGTATCTTCCTCCCCCCCCCCCCCCCCCCCCCCCGAGGTCTAATGATTGACAGGTTGGGAAGGAGGTGGAGGAGGGTAACTTAGTGGCAGAGGACTTATCTAACACTAAAAAGGGACGAGAAAGATGATGAGGGATACAACTAGATCTAGGCTGGGTCTGCGAGGGTTTTGTGTTTTTTTTTTTTTTAATTTATTAAATTTTATTTCCTGGGCATTGGTGTTTTTGAAGGTTTTGTCTACATTCATGGCTATGGCTATGTAAAAGTGTCAGATCCCAGACAGTTGTGAACTGCCATGCCGGTGCTGGGAATTGAACCCGGGTCCTCTGGCAGAGCAGCCAGTGTGCTTAACCCCTGAACCATCTCTCCAGCTCCAGGGCTTGCTATGTTTTTTAAAGCTGTATTTGGCTGGCCTCAAACTTGAGACAGTCCTCTCGCCTCCACCCCTCGGACCCTGGGATTAAGGTGACTGCCAGCACTGCCAGCCTTGAAGCCTGTTATTTATTAAAGACCTTCTGCAAGTCAACCAGAAGCATGGCCAAGAGCTCCAAGGACCCAGGGACTCATCCTCTCTTCCTTCCTTCAAAGTCCCCAGAACAAGTAGCAAGGAGTGCTTTGGGAATTTAAAGAGACAGTGGAGGACTACAGCAGGCTCTGAGGGAAATCATGAGGGAGGCAAGAAGGCTTCACTTAAAGGAGCAGTGAGGCTAGGCGTGGTGGCACATGCCTTTAATTCCAGCACTTGGGAGGCAGAAGCAGGCAGATCACTGTGAGTTCAAGGCCAGCCTGCTACACCAAGTGAGTCCAGAAAAGCCAAGAAAGACTACACAAAGAAACCCTGACTTGGAGTGGGGGGGTTGGAGTTGGGGGTTGGGGGCCGGGGTGGGGGTGGGGACGGGAAAAAGAACAACAGGTGAGAAAACTGGGTTGTTTCATGTGGAGCGAGCAGAAAACAACCGATAGAGCCATGTGGAGGGTGTGGGGTCCCTGTGGAGGGTGTGGCATACCTGGTATTTTTCCACAGCTTTGTTCTGACAGGACCCGAGTCACAGTCCCCCACCTCTCCTGTTCCACTCTTATGCTGTGACATTTACCTCTGGGAAAAGAAATTGTTCCACTTGTGCCGACAAGTGCAGGAGGTTGGGCCACACAAACAACCTAAAGATAATTATTAGAAAAAAAAAAAAGTTAGCGGGGCGTGGTGGTGCATGCCATTAATCCCAGCACTTGGGAGGCAGAGGTAGGTGGATTGCTGTGAGTTCAAGGCCAGCCTAGTCTACAAAGCGAGTCCAGGACAGCAAGGGCTACACGGAAAACCCTTGTCTGGAAAAACAAACAAACAAAAAAAAAACAAAAAGAAAAACAACAAAACAAAAGTTTGGAAAGAAGTGGAAATACACAGAAATGTGTAAAGATGAAAGCTAAAGTGACATGCAAACCCTCAGCCTTGAGATAGCCACTGTTAACTTTCTTTTTATATGTACTTTTAATTCATAATCATAAACTTAATTCTGCAATCCAGCTATACTTGGAGGGGAATGAGGACAATATGGAACCCAAAGAACTTCAGTGAGAGCAGAGATTACAGGGTACTGGGAGCAGATGGGATGGGGGGGACGCTCTCTTGAGCTATAGAAGGAATGGCCTGGTAGGCAAAATGCCCACAAGTCAAAAGAATTAGAGTTGTCCACAGTTGGAAATGGTGATCTTCTTGTTGGTCTTGCCAAAGCTCCCCATGGCTTCCATGATGCTCGTGCCTTCTTTCACCTTCCTAAAGCCCACCTGTTTGCCATCCAGCCACTCAGTCTTGGCAGAATAGATAAAAAACTGGGAAGCATTTGTGTTTGGTCCAGCATTTGCCATGGACAAGATGCCAGGACCTGTGTGCTTCAGGATGAAGTTCTCATCCTCAAATGTCTCCCCATAGATGGACCTGCTGCCAGTGCCATCATGGCGTGTGAAGTCACCACCCTGGCACATGAATCCTGGAATAATTCTGTGAGAGGAAGACCCCTTATATGCAAATCCTTTTTCTCCAGTGCTCAGAGCACAAAAATTTGTCTGCAAAGAGCTCGAATGAGATGCAGCCCAAGGGCTCGCCATCCACCACTATGTCAAAGAACATGGTGGGGTTGACCATGGCTGCTGCAAGCGACCAGAGGGGACAGTGGCATCTGCAAAGCACTTCTTTATTTTCTTAAAAGACTTGTTTTTATTTTATATGTAGGATGCTTTGTATGTATGTATGTATGTAATTATGTATGTATGTATACCACATGCTTGCCTGGTGCCCTTGGAGGCCAGAAGTGGGTATAGGATTCTTTGGAACCTCCAGACAGTTCCAGACAGCTGTGAGCCCCAATGTGGGTGCTGGTAACTGAGTCCAAGTCCTCAGCAAGAGCTGCAAATGCTTTAACCACTGAGCCGTCTCTCCGGCCCCTCTTTCACTTTGTCTTTCTGAGACAGGGTATCATATAAGCCTCTGATTCACTATGCAGCAGGGTGTGCCTATGAGCTCATGATCCTTCTGTCCCTTCCTCACTAAGGTGGAATTACACGTGTGTAGTACCATGCTGTGTGTCTTCTCAATTCTTCCATTATTCCTCATGTAGACAAGTAGTTCAAACAACAGCAAAATGGAGCCGGGCGTGGTGGCGCATGCCTTTAATCCCAGCACTCAGGAGGCAGAGGCAGGCAGATCGCTGTGAGTTCGAGGCCAGCCTGGTCTACAAAGTGAGTCCAGGATGGCCAAGGCTACACAGAGAAACCCTGTCTCGAAAAAAAAAAAAAAACAGCAAAATGTATATAAAAGGAGATGAGCGTGGCACATTCCACATTCTCTTCCTGTTTTCTCCCTTCAATTTTTATTTATTATTATGCATATATAGTATTCTGTCTGCGTGTATACCTTCACTCCAGATGAGGGCGCCAGATCTCATTATGGATGGTTGTGAGCCACCATATGGGTGCTGGGAATTGAACTCAGGACCTCTGGGAGAGCAGACAGTGCTCTTAACCTCTGAGCCATCTCTCCAACCCTCTTATTATTTTTTTTTTTCCCTCTTATTTTTTTTAAAGACAGGGTCTCATTATGTAGCTCAGGTTAGCCTTGAACTTGCGATCCTTCTGCTTCAGTCTCCTGAGTGTTGGGATTACAGGCCCATGTATGCCTGAAGTCTGCTGTTCTTCTTAATAGTACTTTACAACCTTCTCTTCTCTTTTAGGCTTTGAAAATGTTTGAAATCCCCAGCACTCCTTTAGAGAAGAAGGGGCTAGCTTTCTGACACAGTTTTTGGAGATGAGGAACTGAGGTTCTGCTGGGCACGGTGGTGCGTGCCTTTAATCCCAGCACTCAGGAAGCAGATGTGAGTTTGAGGCCTTGAAGTCAGCCTGGCCTACATAGCAGGCAGGACAGCCAGAGCTGGGGTTGGGTGGGGGGACAGGCCCTTCTTCAAACAATAACGAAAAAGAACTGAGGTTCCCAGAGGTTGCCCTTCGTCACGTTCAGACCCTGTTTGTGTGGTCCGACCCTGAGAATAGGACCCCTTGGGGATAAAAGCAATTTCTTAACTCTGTAGACAGCTTTGTTAAGAAAAGGTAGAGAGAGAGAAGTGTCGGAGCTCAGGACTCTAGGACGTCTGTTTTTACCCTTCACGCCCACCCTTCCCAGGGCCTCTCTGGCTCTGAGAACCCGATCATGGGAAGATATAAGTGAACAAAGGGTTGAAGAAAGGTCTTTAGCAGCGGGAGAGTTCCTTGATCCAATGTGTTTCCTAATGCGAGTTGGAACAATAAGAGGAAAGAAAGAGAAGAAATAAAAGGCCATTTTCTTTGGCCACTTTTAATGAATCACCCCCCCCCCCCATGTCATTACCCATCCTTAGTCAGGAAAAGCTTGAGTTTTTTCATGCCAAGAAAAACAGCAGGCAGGAAGAAACAAATTATGACCTTGTTTGTGTTTTGTGTCTTAACGGTTTGATTTATGGGCCTTGATCCCATGATTATGGATGAAAGAAAATATTTCAGTGCCCCAACCGTAACCTGAACTTAACCAGGGGTGGGTCTCCCGTCCACGGCTAAAATGTTATGAAGTTGAAATGCTTTGAGAATAGAGGATTAAAGTTTGGGGCCATCTGTGCGCGTTCTCAAGCTACTCTCAAGGTCAAATTCTTTACTCTCACTCCAACATCACACAACTGTCTCTAGACGGTTTGCGGCCTTTTTCTCATTTCCTAAGGTGGGCATTTATAGACTTAGTAAACAGTTAAATGCCTGCTGTGTACCAAGACACTGACAATCCACATCAAGTCAGAAGGTACCGCATGGTCTTGGGCTCCAAGGAGAGGAAAATAGAACCATGGCTTAGAGGAAGACAGGAGAGCTACTGAGAGGAGGGGGTGCTAACATTGGACTGGAATCTATGCCTGTGAGGCTGGGGTGAAAGGGTGATCTTTTCAGGTAGGTGGAATGTCCTCTAGGACAGGATCATGAGCTGGGGGTGGTGGCGCACGCCTTTAATCCCAGCACTCGGGAGGCAGAGGCAGGTGGATTGCTGTGAGTTCAAGACCAGCCTGGTCTACAAAGTGAGTCCAGGACAGCCAGGCCTACACAGAGAAGCCCTGTCTTGAAAAAGCAAAAACAAAACAAAACAAAGCAAAAAACAAAAGACAGGATCATGAGCCAGGCCTGATGGTATGAACAATGGTATAGACCAGTAATCCAAGCCCTTGGGTAATTAAGGCAGAAGAATCCCACGTTCAAGGCCTAGAATATACAGCCAGACCTTGTTGCAAAAACAAACACACACACAAAGTCTACAGGCAAATCCGCTACCATGAGCTGTGCCCTCAGCTCTATGGAAAGATAAGATAAATCATTAAGTAAAAAACAAACAAAAAACAGAAATAAGACAGATGGTGGTGGCACACACTTTTAATTCCAGCACTCGGGAGGCAGAGGCAGATGGATCTCTGAGTTTGAGGCCAGTCTGGTCTACAAAGTGAGTCCAGGAAGCCAGAGCTATTACACAGAGAAACCCTGTCTCGAAAAACCAAACCAAACCAAACCAAACCACAAAAAACCCTATGGCATAGGTTGTATGTTCTTCACTACAGTTTTCTAACAAGAAGTCGTAAAATGAGCATATTTGTATTTTCTTGCATTTGCATTAAGAAACTTAGGAAAGAAACACACAAAGCTAACATGTGATAATATTCAATTAAAAAATCTTTAAAATAAGCCGGGCATGGTGGCGCACGCCTTTAATCCCAGCACTCGGGAGGCAGAGGCAGGCGGATCGCTGTGAGTTCGAGGCCAGCCTGGTCTATAAAGCGAGTCCAGGATGGCCAAGGCTACATAGAGAAACCTTGTCTCGAAAAACCAAAAGAAAAAAATCTTCAAAATGTAAGATTCATAATTCAGAAACATCAGTGTTCTGTGTGTCAGGCCGTGTGAACTTGCTTAAACGCATTATCACTGAGGGCATCAGTTTGGTCATTGCTAACGTTGCAAAAGTTTATGCCTTTGGCCTAGAAGTCTCATTTCTTTCTGTGCATTTCATAGTGATGTAAGATCAAGGTTACTAAACTTCAGTATTGTTGATGTTTGCCAAACACTTGAAGCAACCCAAATTATTACCAGGAGGATATAAGTTCAATGTGTTTCCTAATGTGAGTTGGAACAATAAGGGGAAAGAAAGAAAAGAAATAAAAGGCCATTTTCTTTGGGCACTTAAAAAAAAAAAGATTTATTCATTCATTCATGTAGATGGGTGTTCCATTTGCATGTACACCTGCATGTCAGTACAGATGGTTGTGAACTACCCTGCGCTTGCTGGGAGTTGAACTCAGGTCCTTTGGAAGAGCAGGCAGTGCTCTTAACTACCGAGCCATCTCTTCAGCCCCTCTTTGGCCACTTTTAATGATAAAGGAAAAGAGAGACATCTCTTGAGTATAACCTTGTTTTCTCTCTAAATAGGACCAATAATAACTTGCAACCAACTCCCATCGATAATAACCTGCTATAGCCTAATAAAATAACCAAAAACCTACCAGACCCTCCTTAAAGGGGCATGCTTCCCTTAAGGTTTCTTCTTGTTGATTTGAGACAAATAATACCTTTGTAGGGGCCCAAATAAAATTGGAGAAATGGTTAAATTAGCTAGGATTAGCATTTGTGGACTAGTTTCTTTTTTCTTTTCTTTTTTCTTTTTTCTTTTTTTGGTTTTTCAAGATAGGGTTTCTCTGTGTACCCTCGGCTGTCCTGGACTCACTTTGTAGACCAGGCTGGCCTGCAACTCACAGCAATCCACCTTCCTCTGCCTCCCAAGTGCTGGGATTAAAGGCATGTGCCACCACACCCGGCTTGTGGTCTAGTTTCTAAATGTTGAGAAATTCCAGGCTTAATTAGATTCCTGTGTGGGACAGTCTGCAATGCTGGACCAATTGGGATTGGAAGCTTTCTTTGAAAGAGTGTCCTGGGAGCTGCTGTTTTTTCTCCTTCTCCTTCTTCTTCTTCAGAAATAACTCAATTATAATTCCTAAGATCAACATTCTGTTACACAGATAAAACTGATGCCTGATTCTTTACATTCAATAATAAGGTTTTCTTAAGTATTGATTTGCTTTTAGTAGTGTTTATAAAGACAAAAATTTTTGTTTTCTTTTTCCTTTTACTAATTGAGACATCTCAAGCCTATGATTAAATTTCTCCAAATGCTGTTTATATGCTTTCCTATTAGGTAATATCTTCCCTTGCTAGATGGATAGTGTCTTGATAGCAAAAATAAAACAAAAATTACAAATAAGAATAAAACAAAAATTGTTACAAGTAATTATTCATATTTGGGACATTCCTGCAAAACTACATAGTAATCACAGTGTATATTTTACTGGACAAAAAAATTAAATCTACTTAAAATGTGTCCATTATGCAAATTTGTATCATGTCTATGATCTCTAATCCTTTAGATCAATAATTAAATAAACATCTGTACTATATAAATTTTATGTAAGCGTCCTCTAACTCACAGTGATCTGCCTGCCTCTGCCTCTCAAGTGCTGGGATTAAAGGCGTGCACCACCACGCCTGGCTTTTCTTTTTTTCTTGAGGCAGGGTTTCTCTGTGTATCTCTGGCTATCCTCGAACTCGCTCTGTAGACTAGGCTGGCCTTTGCCTCCCAAATGCTGTGATTAAAGGCATATGCCAACTACCTGCCTCTTTGCTTCTTTAAAACATGTGATTTTTTTTTTTTTTTTTTTTTTTTTTTTTTTTTTTTTTGGTTTTTCGAGACAGGGTTTCTCTGTGTAGCCTTGGTCATCCTGGACTCACTTTGTAGACCAGGCTGGCCTCGAACTCACAGCGATCCGCCTGCCTCTGCCTCCCAAGTGCTGGGATTAAAGGCGTGCGCCACCACGCCCGGCTAAAACATGTGATTTTTAAAAATAATTTTGATATTAAATATAATGCTTCTATGCTACAATTGAATTAAAACGTTAATAGCTCCTGTATTATCAGAACTTCAGCACTAAATCTAGAAACCTTAAATGTTGCAGTCCAAACCCAGGATTATCTTGAACTATCTTAGTTTTTTAAACAGCCAACCAATCACCTTCCTGTTTATGTGACTTAATATTCTTATGATCAAAACTCAAAAAACGACTTAAGAGGATTGACTTTAAGGAAATCTGTAACACCCTATGAAAGCCTGTCTTTGCGCTTCGAGGCCCTCATCACCACCTCCTCTGTAATAAAATCCTCGGGCTTTGTAGTTCCTTGTTCCTCTGCAGCTAGCTCCAGCGTTAACTCTAATTACCCTCTCACATACTCAGCGCAGCTACGGTCACTCCCACCTACAGCTGTCTCTCAGGCAAGGTTCTGGCAACAGCCTCGGGCTTTGTTCTACAGCCAGGGTTCTGGTTCTCCTCTCCTTTCTTTTTAATGTGCCCTTTGCCCTCTTCCCAGGATTCCCTCCTTTGTGGCTTTTAGTTTGAAACCCTGCTCCTCCTCCCCTTACCCCTGATAAACCCCTGAGTTTTCTGAGACCCCTGTTTACTGTCCCAAAATTCCAGAACTGGGTTAAAAAAAAAAAAGAGATAGCCAATTAAAAAATGACCAAAAGCAGGCTAGGGCTGTAGCTCAGTAGTAGAGCCAAGGGTGTGCACACAGCTCTGGATTTTGAGCCCCAGTAAAAGGTTTGGGGTTTCAGATTCAAAGGAGACTCTGGGGCGGACTATCCTCTTAGAGATTATTAGAAGAGTTGGGGGACAGCGGCGTGGCCAGGGCTCTGCAGAGAGGGCAGACCACAGGGCAGAGTGGCAGTCCCATCTTAGAGCTTCATAACAAGAGGGGTGGTGAAGAGACAGAAAAAGTTTGGGGGCGGGGAGCAGTGGGACATTGTTAGGGTAACCAGTTAAACAGTGTTAGGTGATTGATAAACATCTTTGCAGGCTGGCCATTGCTGGGGATTAGTAAGGCATGGGCAACAAGCGTCTGGAGAAACAAGTTAGTTCTACAAATGTAAATTATTTCCATTTAACCAAAATAGAGGAGCATTACAAAATGCCTAACAGCCCTGATGTTTGCTCCTATAGAGAGGTGAAATGGGGGAGTAGGTGTCATTCTTGTAGCTCTTTCCTAATGGACAAGGGTGACATCTTCATGGGGGTGGGGGGTGGGGCGGCTCCTGTCTCTGGTCTCAGAAATTCTGGAAAAGGGTGCTGTCGACGTGTCTTCTAGTGGAGTTCTGGATAAAAGAGTTTTGTCTCTAAGATGCAAAAGTTAAAAAGACAGAGCGGAAAACCTTGTAATTAGGAAGCGGGCGGCTTCCTACTCACAGCGTATTGAAGTAATGAGGTAATGACTTATGAAGTATAGAAGGTCAGCAAGTAGTCCCCTGGCGGAAGGCAGAGGAGCTTCAGACAAGGAGTAAAAAGGAGCAAACATCAAGGGCAGCCTCCATCCATGCCCGCAGAGATCTGTCTTGCTGCCTAACGTTTCCCCTAATGAGCTGAGACCCTAGCATCACTTAAGAGACATCAAGTCAACCTGGAAACTCCTGGCCTGGCTTCAGAGTCTCCAGCCTTGCTGGCTGACGTCCAGGCATTGGAGGACAACCCAGGCGACCCAGATACACGGAGTTAGATTGCCGCAGGATCAGTGAAATGTGGATTGACTGTCAGCAAGGGCAGAGAGAGCTAAGAGCCAGCTGAGTACACAAAGTCCAAAGATTAATCATCTCACTACTAAGACTGTAGCAGAGAAGTTGAGAACCCAAGGTTCAAAGATGAATAGTGTCAACACCAAGAGTCTAAAAGGTAGAATCCACTCTTTCCTGCAACGTTCACCAACAGGCTCAGGGTGTTTCTTCTTCATATTTGTCTGTGCACCACATGTGTGTTTGGTGCTTGTGGAGATCAGAAGAAGGTATAGGCTATCCTGGAAATAGAAACGGAAAGGGTGGTTACGAACTACCTTATGGTTGCTGGGAACTGAACCCGGGTAGGTCCTCTGCAAGAGCAACAGGTGCTCTTAGCCACTGAACCATCTCTCCAAGCCCTCATTAGCTTTTTTAAAACCAGTTGTGTCATCCACTGAGGATAAGTAAAGGCCTTGCCGACTGTGGCTCTCCTTGGAGGCACTGAGAGTATACCCTTCTGTGTTGACTTTCCTCTTAGCAGAGTGCATACTGGGTAGAATCCAGCTTGGGGGAGTCTCGTGACCTCTCTGAACAGGAGGCCAGGTGACGTGCTAGAGCTTCAGAACCTTTCAAGAGATGTCCTATAATTCCCTGGGAGCTAGTTTACCTTGGAGAGCAAGAGTTAAATAGTGTCCCTTTTGTCAGCTAGCACTTAACTTTAATAATCAGCTTGCAATGACTTGGCTGAGAGCAGCTATTTGATGTATGACTGGTTTCTATGACCTTTTAAAATAAATCTTCAGGCCGGGCGTGGTGGCGCACGCCTTTAATCCCAGTACTCCGGAGACAGAGGCAGGCGGATCGCTGTGAGTTCGAGGCCAGCCTGGTCTACAAAGCAAGTCCAGGGCAGTCAAGGCTACACAAAGAAACCCTGTCTCGAAAAACAAAGCAAAACAAAACAAACGCTTCATTAGAGAGAGAGAGAAAAAAAAAAACCACCAACAACGTAGTGTCCCTTTTAGGTTTTCTGTCCACACAAGTAGAGGCCTTCAAATATGTTATTAGTTACCTAAAAGCTTGGGCAAAGCCCAACTATGTTTAAATGAATCTGGCTCAGATATATATTCTTGCTCTTTAAGCTGACACTTGTAAATGCTACCAAGGACAGATTGGTAACGAGAGGATTCTATTGATTTGAGTTGTGGTTTGATTGAGCTTCGACCTTAGATATTTTAATTTTAATTTTTTTATTTTTTGGTTTTTCGAGACAGGGTTTCTCTATGTAGCCTTGGCTGTCCTGGACTCGCTTTGTAGACCAGGCTGGCCTCAAACTCACAGCGATCTGTCTGCCTCTGCCTCCCGAGTGCTGGGATTAAAGGCGTGCGCCACCACGCCCGGCTGACCTTAGATATTTTAAATACCTTTAATTATTACACAAACATCATCTGTAGTATTATCTTTTATATATCTTATGCAAGTTAAAACCTTTTGTACCTTGTTTAAGCTTCCTTAGCTTTATTTTTCTAGTCTGGAAGCATCCAGCCATCTTAACTTTGAACAAAGCCTTATCATACAGAATTTCCTTCTTCATTAAAAATGTCTCTTTAGGGCTGGAGAGGTGGCTCAGAGCCTAAGAGCACTGATTGCTCTTCTAGAGGGCCTGAGTTAAATTTCCAGCAACCACGTGTTGGCTTATAACCATCTGTAATGTGATCTGATATCCTCTTCTGCCTGTAGGTTTACATACAGACAGAGCACTGTATACATAATAAATAAATAAATATCTAAAAAAACATCTATTTAAAGGATTTTTAAGTTCGTGAATGTGCGTGTGGGTATCAGATCCCCTAGAACCGGAGATGCTGGGAACCAACCTTGGATCCTGTGGCAGAGCATCAAGCTTACTTAGCCAGTAAGACATTTCTCTATCCCCACTTAAAAATGTTTTCATTCTTTTTATTTATTTATTTATTTATTTATTTATTTTTTAATGTTTTCATTCTTACATCCTTCTAACATTCTTTTTCCTTACTTACTTTTCTGTAGTGAAAATTTTGGTTTCTTAAAAAAAAAAAACCCTAGTTACGTTACATGACTATGTTTTTGTTTTAATCCCAGGTGTGGGATATGGGGCTGCTTCAGATTGCTCACCGCCGCAAACTATGATTTGTCTCATGCTCTAGGAAGGGCATGATTTTTGCCAGCTGCAGATAGTCTATGTTTGGAACTCTCGGGACTCTTGAGAGGGTATAAATTTGAGAGCCCCAGAGGGCCTGTGGTGGCTGCTGCTAGTTCCTGCTGCTGCGGCTGCTGGTCCCTGCTGCTGCTGGTTCCTGCTGCTGCTTTTGCTGTTGCTGTTTGCTGGATTGCTCATCCTTGGTTGGAGATATCCTGACAATGAAGATCAAATTTGCCCCAAGGAACTCAAACACCTCTAATCAGCAGAGAGCAGTCTAATGATATTGATGCTTCCTTTCCCCTCTAACCTTTTTTCTCTCCTACCTAGTGTTGGGGGGTTGGAAGGGATAGGAATGATGTAAGGAGGTAGGGAAAAAAAAAACCAATATAATAGCCAAAAATCTGGCTACAAGTGGCACCCAGACGTGCAGCTAGGCAAAATGGGAAACTTGGTTTCTAATGCCATAGAGGAAGCAGCAAGGGAGGAAGAGATGAATATTATGTTTCAGGATGTCAGCAAAAAGTTTATTGCAGCTGCTCCCGCTGGGTTCGCTCCCACTTTGCTCCCAGGGGAGATTTTCTATTTTTAATTCTTCTTCCTATAATCTGTCTCAAAAACAGTTGGGAGAATGATAGAGCAATTTGAAAAATTGTGAGTGGGCCGGGTGTGGTGGCGCACACCTTTAATCCCAGAGCTGGGTGGGTGGGGGGGTCAGAGGCAGGTGGATCGCTGTGAGTTCAAGGCCAGCCTGGTCTACAAAGTGAGTCCAGGATGGCCAAGATAACATAAACCCTGTCTCGGAAAAAAAAAAAAAAAAGTGTGAGTGGATATGGAATGATCTGAGAAACAAAAAAATTGGTGATATAGGAAAGCAAAAAGAATCACTCTATTCTTTTGTTTTTGAAAAGGTTGCAGAATTGGCCGTGCACCTGGAGAGGTTGCTGGTAGAAGTGGAAACACTTGGGAAGCTAATAGTGCCAGAAAAAGGAGGAATAAAGCGTTCAGACCTGCTGACTGAGCAAGAGAGCGGGAGCTTCCCAAAGGATGAAAGAAGGAAGAAAACCAGTCTGCAAAACTGATCTCAGGCCCACCCAGTGCCATGAGCTTTTGCTTTTAAGTCCTCCCAGCTCCTAGGCAGGACAGGGAGCTGGGAGGAGCAGGTAGATATGTAGGAAACAGTGTTAAAGAAAACTATGCCTGTAGTGGGGGCACGGTGGCAACAAGTCTTTAATCCAAGCACATGGGAGGCAGAGGCAGGCAGATCTCTGAGGCCAGCGTGGTCTACAAAGTGAATTTTGGGACACAGAGAAACCATGTCTCACAAACAAAACAAAACAGAGAAAGAAAGAACAGAAGAGAAAAAAGAAAAAGTCTCGTTTTGAAAGGAAGGATTAATCTTGAGCCAACTGCACCACCAGAGGAGGGGTAATTAATTGCACAGCACACACCTGCTAATGATGCTGATCATGATTCTTTTTTTTTTTTTTTTTGGTTTTTTCGAGACAGGGTTTCTCTGTGTAGCCTTGGCCATCCTGGACTCACTTTGTAGACCAGGCTGGCCTCGAACTCACAGCGATCCGCCTGCCTCTGCCTCCCGAGTGCTGGGATTAAAGGCATGCGCCACCACGCCCGGCCGCCGATCATGATTCTGATGAGGGAGTGTAGTGTCCTATAGAAATGATAGATCTGAGGGTTTTTGTTTTTGTTTTTGTTTTTCCAGACAGGGTTTCTCTGTGTAGCCTTGGCTGTCCTGAACTCTCTTTGTCATCCAGGCTGGCCTTGAACTCACAGCGATCCACCTGCCCCTGCCTCCTGAGTGCTGGGATTAAAGGTGTGCACCACCACACCCCACTTGCTTTTCACTTTTTATTTAGTTCTTTTAATTGGTTTATAGACATCGAGTGGCTGAGCCTGCCTTGCTGGGGCAGCTGGACGTCAGTAACACAGCCTTGTATTCACTTCTTTCCCCCTCGTGCTGCAGCTGGAACTCAGAGTTTTGCCCGTGCTCTGGCATCGAGCCACACCTCCAGCCTATGTTTGCTTTTTGAGATGGGAACAAGCTTATTACCTGTTAAAAACCCAACTGACAAGCGCAGGAAGAAGGAAGAGTGAAAGTTCTGAACCAAGGCAGCTGAAGCCTAGGGAGAAAAACACCCTTATCAATGCCAATTCGTCCATAGCTTGCTTCCCCTAGAGGCTAAGGTGGGAGGAAACCAGACCGACATCAGAATTATACCACAGAGTGTGGACAACCAGACCTATCTTCAGGCTAGAGGAAAAAGGTTCCTTGGTTTTCGTTAACTTTCAGAAATTTCCCAGACATTGGGCGACTCAGGGTTGGCCCTGGGAGGGAGAAAACAAGAGAATGACGGGCTGTGATCTCTTTGAAGAAGAGCCGACTTTTTCCAGGATGTGTTCACTGTATTGCGCTAAGGGAAAGAACAGATTCAAGGGCTCTGTCAATGTCACCGGTTCACTGCTGGACCATTGGCCTGCCCCTTAAGTCAGAGGGAGGTCACTGTACATCAGGCCACTGCACCCTCCCTTCTCTGGGACATTAAGATAGCAGTTATCTGTTCTGTGGTTTTACAGTCCCTAATTTACAGTTCTATTCAATACCTGGCTCTGTACTGCAGTCCCACCCTGAATCACATGGTGTAAAGCTTCCTAAAACCCCTGAAAGGATATAAAGGTCAGATTTTTCCTTAGTGGAGGCTCTGCTTTGGTCATCCTCCCATCATTCTACCCTTGATGGCTCTGTTTTACTATTAGTTTAAGCTGTTTCTCTTACTGACACTCCTCTCCAGGTTTTAAAGGGGAACCTCCCCTTCTCTCTCTCTCTCTTTTATTTTTCTTGAGACAGGGTTTCTCTGTGTAGCCTTGGCCATCCTGGACTCACTTTGTAGACCAGGCTGGCCTCGAACTCACAGCGATCCGCCTGCCTCTGCCTCCCGAGTGCTGGGATTAAAGGCGTGTGCCACCACGCCCGGCTCCTCCCTGAACATTTCTTAAGAAGCAGATCCCACTTATGATGTCTAGAAAGCATAATCTCACATACGATCTCTGTGTCTGGATCTGCCCAGATGTGAGCAAGCTCCAACTGAGGCCTCTATGGCAGCAGGCACTGTACTGAATAATTTTACCTGATAGTCTGATGCTGTAGCACCCCAAACACTTGTCAAAGAGCTTGAAAAAAAAATGAAAGCAAGTGAGAAAAGAAAACTATAGACTGACATTCTTCACGAATACAGATACAAAGACTCTATAGAACATTAGCAGGCCTGGTAAGATGGCCCAGCAGGTAAAGGTGCTTGCCAGTAGGTCTGAAGACCTGACTTTGATCCCTGGGATTTTTTTTTTTTTTTTGGTTTTTCGAGACAGGGTCTCTCTGTGTAGCCTTGGCTGTCCTGGACTCACTTTGTAGACCAGGCTGGCCTCGAACTCACAGCGATCTGCCTGCCTCTGCCTCCCGAGTGCTGGGATTAAAGGCGTGCGCCACCACGCCCAGCTTGATCCCTGGGATTTATAAGGTAGAAGGAGAGAGTCAATTCCTTCAAATTGTCCTCCAACCTCCACAGATGTGTTGTGGCATGATCATGATCCTCCCCAAATAAGAAAAAAAAAAAAAAATATATATATATATATGTAAAACGTCTATCTATTTGCATATATATGGAAGTTGGCTGGGCATGGTGATGTATACTTTTTTGTTTTGGTTTTCGAGACAGGGTTTCTCTGTGTAGCCTTGACTGTCCTGGACTCACTTTGTAGACCAGGCTGGCCTTGAACTCGCAGCGATCTGCCTGCCTCTGCCTCCCGAGTGCTGAGATTAAAGGCGTGTGCCAGCACGCCCAGCTGCCCAAAAGCTTTTAATCTAATAATTTTACTTGCCATGGTGATGACAAATCCACTCCTGTGACTCAGGAATGTTCATCTCCTGC
The DNA here is from genome assembly GCF_903995435.1 of Acomys russatus. Taxonomy (NCBI): domain Eukaryota; kingdom Metazoa; phylum Chordata; class Mammalia; order Rodentia; family Muridae; genus Acomys; species Acomys russatus. Next base: position 31,764,064 of record NC_067162.1, read on the forward strand.
TCATGTTTTTCACATTGCAATGTACTCTAGAAGAGTCCTCTGCCCTCAGTTCACCTCGGTTACTGTCTGAGGACAGTTTCCACACTGGGGCTCAAGTCTGTCTGTTAAACTGCAGATAGACCCCAGTATTTCAGACTCCTCTGAAGTCCACATCCATTTGTGAAAGATGGGGTGGTGGGGGTCCCTGCTACTAGAGGAAGTCCTTACCACTCTCTTCTTGACAGCCTTTGAAATCCCAACTCTAGTCTCAGAGCCTAAAAGCATCTCCAGATGAGCTTCTGCAGCCTCTCCCTTCACCAAGAGGTTCTGCCATTCTCCCCTCTCAAGGGCTTTAAAAGCACCCTAGCACTTACTTTCCTATATGGAGACAGAAAGGAAATGATGAGAATGCTTTAATTAAATCATCATATGAATGATAAAGGTATTTTTATCATGATTTAAAATTCAGGTTTTTTTTCAACACTGTTCACAAGCAAACTGCATGAGAACCAATGGAAACACTTGCTAAAAATGTTGCTTTCTGGTTCTATATCTAGACCTGTTGGTCTCTCTGCGTGTGCAGCAGAGAACCCTCAGAAGATTCAAGTGTACCGAGGTTCCTTAGTCATCTATAAAGTATGTGCAGAGAGCTTGTTTTCATTGCCTTTGACAATAATCTCTCGAAACCACACACACATGCACACACACACACACATGCACACAAAGGCACACTTAATGTGTGCCTGCTTGTGTGTCTATCTTTTTATTTATTTTGGAGGAGAGCTGGCTGCTGTGGATTTATTATTTTTTTCTTTCATTTAAAAAAGCTGGAATTGAACTCAGGGCCTCAGGCATGCTAACCAAACATTCCATTTTCACACTTTCAGCTTCTAGAGTTTGTCTCTTGCTGGAAGTGGTGACGCACACATTTAATCCCAGCATTTGGGAAAGAGAGGTTGGTGGATCAAAAGTTAGGGTCACTCTTGGCTACATGGTCAGTTTGAGGCCAATCTAGACCATATATAAGACCCTGAGCCAAAAAACAAAAAACAAAAACAAAAACAAAAATAATGGGCCGAAGAGGTGGCTCAGCTTGTAAAAGTGCTTACACAAAACTTGATGATTTGAATTTGATCTTTGGAACCTGTGTGGTAGAAGGAGAGACCTGCCTACTACAAGTTGACCTCTGACTTCCATAGGCACCCCCCCCAAGTGAGTAAATAAATATATTTATTTTTATTTTGTGTGCATTGGTGTTTTGTCTGCATGTATGTCTCTGTGAGGGTGTAGAGTCCCCTGGAAATGGAGTTACAGACAGTTGTGAACTGCCATGTGGGTGCTAGGAATTGAAGCCCGGTCCTCTGTAAGAACAGCCAGTGCTCTTGACCTCTGAGCCATCTCTTCAGCCCCAATAAATGTATTTTTTAAAAGTAGGGGGGAAAGCCAGGCATGATGGAACACACCTGTAATCTCAGCACTCGAGGACGCTGAGGCAGACAGATCTCTATGAGTTTGAGGCCAGCATGGTCTACAGAATGAGTCCTGGACAGCCAACGTTACCCAGCAAAACCGGTTTCAAAAAACAAACAAACCACCACCACCACCACCACCACCAAAAAGTAGGGCCTTAGTGGGTAACAGTTCTTGCTGAGAAAATGTGAAGACTTAAAATTCAAGTCCCTACCACCGACATCAACAGCCAGACAGGCCTTCAAACATCTGTAAATCCAGTTCTGGGGTGGTGGTGGAGACAGGTAGGTGCAGGGAGCTTTCTGGCCATCCAGGATAGCTGAAAACAGAAAGCTCCAAATTCAGAGAGAGAGCGCGTCTCTCAAGGGAACAAGAAGGGGGAATCGTAGAGGAAAACACTGACAAACTCCCCCCAGCTTGCTTGTCCATGTAAGTGCACAAACACATTTATAAATCACATATGCCCACACAAAATAATAAGAATAAAATGCGACAAAGAGCTTGCTTCTTATACTGCCATTCTCGCTCAGACTCTATTATAAAACTTGTGATGCAGTAAGTTCTCAGAAAAGAAACCTGTGAAAATGAATATGTCTGGGTTTATGAATATAAATGTTGAATGCTTGTGGAAGATGCTAAGATCATAAGGGTTTGTCCTCATAGGGAAACATCTAGAAAGGGCGAACCTCAAATAAAGAATTGCCCCTCTCAGATTGGCCTAAAGGGAACCAGTTACCAGTTCTGAGGCTGGGAAACAGCAAAGCTGTTACCCTGGGAATGCTATTCTGGTCGCGAAGAAAGAGTGAAAAACGAGCTTCCGGGAACTCGGGAGGGAGGGAAAAGAGACTCCGGAGGCCTGGCTCTTTTCGTTTAGGACTCGGCCTGCCGGTGGGCCGAGCAAAGCGAATCCTTTCCTGATGTGACACCTGTCACCCGGGCCACATTTAGGCGCGAGTCCAAAATCAGGCTATCTGATTGGCAAGGTTGGAGGGGCTGGACAACGCTGATTGGTTAGCTGGACGTCGGACCAGGCTCTACCCGGCTACGGAAGCCGACGAGGGCTTAGCGGAACTTCAGCTAGCGGCGGAGAGGGACTCGGACCCAATGGCGACCTCAGAAGCCAGCGGCAGCGGCGGAAATGGCGAGGGCCGCGACCAGTCCGTCACCTACTACCGGCTGGAGGAGGTGGCGAAGCGAAACTCCGCGGAAGAGACGTGGATGGTGATCCACGGGCGAGTCTACAATATCACCCCCTTCCTCAGCGAGGTGCGGGTTTAGGAGGCGGGAGGTTCCCGCGTGCTTGCCGGGGTGAGGGGGAGGAGGCCACGCGCAGCCGTCCGGCACCCGGAAGGGACCGCGACCCTCCGGTGACAGCGTGCGTTTGTTTCTTAATGCATGGAACACTTACAGCTAGGTCACACGATAGACCATCAACCCGTTTTCCGCAAAGAGAAACTGAGGCTCGCAGAGGCTGAGAGGGCATACGCTTAACGACGTTTCAGATTTGCTCCTTAATTTCCAGGAAGCAGGCCTTAGGAAGCAACGCCTTTGAGGCTTTTCTTTTCTTGATGAGAAGCTGGGATTCCCCGCCCCCCCCCCCCCCCCCCCCGCCCCCAGACAGGATTTCTCTGTGTAGCATTGGCTGTCCTGGACTCACCTTGTAGACCAAGCTGGCCACGAACTCACAGTGATGCGCCTGCCTCTGCCTCCCGAGTGCTGGATTAAAGGCGTGCGCCACCACGCCCAGCTTGAAGCTGGGATTTTTTTTTTTTTTTTTAAAGTAAAACACAAATTATGTATGTGTGCTCTGTTTCGGTGCTTGTAGAGGCCAGAGGCCAGAACCTCGGGAGCTGGAGTAACAGGAGATGTGAGCCTCCGGATGGGGGTGTTGGGTACTGAGACTAGGTCCTTCTGGAAGTACTATGTGCTCTTAACCAATGAGCACCCCCCCTCCAGCGGAGCGGAGATTCTGCCCACTCCTGTATTTGTATCAGGCAGTAGATTTTTGTGTGTTAAAGACAGGGTCTGATTGTGTCACCCTGTCTTCCTGGAGCTCTGTGAAGACGAAGTTGGTTTCCGACTGAGGGACAATTGCCTGCCTCTGCTTCCTGAGTGCTGGGATTAAAGTGTGGTAGCCTGGTTTGTTTTGTTTTGTTTTTTTCTCTTTAAATTTTTTCCCTCCCCTACTTTGAGTTGATTTAGAAGCCTGAAGACCATGAATTGAACTTTTTTTCCTCCTTTTTGCCATTGAGTATATATATTCCCTCACTTTTTAAAAAAAATTTATTTATTTTTATTTTATGTGCATTGTATGTTTATGGGTATCAGATTTTGGAGTTACAAACAGTTGTGAGCTGCCATGTGGGTGCTGGGAATTGAACCCAGGTCCTCTGGAAGAACAGTCAGTGCTCCCAACCGCTGAGCCATCTCTCCAGCCCTTGTTTTGTTTTTAAAACTTTGAGGTGCCGGGTGTGGTGGCGCACTCCTTTAATCCCAGCACTTGGGATGCAGAGGCAGGCGGATCGCTGTGAGTTCGAGGCCAGCCTGGTCTACAAAGTGAGTCCAGGACAGCCAAGGCTACACAGAGAAACCCTGTCTCGAAAAACCAAACAAAACAAAAAAACCTTTTTGAGGTATTAGGGATAAACCCTGGGCCTTGGACATTAATAAGCAAGTGTTCTATCATTAAGCTAAATCTCTGATCCCTCAACCTCTTTTTCTTTCTTTTTTTTTCTCTCTCTCTCTTTTTTGGTTTTTTGAGACAGGGTTTCTCTGTGTAGCCTTGGCTGTCCTGAAATTCACTTTGTAGACCAGGCTGGCCTCGAACTCACAGAGATCCGCCTGCCTCTGCCTCCCGAGTGCTGGGATTAAAGGCCTGTGTCACCACTGCCTTCCTTTCAACCCTTTTCTTAGCTCTTCAAATTACATCCCATTACTCAAGATCTCTTAGAGGCTGCTGTGCAGCAGATACTTTTTTTTTCCCTTCCTGTAACAGACTCTGATGTATCTCAGGCTGGACTTTATCTCGATTATGTAGTTATGTAGCCCTTGAACTTCTAATTTTTTTTGTGTGTGGGCCATGCCAGACCTTCATGCTTATCAGGTTAACACTCTGTCAACTGAATAACATTTCTAGCCTTAGGTTTGACAAGTGTATTCAGGTATGTAATTACCTCTGTAAAGAAAGAGAGCATCTTCATTCCCCTAAAGTGTACCCTCTTGTCCCTTTGCTGTCATTCTTAACCCAGGGCACCAGGGATGAGTGGTCACTAAAGATTAGTTTGAAGGTTAGATTTGTGTGATAATTTTATTTTGTTTCAGAATATGAATCACCCTTATTGCTTTGTTCTGAGAAAAATTAGTTTCTTTTTTTGTGTGTGGTGTTAGATATTGCATATGAAGGCTTTGCATATGTCAGGTTAACACCTACTTCTGAGCTATTTTCCCAGAGTCAGACCGTCCCTCCAGTGTCTCAATGTGAAGTTTTGCAAAGAGGACATTATGCTAATGATTTTTCCCAAGAATTTGGTAATGCCTTACATTTGTGTAGTAGACTGCTCTCTCTGATACCCGAGGTTAGGAAATGAACCCAGCACCCTCACACGTGCTAGGCAAGTAAAGTACTCTACCCTTGAGTGTCGTTGAGACAGGATTTTACTCTGTAGCCCAGGCTGGGCACTGAACTCTTTGTAGACCTCTTATCTCAGTCTCTGGAATTACAAATCTATGGTACCATGTCTGACTCTCTGGTTTGTTCTTCCTTTTTAAAAAGCGGTCCTTCAGCTTGAAGCCAGGGCCTTAGGTGAATACAGGGTACGTGCTGTGCCACTGTATCTCACCCCTACACCCATACACCAGTTGTTTTGCTTGTTATTTTGAGATAGGATCTTATATAGCCCCGAACTCCTGATTCTCCTTCTTTTACCTCCCAAGTACTAGAATTATAGCTGTCTAACACTACTGCTGGCTTCTCCCCCAACCCCTGCCTTTTTTCCTTCCGTCCTTTCTCTCCCTCTCTCTCCCTCTCTTTCTCTCTCTAACTCAGGTTCTTTCTACCTAGCTCTAGCTGTTTGGGGACTCAGTATATAGACCAGGCTGGCCTTGAACTCACAGAGATTTGCCTGCCTCTGCCTCCCAAGTGCTGGGATTACAGGTGGCCCAGCTTCAGTTTTAGAACAAATAGTTGAGAGTGACGTGGGTACCTAATATTTTACTAGGGGGTGCCAGAAACATTTCCTGTGAGATTCTGATCATATAATTGTCCCACGAGTAACGGAGTCTGGCTTAGAAGATCCCTTGATTTCTTTTGTCCACATATTATTACTTCAAAATCCTAGTCTTAACTATGTCTTTTGGCATTTGCCTTCAAATACATTGTCTGTTAAAGCATAGTGCATAATATATAGGCAGCCCACTCTCCAGAATGTCTTGATTGATGGAGCATAGGCAGTGAATTTGGACTGACCCAGATAAGGAAACTAGACCCAGTCTAGTTCACCATGCACTGATACAGCGTGAGGTGATATCTGATAGACAAGGCTTCCCTTGAAATTTGATGTACAGATTTATTTGCAGTTAGCTGTTTCTTTTGTTGTTGTTGTTATTATATTTATTTATTTATTTATTGTTTTTTGAAACAGGGTTTCTCTGTGTAGCCTTGACTATCCTGGACTCACTTTGTAGACCAGGCTGGCCTCGAACTGGCAGCGATCCGCCTGCCTCTGCCTCCCGAGTGCTGGGATTTAAGGTGTGTGCCACTACTCCCGGCCCATTTATTTATTTTTTAAAGACTGGGTTTGACCTGTATTCTAGGCTGGCTTTACGGTGCCCAGACTGGTCTTGAATTTGCTGCAGTCCTCCTGTGTCCTTCTGCCTTCCTGAGTGCTGAGATGACACGCCTGAACCACCATGCTCAGCTTGCAATTAGCTGTTCCTGGTTAACCTATTCCATAATCTCTATCCCTGTCCAAGCTTATTCATTTATCTACTTAATCAAATATTAAACCTTTGCTTGGTGCCAGATACTGTTTTAGGTACTGAGGATACAGTGGTGAATTAACTAACCTGTACCATCTAGAGTCTGCAAGGCAAAGGAAGTAAACAGTAGACAGAATAAATGCGCGAATTGTATCCCATGGTTAAATAGTAGATAAGAAGTAAATAGTATTAAGAAGAAAGAGGATGGTCTAATCCGGGTGAGTGTGGTGAGATCATAAAATGAGGGGTTGACATTCATTTGGTATGAAGGCCAGAGATAGTGTCTAAAGGTGACTAAAGGCCAGCAGTAAAGTGAGGGAGCTAGCCATGTGACTGTCTATAATGGAGCATTCCTGGGGGATGGCACAGAAGGCCTGGAGGTAGGAATATGTCTGGCGTGTTTGGGGACCGTTGCTGAGACTTGAGTGGTTGGATAGTAGCACCTCAGATCAGAATGATCATGTCTTAGGATAAGCTTTGAGTTTTATTCTGAGATGGAAAATCACTGGAGACAAAGCATGATGTAATGTGATTTAATGTTTAATTGGGTTGTTCTGACAGCACTGTTGAAAAAAGCAATGGTGGAGGACAAAGGTAGATTTGGAGAGCACAGTTAAAAAAGAAAGGTGATGTAATTAAGGCAAGGGACAGTTGCTTGGGCCAGACTAGTGTTAATCAGAAAGGTGCATATGTTCTGATGGTGTTTGCACTGATTCTAGAAGGGAAAGAAAAAGGAGTTGAGGATGATGCCAGGGTTTTGGGCCTTTAGGACTTAGTAAACAGGGCTGCTGCTAGAGGAGATGGGAAAGGCGTGGACTGATTTGCATCTGACTCTTTCCAATCTGAAATCATTGGCATTAGCCAGGGGACTTTTACCTGACTGTCTTGAATCTATAGGGTTGCCAGGTTTTGTGTTAATGACTGTGGTTACACTGGGATATGACTAGAGTTTGTGATGACTTGGAACTTGTAATATCTTATACCAGATTACTTCTGCATTTAAAAAATCATTGCTGTTGGTTTTATCTATCAAAGCGTAGAAATGAAAATAGTACATATTGTTGCTTGTTGGGGTTGTGTGTGTGTTAATTTAAAACAAGGTGTGATGTATACTAGACAGGCCTCAGATTCCTAGGTTGTTGAAGATGACCTCTGAATTTCTGATCCTCTTCCCTTCACCAAGTGTTGTATACTTCCACATGGTTTGTGGGATGCTAGGGACTGACCCGGGGCTTTGTGTGTGCTAGCAAGCCCTCAACTACCAAGCTACATCCTTATCCCTATATCAGTGGGTTTGTTTTCGTTTGTTAGTTTGTTTTCTGTTTTTTCAAGACATGATTTCTCTGTGTAGCCTTGGGTGTCCTTGACTCCCTTTGTAGACCAGGCTGGCCTCGAACTCACAGAGATCTGCCTGCCTCTACCTCCCTGAGTTCTAGGATTACAGGCTTGTGCCACCACACCCGGCTCAGTGATTTTATTTTTTGTTTTTTACTGTTTAGTAGTTTAGAAAAGTAATCATAGGAAAAAAGTAGTCAAAATATTTTTAAATATTGGCTTGAAAATACCCGAGGGCATCTCTACTATCCAGTATATTGTTTTCCTGAAGTTTTACTCCGCTAACTATACATAATATGACAAATATATATGCTGTTTATTAGATTATAATGTGAAATTATTTTCTTCCTGTGTGTCATAAGTAAAAACACTTGTGTCAGTGAGATGACTCAGTGGGTAAAAGTATTTGCTAAGCAAGCCTGACAGTCTGAGTTCAAGCTCCAGAATCCATGGTGGAATGCGAAAAGTAAAATTGTCCTTTGATCCCCACATGCACACACACTCCACATAACTAAAATAATTAAACGAAGTGGAAGAGCGTAAAGCAGCTGGCTTGTGCAAATCACTTTCCCAGAAGATTGATGTAAGCTGGGTTTGTGACTCACTGTAAGCTCGGCACTCAGTCCTGGCCTCTTGATGTTTCCATTCTAGGGAAAAGAAAAGAAAACAAAACCAAATGAAATGATTTGAAATGCTGTCTCTGTCTCTGAAGGAAACATACAAAAAGTCAGGCCAGGCGTCTAGCTCATTGGTAAAGCACTACATGGTGTGCATAAGGCCTTGCATTCACCTTCCAGTACTGGGGGAGAACTATCTGGGAATGCCTTCATGAGAAGATGACTTCCTTGGCTGCAGTAAGGAAGGATGATATGCTCAGAGAACTATGCAGAGGCCAGGAAGTGTCTAGCTTGGTAGGTAACTCCCGCTGGGTGCCTGAGGAGACTGGGTGTTGGATCCCCTAAACTAGAGTACAGGCAGTTATGAGCTACCTGATGAAGATGCTGGGAGCCAAACTTGAATCCTCTGTGAGCACTTTTAATCACCGAGCCATCTCTTTAGCCGCTGTATTGCTTTTTTGTTTTGTTTGTTTTTTTGTTTTGTTCATTTGTTTTTTTGTTTTTTTGTCTACACAGGGTCTCTCTGTGTAGCCATGGGTGTCCTGCACTCACTTTGTAGATCAGGCTGCCCCCGAGCTCACAGGGATCCGCCTGCCTCTGCCTCCTGAGTGCTGGAATTAAAGGCGTGCGCCACCACTGCCCAGCTCTTTTTTGAGACAAGTTCTCACTATGAAGCTTTGGCTGGTCTGAAACTCACTATGTAGATCCGGCTGGCCTTGAACTCACAGAAATCCCCTTTTCTCTCCCTCTCTAAAGGTGGAAGTAAAGGTGTGCACCACCAGCCTGGCTGCTGATTTTTTTTTTAACCTGTGTACCTATCTTAGTTACTGTTCTATTGCTTTGAAAATATACCATGACCAAGGCAACTTATAAAAGGAAGCCTTTAGTTGAGGGTTTGCTTATAGTTTCAGATGGTCCATGAACATAATGATAGAGGGGTAGGGTCAGTAGCTGATGTACAGGTTGTAGGAACAGAGACAGAGACAGAGACAGAGACAGAGACAGGGACAGAGAGACAGTCTGTCTGACTCTGACTGGACCTGGTGTGGGCTTTTGAGAGTCACACACTCTAACAAGGCCACACCCACTCCAGCAAGGCCCTACCTCCCAATCCTTCCCAAACAGTCCCATTAACTGGAGACTAAGCATTCATATATTTGGAGGTGGCGGGTGGGAGAACATTCTCATTTAAGCCACTACAATATCTCAAAGATTATGCTGTTTCCAGCAACATCTGTTTATTGGGGGTGGAGATCAAACCTGGGACTTCACATATTCCAGCGGCATCGTTGGAACGCTAAATGACAGGTGCTTTGAAGTAGCCACTGTCGTACTAGGAGACAGTGGCTCTGCCTGAGAAAGGCAGAGAATGCAGTCTCTATTACTCTCTGGCCCTGCACAGGCAGGGTGACCTAATTAATGGTTTTGTCTTCAATTGCTTATTCATTTTATGTGTGGTCATAAGCAAGCATGTGCCTACTTGTGTGTGCACATATGTACCTATGAGGACAGAGTGCGTGCTCCCCAATCTTCCTGTGTCTTAGGTGTCACTCTGTTCTCAATCACATAGACGACAGCTGTGGTTCTTGTTCCTGTTTATAGTCTAATGGGAAAGAAAGATGCTAAATGAAAATATCGATTGTAGGTTCTAGATGGCTGAGCTAGTAGAGAGAGCACTTGTGCAAGTCTGACCCCCTGAATTTGGTTCCTAGACCTAGAGAAGGGGAAGGGGAGCCTACTGCCAGGGTTGTTCTCCGACCTCCACATGCGTGTGCCTCACCCACAATAATTAGCTAATTAAAATTGTGACATTCTATGAAGATAGATAAACCTGTGAGACTCTGGAACAGTGGGGCCTGGGGTGAGTAAGGTTATCAGATTATGTTGGGATTTGTAGACCTGAATTTGTGACTTGGAGTAGTTTGGTGACCTTGCCAGGTTACACCTTTCGGCATCAGGCTAGTGTCCCAGGCAACAGTAAGCCCTACCTTACCAGGCTCCCTCTTATCCTCAAGCAAATGGCATCATTTCCTTCTGTCAGCCCCTAGCTCTGTTACCTTTCTCTGCCCTACCACACTTTAATCTTTGTGTTTGGCTTTGGTGCTACAATTTTGGCTAGAGATTGCTCTTTATCACCCAGCCTAGTTTTTGCAGCTTCCTCAAGCTAATGTTTCTCAGTTCCATTTTCCAAGTCAGGTGGTCTCTAGTAGAGTTCCATTGTCATGTTTTTACTGCATCGGTATGGAATTTCCATCCACAGAGAACTTGAATAATGTATTTCCAGCTAGAATTGTATACTGTATTCATCATTCCTCACATTCTCTTGTCAATACAACCGTCCTCTGTTCTTTCCATAGACTTAATAATCTAGAACTTTTAGAAAACCTTTTTTTTTTTTTTTTTCTAGACAGGGTTTCTCTGTGTAGCTCTCACTGTCTTGGACTCACTTTGTAGACCAGGCTGGCCTCAAACTCACAGAGATCCACCTGCCTCTGCCTCCCAAGTGCTGGGATTAAAGGTGTGCGCCACCATGCCCGGATTTTTTTTTTTTTTCTGTCTTCTATCAGTAGTACTCAGTAAAGAAATTGAATTTAAGACTATTTCTGGGGCTGCAGAGATGGCTCGGCGGTTAAGAGCACTGTCTCTTCTTCCAGAGGTCCTGAGCTCAATTCCCAGCAACCACATGGTGGCTCACAACCATCTATGTGATATGATGTCCTCTTCTGGCGTGCAGGTGTACATGCAAATAGAGCACTCATAAACAATAAATAAGATTTTAAGAAACAAACAAACCAATTTCTGCTTCCCATCACATATTCTTTGGATGGTTGAATTGACTAAGATCTTTCACAAGAGGACAGTATAAAGCTTTCTCATGGCTGTACAGTGTTTTACTTGGTTGCTTTTGCTTGAGTGAGTTAGAAATACATGGACCACACAGTTATTCCTACTCTTTTGCTAGTTTATATGGTAACTCACATGAGATTTAAATGCAAGCTGGCTGTGGTGTCTTTTATCTGAAAATCCTGCACCTATTAAGCTGAATTGGGAAGATCTTGAGTTTGAAAACTGTCTGAACTACAACAAAAACCCAAAGCAAAACACAAAAGATTTGTATGCAGAGTAGATGCTAAAGAAAATGGACATTATGTATTGTATAATTTTGTGTGTTTTGGTGTAGAGACTGGATTAGGGACTTTGGGCTTACTAGGCAAACATTCTACAACTGTATCTCCAGCTCCTGTTTATGTGATTTGTTTTGTCCAGATTTATTTTTAATTTTGTGTATGTATGTGTATCTATGCGCTTGAGTATAGAGGTTGCCGCAGTGCCCAGTGTGGTGCTGTGCACCAATTGGAGTCCTGCTCTTAACTGTGGAGGCGTCTCCCCGGCTCCTTGTGAGATTTGTTATTATTGGTGTTGAGTTTTTGCCATGCTAAGAAACTCTGGGCTTCTGCATGTTTGATGAACACTGCCACTGAGCTGCACCCCTAGGCCAAAGAAGACATATTTTATTGTCCAATAGGCTTAATTAGTATAGACAACTGGTCTAGATTACTAAGTATAATCCCACGCTCTTGTTTGGTTGTCATTTAGACAATAGCTCTAGTAGAATTATTTGTGTGTGTGCATGTGTTGTTATGTCCCCTTTGCTACTAAGTATCTTTGTTTGTTTTTTGCTTTTGAGACAGGGTTTCTCTGTGTAGCCTTGGCCATCCTGGACTCGCTTTGTAGACCAGGCTGGCCTCAAACTCACAGCGATCCGCCTGCCTCTGCCTCCCAAGTGCTGGGATTAAAGGGGTGCGCCACCGCGCCCGGCTTGCTACCAAGTATCTATTAGGGGTTCCTAACCCATTTTAGACTGTTTGATTCCTGAATAAAAGACAAGGAGACCTTTTAGATTTATAATCACTAAAGTACTAGAGCTGGGCAGATATCAGCCCCCTAAACTAATCTGCTATTTCCCAACCATGGACCCCATAATTACTTGCCGTATATTTCATTTGAGCTGCTTCTGCTCCATCAGGCCAGCCTTCATGGTCACGCGCTTACGGTCCATGCTGCCCCATGGCAGCTTCCTTCTTCTTCCTCTGTCTCCTCTCATGGTCCCTACCTGAGACCCCAAATCTGGGAACTAAAGCTCTGCCTATGGCTATCTAGACAATTTATTGATCAGTCAGAGATTACTGGGGGGCAAAGTTCATACAACAGTGTTCAGTGTATGTGAGAACGCACTTGTCTGGATTGCATCCAGATTTTGGGTTCCAGAATTTAGCATCTGAATACACAGAGCACCAGCCAACACCCAACAAATAGCAAATTTGGGGCTTATGTTAACTATTGGTATGTAAATTTAGATTCTCTTTTATAACACTAACTGATCTGTCTGTCTGTCTTACTTTAACCTTTTCACAGTTTTCCACACTGAGGATTGACCCAGCTATAGACCCTTAGCTCTTTGTTTTAACCACCTTTACCTGCACAATTCAGTGGCACTTACTTCATATACAGTATTAAGTAGGAAAAGTTTCTGGAGTCTCTTTCTTTCTTCTGCTTTGTAGGTTCTGGTGAACGAACTCAGGTGAACACACCCAGCTACTTACAGATTCTTTGTAGATTTTCTTCTTTTTCTCTCCCACCTCCTCCTCCTTCTTCCTCCTCCTCCTCTTCTTCTTCTTCTTCTAAAGATGTATTTATTGCCAGATGTGGTGGCGCAGGCCTTTAATCCCAGCACTCGGGAGGCAGAGGCAGGCGGATTGCTGTGAGTTCGAGGCTAGCCTGGTCTACAAAAAGAGTTCAGGCCAGCTAAGGATACACAGAGAAACTCTGTCTCGAAAAACCAAAAGAAAAAAAGAAAAGAAAAGGAAACAATTTTTAGCCAGATGATGGTGGTTCATGCCTCTAATCCCAGCACTCTAGGAGGCAGAGGCAGACAGATCACTGAGTTCGAGGCCAGCCTGGTCTATAAAGTGAGTCCAAGACAGCCAAAGCTACACAGAGAAACCCTGTCTCAAAACAAACAAAAAAACAATTTTATTTTATTATTTATTTTTTAAAGGTTTATTTATTATGTATACAGTGTTCTGCCTGCATGTGTGCCTGCCTGCCAGAAGAGGGCACTACATTTCATTATGGATTTTTGTGAGCCACCATGTGGTTGCTGGGAATTCAACTTAGGACCTCTGGAAGAGCAGACAGTGCTCTTAACCTTTGAGTCATCTCTCCAGCTCCCATAAAACAATTTTAAACTCACAGAAAAGTTGCAAGAATAGCCATTCAGGAAGCTGACATAGGAGGAGTTCTTGCATAGACACACATATGCACAAGAGTTTTTGTTGTTGTTGTTTTGTTTTTTAAAGAAATGAGAAAGAGAATAGGCAAGAACATGGCTCATTTGGGAGAGAGTGGCATGCATGGGGCTCCCCGCACCTCATTAGTGTGCATGCGGTGCCCACACCTGTGATCCCAGGAGACAGGAAGATCCATCGGCTTTTAAGAGACCTGGGCTGTCTGTATATCAAGTTCCAGCTGCACCACATGAGACTCCATCTCAAAAAGGAGCAGTAGGGGAGGAGGAGGAAAAAGAAAGAAAAATATCAAAAGTAGAATAAAGAGTTCCAGAAATTCTGGAGGTTTTTTGTTTTGGTTTGGTTTTTGGTTTTTTGAGACAGGGTTTCTCTGTGCAGCCTTGGCTGTCCTGAACTCACTTTGTAGACCAGGCTGGCCTCGAACTCACAGCGATCCGCCTGCCTCTGCCTCCCGAGTGCTGGGATTAAAGGTGTGCGCCACCACTCCTGGCATAATTCTGGAGTTTTTACTTGTGGTTTTTGTTATTTTGTTGCAATTTTAATGTTGACAAAGGAAATCAGTTAATATGAATATTGTAGAACATGCTGCTGTGTTAGTCCTGATGCGCCCTTGCAGGTGGCACGCAGTTTGTCCCATTAAAGGGAGAGGAAGAATGGTGATGGAAAGAAACCTCCAGTTTGCTTTTCAGAGAGCCCGCTATTTAACAAATGCCATTTTCTTGTAGCATCCTGGTGGGGAAGAGGTTCTGCTGGAACAAGCTGGTGCTGATGCAACCGAAAGCTTTGAAGATGTCGGCCACTCCCCTGATGCCAGGGAAATGCTAAAGCAGTACTACATTGGTGATGTCCATCCGGTAAGAACTGTCATAGAACTTACGCAGACACTTACGCAGAGTTGACCGCTAGACAGCCGTTGACAGGGTGAGAGAAGGAAGTATTTAGAGTAGAAATTCATTCAGCCTAGCTCTCAGGCCAGGCTTTTACCAGAATCATCAAACTGTCCAGTGTGGCACATAGTACTGGAAAAGCCAAGGAAAGTGGGTTTTGTCTGACTTTTATTGATTGATTTTTATTTATTTATTTATTTCAAAATAATTTTTTTATTAATTTATTCTTGTTACATCTGAATGGTTATCCCATCCCTTGTATCCTCCCATTCTTCCCTCCCTCCCTTGATTGATTTTTATAATTAATGACACCTGTTCCTAAAATAGTGGTTTGGTCGGGGAGGCAGAGGCAGGCAGATTTCTGTGAGTTCGGGCGAGCCTGGTTTGGTTATCCTTGCTGAAGGTGTTTACTGTGGACCTGTCAAACTTTTGTGCCTAGCATTCTAATAGGAGGTCCTGAAATGCTAAAGGGTGGAGCTGAAGCCTGAAGAATAGGAGCTAACACATTGCTAGAGCCATTTAGATGCAGCTTGAACATTGTTTTCTCTCTCTTTCTCTTTTTAAACAGAATGACCTTAAACCTAAAGATAGTAAGAAGGTAAGAAGTCATTACTTTGTCTTCTGTGTTTCAGTATTTTTCTTTCTATTTACTTGAGTAGAATTGCCTTTAAAAATAATTTTAATGGCCGGGTGGTGACGCACACACCTTTAATCCCAGCATTTGGGAGGCAGAGGCAGGCAATTGCTGTGAGTTCAAGGCCAGCCTAGTCTTCAAAGTAAGTCCAGGACAATCAAGGCTACACAGAGAAACCTTGTCTCGGAAAAGAAAAAGTAATAATAATTTTAATAAGAGAAGTTAAAATTACCTGAAGAGATGGCTCAGTGATTAAGAACTCAGTCACTCTTCCAGAGGACCTGATTTTGGTTCCCAGCACCTACATGGTAGCTCAAAACTGTTTCTAACTCCAGTCCTAGAGATCCAACATCCTCTTCCGGCTTTTGCTGACACTGTATACACATGGTGCACTGATGACATTCATGTAGGCAGACACCCATTTGTATAAAATAAAGGCTAAGAGAAACAGAGAGAGCCAGAGATTAGGGATACCCACCTTTAATCCCAGCGCTGTGGAGGCAGAAGCACATGGATCTCTGTGAGTTGATGTTTACTTTTATCTAAACATTTTTTTTTCTGTGTAACAGCCCTGGCTTTCCTGTGCCCCGTAGACCAGGCTGGCCTCAAACTCACAGAAATCCACCTGCCTCTGCTTCCCCAATGCTGGAACTAAAGGTGTATATCACCACGCCTGGCCGCCCAAATTTTATGTTTAAGGAATTTGGACTTTAGTCAGGAAAAAAGAAAAGTCTTTAATGGCTGAGGCAGCTCCTCAACCCAGGAGGAAGCACTGTCACGCTCTGGATGCTTCCCTATTGAGACTCCAAAGTGTGTTTATTGTGGTTTTGAAAGAAAATAGCTTATGGTTCAGTTTGGGAAAACATCTTATTCTTACTTATGTAAAACAAATGATAAACCGGGCGTGGTGGCCCATGCCTTTAATCCCAGGGAGGCAGAGGCAGGCGAATCGCTGTGAGTTCGAGGCCAGCCTGGTCTACAAAGCGAGTCCAGGACAGCCAAGGCTACACAGAGAAACCCTGTCTCGGAAAAACAAAACAAAACAAAACAAAAGATGATAAATACTCTGATTAAATTATTTTTTCTACAGATTCTCTCTTTATCTGTAATATAAAGGCCTTCCTTTCTGTCCCCATTTCCTCAAATAAATTTTTAAAATTCTGTATGCCCAAATTGTGCCCCACCCTTCCTAGTTTACTCACTGATGCAGCCAAATCAAAAAGTTTAGTATTTGAATATTTGAAATCCTTAATGTGCTTGGCCTTACTTAGGTACCAAGAAGACCACACGGAAGCCTTCTTCTCTTCTTCCCATAGGCAGGGCGGGGCCACACCCATGTTCTCTGACAGCCTCCCTTGATCCCTGTCCTTTAGAAGGTTCTTCCATGCCCTCTGGCTTAGAGGGATAGAAGTCTAAGTGTCTCTTAGCTCTTTGTGGGCACAATAGAGACTCTTCTTTCTTCCTTCTAGATGCTCATTCTTCATTGAGCCAGGAAATAATGAGCAGGTTTAACACAGCAATTCGGATTGGCCTGGGCACAAGAGTTCTTTCAATTCAGGAGGTTGCTCGCCCGGCAATGTCTGCCTTCTGTTGCCCTGACATCCAGAGTGTATGTTTAATTAGCTCTTCTGTCTTGCTTCTCTGCTTCTCTGAACAGTTATAAAGCTTCTTTAAAGGATTGTAAGCACTGGCGGTTGGTTTTGCCTTCCCCTCCTCATACTTTACATTTCATTTAAAGGGTACTCTCCAGTTTTTACAAGCAGCATACCATGATCCTAGGAGTCTTCACTCATTTCTCCACTGTAGTCGCGAAAGCTCTCTTTATGCTAAAGCAATAGAACAATAATATTGCAGTTACAGTGTCAATATATCAGATATTTCTTCTTTCTTTCTTTTTTTCTTTCAAAGATTTATTTATTAATAGTATACAGTGCTGTCTGCAGGCTAGAAGAGGGCATCAGATCACATTATAGATGGTTGTGAGCCACCATGGGATTGCTGGGAATTGAACTCATGACCTCTGGAAGAACAGTCAGTGCTCTTAACAGCTGAGCCATCTCTCCAGCCCCTCTGTCAGGCATTTCTTGTTGTTCATTTTTTCATTGCTAATACAGGAGGCGCAGGACATTTATGGGGAATGGAGAGCAGTGTTTCAGAAATTCTGTTCTTTGCACCAACCCAGGCTGGGCTCCCCTACAATGAACATGAAAATACAAATCAAACGTTCATTTCCTGCTTCCATTGTTGCTGTTAAGAATCTCTGGAGTGGAGCTGGGTGTGCATTTGGAATAGAAAATGTGGAAGCCAAGTACCACATTTTCTGCTGAGTGATATACCTGTCATTTCAGTTAAACCCAGGGACACCAAATTTGCTTTAGTGTAAGCATTGCCTGCCTTCTATAAGCTAAACAATTAATTAGAGATTGATCAGCAGAAATAAAACTGATAGGCCTTGGATTTTTTTCCCCCTGCAAAAAAGCATAGAAAAAAGCCTCCTCAGCTTACCAAGTGGTATGAAAATTTGGAACTGGGAACATAGTGTAGCCCCATCCTAGGCTAGGAAGGGACTGGAAGCTGTGCCTTCAGCCTGTTTTTCTCCAGCTGCTTGTTCCCGGGGGACCTGTCTCCGTTAGGATGATTGTGGCTGTTGTCTGTTTGCAGCCAGGCTGTCTGTTACCCTTCAGGCAGATTAGGCAAAGAAAACCTTTTGGAAAAATTTCAAGACTACCTACCAGGTTTTCACAGAATTATATTCCAAGCTGATTTCTTTTCCAGGAAGAAATTCTTGATTCCTCAGGTTTATTTCTATGCTTGATCCTAGCCAAAAGGCCGAGAACTGTGATCTGGCTTCTCACTTCTATCCTCGGATGCAGGGATCTTTTTCCTTCATGAAATGGGAGGGAAGCTCATTTTATTAACTAGTTTTCGTTGCTGTGGCTCAGGGTTTGTGGCTCAGCTGTACGGGGTGGAGCTCTCCTTTTCCTTCTTCTTTTCTTCTTGTCTGTGGCAGCAGTCCCCTCCCGCCTTCACACAGCCTCCTCATTCTTCCCACAGAGCCTTGTTGGGGATAAGGCAAAAGCAAAGCACGTAAATGTCTACTTAGGGTCTGCCTTGCCTGTGAGGATGGCCTTGAGCTTCCCATCCTCCTGCCTCCACGTCTGCAGTCCGCATGCGCCACTGTGCCCAGTCTTCCTTTCCCTCAGAAGCAGCTGCTCATGTTACTTTCACTCTAGCACAGGTCAATAAGTGATAATGGTCACCATTGTCTCAGCGTAGATCAGTAGTGACCTAGTTGATGGCCTGAATAGACTATAATATAAAAAATTATATGTATCTGGCAGCATATATTTTTGAGACTGGATCCTTGCCTGGCCTGGAACTCCAGGGTTAGGGTTAGGCCTCTGCCCCCCAAATGCTGAGATAAAAGGTGTGCATGACGCCTGGCTTTAGTCAATAATAACTAGTTAGAATTAAAAATAAGTATGACTTTTTGGGGTATGGTGATTCCTTATGGTGAGACTCTTGTCTTCAAAATAAATAAATAAATAAATAAAAATAAAAAGAGAATACGTGTACATGGTAGGTGGGATTAAGAGAGTCGGTACTTCAAGGCCTCCTTAGCTACACACTGGGCTACATGAGACCCTGTTTCAGAAAAATAAAAAACAGTTCCTACCTTAACCACCTAACTTACTGAAATTTGGAATGAGGCCTCATAGGGGCAAGTAGTAACACTACTGACCGAGGACTTCTGTCTGGTTACGTCATCGCTCCCTGTAGTTTGTCAGATATTTATGGTCTTTGATTGTTTGTTTTTGTTTTTGTTTTTGTTTTTGTTTTTGTTTTGAGACAGGGTTTCTCTGTGTATCCCTGGCTGTCCTGAACTCCCTTTGTAGACCAGGCTGGCCTCGAACTCACAGTGATCACCTGCCTATGTCTCCCTGAGTGCTGGGATTAAAGGCCTGTGTCACCATGCCCAGCTTCTTTTGTTTGTTTGTTTTTAATGATCTTTGAAAATAAAGTATAAAATGTCATGGCCCAAACACTCTTGAAAAGCAGAATGCTCTTTTCTGAGCAATGTTAGAGATTAATGCTTTCTTATGAAGTTCTAGAAACAAAATGAGGCGTGAGAAGAGCCAGACAGTGCCCTTTCATACTTTCCAATAGAATTACTGGGTCATGTGTTTCCCCTTTTAGGTCCAAATAGGGACGATCACCTTGGGAGGGCTTTTTCTTTTTGTTTTTCTTTTTCTTTCTTTCTTTCTTTCTTTTTTGTTTTTCGAGACAGGGTTCTCTGTGTAGCCTTGGCTGTCCTGGACTCACTTTGTAGACCAGGCTGGCCTGGAACTCACAGTGATCCACCTGCCTCTACCTCTGGAGTGTTGGGATTAAATGTCTGTGCCACCACCACCCGGCGGGAGGGCTTTTTCTTGAGACAAAATCTCGTGTAACCCAGGCTGGCCTCAGACTGTAGCAGACAGTGACCTTGAATTCCCCCCCTCTTTTCACCACCTCCGAAGCTGGACCACCAGTGTGGGCAACCATACCTTGTTAATGTGATGGTGATCAAACCAGGCTTCATATGTGCTAGGCCATCACCATATGTGCCAACTGAGCTTCACTCCCAGCCTTTTTTTTATGTCATGTGTTATATGTATTGTCACAGTGGGTTCTTTTTTCTTGTTACTTTGAGACAGTTTCTCGATATGCGTCAGATAATAAGTTTATAAGAGAATTTAGAAGTTTGTATTAGAGTATGTTTCTTTCTTTTTCTTTTCTTTTCTTTTTTTATTTTTTTTCTGAGACAGAGTTTCTCTGTGTAACCTTGGCTGTCCTAGAGCCGCTTTATAGACCAGGCTGGCCTCAAACTCACAATGATCCGCCTGCCTCTTCCTCCCGAGTGCTGGGATTAAAGGCATGCCCCGCTATGCCTGGCTAGGGCGTGTTTCTTGTTTTGAATTTTTTCCTACCCAGTGGGAAGTATTTTTATATACAACTTAACTGACTACAGGGACATATACTTTATGAAGCAGTAATTTTTGACCTGTATTTTCATCCAAAAACTTACTTGGGGCTGGAGAGGAAGCTCAGCAGTTAAGAGTGTGTGCTGCTCTTTCAGAGGACTGAGGTTCAGTTCCTAGTGTCCATATTAGGTAGCTCACAACAGCTTGTAACTCCAGCACTGAGGGAGCCTCATACCCTCTTGTAGCCGCCCAGGGCTCTGTGCTCATATATACACACTTACACACAGACGCAGTATACTCATAATCAGCAGCAATAAGGTTTTTATTGAAAAAAAAGAGAAATTATTTTTAGTAACTGGCATATTTTAGTATGCTGGAACTTCATGAGAAGGCTGTCCCAAGGGTTATATCCTACATGAACTTATATAATTGGATTTATAAAATATTAAAAAAATTTTTTTTTCGAGACATGGTTTCTCTGGGTAGCCTTGGCTGTCCTGGACTTGCAATGTAGACCAGGCTGGCCTCGAACTCACAGCAATCCGCCTGCCTCTGCCTCCCAAGTGCTGGGATTAAAGGGGTGGGCCACCACGCCCGGCCCAAAATATTTAGATTTTAAGTCTTCTGTCCTCTTAATTTTTTTATGTGGTAAGAAGTATTAATAACAAAACTCATATAGAGGTAAAATATGATATAAGGGCCATGGTATGATAGTGGGAAAGAACATCCTTTCCAGAAATGGTTTAATTTTTTTTTTTTTTAGGACAGGGTTTCTTTGTGCAGTCCTGACTGTCCTGGACTCACTCTATAGACCAGGTTGGTCTCAAACTCACAGAGATCCACCTGTCCCTGTCTCCCGAGTGCTGGGATTAAAGGTGTGTGCCTCCACACCTGGCTTCATGTTTTCTTGTAAACAAGAGTTACAGTGAAATCTTCCTTCGCTGACCTCAGCATCCCTGCCCGGGACTGTAGACTAACGTTTCTTTCTTACTCTTACTTTCAGATAAGTCAGTGTTCAGTGTACAGCACCTGTAGAGAAAACACCCAGCAAACATATTTGTGGAGCTAGTGAGAGAGAAAGAGAGGGACATGGGGCCGAGGTGCTCCTCTGTGCTCCCTGGCCTTGTGAGAAGCTTCCTTCCTCTCTTGCCCTTTAGAATGCTGGTCTCAAAGGTCTTGCTCAAATGCCTCGACAATGATTTCAGCTTCACCTGCCTCTTCATTTGACAAACAAGGACGCTGAGTTAGCCCTGAGCTGGAAGAGACTACACGTAATTTCGATTATGGGTAGCGTTATAAAAAGTTTACTTGCAATTGGAAAAATGGCACAGTGGTTAAGAGCACTGGCTGTGTTTTCAGAGGACCTGGGTTCAGTTCCCAGAACCCAATGGCAGCTCATGACTATCTGTAGCTCCAGTTCCAGGGAATCCAATGTCCTCTTCTGATTTCCATAGGCATTGCACCCATGTGGTCTACATATACAAAACACACCCTTATACACATAAAACAAGCAAGCAAACAAACAAAAAACTTAAAAAAAAAAAAAAGTTGTCGGGCTCGGTGGCACATGCCTGTGATCCCAGCACTTGGAGAGGCAGAGGCAGGTGGATTGCTGTGAGTTCAAGGCCAGCCTGGTCTACAAAGCAAGTCCAGGACAACCAAGGCTACACACACACACACACACACACACACACACACACACACACACACACACACACACACAACCCTCTCTTAAAAAGAAAACAAAAGTTTTCTTGGTATACTGGATAGTTTTATGTCAATTTGACACAAGCTAAAGTTAGTTGAGAGGAGGGAACCTCAATGAAGAAAATTCCTCCAAAAAACAAAAACAAAAATCCAGGCAGTGAGCTGAGTGTGGTGCCACACACCTTTAATTCCAGCACTCGGGAGGCAAAGGCAGGTGGATCTCTGAGTTTGAGGCCAGCCTGGTCTACAGAGTGAGTTCCAGGATAGCCAGGGCTACACAGAGAAACCCTGTCTCAAAAAACATACAAACAAACCTAAAAACCAAAAAACCAAAAACCAAAAAGCAAAACAACGACAAAATAAATAAGAAAAAGAAAATACCTCCATATAGCTTAGAGCATTTTTTTAATTAGTGAATGACGGGGAGGGCCCAGCCACCGTGTGTGTGGCATCCTGGGCTGGTGTCCTGGGCTCTATACGAAAGCAGGCTGAGCAGGCCAGTAAGCAGCGCCCTCCATGGCCTCTGCATCAGCTCCTGCCGTTAGGTTCCTGCCCTCATTACGTTGATGATGTAATGAACTGTGGGTGAAATGAACCCTTTCCTCTTCAAGTTGCTTTTGATCATGGTGTTTTATCACAGCATTAGTGATCCTAACTAAGACTCTTGGGTATAAAATAGTTCCCTTACTTTACAAATCCCATCTTTAGTATTACTATTCATAAAAATACATTATTTACTTATTGATTTTTATGAGTAATTAAACTTTTAATGCCTTGTGTTTTAGGAATGAGTTTTGTTTTCTTTAAATTTTTTGTATGTTGTATTTTGTGCAGTTTTGGATATGTGCATGCAGGTGCATGAGCACATGTATTCATGTGCATGTGAAGGCCAGGGGTCAACATTGGGTGTCTTCCTAGATCACTCACCACTTTATTATTTATTTATCCATGTTTGAAATAGGGTCTTTCATTTATTTACTTTTAAAGTAAAGAGAATAGATTTTTTCTTTTTTTTACATATACATTTATATTATTACACATATAAAAACAGGGCCTTGCATTAAAGTCAGGCTCACTGCCTGTCTAGAGTAGCTGGCCAGTGGGCGATGGAGCCCCGCTTGTCTCCACTCCTGCAGCTCTAAGGTTACAGGCACACACCAGCATGTCTGGCTTTTTTTTTTTTTTTTTTAAGCTTCTGGGGGTCCAAACTCAGATCCTCATGCAGCAGGCATTTTACTGACTAAGCCGTAGCCTCAGCCCAGGAGTCAGTTTGTTTTGTTTTCGTTTGTTTTTGAGGCAGGGTCATGGCGCAGCCTGGCCGTGGGCACTTGGTCCTCCTGCTTCCTCCTCCCCAGTGATGGTGCTACCAGGTGTCACCATGCTCAGCTCAGCACTTGCTTTTCATTATTAATAATACTGGCCTGAAATAATAGTAGACTCAGAAACTGTGTTGTTTGCAAGTATACTCCTTGGAAGATAAAGAACCTGCACATTGGCTATGTGGTAGGGCTTCTTGTGGAAGAGTTGATCTGCTCTCCCATTACTGTAATCTTAGTGTTGCTATTACCACTTTCCATAGGGAAGGTAGAGAGCACCAGCATCTGGACACGGACTTACTCAGCCAGATGGACCTGGGACACCAGAAGGAATAAACTAAATTTATTTGTAGCTTGTAGGAATTCCACCTAAGTTTAAATTAGATTCAGCAGTTTTGACATGGAAATGAGGGTTGTGGGAAGTGTGGGAGAAGGCAAAAAAAGTCACTTAAAATTTTTTAGTTTTAGAGAAAATGTTGGGGTGATCTTTTTGTGGACTGTATAAAGGTCATCTTTGTATTATGCAATTGATTATTTCTATACCATTAGAGATCTGATTGCGGGCTGAACTTTGGTCATTATTTTTATGAATGCATCATATTTTGTAAACACTCAACACCTTCTGGTTGAATGGCCTATAACAGAGGCAGGAGAGCAAGGTGGGACTTGCCGAGAGATAGGAGCTCGGGAAAAGAATCAGGCATGGGGGATTTGCAGAGGAAGAACCAGGTGCCAGGACTGAGGGAGTGAGAGGTAGCGAGCCATGTGGCTGACATGGGTCAGTATGAAGGGGTTAGTTTAAGTAGAAGAGCTAGTTGGGAAGAGGCCTAAGCTGAGGCGAAGCTTTCATGGTTAATAAAAAGCCTCTGTGTCATTATTTGGGAGCTGGGTCTGAAGAAAGTGCTGTTATAATTGGTAACCAAACACTGGAAGAGAATAGAACAACAAAACTAAACTAAATTTAGGTGGCTTCTTTCTAACCTGACTGAAGGACTTGATTGTCATGGCTGTGCTTTAAGTGTCTCAATATTTCTGACTAAAAAGAGGCCATAGCTAAGCACTTACTGTGCTGTCAGTGTCCTGACGGGCATGGATGCTTTCTCTTTTCATTCCTCCAGTGTGTCAGGCAAGTTCTTTTTTTTCCCCTCCAGGAATGGATTGCTTTTAAAACAGGGGTATAGTTAAAAAACAAACAAACAAACAAACAAAAAAAACCCAACAAAACCCATATATTTTACATATTTCTTACTTGTCAGAAATAATTACTACCTCAGCACATTACTCCTTTTTTCCTTACTTAATGCAGTCCAAGGCTCACTGCGGTTAGCGCACATTTAGAACTTTGCATATAAAAAGAGTATAAAAGGTTTGAAATGTAGAGGCTCCAGCTGTGTCTTTTCAGGCTTGAAGTATGTATTCATCTGTATGACAGTGTTTCTGGTTCATTCATGGCACCGTAAAATAATAATCAAAATCAACTTTAGAACTACTTGATGACTCCAGAAAGAAGCCGTGGCCTCTTAGCAGCCGTACTCCATTTACTTCTCAGGCCCAGACTGAGGCAACTGCTGATCTACTTTCAGTTTCAACTCACTGTCCATATAAAGGGACTCTGTAACAGGTGGCCTTTTGTGACTGCCCTTTCTCACTTAGCATAGCACAATGTTTTAAAGGATCATCCATGTTGTCACATATATCAGTAATTCATTGCTTCTTATTCCCCCAAATTTATTTATTTATGTGTTTGGGTGTTTTGCTTGCTTGCATGTCAGTGCACCACATGCATGCCTGGTGTTTGTGGAAGCCAGAAGAGGGTGTCAGATTCCCATGGGGCAGCAGTCACAGACAGCTGAAGCCATTATTTGGGTGCTAGGAATTGAACCCAGGTCCTCTGGAAGAGCAGCCAGCTCTTAACTGCTGAGGCACCTCTGCAGCTACTGCCCTCGTCTAAGTGTTAAGATTATTTTGGAGGCAGTTATGGTGATGCGTACTTGTAGTCTCAGCACCCGGAAGCCAAAGCAGGCGGATCTGGACTTCAGGGCTTCCCTAGACTACCCAGACTGCATCTGTCTCAGAAGAAAAAAAGATTCATTTACCATTTTCTTTCCTTTAACTTCTCTTCCCTTCTCTTCCCCTTTTCATTGTTAAATAATCCCAGGTTGGAGAAATGGCTCAGTGATTAAAACGTTGCTTGCTCTTGCAGATGACCCAGGTTTGATCTCCAGAAACCATATGGAAGTTTGCAAGTGTTTATAACTCAAGTTCCAGGGTGTTCAGCACCCTCTCCTGGTGCACATGCATACATGTAATCAAACACTTATGCACATAACATTAAATAAATCTTAAAAAGAAAAAAGTGTTAAATAATCCCCCAAAGTCCCTGGTTTCAGTTTCAAAGAGTAAGCTGGATCATTTCTGTAAGCCATGAAGCAGAAGTCTACTTGTCCAGGAACATTGGTCAGCTGACAGATAGTTTTGCAAGAGAAAACTTTGGAGGGCTTTTGAAAATGTTTTCAGGCCGGGCATGGTGGCGCACGACTTTAATCCCAGCACTTGGGAAGCAGAGGCAGGTGGATCGCTGTGAGTTCGAGGCAGGCCTGGTCTACAAAGTGAGTCCAGGACAGCTAAGAATACACAGAGAAACTTTGTCTCGAAAAACCAAAAAAAAAAAAAAAAAAAATGTTTTCAGAAAATGTGATCTTAGCTGTGCTGGTGGCAAGCCTGGTTAATAGGCCTATCATTATAACTGAAAATATTAGTTCATTTTAGTAGAGTTTTATCACTGATATTTCTACATGTAAAAATCTTAGGTCATTTCTATGTTCTCGTTAGTGATTCTTCACTAAGAAATACCAATGTGTTATTAGAAGTAAAAGATTCTAAGTCTACCCGTTGTCTAGAGGTTGTAGGCATTAAAATGCACGAAGGAAATTCTGTCACTATCGACAGCTTACCTAGGTGTCCAGGAAGACTTAAATGCCCTGTACTAATAATGTTTTCTTCTTGTTATTTTTGAACCTATGACTTCTTCAGGATCCTTCAGGAAGCAGTACATGCAAAAGGTGAGTATCTCCCTAAGAGACTTCTTATACTCTATATAATGTCTGGCAATAGGTTCTTTCTAAATATGCACATCTCGGGGCTGAAGAGATGGCTCGGCAGTGAAGACCACTGGCTGTTTGTTGTTGTTGTTGTTGTTTTAGAGGACCAGGTTTGAGTCCCAGAACCTATATGGTGGCTCACACTACCTCTAATTTCAGCATGGGGGGTGTGGTGGGGTGGGTGGGTGTCTTATGCCCTCTTCTGGCCTATGTGGGCACCAGACATGTACTTAGTAGACAGACAGACATGTAGGCAAAGTATACATATACTTAAATTTTTGTTTGTTTTGAAACAGGGTTTCACTGTGCAGCTCTGGCTGTCTTTGAACTCGCTCTGTAGATAAGCTGGCCTCAGACTCAGAGATCTGCCTGCCTCTGCCTCCTGAGTGCTGGCATAAAAGGCCTGTGCCGCTACTGCCTGGCCACATACATAAACATTTAAAAAGAAAAACCAAAGCAAAGAATTTCTATGGAGCCATGGCAGCACTAGTTGGTTTTGCAGTGGGAGAGTATTAGCTATTTTAAAGTAGAGACTGTGAAGTTGACAGGGAGATGGCGGGGGTGGGGTGGGGCTGGGGGGTGGGGGGGTTGTAAGTCCGAGAGAGCTGGGGTAGGGGAGCACCAAAATACTGTTACATGAGTGTATGAAATTTCCAAAGAATCAGTGTTGTTTTAAAAAGAATTATTATCCAAACATATGCATAGAATATGCACAAAGACTTGCATTTAAATACTTTACACAAGACAATCATGGGGCCTGGCGGTGGTGGCGCATGCCTTTAATCCCCTCACTCAGGAGGCAAAGGCAGTCAGATGACTGAGTTCTGGTCTATAAAGTGAGTTCAGGATAGTCAAGGCTACACAGAGAAACCCTGTCTTGAAAAAAAAAAAAAGACAAGCATGGGGAAAAGGCTTAATGTCATTATCATAAAAATCATAGGTCTCCTTCACACCTGGATGGGCAAACCTATACTTTCTATGCATATGAAGACTTGCTCATTGGGGAGTGAGTCACCAAGACCCTTTACCTCTCCACAGGGGTATTAATGGGAACATTTGCTTTGAGAACATTTTGGCAGTGCCTGATAAAACCAACGGGATGAATAACTTCTGACCTAACAATTCCATTTCTAAGAGACCTGTAATAGAAACATGATACAAACCAGGGCATAGTGTACCTGCCTTGTGGTCCTAGTTACTAGGGAGGATTGCTTGACTCAGGAGTTTTTGTTTTGTTTTGTTTTTTGAGAAAGGGTTTCTCTGTGTAGCCTTGGCTGTCCTGGACTCACTTTGTAGACCAGGCTGGCCTCAAACTCACAGAGATCCACCTGCCTCTGCCTCCAGAGTGCTGAGATCAAAGGTGTGCGCCACCACACCCGGCTCTTGAACCAAGAGTTTTAGGACCAACCTTGGCAGCATAATAAGACTGTGTCCCAAAAGAAAGGTACAGGGAAACAGATATATAAATGTTTATAGCTAGGGTTGGAGAGATGGCTCAGTATTAAAAAACACTGGCTACTCTTGCAGAGGACCTAGGTTTGGTTCTAGCACCCACATGACAGTTACAACCAGCTGTAACTCCAGTTCTAGGGGATCTGACACCTTTTGACCTTTGAGAGCACCAGGCACTCATGTGATGCACAGACATACATTCAGGCAAATTGCCCATACATATAAACTAAATAAATTGTAAAAAAAATTTGGGTGTGGTGACAAAAACCTTTAATCCCAGAACTTGGGAGGCAGAGGCAGGTGTGTGTGTGTGTGTGTGTGTGTGTGAGTTCAAGATCATCCTGGTCTACGTAGTGAGCTCCAGGCCAGCCAGTGCTACATAGTGAGACCCTATCTCTAAATAACACAACAAAAAAAGAATATTTATAGCAACATTATTCAAGACATTGGGAAAAATTCAAATATCCATTCAGTAATGGGTACTAGTATAGATAGTTATATGGTAAAATATTACTAAGCAATAAAAGTTTAATAAATCACAATTACTTGCAATAACTTGGACAAATCTCCAAGATGAAAATGCTGTCTGTGACATGAGGTTATTGGTACTCAGTCTCCTTGAGTATAGTGGAAATGCAATTCCTGTTTGACTTCACAGTGGCACTTAAACAGTAGCAAAAGTGACGTGAGGCTTGATGGCAGCCGTTCTCTATTTCTATGCACACCATGCTAAGTGTATTTAGGCAAAGAGAATAAATTTTGTTAACAATCTCAGCTGGTTTTATTGGCTTGGAACTTTTTCATATCAAGACTGTATATCTTAAGTAGAGGGACAGCCAAGTCATTTGGGTCATAAAAAGCCTTACAATCTAAACTGGGCAGAGCTAATAAGCTCTATTAAAGAATTGTTTTAAGGGGGCTGGAGAGATGGCTTAGCAGTTAAGAGCACTTGCTGCTCTTCTAAGGGGCCCAGGTTTAGTACTCAGAACCCACATGGTAGCTCACAACCATCTGTAATTTCAGTTCCAGAGGATCTGACATCTTCTTCTGTCTCCTCAGGCACAAGACGTGCAAGTGTATAGACACATACAGACCAAACACCCATACACATAAAACATTTTTAAAATATATAAAATAATTGTTTTAAGGAGAGTGGTGTCAGCTGGATATGGTGGTGCACACCTGTAGTCCCAGCGCTCGGGAGGCAGAAGCAGGTGGATCTCTGTGAGTTTGAGGCCAGCATGCTCTGCAAAGTGAGTGCAGGCCAGCGGAGTGGTGACTGCTCTGAAATTCCTAAGGGAAGTCACCTTGCCACTTGGTTAACTTCTTTTAGAACAACCTGTGCTTTCTTTGTGTACCCTCATTAGTGTTCAAAATTGAAACTATACATTAAGGGGCTGGAGAGATGGTTCAGTGCTTAAGAGCAGTTGCTTTTGCAGAAGACCTGGGTTTAGTTCCCAGCACCTACCTGATGGCTCAAAGCCATCCACAACTCCCGTTCCAGAGGGATCTGATACCCTCCTTTGGCCTCTGAGGGTACTATGAGCCCACGGTACCCATACATATATTCATAGACATAAAATTAATAGTAAATCTTAAAAAAAAAAAAAAAAAACAACCATCCCCCCCAAAAATCTAGACGTTGAGAGTCTAGCCACCTGACTTCCATTCCCAGCTTCTTACTTGAGGTGCAAATATTATGTTGTGTTTCCTTGGTAGGGAAGAGAAATGTTACCCATGGATAGATACTATTGCTTCTAAAGCTATAATAGGGTAGATAATATAAAAATATCCGCAGAATGATCATTTCCCCGTGAAGTCCAGCCCCTAGCACCATACACAGAAAAATTAGTATTGCAGTGTAATAACTTGTTTAAAAATTACAAAGGCAAGTTTTAATATCTATAATTCCACAACCCAGAAACAACAATGTCTTCGTAGAAACACCTAGAATGGAGTGTGTGTGTATATATATATATATATATACACATATATATAAATATATATATATATTAGTATTTATATTTCAATTTTCTTTTGAAATATCAGAGCGAGTGTAAACATTTTTTAATGTATGTGTGTATTTGCATGTATGTCTGTGCATGGGGTGCAGATTTCATCCTGAGGAACACTGTCTCCTTTGAGACACGGCCTCTCACTGCTTCCATTAGCCTGGCGAGTCCCTGGATCCACCCAATATTATTCCCTATCCCCTGTGCCCTGAACTTTTACTTGAGTCCTGGGGATCACACTCAAGTTCTTAACTTACAAAGCAGGCACTTTAATAACTATCTCCTAGTCCTTAAACTCTTGATATTCGTGCCTCAGCATCCAAATTCTGGACTGTGCCTATGCATCTGGTTTTGTTTTGTTCTTTTTTTGTTTGTGTGTTTGCTTTTTTGACAGCAGTTTGATACTTAGCTGATGCTGGACTGGCACTTACAATGTACCCCAGGATGGCCTTTATGTTGCAGCAGTTCTCCTGCCTCAGCCTCCACGGTGCTCGGCTTGCATGCATGTACCACTGTGTCCAGCTTGCACATATGTTTGATACTTACAATACAATCTGGTTTTGTTGTGTTTGGTGCTAGGGTTCAAAGTCAGGGTCTTGTGCATGGTAAATCAGCACTGTACCACTAAGCTACATCCTTTTTGTTTCTTTGTTTTGGAGACAAAGTATCACTGTGTGGCCTTGTGTTTTCAGAGATTTGCTTGCTTTTGCCTCCCAAGTGCTGGGATTAAAGGCCTACACAATCTTGCCCTTCAAGTTAGATCTTTTTTGTTTTTGTTTTTTACCTCTTTTTAAGGGGAGGGGGTACTTCAGGGCCCTGCTAGATGGCTCAACAAGTAAAGACACAAGCCAAATCTGATGCCTCAAGTTCCCATGTGGTAGAAGGAGAGAATCAACTCCCACATGTTGCCCTCTGACCTCCACATGTACATCATGCCATGCCTGGGCACATGTGTGTACATACACAAATAAATGTGGAATTGGCTTTTTTGTTTGTTTGTTTTTTTTCACATACTGTATAGTAAAGCACTTTAATTAAGAGAAAATCAACATAAATCAAGACCCCTGTCCCATGAATATTAAATATAGGTGCTGAAAACATTCAATTTTTTTGGATACAATATTAACTTTATTGCTTTTTCTTCCCACTTTTCTAGTTGCTGGGGGTATTGGATTGTTCCCATCGTGGGCGCTATTCTTATAGGTTTCCTGTATCGTCACTTCACGACCGACAGCAAATCCTCCTGAGGACCATGTTGAGGTGTGGGAGAATATTCCCCTGGGAGTGAGAAGTAGAGACTTGCTTGGGGGCTGCAGCGGTGCTCCCTCCTTGAGTCCTGCCAGTTTGTTTCTTTCCCCTTGGAGCCAAGATGGTTGACCAGATATCTATCTTCCTTCAGTGTAGGACCAGAGTCCTTCATCAGCCAGAGACGCCTGAAGCACCTGCTCACA
The DNA here is from genome assembly GCF_903995435.1 of Acomys russatus. Classification (NCBI taxonomy): domain Eukaryota; kingdom Metazoa; phylum Chordata; class Mammalia; order Rodentia; family Muridae; genus Acomys; species Acomys russatus. Next base: position 31,795,275 of record NC_067162.1, read on the forward strand.
TTGTGTCCTTGCGAGAGTCTCTTCTCACTCATTCAAGAGTTTATGCCAATGATTTAGAGTCCCTATGTTGTAGTGACATGGCCTTTCTGGGACAATACATGATTTCTGATACTTGGAATTCACATTAGACATATTTAAGGCAATAGCAGTCTAGTTTTTAATCTTTTCCCATTTTTCTTTTAAGTAAATTTTTTTGGTTCTGATTTAATTTGGTCATTTATCATAAGGTATTTAATTCATGATGTTAAAATGTGTATCTCTTATTTAAAACACAGCTACCAAATGCTTTGTGATTTATTAAAAGTAAGGGGCCAGCAAGATGGCTCATTGGGTAAAAGCAGTTGCCACAAAGCCTGGCGACCAGAGTTTGATTTCCTGGACCCACATGGTAGAAGGAGAGAACCAACTGCCAATACCTGTCCTCTGACCTCCACATGTGTGCTTTGGCCCTTGTGTAAAAATACACACACACACACACACACACACACACACACGAGATACAATTTTTTTAAATATACAAAAGAAGAAGACCACTGCTACTACTATTACCGTGTGGCTGTCTCCTTCCCAGATAGTATAGCTGTCCCTCCTGTCCCTAAGTCCAACCCCCTTTCCCCAAGAGTACGTCAGAAAACTGTATCCCTTTGATTTCTTATGGTAGAAGAGCCCAAGAAGGGCTGACTTCAGAGCAATCTATGTACAGGAGGGCAATTTAAAGAAGTTACCAACATGCGCTCTCTGGTCTGATACCAGTTTCTATCCATCTTCCCTCCTGGCTGCCTTCACTGGTGAAAGATGGCTGCAGCTATCCAGGGAATACCACTAAAGTCTGACTATGTCCAGGGGGCTTCACAAAAGGCTCTTGCTGCTGTTTTCTTTACTGATTAGCACATTTTTGATTCACTTTTTAAAAGAAAGAGACCCAAATTTGACCTCGTATTTATCTTGGTTAAATGACTTACATGTAGCTGTCACTGGTGGGCATGCCACTGGTGGGCAGATTCACACCACGCCAAGATATTTCTGCTTTCATCTGTGTTTTACCTCCATTGCTCCAACTTGTTGATTTTTGTTCGTCTTTTTCTATTGAGAATAATAATGATAAATCTAGAAGCTTTGTTTTTTCCTTCCTTGGTTATGTATCTCGTTGGAAAGTAGGTAATTATTTAAAATTACTGTTTCTTATTGGTCCAGGCGTTTTCCTGGCATCTCTGACTTTATTCTTTTTCTCTGTGACGGTACTCAACAGTACCCCAGGTGTTTTTTTTAGTTATTTATGCTTTTTCTTCATATCCTTTGTCCATTACCAGTCTGCTCCTGGGCTGCTGTCATATCCAACAGGAAGCCACTGGATTCCAGAAGGAACAGAGATATTGGGAAGTGTCCTCCCTCCCTCCCTTCCAGCTTGCCAGGGGTTGACAAGACAGGAAACAGCACAGTAAACCAGTTTGCTCGAGCAAACTATTTAAGAAAAAGTTCAGCCCAGGACTTGTATCCTGCGATTTAGCAGCTGAATGAATTCAGAATTCATCAAAATAATCTTAGCCTTTTCCTTGCATACTTGGATATGATATTTTAGAGTAATTTCTAGGGGACTTTTATATATCAGGGATGTAGACTTAATTAAACTTATCTTTAGAAACATCTGTAATATTGTTTGATAGATCAAAAGAGTAGTTACCCTGTAAGAAAAGTGGCATGTCTGCGTCCACCTCCACATAAACGCAGAGAAGGTCTGTGTGTGGGGTCTCGGGGTCTCCTTGCTGTGACAGCCGAGCTGCTGAAGTACGCTGGGTAGAGGGAAAGAACAGGCACAGTGACGTGCAAGAAGGGAACATTCAGGCCAACACCACGCCTGGGGATAACGGATTAGTTGTGAATGTGTGTTGGCCATCTCTTCACATCCAGCGGCTTATAGGGGATATTAAAGAGCTGCATTTTCGGCTGGGCATGGTGGTGCACACCTCCAATCCCAGTGCTGGGGAGGCAGGGGCAGGAGGATCTCCGAGTTGAGCTCTGGCCTACATAGCGAGTTCCAGGACAGTCAGCACTACATAGAAAGACCCCGTCTCAACTGCACACCCCCCACCAATAAAAGAACTATTTTTAAGTAGAATTGGTGTTTTGATATTCCTACAGTAAACATCAATACGAAAAGTGTGTTTTTCTATTTCACATCTGTGTTCTTTTCCTGCTTATAGCTGAAGTGGTTTTTTTTTTTTTAAACTGAGAGCCAGAAGGAAAGTTTGTCTTTACCATCCATGAAATTCGTCATTAGACTGATTATTATTAACCCAGGGTTTCTTTTGAACTATGGATAATATGATGCCATTTTAAATTATTAAAAAAATGCTCCTGCTTCTTTTTATTTATTTTTCAATCTTTAATCGCAGTACTTGGAAGGCAGAAGCACACAGTTCTCTTGAGTTATAGGCCAGTCTGGTCTACATAACAAGCTCCAGGCCAGCCAGAGCTACATAGTGAAACTGGTTCAAAATAACCCATCCCCGCCCCCCAAAAAACTTTTCAGGTCTATTTCCTGTGATTCTGTTACCTACATAACCAAGAGGTAGATCTTATGTGAGAGTTTGTCAAGGCCTTTCCTAAACAACACAGCAATACAGTATGTGCACCAAATGCTTTTAAAAAGGGCAGTGGGGAGTTTAAGGGGGCTGGAGAGATGGCTCAGTGGTTAAGGGCACTGACTGCTCTTCCAGAGGACCCAGGTTCAAATCCAAGCACCCACATGGCAGCTTACAACTGTAACTCCAAGATCTGGCACCTTCACATGGACATACACGCAGCCAAAACACCAATGCACATAAAATAAAGGTTAGAAAAAAAGAAAAAAGAGCTTGTCAAAGAAGCTTTGACATTTGAGGGTCATGAAAACCATTATTAAGAGCAAGGGGAGCCAGTCTCTGTTGGCTGCCTGTATCCCCCGACCTGTGGGTTATTTGATGCTTTATTCTGTTGCCACACACTCTACAGGTAACTGGTGAACACAAAAGAGAAATTTGTTCTTCCAAGATACAAGGTGAAAGTTTCTACCCGGCCCTGAGAGCTGGTTTCCATCCCCAAGCGATGTGCACATTTGTAAAGAAAGCACAGGACAAAGTGTAGGAACTGTGTTTATTGTGTCTCCTTGTGTGGTTACTTAAGCAGAGACAAATCTGTCCAAAATGATCATTTGAGCTGCCTCTTTCAGCAGTTGCCACTGGGCCTTCTGCTCACTTAGTGCTGATGGGGAGCAGTGAAAAGCACTTTTTTACAAGCCAGGTGTGTCACCACATATGGCGTTCCCACTTCCTTCTCTCAGGCGATACCCATCTGGCTGGAGTCCACCCGAGATGACCGAAGCACAGAGCACAAATGTTCTTTGCCTCCAACCCCAGGGGAAATGGACTTAGACATGTCATGTCTCAACAAGAAACTCACGTTTTTTGAAGCTGTGCTGTTCAGTTGCCAGCTATTCCGAAAGTAGTGGCGAGCTCCCTCACGTTTGGCCAGCTTTGGAATTTGTGGGGGTGGCCTAGGAGGGGGGCTCTGAAGTACAGATGTGCCAGCCACCTGCCTTTATGCCTAGTGTCTTACTCATGCATTTCAGTGACCACTTCTTGCCCACGCCTACACCGGCTGCTTCAGGACGTCCGTTCAGTTATTTAACTCACGTTTTACTGCACCCTCGACTGTGAGCGACTAATATTAACATTCCTTTTGTGTATTCAACGATGGAGTTTGTTTACCTATTTGATTTCAGCTTATTTTGAACAATGATCTTTGTCTCTTTCTACTGGAATGTGCACACTGAATGTTTGTTAGAACTACACAATAAAGATACTGTTTTCCTTTTCTTGTCCTGACTACAGTTGCTTAAAAAAAAAAAAATCAAACTTTTTTTTTTAAAGAAATGTTGGTGTTGTACTTTTTGGGTGTTCTGGATGAAAAAGTTGGGGTACACGAAGTTCTTCTTTACCTCTGCTAACATTTTGTTAACGGGGAGGTGGCTCTTCAGGGTTCTTTGTTGGAAGTGGATTTCTCAATTGATAGTTTCATACAGTCATCCTGGTTTTACCATGTTAAGGGATGTGAAGTAGGAACCAGACAACAGTTTGGAGTTGTCTTTCTACCAGTAAAGAAAAGCCAACGTGAGGTTATGTTTTACTGTCTGCGGTGCTGGGCCTCAGATGATTGTTTTTCTTGGAACTCGCTAAACTGTTGGGGAAATTTAAGCATAGAGGTTGAGGTTCTTGTGATTGTGTGAAGCAAAGGAAATAGACCATTTTACAATTACCTCTATCACACGCTGATAGCCTCCTAGCATGAATAGATCGCTCATTAGGACTCGGTGATTCCACTACCACAGGAACTGAGGGTTAGTGACAGGAAGGGACAGCCCACTCTTAGTGCCAGCATCTGAATCTAATGTTTAATCTCTGGTACTAATAGATAGGAATTCCCAGGGCACTCTGCTGCTGTCAGGTAGTTGTACGACAAATCTTGCTTAATTTGTAATAATCTGAGAAGGCTATGACTTAAATGTACAATTTTTTTTTTTAATTTACAAAAATTTAGGTAAGAAAAGACCACATAAGTCTGGTCATGGGTAGCACACATCTGACAGCATTTAGCTAGATAGGTGTCCGATCTCTCTATTTCAAAGCTTGCTCAGCAAAGTCACTTAACTTGTATTTTGAGAACTTAATTCTTGTAGCTAGAGAGATGGCTCAGAAGTTAAGAGCACTGGATGCTCTTCCAAAGGACCTGGGTTCAAGTCCCAGTAGCCACATGACAACTAACAATCCAACGCCCTCTTGTGGCCTCTGTAGTCACTGTTCATATGTGATGCACAGACATACATGCAGGCAAAACAGCCATACACATAAGGATTTAAAAAACAATTCTTTCATAATGCATTGAAAAGAGACAGTTGCTTTTCTGATGAACACAGCTGTAGAACTGTCTGTAATTTTTGTGACACTGCCTGTGTGTTATCCAGTGACCTATAGCTCCAGACATGACTGATTATGTATGTATGTATGTATGTATGTATGTATGTATGTATGTATGTATACAGCGTTCTGCCTGCATGTATGCCTGCACTCCAGAAGAGGGCGCCAGATCTCATAGATGGTTGTAAGCCATCATGTGGTTGCTGGGAATTGAACTCAGGACCTTTGGAAGAGCAGTGTTCTTAACCTCCAAGCCATCTCTCCAGCCTGATGTTACTGATCTTTATTCTTACCATAGATAGCGTCATGAGTGAAATGAGATGTCCAGGTTTTCCAGATTTTACTATTGAGTCAGAAAGTCACTGAAGGGAGGGACAGATCTTGAACTTGGCTGGCTGTTTTGTTGTTTTTTTGAGACAAGGCCTAACCATGTAGCCCAGGATGGCCTCTGAGTGCAACATCTGTCTGCTTCAGCCTCCCTTGTCCTGGATTATAAATTGATGTCAGCACTTCTCTCCATAGTGATAATAGGCTTGAAATGCCTTGATTTTTCTTGCAAAAATTTTGTTTTCTGTTTTTGTGGTGCTGGGGGTCCAACCCAGGGCTTTCATACATGCTAAGCTAGTGAATACTGTACCACTCAGTTTCATCTGCAGCACCAAAGAAATGCTTATTGGTTGAGAGAGTCTTGCTAAACTATTCAAATAGCCAGGTGTGGTGGCACATGCCTTTAATCCAAGCACACAGGAGGCAGAGGCAGATGGATCTTCATGAGTTCGAGATCAGCCTGATCTACAAAAGCAAGTCCAGGACAGCCAGGGCTATTACACAGAGGAGTCCTGTCTTGAAAAAACAAACTGAAATTATTCAGATGTACAGCTATCAAAGAAGTGCCTTCTGGCTATCCAAGTGAATGCTGTAATCTCAGTGCTTGGGAGGTTGAAGCAAGTAGATCTTGAATTTGAGGCCAGTCCAGAAATCTTGCCTAAAAAAAAAAAAAAAAAAAAAAGGAAAGAAAAAGTGTTAAAGTGTTCTAGAACTGTACTTAGAATAATCCTGGACTGGAGAGATGGGTCAGTGGTTAAGAGCACTGACTGCTTCTTTTTTTTTTATTTTTTATTTTTATTTTTTTTTTATTTTATTAATTTATTCTTGTTACATCTCAATGTTTATCCCATCCCTTGTATCCTCCCATTCCTCCCCCCCCCCCCATTTTCCCATTATTCCCCTCCCCTATGACTGTTCCTGAGGGGGATTACCTCCCCCTGTATATTCTCATAGGGTATCAAGTCTCTTCTTGGCTACTTGCTGTCCTTCCTCTGAGTGCCACCAGGTCTCCCCCTCCAGGGGACATGGTCAAATGTGAGGCACCAGAGTACGTGAGAAAGTCGTATCACACTCTCCACTCAACTGTGGAGAATATTCTAACCATTGGCTAGATCTGGGAAGGGGTTTAAAGTTTACCTCCTGTATTGTCCTTGGCTGGTGCCTTAGTTTGAGCGGGACCCCTGGGCCCAAACTGACTGCTTCTTTAGAGGTCCTGAGTTCAATTCCCAGCAACCACATGGTGGCTCACGACCATCTGTAATGTGATCTTATGCCCTCTTCTGGCCTGAAGGCGTACATGCAGCCAGAGCACTGTATACGTAATAATAAATAAATATTAAAAAAAGAAAGCAGGCTTTATTTTAAGCCGGGTATGATGGTGCACGCCTTTAATCCCAGCACTCAGGAGGCAGAGGCAGGCGGATCGCTGTGAGTTCGAGGCCAGCCTGGTCTACAAAGTGAGTCTAGGACAGCCAAGGCTACACAGAGAAACCCTGTCTCAAAAAACAAAAAATTTCATTCAAAGCCAGGCAGTGGCAGTACATACCTTTAAATCCATCAAAAACAGGCAGCTCTCTAAATTCGAGGTCAGCCTGGTCTACATAGCAAATTCCAGGACAGTCAGGGCTACACAGACAAACCCTGTCTCAAAAATAAATGAATTAAATTTGATTTAAAATGTTTTCTTAAATGCTATTTTTAATTTTTAAACATTTGTTTATTCCATTTGAGTGTTTTGTATGTATGTATGCATGTATGTATGTATGTATGTATGTATGTATGTATGTATGTTTGTGCACCACGTGGGTGACCGGTACCCACAGAGGTCAGAAGAGGTCATCAGATCCCTGGACCTGGAGTTATGGATGGTTGTGAACCACCAAGCCAGTGCTGGGAACTAAACCCAGGTCCTCTGCAATAGCAACACGTGCCATTAACCCCATGGCATCTCTCTGACCTCATTTTTCTTTGGCAGACAACACATCTATGTAGTTCAAAATGTAAAATGGTGCTCCAGGTCTTCACTCCTGGAACTCTTTGTAGATGTAGACCAGGCTGGCCTCGAACTCACAGCGATCCGCCTGCCTCTGCCTCCCGAGTGCTGGGATTAAAGGCGTGCGCCACCACGCCCGGCTCCCCAGCTACCTTTTTAAAAGAAGTATTGGTGGTGCTGGAGAGATAGCAGTGAAGAACACTTGTTGCTCTTGCAGAGGACCTGAGTTCAGTTTCTAGTACCGACAGGGCAGCTCACATCCATCTGTAACTCCAGTTCTCATGGATGGGACGCCCCCTTCTGATCTCTGAGGGCACCACACACACATACATGCAGGCAAACACTCATACACATAAAATAAATAAATCCTTTAATAAATAAACAAACTATACATATATATGGATATATATGACTCCTACTTATAATTTTAATAAGGAAAATGTTGGTTGCTTCTCCTCCTCCTCCTCCTCCTCCTCCTCCTCCTCTTCCTCCTCCTCCTCCTTCCTCCTCCTCCTCTTCTTCACATGAGAGAATATTCTAGAACACATTGAGGTCAATGAAAAGACCCTGGAATCTTTTGGGGAGCTCATGACCGTGATTGGTGTACCTTGTAGCATTTAAATGACACACCGCCTGTGTGCTGCAGGCCAGCCAGCATGTGACTTGAAAGAGGTAGAGCTTGTCCTAAGTGTAGACTGAGACATTATGTCCTGTGTTTAGCATAACTGGTAACAGACACCATTCCAATAGCTTTCAGAAAATATCTTCATGACTCAGTGACCAAACAGGCTGCTCAGAGAGACAGGACCATTAGCATTCAGAGGAGGGAGAGGCCAAGGGCTGCTGTGTTTACTTTGTCATGGTCAATTTGTTCTTTCCTCACAGTTACTTACCCCTAACCTTGAATCTCCAGCAGTATGTTCAGCCACAAATCTCCACTGTTTATAGCCCTCGTTACCATTTAGCAATATGAAGCGTGTTGATAAATACAAAGCAGCCGTCTGCAGTTTCATAACCCGGTTCTTCATACACGGCTGTGGAGTAGACGGCTCAATGTCCACGCCAGCCCGAGCACTTAGTCAAAGACGGCTGGAAGAAGCCCATCCACCTGGTCGGGTGGGCTGCACATGTGACCCAGTTCTTCCTCTTGGGATGTGAGGGGACATCTGGGAGCTGTCTCTTGTCCAAAAGAGAGAGCCCCAAGAAAGAGCTAATGTGAACATCTTGCTAGCTTGAGAAATCCACAAACGCCGAGTCCGGCCAAGTAGACTCACGCAACTTACCCCAAAGCTTGCCTTACAGTGAGTTGTCCGTTTCTGGAGAGGGCATAAATTTTCCTATTGTTGGGGCTATTTGTTTGAGGTTTCTATTGCTTACAGCTGGAAGCATCCTCACGGATAAACTATGCCGAAGAGAAATGACTCATGGGAAAATAATGCTCCCAGCTTCTGATTAACTCTGGCCTCTAGAGATAATTATCTGGGCCATCAGATATATAAAAATATGGAGGTCAGAGGATTAAAATTATAGTGGCTGCCTTTGGGGAGAGGGTGGGGAGTGACTGGGAGGGGGCCCAACAGGGGCTTCTGGAATGTTAGTCATTCCTTGACTGGGGTGGTGTTTTTGTGAGGGTGTTTACTTTGGGCAAATTCATTGAGCTGTACACTTCAAAGGCTGTGTACTTTTCTGCCTCAATTTTCAAATCTTGACTGGAAGGCTACAGATGATGGATCACAGTTATTTTTATCAGATAGTTAAATGAACCTATAGGAATATATTTCTTCTTTTTTTAATTTAAAAATGCTTATTATATTTATAGGTTGATCCAATGCCTCTGGCCTCTAAGGGCACCAACATTCATATGCATACCTGCACAATCACAAAATTTTTAAGTGATAATTAAATTTAAAATATTAAAAATTGAGTTTAATTAAAATTAATAATTAACATTAGTGAACAGTAATTAAGATAATAAAATGAAATTAGTTTTTATTGCATGTGTTTATCTATGAGTAGTGGGTAAGAAAGCATGTGTGTGGCATAGCACACATGTGGAGGTCAGAGGACAGCTTTTAGGAGTTGGTTCTTTCCTTTCACTGTGGACTTAGGGACTGAACTCAGGTTGCCAGGCTTAGCAGCAAATGCCTATAGGTGTTAGCCATCTTGCCAGCCCAGGACATGTTTTCTTCTATAAACTTCCAGAAGCTCTCTGTGCAGTTTCCCTGTCACTCATGAAGAAAGGGTGAGCTCACTTCTACCAGCCTAAATGTTTCCCTCTGTGGTTTGGATGGGAAAGCCTCAGGAAGAACTCCATAGTTTCTGAATTGAGTTACAACTAATATTAAAAACCAGAATAAAAGTCAGGCATGGTGGTTCACGCCTGTAATTCCAGCACTCAGGGAGGCAGAGGCAGGTGGATCCCTGTGAGTTAGAGGTCAGCCTGCTCTACAAAGTAAATCTAGAACAGTCAAGGCTACACAGAGAAACCCTGTCTTGAAAAACAAAAAATAAAAAAATAAACAAAACAACACCAAAACAAACAAACAAAACCCTCCAACAGATTAAAGACTTCACAGAGGGCCTTTTTCCATTAAGAGTCTCAGGGAGGGGTTTTAGTTATAATGAATTCACACCAAGGAAATCTGGGTTTAGAAGAAAGCAAACACGGGCTTTATGAAGGAAGAGGTGTGATTTTGTTTAGTCAGTGGGCTTTTGGGACTGTGGTTTGAATGAGAACAGCCCCCATAGGCTCATCCTTGGTCCCCAGTTAGTGGAATAATTTAGGAAGGATTAGGAGGTGTGGCCTTGGAGGAGGTGTGTCTCTGTGGCTGGGCTTTAACATTTTTAGACTTGTACCATTCCCTCTGTGTTGTTTCCAGCTTGTGCCTGTGAACTCTCATGGCTGCCCCAGCCATGTGTCACTATGCCTTTGCTCTGCAATCATGGACTCTAGCTCTGTGGACCCATAAGCCCAATTAAACTCTTTTCTTATATACACTGCCTTGGCTATGGCGTCTCATCACAGTAATAAAAAAGAACTAATATGCCATGCATGGTGCCGCACGCCTTTAGTCTCAGCACTTGGGAGATGGAGGCAGGTGGATCGCTGTGAGTTTGAGGCCAGCCTGGCCTACAGAGTGAGTCCGGGAGAGCGAGGGTGCCAGGTCTACACAGAGAAATCCTGTCTAAAAAACAAAACAAAACAAAACAAGACCCAAGCATCTAATACAGGGACCAGTTATCTGGAGATAGTCTAGCAGGGACAGCTGCTGTAAGGCAGGGCATACAGAGTTGGAATTAGACAGAGGAAGATAAGAAGCAGGAAATAGCAATCCTCACAAGGGACTGAAAAAGATGGCTCCCCGCAAAGGTGCTCACAGCCAAGCCTGACAGCCTGAGTTCAGTTCCTGGGACCGGCTTGGTAGAAGGCAGGAACTGACTCCTGAAAGTTGCCTTTTGATTTCTATACACTCAACATGGTACACACACATCCACACACATGAACACCCACACACACACCCACACACACACACACACACACACACACACAGAGACATACACAGATGAGTAAATAAATTGTAATAGTTGAAAAGAAACCAGACCCTCTCAATCCCTAGGAAGAAAAGGACCTAGGAAGTCACCATATCAGGATGCCAAATGCGTAATGTGCTTAGTTGTCCTGTTGAGCAGCTATACAGACCCGGAAACACATGAGAAGAATTTGCGGGCCTCAGATGCTACAGATATGTTTCGCCTGACTCTTCATGGTGTGTTCACACTGAAGCATTGCACCGTGTGAGGCTGGTTAGACATTACCATGACTAAGAGTAGGCTTTAAAGTTAGACCGGCCAGCATTTGGATCCTGCTCTGTGTCAGTAGTGGAATGGGATTGCACAACTCACAGGCCTCCTGTTTCAGTGCTTCCCAACGCCAGGGCACATGTGACATATCTAGAGCGGGTTAAACATAGGGCCTTACACACACTGACGACACACACAGCCAGTCCCGGCAAGACGTTTCTTTCAAAGATTTATATATTTTTGACTTTATGTATATGTGTGTTCCTCCTTGTCATTCTGTACACCATGTGAGCAGGTGCCCTACAATGCCAGAAGAGGGCGTCAGAGTCCCAGGAACTGGAGTTACAGGTGGTGTGGGTTGCCGGATGTGGGGGCGGAGAACTGAACCCTGGTCTTCTGCGAGAGTGCCCGTGCTCTTAACTGCTGGTTCACGCCTGCAGCCCCAACTAGAGGCAGTTTTACTCTGACAGCTGGAGGGGTGCCAATGACATCTCATTAAGAGAGAGTCCAGGGGTGCTGCTAACCATGTCAGAGTGCAATTGAGAGCCCCTTCCCCTAACAGATAATTGTTGATCCCAAAATGTGCGCAGCGCTGCTCTTAAAGACCCTGGAGCAGCCTGGTGGTGGTGGTGGTGGGCACACGCCTTTAATCCCAGCACTCAGGAGGCAGAGGCAGGCGGATCTCTGAGTTCGAGGCCAGCCTGGTCTACAGAGGGAGTTTCAGGACAGCCAAGGCTACACAGAGAAATCCTGTCTCAAAAATGAACAAACAAACACAAACCACCACCACCAAAAAGGACCCCAGGCACTGCATGATTCTCAGTCTCTTGTCTGTAGAACGGGCATACTAACATTGCCTCAAGGGGTATGACAGAGGTTCGGAGCCGACGTCCAGTGGTCTGTTCTGTGCTCACTTCCCCGCCTGTTCTAGGGCCGTGCTCGTGTCTCTACAGAATTAGACTGCTGTGTGCTCGGAGCCAACCACTGCGCTCCCATTCAGTCTCACAGTTTGCGTCCCATTTTGCATGTGATTTAGTGTCTTTGCCACAGTCGTCCGGATCGGAGGAGGGCACCTGATCTACATTAGACCAGTACCAATCCTGGCCCTGTGGCTTTTGTAGTTTGTCCCGGAGGCCTGCAAGGTCCCGTTGTCTGGTGTCTTCAGTGGCGAAGATACAAACCTGAGAGTTGTGGTCATTTTCTCACCTTGACTGGGGTGGTGGGAGACAGCCATCAGCAGCGCGCGAAAGGGAGGGGGATGCTGCCTCTGGGATCTCAATGGGAACCAACATCCCATTGAGAGCTGGGGTTGCTAAGGACGATTCCCAGGGGTACTCTTAGGCAGCCTCGGGCTTCTAACACGTTTTCTGCTGAAGTGGCTTCCATCAGCCTTGGAGCTGAAGAATGGCTACCGATACCACAAGTAGACTCACTCCCTTAGCATAGCACCTAAAGACAGGAAGCCTCAGGAGGGTACCTGGCTCTCTTTATTACCATCTCCTTTTAGAGATAAAGAGTCCGAGACAGAGATGACGTAATTTGCCTTGTAATCATAGAGCTCTCGTGTGGTGAACCTGATCTAGACGCCAGGCCTTCTGACACCTGGACCTCGGTTCTGCTCTGCCCAGTCTTTGAATTATCAAATCACACTTGAGAAGAGAAGATAAACAGGCAAGGGCCTGTGGCCAGCTGCAGTTATTCAGAGAGAACTGGCCGTGGTCTGCGGAACTTCCCTGTGCCCTTCCCTGACATAGTTTTCCCTCTTGCTGCCCGGAGTAACCGATATCCTGTTTTTTTGTTAGATTCATTTTTAATAGTTTTTCCACCTACACATATAACCTTAAGCCACATGATTCTGTTTCCTTTTGTTTTGGAAGTTTACGTGGACAAAAGCATCCCCTTACGTATTCTTTTGGGATGTGGTTCTTTCAACACCATGTGAGGTTCCCCCTGGGCTCTTCTGATGGACAGCCCACAAGGTATTTGTGCAATCTATGCTCAGTGGACACTGGCTTGTTTCAATTAAAAAAAAAAAAAAAACAACCCAGCAACACCACTGCGAGCATTTTTGTTTGTGTAGTCTGATCGCCTAATGCATAGCTAAAGGCGAATCTGCAACTGTGGAGGCCTCTTTGTTCCATGTCCGTGTGTTTGGGTACTTCATTGTGCAGATGCCGATATCTGTGGCCGTGTGACAAAGAACGCGCTATCCAGGTTTCTGGTGGGATATCCAGAAACCTAAAACACAGGGTCTTTCTTAAAAACAGTAACCACAAATGATCATGTGACCTATTAGTTCCCCCCTGCCCCTATGTATAAGCCATGAGAACGGAGAGCATGTTCAGCTAGGCATGGTCGCACATATACTAGACATGAATTTGGTGCACATACATACATGCAGACAGAAGCAAACACAACCCATATACATAGAATAAAAGTAATAAAAATAAAATACTGTCGCCGGGCGTGGTGGCGCACGCCTTTAATCCCAGCACTCGGGAGGCAGAGGCAGGCGGATCGCTGTGAGTTCGAGGCCAGCCTGGTCTACAAAGTGAGTCCAGGATGGCCAAGGCTACACAGAGAAACCCTGTCTCGAAAAACCAAAAAAAAAAAAAAAATAATAATAAAATAAAATAAAATACTGTCACATAAAATATATACAATATTTACAGTAGCACTTTTCAAATATGCAGAGTTGAAATATAATGTGTGTGCCTGTAGATGTGCACACACATGTACATGTGCACAATGGAAAGTTATTCAGCCATAAGAATTAATGAAGCAAGCCGAGTGGTGGTGGTGGTGGCGGCGGCGGCGGCAGTGTGTACACACTTTTAGTTCCAGCCCTCCAGAGGCAGAGGCAGGTGGATCTCTGTGAGTTCAAGGCCAGCCTGGTCTACAAAGTGAGTTTTAGGACAGCTAGGGATACATAGGCTCTGACCAGACTGGCATCAAACTCATAGAGACGTGCCTGCTTCTGCCTCCTGAAGGGTAGGTTTAAAGTTGTATGCCACAGTACCCGTTTAGCATGCTTCTTTTTATAGATATTTTATTTTTAATTTTGTGTCTGTGTGTCTGTGTGCAGCCATGCCCACATGTGTGGGTGTCTGAGGAGGCTAGAAAAGAGTGATGAGCCTCCTAGTGCCAGAGTCACAGCTGACTGTGAGGTACCTGATCTGAGTGCTGGGAGCCAAACTCTTTTCCTCCTTAAGAGCGATAAGCCTGCTGAGCTGTCTCTCCAGCCTCAAGCATCCTTCTTATTCACTCCTTCTTCAGACCTGGGATGCAAGCTCAGTGACATGCTTCCCTAGGATGCTCAGGACCCTGGATTCAACTCCAGCACAGCACTAAAATAAAATAGTCACCTATTCAAAGCAGGTGTATTGAATACTCAAGATAGGCCAGCCCAGTGATGTTAGGTAGCAGTTGTCAGCGCTCCAGACATGGTCCCAGAATTGGTCCTGGAAAGTAACAACTGGATCACCCAAAGGACAATTTAATGAAGGTACCAAGTGCAGAGTATAGGTAGGGTCAAGGAAAAAACTTTTTTTTTTAAATTTCAAGACAGGGTTTCTCCGTGCTACCTTGGCTGTCCTGCACTCACTTTATAGACCAGGCTATCCTCAAACTCACAACGAACCCACTTGCCTTTGCCTCCCAAGTGCTGGGAGAGAAATTTTTTTTAACTTATTTATTTAATGTATATGAGGGCGCTATCTGCATGTACACCTGCGTGTTAGAACAGGACATCAGATTCTAGTATAGATGGTTGTGAACTCAGAACCTCTGGAAGAGCAGACAGTGTTCTTAACCGCTGAATCATCTCTCCAGCCCCAGTCAAGAGAAATTTTGTCTGAAGGCAGTTCCGGGTTGGTAGCAGATGGCAGCCAATAGGATACTGATCTGAAAAGACTGTGTGTGGCAAGGTGACCACCAGGAAGAACTGTGGGGGAAAGCTGTGGGGCTCACTACTGCATCCTGTCCTCTGTTCTCACATCTCCTCTGTGTGCCTCCCATCAGGACGGCCACCTGTCAGCGGGTGGGACAGGAGCTTGGGCATTGGGGTCAGTCAGTGCAAACTGCGCATGCGTGAGTCTGGCTTCTGCAGAGACAGTAGGCATTGCCCCGTTCATCCACTCCCTGAGGCACACAGAGGAGGAGAGAAGGCAGCCAAGACACTGTGAAGAAGAAAGAGACTATGTAGCTCTCCCCAAACCTCGTGACTTCACAGACTGAGTGTGGAGACTATGACCTTTGAAAGAGGGCGACTTTAATGAAAAAAAAAAAAAGTTGGTGCAAGCAGTTTGGTCACTAGGAAGGTCATTCCAGTGAGGGGGTGCACAGTAAAGTTGGGGCTCCAAGGATGGGACCTGGTGATGAAGGTGTCATTTATGGCCATGGTGAAGCTTGGAGTTGGAGGCTCAGCCTCACAGGGGGTGTATTAACAAGAAGCTTTGTGCAAGCACAGGACAACGCCGCTCTGAGGGACACCCCCCTGGGACTCAAGGCCTAGGGTTGAGCCAAAGAGTCTGATTATGGGCAGACACCCAAGGTCTGCTCTTGGAAGCCAGGATGTGTGTGGACTGCGCCCTCCCCGGAGGTTACCCCAAGTGCTGGCGCAGCTCTCTGGCTCCGCCGCCCGCGCACTCATGGGGTTCCTTTCCAGCATTTATTGGGACATCTGCCACCTCCCAGGTCCTCCTCTTCCAAAGCCAAGAAGGGTCAGAGGAAGGGAGTGTCCCTGAATACCAGGGAAGCAAAAAAATTTTTTTTCTGAAAGATGAGGGGGGCCTCAGAGAGAAAACATGGCCGTTTCAATTTTGAAAGGTTCCCAAACCGACTTCTAAAAAAGCACCAAGGCCCATGACTAAGATTGTGGTGCTGGATGGAACATGGGGCTAGGAGAGCTGCCCAGCTCCCTGGCAGGAGCTGCGTGAAGAAAGCAGGCCAGGACGATGCCTCTGCAGCAGCCACATTGTTTCCCCCTGCTCTGTGGGCTCTGGGTATCTCTGTCTGGGGAACAAGGGAGCCACGTGTGAGCAGCTTCCAGCCTGCACCGCTCAGCACCCCTCAGGCTTTTCTTCCCTACAGGCCTCTCACCTCTGTTGCCCACAGACTGGAAAACAAAGGCACACTGACTTCCCTAGAGACCTGGGCTTAAGGGATGGGCCTTGGGCAAGCTGGGCGGATGCTCTGTTGCCTTTTTTTTTTTTTTCTTTCTTTCCCGAGTGCAGGGACTATGACAGCCAATTCCTGTTGGAAGTGGCTTTGTTTTCTTTGGAGCATAAAACACTTTTCCTTTCTCGTGATTGTGGCAGTATTGGGTCATGTTTAGGATGGTGACTGGCTAGCCTAATTATATGCCTTCCGTGACCACCGTTCTTAACCTTTTAGGGCACAGATGTTGTTACAACTCTGACTGAAAAAAAAAAAAAAAAAAAAGAGGTGTCCTTTCCTCTCTCTCCTCTCCATGCCTCAAATCGAACATTTAACTTCTAGTGGGTTAGGACCCTTTGGGACCGGCTGGAGATATGTAGCTCAACAGATGCAAGGTCCTGAACTCCATCCTAACTGGTGGACCAAAAAACAAAAACAAAAAAACAAAACAACAACAACAACAACAAAACAAAAAAAAGAAGAAGAAAAAAGAAAAAAGAAACTATTGGGTTAAGGAAAATAAAGAAAGGTTCTCCCTGTCCCTCTATATTCTGTTCCAGAGTTCCTTCAGTCTGGCTTTCACCATTCAAAGCACTAGTTGGGGCAGCTTGGCTCCTGTCTGAATCAGTCCCATGTGTCCAGGCATGCTTCTAGCTAAGGCTGCCTCTGGATTAAGCTCCAGGCCAGCACCAAGCCACTCTTTCAGGCAGCAGAACATTCCAGAAAAAAAATTTGTAAGCTCTTCGTCTTATTTCTGTCTCTATTACACAGGAGTTAGGCCATCAGACTCAAGGAGAGGTGGCCCAGCTCTGGAGGAGGTTCTAGGAGAGACAGGCGTTGTCTGGTTTTGTTAAATTCCAGAAGAAAGTCAGTTTGCCAAAAATGCCAAAAATAAAAGGCACTGTCTAGACGCTCACATATTAGAAGCCCTAATATGAAGAGACCTGACCTTGACGTCATCAGTTTACGCTTCCATGGCAACATGAAGGGGTCAGTCATTCAACAAACACAATGGCGTACCTGATGTGCACCAGGCTGTGCTCTTGGCACCTGGGGGCATGTGGTGATGAGACATGTAAGTGCCCAGTAACTTTAGGAAGTGAAAAAAAACTCAAATATGAAAGTAGTGTAGGGTGAAATGACCAATGCCACCATGGCAGGGAAGTGATGAGAAATATGTCTAAGAATATGCCACTAGGACAGAGACTCACCGACAGGACTCACTTATCCGTCTCACTTTCTGTAGCCAGTTAAAAGGTCAGCTGCGAAAGAAATTAAATGGAACATTTTAGAAATAGACAACTTACCATACTTGCATTGTGTATTATTCTGAGGTAACACGATAAAATCTCACCCAATGCCACTCTGCCCAACCAGCTCATGACCCATGCTTTGCTTTTGCTCAGTGTGTCCATGCTGTCTGTATATGTAACTGCTTGCTAACCCCTTGGCAGACGTGCTGAGAAGAGGCCACACACAGTTCTGCAACTTTTACCATAGTCCACACTGTGGTGATTGTTTGGTGTTATTATCAATCTCTTTGTAAATTATACCTTATCATCGATATGGACACAGAGGAAAAACACACGCAGGATTTGGTACTATCCGACGTTTTAGACTTCCTCTGCGGGTCTCACAACAGATCCCCCATGGATGGGCTGGGACTACAATATTCAAAAAGACAGTAAGTAGCCACTCAGAAGACTCCAGGGGAGGAAACAGCTGTCGCAAAGGCCCTAGGGCTTGAACAGTTGACTCATTTAAGGGACAGAAAGACATTTGAGACTGGCAGAATTGAAGAAAAGGGAGAGAGGAGATGGGATGTAAGCAAGGGCTACATCACATGGGGACTTTGTAAGCCTTTTAAGGATGCAGAAGTTGGAGTCTTATTACAATGTGACAGACATTTTAGAGCTGGTATCCATAGAGAGGATGATATTGGAGGGGAAGTGGATGAGTGGTCCAGGTGAGAGGGGTGATTGTAGCAACACAAGCAAAGAGCCATGGACTTACACGGTGAAAAACAAACAAAAAATCCGCCCCCCCTGTACATTTTTATTACAAATTCATGGTGGTTAAAACCCATAAAGGGCTGTGTGTGGTGGCACATGCCTTTAATCCTAGCACCCTGGAGGTAGAGGCAGGAGGATCTCTATAAATTCAAGCCCAATCTGGTCTAAATAGTGAGCTCCAGGACATTCAGGACGACATAGAGAGATCTTCTCTCTCTCTCTCTCTCTCTCTCTCTCTCTCTCTAAGGATTTATAGAGACTTTCTCAACACATCTATTTATTTATCTGTTGCCTTTAATATAGTGTCTCATTATGCAGCCTTGGCTGCCCTTACCTCTCTAGGTAGAACAGGCTGGCCTTGAACTCACAGAAATGTACTTGCCTTACCTCCCAGTTGTTGGATTAAAGCTGTGGGCCACCACATCTGACACATTTGTTTCTTTTGAGACAGGGTCTCATGTAGGCCAGGATGGCTTCAAATTCATTCTGTAGTCAAAGGATAATCTTAAACTGCTGCTCCTCCTGCCTCTATCTCCCAAGTTCGGGGATTGCTAACCTGTGCTCACACGTCCAGTCATGGCATGCTGGGGATTGATTGACAGGCTCTGTGCATGCCAAGCAAGTACTCTACCAGCTGAGCGACATTCCTAGCTTGCATAATGTGCCTTCAATGGCCACGTTACAGCTCTCTTCCTTGTCCAAGCTGTCTGTTCCTGCTTTTGCAGGAAAGTGAAATGAAAAACAGCAGTCCTCTCACATAGGAGCAAGTGCATAGCTGATCTTGTCTCTGTAGAGTGTCAACATTTCATAGCATGCAGCAGGAGAAGGGATGGAGAACGATACTTATTAAGTGCCAGCTCCATACTTTGATCTCCTTTTGCCCTAGAATAACCACGCAAGACTCCTTGGTTTCATTTCTTATAGTTAGTTTCTTTTGTTTGGCTTTTGGTTTTCCATAAGGGCACTGTCAAAAAGCTTGGATCCGTTGCCCAAGGTTACATAGCTAACAAACGACAGAGCTGGAATCCAATGCCATGTCTGTCTGAGTCCAATTCTCTCCACATCAGCTGAGGCTGGTGAGATCAGTTCAACGCATTGAGGAGGCCCTAAGAACACCAAGGTTCCTTGGATTTTGGCTACTCTGGTCTGCTATGGGGGGTGTCTGCTGATTTGCTGAAACTATGAAGGTGTGCTGAGCACAATCAGGGTCAGTTGCAGGCCGGGCAGTGGTAGCACACGCCTTTAATCCCAGCACTCAGGAGGCAGAGGTAGGCGGATTGCCATGAGTTCAAGGCCAGCCTTGTTTACAGAGCTAGTCCAGGACAGTCAAGGCTACACAGAGAGACCCTGTCTCGAAAAACCAAAAACCAAACCAAAACCAAAACCAAAACAAAACAGGGTCAGTTGTGTCTTTGTAAGTTTTGCCCTCCAAAGATCAACATTTAACAATTGCCCATGAATCTAAAGAAGAAAGAGGGAATGTGGGTCTTGAGATAAATAGACTTACTATGTAGCAATAAATAAACTAGGGTGAGATCAACTAGACTGGACTGGAGGGCAGAGCTGATGCCATCTGCCTGGGCTCTTTTGACATGAGAAACAGGTGACAGCTATAGGTGTTTAATGGAGAAGTACTCAGGAACCAAGAAGCTGGTGAAAAAAATATTATTTTTTGTTAAGATTTAATTGCATGGTCAGGTGGTGGTGGCAAACACCTTTAATCCCAGAACTTGGGAGGGAGGCAGAGCCAGGCAGATCTCTGAGTTTGAGGCCAGCCTGGTTTACAGAGTAAGTTCCAGGACAGCCAGGACTACACAGAGAAACCCTGTCTCGAAAAACCAAAAATCAAACAAAACAAGAAGACTTATTTCCATTATTTTTAATTATGTGTGCGTTTGTTTGTATGGCATGTAAGTGCAGTCTCCACAGAGGTGAGAAGTGCTGGGTGCCCTAGGGTTTGTGCGCTGCCCACCATGGGTACTGGGAACTGAACTTGGGTCCTTTACAAGAGCACTCTGTACCCTTACTGCTGAACCATTTCTCCAGCTCCAGAAGTTCTCATAAACAGCGAAATCCTGTCTCGGCTCCTCAGTAACAATTATTCTCTACAAAGGCTTGGGGGAGGGGTACCCATGATCCCACCATTTCAGCAGCCAGGACTGTGTGTGTGCCACTCAGAGATCTCTCAGACCTCACAAACCTTGAGAGCTCTCTATCAACAAGTAGCTTTTGCGAGGTTGGCCTGACCTCGCTGGCCAGGACTGTGTCAGGAAAGGGCTGGAACAGCATTCGTGGGGGCTGTTCATTGTGCCTGGCCCTCAAGCACAATCGATGGCAGTTTCACTCAGGTAAAAGGAACGTGACCTACTCCTGGTCCCCGCCTGGGTGCTTGGAGCTGTGGGGAGAATGAGTTTTATCTAGTGCTACCCAGCAGGCCTCTCCACTGCTTCTCCATTTCCTTCCTGGAGTGTGATCTTCACCGTGTTGGGATGAACAAGCTTCGGTTGACTGACAAACCCTCTGCCTTCCATACTACATTGCAGTTGGAGTTATAGGTCTGTTATGAAGAAGTGGTGTCATTCAGATTTGCTTTTGAAGAATAAAGTTCTGGCATCTACTTGCGTAGCAGTCAGGACATGGGGCACAAACCCAGGCCCTCTGCAAGAAAAGTACACACTTTTTTGTTTGTTTATTTGTTTTTGTTTTTTGAGACAGGGATTCTCTGTGTAGCCCCTGGCTGTTCTCAGACTCTCTTTGTAGACCAGGCTGGCTTTGAACTCACAGGGATCTGCCTGCCTCTGCCTCCCAAGTGCCGGCATTAAAGGCTGAGCCATTCTGCCCAGCCCCCAAACTCACTATCCTAAAGTTGACACCATCTAGTTCCAGATACCCATGGCTCCACGTTCCTAACCTTGTGTTAAGGTTTGAATGTAAAATGTAAAATATCCTACCCTGTGTATTTGAACACTAGACCTCCAGTTTGCGGTGCTGTTTTGGGACAACATAAAGCCGTTTGGATATGGAGCTGGATAACCAAGGGTTATAAAGGTGGGGCTTGAGAGTTATAGGTCAGTCTGTTTCAGGCTCAGCATCTTGCTTCCTAACTGCTACGGTTAGCTACATACCTCAGGCTTCCACTGCTGGGAGCCACTTCTGCTCCCACTATGCCTTTGCCACCTCAATGGCCTCTATCTTCTGAACTGTGAGGCAGAAATCATCTTTATCCCCTGTCTCTCTTAGGCACAATGAGAACAAAACACCCTGACGAACACTGATCCAAGGGGTGAGACTCTGAGGATAGACCCACCTCTGGGCCTCAAAGTGAATGGGCATGCCCATCATCCTCAACAAAGGCCTGAACTGGAGTTTCCGGGTTTGGTCCAAGTATTGGGTTGTGAATTCCAGAAGCATCAGAGACACCACCATTCCAGGGTTGCATAGATGTGTGTTTGTGTGTGTGTGTGTGTGTGTGTGTGTGTGTGTGTGTGTGTGTGTGGTGTGTATGTATGGTGTGTGTGTTGTGTGTGTGGTGTGTGTGTTGTGTGTGTGGTGTGTGTGTGGTGTGTGTGTGTGTGTGTGTGTGTGTGTGTGGTGTGTATGTATGGTGTGTGTGTTGTGTGTGTGGTGTGTGTGTTGTGTGTGTGGTGTGTATGTATGGTGTGTGTGTTGTGTGTGTGGTGTGTGTGTGTGTGTGTGTGGTGTGTATGTATGGTGTGTGTGTTGTGTGTGTGGTGTGTGTGTTGTGTGTGTGGTGTGTAGGTTGGTGTGGGTGGTGTGTGTGTGTAGGGTGTGGTGTGTTGTGTGGTGTGGTGTGTATGTATGTGTTGTGTATGTTGTGGTGTGTTGTGTGTGTGGTGTGGTGTGTGTGTGTGGTTGTGGTGGTGTGTGTGTTTGGTGTGTGTATGTATGTGTTTGTGTGTGTGTGTGTGGTGTGTGTGTGTGTGTGTGGTGTGTATGTATGGTGTGTGTGTTGTGTGTGTGGTGTGTGTGTTGTGTGTGTGGTGTGTATGTATGGTGTGTGTGTTGTGTGTGTGTTGTGTGTGTGGTTGTGTGTGGTGTGTGTGTGTGTGGTGTGGTGTGTGTGTGGTGTGTATGTATGTGTGTGTGTGTGTGTGTGTGTGGTGTGTGTGTGGTGTGTTGTGTGTGTGGTGTGTATGTGGGTGTGTGTGTTGTGTGTGTGTGTGTTGTGTGGTGTGTGTGGTGTGTGTGTGTGTGTGTGTGTGTGTGTGTGGTGTGTGTGTTGGTGTGTGGTGTGTGTGTGTGTGTGTGTGTGTGTGTGTTGTGTGTATGGTGTGTGTGTGGTGTGTGTGATGTGTGTAGGTGTGTGTGATGTGTGTAGGTGTGTGTGTTGTGTTGTGTGTGTGTGTGTGTGTGGTGTGGTGTGTATGTGGTGTGTGTGTTGTGTGTGTGGTGTGTGTGTATGAGATATCTGTCTTGTACGTCTATAATGTATGTGCAGTGTTCATGTGCGTTCATGCACAGAAGCAAGAGAAGCATTCCCCTTGTTTCTTTGTGGCAGGGTCTGTCCCTAAGTCCCTAGGCTGGCAGCCAAGAAGCCCAGCAATCCTCTCTCTAAAAAGAAATAATCCCAATGAAGACTGAGGCAAGAAGATGGAGTTTGAAGCCAATATGGACCATTCTTAGCCCATATCTTAAGAAAAAGAGAAAAGGTGCATTTGCCCAGAGTCTAGTTCTGAGAATGTTTATAACATAAGCAACTGGTATGTTGTAGACAATTATTTCCCAACGTCGGATATGTTTACAATCATATTAAGAGCTAGGTCAGTTACAGGGCAGGATGGTGGCACACACCTTTAATCCCAGCACTTGGGAGGCAGAGGCAGGAGGATCTCTGAGTTCAAGGCCAGCCTGGTCTGCAGCGTGAGCCCAGGACAGCCTGGGCTACACAGAGAAACCCTGTCTCGAAAAACAAACCAAACAAAGCAGGATGGTATCATTGAAGTGCTAGGTGTGTGGCTGGAGAGACAGCTCAATGTTTAAAGTGTTCCAGAGGACCAGAGTTCAGTTCCCAGCACCGACGTCAGGCGGCTCAAAACTGTGACTCCAAGAGATATTTTGCTTACTACACACACACACACACAAAGTGAAAAACAAATCTAAGAAAAAGAGAGAAAGAACCAGGTGTGGTCTTTAATCCCAGCACTCGGGAGGCAGAGGCAGGCAGATCTCTGTGAGTTCTAGACCAGCCTGGTCTACAAAGCGAGTCCAAGATAGCCAGGGCTACAAAGAGAAACCCTGTCTTGAAAAACCAAAACCAAAACCAAAACAAACAAATAAAAAAAACCCAGGTGTGGTGGCTCACTCTTGTAATCCCAGCACTCTGGAGGCAGAGGCAGGTGGATCTCTTTGAGTTCCAAGCCAGGCAAGGACACCTGACAGAGAGACCCTGTCACAAACAAACAAATGGTGAGGGAGACAGCTCAGTTGGTAAAGTGCTCGCCATGTAAACATGAATCCACATGAGTTGGATTCCCAGCACGAACAAAAAAAAAAAAAAAAAAAAAAAACAAAAAACAAAAACAAAAACAAAAAAAACCCTGGTTGTTGGGAAGTGGCTTGTGCTTCTGCTCCCAGCTCCCAGGCAACAAGGACAGGAAAGACACAGTGCTGAAACTGGGTGAGAGACAACCCCTGGGCTGGGAGTAAATGCTTGCAAACCCTGTGTCTGGTAAGGAGTGAATATATAGGACATATAAATAGCTATAAAAGCACATACAAGCTGATTTTGTAAATGGATGAAGAACTGGATGTGGCGCCTACACACTTGTGATCAGAGCAGTTGGGAGGCAGAGGAGGCAGGGTGGTTGCTGTGAATTTGAGGCTGGTCTGTTCTGGTCTATATACAACATTCTAGGCCAGCCAGAACTATGCAGCAACCCTACAATAAAAACAAAACAACAACAAAAAGCACTAAAAACAACAACCAAAAAAAACCTAAAAAAACAAAACAAAACAAAAAAACCCAAACAAACAAACAAACAAAAAAAAAACAAGTAAAGGATTTAAACAGTTTTCTCTAGAAGATATACAAACAGTAAACATGAAAATATGCTTGACATTATTAATCAATGGGGACGCTCAAATCAAACTGATAATATACCACTATAAACCCATTAGGGCTGCCACTATAAAAAGAGCCAGAAAAACCAATGGTCCTAGAGGTGAATACCTTTAAGCTTAGCACTAGGAAGGCAGAGGCAGGCTGAGCTCTCTGAGTTCAAGGACAGCCTAGAGTTTCAGTCCAGTCAAGGCCACATAGTAAGATGCTGTCTCACCTGGCATGGTGGCGCACGCCTTTAATCCAGCACTTGGGAGGCAGAGGTAGGTGGATCTCTGTGAGTTTGAGACTAGCCTGGTCTACAAAGTGAGCCTAGGACAGCCAAGGCCACACAGAGAAACCCTGTCTCAGAAAAACAAAAAGCAAAACAAACAAACAAGATGCTGTCTCATTAAAAAAAAAAAAAAAAAAAAAAAAGAAACATCTCAGAAATTAGGGAATAGATGTAGCTCAGTGGTAGAGTGCTTGCCTGGCAACTCCCCTATACCATTCAAAAAATAAAACAGAAAATGATATGCAAACAAGAATGTGGAAAATTTGCAATGTATATACTGCCGATAGAAGTATCAAATGATATGTCCGTATGACAGAAAGTATGGCAGCTCCTAAAGTCATTAAAAACAAAACCACAGTATGAACCAGCTGTTCCACTTATGTGTGGACAGACTCAAAGAAGCAAGGTGGGATCTCAGAGGGCTCCCTGCATGTCCATATGCACTCAGCACAGCAGCAGCAGTCCATTGATATGAGAGTGAGTAGACACCGTGTGACATCTGTGGTGATACAGTGAGAGCTGGGTGCTGTGAGTGCCCCCCAAGATATGTATATGCATCTCTATCTATCTATCTATCTATCTATCTATCTATCTATCTATCTATATCTTGGTTTTTCAAGAAATGTTTTTCTGTGTAGCTCTGGCTATCTTGGAACTCATCATCCTGTAGCCCAGGTTGGTCCAAACTCAAAGATCTACCTGCCTCTGCCTCCTGAGTGGTGGAATTAAAAGTGTACGCCGGGCTGGAGAGATGGCTCAGAGGTTAAGAGCACTGGCTGTTCTTCCAGAGGTCCTCAGTTCAATTCCCAGCAACTACATGGTGGCTCAAAACCATTTATAATGAGATCTGGTGTCCTCTTGGTGTTCAGGTGTACATGCAGACACAACATTGTATACATAATAAAATAAAATCTTTAAAATAAAATAAAATAAAAGTGTATGCCACCACCACCCAGCACTATTTTTTTAATCTTTAAATAAGACAGGAAATTCTGACACATTCTATGATATACAGGAACCTAGAGGGCACTACGGTAAGTAAAATAAAGCAAGTAACATTTTTTTTTTTTTAAGAGAAATAAGGTGGGCGTGGTGGCGCAAGCCTTTTATCCCAGCACTCGGGAGGCAGAGGCAGGCGGATCGCTGTGAGTTCGAGGCCCCGCCTGGACTACAAAGTGAGTCCAGGACAGTCAAGGCTACACAGAGAAACCCTGTCTCGGAAAAAAAAAAAAAAAAAAAAGAGAGAGAGAGAGAGAGAGAAATAATTGTCAAAGTCATTAAAAAAAAAAAAGCAAACAAAATTTCACAGCCAAAAAGAAACTAAGGACAACTCAATGCCATGTGGCATCTGGATGATGGATCTCAGGACACAAAAAGGAGGTTAGGTTGTTGGGAAATCTATGGTGGACTTTAAGAATACTACATTTACTCTGGTGCATTACTCATAGCAAACTTAACGTATCAATATACGATGGCGAGAGAGGGCATTGGGTTTGAGGCACACGGGAACTGGGAACTATGCGATTCTTCTGTAAACCTTGAAACGCTCTGCATAAGAAGCCTTTTAAAAATCATGTTATATGTAGCCAGAGAGGCGTTTCAGCAGTGAAGAAAGCTCGCTGCTCCCGTGAGTTTGGATCCTGGCATTGGTCCATAACTCTTGCTTTCTAACTCCAGCTCTGGGAGACACGATGCTCTCTTCTGGTCTCACTGATAGCCACATTCACATGCACATGCCCACGTACAGACACACTCATATACACATACAAATAAATAAATGAAGGAATTTTTTTTTTTTTTTCTGAGACAGGGTTTCTTTATATAGCCTTGGCTGTCCTGGACTCACTTTGTAGACCAGGCTGGCTCCAAACTCACCCCGAGTGCTGGGGTTAAAAGCATGTGCCACCACGCCTGGCTAAATGAATTATCTGAGGCTGGTAAGCCGCCTCTGTAGTAAAAGCGTTTATCACACAAGCTTGACAACCTGAGCTTGAGCCTCAGAACCTACAGGGGAAGGAAAGAAAAGATCCCTGAAAGGTATCCTCTACCTCCATGTGTCCCCATGGGCATGTGTTACACATTTGCCAACCGCCGCGCGCGCGCACGAACATACGCACTGGTCCATCCTCCCCTGTTAGAGGTAAGCCGCCGCACGCACGTATGCACGCACGCACGCACGCACGCACGCACGCACGCACGAACGCATGAACGCACGCACAGGTCCATCCTCCCCTGTTAGAGGTAAGCAGCCGAGGGCCAGTCTAAGCGATTTGTTTGAGCATGAATATTGACTGTCAACACTGAAGGACCACAGGTAGGCGCACTCGGGAGGCAGAGGCAGGTGAATCACTGTGGGTCCGATGCCAGCCTGGTCTACAAAGCGAGTTCAGGATAGCCAAGGCTACACAGAGAGACCCGTCTCCAAAAACAAACAAACAAACAAAAAGACCACAGACAGTGGTGAAGCCAAAATTTGAGTCCAGGGAACAAATTCACGTTTTCATATCCCCGCTACTACATTCCTTGAGGAGAAGACTTTAATAATTATAATTATTATTTGGGTTTTTTTTTTTTGGTTTTTTGTTTGTTTGTTTGTTTGTTTTAGACAGTGTCTCTGTGAGGCTCAAGCTGGCCTTGAACCCACAATCCTTCTGCCTCAGACTTTAAGTACTAGGGATTACTGACGATGCTGTGCCTCCCAATTACCCAGACAAGCCTTGAATTTATGATCTGCTACTAATTGGGATTATAGGCCTGCGTCTCCAGGCCTGAAAATTATTAATTAAAAATTTTAAGTTTTATTTATTAATTATTATTACTATTGTGTGTGTCTATCTCTCTGTCTCCCTCTCTGTCTGGTGTGTGTGTGTGTGTGTGTGTTTGGGAAAGGGATGTGTTCAACTCCTGGCCAGTGGGAGCCTAATGGTGGAAGAAGTACCATGCCAGTCCAGGGCAGGCACTAATACAACTTTTGGGGTTTCCAGAAGTGGCCACAGAGAGTGCGGCCTGCTGTGGTTTGGGGCTGGGCTGCCAATGGGGCTACATGATGCCCTCTTCCCACCCCACAAGGTCCTCCCAGGTCCTCAGTGATGGTATAGAGCCTGGGCTTGCCCTTCTCCCACTGCTCTGTCTGCCCTCTGATTAGGCCCTTATCTTTCTGGCTTTGCCTTGCTTGGCAGCCTGTCACATTGAATTACACTGCAGGGCTTTTATCCTGCCAGGGGCTGAGTGTGTCTGAGTCTGAGGTCCTCAGACCTGGGGCCAGCTACTGATGGTCCTTGGACACAGCTGGCTCCCAGTATGTGTCTGTTGAAGAGAATCAAATACGTGAAGCTGCCTCCGTGCCTTGATGTTGGAATTTCAAGGCACTGGGAGACTCCCACCACCCCCCCACCCCCCCTGTTCCAAGATAACTTCTCTCTTCAGACTCTCTCTTGCCCCAATTTCTATGATTAAAGCTTCATTATTTTGGCTTATGTCAAATAGAGACTTTGTACATGATTTAAAAAAAAAAAAACCAACAACATTCTCAGTTCTAGCAGGAAACAGAAGGTACATTGAAAAAGGTTTATCTGGGTGTGTGTGGTGGGGATTAATAAAAGAAGGCCAGAGTAAAAACGCCCCGGGGGGCTTGCAATAACAGGAAGCTGTTTGTTTCTTAGGACTGCCATAGGGGGACAGAGGCTGTGGCTGCCCCATGGAGACTGAAGCAGGTGCCTCCATATTGCTCTCTTGGAGCAGAAGCGCCCCCCAACCATCTGCACCCTGACCCTCCCCTCAGTCTCCTTCACCCCCACTGGCCACACTCAGGCAGAAGCCAGAGGGTGGGGCCTCTCCTGAACCTTGCAGCCTCAGCTTCCCAGGGCCAGAGGACAGTAGAAAATGCATCCTGACTCGTGTTCAGCAATTGCGTTGAGAACAGTAAGCCTGGCGGATAATGACCAGAGCAAGTAAAGACACTACATCCTTTAAGAAGGGGTCGGGTTGGGCCTGAGGACTCAGGCCTGAAGTCCCAGTTGCTTGGGAACTTGAAGCAAGGTCAGGGCCGACTGGGGCTACTATTAGGGGTCAAGACAACTTTACAACACCCTGTCTCAAAATACAAAGGCCCAAGACTGTAGGTCAGTTGGTAGGGAGCTTGCTAGCCTGCACCAGGGCCTGGGTTCAACGCCTACTACCACATAAACTGGCTACGTTGGGGCACATCTACAATCTTAGCACACAGGAAGCAGAGTAGGGGGACCAGAAGTTCAGGGCTGTCTTTGGTTACAAACAAGTAAAATAATAAATAAAATAGAAAGGGCCCCGGGGATATAGGTCAGTGGTAGAGGGCTTGCCTGGCATGCACACAGCCCTAGGCTCGATCCTTGTTACAGGGACAGGAATGGGAGGGAGGAGGCAGAGAGAAGGGTAAAGGAGGCTTGAGACCTGGCCCTAAGTAAAAGAGGCTACACTACAGATGGCAACTGGGAAGCTCAGCTGTGGAGCAAAGCCCGGGCCATCCGGTACTCTGGTTTGACTAGCTGGTTGGGAGCAGGGAGGTCTGGGTTAGAGCTGTGCTCTTAACTTGCTTGCTAAGGATTCGAACTTGGGTCCTCTTGCCTTGATCATGGGTGTTTTCTTCCCATGCCTCTGATGGGGAGCCATTGCTTCTTCTTCCTGGCAAATGCAGGGATTCGATAAATTATCTTTGAACCTGGGTCTGGGAAAGAGTAGGAAAAACGGGAGCAGGGGTAAGAGCACTGTCCGGGGGTGGGGGTGGGGGACTGGCGAGGGTCAGGAATCATGTAGGGTCTCCTGCTCAAAGCGAGGTTAGGGATATTAGATTACCAGAAAGTTTATTAGAAGCAGATACAAGGAATCTGGGGCCCCACCACTCACTGAGGGACTCAAGATTTGTGTTTCTACAAGGCACCCAAGTTATTATTCTGAGTTCTTTTGAAATGTGTGTGTGCATGTGTATGTATGTGTTTGTGTGTTTGTGTATGTGTTGGGTGCATGTAGATTGATGCTGAATGTCTCTGTTGATCTCTCTCTCTCTCTCTCTCTCTCTCTCTCTCTCTCTCTCTTTTTTTTTTTTGTAATGCAGATTTTCTCTGTGTAGCCCTGGCTGTCCTGGACTCACTTTGTAGACCAGGCTGGCCTTGAACTCACAGCAATCGCCTGCCTCTGCCTCCCAAGTGCTGGGATTAATGTTCCACCATGATGAGCCTCTAGTGTGTGTGTGTGTGTGTGTGTGTGTGTGTGTGTGTGTGTGTGTGTGTTTAAAATGTGAATGGACATTTTGCCCCCATATGTCTGTGTACTGTGTACTTTGTGTGTGCTTAACGCCATCAGGGGCCAGAAGAGGAAGCCATAGCCCCTGGCACTGGAGTTATAGACATTGTGAGCCACCATGTGGGATCTGGGAATCAACCCAGGTCCTCTGGAAGAGCAGCCATTGCTCTTAACTGTTGACTTCTTTCCAGCTCCACCCTATCATGTTTTTTTGAAACAAGGTCTCTCACTGAACTTGGTGCTCTCATATTTGATTAAACTAGCTGGCCAGTGAGTGTTCCAACCTCCCCTGCACTTTGGCTGTAGGCGCCCCCATCACGTTGGGCTTTCACTTGCTAAGGATTCAAACTTGGGTCATCTTGCAGGCAAGGCAAACACTCTACCAAATGAGCCACCTCTCCAGAGAAAGCTCCGTTCTAGTTCTCACTTCCCTTTAGTAAGCCTGTGTTTTGTTTTGTTTTTTTCTCTCTCTCTCCTGGTGCCATTCTCCTGTTTGCCTGCTTGTTTGAGGGGGTGGGGGGGTTCCTCTGTGTAGCCGTGGCTGTCCTGGACTTGCTTTGTAGACCAGGCTGGCCTCAAACTCACAGTGATCCGCCAGCCTCTGCCTCCCTAGTGCTGGGATTCAAGGTGTGCACCACTATGCCTGGGTTACCTGCTTGCTTTAGACAGGTTCTCATGTAACACAGGTGGCTTCAAACTACGCATGTACCCAAGGGTGACCTTGTGTTCCTCATCTTTCTGCCTTTTGCCTCCACATCCCCAGTTCTGGGTTTATAGGTACCACCATACCTAGCTCCATACTTTTTTTTTCTTCAGAAAATCATTTAATAAAAAATAGAGTCCTCCCATAGTCCCGGGGATGAGGAAATTAGTAACATATATAGCTCAAACCAATGGAAGAATGCTGACAATGAGGCTGTTGTGCATAAATAGACAGTGTGGTTGGTTGGTTGGTTTTTTTAACCAGGGCCTGGAGATGGCTCAGAGGTTAAAAGCATAGCCGTTTTAAGCAGAAGACCCAGGTTCGGTTCCTAGCACCCACATGGAGTCTCACAACCTCCTCTAACTCCTGTCAGGGAATCTGATGTCCTTGTCTAGTCTCTACTGGCTCCTGCATCAACTTATGCAGATGAACACGCACACACACACACACACACACACACACACACACACACACACACGATACATAAATCCTTTAAGGAAAAAAAGGTTGGAACTGGAACATCCAACTGTAGAAGGCATGGTCCTTTAAGAGGTAGGGATCTTAGGTCACCGGGCGCTTGCTCTTGAATGGAGTTATAGAAAGCTGGATTCTTCCTCTGTGCCTTGTGGCTACCATGATGCGAGCCACTTGGCTTAACACAGTTTCCTGCCATGATTGCTGCCTTTAAACCGACCAGCAGGGTCAACTGATGGTTGACTAGAAGCCTTCAATGCTGTGAGCCAAAATTAATTTACTTAAAATCACAGTAATAAATAATAATGATGATAATTACAACTAATAATAATTATGTCAGACTTTTTTGCTGTAATGGGAAGGTAATGCCATCTGTGCCTCAGTTTCTATATCTGTCGAGTGAGGATAACAATCGTACTGTGCGCATAGGGTTCTGATAGGACTTGTAAAGCATTTAGGCCAGCACTTGATGAGCGAGACAAAGGGGTTCGCTGAGAACTCCCTTAGTGCTGGAGCCTGCGATTCACAGGCCTGTCTCAGGTAATCAGAAAAGCCAGAAATGTCATCTGTGAACGGTGACCATCTGCAAGCTGATCTTACCCCCATGTGTGTAGGAACTGGAAGAGGGAATCTCTGGCCCCAGGAGGAGGCCATCTGGGCTGTGGGCCATCACAGCCAGCAAGCACTTTCGTGAGAACTAGAAAGCTCTTCGTGGTGGATGCTCTCCCCAGGCGCTCTGTGATTGATGCTCTTGCTGGGATCTCTCTGACCTCCGTTCTTTGAAGCCCTGGGCTGAGTGCCCTCTCTACTTCCTTTCGCTGCTAATTGGAAGTCAGTGGGTTGGCTCTGGCGGGCAGATGGTGATACCCAGGCTGGACTGCCATTGGAACTATTCTGTGGAGTTCAGAGTTAGTGAGTTCTGAAAAGCCAGAGGCCCCATGTGTTGAACTTGGGCATGTCTCAGGCCTTGATCTGCTTCTGTTTCTGGGTCTGCTTCTAAAGCCTGCGAGGATGCCATGTGCCTGCCTAGCTCCAGTGGCCTGACACCCGAGCCGAGCAACATGGTACATGCGTGTGTGTGCACGTGCGTGCGTGCAAGCGTGCATGTGTGTGTGTGTATATGTGTGTGTGTGTGTGTGTGTGTGTGTGTGTGTGTGTGTGTGTGTGTTCTCACTCTGGGCCAATGCAGATTAAGTTACACTGTGCCTCTGACTCAGAGATGTTCTTAGAAATATGGGGGGTTTTGTCTTTGATCCTGGCGGGGGAGGGGCCAGGAAAGATTTCTGTCTTGTGGCCCAAGGCCCAACTCAACAGAAGGAACTCAATCTCCAAGCTGGCGATGTCACTTCGCAGCCCCTGAGATGGCCCCAAATCCAAGGCAAAGATAGAAGCAAGTTGAGACAGGACTTCCAGGGTCTCACTCTGGGTGGTAACAGGGGATGGCACAAAGTTTGCACACAAGGACACAAGGACGGTGCAAAGTTTGCTCACAGGGTTCCAAGGGTGGTGGGAAGTTTGGATGGTGTGGGGTTCCTAGCTGTCTGCTAGCAGATGTTATCACTCAGACACTTGTCACCTCTCACTGAAGGTCAGGCTGCTTGGTCACACAGGAGATGGACAGGCGGCTGCTTTCACCTGCTATGAAAGAGGGGACATTGCCGTCTCTCGTCTGCCACCGAAGACGTTTAGGAGGCTCTTGTTCTGGCAGAATTTCAAGTTTACACAAAAACTACAAATATAAAGAGCTCCCATACACCCTCCACTAGCTTCATTGACATTTTGTTGCTTTTGAATTCCTTTTCTCTCTCTTCACACAAGGGTATATGTCAGTAAACATATGGGTCTATGTACAGTTGCCCCTTAGTTTCCATGGTGGGTTGGTTCCAGGATCCCTCAAAGATGCCAAAAATCCATGATGCCCAAGTTCTTTATATGGAACATGTAGGATTTGTATAAACTGATACATGTCTTCACACATATTTCAAATCATCTGTTGGTGACAGATGACACCTAACTTGGTGCCCACACCGTGTAACTGTATATTTGTTTCTTTTTCCTTTGTTGTTAGTGGTGGATGTGCGTGCATGCACAAGTATGACATTTGTGCACGAATGCAGGCACTGGTGTGCCAAGGCACGCATGTGGAGGGCAGAGGACTACTTTCAGTAGCAAGTTCTCCTCTTCAGCGGTGGGGCGTGTGCGTTAAAGTCAGGCCATCAGGTTTGTGTGGTAAGTGCTTTTCCCTGCTGAGCGCCCCGCCTGCCTAAGCTCTTCATTTCATGAGACAGGGTCTTGCTGTGGACCTATGCTGACCTCAAACTCATGATCTTTCTGCCTCGGCCTCCCGATTGCTAGAATTACAAATATCTGTTGCCATGCTCAGCATTATATCATGTGTGTGTGTGTATATGTGTGTGTGTGTGTGTGTGTGTGTGTGTGTGTGTGTGTGTGTAGGTGCCTGCGTGTGAGTATGTGTGTACAAATGGCAGGCAGAGGCCCTGCTCAGGAGCCATCTGCCTTGTTTTTGGAGGCAGCGTTTCTTATTGGTCTGGAGCTTCTTGATTAGATGAGGCTGGCCGATCGGCCAGCTGACCTCGGGATTCATCTGTCTCTATCTTCTCAGTGCTGTGATTATAAGTAGGAAGTGCCTTGCTGGACGCTGGTGGCGCACGCCTTTCATCCCAGCACTTAGGAGGCAGAACCAGGTGGATCTCTGAGTTCAAGGCCAGCCTAGTGTATAGAGAGAGTTCCAGGACAGCCAAGGGTGCACTGAGAAACCCTGTCTGGAAAAACCAAAACCAAGCAAACAAACATGTACTATCATGCCCAGATTTTCCCATGTATTTTGGAGCTTAAACTCAGGTATTCGTGGATATGTGAAAAAAACATTACAAACCAAGCTATCGCCTGTAGTCCTACATTGTGTGTGTTTCCACATATGTGTTTGTTATGTACAAGTACGCATGCTTGCAAGTGTGTGGGCACGTGTGTGAGTACACATGCACCTGTGTGTGTGCGGGGCCCCGAGGGTGATGTTGGGAATCATCCTCCATAGCTCTTTCACCTGATGCTTTGAAGCTGGGTCATTCAATCAAACCCAGAGCTCGATGATATAGCTAGTCTTGATGGCCGGCTTGATCTAGGAATCATTGTCTCTGTCTTCTAAAGCTGGAATTACAGGTGGGCTGCCATGTCCACCTGGCATTGACCTAGTGTGCTGGCTAGTTTTTGTGTCAACTCAATGCAAACTATAGTTATCGGAGAAGAGGGAACCACAGTTGAAGAGGGAACTACAGCCTCTGGAAGATCGGCTGTAGGCAAGCCTGTAAGGCATTTTCTTAATTAGTGATTGATGGAGGTGGGCCCAGCCCGTTGTGGGTGGTGCCGTCCCGCTGGTCCTGGGTTCTATAAGAAAGTAGGCTGAGCAAGCCAAGTCAGCAGCCCTCCTCCACGGTGGCCTCTGCGTCAGCTCTTGCCTTGACTTCCTGCTCTGACTTCCTTGAAAGATGGATTGTGAAGCAGAAATGTAAGCAAAAGAAACCATTTCCTCCCCGAGGTGCTTTTGGTGGTAGTGTTTATCAATCACTGCAATAGTAACCCTAATTAAGACTCCTGGGTTCTGGGGATCCCAACACTGGCTTTTGGGCTTGTGCAGCAAACACTTTAACCAGTGGGCCATCTCCTTAGCTCCTAGTGCCCTGTCTTTTTAAAGGGGTGTTAGGCCTGTGCATGTTCCTTACAGATGTGGTTGCGTTTCCAATATTCTGACCCATGTGCAGCTGAATCCTCAAATGTGGGGCCCACAGACACAGAAGGCTGACTTTGTACTTCTTTTCAAGTTTAAGTTGTAGTTAAAGCCTAATGCTTTCATGTATATTTCCTGAGAACAGATGTTCTTGGTTTTTTTTTTTCCTTATACACAATACAGAAGTGAACATTTTTCCACTGCTATAATCTAATCTACAGTTAATATTCTAGTTGTTTCATTTTCCCACAATATACTTTATAGTTATTTTCCCAACCCAGACTCTAATCGGGATAAGCTTTATAATTTGTTGCCAAGTACGCTCCGTCTATAATAGAGGCTTGTTCTTCAACCTTTATCTTTCACATCCGTGGGAGTTTTCAAAATGAAAATACTTCTAAAAGTGTTCTAGTGACTGACTGCTCTGAATGCCAACTCAAAGAACAAGAGAGCCAGCCTGCCCAGCTCCAAGCCTTTGAAGCCTCTGGACAGGTGGGTCTGACAACAATCTATTTGGGTCACGCCTGAGCATCTTGGCTTATCCATCGCACTGGTCTCAAATGGTCCTGGGATTTGTGCTTGAGTACACAGTTGATGCCTAATAAGTACTTGCTGATTTGCCAGGAGAGAGGAAGGATTTGGCTACTGTATTAAATTACTCACTCAAATGACATTCCAAGAAGGTTTTGCTGATGTAGATATGGGGTAAAAAGCCTGATCTCCCAGAGCCCAATGCAAGATTTTTCTGCTCCAAGGGCAAACATGGTAGGGACTAGAATTTGGGCTACACACACTCCTTTGAGACAGGGAGCCACGGCTTCTGCTTGTGTTACATAGGCTAAGCTGTCTTGGTGCTCACCAGCTGATTTTGTCTTGTTTTTGTTTTTGGAGACAGGGTTTCTCTGTGTAACAGTTCTGGTTGTCCTGGAACTCACTTTGTAAACCAGGCTGGCCTCGAACTCAGAGAAATTGGCCTCCCTCTGTCTCTCAAGTGCCGGGACAAGAGGCATGCGCCACCAAGCCCAGCATTGATTTTGGTACAGGGTGTGCTCCAGCTGTTTCTCCTCAAGCTTTCTATCAGCTAGGTCCAGATACTGACACTGTAGGCAGAATATTGTTCAGTTATAAAAAAACAATAATGTTCTTAAAAGGTGTAGTGGCACTTGCCTGCAGTCCCAGCAATGATCAGGAGTTCAAAGCTCTATGGCAAGTTTCATGCCAACCTTGGCTACCTGTTTAAAACAACAAATAAGAAACAAACGTAATTTGTTTTTTTTTTTTAAATAGCACTCCTTTTTAAAATATTATATGTGTGTGCATGAATGCATCCATGCATGTGTGTGTATATGTGTGTGTGCATGAGTGCATACATGAATGCATGTCAAGGTCAAACACAACTTTGGGAGTGGGTTCTCTCTTTTGGCTTTGAGGCAGGGCCTCTCTTGTTTCTTCCTCTCTACATAACCCAGGCTAACTAACTGGCCTGTGAGCTTTGGGTACTATCCTGTCTCTTCCTCCAATCTCACTGTAGGGTTCTGGATTTATAGCTGTGAGCCGCTGCATCAACTTTTGGTGGATTCTAACGTTCTAGCTCAGATTATTAGACTTTTGTGGCAAGCCCCTTTACCCAGTGGCCACCCTGCCAGACCCAGTAACAGGAGCATTCTTAGTATGTGTTTCAACTTGGAGGAACCCTGAAAGCACTATTACAAATGACAGAAACCAGTCACAAAGCCCCATTTGTGTAGGTGATCAGAACAAAGTCGAGAGAGGCAGACTGTGTGGGCCCAGGAGGAGTGGCTGCTAGAGGCTTTCTTCTTTGCCATGCGGTGGTGGTGTACACCTTGAATTCCACCACTCTCAGATCTTGGGGGCAGCTTGGTCTGCAGAGTGAGCTGCAGGACAGCCAGAGCTACACAGAGAAACCCTGTCTCAAAAAACAAACAAACAAAAAACCCAAACCAAGCCAACCAAACAAAGAGAAAACCCAAAAATTGAAAAAAAAAAAACAAAAAACAAAACAAAAAAAACCCCTGAAAATTCCAGAATAGAAAAGGAAAAGGAGGAGGAGAGGAAAGGGGGGAGGGGGAGGGAGCGGGAAAACCTTGGTGTTCTAGAAGCATGGGTGGTGGGATGTGGTCTTTCGAGTGGGCTATGGTAGAGAAGATTTTATAGGAGTCCGCTCTACATGAGGCAAGCGCAAAATTTAAGTGCACATTTTGCAGTCTGGCTGGACTTCTCCATGGTAGAAAGCCAGCAGGTCCCCACCTACCCAGTGGGATCCTATCTTTTTTTTTTTTTTTTTTTTTTTTTTGCCATGTCTTCACAGTCTGTGGCTGAATATAAGACATCTAGGGTCTGGATGGGATCACAAAAAGTGGAAAGTACACAGCAAGTACTTCCTAACAGTCACCAAATTGAACCAAGCTTCTCCTGTCCTTAAGCTGAATGTGCTCACGCGCTCCACAGTCCTCAGGCACTTCCCTTCCAATGCCCAGTCAACAGGCTTGAGCATAAATCTTAAGAGGTTTCTTGAGTGAAGAAAGGGATAATTTGTATGCTCTCTAACCCCTTCTGCTCTCAACCGCCCCTCAAGATGACCCTGCATCTCTGTGGACCCTCTTGCGCTATGGTGTGACCTTCTTTGGTCAATGTTTTGCCTCGCGTGAACATGTTTTTCCTTGTGTCCCCAGGATACTAGTAACAGGACTTTTCATGTGGAACAAACTTTCCCCAATGGTTCCTAGGAAGCAGATGAACATGACCCAGAGCGGGAATCATGGGAAATTAAATAGACAATGAGACAGAAACTAAGATTCGCCACTACTGGGTGTGAGCTATAAGCAAAGTTGTTCAGAGTGAAAAGAAGTTGAGTTAGATTAAAAAACTTAGATTGTCAGAAAAAGTGAGCACCCACCCGAAACAGAAAAGACAACAAAAACAGCCCTGGGAGATGAAGGCAGGAGGATCACCCTTGGCTACTACATATTAAGGGCAAGGCCAGTTTAGGCCACATGAACCCCAACTCCAAAAAGCAAAACAAAACAAAAACAAACAAAAAATCTAACCCAAACAACAACAACAAAACAAACAATACCAGTGGAGAAGCAAACAAACTAAATCAAATAGCCAGGCTCAGTGGCGCATGCCTGTAATCTCAGTACTTGGGAGGCAGAGGCAGACGGATCTCTCTGAGTTTGAGGCCAGCCTGATCTACAAAGTGAGTATAGGACAGCCAAGGCTGTTACCCAGAGAAACCCTGTCTCAAAAAACAAACAAATCAAATAATAAGATGATTAGTTTATATAAAACCATGTTGATAATCAAATTAAATGGTCTAGAAATTTCAATGAAAAAACAAAATTGTTAGAACAGGTAATTCTTTGTCTATGAGAGACACAAAGGAGGTTGGTAGGAAATAGAGAAATATACAAATGATAAGAAAGTTCAAGTAGTTAAATTAATGCCAAATGAAGTAGAAATTTCATAAAAACAAATATAACCAGGAACACATATTAACTATATATCTGCATAACATCATCATCATCATCATCATCATTATTATTATTATTATTATTATTTTCAAGACAAAGTTTCTGTGTTTCATTGCCTTGAAAATTCCGGAATCACTCTGTAGACCAGGCTGGCCTTGAACTCACAGAGATCTGCCTGCTCCTGCCTCCTGAGTGCTGGGATTAAAGGCATGAGCCATCACCGTCCAGCTGTTTTAAACTTTTTTAAAATCACATTTAGAGTGTGTTTTGGGGGGTTGGGGGGGTGGGGGGGGCTGGGGGAGGCCATTCTTACCTTTCATCATGTGGGCCCTGGGGATTGAACTTAGGTCCTCAGGCTTGGTTGCAAGTACCTTTACTCACTGAGCCATCTTGCTGACCCTAATAGCAAAGTTTTAAAAACTGACAGAAAGAGGAGCTGGAAAGATGGTTCAGCCATTCAGAGTGCTTACTGTTCTTGCAGTGGACCCCGGTTGAGTTCCCAGCACCCATGTTGGGTGACTCATGACCATCTGTAACTCAAGTTCTAGAATGTCCAGTGCCTTCTGGTCTCTCTAGGTACCTGCACTCACGTGCATAAACTCCCACATTGACCCAAACAAATTGACATAACTAAAAAAAAAAAAAAAAAACATCTTTAAAAAAATTTTTTTAATTGATATGTATCTCTCTATTCATCCCTGGTTTACCTAGCATTCACCAAGCTGTTCTCCAGCTCAGAGTTCACGTGCTTCTGCCTCCCAAGACTGGGGATTACAGACATGAGTTACCACCCCCAGCTTTAGCTGGACAATCTTAACTATCTTCCTTCAGCAACAAATACAAACCACATAAAAATAATATCAGTGAAAACATTGAATATTGGAGCAGCACTATCAAATAATTTGATTGAATTAATATTTATAGAAAAATGAGCCTAGTGATATATATGTTATTTTCAATTTGATCTTCTTGACATATTTAACAAGGTAGGCAGGTCATAGATTGAACTATAAAATAACTCCATTAAACTATAAAGGCTACAGTCATACAGAATAGGTTAACTGACTACAAGGAGAAGAAAGGGCCTATTTTTTCTTTTCTTCCTTTTTACATTTTTATATGCAGCATTGTACATGCTAGATATTATACATTGAGATACTAGTCAGTGCAATAAGATAAGAAATAAAATATGAAAGGAAAGAAAACGATTACAGGTCATGTGATCTTTTTTTTATAGAGAAAGACTATGGAATCTATAATGCAATAATAAAGAGAATTATTGATGTCATAAGATAGAAAGTTATTGTCTTTAAAAATCAGTTGTTAAAAAAAAAAATCAGTTGTCAGGCTTGGGAGACAGATCACTTGGTAAAGTGCTTTCCATGGAAGCATGAAAATCTGAGATCGATCCCCATCACCTATGCAAGAACAAGAAGCCGGACATGGTAGAACATGCTTGTAATCCTAGTGCAAAGAAGACAAAGGTGGGCAGACCCTGGTACTTGCTGGCCAGGAATCCCAGCCTATTCATTGAGTTCCAGGTCATAAGAGACTTTACTTCCAAAAACAAAGTAGACTTGGGCTGGAGAGATGGCTCAGTGGCCAAGAGTGCCTGCTGCTCCTGTGGAAAACCTGAATCTAATTCCTGGTACCCACATCAGGCGGCTCACAACCACTTGCAAATGCAGCGTCAGGGCATCTAACACCTTTAGCCCGATCAGGCACACATAATTAAAAGTATAAATAGGTAAACCAAAGTAGACAACATCTGGGCAATAACCCCCAAGGTTGTCTTTTCCCACTAAGTCAGTGATTCTCAACCGTTCTAATGCCGTGACCCTTTAATACCGTTCCTCATGTTGTGGTGACCCCAACCGTAAAAATTATGTTGTTGCTACTTTTTAACTGTAGTTTTGCTACTGTTGTGAATCATACTGTAAATATCTGATATGTAGGCTATCTGATATGCAACCTCCAAAGGGGTTGTGACCCACAGGCTGAGAACCATTGAGCTAAATGCGCACACAACCACTGATACACGGATTCAATGAGGTTTAAGAGTGTGATGTGTCCACTGAGCCAGAAGACACTGACTCTGGCATCTCTGTGAAGTGGCACACAGAGTAACACAGTGGTTCTCCTCGTGTGGTCAGGAGCTACCCAACTAGTCAGGGCTGGAAGAGAACCAAGGATGGAGAAGGATTGAGCTGGTCCTCAACCTGACAACCTGTGCTTAGAGAGCAGAGCCTTCTGGCTTCTCCTGGTTCTCAGGCCTTCAGACTCTTCAGCTCTCAGGCTCTCAAACCTCT
Organism: Acomys russatus; assembly: GCF_903995435.1. Lineage (NCBI taxonomy): Eukaryota > Metazoa > Chordata > Mammalia > Rodentia > Muridae > Acomys > Acomys russatus. The sequence goes on from NC_067162.1 coordinate 31,835,872, forward strand.
CAAGAGAGGCCTTCAGAGTTTCTAAACATGTACAGTGCACGTGATAGATTCTGGGCTGTCTCATTAGTCTTTTTGTGAGCTAGGAGGAGAAATTCATGTGGTCCCACTCCTAAGCAAAGGAGCTTTTGGTCACAGTTGGTGGCTGCTGGGGAAGAGTCAGTTGTCTTCAGGGCTGTGGCCCTTGCTAGGTTGCCCGTACTCCTGGGTGGCCCCCACACCCATGAGTGTGCGAGTAGCACTACCTGGAATTTTAAAAACAAACAAACAAAGAAAAAAAGATGCAAGCCTTAATCCCTGTAGTCTAGAAGCACAGGCAGGCAGATCTCTCTGAGTTCAAGAGCTGCCTGGTCTACATATCAAATTCCGGGCCAGCCAGAAAACGTAGTGAGCCTTTGTCTCAAAAAACAAAAACAAAAACAAAAAAGGAAAGGAAAGAAAGATGGGAGGGGGGTTTGTAGAACTGTCCGGGAAGAAAGGAAGGGAGGAGAGAGATGGCATGATCAAGATGTATTGTATATTGTTGGGCATGGTGGCGCACGCCTGTAATCCCAGGACTTGGTAAGCAGAGGCAGGCAGATCAATGTGAGTTCAAGGCCCGCCTGGTCTACAAAGGGAGTTCAGGACAGCCAAGGCTACAGAGAAACTCTGTCTTGAAAAACCAAAAACAAAACAAAAGATAAGATATTTATACAAGTATAGTTGTCAAAGACTAAGTGAAAAGTATTAAATAGATTAAAATACTGAGCCATCTTTTTAAAAAAGTGACCATGGTAACTCCCAAATTACTCTCCTTGATAAGGATTATGTAGTTTTATTTATTTCTTTTTGGTTTTTTGAGACAGGGTTTCTCTGAAATAGCCCTGGCTGTCCTGCCCCAAATGTGTGTATGTGCCCCACATGTGTGTGCCTGGTGCCCATAGAGGCCAGAAGAGGATGTCAGGTCCCCTGGAGTGGGAACTGCAGATGTTTGTGAGCCATAGGTCCTCTGCAATGCTCTTCACTGCCAAGTCATCTTCCAGCCCCTCAAAAAGGATAAACTGAGTCTAAACTTTCAATGAAAGAGCTACACTGCTAGGTGGTGATGGCGTACACCTTTAATCTCAGCACCCAGGAGGCAGAGGCAGGCAGATCTCTATCTTTGAGTTCTAGAACAGTTGGGGCTACACAGAGAAACCCTAGCCCAAAAGAAAAGAAAAGAGAGGCCAGGTGTGGTGCCACAGCCTTTAATCCCAGCACTTGGGAAGCAGAGGTAGGTGGCTGGCTCACTGTGAGTTCGTTGAGGCCAGCCTGGTCTACAAACTGAATCCAAGACAGCCAAGGCTAACACAGAGAGATCCTGTCTTGAAAAAAAACCAACCCCCACCAAAAGAAAACAAACAAACAAAAAAACCCAAAAAACAAAAAACAACAACAAAAAAGAACGAAAGAAAAAAAGAAAAGAAAAAAAAAAGAGAGATAAAGAGCTAGACTACCCAAAGTAATATTAAAAATAAAAGGTTAGAAGGATTAATGTTGCTGGATGCAGTGGTGCACGTCTGTAATCCCAGCACTCTGGGAGGCAGAGGCAGGAGGATCTCTGTGAGTTCCAGGCCAGCCTGGTCTACAAAGTAAGTCAGGGACAGCCAAGACTACACAGAGAAACCCTGTATCAAAAAAACCAAAAAGAAAAGAAATTAGAATGAGGAGGACGAAAGAAAAGGAGAAGAAATTGGTTCAGAGGCAATCGCTTTATATGGACAATCACTTATTCTCTTCAAGTTTGAATATTGTGAAAGTGAAGTGTTGATGATGGGGACGGGGTGATTGGGGGCTTGAATATCAGACCTGTCCAAACGTGCTCATAGCAACACTATTAGTAATGCTCCCCAGAAGGAAACAGCTTAAATGTCTATCAACAGCTGAAGCAATCAACTGATAGTGGTAGAGTCATAATAAAAGACTTCCTAACAGTAAGAATGAAAGATAGATGATGGTGTGCAAGACCAGGGATCCCAAACAGGCAAAGCTAGTCCTTGTTAGGCTAGCGATAGCCTTGGGCCCAGCTGCGCTGAAGAGAAGGGTCCTAAGGGCTCGGTGAGGCATTTAGCACCATGCACTCTCCATTGCTGTGCGTGATGGTTGCATGGGTGTGACCTGTGTGCAAAACTGTATGTGGAGCAACTCCCATTACCCATCGAATGCATCAATCAAAAGTTTTCGAAAATTAATGTTAGCCCTCACTGCTCTTCAAACAGGTTCCTCAGCCCCACCCCCAGAGAATCCTTCACCAGCCCTCTTGTCCCGTCTTTCCTCTCCCAGGTTCCAGGCTCTGACATGCCTGTCTCCCTCACCTGCCAGGGAAAATCTCAGAGCACAGGAATTTGATCTCTAGTCTAGGCTTCCGGATGGATCCAACTAGAAAAGACTTATTATGACCTAAGCCAAGAAGTCAGCCAGCCTGAGACACGTTCCTTTGCTTTCTTAGAATAACAACAAGAAACACTGCAGGCATTTTTAAAGAGTAAAATCTGCCTTGCCTTTCCATAGAGGCCTCTGTGGAAGCCTTTTTACCACTTTCCGGTCAGCTCTTGTGGCCTCCCTTGTAAAACCGTACAAGCTTACTTTCTTCACCAAATCTAGTCATGACATTGTTCTAGAGTTTTCTTTTCCTTATTTCGGTTTTTCAAGACAGGGTTTCTCTGTGTAGCCTTGGCTGTCCTGGACTTGGCTTTGTGGATCAGGCTGGCCTCGAACTCACAGAAATCTGCCTGCCTCTGCCTCCTGAGTGCTGGGATTAAAGGCGTGCGCCACCACTGTCTCCCACTGTTCTGGAGTTTTCAACCAAGGGCCAAGGGTCCTTTGGCTGGTGAGTTAGCCTTCAGATCCCAGTAAAGGTGGGAGGGAGAGGCAGAATTCTGGGCACGGAGTAGAACACAGACCTCTGGTACATGGCATAGTCCCCCCCAAGTCATTGGTTACAAAGTCAAGGTGACTATACTGCTAGACTACATAAGAGATCTCGCTCTTTCTTTCTTTTTAAGTTTTTGAGACAGGATGTCGTGTAGCCTGGGCTGACCTCAAACTTACCATGTTGCCAAGGATAACCTTAAATTCTTGGTTCTCCTGCTTCTGCCTCCCAATGCTGGGGTCACCATAGCCAGCAAAACAGAGTTGAGGATTGTTTCATGAAATATTTTCTTTGTTGTTGTTTTGGGGACTAGATCACTATGTAGCCTAAGCTTGTGGGCTCCTCTGTGTAGCCCTGGCCGTCCTGGACTTACTTTGTAGGCCAGGCTAGCCTCAAACTCACAAATATCCACCTGCCTGTGCCTCCCGAGTGGTGGAATTACAGGCTGGCGACTTCATTCCTTAAGTTCCTCTCACTGATGATTTTTCACTTGTGTTATCAATACTCCCAACCTGGCCTCCTTCAGTCTATTCTCAATACTGCAGTCAGAGGGACACTGTTAAGAAACAAGTCTGGCCAGGCGATGGTGGCCGCACTCAGGAGGCAGAGGCTCAGCTATCCAGTATGCTTCATGTGTGTGTCTTCCTATACCTACTGTATAGTCTGTGGCAGCAAGGATCTGTGCCCATTTTGTTCACTGCCAAGTCTCCGACAGCCTGATACAGAGCCTCAGCATTTGTAGCAAGTATGAATGCTTATGTGCGACAGGCTTAGGTAGTGCTGATAGACAACAAGTAAGTCAGATGAGGAGGTCGGCTGCGGTGGCACACACCTTTAGTCACAGCCCTGTCCTCACGATGCAGTGCCACATAAGCACTACATGGTGGCACTTGCTTGTGATGCCCAGACTGGGGAAGGAAGGTGAAAGGAGGAGGGATCAGAAGAGCACAAGTTCAAGGTCATCTGTAGCTAAGGCTGAATATAGCAAGTTCAAGGCCAGCTAGATGAGCAAGACTCTGTCTCAAAGAAAAGAAAAGAAAAAGAAAAAGGAAAGAAAAAGGGGACAGGTGAAATGGAGAAATGACTTAGAGGTTAAGAGCATGTGCTGCTTTTACAGAGGGTGCCAGTTTAGTTTCCAGTACTGGTGTCAGGCGGCCTGTAACTCCAACTCCAGAGGCTCTCACACCCTCTTCAGGACTCCTCAGGCACTCACATTCATGTGCACACACCCACCCCCACCCACCCCCCATATAAGTTAAAAATAAAATTTAAAAAAATACCCCCTTTAAAAAAGAAAGATAAGAAAAATCTATACAAAGCAAGTCTAAGCCAGGCCAGGCCACTGAGGCAAACTCTGCTCCAAACTTCTTACCTGTGTAGAGTATAAGATGCTTCTGGCCAGGCGTGGTGGCGCACACCTTTAATCCCAGCACTCGGGAGGCAGAGGCAGGTGGATCGCTGTGAGTTCAAGGCCAGCCTGGTTTACAAAGTGAGTCCAGGACGACCAAGATAACATAGAGAAACCCTGTCTCGAAACCACCCCCCCCCCCCCCCCCCCGGAAAAGATGCTTCTGAGCTAAGAACTCAGGGCATGGGGGAAGTCTCTCAGGCAGGAACAACCTAGTAGAGTCCAAAGATGCTAGAACCTAATGAAAATAACTTCTGCCTCAGAACAATTACGGTCTGGATGCAAACAGCACTATAAAGCCCTTGCTTTTAGAAGAAAAAGTCAGGGTCTGGTGTGTGGCATAAAGCCTCTGCTGGGGAGCAAGCTGCTCACAGCTGCTTGTGGCTGATGCAATCGGCACAGAGAGCCATGATTCACACTCTGCCATCCACCCCAGGACTTTGGCCAGGTGCAGGTTTGGGGTTCACTGGAGGATGATCGCCGAGGCCCCCCCCCTCCATGAATTGAAAGAGTAACTTTGTGTTTCTAAAAGGCGCTGTCATTGTGTGGAGACTGAGCCTGCAGTGAGGTTGTATTGGGTGGGTCTGGGATGTTACACTTTTGCTATGCTTATTAAGTCCGGGAAGGGAATAAAATTGAGGGTCTTAGCTTCCCCCCCCCCCCACGGTCCCGGTCCACCCAGTAAAGACACAGAGATGAAAGGTGTCTTTGAGAAGTAGTGGAGACAAGGGGAGGTGACGCAGAAGGACCAGGATGCTGTCCAGGAGGTTGCCAGAGAAGTGGCTTCTTGTTTGTCAGCAAGAGTTTGTGGTGAGGAGGTCTGCGAAGCTCTCTCCCACAGCACCCTGGACTAAACAGAACAAATAAAACCTCTATTTGTTCATCCCTACCCTGGATTTAGATCGTGTTTTACGGCCAGGGTTATTGGGATCAGCTGAAACCCAGGCGGACTGTTTATTTCTAGGATGGCTAAGCCAGACAAATGCTTCTCTGTCTTTCTATTTTCCAGGCCAGGAGAGAGAGAGAGAGAGCAGGAGACACATTCAACCAAGAAAGAAGCAATGAGTATATTAAAAAAAAAAATTTTTTTTTTCACAGAAAGGTGATTGATTACTGATTCCCCAAAGCTGAAACACATAAATACATTTTTCAGAAGTGTGAACTCAGGCTTAAATTTTTAAGGTACAGAAAATCCATTGGTCAGGAGGAAGCCTACCGGGCAAAACTCAAGAGAAGCTTCACAGACAGCTAGCTATTGGGGGTACTGAGGCAATCTTTCGAAAGAGGGAGGAAGGCGATGGTGGGGGGCATGGCGAGGTCTGGCACTCCCTGGGGCGGCTTTAGAGAAGGGTTGGAAGGCCACAAGCAACATGGTGTCTGTGTTGTTTCCCATTGGCACCCAGCACTTACTTAGTATAATGACGGCCATAGAGTGGGCATTCGGGAAGTATTTGAGGAATGAATGAAGAAGGAGGTGGCTTTATATTAGAGGGATAAATAGGTGAAGGAAGAGGAGGAGGAGAGCATTCCAACCTGAGGAAAGGCCCAAAGAGAGGAGCTGCATGTCTCGGTGAGACTGGTTTAACCACAGTGGAGGGCGTGTAGTGAGAAGTCGTGGGAAACGAGGTTAGATATGGAGCCAGATTGGGGAAGGCTGGAAAGCCAATTTAGTGGAGATAAACATTCTTTCACAAAGCCTTTTTCTTCCCCTTCTTTTTTTAGTGTTGGGTATTGGACCCAAGGTATTCCGGGACTCGTACACACTGCTACTACTGTGCATTTAGATCCCGAGCCCTTCCATTAAACAGACTGCATGCTAACGCCGGGGAAAGGGACAGTAGATGAAACAGAAGTGAAAAGACCTCACCATCTCCATGGGAGAGGTGGAATAGCGTACCCTTTATTGTACTTGCTGTGATAATAATGAGATGGCTAAAACAGCTGAATGTTTTAGTAAGTTTGGTTGTAAAAGTGGAGGCCGTGTCAAAATTGCTCAAGTGAATTACAAAATTTCTTGAGAGGTATCCAAGATACCCAGTGTAGAAAGTGAGACTCTTGGAGGACGCAAAGGGGCTCAGCCTGATAAATTTCTTCCTCTCTCGCAGCAATGCCTCATGGGTAATCCCATACCTCTGCTTTTTTTCTCTTTATAGACTTCCTTCTCTGATTAGGATTTCACCTGATGGAAGCTTGGCATCTGAAAGCCATAACATCCTCCCATGCCAGGGCCAGCCATCCTTTTTTTTTTTTTTTTTTTTTTTTGTGGGGGGGGCCAGCCATCCTTAATTGCTCTCTGAAGTCTAGAATTTTAAGAATAAAGAATCTGCCTGCCTTGGTGGTACATGTCTATACTCTTAGCAGTCAGGAGCATGAGGCAGGAGGATTTCTCTGAGGTCAAGGGCAGCCTAGGCTACATGTTAAGACCTTATATTGGCTGGACGTGGTGGCACACACCTTTAATCCCAGCACTTGGGAGGTAGAGGCAGGAGGGTCACTGTGAGTTGGAGGCCAGCCTGGTCTTTAAAGTGAGTCTAGGACAGGCAAGCCTACACAGAGAAACCTTGTCTCAAAAAAACAAAAAAACAAAAAAAAAAAAAAAAATCTTTTTTTTTTTGCCTTAGGATCTGTCACAAAAGTCTACGTTTCTGTGACCTCAACACAGATACCAACATTGACTCTGAAGGCAAAGTCCAAGCATTAATGACCATTAGGACCATGGGCTTTAGAAAGTCACGGGTACTGTAGGCAAAAGCAAGTGGCCTGCAGTGAACCAGTTACTTCTCTAAAAATTTTTTACGTGGGCTAGTTGACATATGCCTTTAATCCTAGCATTTTTGTTTTTGATTTGTTTGTTTTTTCTTCGGTTCTTTTTAAAAATTTTTTATTAATTTATTCTTGTTACATCTCAATGGTTATCCCATCCCTTGTATCCTCCCATTCTTCCCTCCCTCCCATTTCCCCCTTATTCCCCTCCTCTATGACTGTTCCTGAGGGGGACCTCCTCCCCCTGTATATGCTCGTAGGGTATCAAGTCTCTTCTTGGTAACCTGCTGTCCTTCCTCTGAGTGCTACCAGGTCTCCCCCTCCAGGGGACATGGCCAAATATGAGGCACCAGAGTTCGTGTGAAAGTCATATCCCACTCTCCACTCAACTGTGGAGAATGTTCTGTCCATTGGCTAGATCTGGGTAGGGTTTTCTTTGGTTTTTCAAGACAGGGTTTTTCTGTATAGCATTGGTTGTCCTGAACTCACTTTGTAGACTAGGCTGGCCTGGAACTCACAGAGATCCACCTGCCTCTGCCTTCCTGGGTGCTGGAATTGCATGCATGCTAATCTTAGCACTTGGGAGGCAGAGGCAGGTGGGTCTCTATAAGTCTGAGGTCAGCCTGGTCTACATAGTACATTCCAGGTTAGTCAAGGCTATATAATGAAAACTAAATAATAGTAATAACAACAACAACAATAATTTTTAGACCCTATCACAAAAATCAAAAGGGAGCTGGGGAAATAGTTTAGCCAGTACAGTGCTTGCCATTCAAGTATAAGAACCAGAATTGTAAAAAGCCAGGTATGGTACTGTGTGCCTTGTCCGGAAGAAGCAGAGACAGGGTTCTCTAGAGTGCACTGGCTAGTCTGTCTGTCTGAATGGGTGAGCTTCAGGTTCAATGAGAGGCCTTGTTTCAAAAGTAGAGTACAACTGAGGAAGACACCATACATTGTCCTCTGGGATCCACATGCATGTGTACACATGTACACATGTATGGGAACACATACAAAACTTGAAGAGAAAAAAAAAACCAACTCAGAATCTGATTGTGGAGAGAATTTTTGTTTCTTTCAAAAACACAGAAATATTATAAGAATATGTTTTCATTTTAATCCCAGGTGTGGGATATTGGGCTGCTTCCCAGCAGCTGACTATGATTTGCCTCCTGTTCTAGCAGAGGCGTGGTTTTACCAGCTGCAGATAGTTTCTGGGACTGTGTGACGTTTGAAATTCTGGGGACATTTTAGAGATTATATAAATGCTAGGTCATGCGAGGCATGGTGGGCTGTTGGTTGTTATTGGTCGCAGCTTGCTAAGTAGTTTGCACAAAGAAGAAACAAGACAAAGAAGGAGTTAAATATCCTGACATCAAAGATCAAGCTTCCCCAAGAAACTTGACGCCCCTAATGCAGGAAGTGATCTAGCTGTAATGTCACCACCGCCCCCCCCCTTTGACTCCTGACTTTATTCAGGGATCGCTTTCCTTTCCTCTCTAGCCTTCCCCCCCTCTTATCTAGTGTTAGGGGGTTGAAAAGGGGGTGAAGAGGTAGAAGAAAGAAGAACCCACAAAGTAGTAAAAGTCCAGTTGCATTTGATTGGCTCTATTTAGCTTATGCATGGATAGACAGTCCTGAATCCTAACCAGTCGGCTGCACTTACGAGGCAGGTCATGAGCTAAAGCTTTGCTGCCTAAGCCTATGAAGGGCTGTGGGTCAGAGTGGGGCTGGGGCTCAGCTGGTGGAGAGCTTGTCTGGTATGTTAGAAGCCAAGGGTTCATCCCTATCAGCACAAACAAGCAAGGACAACCGTGCTGGAAGCAGATCTACTGTCTAGGGCATGGTAAAGGCTCAAGGCTTCTTTGGGCCAGACTCAGGGGAGAGAAGAGGGTGGGACATTTCAGACATCTAAGTAGCATTCTAGGCTGGCTATGTTCTGCAGGAGGGATTGGAGAGGTTTTAGAAACTGAGGGGACCCCAGACCAGGAAGAAAGCTTTTGCTTAGCCCAGAGCAGAACAATTTAGAGGTAAAGATTAATTTTATTAGACAGTGTTTTTAAAAAATTAAATCAAAATCTGCTTCTCATCTATTGCCATATCCCAGGCCACATAGGCTGGCTCAGAGTAGAAACTCACAACATGTTTTTTCAATTGAATCCAATTCCCTTAAACTCAGACAATCAACAAACAAGCTGCTTTTTATAATATGTTAGGGACAGAGTCTGAATCAGGAACACAAACCAAACATCAAAACATGCTTTCCTGCCCCCCCCCCCCCGATCCCTGATATAAGGCTTGGGTCACTGGACACAGACTTGGGAACAGGTTAAAAACAAAGCCGGAGTCAGAGCCAAGGTGCCAGCAGAGGGCTAGATAAACAGATAGTGCTGTGCCCAGTGGCTTTCGGGGCACATCAAAGGTAGCTTTCCCCAGTGCAGGCAGCAAGCATGGCAGGAATCTGGGGACCTCTCACCCAGTCCCCAACCCATGCTCACACATGGAGAGCCATGCCATTAGGGGCCACACCTTTGCGTACTACAAGCATGCAGACGTTTATGACAATTCCTTTCTAGTCTTTCCTATATAGCTCATTTAGATAGCCTGATATGACTGTGTGTGGGACTTCTGGCTGGACTGCTTAGGTTCACAGTCCAGGCCTGCTACTTGGTTAAGAGTTTGCACAGCTTAACTACTTAGTCTCTACATTAGTGAAAGTATCAAATTAATAAATCACCTTATAGGAAGCCTGAGCAGGTTATATATATGCCTAAGTGTGTTGTATGTCGTGTATGCATTGGCTGGGCAATCAAGTTCACTGTAGTTGGTATATTCCAAAACAAGATGGCAAACATGAACTGTCCAACTGGGAGGGCTCGCAGGCCATCAAACCCACAGAAAGCTATCCAGTTAGCTATAGTTTGGACCTAAATCTATAAAAGGAATTTTTGTTCTCCTGTTTCAATCATTGTCTCAGAGGATTACTGCCTCTGTTTGCTGACCTAAGCCTAATCCTGGAAGCTTCTAGCCTCCGTATAATCTAACCTAGGACTAGAATGTTTGCAGTCTCTAAGACTTACTGCTTAATAAGCTCACCCTTTCTTTTTCCTATTGAGCTCTGGGCTGGCTGGTTCAACTCAGCAGTTCTGACTCAAACTCCTCTCCCAGTTGACCTATTCAATCTGGCTTCTCTCTCGGTCCCTGAATCGCTCTGCTTGGCCTCAAACTAACTCCAGCAATCTGTTCTAATCTCCTGGCCTCTTCTCATTCTCTGGCTCATCCAGTCTTCACCTGAGTCTAGCTCGTTGTCTCTGGGCAACCTGTCTCTCTCTTCCTGCCCTGGTGAAACTGTCTCCTCTCTCCTCATTCTCTGTGTTGCTCCCTTAAGTAGCTTCCCTTTCCTCTCTGTGCTCATGAGAATTGGGCATATCCTATTCTGTCAAATCTTTCTCTGATTCATCACTTTTTCTGCCAGTCAATTAAACATCACTTTTAAGCCAAGAGTGGTGGTGCATGCCTGTAATCCCAGCACTTGGGGAGGCAGAGACAGGTGGTTCTCCGTGAGTTCAAGGCCAGCCTGGTCTACCAAGCAAGTCCAGGTCATCCAAGGCTACACAGGAAAACCCTGTCTCAAAAAAAACCAAGCAACAACAACAAATCCATTACTTTCAAACATGAGTGGGGAGGAATGTCTTGAGTGGATGTAACAACTGTCAATAAAGTGCTGTTTAGTCAATCAGCTGGGCAGAAGGACAGGAAGTAGAAGGCGAGACTTCCCTGAGGGGGGAGGAGCCAGGAGTTGACAGTTAATGGACGGTTGACAATTGAGGGGATAGTTGTTGGAGGAGAGAAGGACCAGATTGGCAAGTGCTTGGGCTATATGTAGGTTATGAGGATTAGAGTAGTTTATTTTAGTTCATTGTTAGATTAGTAGCAGTTTAGATTCTGCCCAGCATAGTGCTCCCAGCGTAGTGCTTTCAGTTTTGAATTATGTTTCAGTCTCTTTTTGTCAGTTATTGGCTTCCTAGGCCAAAAAGATACAATTTATTGTAACACATGGGTGCTTCCTTCTACAAACTTTACTTTCATTGTTTGGGATTAACTACCATGCCTTACCTAAGCTTTTCTTTACCTGATACTTGCTCTATACCAGGCTGGCCTTGAACTCAGATCTGTTTGCCTCTGTCTTCTGGATTAAAGGCATGTTTGTATAACCAGCCAGATTAAACAGACCTAGAAGGTCTTTGGATGACTAAACCAAGCCAATCAGAATTCTTCCCTTTTCCTTCTGGTAGGAGAGAATGCTTGCTCTCTTCACTGCCCCCTGCCTTTGAGCTGGAAGCTGTGAGTTCAGCATGCCTTTGTTCATCTCTTCCTCCACAGGGAAAACTGCCCCCAAGAGATGGGGCAGATCTACAATCTGGCCTGCAACTTGACCACAGAAGACATTACATTTACCTCTCTCTTTGAACTTTAGATTCTGTTACTTGCAACTAGACTTTGTGCTCAAGCATCAGAGGGGGCAACATCTGAGTTTGCTTTGGTTTACACTGAATTACTTCAGGTTTTATGGCAGATGAGGTCAATAGGCTTATATTGTTTTGCCTTTTTAAAAAAATTTGTTTTATGTGTACGGGTGTTTTGCATTCATTTCTGTGCATCACATGTATGCCTGGTAGCTGATGAGGGTAGAAGAGGGCATTGGGTCACCTGGAACTGGAGTCACAGACAGTGGGGAGCCGCCCTGTGGGTTCTGGGATCTAAACCTGGGTCCTTAGCAAGAGCAGCAAGATCTCTTAGCCACTGAGCCATCTCTCCAGCCCTTTGTTTTGCAGGAAAGGAGGACGAAGGAGAGACAGGTGAGGGGGAGGGGAAGGAAGAAAAAGAGAAAAGGAAGGAAGAAAAGAATGAAAAAAAAAGAGTCCTTATATTTTAAGAAATTCTGGACATTTGGAGCAAGCCATGGTGGTTCATGCTTATAATCCCTACACTTGAGAAGCTGAGGCAGAAGGATTGCTATAAATTCAAGGCTACACAGTGAGACCATGTCCTCCTCACTCCTCCACAAAAAGAATAGAAATCCTAAGTAGTTGGAATGTTTTAATGCAAAATATTCCAGGTTCTGAATATGGGTTATAATTTTGATCTTCAAAATGCCTGCATGGTTTTATATGCCTGGAATCCCCACACTGGGAGGCCAAACAAGAGGGTTGTGAGTGATTCGTGGTTGGACTGGTGTAAAGAGCAAGATCCTATCTACAAACAAAGAATGAAACCACAACAACAATAACAACAAGACAACACGTACACAGACAAAGCAAGGAAGCTAGGCCTGGTGGTACATGCCTACAATCCCAGCTCCTCAAAGTGTCATAGTGAGAAGCTGACTAGTTTGCAGTTGCCTAGACTACACACTGAGATCCTGGATCAAGCATAAACAAAGCAAAACCCCAAAGTAAATGACTGTATGTGAGGTAACTGACTGTCCCACTTTATCAAGACTAAGGGTCTGCTGAGCTACAGAACCTCCAGTGCAGAACCAGATGAATCGCTCTCTGCATGTAAGCCACTTGGACTTCCAATGAGACTTTCACTCTAACATGTCATCTCATTTTACCCATCAAGGTATCTAAACATGGTGTCCCGCTCTCTGGGTCCCCATCTCCACAGTCTAAGGCAGCAGGTGCCATTGCTAGTCCTACTTTGGAAATCTGTGTAAGTCTCTACAACACACATGAGACAGAGAACCCACTCGTGCCTGGGACCAGTTCAGTGTCCTCTCATTTCCCCTGGAGTGACTGGCCTTGGATCAGCAAGAGTCCGGCTTCTCCCAGCAGTTTCTCCGTGGCTATGATATCACATCTCTGTGTGGAGATGGAGGGGCTCTCTGCACAGCCAAGGGGTTAACGAGTTATTTCTCTTATCACCTCCCCTTTTAGCTGAAGGAAATATTGTTTTCATCATTGCATTCCATCCGATGCATTTGGACCTGGTCCAGTTTTCTGAGTGTAAAATCTGAAGGCACAGAGGCAAGAGGTGACCTTCTTGGGCCTAGCATGTTGGGGGTATTCTAACGTCCAGCCTCACGTTGGATAGCATAGCACCCCTTTCTTTCACTAGGAAAGTGAAAGGGACCAACAGTTTCTTCCTGACTCCTGGGTGCTAGGCTCCATGTGGGACACTCATCTAATTTTCCAAGTATGCCCCCTACGCCAGACTCTGAAGGGATTGGAGTTCGAGGCTCCGCCCTGACAATCCAGGCATGCCAGGAGGGTGTTTGGGACTGTCAGGCTGTCACTGTACAAGGGAAGGGCGCGTGTAGCTGAGAACAGAGTGACTTAATTCAGGTTGCAGATAGCGTCTTCTGCACATAGCTGGCCAGGTGTTGATCTCTCTGTGGGTGGCCTGCAGGGAGACAGGCCCACCCTGAGCCAAGCCATTCTCTCCTGAGATGATGCTAAGCGGCTATAAAGTTTTAAGAGCTCATGTCATACCCACTGTCAACATGAGGATCGGCCCCCTGGGAGAGCTGGTAGCAGGGCATAGAAAGGCCTCTCCAAAGGGGCCCCTTCCAGGCTTCTCTCCCAGCACAAGTCAGAACTCTTGGAAAGGAGCCAAAGTCAAAAAGGAAGGTTTTTATTTTATTAATTCCCCTAGCCCTCCCTTTATAGGTCCTTTTGGCCTCCTTGAACTTGAACCTCCTGGCAAGAAGTCAGACTCACTTTGCAGTTCCTAGGGGGAAACAGAAAACTGTTTTGTTTTCAGATCTGAGTTTGAATCCCATGTCTGCCACTTATCTGCCCAGTGAAGTAGAAAAGCCAGCCACTGAAACTCTTTCTTGAAACTCTTTCCTCTCCAGGAAGGAGACTAACAGGCAGGCCACAGGACACCTGGAAAGGAAAAAAATGGTTACAATGAAGGTGGTCCTCTGCTACCACACAGCGATTCCGTGTTCATGTGTTCAAACAAGGCCCAGAGGTGACGCTATTGCTCAGAAGCCCATCCCTGGCTGCGTGAAGACTCCTTGCTCAGAGTTCATGTGTGCCCTGAGCATGTGATCTTACTTCCTTGGCTTCCCAAGGACCTGGGGTTTGGGTGGGTTGTATTGCAGTGAGTGAGTATGCCACAGTTTGTCCACTATCAATTTAAAAGATGTCGCCTGCCCAGTTTGGGGGCACACACTTCTACTCCTATCACTTGGGCGGCTGAAGCAGGAGGATTGCAATGACTTGGAAGCCAGCATGGGTCACAGAGTGAGATTTTAGGTCAAAACAAAAATCCAAAATTTGGGCTGGGGAATGTAGCTCAGTTGGCAGAGTGCTTTCCTCGCATGTATGAAGGCCTGGGTTCTAACCCCAGCGCAACAGAAAACCAGGTGTGGTGTACACTAGGACCCCAGCACTTTGAAAGCAGAAGCAGCCAGTCATCCTTGACTATATATAAGGTTGAGATAAGCCTGGGATACATAAGACTCCATTAAAAAGAAACAGAGAGGGGCTGAAGAGATGGCTCAGCAGCTAAGAAGATTTGTTCTTCCAAACGACCTGGGTGTGGTTTCCAGCACCCACATGGTGGCTCAAAACCACACTTAACTCCAGTTCCAGGGGATCTGATACTTTATTCTGATCTCTGTGGACACCAGACTCATACATACATGTGTATGTAATGCACATACATGCACACAGGCAAACCAATCATATATATGACAAATAAATCCAAAAATTAAATAAATAAATAAAATTTAAAAATAATCAACTGTATTTATTGTTTTGTTGAGACCAAGCCTTACTATGTAGCTCAGGCTACCTCAAACTAATGATCTTCCTCAGCCTTTTAAGTACTGGGGTCACAGATATGCAGATACGGTTTGCTCTTCCATTACTGTGATAAAACACTAACCAAAAGCAGCTTGGGTGGGAAGAGTTTATTTCATCTTAGAGTTTACAGTGCATGAGGACAGGAAGTCAAGGCCGGACTTCCTACTGCAGGTGGGAACTGGAGCAGAGGCTGTGGGGAGCACTGCTTCCTGGCTTACTCCCCATGGGCTTGCTTTTGTTTTAGGGTTTCACTGTGCAGCCATTGCTGGCCTGGAGTTCACTACATAGACAAGGCTGACCTCGAACTCACCTCACAGAGACCCACCTGCCTCTGCCTCCCTAAACGCTGGGATTACAGGTCTGCATAGTGCGTTCCCGGCTAGTCAGGGCTACAAAGTTAGACCTTGTCTCAAACAAACACGAAAACAAAGGAAAAGGAAAATACACACACACACACACACACACACACACACACACACACACACACACACACACGAAGATGTTTCTATAAAGAAAATACTTAACAGATTCCTTTTCATCAGACTTAGTAATAATGTGTTCTTACGCCAGCATTTTAACTTTTGCAAAACAGCCCAGAGCTTTGATTTTAAAAGACACATGGTGGGGGCTGGAGATGTGGCACTGTGGCTAAGAGAGCTCGCTCCTCTTGTAGAGGGCTGGAGTTTGATTCCCAGCATCTATGCTGGGCAGCTCACGGCCGCCTGTAACTCCAGCGTCACAGGATCTGACAACCTTCCACAGGTACCGACATCCATATACACAAGCCTCTACGTAGACACGTGTAAAACATAATATAAAAAAAAGTCAAATGAAAAAAGTTGTGGTGGATACATGTGCGTGTTTATTTACACACACACACACACACACACACACACACTTAAAATATACATAAGAGTGAAAACTGTAGGTGGGGTAGAAATTGGGTGTAAAAAAACTTGGTAGGGACTATTTTTCAGGTAGTGTGTATGTGTGTGTGTAATATATGTTGCTTTTTACTTATATGACCATATTATATATAAAATATCATATTAACAAAAATATAAGCTTAAAACAAAGGCGGGGGGAGGAGTGCTTAAAACCCGGGTGTGACGCTGGGCTGGTGACATCTGTGAGGGGGTGGCATTCTTGGGGCAGCCACACCACATGAGCATCTGCTTACTGGGTCCTGGCTCCACCCACTTGAGCTAATAAACTGAAAGCAAGTCTGGGCTCCTGGGGAGAAGGCCAAGCCTGCGTGGCTGGTGGCCTTGTTCTAGACGGAACAGCAGTGAGGACACTCTTTCCTCCCTGTGTGTTTCCCAATGGGAGGAATTCCCATGGGGAACTTCTCCTGCAGGTCCTTTTTCAAGGAGTTAAAATGGACCTAAATTGATACTTTAGTGCAAATGTCTGACAGAGTCCTACACACTCCAGGCAAACGCTCAGCTGATAAACAACACTCCTAGCCCCAGATGTAAGGCTTTTAGAGGCACTGCCCTACCCCCCAACCCCCCCCCCCAAAAAAAAGAACACTGAGAGATCAAGAAGAGCAGACAAGGACCCTGAGCAGATGAATCTACGGTGACAGAGACGTAGAAGACAGAGCTCATTTCTTTGTATTCTTGTCTGGGCCAGAACTGCTTGAGAACTACAGGAAACACGAACCAGGAGAATCCAGCTGTGTGTGAAGCTAGGCTTGGCAGGCAGGCCTGGGTTCAAGTCTCAGCATCTTCACAGAGGGCTCTGGGCTGAGTGCTTAGCCTCTGGGAGTCCGTGTTCCCCTCTGTAACGTAGGATCAACGATGAGCCCCATATGGAAGGACTGGTGGGAGCCTGAGAAGGGGGCACTTGGGTAATCTGAGGCGGGCACCATGAGCGATGGATTTCACAGGACCAGTCCCCAGGAGCCTTCCTCCCGAAGGGATTCAGGGCCCACCTCAAGGTCACACGTGTGCTTCAGGGGAGAAAGGTGACGGAGAGGAGAAGCCATATGGAACAATACCAAGAATGAGAGCAGGGTGGTGGGGCTGACTCACCCGGTGACTCACTTCCTCGGCCAGGGATGCTTTGAGCTGGGACTGCTTCGCATAGGCCTCACACCTTAGATTCCCCCACCCCACCCCCGCTCTGTTGAGAAGATATCCCTGTCCCCCAAGGAGAGCGCTCGGGACATTACACTGTACCCAGCTTCCAAGGAGAGTTCAGTTAGTTAGACCCTCATCTTTGAAATCAGAAAAGAACCGTTGCAGGAGATCCAATCGTTAGAAGAAAGGACAGCTTTTGACTGGGGGGCAGGGGCCTTAGAACCCTTTTGTCTTCTTTTAAATTATCACACAGATATCTGTGCCCCACAGGACATTGGGGAAGGCACAGAAGACTGTCAAGAAACCAAAAAATCCACCCATAACTCTGTTATCCAGACTCGATCATTGGACTTTCCTTGGTATTTTTCCACTCAGTTTTTTTCATTTGCATTTCATCTCAGCCAAGTTTATATTATCTGTATAAATACTGTTCACAAGACATGAACTTGCGAAGTAGAGACAGGATTGGGGGAGATCGGAGTTCAAGGTCACATCATCCTTGGATATATAGTAAGTTCAAGGTGATCCTGGCTTGTATAACACCCTATATATATTTTTTTAAAATGTGAATAAAGCAAACATGTGAGCCACACATGTAATTGAAAGTGCTTCACAGTAGGCCTCCCCTCTTTCCCCCCCACCCCCCAATACAGCGTTTCTCTGTGCAGCACTGGCTGCTGTGGATCTCCTTTGTAGATCAGGCTAGCCTTGAACTCATAGAGATCCACCTGCCTCCCAAGTGCTGTGACTAAAGGCGTGCACCACCATGCCTGGCTCAGTAGACTCGTTAGTAAAGAAAATGAAAACTAGCCGGTCTTGGTGGCACACAAGCCCCAGTCCCAGTACTTGAGAGGCAGAGGCAGGCAGATTTGTGGGTTCAAGGTCAGCCTGGTCTACACATTAAGTTCCTGGCTAACCAGAGTTACCTAATGAGACCTTGTCTCAAAACAATAAAACAAAACAAAAGGCAAGAAAAAAAAAAAACACATACATTCAATATATGTTCTTTAGATCAACATAGGCCAAAGGTCTTCACTTTATCACAATCAGTCTGTATAAAATGTTCAATGACACACTTCCTTGTTGCATATCGCAGGTATGACACTAGGCACATGTCAGGTGCTCAACAGCAACACAAACTGGTGGTACCCTGTCAGATGGTGTAAGTCATTTTATTTTCTCTCTTCCTTTAGTTTTTGCTTGAGTTACACCCTAGGTATGTGTCATAAAATACCTTTTGGGTAGATAGCTGTGAAGAGCTACGGTGGCATTAGATGTAATTGTGTGCACCTATGATTCCATCTCTAGGGAAGTGGAGGCAGGAGGGACAGAAGTTGGGAGATCAAGGTCATCCTTAGCTCCAGAGTGAGTTCTAGGTGAGCTACATCAGATCTTGCTACTCCTGCCACCCCCTCCCAAAAGAGCTCTCCAGACACATGCATTTACTGTCTGACTTTAAAGGTAATATATTTGGTTTCTGTCGGGCTGTATTTTGGGTGTTTCCCTGCTCAAGGATAAGATATGCTAGACACTTCATGTAATTACTTTGAACTATTTTTTTTCAGCAGATACTCATATTAAACAAAAATCGGGCATACATAATACATACTTTATAACTACTCTTCATTTCATGGTATATTGTGAAAGTAAAAACACCAGTAATAACGTCTGAGTCAAATTTGACCTCTACAGCAGCAGCCTTCAACCTTCCTAATGCTGAGGCCCTTTAATTCAGTTAGTTACCACTCGAGAGGCAGAGGCAGAGGCAGGCAGATTGCTGTGTGTTCAAGGCCAGCCTGGTTTACAAAGAGAGTCCAGGACAGCCAAGGATACACAGAGAGACCTTGTCTCCAAAAAAACAAAACAAAACCAAAAACAAACAAAAAAACAAAAATAAAACAGTTAGTTACTCATGTTGTGGTGACCCCCCGAACCATAAAATTTTTGTTGCTATTTCATAACTGTAGTTTTTATAAATCATAATGCAAATATCTATGTGTTTGATCGTCTTAGGCCACCCCAAAGGAGTTGTGACCCACAGACTGAGAACTTCTGCTCTACAGAATGCCAAGTGTATTCAAATGCCTGTTCCCTTCTCAGAGGCGGGGCATAGCATTTCCATTCCCTGCTCCTCCGACGTGGAAACTAAAGTTCTTAGTTAAGGAGGAAGACTTGAAATTCTGGGGCTGGGGTGTCGGTCAGTTGGTAGGCTAGCATGCATAAAGCCCTGGCTTCCGTTGCTAGCAGCACATAAAAACAGGTGTGGAGATTCGTGCCTGTAATCCCAGCACCGGGAGTTAGAGGAGGAGGACCAGACCATCAAGGTCACTCCAGCTACACAGTGAGTCTGAGGCCAACCTTGGGATACATGGGACCCTGTCTCAAAGGAGAAAAAAAAAAATTCCTGCAAAGCTGGGACTCAACCCAATCTGATTTTAGCCCCGAAGCCTTTCGTTTTTTTTACCATATGGTCTCCTTCTGTAGGGAGGCAGGGAGAGGAGCCAAGGCATGCCAAGGAAACAGTTTACAAATTGACTTTTGCAGTAGGAGCCTCGGGAAATTGGGACTTTCTCTCTCCATAATTTTGCCTAACAAGCTCCACCTCATGCAGGCGAATCTTTCTGTATATGCACAGACCCTGGGCCACAGACCTCTCCTTCTGATAGGTGCTTTCCTTTCCAGTTGCTTCTCTCAGACTTCCATGACAGAGTCCTGAGAGGCTAACCTTAAGTTTTCTTAGGACTGGCATGCTTGGTATTCATGCTGGACTTTTTATTTATTTACTTGCTTATTTACTTAACAGAAATGGTTTCTCTGTGTTAGTCCTGGCTCTCCTAGACTCACTTTGTAGGCCAGGCTGGCCTCAAACTCAAAGAGATCTGCCTGCCTCTGCCTCCCGAGTGCTGGGATTAAAGATGTATACTGCCACACTGGGACTTACATTTTAAATATTTGTTTGTTTTAAAATTTTTAAACTCGCTTTTATTTTATGTGTACGGGTGCTTTACATGTGCTTGTGTCTGGGCATAGGTCTCCTGAGTCTGGAGTTACAGCTGCCACATGGGTGCTAGGAATGGAACCTGAGTCCTCTGGAAGAGCAGCCAGTACTTTGAACCACTGAGCTCTCTCTCCACCCTAGATATTTAATATTTATTTATTTATTTATTTATTTATTTATTTATGGTACAGAATCTTTCTATGAGACCCTGGCCGGTTTAGAACTCCCTCAAATCCTCCTGCCTCAGCCTCTTGAGTGCTGGAATTACAGACATAAGCCAACTAACATGCCTAGCTTCCCCTTTATTTTTTTTTAAATTTTATTTTATTAATTTATTCTTATTACATCTCAATGGTTATCCCATCCCTTGTATCCTCCCATTCCTCCCTCCCTCCCATTTTCCCCTTACTCCCCTCCCCTATGAATGTGACTGAGGGGGTCCTCCTCCCCCTTTATATGCTCATAGGGTATCAAGTCTCTTCTTGGTAGCCTGCTATCCTTCCTCTGAGTGCCACCAGGTCTCCCCATCCAGGGGACGTGGTCAAATATGAGGCACTAGAGTACGTGTGAAAGTCATACCCCACTCTCCACTCAACTGTGGAGAATGTCCTGTCCATTGGCTAGATCTGGGTAGGGATTAGCTTCCCCTTTAAATAGCACTACAGTGAACATCTCTATCGCACGCGCGCGCGCACACACACACACACACACACACACACACACACACACACACACACACTCACTCACTCTTCCTTGGGCCTTTTCTTTCTCCCAGATGAACATGTATCTTTGGAATCTGAAAGAACAAATTCTTTCTAGCTCAACACACAAACTTTTCAAACTGAATTATACACCTGGAAACTCCTTCTCTGATTCAGAAAATAAGCCCCCAACATAAACAGTCGTGGTCAGATTCCACTGGACTCAACTTGGGTTGGCTTTGTGCACAGAGGCTTTGCAGATTCTTGTGTCTCCTCTGGAGTCTTTAATCTTCTGTTTCCTCACTTTTAAATGGGAGTGATGATACTCCCAACATCAAAGAGGAGTTTTTAAGGATTAAGTGAGATTATCCATGAAGGTTCCTGGCACATATTAGAAAACAATAAAAAGATTTAAGCAGGGCCGGAGAGCTGGCTCAGCATATGAACGTACCTGCTGTGCAAGCCTGTCCATCTGAGTTCGATTCCCTAAGCTCACATAAAGGTAGAAGAAACTGGCTCCACAAAGTTGTCTTCTGATCTTCAAACATACTGTGTACCCTGCCTCATATCACACATAAAATACTAGTAAATAAATAATTTAAAAATATTTAGGTAGCTGGGTGGTGGTGTATGCCTTTAATCTTTCTTTTCTGCTTTGTTCTTCTGCCCCTAAATTTAAACCTCATTTAATAGTTTACTTTGTATTGCTATGAGTCCGAGGCTAGCCTGGTATACAAAGGGAGTCCAGGACAGCCAAGGCTACACAGAGGAACTCTGTCTGGGAAAAAACAAAACTCTCTCTCTCTCTCTCTCTCTCTCTCTCTCTCTCTCTCTCTCTCTCTCTCTCTCTCTCTGTGTGTGTGTGTGTGTTGTGTGTGTGTGTGTGTGAGATTTTGGGGTATGCTGCCACATCTGGTTTTGGGGGGTATGAACTCAGGTCTCCAGGCTTATGCAGCCAAGTGCTTTTACACACTAATCCATCCCTCTGGCCCAATGTAGTGATGCTGGAAACTAGAGGGTGCGTATGTGTGAGTTTGCCCCACAGAACTCTTTCATCTTGACTGTGTTTGAGATTTTTCCTAATTGGACTCTGAGAACAGAAACCTTAAATTATATATTAGTTGATCTCACAATTTTTACAAAACCACAAATGGGGAAAATATTAGAGTTAGGTGTGAATGAAACATATTATATCAAGCTTAAAATGTGGACTGTGAGCCAGGTCTGGTGTCTCATAGTTATAATCCCATCTTGGCAGAGGTTGAGGCAAGAAGGTAAGGAGTTCAAGGACATCCTTGCTCATATAGGGAGTTTGAGGCCTGCTTGGACTGCTTGAGACCCTGCCTCAAAAACAAAGAAAGAAAGAAACAAACAAACAAAAAGTAGACTCTAAACGTAGGATATCTCTTAGTTTAGTCTTCTTTGAGTGGAGAAACCTTTGTCTAAAATGTATGTGTGTGCTGGGACCAGCCTTGAAGTTTTGTTTTACCATCTGGCCTCGGAATATGAACCACTATATGTGCGCAGATAGCATATGCTATGGAATGATTTGGTGAAGAGGTTTGGGTTGTTTTTTTTTTTTTTTTTTTTTTCCTTTTGAGATTAAAATATATGGTTTGTTTGCAAAGCTCCTTTGAAACAGTTGGAGCCAACAGCTGCCTTAAAGTCAAATGCAGCGATCTGACTTGCAATCCTTTCTCAACTGGCTTCTGAGTGTGACATTTGGATGCAGAAGCTCTCTTTTGGGGGTTCAGTTCCCTGGACTGGAAGATGGGGATGAGCACATCTCTCAGAAATGTGGGGGGCCAAATAAGAGCACAGAGAAGTGCGTGATGCAGAGTGTGGCTCTAGCATGGGCTAACAGTGTGATTTCCTTGCTTCCAAGGGGCAGTGGGACCGCAAACCGTCTCGCTCTTGAAGTGGCAGTATGCAGCACACTGCTTTACTGGTGGATGCGGAGCTGAGGGCTTTGTTAGGGGTGTGGGGTGTTTGTTTGTTTGTTTTTGTCTGGGGGTGTGGTTCAGCTGAGAAGGTCACAACAGGGCCTGATATCCTGAACTGCCAACCTTCCAGGGGTGAACACCTTGGCACATTGTTTCCATTTTCTCCGATTCAGAGCCCCTCCAAGTAGGGTGGGCCGTTCTTATGAGTCACCAAGCACCATCCCCGCAAAATTCACTTTGACCGTTTAAGGTGTGAAAATTCCATTCCTGCCAAATGGATCACACTGCTTTGAAAGGGGGCCTGAGTGTGTTCTGTGTTCTGAATTTTCTATTGGTTGAACTCAGAGGACTCAGTACGTGTGTCCATCACAAGAGTTTGCTGTAATATTTTTACCAACCCCCAGGAATGGTAAGATGGCTCACAGGTAAAGACACTTGCCACCAATCCTGATGACCTGAGCCCAGTTCGTTGAACCTGAATTTAAAAAAGAAAGAAAGAAAGAAAGAAAGAAAGAAAGAAAGAAAGAAAGAAAGAAAGAAAAAAGGAAGGGCGTGATGTCTTGTATTTGTGGTGGAAGAGGTTTATTGTAGTCAGCCAGGGACATCTGAGAGAGTCTAGAGGGAACTTGACCCTAAGCCATGTGAGGAGAGGGGGCAGCAGAGAGTGGAGAGCCAGATCAAAAGGCCAGGAGCATAAAGAGTAGACCAAAGAAAAAAGGAGCAGGTAACCAAAATGTTTGGGATATACAGGAAAGAGCAGGCTAGGCCCTGGGCTGGAGAATTTTAAGGTAAGGGAGTAGGGTATCAGCCATACCCTGTAACAGGTAGGGACTGAGGGATGCTGGGAGAACCTGGCATCCAGGTCCACTTTGAATTGTTAAATAGACACCTCAGTGAGCCGTTTTTCTGGGGTTTGAGGCCTAACAGAACCTACATAGTTGGAGAGAATTGTAGAGGTCAAAGGACAACTCTGACCTCACCATGTGCACCGGGGCACACCCTTGTGTTTCCTGATATCTACATAACGTACCCCTCCCATCCGATGCCAATGGCAACATAGTACACGTCCAGAATCACATTCATGACTTTCTAAGCAATTATGGTTACTACCTGCACTGCTTTCCTCTTGGCGTGGAATAGAGGGAAAGAGGAAGTCTGATGCTAGTCTGTGGAAGCCTTGTGCCAAGTAAAGGAGCCCCCCTCATCTCCCCCACTCCCCACCCCAACACAGCCCTTCCCAATATCCAGTGTACAGAGCTACAGAGCACATACCAGCCTCTACTGTCCTGCCTCCTAAGCCTGGGCATCCTGGGACCAGCATGGGCTTATCGGTTTCTAGCTGTGATTTTGTACTGGTTCCTGAATTGCTCTGGGCCTTAGTTTCTGTGTTTGGTTTTAATACCATTTTCATAGCTCTGTTTAAAGGTTTGTGTTTGTTTGTTTGTTTTCTGAGTCAGGGTTTCTCTGTGTAGCCTTGGCTGTCCTAGACTCACTTTGTAGACCAGGTTGGCTTTGAACTCTCAGCAATACACAGTAAGCTATTAAATGAGGATTAAATTTAGGGGCAGAATAGCAAAGCAGAAAGGAGAGATTTGTTTTGTTTTGTTTAGGTTTATTTATTTATGTCTTGTATGCATATGGATGTTTGGTCTGCATCTACTTCTGCACACCAGAAAAGGGCATTGGATCCCATGGGACTACAATTATAGAGGGTTGTGAGTCACCCTGTGGGTGCCGGAATTTGAACCCCAAATCCCTGGAAGAGCAGCCAGTGCTCATAACTGCTGAGCCATCTCTCCAGCCAGCAGAAAAGAGAGTTGTTAACTCTTTTAATTTTTGTTTTGTTTTTGTGTAGCCTTGGCTGTCCTGGACTCACTTTACAGACCAAGTGGCCTTGAACTCACAGTGATCTGCCTGCCTCTGCCTCTGGAGTGTTTGGATTAAAGATGTGTGCCACCATGCCTGGCTTTCTTTTAATTAAAAAACAAAACTTTAATTCAACATTCCTTTAACCTTAGCACTGAAGAGGCAGAGGCAGCAGGATCTCTGTGAGTTGGAGGCTAGCCTTGTCTACATTGAAAGTTCCAGGTCAGCCAATGCTACATGCAGATAATTGTCTCAATACATCCTCCAAGATTTAAGAAAAAATTATTTGTGTGTATGTATGTATATATGTGTGTCTGTATGTATGTGTGTGCATGCATGTGTGTATGCATGCATGTATATGTATATACACACAATTGCATGTGCACATGTGTTATGTGTATATGTATATGTGTGTACATGTGTGTTGAGTGTGTGTATGCATGTATGTATACACATATATGTGTGTGTGCACGTGTGTGTGTGTGCAGATACCCTTAGAAAGCTGATAAAGAAGTGAGGAGTTGTTGAACTACAGTTACAGATGGTTGTAAGCTTCCTAACATGGCTGCTGGGAAGCAGTTTTCATCCTCTGGAAGAGGAAGCAGTATATACTCTTAACCACTAAGCAATCTCTTGAGCCTTTATGGGCACTTCTTATTTGTGTGTATTTTTCTTTTACAAGATTTATTATTTTTTTATTTTATATGTATGAATGTTTTGCTTCTGTGTGTGTTTGTGCACTGCATGCCTAGTACCTGATAAGACCAGAAGGGAGTGCCAGATCCCCTGTAACTAGAGTTAAGGACTGTTGTAAGCTATCATGTATGTGCTGGGAACTGAGCCTGGTTCCTTGCAAGAGCAGCAAGAGCTCTTAACTACCGTCCTATCTCTCCAACCCTTTGAATATTTATTTATTTACTTATTTATTTATTTATTTATTTATAGGTTTTTCGAGACAGGGTTTCTCTGTGTTAGCCTTGGCTGTCCTGGACTTGATTTGTAGACCAGGCTGGCCTCGAACTCACAGTGATCTGCCTGACTGTGCCTCACAAGTGCTGGGATTAAAGGCCTGGGCCACAAACGCCAGGCTCCCTGAACCCATTTTTAGAAAACCAGTGACCTTACTTTAGAGTAATTTTGTACCTATAATAGAAATACAAAACAATACACATCAAGTGTGCATTTGTTTTCACACATACACACATGCACACACATATACACATGCACACACATACACACATACAACATGCACACACATACATGCACACACACACACATACAACATGCCCACACACAGGCACACACATACAACATGCACACACACATGCACACACATACACATACAACATGCACACACACATGCACACACATACACACACAACATGCACACACACATGCACACACATACACATACAACATGCACACACACATGCACACACATGTGTGCACATGTATGAGGAGGACTCTGACTTACACAGCTCTGCAACTTTCACCATGATACTTGGAACGCCATAATCTTGTTAATAAAAGAAGTTGGGAAGCCAAGTATGGTGGCTCATGCCTGTAATCCTAGCATTTGAGATGTGGAGACAGAAAGATCAGGAATTGAAAGTCACAAACTGATACATGAGACCCTGTCTCAAAAAAGAAAAAACAGAAAAACAAAAAAACCTAAAACAATAACAACAATCAGTGGCCAGGGCATGAGATCTCTCTCACAGCCCAGTCCCACTGTTTTTCAGAGAGGGAAGGGTGAGGAGGTTATGCCAGTGTGCAAAGGTAATTCTAAAACAGAATTCTCAAAATATTAAAATAGATGCCATAGCGCCAACAAGTCCCCATTGGCCTCATTAAGGAAAGGAACAGCTAAAAATCTAACCACTTCTTCCAACTGGGGACTCCTGACTACCACGGCCACTGGGGATGGAGGTATTTGGGGATCTGGAAGTCTTTTCCATTCCTAGCTGCTAGCATTCATCATTGTTACAGGTTTAGAGAGAAGTCCGTGTGCAGGGCAGTGACGTCGGGGTGTGGGGGCCCAGGTAGTGGTGGGTGTGGGAGAGGGGGAATCCAGATTCTTTAAGACACAACAAATGAAAAGACCTAATTCTTGTTCTCTGATATTTATGACCTGCGGCCCTCTGTGGTGGAAGATAGCATCTGAGGCTGGGCTCTGATTTTAACTAGCTGTTAGTCTGAAGTTCATGGCACCTTGCCCGTGTTGTACCACTTGAGTGAGCTTTAGATAGCAGGGTCTGAAATGGATAATTACTCTACAAAACCTAGTCTACCGTGGTTGCGGCTGCAGCACATCAAGGTCATGACCTTAGCGTCTGTGAGGTTCTGGGTTCACCTTCCAGCACCAAAACCATGCACAAAGAACATCCCCCCCACCCCCAGCCTACTTTTGTTTCCCAAAGGAACCTGACATCTGACTTCCGTTCCCCGGGACTGTGGACCTGGACCTGTTTATTCAGAATTCTTGCCTGTGTTTGGCTAAGAGATTATGTTGTTGTATCCTCCAGGAAGCATCCCTCATCTGCCCCTAAAATGATCATGTGAGGTCCCTGGTAAATGTTTTCAAATATCCTTCCTGGTTCACTTATAGGGAAGAGGCTGCTTTTCTCCTTTGAACTTTTACATTGTTTTTTATTAATTTCTGTCTTTCCTTGTGGGTCTCAGTGAGGCCAGTTTTGTGCTTCCGGGAATCTTTGGCCATATCAGAAAACATTTTTGGTTGTCACAGTGGAGTGAGTACAGTGTGTAGAGACCAGAGATGCTACTTAAAGGCCTACAGTGCATAAAACATCTCCTCATAAGCAAACTGACCATCCAAAATATCCATAGTTGGGGCTAGAGAGATGGGTCAGTGGTTAACAGCATACACTGCTCATACAGAGCACCCAGGTTCAGTTTCCAGCACCCAAATTGGTTGTGTCTCACAACCATCTTTAATTCCAGCTCCTAGGGATACTATGTTCTCTTCTGTGGGCTCCTGTGTTAATGTATGCACGCGTGCGCGCACACACACACACACACACTTAAATAATAAAATAATGCCAGACATGGTGACACATACCTATAATCCCAGCACTCAGGAGGCAGAGACAGGTAGATCTCTGTGAGTTCCAGGCCAGCCTGGTGTACATCTCAAGTTCTAAGACAGCCAAGGCCACACAAAGAAACCCTGTCTTGAAAAACAAGAACAAAATCCATAGTTTTGAGTGCAGGAGCGATGGCTCAGTGGATAAAGGCACTAGCAATTAGCAGCCCAACCCTTCAGTTTGAATTGGGACCTGCTTGGTGGAAAGAGAGAACTGACTCCCACAAGTTATCCTCTGACCACAACTGCGTATGTGCTACGGCATGTACATACCCAGGCACACACATATGCGTACCAACACACAATAAATAAATAAATAAAGTAAAAAAAAAAGACATACACATACAATGTGTATAGTTTTGAGAAGTTCTGTTGACGATCTTAAAGCTTGTGAGGGTAAGTTGAACTCTGCTTAGTTTAGCACTGACTGCAGGTTTCTCATAGCATCTGCCACAGAAAAGGTCTGGAGCTGAGAAATAACACTTGGCCAAAATAAAAATCTGTCCATCTGGGACTTTGATGGCTTTCGATTGACTGTCCCAAATCTTTTTTTTTTTTTTTTTTCAAGAAAGGGTCCCCATGCATAACCCACCCTGGCCTTAAACTCTATGCTCCAGCCTGCAAAATGCCGTGCCACGTGAAGGTTGGCTATTGGTTTCTCAAGTGCTGAATCAGACATTGGCTAGTGAGTATATGGAAGAGCAATGCTAGACCTTCTAGAAGAATTTTACATTCGATATATCCATATACTTTACCCATATAAAAATAATACCAGGGGAGCCTTCGTATGTATATACAGTCATAGATTCTGCATCCTGGTTTTATCTACTACACAGAGGCATTCTGTATGACTGCTTTTATGTTTTAATTAGCTGTCCCCCAGTCATTGTTCCAATTGGTTTTTTTGGTTTTCGTTTTTGAAACATTCCTATTGTAAACAATGCCTTGGTGACCATCTCTGCTCTTGGTCTCTTCTCCTGCTCCTCGCTAAGTGGATTGCTGGGTCATAGTGTATGTGGAACTTTAATTTCATCATTTCCTGCTGATATTGTGCCCTAATTTATCCACCTGTCAAAGACGTGCAATCTAGTGATTTCTAAGGTTTCTTCCCAACGTGTCTGGAACAATAGAGGCCGACTCTAAGCTCTTGGCTTAAACCTAGCCGACGCTACTCTCAGACACATGGGACACAGATACTACCCAGGGTCACGTGGTCCCTGGTGTTCCCTTGCCCAGGTCCCTGGGAAGAGAAACCTTCATAAAGCATCAGATCAGATTTTCTTTTAATCCTCTAAGCAACGAAGTGAATCAAAGATTTTGGCCAGTGGAAAACTCCAGTTATTCAATTTCATTACAATAAATCTGTCACCAGACTTGGAACTCCATCTCTCTCCCAGATAGCTACAAAAGTAAAAAGGTTTCCACACTGTACACACTTTTCCTAACTTCTCCCATGTGACTGATTTGGGGTCATTTTACCTAGTCACACCTGCAATGAATGAGACCACAGACTGTAAGAGGAACCCTATCTAATTCCAGTAACTACCTCATTTTGAATTTTACATATGCCCGTCACCTTTGAGCAGGAACCACAATTTGGTGCTTCAGAATGTGAGCCCGTGCAGACAAACATATATTCGATTTCTTGGGACTAAATGATACAATAGACTTAATGTCCCGGCCATGACTCATAGTCACATGATCTGAAGCTCATGAGACGATTCTAGCTCATTTGTCAGGGTGGAAGAATATTATTAGGATGATAATCTATTTAGGGCAGGCCATGGTGGCGCATGCCATTAATCCCAGCTCTTGCGAGGCAGAGGCAGGTGGATTTCTGTGAGTTAAGGCTAGCCCGGTCTACCTAGTGAGTTATAGAGCAGCCAGAGGCTGACCTTGTCTCAAAACAAAACAACAAACTAATCTTATCTATCTGTCTGTCTGTCTGTCTATCCATCCATCCATATTTTAGCCCCCCACTTTATGGATGGTATTGTTTCATTGCTGGCGTCCTAGACTGGTTATTAAGCAGAAGGTGCTCTGGGTACAAACATTCACCACTCTCAGCTCCTGGACTGTTGATGCAGTGTGACCATCTGCTTTAAGCTCCAGTATTCATGACTTTCCTGTCATGAGAGACTGTCCTCCCAACTGTGAGCCCAAATAAATCTTTTCTCCTTTTTGTCAGAGTGTTTAATCACAGCCAGGGGAAATGTAATACAGTGGCTTGACAGGTTTTGTTTTGTTTTGTTTTGTTTCCTAACCCTTCTTTGTAGCTGTTGTTTGGACAGGTAGCGATGGGTAGTGGCATTTAGATGTGTAGTATACTGCTACATCTCATTGGCTTTTCTTTTGTTTTGTTTTTTGTTTTTGTTTTTTCAAGACAGGCTTTCTCTGTAGCCCTGGCTGTCCTGGATTCACTTTGTAGACCAGGCTGGACTCACACTCACAGCGATCCGCCTGCCTCTGCCTCCCAAGTGCTGGGATTAAAGACGTGCGCCACCACCGCCTGGCTATCTCATTGCTTTATATAGAAGATTGGCCTGGTGTGGCTCACATGAAGTGAGAGTAGGACTCGTGACACACTGACAGAGGCTACTGAATGAAGTGTCATGACGACAGAGGCACTAGGAACTGTCTCTGCGCCTGCCTCCCTCCCTCCCTCCCTCCCACTCTCCCTCCCACTGAGGAATCATGTGGTGAGCTTGTAGCTCTACTTATCCTGTGACCTTGAGTTACATGCCTGACCCCTTTGAACCCTCTTTTCTTGTATTTATATTTATAATGCAGATTCTCTCTCTCTCTCTCTCTCTCTCTCTCTCTCTCTCTCACACACACACACACACACACACACACACACACACTGTGATAATAAAGTTTCTTTTGTGGAGGGCTGGCATGAGGAAACTAAGAGCAACTGTACTGTCGTTATGTCCTTAACTGTGACTCTTTGATTTGTTCAACAGATTGATTTTTGGTTGTTGTTGTTTTACTTTTTTAATTAATCAATCAATTATTGTGCATATGTGTGAGAGTCAATTCTCTCCTTCCATCACATGGGTTCTTTAGATTGATCTCAGGCTATCGGTGCCTTCACTTACTGAGCCATCTTATCAGCTTTCTTCGTTTCTCAACTGGTATAGTAATCGGGGCTCTCCAAGCAACAGAACTAATAAGATAAATAAATAAACATACAGTGCATATATGTGTGTGTGCATGTGTATATGCATGCATATTTGTGAATGTATGTATATATGTGTGTATGTATATATGTGTGCATGTGTGTATATATGTGCGTGTGTGTGTATTATATGGGATTCATTAGTGTGGCTTATAGGCTGTGGTCTGCGAAGTCCTACAATGGCTGTCCCCTGATGGAAAGGCCAAGGATCTGGTAATTCTTCAGTCTATGAGGCTGAGTGGCTCAGTGGTCCCAGTCTGGTCCTAGAGTCCAGGAAGGTCCTAAAGAGCTGCCAGTTTTCAGTCTATGTCAGAATCATGAAGAAGTAGGTCCTAACACAGTGAAAGAATGACTCAGTAACAGCATAGATGAACTTGCCCGTGAGAGCGAGGGCAAGCTGACAGAAAAGCACAGATTCCTTCTTTTATGTCCTTTTATTTGGGTTGCCACCAGATGTTTGGCCCAGATTTAGAATGGATCTTCTGACCTCAGATGATCCAGATATAGAGCAGGTCTCCCACCTCAAATAATCCAACCAAGGGGAAGTGCCTCAGAGGTGTGAGCAGCTGCTTGCCTTCCAGTTACTTCCGAAGCCGGCTAGCCCAAAGTGGCCCCACAACTGCAGTGTAGTTGCAGTTAGCCTTAATCCCTGATCTTCCTGCCTCTACTTTTCAATGGGTTATAAAATGCTCAGTTTGCAACAGACATCAATGATGGAACATGAATCAGTGGAAAAGATGTTTGATGGTCAAATGAGTTTGGGGAGCTCCAGCTAGCCCCCAGATTACAGTGCACAGAACAATAGTAAAAGGACGTTATGGAAGCCGGGCGTGGTGGCGCACGCCTTTAATCCCAGCACTCGGGAGGCAGAGGCAGGCGGATCGCTGTGAGTTCGAGGCCAGCCTGGTCTACAAAGGGAGTCCATGATGGCCAAGGCTACACAGAGGAACCCTGTCTCGAAAAACAAAAACAACAACAACAAAAAGGACGTTATGGTAGATGAATTGATCCAGACACAGGAAGACAAATATCATGTGATTCCACCTATTTGTGGAATCTAAAAAAAAAAAAAAAAAAGGTTTCATAGGAGAAGGGAGTAGAATGATATTTACTAGAATCAAGGGAGGATATAATAGGATGGAGGGAGGAAGGAGAGATTAGTCAAAGGCCAAGGTTGCTTAGGAGGAGGAGTAAATGCTGGTATTGTGTCTCACGGTGGGGTGAATAGAGCCAGTAATTGTATATGTCAGCTAACAGGAGGAGAAGTTTGGCTTTTGTTGTTGTTTTCTTTTTTCTTTGTTGTTGTTTTAGTTTTTTAAGACAGAGTTTCTTCGTGTATCCTTAGTTGTCCTGGAACTTTTTCTGTAAACCAGGCTGGCCTCCAACTCACAGCCATCCACCCACCTCTGCCTCCTGAATGCTGGAATTACAGGCATGTGCCACCGCACTCAGCTTCAAGAGAAGATTTTTTAATATTTCAATGGATAGATAAGTAACAGTGCCTGGGGAGAAGGCTCCGAGGGTAAGTGCTTGGCCCTTGAATATGAGGACCTGAGTCCACATCCCCAGCTCCCAAGTATAAAGTTTGGTGCAGCTGTGCCTGTTCCCAGTGCTGGGAGGCTGAGGTAGGTGGAGTGCAGGGGCTTGCTGAACAGCCAGCTAGCCAATCAGCCAGTGATGACCCTTTCTGAAAATAATAGAGCAGAAAAAGGAAGATTTTTTTTATGCTGGAAATGAAAATATACTTAAAAGCGAAGCTTCTGGAAAAACTCTTTGTTCTTCCCTGTCTTGTATCATTCCTCAAAGTTGACCTAGGCTCCCGCCTGGCCTTGCATTTCAGGGGTGAGTCTCTAAAGACATCCTTGTTGAGAACAGTCTTGTCCAAGGGGATATCCACAGAGTGCCTGGTGGGAATTGTAGTTATAAACATTCACAAAGGACTTGATCTTTGACCTCTTGGCAATTTCTTCTTGCCCATGGCAGCTGTCACTTTTCAGGGATAGCGGTCAATTCCAGCCACCAGACTGTGGCTGTAAGGGCCGTCTGAGGTGCCATCATCAATGTTCTTCAAGATGAAAGCTTTGCGTCTGGAGTGCCCATTTTGACAGCAGGCAGCCGGCACCCTGCAGAAAGGAAAGAAGGGCACTCGAGAGGGAGATTCTTAAGGTGCTCTGCTCTAGGAGCATGTGTTGGGTGTGCACCCCTACATACATACAGAGGCACACAAAGAAGTTGAAAATGAGCCTGCAAAGATGGTTCAGTGGTTAAGAGCATTTATTGCTCTTGCTGAGGACCTGGGTTTGGTTCCTAACAGCCACTTGGAGGATCGTAATCATCTGTAACTCCTCTTTGGGTACCATGCACACATGTGGCCTTACATACATGCAAATAAAACATGCATACACATAAAATAAATAAATTTTTTAAAAGCTTAAAGTTATCTTTTAATATAATATACATACATACCTGTCTGTCACTTTGAGCTACATGATACCTTATTTCATAAATAAATAAATAAATAAATAAATAAATGCAATTGGATATCTGAGTTCAAGGCCAGCTTGGTCTACAGAGTGACCAAGACAGCCAGGGCTACACATAGAAACCCTGTTTCAAAAACAAAAACAAAGAAAAATTCAGAAGAAAGCAAATTCCAACAGTTATTTATGAGTTTGCATACACATGTATGTTTATGTATATGTGTGTGTGTATGTCTACGCAGACAGAATATGTAATAGAATTTTTAAAACAGACAGGGCCTGGCATGCTCAAACTTCAGAATACCAGTTAATATGGGGAAGGAAGAAGGAAGACCAAGACTGCACTGTCATGTTCAATGCGTGTGGGTCTTTTGTTTTGTTTTAAATATTTTTAATGCTTTATTTATTTTTATTTTATGTGCATTAGTGTTTTATCTGTATGTGTGTATATAAGTCCATCTGTATGAGGGTGTCAGATCCCTGAAACTAGAGTTACAGACAGGTATGAACTGCCATGTGGGTGCTGGACATTGAACTGAGGTCCTCTGGAAGAGCAGCCAGTGCTCTCAACCACTGAGTCTCCAGCCCCCATGTTTGTTTGTTTTTTTTAAATTTAACTTAATTTTGTGTGTATGAGTATTTTGCCTGCATGTATGTCTGTGCACCACATGCATACCAAAGGCCAGAAGAGGACATCAGATCCCCTGAGCCACCATGTGAGTCAGAAATTGAACCTGGGTTCTCAGCCAGTGCTTTTAACCGCATCTTACCAGTTCAAATGCTTCATTTCTCTCTAAAAGTACGAAAAGCTGTGGGGCCACCAAGATGGCTCAGTGGAGAAAGGTACTTGCCACCATCATGATGACCCGTGTTTGTTATCTAGGACCCACATAATGGATTATCTCTTCTCTCTCTCTCTCTCTCTCTCTCTCGCTGTCTCTCTCTCTCTCTCTCTCTCTCTCTCTCTCTCCCCCCCCCTCTCTTTCTCTCTCCCTCCCTGTGTGTGTGTGTGTGTGTGTGTGTAATTTTTTTTTTTTAAAAATATACAATATTTCTTTCAATTCAGGGTAGTGGGGGAAAAGACATTTCTTTTCAGTATAATTAAAACATTTATTTTCTTTTTAATTTTATCTATTTTTATGTGTTTGTTAGTGTTTTGCCTGAATGTGTATCTGTGTGAAGGTGTCAGAAGCCCTAGAACTGGAGTTACAGACAGTTGTGAGTTGCCATGTGGGTGCTGGGAATTGAACCCATGGCTTCTAGAGGAACAGCCAATGCTCTTAACTGCTGAACCGTCTCTCCAGCCCCACATTTCTTTTCTAAAATAAAAAGAAAGGAAGAAAACTTCACTTGGAGCTGAGCAACATGAATACTTGCCTGTGTAAGTGTTGACACATAAAATACCTCTGCCTTAAATGTTCAGTTTCAGTTTCTTTCCTTTGTTAGTTTTGTGCTTTGATGCACCAACTTATCTGAAATGCTTAGTCCACATTGGATCTTTGTGGTGTAATTGGCCTCTAGGACCTAGAGTGCAAACACACAGGCTTTGCTCTATTGCTATGCCCTTTTCCTTAAAAAAAAAAAAAAAAAAGACCCAACAAAGCAGGAAAGATGTTTACTTCAAGCTTGACAAATACAAATAGCCAAATCCCTATGAATATAACATTTGTATAACTTGTGATTGTCTCATAGTTCTCCCTGTTGTATGTAGTTTGTTTTATTCATGTGTAATAAAATAATGTATAGGTTTAAAAAAAAAACACAAAGAACTGGGAGGGCTGGGAATATAGCTTGGTGGTAGAGGCAAGCCCAGGTTTGAACCCTAAGGCTAAAATTTAAAAAAGAAAAGAGTTGTATGTGGATTTAGATTAATGTGATGATAATCTCTAGACCCAACAGACAAGACTCAGTCGAGTTGCAAATGACAGCAAAATCACCTCAAACAGGCTTAAGGCATAATTTCGTCTGGAGAGTTCCAGGCTGCTGGGAAATAGGCCACACTTCAGGCACTGTGGTACGTACTTTTCCTGTTGCTGTGACTAAGACCAGGCAAGAAGAAACTTCAAGGAGACTGGCTCATTTGGCTTTGAGGCACCATCCATCACGGCGGGTTAGGCGCGACTCTGGGTTCAGTCTGGAGCTGGGCACCAGGAATGCGAAGCTGCTTGTTCGCATCTCAGTGGGCTAAGAAGCAGAGAAGAGCGAACCATAGAAACTCAGAGGCTTTCTCCTCCTTTCCCCTTTCTATTCTCTCTGGGCCCCCAGATGGTCGGGCGGTGCCTTCTACGTACAGGCTGGTCTTTCCCCCTTTAGTTAATCGTCTCTGGAAAAGCCGTGTGCCTTCCCAGACACACCCTAAGGTTACCTCATTCATGCCACAGGTGTTCACTAATCCAGTCCAGGCTACAGTTGCAACAAGCTACCACAGGTGCGAATGGATTCGGGGTCTTAAATGATGGCACCGCGTTCCAGTTTCCAGTTTCTGTATTACACAGATGCTGCAATAAGCAGAGCGCCTTGTACGGATGGGCGAGAGTTCCTCTGATCCAGAAATGGACCTCCTAGGTCAAGGGAATAGGCATTTCCAATTCTCCCGGCTACTTCCAAGTTTCTAGGAAAAGACATTTACTTCAGTTCTCAAAGGCACCGCAAGAGCGGCAGTCACATGCGAAACTCCCAACTTACAATTCTCCTAGAATCAAGAATGTATGAAACAGGGGCTAGAGAAATGGGTCATCAGTTAGGAACACTTGCTGCTCTTCTAGAGGACCTGGGTTCAATTCCCAGAATCCAGATGGCTGCTCACAACCACATGTAGCTTCATTTCCAGGGACCATGACACCCTCTTGGCCTCCTGGGCACCAGGCATGCAAGTGATGCACAAATCATACCTGCAGGCAAAATACTCATACACGTAAAAACATATAGGAAAGTTTACATTTATTCTCCTTTCCCCCGTATTTCTATTCTTGCTGCATTCTTATGTTTTTCTAGGCTGTCCCTAAACTTGATGGTCTTCCTGCCTCAGACTGCCAAGCAGATGAGATTACACATGCATGCCACTCTGTGAAAATCTTCTGAATGTCTTTTAGAAAGAGGATTTATTTGTATTTCTTTGTTCATGTGTGTGTATACTGCATGTGTGTGGGTGTCCTCTGAGGCCTGAGGAGGGCGGCAGATCTCACAGAGTGCGTTCAGGTGGTTGTGAGCACCTGACTTGGGTGCTGGGAACTACACTTGGGTCCTCTGGAAGAGCAGGGAATAGTCTTAACTGCTAAGCCATCTCTTCAGTCTGAGTTTTTGGATTTTGATTGGATCAACAAAATGGCTCAGCTGGTAAAGAGACTCACTGTGCAAGCCTGATGGCCTGAGTTCAATCCCAGGGACATAACATGGTAAAGTGAACCAATGCCCACAAGTTGTCCTCTGACCTTCCCACCTGTGCTGTGTCATCCCCGTCACACACACATGTGCATATACACACAATAAATTAAAACCTGCAAGGGGAAAAAATGATTTATTAGGATAACTGAATTGCAAGCATCAAAAATCTTGGTTAAACTCTGATAGTTTCGGTGATATTTTTTGTACCTCGCATCTTTGTGTTTGTGTGTGGGGTGTTTGAACGTGTGTGTGTGTGTGTGTGTGTGTGTGTGTGTGTGTGTGTGTACTGTGTGCTTGTACCAGAGCATGGATGCTGTCCCTCAGGAGCCTTCTCCCTTGTTTTTTGAAACAGCGCCTCTCGTTGGAGCCTAATGCTCACCAATTAGCTTAGGCCAGCTTGCAAGTGAGCCTCAAGGAGCCTCCTGTGTCTGACTATGAAGAGCCGGAATCACAAGGACGTATCCCGGCTTCATGATTTCCCGGCTTTTTTTTTTTTTTTTTAAAGCAACTACACCACATGGGTTCTAGGGACCACACTTAGGTCCTCAAGCTCCTCAGACTTGCACAACACGGACTTTTTACTGACTGAAACACATGTTTCTCCCCTATACATAGATACTTTTAATTTAATGGAGCCAAATATTTTTCTTTATGGCTTGTACTTTTTTTTAACATTTAAAAAAATTCTTTTTAGACAGAGTCATAGACAGCTTAGGCTGGCCTCAAACTTGCTATGTAGCCGAGGATGATCTTGTCACTGTGGCACTCCAAGTGGTATGGAAGATGTGTGTGCGGGGCAAGTACTTGACCAACTAAGTCACGTATGCAGGCACTGCCGCTCAAAGTATTTTTTTAATTGGATTTCTTTTTATCTGCAAGTAATAAACTAATTCACTTAATTTAATTTATTTATGTTTTTAAATAGCTAATAGTTCCAGAACCCCTGAGTTTTTCATCTTTCCTCACTGATTTATGGTGCTGCTTCTGTTTTATGACAAGTTCCCATGTGTGTTTAAGCTGTTTCTGGCCCATCTGCTCCTTGGGCTATTTGTCTGTCCCTCAACAAATAGTGCATTAGAAGAAATAAGACTATCTAACTACATTTATCTGATGGATGAAGTTCCCTATTTTTTTTCCCCCTCAGAGTTTTTGTAGCTATTTTTGGTTAATTCATACAAAATTTAAGATTATTGTATCAGGAACCATGGAGTGTCCTTGGAGCCTGGCGAGAGATGGCTCATCAGTTAAGAGCACCACTCTTCTTCCAGATGACTCCCCATTCAGTTCCAAACAGGCGTATGGTGGCTCACAACCATCTGAAACTCCATCTCCAGGGGATCTGACAGCTGCTTTTGGCCTCCACAGGCACCAGGCACACATGTGGTACACATACATACATGCAGCAAAACACCCGACTCATAAAATCGAAAAAGGTTTTCTTTTAGGAGCTGGGTGTGGTTTAGAGTGTCTGTCACCTCAGCTTTTGGGAGGTGAAAGCAGGAAAATCAAGGCCATTTTTGGCTACTCGGTGAGTTCAATGCTGCTGGAATTTTGTTTATATGTCCATTTGCACTTATGATGATATTGCAATATGATTTTTTTTTATTTTGCATTTTGAAAAATTACTTACTTTAGGGCAAACAGTGGTGGCACACACTTTTAATCCTAGCACCTGGGAGGCAGAGGCAGGTAGAATTCTAGGCCAGCCAAGGCTACATCATGAGAACCAGTATTTAAAAAAAAAAAAAAAAAAAGAGCCAAGAGCTGGGAGGTGGTGGTACACGCCTTTAATCCCAGAAACAGGTGTGCACCACCTTCTTAGAGTTTCATTGCTGTGAAGAGACACCATGACCAAGGCAACTATTACAAAGGCAAACATTTCATTGGCGCTGGCTTACAGTTTCAGAGGTTCAGTCCACTGTCATCATGGCAGGAAGCATGGCGGCGTGCAGGCAGACATGGTGCTGGAGGAACCTAGAGTTCTACATCTTGATCTGAAGGCAGCCACGAGGAGACTGGGCTGGATGGGCTTAGCCTGAGCATTCAAGACCCCAAAGTCCCACCTCCACAGTGGCATACTTCCTCTAACAAGGCCATACCTACTCCAACAAGGCCACACCTACTCCAACAAGGCCACACCTCCTACCAGTGCCACTGTCCATGTGCCAAGCATTCAAACAGGTGAGTCTTTGGGGGCCAAACCTGTTCAAACCGCCACATTCTACTCCTTGGTGCCCAGAGGCCTGCAGCCATAACATAGTGCAGAATGCAACCAGTTCACCTGCAGCCAAAGTCCCCACAGTCCACCACAGTCTCAACACTGTTTAAAAGATCCAAAGTTCAATATCTCTTCCGAAATCACTATCCTATAAAAATCAAAGTCAAAAAGCAGCTCACATACTTCCAACATATCATGACACAGGGGATATATCTAAAACATAGGGAAGGGGGTATGGTGAGGAAATACTGGGCCAAGCAAGACCAAAATTCAGCTGGGCAACTCCAAAGTCCGCAGCTCCACGTCTGATGCCAAAACGCTCCTCAGATCACCAACTCCTTTCGGCTTTGCTGATGACAACACACTTCTTTCTCTGGGGTGGTTCCACTCCCTGTTAGCAGCTCTCCTCAGCAGCTATCCCACAGCACTGCCATCTCTAACATCTTGGGGTCTCCGAGGCAATCCAGGCTTCATCTTCAGCGCTTCACTCAATGGCCTCTCTAGGCCTCCGTGCAGGGACAGCCCTGCCACACACCCGGCCTTAGCAGCTTTCCTTAGTCAAGCCACCACACCTGCCACACCCAGCCTTTAAATCATAAAGCAATTTTTTTATGATGAAAACATATGTATGTCTAAGCTACACAGAGAAACTCAGTTTCAAAAATCTAAAAGTAAAAAAGTATGGATGTCTGTAGAATATACATACACATGCATGTATGTATGTGTATGTATGTATGTATGTATGTATGCATGCAGGTAGGGAGGGAGGTATGCAGGTAAGTAGGTATGTATGCTTTGAGACAGGGTACCAGGCATCCAAGGCTGCCCTCAGACCCACCAGGATGGCTTTGCCTACATCTCCCAAGCATTAGCAATATTATTATAAACATTCCTGGTTTTATGCAGGTTAGGGATTAAACCTGGATCTTCTAAATGCTAGGCAAGCATTCTACCAACTGAGCGACACCCCAGCAGCCACACATCATTAAATTCTTTTTTTTTTTTTTTAAGATTTATTTATTTATTATGTATACAGTGTTTTACCTGCAGGCCAGAAGAGGTAGTCAGATCACATTACAGATGGTTGTGAGGCACCATGTGGGTGCTGGGAATTGAACTCAGGACCTCTGGAAGAGCAGTCAGTGCTCTTAACCATTGAACCATCTCTCCAGCCTTTAAATTCTTATATTTAGGATCACAGATACGGTTTTTAGTCTTTGTGATAATGTGGGTGTAAGGAAAGTCTGGGATTTTCAATACTTCATCAACTGCAGCAACAATTGGAAACATCTGTGTCATAGTATTACACTTTACTGGGTGTTTTCTGACAACGTAGCTCTTTTTTTCTCCTTAGTACAGAAAGTACTGTTATTAAAACCATTTCTCAGGCCAGCCTGGTGGCGCATGCCTTTAATCCCAGCACTGGGGAAGCAGAGGCAGGAAGATCTCCATGAGTTCAAGATTAGCCTAGTCAACAAAGTGAGTCCAGGACAACCAAGGCTACACAGAGAAACCCTGTCTCAAAAAAAAAAAAAAAAAAAAATCAAAAAGCAAGCAAGCAAGCAAACAAAAAACCCACTTCTCAGAGGAGGGGATTTAATTTCAGAGTGACTGAGAGATTTTGGGTTGGGAGGGGTGGCTGAGGGGATGTAGCTGGGTGGTAGCACACTTCCAAAGTTTAGAGTAGGCCTTGATCCTCAGTCCTGATAGAGAGAGGAAAGAGATGCGAGGAGGGAGAAGGAGAGAGAGAAACAGGGAGGCTCAAAATACAAATGTTTTGTCTTTTTCACCCACACTGTGACACAGGATCTGATCCTGGGCCTTACATGCTGGCTTCTTCCAGCAGCAGTTTCAAACTACAATGCTTAGTGGCGCAAACTTAATTGTGTTAGTCTGTGTCAGCTGCCGAGAGGTAGGGTAGCACCCAAGTTAGCATGAAGTTCTGGGATTATTAAGTTTTGGCATCAGCGTTTCTGCAGTGTTCTGTGGAGAGCTCCAATTTTCAGGTGTTGTGCTATGGAAATACATTTGTAACGCTGGGTTCTGCTGAGTAAGCCTCGGAACCTGCAAGCCTAATGCATTTTAGGTCCAAACAGTGGCAAAGCTCTACTGTGAACTTGCTTCATGCTCTGCCATTGCTTATGCTATTTTATTGAGCTTGGGTCTCCCTACGTGTCCCTGAGTGGCCTAGAACTTGCCTTGTAGGTTGGACTGGCTTCAACTTAACTGCTAGGGTTATAGGGAGTACCATTAAGATTAAGCCTGGTTTTCCATTTCGTGTGTGTGTGTGTGTGTGTGTGTGTGTGTGTGTGTGTGTGTGTGTGTTACTAGGACTAAACCCAGGGCCCCATACATGCTAAGTAAGTGGTCTACTAGTGGGTTGTATCCTCAGCCTTCTCATTATTATTTTTTTATTATTTATTATTATTATTATTATTATTATTATTATTATTACTACTACTACTACTACTACTACTACTATTATTTTGAGGTAGGATCCCAGGCTGGCCTTGAACTCACCATGTGTGGGAGAGTAGCCTTGAACTAATAACCCTCCTGCTTTCACTTCACAGGTGCTGAGATTATAAGCATCAGCCACTGAACTTGGGTATGTGGTTTGGGGGTTTAAGTTTTGTGCCTACCAGATAAATACTCTACTAACTGATTTATGTCCCAAGTCCTCTTTGACATTTTGATTTGAGAACTGGATCTACTAAGTTGCCCAGGCTGGTCTTAAACTTCTAGTCTCCTGCCTCAGCATCCTGAATATCTTATGGCATTGGGCCCAGCTTTTTAGCTTTCCTATTTCATCTGATATATACATATATATCCTCTTTACTGATCATCAAAGTAAATCTTACTGAGGAGTGTATATAAAGTATATAATGGGAGTGTATATAGATTGCAAGGACAGTGACTTTTTATTTGCTTATATTTTTTGAGACAGAGTCTCACTGTGAATCCCTGGCTATCCTGGAACTCACTTTGTAGATCAGGCTGATCTTGAGCTCATAGAGATCTGCCAAGGCAGTAACTTTTTTTTTTTTTTTTTACTGCATATTGACGCCAGTTTTATTGTACATATAACCTGAGGTGTGGCTGTTGAATATCAGGGTAGGATTGCAGTGAATCTTTAGAGGATTAAATAAAGAGGTTGATGAAAGGGCAGGATAAAGAAGGAAATTTGAGGTGGGAGCACATGTGATTTGTTTTGTTTTGTTTTGCTTTTGTTTTTCGAGACAAGAATTCTCTGTGTAGCCTTGGCTGTCCTGGACTCACTTTGTAGACCAGGCTGGCCTCAAACTCACAGAGATCTGCCTGCCTCTGCTTCCCAAGTGCTAGGATTAAAGGCGTGCGCCACTACGCCTGGCCGCACATGCAGTTTTTGATGAAGAAGCAAAAAACATACACTGAAGAAAAAGTAGCATTTTCAACAAAT
Source organism: Acomys russatus (assembly GCF_903995435.1). Lineage (NCBI taxonomy): Eukaryota > Metazoa > Chordata > Mammalia > Rodentia > Muridae > Acomys > Acomys russatus. The sequence continues at coordinate 31,878,141 of NC_067162.1, forward strand.
GTTGCTGGTCACATTATATAGTTGCATGTGGAAGAATGAAAATAGAGCTGTATTTATCATCCTGTACGTAATTCCAGGCAAATCAAGAACATCAACATAAGACCAGATAGCCTGAATCTTATAGAAGAGAAAGTAGAGAAAAGGTTTTAAATCATCAATACAAGAAAGGACTTTTCTGAACATGACATCATTAGTACAAGTATTAAGATCAACAATTAATAAATGGACCTGATAATGCTAAAACAAAACAAAAAACAAAACAAAACAAAACCCTCTAAACAGCTGGGCGTGGTAGCCGAGTACTGCCTCCCAGTACTCGGGAGGCAGAGGCAGGCAGATCACTGTGAGTTCAAGGCCAGCCTGGTCTACAAAGCGAGTCCAGACAGCCAAGGCTACACAGAAAAACCCTGTCTTGTAAAAACAAAAACAAACAAACAAACAAAAAAAACCCCAAACCTCTAAACAACAACGTACATTGTCACTGAAACAAAATGGCCACCAAAGGAATGGGGGGGGGGAATATTTACCAATTATAAATCTGATAGAGGATAAGTATGTATAATACACAAAGAACTGGGGGAGGGAGACAAGAAAACAAAAACCCACTTTAAAGAGGTCTAGAACTAAACAGCAATTTTTCTCTTTTTTTCATTAATTAAACATTTAAAAATTTTTTACATATATTTATATTATTACACATATATGCAATAAACTACCTATAGCAAGAAAAACCATGACACAATCAGGAATTAAATAAATGTTACATTCTTAGTGTTTTGGCTATTTGTGTTTAACAGCCTTGAAGAAAATATCTTTCCTATCTTGGTGTGTCTAAAATTCTGAATGTAAATCAATCTCCATCACGTCTTGTCATTCTCAACTTAAAATATCTATCTAAACCTTAAAAAATCTTAACCCCTAAACAACTAAGCTTCATTGTAAAACTAAGCTATCTGGTCTTCAACTCCATCAGATACTTGAGAAGGAATAAACTTGATTACCTGAGTATGCCAGGAGTGCAGGATAGTAGCTTTCCAAATGAGAAGATGACAGAGACAGTTTTGTATCTCAATAGTCACCCAAAACTCTTTCTTATGCTGGAACATCTTCTTCAGCCTTCTGGCCCAATATATCTGACAGACACATTTGTGAAGCAGGAACTATTGAGGGCTTGCTTATCCTGTCTTGGCAGAGTTTAGCTATCGACTCTGCCTGCATCCAAGCTTGCCCATCTTTATGCAGGATTCTGTCTGTGGTAGAAATGAGGACATTTTTCTCAGTGGCTTGTTTGCCACCTTTGAAGCCATCTCCATAAGGAGGTTCTTTGATGCTCATCATTCTCTTTGAGGTAGGCTGGGTGTTGTCAGGAGTTACCTGTCTCATTGTAAGTGAATATTTAAAATAATAAAAGCATTTTAAAATAAGACAGTAACTATTAAAATGCCACAAGTACAGATTTATCTGCAAGGATGTTCATTCCAATGGTATTTACAAACATGGGTGTTTTGTTGTGGTTGGTTGTTTAGTTTTTGAGACAGGGCCTCCTGTGTGTGTAGCTTAGCTGGCCTGGAACTCATTATGTAGACAAGGCTGGCTTTGAAAACACTGAGATCTGTCTGCCTCTGTCTCCTGAGGATTGGGTTAAAGACGTGCAGCATCATACCTAGCTACCCTTCACTTAAATTTTCATTTGTTATTTGATGATTTCACACACATATAATATATGATCACCCCAACTACTCTCTCTGATCCCCCTTCCCACTCTCTCTGAATGTCGTCTTTCTAACATGTCCCTATGCTGCACTCAGGTCCCACTCAGACTTATAAAGCATTGGTAACCATGTTACCTGCTGTACTCTGTCGACTTAGGGAGCAAAGAAGAGGAAAAAATAGTTGTGCCTAGAATTTAATTTAGACACAGAAGAAATTTCTGAAGATAAGACTTTTAATCCATTAAAATGGGAAAGGAAGTGGCCAGGGCAGACTCAGCTGGGCAGTATGCTAAGGATAGTGGTGGAGAGGATTTAAAGGTGGGAAAGAAAAGGTGTTCTATAGTTAGCTACCTAGGTTACAAACTGCCTTGGTATTGACTCAGAGAGGCAGTCAGTTAACATGCAGAAGACAGGGTTCTGAGGGGAGGGAAGAAATAGAAACTCAAATTTCAATTGTTTATTCATTCATTATTCACACATTATTGATTGCCTGTTACAAACCCAGCATTGTGGAAAGTGTCTGGCTTTGCTCTCGACAAATTCACAGTTCAGTCAGGAGAGAAGAAACAAGGATATAAAATCACTTCAGAGGCCAAGCAGGCTAGTTCAGTCACAACAGGAACCAGGCTGTCTGGGGTTGGTGAGATGGCTCAGCCGGGTTGTGCCTGCTGCGGTCACACCTGACAGCCTGAGTTCAAGACCCGCAATGGTGAATGGAAATAACTGACCGCCACAAATCTGTCCTCGGACATCGCGTGTCTGCACAGGCACAGTCACACACAAAACAAGCAAAAATGTAGTCATCTTTAAAAAAGAAAAAGAAGGGTTGGAGAGATGGCTCAGTGGTTAAGAGCACCGGCAGTTCTTTCAGAGGACTGTCTGTAACTCCACTTCCAGGAGATGTGACACCCTCACACAGACATACATGCAGACAAACACTAATATACATAAAATAAAAAGAAATATTTTTTTTCTCAATTTTGTTTGGACACAAGGTCTTTTTTTTTTTTTAAAGATTTTATTTATTATTATGTATACAGTGCTCTGTCTGCATGTACACCTGCATGGCAGAAGAGGGCATCAGATCACATTATAGATGGTCATGAGCTACCATGTGGTTGCTGGGAATTGAACTCAGGACCTCTGGAACAGCAGTCGGTGCTCTCTTTTAAAAGATTTATTATATATACAAGGTTCTGCCTGCATGTGTGACTGCCAGCCAGAAGAGGGCACCAGATCTCATTACAGATGGTTGTGACCCACCATGTGGTTGATGGGAATTGAACTCAAGACCTCTGAAAGAGCAGACAGTGCTCTTAACTTCTGAGCTATCTCTCCAGCCCAATAAATAATTTTTTAAGAAAAGAAAAAGCGAGCCAGGCGTGGTGGCGCACGCCTTTAATCCCAGCACTCGGGAGGCAGAGGCAGGCGGATCGCTGTGAGTTCGAGGCCAGCCTGGTCTACAAAGTGAGTCCAGGACAGCCAAGGCTACACAGAGAAACCCTGTCTCGAAAAACAAAAACAAAACAAAACAAAGAAAAGAAAAAGAATAAAAGCAGACATACATGTAGGCAAACATCCCTACATGTAAACTAACAGTAAAGACTTTAGGGAGTGGAGGTGTTGCTCAGTGGTTAAGAGCATTTGTTGTTCTTCCAGAGGCCCTGGGTTCGGTTCCTAGCACCTACATGGTGGCTCACTACCATCTATAACTCCAGTTCCAAGGGATTGGACCCTCTCTTCTGACCACGAGGGCACCAGGCATGAACATGGTACACATATATTCATGTAAGTAAAAGCACTTATACACATAAAATAAATGTCTTTGCTTTTGTTTGGATAGGAAAGAGCCAGCAATGATGGCACATATTCAATCTCATTACTCAGGAGGCAGAAGCAAGAGAATCTCTATGCGTTCAAGGCCAGCCTGGTCTTATGTGGTAAGCGCCAGGACAGCCGGGACTCTATATATCCTAACCTGCTTATTTCATAAAGAGGCTGACCCAATCAGGTTCCATAAACCTCTGGGCAGACTGTATCAAGTGAAGGTTTTTCTTGCCCACCATGGTGCACATATTTGCAATCTCAGCTCCTAGGAAGAGGAGGCAGAAAGATTAGGAGTTTGGGTCATGCTTGGCTGCATTAGGTGGCTAGTTAGGGATACAGGAGAGCTGTATCAACCTCTCCCTGAAAATAAAAATCCTATAAAAACAAAGGTACTAGCTGGGCAGCAGTGGCGCACACCTTTAATCCCAGCACTTGGGAGGCAGAGGCAGGTGGATCTCTGAGTTCGAGGCCAGCCTGGTCTACAGAGTGAGTCAGGGTGACCAAAGCTACACGGAAAAACTGTCTCAAAAACAAACAAACAAAGCTACTTACTGTGTGGGCAAGCACAGGCTCCTCAAGAGTGGGCTGTATTGTGTGTCCTGGAACCTCAGTTTCATGGCATACTATAATGGAAAGGGGATGGCCCGTGAATTAAGGTATAAAAAAAGAGGGGAATTCCAAACATAGTTGAGGTTTTCCTGGAATAAAGTTTAATCCTCCTTTCTCTTTTTATATGGGGCATGGTGTCAGATGCATGATGGGAACAGACAATTTTGCAAAGTTAATGATATGGTGATGCCATCATTGAGAGCAACAGTTAGTGTGAGTCACCTTTGCCAGCCATGTTGGTCCCAGCGGGTGTGGGATGATTTTGTGTCCCCTTGGCTCATATAAATGATTATGCATTCTAGGATGTTTGAAATAATCAAAGCAGTAAGTCTTAGTTACTGAAACATACGAGTGTAACAGAAAAGTACCAAATCTATCCACAAGGAGATGTAGGTGAGTAAGGACTGTCCCAACACTGAGGGCCAAGACTGCTTTGGGGTCTAGGATTGACCTGTTCTTGAGAAAAGATGCAAGTTACACTTTTTCTTCCAGAAGGAACTTCCTGGATTGTAACTGTCTGCGTGGGTCTGTCTCATTCTCTCTTCATTTCTTTTTCCTTTGGTCTGAGGACTGACTCCAGGCTTCACATAGGCTAAGCCTAATTATTTTCCCCAGAATTCTCTTCTTTTTCACGTCACTTTTGTATATATATATATATGTATATATGCCTTAGGGCTGGGGGTGCAGTCTATTTGGTAGAGGGTTGGTCTAGTATGCACAAGGCTGTGGGTTCAATAAACCCACATAAACTGGGTTCCTGTCATTCTAGGGCTTGGGAGAGAAAAGCAGGAGGGTCATCAGTTCAAGGTTATCCTTGGCTACATAGTGAGTTTGAGGCCAGCCTTTGCTACACGAGACTCTGTCTCAAAACAGAAAACTATTTTAGTTTTGTTATGCTTTGGTTTCTTATTTTTTATTTTTTTTTTGAAACAAGGTTTCTCTATGTAGCCTTGGCTGACCTGGACTTACTTTGTAGATCAGGCTAGCCTCAAACCCACAGAGATCCGCCTGCCTCTGCCTTGAGTGCTGGGATTATGGGAGTGTGCCACTCTGTGCCCAGTTTAGAAAACAATGTTTTAATATAGGCATAGCTCATATAGATGGTCTGTTCTTCCCTTACAACTTTGCTTTAGCAGCTGGAACCAAGTCCTCAGATTCTCAGCCTGTTTTGTATGTTTCTATATGCCCAGATTCTTGGTCCAGGCTTACAGAGCCATCCTTGGGTTCAATTATGGTCTAAGTCTTCCCTCAAGGGTATGCACACTTGTAGATCCTCTTGGAAACCACCACAGGCCTGTTTTCTTCCTACTAGCTTTCTGTCCCTACTCCCACTTTCATAAGAATTACTGTTCTTTAGATGTCCTGTGCTTTTCCTCCATTCATTTATTAAGAAAAATGGGCGTGTTATGGCTTAAACATTAATGCTGGAGCAGGCCGGGTGTGAACACTGGGCATGTCCATCCAAATATTCCTCTTCCTTATCAACCTATTCTTTTCCTGACTTGCCGCAAGTGATGTTTACTTGGGTTTCCTTGTAAAGATTTGGCCCAAGATCGCTTCTTTTCTGTTTAGTCTTTATCATCCCAGTTAACAATAGAAAGTCTCTTGGATGATTCACCTTCATGGTTGTTTGCTTTTCTCCTTTTTGGGGGGTGGGGGTAGGGGATAGGTTAAGCTACTGGACTACACCGAAGAGAACCCTTGGTTTCTCAGCCTTTCTCTGCTCCCCCCCCCCCCCCGCACTCTCCCCCAGCATGTGCGCAGTTACTGAACTATCTCAATGCTACTTCTGTACTGTCTTGCATATACAAGTTCTTCTCTCCATTTTTTTCCTCTTTACTCTAGAACCCCGTTGGCTCATCTCAAGCCTGAAACTTTTGGGTTTTGTCCTATAGTGTTGCCACTATTACATTTTTTAAAAACGTAACTGTGGTCAGCCATTGTCCTCTTGAAAAACTGTCAGGCACTTCCCCAGTGCTTCTAAGGAGCAAAATGCTTGACATGGGGGCTGGAGAGATGGCTCAGTGGCTAAGAGCACTGACTGCTCTTCCAGAGCAGCCCGGTTAAAATCCCAGCACCCATATGACAATTCACAACAGTCTGTAACTCAAGTTCCAGGGGGATCTAACACCCTCACACCTACACACATAAAATAAAGTTTAAAAAAAATGCCTTGACATGGCGTTCAAGCCTTCTCCTCAGTGTTTCTCTTAGCTCCTTGGCTTCTTCTAGTCTGGTAATCTCTTACCCAATAGAATGTCTCTCTGTCTCTCTCTGCCTCTGTCTCTGTCTGTCTCCCTCTCTCTCTCTCCCCCACTCTCTCTCCTGACACAACAGGGCCTCGTATGTCACAGGCTGCTCTCAAACTCAGTTCACCAGGGATGAGCCTGAACTTGTGATGGAATTACAGGCCTGGCCACTTCCTCCAGTTTAGGGGTACTAGGAAGAAAGCCTAGGGGTTTGTGAATGCTAGGCCAGCACTTTACCAACTGAGCATTGTTCCCCAAACCCCAATATTAAATTTTGATCAGAATGTCAACAGATGGCTACTAGAGGACTTATTTTATTCTGCCTGGGTTCTGAAGCCATGTGCTCACCATCAATTATAAGCTATTTAAGGAAAGGATTGTCTGTTATTTATTCATTCATTTATTTATTTATTTTGGTGCTGAGTTGATCCCAGGACTTCGAATATGCTAAGCATGCACTCTTCCACTGAGCCCCATGTTTCATCTATTTTCCTCCCTGAAGGGTGTATGTATGTTAAGCTGCTATGCCAACAATTTGAGCACAGAGTTACAGAACTCAATCAGACATAACAATTAACATTCTTGTAAGCCACAGCTGGCTGGTAGCTCAAACCTGTAGTCCCAACATTTTGGAGGCTGAGGCAAGAAAGAGGATTTTGTCAAGTTTAAAGCCAGCCTGGGCTAATAATAAGACCTGGTCTCAGAAAGGGAAAAAAGTGTGTGTGTGGGGTGGGGGGCTCAGCAGATAAAGCCCGACAACTTGAGTTCAATCTTCAGAACCCATAGGAAGGTGAAACGAAAGAACTGACGTCACAAAGTGGTTCTCTTGTGCCATAGCACATGGACACATGCAAGCATGCACATATTCTCTCTCTCTCTCTCTCTCTCTCTCTCTCTCTCTCTCTCTCCACCCCCCCTTTCTCCCCCCCCCCCACACACACACACATAAAAGGACTGAGTGTGGTGGCCCACGCCTTTAGCCTCAGCATTTGGGAAGCAGAGGCAGATGGAACTCTGTAAGTTTAAGGCCAGCCCAGTCTACACGGTGAGTTCCAAGACAGCCAGAGACAACCTGTCTCAAAAATCCAAAACAAATACATAAAACGTTTTAAAATGTTGAAAAGTTCAGCATGAATTTACATAGGGCATTTTACCTAGCTGGACTTTGAGTGCAAAGGGGATTTTTGTAGGTGGAGGAAGTGAACAAATAAATAAATATTCCAAGTTTCCTGTTTTATACTTAAATTCTGACACTATTTACAGATCTTTTGTGAATCTCTTCGCATGTTTGGGGCCGTCTCAGTTTAAAAAAAAAATTTTTTTTTTTAATTCAGTGGAAACAAATGCCTCTCAGGCAGAATATGTTATTTCTACAGTCAGTGCCATTTATCCAATAACCTCAACTCAGCCCTTAAATTGGGGCTTAGTTGTGGGTGACCAATTTAACTATTTTATCATTGAATCCTTAACCTGAGCATTTAGCCATAATCCTCAGTAAACTGAAGCGAAGACACCTGTTGTTTTTTTGGCCATCCACTGACAAAGTCCAATGAAGCTCAGGTATTTCTCGGAATATTTGCATCAACACATCATAACTCTGGTGCATTACGTTGTCAACAGGAGCTTTCAGGGACTTTACCCTTTCAACCTCCTTAGGAAGTTGCTGTTGGAATAAAGAGATGCGCTGTGCGAGAGAGTGGGGGAAGAAAGGATGCGGTGTGTGGAGACGGCTTCCTTTCTTTATCCCTCTATCAATGGGTAGAAAAGCAAATGGCTAAACCAGGCATGGTGGCGCACGCCTTTAATCCCAGCACTTGGGAGGCAGAGGCAGGCGGATCATTGTAAGTTCAAGGCCAGCCTGGTCTACAAAATGAGTCCAGGACAGCCAAGGCTACACAGAAAAACCCTGTCTCGAAAAAAAAAAAAAGCTAGAAAAAGCAAATAGACAATTTATTTGTAGATGCCAGTAAGGATTCCTGCCTAGTACTTATCACAGTGCAAGGGTTTGTTTACAAGATAAACGACCAGACTGAGTTAACTTCTTAGGTCTTTGTTATCTCCCACTTTGATGTGGCCATGACATCCATTTATGGAACAAAGAGAATAGATTTGCTTCATATAGAGGATTTTTTTTTTTTTTTGACAGGGTTTCTCTGTGCAGCATTGGCTGTCCTGGAGTCACTTTGTAGACCAGGCTGGCCTTGAACTCAGAGATCATCCTGCCTCTGCCTCCCAGAGTGCTGGGATTATAGGCGTGAGCCACTGTGTGCCACTGAGGAATTTATATATATATTTTCTGGATTATATATCCTTTTTGCAGAAAGCTTATGAAGGCTAAACTTTTAACCTTGAAAGAGGAGGATCTGACTATACATGGGTACCATGGAGGAAAAGAGTTTTTTGTAGATAAAAGAGAGAATACAGCCAGAGGTAGAGACTTCTGGCAGAATCTAGAGTCAATATGACTCTGATCCGGGCCTCTGAGGAGAGGGGAGAGCCAGGAAACCAAGAGGCCAGGAGGGTGAAAGGAAAAAGAGCTGGCATAGCCAGAGTGTCTGGATTATATGAGGAAGGAGCACTGGAGTAGGGCAGCCCAGGTCCTGGGCTGGAGATCAGGATAAAGGAAGGGTATGCCAGCCATACCGTGTAACAGGTAGGGACTGAGGGATGCTGGAAAGCCCTGGCAGCCAGGTCAGCTTTGGTGTGTTAAATAGGCACCTTACTTAGCCATTTGCCCTGGGTTTGAGACCTGACAGGTACAAACTTGCAAAAAATTCACATGTCACTTTATAGAGAGCTGACAAATGCCTTGAAGTAAGCCAGGCGATCTCTGGGTAAAACTCATAGCATAAATAGTGGGATTAGTAATAGGAAAATTGTAAAACCTGTACCAGTTCATAAACTTGGTCAAACTAACATCACTGCTGTGAAGAGGGTACTAGCTAGATTCAATAAATAATTAGAGGTGGAATGGCCTTTTTCAAAGCCAGTAGGAATAAAGATTTCCTTGCAGTCTGCATATGTTTGATTGGCCTAGAGTCGGGAGAATTTAAAGACATCATTTCCTTTCTTGGTATAATGGGCCAAGGAGTTTCTATTTTCTCATTAAATTTTCTTCTTCCTCCTAATTCATTCTTTGTATTGCTTAAGCAGGTACTTCCCCCCCGCACCCCACTGCTAACTTGTCTTTCAGATTAAAGCTGATTGAATTGGACCTCTAGACTTAGAATTGCTCTCCCTATCAGGCAAGTCCGATGCAAGCGTGATCGTGGATAATCATGAATACAAACCAACACGAAGTCACAACATTCCTTAAGACACTATGATTTTTTTTTTAAAGATTTATTTATTTATTATGTTTACAATGTTCTGACTGCTTATGTGCCTGCTGGCCAGAAGAGGACTAGATCTCATTGTAGATGCTTATGAGCTACTATGTTGTTGCTGGGATTTGAACTCAGGACCTCTGGAAGAGCAGACAGTGCTCTTAACCTCTGAGCCATCTCTCCAGCCCGACACTATAATTTTTTTTTTTTTTTTTTTTTTTTTTTTTTTGTAACTAAACCACACAGGTCTCAAGTGTAAACTTTTAAGAATTATTATTACTATTACTTATTTATTTTGAGACAGGATCTCATTGTGTAGCCTTGGCTGGGCTAGGACTCCTATGTAGACCAAGCTTTGAACTTATAGAGACCTATTTGCTTTTGCTGGGAATAAAGGCTCGTGCCACCACATCTAGAAAATTTTGCTCGTGCCAGCTGTGGTGGTGCACACCTTTCATCCCAGCAGAGGCAGGCGGATATGCGTGAGTTCGAGGCCAGCCTGGTCTACAAAGTGACTCCAGGACAGGCAAGGATACACAGAGAAATCCTCTCTCAGAAAAAAAGAGAAGAAAATTTTGCTGGTTTTTTTTTTTTTTTTTTTTTTTTAAGTGTTTCGAGACAGGGTCTCTCTGTAGCCTTGGCTGTCCTGGACTCGCTTTGCAGACCAGGCTGGCCTCGAACTCACAGCGATCCGCCTGCCTCTGCCTCCAGAGTGCTGGGATTAAAGGCATGCACCACCACATCCGGTATTTTTGCTTGTATTTTTATGTGTGTGTGGTATAGTTTGTTTATATTTACTTTTTGGCTACACTTGCTTGCCAGTGTACCTGTGCTTGCCCTTGTACGTGCATTCCTGAGCGTGTGCCTGTGCGCATGCGCGGGCAAATGCGTGCGTGCGTGCGTGCGTGTGTGTGTTGGCCAGACATTGACATTTTGGAGTTTTCTGTTGCTCTCCACTGCCTTTTTTTTTTTTTTTTTTTTTTTTTGAGACAGGGTCTCTTAGTGATGTTAAAGCTTATCCTGTTTTACTCAACTGGTTGGCCAGTGTGCTCAGCAGACCTTTCTGTATATGCCACTCAGCACTTGGGTCACTCATACAAAGTGTCCAGTCTTCAACTCAGGTGTTGAGGATCTGAACTCAAGTGCCCATGCTTGTCACATCAAGCACTTCGCTCACAGAGCCATCTATTTCCTACCCCTAAACCTCAGTGTTGCAGATGACAACCTTGTGTCACAATGTCAAATGGCTGGACATCCCTGCAAAATCTTCAATGATCTCTGTAAGACATCAGATCTAAACTGACTTGGGCAAACTCATAAAAACATACAGAAGTATTTTATAGAATTAAATGTCTGGTTATGATACGATGTAGGAACTTTGGAGGAGAGGGGAATATTCTAGACCTGATGTACATATGATAGTTTTTTTTTTGTTTGTTTGTTTGTTTGGTTTTTTTCATATGATAGTTTTGCCTTCAGGAATATTTGCTAGAACTTGCCTTCAGTGTGATGCTGATACATAAACATAATCAAATATAAATTTAATTAGAATTTCAGTGCAATGAAGTCATTGCTATTTCCCACCACTATCAATCCTCTTTTATTATTAGAAAGGATTGTACTCCCAAGGTGGGGCAGAAATAATCTGTGGTCCAAACTTTCTTTGGCTGATTACTTAAATTGCTCTGGAAATTTTCCTTTCAGGTTTTGTGTTTGTTTAGCAGGTTCCTTACAACATATGTGTGACTAAAATCATTTTAACAGCCTTAATTGTCTTACAAGGGCAATGACTCCGTAGATCTTGTGACAACACATTCCTTGGTTCTATATGAGTTTATTGAATTTCTTTTCAGTGGTTGATATTTGAACCTCTTTCATTTACAGTAGATCCAGCTTCACAGTTCACAGAAGTGCCTACGCAGGCTCAGGAGGGGTTAAAGAATGCACTGCTGATATAAAAACCGCCACGCGGTTATGTAATCTACACAGTCTTGTAGTTGAATCTGGGTTCTTGTGAAATTATCATGTGACTAGGGAGTATGGCACGTGATTGAGAAGAGATTCAAAAGCACTGTACATACGTCCCTACACTTTGTTCCATGAACCTATTGTGATTTTTTTTTTTTAGAAGAAGCAATTTCCAAATTTTAGATGTTTAAATGATTTAATTTTTGTTCTTGTTTGTCTTCGCTGTTTTATAAAGAAGTACAGATGGTGGGTTGTGTCTTAAATATATTATTACATGAATTCCAGATAAAAGGGAATGCAATGGAGATATTAGTGAACACACAGGGGGAAACCATGAGAATTAGAAGTCAGATGTGGCCGGGCGGTGGTGGCGCACGCCTTTAATCCCAGCACTCAGGTGGCAGAAGCTGGTGGGATCGCTGTGAGTTTGAGGCCAGCCTGGTCTACAAAGTGAGTCCAGGCCAGCCAAGGCTACACAGAGAAACCTTATCTGTCTTAACAAAACAAAACAAACAACAACAATAACAACAAAATAGAAGTCACATATAATTTAGAAAGGATATAATGATTTATTTTTCTTTTTGAGACAAGGTCTTAATATGTAGCCTTGGCTGGCCTGGAACTCACAGAGATCTGCCTGCCTTACCTTTCAAGTGTAAGGGCCAAAGGCATACCCAGCCACTTTTTTGTTTGTTTTTTTGGCACTCAGTCACTTTTGATTTTGTTGTTTTGAAGCATAGTTTCATGTAGCACAGGATGGTCTTGAACTCCTAACTATGTTCTAAGCACCGGGGTGACAGCATATACCTCCACATCTACCTGGGTTTTTGTTTTCTTAATCTTCTTGATACAGAACCCCATGTACTTCTGCTTCTCCTGCTTTCATCTCCTGACTGTTGGGGTCGCAGGCATTTATTCCTGCATTCAGATCACTAGTATTTACTTTCTTGAGACAGGGTCCCCTGTAGCCTAGGTCACACTGAGTATATAACTAAGGATGATCTTAAAGGATAATCTTCTTACCTCTACCGAGGTTGCAAGGGCACGTCATCTCACAGTGTGTGCAGAGCTGGCAAGTGAAACCAGGGCTTCGTCCATAATAGGCAAATGCTCTACTGAGCTACAGTAGTCTTTTGTTGTTGTTGTTTTGTTTTGTTTTGGGGACAGAGTCTCTCTACATAGTTCAAGCTGGCCTTGAACTCACTACATAGCACAAGGCATCTTTAAAAAATTGTCAACGTTCTTGCTCAGCATTTCTCTATGTTAGGATTACAGGCATGAGTCACCACTCTTGGCTCATTTAAGTTAAGTCACTGAAATTGAAAAGAATAAAATGAAAATCTAGTTTTTGGGTTTTTTGTTGTTGTTGTTGTTTTGTTTTTGTTTTTGTTTCTTTTGGCCCGAGACAGGGTTTCTCTGTGTAGCCTTGGCTGTCCCGGACTCACTTGAAAATCTAGGGTTTTGCTTTGTTTTTTTGCTCTTGTTTCAAATTGTAGTCCAAATGTCACCTCTAGTTTGTATTGATCCTCTAGCTTTCGTCTCCTAAGTGTTTGTGTTATAGGTGTGAGCCAACACGCTTGGCATAAATCTAGGTTTCTATGCTGTTGCAAAGCGTGGATAGAAAAATTCTCCTTCTAAATAGTTTCTCTGGGCTGGTAAGATCCTCAGTGAGTAAAGATGCTTGCTACACAAGCCTGGAGACCTGAGTTTGGTCCTTGGATCCTTGACCTCACTGTAGAGGTGAGAGGAGAGAACTCATGTCACAAAGTCATCCTCTGCCTGGATATATGCCCCATGGCACAACTGCCCTCACACAGGCACATAAGCATACAATAGTAATAAAAAAAATAAGTCTTAAAAGTTCAACTGAAACAGTTTTTTGAGGACTGTGTCTGTGAAAGGAGGCTCACTGGACTTTCATTCACTTAGGTACGAGCAAATGTTGCTGTGCGTAGTGCTTCATGCCTGTAATGTCACCACTTGAAGGCTGAGACGGCAGGGTCACTCGGTGTTTGAGGACAACCTGATCGACATACTAAATGGTAGGCCAACCTAGGCTACGGAGAGTCTGTCTCAAAAACCACACACACACACACACACACACACACACACACACACACATGCACGCACAGAGGGTGGAGGGAGGGAGGGAGGGAGAGAGAGAGAGAGATTGATTCACGCAGAGTACTCACTGCAGGGTCTGCTGGTGACGGGTCCTGGGCCTGTGGAATGCCACTCTAGAGAATTAACTGTCAAAGCCAAGTCAAACTTTGGGGGTCCCCTCTTCACTTTGCTAGTCTCTCATCAGAGGAAATCTGATAAGCAATAAAAGCATAATGGAAAAAACAAAATCAGAAAAGGGCAGAGAAGAGCTGAAAGAAAGGGGAAGGAGGCCTTGGCGCTTCGTGGCTTGTTAATCAGGGTCAGAAAGGGGATTTCCTACACCCTAAGTGTGTTTCAGTCTCATGGGTTTGGAGAAAGGAACATGCTTCGTGATTCACCTCTCATTCTCAGTACCGAGGCTCAGCCTGGTGCACTGTAATTTCCTCTTCATGTATTATGTAGTGAGTAATGGAAGGGCTAGGTCACCAACCAATGCTTTACTTCAATTCAAAGCTATAGGATTTCAATTGGCCTGAGCCTGTTGGGCAATAAGAGGTTTGAGTCTTCTCTTATCAAAATGAGTGGGGCTCCCAGAAATCATGAAGGGACTTCCCTTGGGACTTGTTACAACAGACTACAGTGGCTTTAGAAATTCGAGGGTAGTTTCCTGTTTTGCTCTGCTGTATCTTGGAGTGTCCCTTGAACCCTTCCTTAACTTTTGACAGAGGAAAGTGTTCACAAGGTTGATTCATTGTCACTAAGAATTCACTGAAGATAATTGGGCAACCTGTATCAGATTTAGATGAAAGGCTAGGTAGCTTCTGGTGACAGGGATGCAGATTCTAGGTCCATAGGTTAAACCTTGGAAAGGGTTCACCATAGAGATGCCTGCACTGGATCCTCCTTTGCCTAGAGTCTTCCCGGTACCAGCATTCCAAGTCCCAATTGAGTGCTCAAACTTACAGGGGCAAAATATGAATCAGCACGGTTTGAGGATGATTCTTCTTCTTCTTTTTCTTCTTCTCCTCCTCCTCCTTCTTTTCTTCTTCTTTTTGTGACCAGCTTTGTAGACACTGTAATACAAATCGAGCTATCTTGAACACCTCAAAAAATACCGACCGCCCATGTGGCTCCTGGCATCAATAGCCCACATAAAATTAAAAATTATGTCCCAAGATGCGCACCCTGTGCTCCAATTGATATTTTAATAACTTGATTAAAAATTTCCCAGAAGTCTATTAGAGTCAGGAAACAGTCTGTGGTGTAGGTGAGGATTTGCTTTCACAACGGAAACTTTTAGCCCCCATGAATAGAGTGGCCAAAAAAACTCATTTACATGTTTTCCCTCCATCCTCGCTCAGTACAATGAAAAGTGAAAACCTGTTTGGAAGAGAAGGCTTTTAGGTCGCTCTTTCTCTGTCTCTCTCTCTCTGTCTCTCTCTCTCTGTCATCCAGGTGGACTCACAGAATCCAATTTTCAAATTGTCTTCTATTTTTCCACTCTTGAGGTAATTCGGACATTCGCTATCAGAGACATCATTATACACAAAAATTTAAAAATCAAAGCCAGGAGTAGTGATGCGCTCCTGTAATCCCAGCATTCAGAAGGATGAGTCAAGAGGACTGGCCTAAATTTCAGGCCAGTGTAAATCTACATGGTGAGATCCGGGCCAGCTAGACCTACATAACAAAACCACGTGTCTAAATAAATAAATGCAGCCGCCATAAACATGGTGTGGGTAACACGGGGGAGGAGGGGTATTTTAATGAAAAAGAACCAACCGTCAGGCATGGCGGCGTATGCCTGGGAGAGGCAAGCTCATCTCTCTGAGTTTGATGCCAGCCTGGTCTACATAGTGAGCTCCAGAGTAGATAAGGCCAACAAAAATCAAGAACAAGAACAAAATCCACAAACAAAACTCAGTAGCTCGTGGTGAGAGGTGTTAGAGTAGTGTTTGCTCTTTCTTAATTAAAAAGTGAGTCTGCTAGTCCTTTGGCCAGCTCGCTGCAGAAACTGTTCTGAAAATTCCCCAAGGGCTGGGTTGCTGTCCAAACCACGGAACCCCATCCTCCTGAGCGAGCTCAGGCGTGCGGGCCTCGGTCGCTGCAAATCTCTGGAGTTCTTTCCCCTCCCCTAGCA
Source organism: Acomys russatus (assembly GCF_903995435.1). Taxonomy (NCBI): domain Eukaryota; kingdom Metazoa; phylum Chordata; class Mammalia; order Rodentia; family Muridae; genus Acomys; species Acomys russatus. The sequence continues at coordinate 31,894,075 of NC_067162.1, forward strand.
GACATCTAGAGTCCCCAGGGTCGGTGTCCTCCGGCGTACACCATGGTGCCAGGGCCGGCTGCCTCGGGCTCGCCGCCTCCAGGTCGTGGCAAAAATCTTTTCCCTTCGCGAGGCCCCAGAAGCCAGGCCGCCTCCCTCCTCCCTCCCTGGTGGCGGGGCCCTTTCCCAGCCCGGGATCAGCAAGCAGCCGCGGCAGCGACAGCAGGAAGCGAAGCCCTTGTTGATGCTGTTCTGTGGCGCTCCTGCCCGCCCTCCGGGGGTGGGGGGGCCGCTGGGCTCTTCCAGGCTCTGGCCTTTCCCCCCACCTCCGCGCGTGCGCAGTGCCTCGCGAGGGGGCGGGGCTCAGATTCCTGTCAGCGGCGGCGGCGGTGGCGGCGGCCGTCAGTGTGCGCTGAGGAGAAGCCCGAAACGGACCGGTTGGCTCTTCCTCTCCCCTTCCCCGTCTGGAACCTTCTTCTCTCTGGACTCAGCGGGAGTCAGTTCTTCACTCTGCAGAGGCGCTCTCCACTCCGCCGCCGTTCTCGTCGCTCGGCCCCGGTGGGAAGTGACTGCCCTCGAGCAGGAGGAGGAGGCAGCGGCTGCCGCCCTCGCCTCGCCGCCCCCGGTTCGGTGCCCGCGGTCCCGGAGAGGAGGTGCCGCCGCCACCGCCGCTCCCCCCCTCCCGCTGCCCTCGGGCCGGGCTGGGTCGAGCTGCGATGCCCTCGGACTTCATCTCATTGCTCAGCGCGGACCTAGACCTGGAATCGCCCAAGTCCCTGTACTCGCGAGGTGAGTCAGGTGGGGGGGTGGGGCGTGGGGGCGGGGAGCGCGGGCGCGCGGAGTCCCCGGGGGTCCCCGTCGGGGCCCGGGTTCTGCCTGGGTTGCCCCTCCCGAGAGTCCCGGACTGGCCCTGGGGCGCCGCCGAGGGCCCCGGGTGATTCCGGAGCTGCAGAGCGTCGGCCCCTCCCCAGCGCGGCACGGGGCGGCCGGGGCGGCCAGGGCCGCGGGCTCCGCGCGCCCCCGAGACCTCTGCTGCCCTGGAGGTTTGTAACCTGCGAGGCGGCAGGTCCCTGCTCCGCCACCCTCGGCGGCCTGCCGGCCCAGTCCTCTCCCGGCTCGGGAATCACCCCCACCGGTCCTGGTGCTGCTGGGGCCGCCTGGGGGTCGGGACGCCCCGGCTCACGTCTCCTAGACTCTCCTCCTTGGCAAAGTTGCCCCACGCAGGGCTGGTGGCCCCAAGCGGCTTCAGAGCCCAGGGTCACCATTTTTTTTCCTCCCTCTTTCGGCTTGTTTGTGCGCGGTCGTCCTACCTCCCCCCCCCCCCCCCCCTCCGGCCTAGTCCACTCCCTCTCCATGTCGGGACGGCCCCCCTCGGCCAAGCGTTCTTCCTTTTCTTGTCATCTTGCCTGGAAAAGGCCCGAATTTTCTTTTTTCCTTCTTTCCACCTCTGTGACATTCTAATTACTTATCCTCTTTTACAAAGATAGGGATGCTCTCCCTTGATTACTTGTATTCCTCTCCCTGGAGTACCAGGCTCGGACACAGTCTTGCCCTTTGAGAAAATTCTCTTCTTTGCTGTTCAAGGGCTCCTTGCAAAGAAGAGGCAATGAGCAGAGATTCCTATTTAAAACTATTTTGGCTAAGGTCTGCAGGGGATTCCCAGCATCTAAAATATTAACACTTGAGGTGACCCCTGCTGGGGTTAAAATTCCTACACTGGACACCACAAGAATGTGCCAGGACAGGTTCCCTTTGCAAGGGGTATCAAACCAAAAATACTCCCCTCTTCATTCATCACTATTTCTTTTACCGGTGTGTGGCGGCGGCGGCGGGGGGGGGGGGGGAGCGACGGTTCTTTTATATTTAAAAAAATATATAAAACACGGTGAACCCTTTTTCTGAGAAATCCAGCATTTTTCTTATTTTGGTTTTACAAATCCACCTGAAAATTTCACCTCTTGGAGGTAGGGGATAGGAGAGGACTTGAGCCAGTCATTAGTGTTGTCATTAGTGTATTCCTTTTTAGTGAATCAGAGGGCTATGGTTCACCCGGGAAGATGCTCTTACAGACTATTGAATTTGTACACATAGTCCTGCTTAGTAACTGTTAGGCCATTGTCTGTTGCTCTGATGAATTTAGTTGGCAGTCACTGCCCTGTAGGGGGTTTTTCAGATACTACCTGGAGCAGCTTAGAAGTGCTGTAGTTTGAAGTGTCAGAAGGAGGAGAAAACAGCAAAAGTTGATCCTTAAAATAGGGCTAATGCACGATCGGATGCCAAAAACAGTCAGGGCAGTAACACCATTTGGGCAGCAATCATCACATAATCTTCCATCAAACAAATGCTTTATCAAAATCTAAGTTTAGCTTAAAGACCAGAGTAGAGGCAACCCAGCCTCCTTTTTGCAGGGAACAGACTCAACTAGTATATAGGCTTAGGCTCTTAGAGATACATAGTAGTTATGTAAGAAATGTATGTTTGGCGGATTTTTTTGTTTTGTTTTGTTTTTTGCTTTTTGTTTTTTTTCTCATTCAGCATAAAAAGTACTTAATGCTTTTTGTGTTTTTCAGATTGTCTGAAGTTATTCCCATCACAGAGTTTTCATAGAGCTGGACTATTGGAAGGTCAGCAAAGTTCCATTTCACAGCATATTGTGTTAGTATGCAAATGCTTTTCTTTGAAATGGAGTTGAAATGGGAAAGTGGGAAACTTTGCAGACTCACACAATGTAGTTTTTTGTTTTGTTTTGTTTTGTTTTTTGTGTTGTTGTTGTTTTGTTTTTTTGCTAAAGAGCCTGGTCCTTCTTTTAGAGCAGCTAAATGTTTCAGTAGATTTCATTGCCCTGCTTGAAGTACTTGTAGGCCATTGTATCTGTTTTGAGAGGCCTTGGGAAAATACCTCAGAAACATTTAAAATTATGTGTTGGGTGTTCTACTTTAGAATTTCAGTTAAGAATTTTCTTTTCAAACACAGACAGAATTTGAAAAGGTTCAAACATAAAGGTGATAAATTAATAAATACTGCATTGACACCAAACACATACTTAGTTTGAAAATTCCAAATTGAAAACTTTTGGATGTTATGCATATCAAAATGATATATAATTTATTTACCAAGTATTGGTATTATTGCTATTTCATTATAATAAGAAGAACTAAGTAATAAAAATTGATTCAACTTTGCTTAGAAAAAAGGGCCCCAAGAAAGTTCTGGAAGAGTTAATAGGATATATACCTTAAACAGCTCATAATTATTTAAAAAAACTTTTTCTGTTTTAGTAAATATCTTTACTCTGCATTGTTGTAATAGATTTTTAAAAAGACTTTATACTTACCATCTTTGAATGTTAGAGTCTTGGTATTAGATAGCAAGAATATTAATTTAGTTGTATAGAGCTGAGAAGGTGAAAGTAACAGGCTTGGAGGAAAAGTTCAACAGCAGCAGAAACAATGCTTTCTGTGTTTTAGTCAGTACTCCTTACCCAAAGCCAAGTGCCACTATGAAATATATGTGTCCAGTAACAAGTATTTTGTGATCTCTTTGAAAAGGGCCTTAAATATTTTCATAGGACTTCAGTACAGCTGTTTTCCCCTTAGAGGTAGGTAGACCTGTAGATACAGTGGGAGAAGTGGGTGTTGTAATTCAGCTTAGGTTTGTATACCAGTTTAGCAACTTCTTCAGCGCTGTGACCTGGGGCAAGTGATTTTACTATTCTAAACTTTATTATTCCTTCTACAAAAGTAGGTGTTACTTAATTAGCTAATGTGTATTAAAATGCTTAATTATAGTGTTTGGTTTTATTTGTTTATTATTATATTATTGGACAGCACTAGGGATTTATTCATTTACTTATTTTTGGTTTTTGAGACAAGGTCTCACTATGTAGCTCTGTCCTGGTCTCCCTATGTAGACATCTGTAGATCTACCCTGCCTCTGCTTAGAGTGCTGAGATTAAAGGGGTGTGGCACAATGCCCAGCAGTATTGGGGATTTAACCTGGGCCTTGAAGAATGGGGAGTAAGTGTTGTATAACTGAGTTCCAGCGTTAGCAGGGAGTATTATAATTAGAGAGATTATCAGGCAAGAGGAAAATAGGGAAAATTATTTAAGAAGGTATTTTGTAAGTGTTAGGCGGTTTCTTTTTTGTTGTTGTTTTTGAGATTTATTTTTGTGTGTATGGGTATTTTGCCTGCCTGTATGTCTGTATAGCATATGTACACCTTGTGCTCTCAGAGACCCAGAGACTGGAGTTACAGATGGTTGTCAGCTGTCATGTATGTCCTGGGAATCAAACTTAGGTCCTCTGGAAGAGCAGCCAGTGCTCTTAACTGCTGAGCCATTTCTCCAGTCCCCTAAAAGTTAGTTTAGTGTTTTTTTTTTTTTTCAACTTTAGCATCAGCTACATTGTTTTAACAACATAATTTAGAGCATATAAAAGGCTCTCAAATATTTATTGACTATATTTGTACATATAAGGTGTGCCACACACATGTGTGTCTATTAGTGTGAAGATATTTTTAAAAGTACAATTCAAATAGAAGAGACATTTTTGGAAGGTTTTTGTTTGTTTTTTCAAGACCAGAAGATTTTGTTTGTTTTTTGGGACCGAGTCTCACTATGTAGGGCTGTCCTAGAACTTACTGTAGACCAGGCTGGCCTCAAACTCAACAGAAATCCACTAGTCTCTGTCTCCCAAGAGTTGGATTAAAGGCGTGTAGGAGTCTTTCTTTCCTTCTTTTTCTTTCTTTCTTTCTTTTTTTTCTTTTTCTTTCTTTCTTTTTTTCTTTTTCTTTTTTTGAGACAGGGTTTCTCTGTGTAGCCTTGGCTGTCCTGGACTATAAGAGTCCAGGACAGCCAAGGCTACACAGAGAAATCCTGTTTTGAAAAACAAACAAAAAACAAAACAAACCCCATATTTTCTTTTACTCCAGTGTGTGCTTGTAAACAGATGTGCTTGTGGGTACCTAAGGAGGCCAGAAGAGGGCATTAAATCTCCTGGAGCTAGAGTTAGAGGCGGTTTGAGCCATGTGATGCACGTATGTGCTGCAGTACAAATTCTCCTTTGGAAGAATAGCCAGTACTTTTAACGACTGAGCTATCTGCAGCCTCATTGTGATTTGTCTTTCTTTCTCTTTTTTTCTTTGTTATGTTTTGTTTGATTGGCCTGGAATTCACTATGTAGACCAGGTTGGCTTTGAACTCAAGTGATAGGCCTGCTTCTGCATCCTGAGTGCTGGGATTGAAGGCATATTCTACCAGGCTTGGCTTCTTGTACTATTTTTGTTTTGTTTTTGGGTTTTTGAGACAGGGTTGTTTCTCCTTGTAGCCATGGCTGTCCAGGAACTCACTCTGTAGACCAGGCTAGCCTCAGACTCACAGAGATCTGCCTGCTTCTGCCTTCCAAGTGCTGGGATTAGAGGTATATGCCACCACCACCCAGCTTTGTGTTGACTTTTAAAATATTCTTTTACTAAGAAGTGTGTAGTCTATTTCATTTCTTCATTCTCTTTTGTCATCTTTGCAAGATGGAGTATATTAGGAAGCTGTTGCTTCTGGTGTATCAATATATTTGTAATCTCCTTTAAAATTGTAGTCCAAGCAGATGATGTGGGTGAGGCAGGAGGATTGCAGAGATGGAAATGAATTTCAAGTTACAGATTGTGAACCTTAACCCCCCAAAAAAAACCACAGTGGGGAAAACTGTTGAACATAAATCTCTGTAGAGTGCTATATGTCAAGAGCTTGCTACTGAATTCTTTAAATACACTTACGTTATATCTTGTAGGCATGTGTGCCATAGTACTTACATGGAGGTCAGGACAGTTTTTAGGAATCAGTTCTTGCTTTCTACCGTGTGGTTCTGGGATCACACTCAGGTTGGTGGCAAGTGCCTTTACCTGCTAAGCCACCTTACTGCCCCCATGATTCACTGAAGTCTTTTTTCATGTGTGCATGTATATGTGTATACTTCTGAGTGGGACCCAGAGGTTCCTCAGTTTATCTCTGCCTTCCTGTTTAAAGTTTCTCCCTGAACCTAGAATTCACTAATTTGACTGACTAACCAGCAAACTCCCAAGGGTTTCTGCCTCTCTGGTGCTGGGATCACAGGCATGGCTAACTTTATGTGGGTGCTGGGTCTCTGAACTCAGGTCTTCATGCTTACGTAAAAGCACTTTTCTTATGGAGCCATTTCCCAAGCCACCAAATTCAATCATGTTCATTCATTTCTCTCTCTGAATTTTTTAAAAATTTATTTTATTCTATTGTATATGAATGCTTTATTTGCAGAAAAGGGCATCAGATCACATTATAGATGGTTGTGAGCCCTCATGTAGTTGCTGGGAATTGAACTCAGGACCCTTTGGAAGTGCAGGTGGTGCGCTTAACCACTGAGCCATCTCTCCAGCCCAATTTTTTTTTTTTATTTAATTTGTTTTTATTTTATATGAATGAATGTCTTCTTCATCACATGCATGTAGTGCATGAGGCAGCCAGAAGAGGGTGTCAGATCCCCTGAAACTGGAGTTAAAGATGGCTGTTAGCCACCATTTGGTTGCCGGGAATTGAACCAAGGTTATCTGGAAGAACAGCTAGTGGTACTTTTAATTACTGAGCCATCTTCTCCAGCCTTCTTTCTTTTTTGAGACATGTTCTGAGCCCAGGTTATCCTTGAATTTTTGGTCCTCCTGTCATCCTTTTGAGTGCTGGCATGAGTGCTAGGCATATGGACATGAAGTAATTAACTTAGAATCACATAGCTTATCAGTTACTGATTCGGGCTTCTGCTTCTTCCTTTCCTCCTTCTCCCTGTCTCAAACTTTCAGTCCTTCTGTCTCAGTCCCTCAGTGCTGGGATTACAGGTGTTTCCAACCATGTCCAGCCGACGTAAAGGTTTTGTTTGTTTGTTTTTTGAGACAGAGTTTCTCTGTGTAGCCCAGGCTGCCCTGGAACTCATTCGAAACCAGGCTGACCTCGAACTCAGAGATCCTCTTGCCTTTGCCTTCCGAGTGCTGGGATTAAAGGTGTGTGCCACCACACCCAGCTTGCCAATTTAAGATTTTAAGAAAACAAGTTAAAAAACCTGCATTTGGAAATTACTAAAGTTGATAAATAGATTAAAAATATCCTTGCCATTCAGCAGAGTTTGCATTTAGCCTTCCTATTAAACAGTGCAGGGTCTTTTTGCTACCACGATTTTACTTAATATGATGATTGCCTGGCAAGAGGTACAGAGTCTTAACTAATTAATATAATAATACATAACCATTAAAATGACCTCAGCTTCAGGAGATCCAGTGCTCTCTTCTTGCCTCAAAGGGCCCCTCACATTCATGGCATACATACACATAAATTTAAAAAATGGATACATTTTAAAAATTTGTATTTTTGTTTTTAAACGTTCATTTTTATTTTATGAGTGTGAGTATCTTGCTTGCTTGCATGTATACCATGTGCAAGCAGTGTCTAGGAGACCATAAGGGGTTTTGAGATCTCCTGGAACTGGAATTAGAGGTGGTTGTTAAGTCACCATGTGGGTGCTGGGAATTGAACCCCTGTCCTCTGCAAGAGCAGGAAGTGCTCTTAATTGTGTGTGTGTGCGTCTGTCTGTCTGTCTGTCTGTCTGTCTTACTGGAAAGAGGTAACTGAAAATATCTAACATTTAAAACCCATTGGTGCGTGTCTTTAATCTCAGCATTCCATAGTTCTGTCTCAAAAACAAAACAAAGGAAAAAACCCAACCCTATTGAATTCAGGCCTGGAGAGAGAGCAGAAAGGTTCAGAGCTGGCTGTTCTTACCTGGGACTTGGGCTTGGTTCCTACATAGTGGTTCACAGCCATCCCTAATTCCAGTTTCATGGGATCTAATGCCCTCTTCTGACCTTAAAGAGTGCTAGACATGCCTGTGATGCATTCACATATATGCAAGTAAAATAAAAAATAAACATTAAGAAATCTATTGATTCTTTTTTGTTTTAAACTTTTATTTAATAGTTATCAGCTTGGGTCATACCTAAAGACTGTAACTATCATTATGAAAATAGTGATACTCAAACATATCAGAAGTCGGAACTAATTCATCTCAGCTTCTCGTTTGTTCATTCTCCCAGTGATTCCCTATTGTGTGCTTTATTGTCAGTCCTTTGTTTCTGTTTTATTTTGTTTTGTTTTGTTGAGACAGGGTTTCTTTGTGTAGCCCTTGCTGTCCTGGAATTCTCTCTGTAGACCAGGCTGGCCTCGAACTCACAGAGATCGGCTTGCCTCTGCCTCCCAAGTGCTGGGATTACAGGCATGCATCACCACTGCTTGACTAGTCTTTTGTTTTTGGAGAAAGGTGTTTTTTGGTTTTTGGTTTCGGGTTTTGTTGTTGTTGTTTTTTGGTTTTTGGTTTTGTAGCCAAAGCTGGTCTCTTAGAGAATGGCTTTGAATTGCCTGTCCTCTTGGTTCTACCTCCTAAATGCTAGAATTAAGCTGTGTGAGAATTACAGGAATATAGGATTCTTTAAGAAGTTTCCCAGAGATAATGGAAGAAATTCAATATATTACACAATAGAAATCAGTAGAAACATGGTGATCCTTTGAAGGGCAACTTTTTTATTTGCTTAGTTAAGTTTTATCTTTTGATTGTTTTGTTCTGTTTTTTGAAACAGGGTTTCTTTATGTAGCCTTGGCTGTTCTGGAAGTTGCTCTATAGATCAGGCTGGCTTGAAACTCAGACATCTACCTGCCTCTGCCTCCCGAGAGCTGGAATTTTAAAGTTATGTGCCACTATCTACCCGGCTTATTTTACTTATTCAAAATAAGTTTGTTTTTTTTTTTTCATATACTGTGAGACTCCATTGGAGATTTTTCCTTTGTGAGAGGTTATCAGTTGATAGTTTCTTGTTAGGGAAGTTCATGTCTACTTCGAGGGGAGTATTTTAGTGTTCACAGTTAGCAAATGTTTGCTATCTTAGGTAAGGATCTTTATGAGTTAGCTGCAGCATATCACAGGTTAAACTCTGTCTTGGCTGATAATCAGGCTTAGGAGTGAAAAGTGGGAAAAGAAAAAAGCAGAAGCCATAAAATACTTAGAAATGGGGATGATTAAGTCACTTGAGTCTCAGTGTCTGTCTCTCTCTCCTCTCTCTCTTTCTCCTCTCTCTCTCTCTCTCTCTCTCTCTCTCTGTCTCTGTCTCGTTACTTTAATGTTGTTTATCACTCTGTGTTTGTATGAACTGTGATGTAGATGGGTTACTCACCATACTGTGGAGGCTGAGGACAACTTTCTGGAGTTAGTTCTCTTTCCACCATGGGTTCCAGAGATGGAGTTCACATCATCAAACTGTTAGTCTTGCTGAGCCAGGGCACTTGCTTTATTTGGCAGTAGTACTCCTATGGCATCACAAGGATCTGTTTCTGCTGCTTCTTATTTCTGCTGGTATGTGTCAGAGACAAAATAAAATTGAGAAGAGATGGGCAACAGAATAGGAGCCTCAGAATTGGTTCTTTCTCTTGCTGGGTCTGGTTTTTGTTTCCTGAACTTCCTGAAAGTTCTGTGTTAGGAATTAGAATATTTCCATTCGAATTCCAGTGTGGCCCTGAGAACCTACCTGAAGGAAATCACAGTACTTTTCTTCACTACAAGCATCCAGGGTACTTTCTTTGGAGTTACTAAGTTACTTTTCCTTTTCATAAAGGCAAATCAATATGAAAGATTTTTGTTGTTTTCATTTAAAACAGGATATCTTCAATCCAGGTTTGCTTTAAGCTTTTTTATATACTTGAAGATGACCTTGAACTAATTGTGATTCTCCTGTCTCTACCTCTCAAGTACTGGGGTTATAGGCCTATGCTCCCATACCTACTTATGTAGTGCTGAGCAACAAACTCAAGACACTGTGAAAGCTAGACAGGCATTGCACTGACTGACCTACATCTCCAGCACAGAATATGAGTTCTTTGGTTCCTTACAAGTAAGTGTACAGTGTTTTGCCTGTGTGTAGAAAATGCTGATTTTGAATAAAATCAAAATTTGATTAATAGTTATACATACTAAATTCTACACTACTATTAAGATGCTAGACATTTAAATGATTTTTAACACTATGAAAGAACACGTTTGTTGGTAAAGGTTCACTCTAGCTATCTGTCTGTCTATTTACTTATTTTGAGGCTCTGGCTGTCCTAGTACTCACTGGCCTATCCTTGAACTCATTGAGATCAGACTGTCTCTGCCTCTCTGCCTCCCAAGTGCTGAGATTAAAGGTATGCACCTCTATGCCTGGGTATAGAGGTATGTTTGTTTTAAAGTTTCATTACAGACATTTTTATAAATTATTAAGATAGAGCATGTTTAAGTGTGCCCTATGGCAGTGGCTGTAGACCAGATGTAGGTTTAAATTAACAAGTTGCTGTTCTTCCCAATGGAGTAGCGATGAGAAGTTTAAGACTATGTTGTTTCTTTTTTATATTAACTACTTGCGTATACATATAGACAGGCATGTGTCACAGAATACATGTGTAGAAGTAAGAGAGTAACCTGAAGGGACTTACTTGATGTTTTGTGTTGCTCCATATTGAACCAAAGCCCGCATGCTTGCATGCTCAGCATATATTCCAACACTGAGCTGCAGCCTAGAAATAATTCTTTTAAAAATAAAATGTCAGTCAAACGAGGCAAGCAGTTATCAATACAGAGTAAAGTCTTGACTACTTTATTTCGTTGATTAGAATAACTATTTATATTAAGGGCAGCAAAACCTACTTGGTTTGTTTGTCTGGTTGTTTGGTTGTTTGGTTTTTTGAGATAGGGTTTCTCTGTAGCCTTGGCTGTCCTGAACTCACTTTGTAGACCAGGCTGGCTTCAAACTCACAGTGATCTACCTCCTTTGCCTCCCTGACTGCTGAGATTAAAGGCATGTGTCACCACCACCTGGCACAGAATCCTACTTGTAAACATACTTTTGTTTAAGAACATGCTGACAGGGACTGGAGAGATGGCTCAGAGGTTAAGAACACTGTCTGTTCTTCCAACGGTCCTGAGTTCAATTCCCAGCAACCACATGGTGGTTCATAACCATCTATAATGCAATCTGGGCCCTCTTCTGGTATGAGTACTGTATAAATAATAAATAAATCTTTAAAAAAAAAAAAAAAAAAAGAACATGCTGACTTTAGTGATAGTAAACTACTTGCTTATATTTTAGGACATACTAATTTTAATATTGTTAAGCATTAAAATATTCAACAAATTATATAAATTACTTAAAACATGTGAGAGGTTCTGCATCATTAACATTGGGAAGTATAATTAAAATCACCAGAAATATTTCTCTTACTTGCTGGCATGGCTATGGTAAAAAACATGAGCCAAATTGTAATACATGTTTGTAGTCCCAGTTACACAGAAGACTGAGGTATTAAAACCCTTGAGCCTAGGTGTTTGAAGCCAACTTGGGTAACATAGTAAGACCCTGTCTCAAAGAAACAGAAAAGGACAACAACAACAAAAAAGATACTATTTATGATCATGTGGAGATGTATACACTATTGGTGGGAATGTAAAATCATGAAGCTACCATTGTAAATAATCTGGTATTTCCTCAGAAAAGTTGGAACATTCTGGGCTAAAGAGGTGGTTCAGTGGTTAAGAACACTGGCTATGGGCTGCAGAGATGGATGGCTCAGAGGTAAGAGCACTGTCTGTTGTTCCAAAGATCCTGAGTTCAATTCCCAGCAACCACATGGTGGCTCACAACCATCTACAAAGAGATCTGGTGCCATCTTCTGGTATGCAGCCACACATTTGGGCAGAACAATGTATACATAATAAATAAATAAATATTAAGAAAAAAAAAGAACACTGGCTATGAATCTTTTAGGAGTGACAAAACTGTCCTATACTTTATAATAATGGCTATAAAAACTTGAACTATACTAAAAGCCATTATTCACTTTAAATAGATGAATTTTGTATAGTATATTAATTATATCAGTGCACACATATATGCATAACATGTACAGGAAAAGTGTGATCAAAACAGTAGAATTATACTTGAATTTTTTTGTCTAAGGCAAGCTCTAATAATAAAGTATTCATTATGGAATATAAAATAACATTGACTGTGGGAATGTTCACTGCTGTAGCGGCTATGTACAACAGGCAGTTCCTCAACAGGTTAAGCATAATTCTCACACAGTCCATTTATTCTACTTGTGGTTACATATGAAAGCAGGGATTTAAAACAGATACTTTCATACTAGCAATGTTTTTATAATAGTGAAAGATGGAAATGATATAGCTCAAGGGTAGAGTGCCTGCCAAGCATACACAAGCCTTTAGTTCATTCACTCACACAGAAGGTCTGGCAAGGTGGCACATACCTGTAACCTCAGCAGGCTAGAAAATTATGAGTATGTTGCCAACCTGGTCTACATAGACTGGCTCAAAAAAAAAAAAAAGATGAAACAATGTCTGTGAATACATGTAATAGCTAAGCAACATATATTATATATGAGAACAGTGAAGTATTATTCACCCTAAAACAGAAATTTGAATACTTCCCACATTGAGTACTAACTTTGAAAACAGAAAATAAGCCAGTCATGGCTTATGCCTATAAACCCAACACTTAGGAGGTAGAGGCTGGAAGTGGATCAGAAGTTCAAGGTCAGCCTAGTCTTTGCTTCATAGCGATCCTGTCTCAGAAAACAAAAACAGAGTGAGGTAAGCCAAACAGAAAGACAAGGCTTGGCTAAAAGTTGTGCTCCTGTATTATTGTGAGTTACTTAATGTCATGAATTGTATGCTTAAAAATGCCTAAGATAGTATAAATTTAATATATTTTACCATAAAAATGTTCATAATTTTAAAACTTTAAGTGAAACATACTGAGTCTCTTTTTCTTTCTCTCTTTTTCTTGGGAGATAGTGGCGCTATGTTTCAAGTAGTTCAGGCTAATCTCAAATTCAATATGTAACTGAGGATGACTTTAAGGTTGTGATCCTCTTGCCTCTGCTTCCTAACTTCTGGGATTGCAGGTGTGAGCCTTGGCTGCTGTACTACATACTTAATAATCAGAAACTAGATAAATGACTTAATGAAAAATTTATGAGTAGGTATATTAGTCTCACTTAGATGGGATAAAATTACTATTGCATGTCTGATTCATTTTGTTGATTTGTAGAAAGCAAATGTTTATATTTAATTATAGGAGGATTGCAGTTACCCAATAAATGTCACAGAATTGTGGCAGTGAGCCCAAAAGAAGAAAATCTACATTAGTGAAGTGAGACACAGTTTTGTAGCTATGGAAACTTTAAGCTATACTGAGCCTCAGCAAGGTGTTTATGTGCTTGTATCATTAATTAGACATTAATGTGGTTAATGAGGGTCTTGGATAATTGTTAAATTGAGATATAATTATGTTCATTGAAGGTCTGGTTTAAAGGGCACTGTTGGGTGGTTTAACACTTGTTATATATGAACATTAAAATATTGTTGTTTACTTTTTATGAGATTTTTTTTTTTTTTTTTTTTGAGACAGGGTTTCTCTGGGTAGCCTTGGCTATCCTGGACTCGCTTTGTAGACCAGGCTGGCCTTGAACTCACAGCCATCTGCCTGCCTCTGCCTCCTGAGCCCTGGGGATTAAAGGCGTGTGCCACCTTGCCTGGCTAAATATTTTTTAAGTGAATATATTTTGCTAGAGCATTTTGAAGAAAAGTTAAATCTATTAAAAGGACATTTTAAAAATTTGGATAAATTATCCTTTAAGATTTTTATTTACAAAAAAAACCCAAAAATTTAAAGCTTTTGTTTTTCAGGCTATAAACTTTTTTTCATGGTTCCTTTTTATTTTTTCTGTGCATTGGTATTTTGCTTGAGTGTAGGTCTGTGAGGGTGTTGGACTTCTAAAACTGGAGTTGCAGACAGTTGTGAGTTGCCATGTAGGTGTTGGGAATTTTAAAAAAAAGCATGCATGTGGAGGATGGGTGGAAGTACATGCATGTGCTTGCAGGTGTCACTGGGGGCCAGAAGAGGAAATCAGATCCCCTAGGGCTGGAGTTACATGGTTATGAGCTGCCAAAAGTGGGTATTGGAAACTGAAGTTGGTCTTCTGAAAGAACTGTACGTTGTTCAAGTGCTCTTAACCTCTAAGTCATCATTCCAGCCCTAGTTTTTTTGTAATGATCTTACACTGTTTATAGCCTGCTTCACTAAACTGTACGTTACAGAATACACGTTTGATATGGTCCTAATGTGTGCTTCTAATGATTGCATTCTATCATGATATGTTTGAGTCATTTATTTATCCGTCTTGCACTAATGGCATTTACATTTAGGGTGTTTCCAGTTCTGCTTTTATAAACAGTGCTGTGGAGAGCAGTTTTACATGTGTATTTAACTGTATTTTCTCCTTAATTTAAATTTATAAGTGACTAGACCTGGTGACATAGGTTTGTAATACAGCTGCTCAGTAAACTGAAGCAGTAGGATTTAAAGTTTAAGGCCAGACTGATCTTACAGTGAGTTCCCAGACAGCCTCAATTGTTGAGTGAGACCTCTAAACAAACAAACAAACAAACAACGGGAGAGAGAATATGAATATTTCAGGTTTAAATATGTATTTTTCTAGGATTCTTTTGCCCAAACCAAACTAATTCTAAAGTTTTGATATAATTTGAACACTGTGTATGTTTATTTCCTAAATGCATAAATTAACCAACAAATCTTAGAATTTTATTTGTCATGTTTTAAAAATATGACCTTTGCCTCATCCTCTCCTCTTATGTTATAATAAAATATCTGAGGAGGGAGCTGAAATGAAAGGGCATTTGCCAAATGAATAACTTGATTCATCACTTTTATTATGGTCATAGTCCCTGGAAACTGTTATGAGTGCTCGACTTCTGACTTACATGCCACCTTTCCTTTTGTTGTTTTGAGACAGTGTCACTAAATTGTCCAAGCTCTTCTAGAACTCACTCTGTAACCCAGTCAAGGCCTTAAAATTTTGAATACTCTGTTTCTACCTTCAGAGTATCCAGGATTACACTAATGCCACCAGCAACTCTGAAAATACAAGACTGGTTTGATCCTAAAACTGTTTGGTATATAAAATAAGAACTTTGGAGTGGTCGGGCATGGTGGCGCACGCCTTTAATCCCAGCACCTCGGGAGGCAGAGGCAGATGGATCACTGTGACTTCGAGGCCAGCCTGGTCTACAGAGCGAGTCCAGGACAGCCAACACTAACACAGAGAAACTCTGTCTCGAAAAACAAAAAACAAAACAAAACAAAACAAAACAAAAAAGAAAAACGGAGGGAAGATGGTAAACTGATATAAGTTCATTATTGGAAGAAAATATATCATTAAAATTCTTATTGTTATTGTTACTATTATATGTATGGTTGTTTTGCATGCCTGTAACCTGTGCACTATGTGCATAGGGTGCCTGCAAGAGGTCAGAAGAGGGCTTTAGATCCTATGGAACTGGACTTACAGATGATATAAGCGGCCATGTGGGTGCTGAAAATTGAACCTGAGTCTTCTGGAAGAGCAATAAGTGCTCTTAATTACCAAGCCATCTTTCCAGTCCTCAAAATATTCCGTTTTGTATAGTGAAAGAACACAAGCTTTATAAGCTTCATGATGCATGCCTATAATCCCTGCAGAAGTAGGCAAATTGGGAGGTCAAGGTTATCCCCAAGTACATCGTCAGTTAGAGAGGAGCCTGAGTTCTATGAGACCTTGTCACAAACAAAATGCCCTGAAAAATGAAATAAGTAGTAGCTATTATCATCGTTGTCGTTGTCTCGAAACCCCCCCAAATTTCTTTTGGGGGGGCCGGGAGTCGTTCTGTGACTTTATTTGGCATTCAGCAGGTTAGTTCTCATCCACATTGACAGTCTGTAGATTCTTGAATGTGGTAACAGGCACGTAAGTTACCACTGTATAGAGCTTGTTGGGTGAATCCTTATCTTCATTATGTTTTCTAGACAAATGTACTCGGATACGAAATGGAACATTTCTTATTCCTTTGACCCAGACAGCTTTATTGAGCCTGGGATCTATGCGCACATCTGGAGTCCCCATCTCCTTCATGGCAAATTTCTGAATTTCTTTGAGTGCCCGAGGAGCACACTTCTGGAAGCCCACTCCACGGATGCAATTGTGAATGTTGATGGTGTATCCTCACGTCACCACCTCGTTCATGGTGGAACAGCCCTTCTTTTTCTCACTACCCTTCTTTTTTTGGTTTTTCGAGACAGGGTTTCTCTATGTAGCCTTGGCCATCCTGGACTCACTTTGTAGACCAGGCTGGCCTCGAACTCACAGCGATCCGCCTGCCTCTGCCTCCCGAGTGCTGGGATTAAAGGCGTGCACCACCACGCCTGGCTCTTCACCACTCCTCTTTACGGGAGCCATTCTGCCGGGCCAAAGCTGGAAAGGCTAGATCAAGACTTCTTAAGCTTTTCTCCTCATAACCTCTTTTCAGGCTTGAGGAAGTTTTACATGACCCCGTGTACCATTGGTATGAAGTCAGTATACAGATCTAACATTTATTGATAATAAATCAATAAATAGATTAATTTTAAAGTAATTATTTGGTATATATACATAATTCTGTTGTTTATAAAAGACTAAAGCAAATATGCATACTAGTGAGATGAATGTGATTGTCCTTACGTGAGAGTTAAATCTTGGCTAAACTTTGATGCCATAAGATACCAGAGCATTTCAGTATTTTTCAGCAATGATTGATATTTTGATTTTGTAATCTTTGATACTGAGAATACCGCTTGGCATAAATACATAGTACAAAATGGCAGACTTATGTTTAGTGCCATTTCAAAAATTTTTTGGAAATTGTTTTAACCTCAAACCAAAAGTCTTTTAATGACACTTAAAAAATAATACTCAGATCAAATTTGATTTTTGGAAGTATAGTTAACACCCCTTCTCCCCTAAGATTTAACTTTTAAAATTTTGGTTTTTTGAGACAGGGTTTCTCTGTGTGGCTCTGGCTGCCCTGGAACTCTCCATGTAGACTAGGCTGACCTTGATCCCAGAGATCCACCTGCCTCTGCCTCCCTATTGCTGGGGCTGAAGACATGTGCTTCTGGTGTTGGGTTAATAGTCTGAATTTTTTATTTATTTATGTGTGTATTTTTGTCTGTCTGTGGGCATGTGCACATGTGTGTGTGTCTACAGAGGTCAGAGGTGCCAGATCCTTCTGGAGCTAGGGTAATAATAGGTCTGGCGTGGGTGCTGGCAACCACATGCCAGTCCTCTGGAAGAATAGTGCATATCATCTCTCCAGCTCCACGGACACTTCATATATTTTTTTGTGTGTTTGTGTGAATGTGTGTCCACGTAGTGTGAAGATGCCCATGGGGATCAAAAGAGGGCACCAGCTATAGAGTGGTCCTTTACAGCTGGTATTATAGACAGTTGTGTGCACCCAACATGGATGCTGGGAACTGAACTCTAGTCTTCTGCAGAGCAGCAAGTGGACTTAACTGCTGAGCAGTTACTCCAGCCTCAAAAAAATATATGTGTGTGTGTGTGTGTGTGTGTACATATATATGTGTAAAATTTTTATTTTTTGCCTCAATATATTTTTAATTAAAAAAATTGAATTAACAAATAGAGGATTTTTTATATCTGAAGAAGTCTCTTTGCCATCTACACACACACTTTTTTTTTAAATATTTTTTTTTTTTTTTTAAAGATTTATTTATTTATTACATATACAATGCTCTGCCTGCATGTACACTTGCACACCAGAAGAGGGAACCAGATTTCATGATAGATGGTTATGAGCCACTATGTAGTTGCTGGGAATTGAACTCCGGACCATCTAGGAAGAGCAGCCAGTGCTCTTAACCGCTGAGCCAACTCTCCAGCCTTTTTTAAAAAAAATATTCTTAAAAGTATCCTGCTTCAATACATTTTTTAAAAAATCTATGACTGGGAGTGGTAGTGCATACTTTTAGGCCCAGCACTGTTGGGGGTTGGTCTGGGTGTATTATAATGCTAATGACCTCCCATGATTTAATTGCGTAATTGTGTTGAGGTTGAGAGGAGTGCATCTTCTTTGTCTTTATTTTGTAAACTTTGCTCTGCCTAATTTAAAGTTAATTGGTTAATAAAGTTCTTAAAGCCTATGACTGGACAGAAGAGAGGTAGGTGGAGCTTAGGTTCCGGGCTGGGGTGAGATAGAGACCACTAGGGGGAGATAGAAGGGAGAAGAGCTGGAGTAGAGACGCTGAGGGCTATACTGGATGGATTAGGAGCATATCACCAAGGGAAGTAAGTGCAAGTGCACCCTGAGGACAGACTGATGGAATAGAAACTACTCAGGCAAGAACAATTATGACAAGTAACTTGGGTGTGTAGCTTAGAGGGTTTATACCTGCCCATTTATGATGTCTTAAAGCTTTTATAAATTTAAAAGGTCTCTGGGTCGAATATTTGGAAACTAGCTGGGCTAGAGAAGCCTTCTAGAGTCAAATAGCCTTTCCACAACACAGCACTTTGGAGGCAGAGGCAAGAAGATCCATGTGAGTGTGGGTGGGATCTCTGTGATTGTGAGTTTAGTCTGGTCTACAAAGCCCATTCTAGGCTATCCAGGGCTGTACAGTAAGATCCTCTCCCCGCCTCCCCTCCTCATGTATGTGTGTGTGTGTGTGTGTGTGTGTGTATATCATATGTACAGCTCTGAGTTCAGGCTTAGTTAACAGAATTAATTATGGGGCTGATAGGGTGGAGAGATGGCTCAACAACAGCACTTAACATCAATAGCTGTTCTTCCAAAGAACCTAGGTTTGATTCCTAGAACCCAAATGGCAGTTTACAACTGTGTGTAACTCACGTTCCAGGGATTGGATCCTTCTGGCCTCCATGAGCATCAGGCATGCATGTGGTACACAGACATATATATTCAAACCAAACAGCATATAGAACAAATACAAATATTTGTAAGTTAAGTAAATTTAATTATATTTCATTCATTTATGTGGGGGAAGCATGCCATGGTACATATGTGGAGGTAGAAAACAATTTGTTAAAGAAAATGAGTGCTCTCTTTCTACCATGTAAGTTTTGGGAATCAAGTGCCAGTCGTCAGGCTTGGTGGCAAGCCCTTTGCTACCAATACGTTTCTGAAAGTATTAATAATCCACTATGTCAGAGGTGAGATGTAAAGTCCATTAGGAACTGATTGCAATGTTATGAACAGAAGGCTAGTTAGTTGAGTGATAAATATAAGTGGAGGACGTAGAGGCAGATAGGCACTGTACTAAAACTGAAAAGAGTTGCATCAAGAAGCTCCTGAGGGAAGGTAAAAAGATACAGTAGCAACATCAATAGGAATTTTTGCTGGGGTAAAGGAGTTAATGAAAGGAATATAAAGGAAAAGATGGGGCAGGTCTATTGGCACGGGATTCTTATAAACCGAGCCACTCTGGAGTAAGAGGCATGAGGATCCCAAGTGTAAGAGTTATGTAGTGGGGCTGGAGAGATGGCTCAGTGCTTAAGAGCACTAGCTGCTTTTCCAGAGGGCCCAGGTTCAATTCCCAGGATCCACATGGCAGATCACAACTGTCTGTAGGTAACTCCTGTTCCAGGGGATCTGACATCCTCACACAAACATACATACAGGCAAAACATCAATATACATTAAATAAAAATAAATCTTTAAAATTAAAAAAAAAGTTGTCTAGTCTGACTGACTATATCTCCATGATAGGAAACTTGCCTAGCATGTACATGGTACTGAATCCAACCCTCAGTGTCATAAACAAAACAAACATACAAACAAAAAGAAGAAAGTTTTGGCACCAGGCAGTGCTGGCACATGCCTTCAGTCCCAGCACTAGGGAGTCAGAGGCAAGAGGATATCTGAGTTCAAGGCCAACGTGGTCTACAGAGTGAGTTCAGGATAGCCATGGCTACACAGAGGAACCCTGTCTCTAGAAACAGATAGGAAGGAAGGAGAGAAAGAAAAGTAAGTTTTTGGCACCCAAGGAAAAACCAGGGATTTGAGATTTACAGTTTGTGTTTCTCTTGAATTTAAAGGGACAGATAACAGTCATGTGTGGGTATGCTCACCTTTAATCCCACTGAGGTAGGTAGATCTCTGAGTTTGAGGCCAGCCTGATCTACATAGTGAGTTAAGGACAACCAGGGTTACACAGTGAGCCAGCACTCAGGAGGCAGAGGCAGGCGGATATTTGTGAGTTCGAGGACAGCCTGGTCTACATAGCAAGTCCAGGACAGCCAAAGCTACACAGAGAAACTTTGTCTCAGAGGGAAAAAAAAAATGGATGGATGGATGATAAAGAAACAGATGAGTATATGGAAGTTTGAAAATTTATGACCAATGGCCTTTTTATTTTGTTGTTTTTTTTTTCAAGACAGGGTTTCTCTGTTTAGCCTTGGCTGTCCTAGACTCGCTTTGGTAGACCAGGCTGGCCTCGAGCTCACAGCAATCCTCCTGCCTCTGCCTCCCAAGCCTGGGATTAAAGGTGTGTGCCATCACACCCGGCTTCATTATCATCTTTTGTTTAATAAACTTCATATATTAAATATGGTGACTGTTACAAATAATGTATTTAGTTGAGTGCAATGATACACCTGTAATCCCAGCCCTGCTGAGGCCAAGGCAAGAGAGTTTAAGGCTAGCATAATATACATATGTAACAAAGCTCTTTCTTAAGCAAAACTAAATAAACATCATTTATTCAAAGAATATTTAATGATAGAAGAAATTGTTTATGATGGAATGTTTAAGTTTTTAAAAGGAAGATATGAAACTGATTCTGGGCTGGGCTTGCAGTTCAGCATATAATTAATTAATTTCCTTGCATAGAATATGTGAAGACAAACAGAAAACCTATAATGCTATTTAAAAATTTTTTTCTTTTTAAAATAATTTATTCAAGTCAGGCTTGGTGGTACATGCCTTTAATCCCATCACTCAGGGAGGCAGAGGCAAGGGGATTGCTGTAAGTTTGAAGCCAGCCTCATCTACAAAGTGAGTCTAGGACAGCTAAGGCTACACAAAGAAACCCTTTCTTCAACAACAACAAAACAAAGGTGTATTCATTTATTTTTAATCATGTGCATGGATGGGGTTGCCCATGGATGCCAAAGGCATTGAATTTCCTGGAGCTGGAGTTAGCAAGAGTTTGTGAACACCTGACATGAGCCACTAGATATGGGTGCTGGGAATTGAACTACATCCCCTGAAAAAGCAATGCATTCTATTAAGTGTGAAGCCATCTTTTTAGCCCCTAATTAATATTTTTAAATGTATTTATTTTATGCATATGAGTATTTTGCCTTCATGTGTATACATGGCCACAGAGGTCAGAAGAGTGTGTCCGATTCCCTGGACCTGGAATTTTAATGGTTGTGAGCAACTATGTTGTTGCTGGGAACCAAACCAAGTCCCCTATAAAAGCAACAAATGATCTTATTTAACCTCTCCAGCTTGTTTTTCTATCTTTTAAAAATACCAATAAAAAAATAAACTTAAGACATTGGGAGTTCCCTATACTTAATTTAAAAAAAATTTTTTTTTACTTAATTTGGGAACATGTGTCTCTGTATATCTGTGGATGCTTGGTGGGGGCCAAAAGAGAGCACTGGATATCCTAAAGCTGGGGTTATAAGAGGTTGTGAGCCACCTGACAAGAGTGCTAGGACCCATACTGAGTCCTCCAAAAGAGCAGCGAGTACTCTTAACCATCTAGGATATCACTCCAGCCCATATTTTTTATATATTTTCATGGGAAAAAAATTTAACTAGGTTCCCCCCCCCTCTTTCTGTGTGTGTGTGTGTGTGTGTGTGTGTGTGTGTGTGTATGTGTCTCACAATTTATTTATACTTATTTGTTTACTGGATATGGGTGTTTTGTCCACGCACCAGAAGAGGGCATTGGATTCCATGAGACTACAATTATAGATGATTGTGAGCCACCATGTGGATGGTGAGATTTGTTTTTTTCCTTCGAGACAGGGTTTCTTTGTGTAGTCTTTGCTGTCCTGAACTCATTTTGTAGATCAGGCTGGCCTCAAACTCACAGTGATCCACCAGCCTCTGCCTCCCTCACGCTAGGATTAAAGGTGTGCGCCACCACGCCCTGCTGGATGGTAAGAATTTAACTCAGAATCTCTGGAAGAGTAATCCCATGCTACACACGCGCGCGCGCACGCACACACACACACACACACACACACACACACACACACACACACACACGCTAGATGGTGTGGAGGTTAGCAGTTGATATTGGAAGCCCTCCCTGATCTGATCCCTACACACACACACACACATACACACACACACACACACACACATATGCTAGATGGTGTGGAGACTAGCAGTTGATATTGGAAGCCCTCCCTGATCTGATCCCTAACCACTGAATCTTACTATACTGGGGCTCATGCACTAATGGAGGACCATGCATGGAGAGAACCTAGACCTCTTGTTCAGATGTAGTTGATAGGCAGCTCAGTCTCTATGTGGGTCCCCTAATATGGGAAGCAGGGACAGTCCCTGATATGAACTCTGGTAACTGTTCAGTGATCACAGCCCTCTGGCAAGGTGGCCTTGCCAGGCCACAGGGAAGAGGATGCAGGCAGTCCTGATGAGACTTGATAGGCTGGGGTCAGTTGGTAGGAGAGAGAGGGAGGGAGGGGGCTACAATTAGGATGTAAAGTGAATAAATTAAAAAAAAGTTTTTTACAAACTTGTCACAGTAAGAGATAAACAAAAGTAGCTAATAATGAAAGCAGAACAATTATAAAACACATTGCTAATATAGTAAAGTTGCCAGTCTTACTACCCTATATAATAAGGATTGCTTCGTTTCCTGGATAGTTAGTTGGGATTACAATCACATGCCACAGTGGTAACTTGGTGGTGTTTTCTTCAGTGAATTTCTTCTCCTTTATGGTATCTCAGGCTTTTTCGTATAACTGGTAGTTTTCTTTATACTGTCAATATTTATATATTATATAAATAATATAACCCATCAGCAGCCCTGTCTTCTCAAGTATCCTATTCCTTCTCTTTAGAAAGGTTAGCCACTTACTCTACACAGGAAGTACCTTTTTCCACATCCAGTAAGTGAATTCTTTCAGGTTCTTTGTTTCTTGAGCTGAGACATTTTCACATTTGGAAGTCCTCAACATTCTTTCTGACACTTTTTATCCTTCATACTTATATTTATAGTTACTGTCTTGTTTGTTTGTTGTTGAGACAGAATCTCTAGCCCTGCCTATCCTGAAACTCACTATGGTAGACCAGGCTGACCTCAAACTCAAAAAGATCCATCTGCGTCTGTTGACTCCTGAGTGCTGGAATGAAAGGCATGTGCCCCCATGTTTAGCTCTTAATTCTATATATTTTATTTGTTTGGTTGGTTTTGGTTTTTTAAGACAGGCTTTCTCTGTATAACCTTGGCTGTACTTGTAGAATGAGCTGGCCTCGAACTCACAGAGATCCGAGTGCTGGGATTACAGGAATGCCCAGCACTTGATTACTTATTCTTAAAGTTCCTTCCTCTCTATGACTTTCCCATCCCTGCTGCTTTCCCATTCATATTTGTCAACATACTTAAATTTTAAATTTGTATTGTGCATGGTACATGATGTGGGTGTGTGAGTGTGTGTATGCCACAGTGCCCATGTGCAAGTCTGAGGGGACTCTGAGGAATAAGTCTTCTTCCGTATGTTGGTTTCGGGAATCAAACAGGTCACCAGTCTTGGCAGAGCAAGTATCTTTTCCTGTAGAACAATTTTGAAGTATTACCTCTTTTTTTTTTTTTAATGTACTACTAGCAATCCCAGAGTTTATTTTCTTATTAATGCACTCATCAAATGAGTACCTATTTGTGTCAAGCACCATGCCTTTGTTCAGACAATTGAATGAACTGACCCAGTCACTGTCTCCATGATGTGTGGACTCTAATAAGAAATACATTTAAGTAAACTGGCAAATTTTAATATGTCATAAATATTATGTAAGAGAAATAGAACTAAGTAATGAAATTGAAGTGAAGCTGCCATAGTGGCACATACTTGTAATCTCAGCATACTGGAATGCAGAAAGATTAACACAAGTTGGAAGTCAGTGTGGCCTAAAAGGTGAGCCTGGCTTACATAGTAAGAGAAGATTGAGGTGGTCAGAAGAGCCACTTAGAACAAAATAATCAGTTGAAAGGGGCTATGGCAGGCGGGGTGAGGTAGGGTAATCAGTGTTTTAAGGAAAAACAAAACAAAATATTTGCAAAGGTAAGAATACATGGATGGGGGGCTGGAGAGATGGCTCGGAGATTAAGAGCAGTGGCTGTTCTTCCAAAGGTCCTGAGTTCAATTCCCAGCAATCACATAGTGGTTCACAACCATTTGTAATGAGATCTGTTGCCCTCTTATGGCTCACATGCAAGCAGAACATTGTATAAATAATAAATAAATAATCTTTTTTTAAAATACATGGATGAAGAATTGAAAATTGTTGTTTCTTGACAAGTGGAGAGAAAGGTGAAAATGGAGAGGCAAAGACAGCCATCACTCAACAAATATTTAATTTGTACTCACATGTTATTAAATAGCTGTATTGTCAACCTGATTATAAAATTTAATAGCCCAGTCTTCATGATTGTTAGGAGCAATCAAAGCCAAGTTTTAGTGTCTTGAGTCTCTTATTTGCCTACTGCTATGATTGCTCCTTCTTTCCTCTGTCCTTCCCTCACTTCCTTCCATTCTTCCTATATGTATCTAGCCTCCAATTTTCTATGTAGTCAAGATTGACTTTGAACTCATGTTTTTCTTCTTTTCCTACCCATGTGCTGGCTTTATTATTTTAAACGATTCTTTATCTGTGATCTTCTAAGAGTGATTTTCTTTTAGATTTATGCCCCTAGTTCAGTATATGAGCTAGCTAAATGATGCTTAAGTTAAATTTTGTCAGGTTACAGATGAAAGTAAGGAAGTGACGACATATTCTGAAATATGGTGAGCCTAAGTCTGTGACAAATAAGGTGTTAACAAAATTGATTAAGAGATAACAGCCTGTATGTCTATCTGTGTACCATGTGCTGTGCCTGGTACCTGCAGAGGCCAGAGGATGGAATCCAATCCATTTTTTAAAAAATTTGTGTGTGTGCTCACATACATGCAGGTGTGTGTGTGTGTGTGTGTGTGTGTGTGTGTGTTTGCATGTTTGCATCAAAGGTATGCATGTACCTGTAAAGGCCAGAAGATGGCATCAAATCCCCTGGAGCTGGAGTTATAGGGGGTTATAAGCTTCCTGGTGGTGGGCACAGGGAACTGAGCATGGATCGTCGGCAAGAGCAGTCTCTTGAACATCACCTTTTTTTTTTAGCTAGACTTTGATATATTTTTCTACCAAAGTTTTTCTTTTTGTGGGATTTGGTTTTAAGCAGAAGTTGTGACAAAGGAGCAAAAAAACAACATAAGGAGTTCTGTGAGCATATTTGTATATGTGGGTATGGGTATACGTGTGTGTGCACATGAACACGTGTATGCCCAGGTGGCCAGAAGCCAACCTTTAGGGTCATTCCTCAGAGCTGTCCATCTTGTTTCTTGAGACAGGCTCTCTCATCAGAACCTGGGCGTACTAGCTGGCAGTAAACTGCAATGGAGCTGCCTCCTGTGGGTTTCCAGAGCTGGGATTACAGTTGTGTTTCACTACATCTGACTTTTTCCATGAGTGCTAGATATCCAGTTTAAGTCCTGGTGCTTGTGTATCAAGAACTTTACCAAGTGATTCCAACCCATAGTTTTTTGTTTGTTTGTTTTTGGTTTTTCGAGACAGGGTTTCTCTGTGTAGCCTTGGCTGTCCTGGACTCACTTTGTAGACCAGGCTGGCCTCGAACTCACAGAGATTCGCCTGCCTCTGCCTCCCGAGTGCTGGAATTAAAGGCGTGCGCCACCATCACCCAGCCCCATAGATTATTTTTGATGGCCATTTAAATTTGCTTTCTTTTGATTTATTGAGTTGCTTTGAGATTGTTTTTCTTTTATCATGTAGCCTAGATTGGCCCCGTCTGATCTTAATAGTTTACTAACTTTGTCACACACTGCCACTGCCTTCCTCCTTCTGACAGATTAATTAACCAGCTTGAACATTGTGTTTCCTATATGGAAGCTCTTAAAACTCAGAGCACACCTCCTATTCACCCGTGAATACCTTCAACTTTACTTGTATTCTTTTTTTTTTTTTTTTGGTTTTTCGAGATAGGGTTTCTCTGTATAGTCTTGGTTGTCCTGGACTTGCTTTGTAGACCAGGCTGGCCTCGAACTCACAGTGATCCACCCGCCTCTGCCTCTTGAGTGCTGGGATTAAAGGCGTGTAACACCATGCCCGGCTTTACTTTTATTCTTATTCCTCACTTTGGACAGTCATATAGCCAGTCTCTGATAATCTCACATGTGCCAAGCTTCTTACACAGATGCCCTCATCCTGCTCAAACTCTACAGTCTTAGATAAATGCTTTTGTGGCTGCATGGATTACAACTCTCCATGCTACAGTCTACTGCTCTCACATGGCCACATCCTTTATAGCTGTACTGTACTTTAAATACCCAGACTTGAGCAACTTCCTGTGAAGATATCTTCATTAGTGTTTAGGCTCTGGTGCTGTATGTAAGGTGCCCCCAACATACAAACTTCCTAGTGCTGTTCTGTCTCTGACATCCATGCTGGATATTGTTTGTTTGGGGGCAGGATTGTTCTTTTTTGAGACAGTCTTGCCACTTAGCAGTCCTGACTTAGTCCTGATATCCTGCATCAGCCAGCTATATGCTGGGATTATTAGGCATACACCACAATGCATAGTTCATGGTTTGAACACTCTAAAAAAAAATCTGTGTAAGATTTTTGGAAATTATAAATAAGCCTTATATGTTTCACTAAGTGCTGTGTGGGTCCTTTATGATGTCATTAATTAAGAGTTTTGTTTCTTCTGGGACAGACTTGAGTAAAAGAATATATAAAGAGGCCTGGTGACTTAGTTGGTAAAGTGCTTTCCACATAAGCATAGACCTGAGTTTGATCCCTAGAAACCACATAAAAAGCTGGATGTGACAACATCTACCTGTAATCCTAGTAGTATGCAAGCAAGATTCTATGAGGGAAAGATGTAGGAGCCAACTAGATAACTCAGCCTATAAAATCAAAGGTCGTCAAGCCTGATGACCTTTGCTCAATCCTCAGAACCCACAAGGTAGAAAAAGACAACTGACTCACAAAAATGGCCCTCCGACTGTCACACATTTATCAAGACATGTGTCCACTCATACATACAAAATTAAATGTAAAAAAATAAAATAAAATCAAGATGGAGAGCAAGTGAAGAAGATATCCAACATTGACCTCTGCCTCCACAGGTCCATAGACACATGTGAACATAATACAACCGCTCCCCTACCCCACCCCCACCCCCTTTCACTAGAACACAAAATAACAGGAAATTTAAAGTGTAGGTCTTTTTTGTTGTTGTTGGGCGGGGAGGCATGGACACAGTTTTCTAGTCCAGGTTGGCTTTGAACTCCCTGAGTTTCCAAGAATGGCCTTGAACTCCTGAATTTCCTAAGTCTACTTCCAAGTACTGGAATTATAGGAGTGTGTCACCAGGCCAGGTTTATACTGCTCTGGGGATTGAATGCCCCTGGGCAGATGGTCTGTCAACTGAGCTTCATCCCAAAATAACAGATAATTAAATAACTGGGTGATGTCTATGGAACTCTTTAGCTTTCTTTGCCCCCTGCCCCCAGTTGGTATAAAGTGTACTCTTGTATATTATGTAAATAAGTTACAACACTAGTATGTTTGGGGAAAACAATGCAATCTGGAAATTAATATGAGTACATATATATTTGATAGCAAATTAGTGAGTTGGCTTACACTTCAAAACTGACAAAACTTGTTAAAACAGAGTATCACCTATGAGTTATTCTTGGACTCTATAATCTTTGAGAAACAAAATATTCAGTGGAACTGCATGCAGCCAGTGCATTTTTCCAGTGGAGATGCCAAATAGATGACTGTCAAGGGTGAAATGTTTTTGTTTTTAAACAAAATGAAAGCTGTCTTTTCAGTGTACAACTGTTGGTACATTGGAGAATGTCAGGACTTTGTCAAGAGTGTCCAATATGAAACATTAGCTTGGGGATTTACCTGTTTATTGAGGCAATGAACAAAGGAGGGGAAGAGTAAGACAAATATTTCTTAAGCCTTTTTTGAAGAGGATTGCCTTAAGGAAACCTTCTGAGTTTAATCATAGTTACATATTTACAAGGATGGCAGATGTTTTTGTTTTCATATTTAAAACAAGATAAAAGTGTTTACAAGTGGATTTTTCAGTGTGTTATCTATACCTGATGATTGAGCATTTGAGGTAGCATGTCTATAAACTGTGTCTATACCTGATAATTGGAGAATTTCTATTATTTGTGTAATAGTACCTGTTTAAAACATTAATTCATACTTTGTTGCTTTTGGGGCGGGGATTCAAGATAGGGTCTCTTTGTATATCTTTTGCTGCCCTACTAGCTCTGTAGACCAGGCCAGTCTCAAGTTCACAGAAATCCACCTTCCTCTGCCTCCTGAGTGCTGGGATTAAAGGCATGTGCCACTACTACCTGGCTTCACTTCGTTTTATATATATATATAAACATATATATATATGTGTGTGTTTTTATTTATTATGTATACAGTACTCTGTCTGTATGTACGCCTGCACACCAGAAAGGAGTATCACCTTTAATCTCAGTCTAGGAGGCAGAGGATTTCTGTGAGTTCAAGGTTATACTGTTCTACATAGCCAGTTATAGGGTAGCAAGAGCTATTATCCTCCTTTGTAGCCCTGGCTGGCCTGAACTTGCTATACAAACTACCTGACACTCAACTCAGAGTTCTCTCTGCTTTTTCATCCCTTTAAAAATATTTTTATTTAGCTGATTGCTTGAAAAAAAAAAATACTTGTGTGTGCATGTATATATGCATGTCCCCTTGGCCAGAAATAACCTCACAGAGAATGCTTTTTTTCTTTTCATTTCTTCGTAGACATAAGTCAGTAATCTGCTCAACTTGATTACCTGAAAGTAAATAAAAGACTCCGGAGAGAAGTTAAAAAGGAAATGAACTCTCTGACAATTGGTGTTTAGTCTAAGCCCTACGCAGTTGAATTTTGTTCTCTGGTCAGTAAAGGTGAAATGGAGACTACTAATCCAAAAAGGAGTATAGTCTAGGTCTTAGAATAGTTCTTGCTATTTCAACCACATCTGTTCTGTGAGCTGTGCCTCATCCTCACATACCACCTTCCATTGTATTCAGTCAATATGATCTCCTAAAAAGAATACCTGTAAGTCCACTGTCTGATCCAGTTTAGTTTTGTTGTTGTTGTTCCTTTGTCCTATCTCCATGTTTCTTATTAGGAAAACACTACAGTCCTAGATTTTATAACCATTCTCTTTTATTTTATTACATATTTTTAATTTTTAATCTTAACAATCCTGGTATTTTTCTACTTTTCATGAGTAAAATTTGTCATGAGAATTGTTTTGAAATTAAGTGACACTATATGTATGTTTAACATATACACCCTTTTTGCATAGTGGCTGGCCGTTGAGGATGCTCAGTCAGTCATGATTGTAATTGTGTTACTAAATGTTGCTATTTTGCTATAAGAGAAGGACAAGAAAAATCTTTTGTTTTCCAGCCCTGGCTTCTCTTCCTAGACTAGAAGAGACCTAGGGAGTATAGGGCTTGGAGATCTGTTGTCTTTTTCTGAAATGAACAATAGCAGACTAAAGCTGGAGACAGCAG
This sequence comes from Acomys russatus, assembly GCF_903995435.1. Classification (NCBI taxonomy): domain Eukaryota; kingdom Metazoa; phylum Chordata; class Mammalia; order Rodentia; family Muridae; genus Acomys; species Acomys russatus. Next base: position 31,923,904 of record NC_067162.1, read on the forward strand.
TACTTAGGGCACAGAATGCCCACCCAGGAAGGGAAATAAAGTGCACTGTTAGGTCACAAATGTTCTCTTTGCAAGGGCCTGAGTTCGGGTCTCAGTACCCACAAGGTGGCTCACAACCACCTGTAACAACAATTCCAGGGAATCCAATGCCCTCTTCTGATCCTGGTGGGCTCTTGTATACACATGCTGTACATACATAAACTTAGGCTTGCTCTCAAGAGTGTGTGCACACACACCATTTTAAAAACCACAGTTTCAGGCCTAATGGTGCGTGCCTTAGATCCTAGCCCTTGGGATGCAGAGGCAGGTGGATCTCTGTGAGTTTAAGGCCACCCTGGTCTATGTAGTGAGTTCCAGGACAGCCAGGGCTATAGAGAGAGATCTTGTCTCAGAAAACAAACAAACAAAAACACAGTTTTTTCATCCCTCTTACTGTTTATGCCTCAGGAAAAGATTCTATTTTGAGCTTGAGTGCACTGTGGTGAAAGTCTTCATAAGTAGCACTGAAGAATAAAGAACTAAATTGACCCAGAAATAATCAGTAACATAAGTGGATCAATTAGAATTTCTAGAACTAATGACCAATCTAGCCAGCTAATTTTGACATTGTTGACTTTGTAACTAAAAACATTAATTTGTTTTGAGTACCTGGAAATGCTGATTTCATTCTTTCTCCTTTTCCAGTTGGGCTAGACCCTTACAGCAAATTCTTAGTCTTCTTAGTATGTTCCCCATTCTGCTGATTTTCTTTCTTTGTGTTCTTGTACTTCTGTCCTATCTTGATAGAGATCTTAAGTAGGTTAAGAGAAGTGCTTTGTGTGCTAAGCTTTGCTGTCTGACAGCAAGCAGACCAGAACAGTGACATTTGGCGCCCTCTAGTGTTATAGCTCCTGTGCAGACCTTTGGTAGGATCCTTCGCTCTACAAAGTGCTTCAACTACAGTGCTTTTACAGGCCGAGGAAGATAGAATGCCTTAGCCCTTGGCAGAAACTGTAACTTTTGGGTATTTCTAGATAAGGAAATGTTTAACTCTTGACAACTGTCAGTTTTACAGCTCCAGATCCTGGGATATCTGAGACCCTCAGTCCCAGAGGTTTGACAAGTCCCTGGAAGTCTTCCAACAACCACAGCCTACAGTGTCTTTTCTGGGTAGCCTTTTATCTTTCAGTCTTTGCTCTTGCTCTTTGTCTGCTTTCTCTGCCTCCTCTTAACTTGGCCATCCTTGGGAACTCTTTAGCTACCTTTTTCAGCTGTCAAACAGCTTTTGCAGTTTGGCCTGCAGGCTGCCATTGCTGCTGCTTTATCGACTTTGCTTCTTGTGTTACCAGCTCAACTCCTCATTACTGAGAGTAGCAAGTAAGGACTGTTAGAGAGAAACTTTGTATTGGGCTTAGTGCTGCAATTCTGAGGGATATATCTCAGGGTGGTCTCTCAACTGAGTCACCAAGTGAACCAAACAGCCTGCTCCTATAGCCAGAGAAGAGATCAGAGTGTGTTTACACTGTTCACGGCTTCTGTTCACAGCAGGCACAGCGTTGCTCTTTTAGCACCAGCCGCATCCGTGTTTCTGTTAGACCACCAGGAAACTTGCTCCCCTTCTGGCCTTTGGAAATGGTTAGAGGGTCTTTAACAGTTCACTGATGGAAGAGAGCCACGTGTGGTGGCACAGGCCTTTAATCCCAGTACTTGGGAGGCAGAGGCAGGCAGATCTCTGTGAGTTGGAGGCCAACCTGGTCTACGAAGAAGAGAGTCTGGGATAGCTAGGGCTCTGTTGTACAGAGAAATCCTGTCTTAAAAAACCAAGAAGATTTAAAAATAAAGTTCATTGATTCATATGATATAAAAAGTTTGGTACAAATTGTTTGAAATTGCACTGGCTGAGGCTGTACCTTCAGGAGCTGGAGCAATCCGTTGCAAGTAGTATGCAGTTTTCTCATGTCTGATCAGTATTGGCCTAAGAGTAGTCTTTTTGCTCAGGGCAGCAGTCTAACAGCTGTCACAGCATCATCTCAACTTATTTATTGGAAAATAAACATGAGGAGTGCTTAATTAAAGAACTTGTCAGCCTGGGTTACAGAGTAAGTTCAAGTCCATCTTGTGTAATTTAGTAAAAACACTGTCTCCAAAAGTGAAAAAGTGTGGTGGCCAGAAGCACTTGTAATCAGAGCACTTGGGAGATAGAAGCAGGTAGATCTGTGTGAGTTGAGTGCCAGCCTGGTCTTTATAGCAAGTTCAGGCCAGTCAGGGCTACACACTCACGGTGAGGCCCTGTCTTAAAAGGGGGGGAAAAAAGAAAAAAGAGGACTGCTTAGTGGAAGAATGTTTTCCTAGCATGTACAAGATACTAGGTTTACTAGACAGTTCAGAGGTAGAGAGGAAGTCTTTTTATTAATATTAATAGTGATGATTTGTTTTATTTATTCATTTTTGTTGTTTGTCTAAACAGAGTTGTGTCTTGTAGCTGTGGCTGTCCTAGAACTTGCTATGCAGACCAGGCTGGACTTAAATGTAAAGATTCTAGTTTCTCTGCCTTCTGAATGCCGGTATTAGCATTTCTCTGATACCATGCCTGGCTCTAATAGTGATTTTTAACAGAGATTTAACAATGCTTAATTCCTTTCCTGTACTCCAAAAAGAAGTGTGTCCCCTTCATTTGTCCCATTTCCTATATTAATAATTTAAGTTTACTTACTATATTGCATTTGCTCTGATTTTGCTTCATGGATATTTGAGTAATACACTTATATTAGTTAGGATTTTCATCACCTAAAATTCATGATGTACCATATATGATTTGGTTGAATAAAGGTTATTAGCAACATTGATGGAAAAAATATATAAGAAAACATTCATCCCAGTTGGAAAACTAAAGAAAAATTTCCTTAGAAAAATAAAATAACATAAAAGAAAGAGGGTAGAGGAATGAGTACATGTGTGTGGTAATGTCACATCAGCTGTTACATCAGTTCTTACTGCATTCACTTATGGCAGGTGTAATGGCTCGGGAGACTGATGCAAGAGATTGTATAGAGTCCCAGGAAAACATGGACTACATAGTAAGCTCTAAGCTAGCTTGGGCTACAATGAAATGGAGTCTCAAAAAGAAGAAACATATTTTTACCTTATTAACTGAGAACATCACATCATCTATGATGAATTATAATGGCATATATGTGTGTGTGTGTGTATAAACCCTCTCATTTGCAAATGAGAAATATTCAAGATGTTGCTGTAATGATCATCCCCTTCACATGTACTTGAATATGGTTGCTAGAAAATTATCTATTTTATGAAGTTGATATTTCTTCATCATGTATACAGGAACTTTAAAAAACTAAGTTTAGCATAATTGTGCATGTAGAATTTTCCTGATCTCTAGGAGAGACAAAAAAGAAAGGGGGGGGGGGGACAACAAAGTAAAACAAAAAAAAACCTTATTTGCTACTTGACCTTCATAATTTGCTTTTTACAAATAGAAGCCAATTTTGTCCATGAAGTTTATTGGGGACTTTTGTTTTGTTTTGTTTTGGTTTTTTGAGACAGAGTTTCTCTGTGTAGCCTTGGCTTTCCTGGACTCGCTCTGTAGACAGGCTGGCCTCGAACTCACCCGATATACCTGCCTCTGCCTCCCAAGTGCTGGAATTAAAGGTGTGCACCACCACACCTGGCCTCAGAAACACTTTTTGAGGGGTAGTTTTGGTTTTGGAGCATCTTCCTATATGGCCCAGGCTAGCCTGGAACTAACTTTATGAGTCATGATGGCCTCAGACTTGTCCTCCTGCCTTGGCTGCCTTGTTGGGACTGTAGGTGTATTTCACCTTGCCTTTCCATTTAAGTTTATGTGTTTGTGTTTATAAACCTTTTATAAGCTTTTAGGTTTTAACTTTAGCTAGTTAAAAAAAAATGTTTCCCCTAGAGACTACCATGAACAATAAAGAATAAAACCAAAAGTAAAACCAAAATCGTAGTAGAATCAATGGAAAATTTTGTTCTTCAGGCTTTTTTTTTTTTTTTAATTCTTCAGTTTTTAATAAGCTTATACACTAGAGAGACCTCACAGACTAGGAGCAGCCCAGATTGGTGCCTAACCAAACTGTCATCAGAGAGGCTTCATCCAGCAGCTGATCAAAAACAGATGCAGAGACTCAAAGCGAAACATTTAGGCAGAATTCAGAGAATCCTGCTTAAGATGGGGAGGACGGGTTGTAGGAGCCAGTGGGGTCAAGGACACCACAGGAAAACTCACAGTATCAACAAACCTGAGCCCATAGGGGTTCACAGAGACTGAACCAACAGTCAGTGAGCCTGCATAGTTCTAGCCTAGGCTCTTTATATATGTTATAATTGTGTAACTTGGTGTTTTTGTGGGACTCCTAACAAAGGTGGGGCTGTTTCTTATACTTTCTCCTGCTTTTGGGACCCTTGTCCTCCAATTGGGTTTTCTCATCCATCATCCAGCCTCAGTATATGGGGAGGTGCCTAGCCTTACTGCGATTTGATATGCTGTTTGGTTAATATCCCTGGGAAGCGTGTTGTTTTCCAAAGGGGAAACAAGGAGTAGATGGGGAGGGAGGAGATGAGGGGCAGCAGAGGGAGGGAGGGAGGGGAAACTGCAGTTAGGATGTAACATATAAGAGAAGAAATTAATAAATATGATTATATACTAAAAGAGCAAATACTTGCTAGTAACTGCAGTTATTTTTTGTGACTATGTAATTCTCAAAAGAGAAAAGATACTCATTTCATGTACATGTAATTAGGATGTTGACTGACTTTCCTTCAATTTTTTTTATCCATACAGAATCTGTCTATGATCTTCTCCCAAAGGAGTTACAGTTACCTCCACCTAGAGAAACATCAGTAGCATCAATGAGTCAGACAAGTGGTGGTGAGGCAGGCTCGCCTCCTCCAGCTGTAGTTGCTGCTGGTATGCATTTCATTTTACTTCATTAAAGAAAACTAGGGTATTATCTGGCCAACATGAACAGTATTGGCAAAGTTCATATCAAAAAGAATATGATTTGAGAGTTTGTTTGAGAAGGGTTTAAAGACTACTCTTTGCTTTGAAAGGTTTTCATATATCCAAAATTTTGGTACATTTGTAAATGCTCTCTCCTAAAATGGACCTTGTCTTCAAATGTGGAACCAAGCTTAAAATGACTTTGTTGAATGTAAAAAAAGTTAAGGACTGGAGAGATGGCACAACAGTTAAGAGCACTGGCTGCTCTTCCATAGGTCCTGAGTTCAATTCCCAGCAACCACATGGTGGCTCACAACCATCTATGATGAGATATGATGCCCTCTTCTGGAATGTAGGTGTACATGCAGATAAAGCATTCATAAACATAAAGTAAAATAAAAATTTTTTAAATGGCTAGGAAGTTATATTTGGCCTTTTATTTAACAAATATGTTAAAAAGATTGTCCAAAGAGAAAAATGTTATATGATCTGAAAAAGTACTGAAGTTCTTAAGTCTCTTTTCTGTTTATAGCATGTAACTATAACCTTTTTCTTACACTTAAATATATGTGTGGCTCACAGAGCTACATAGTAAGATCCTGTCTCAAAAACACATATATGGGCTGATACTTATTTTAAATTCATGGAAAATAGTGGCAAAGTTGAATTTATAAAATATATATTCTCTTATACCAATGAAAAGTATTACAAATATGTTAGAAGTTTATTAAATTTATTTTTACTCAGCTCTCAAATCATACACTTTGTAAATACATTAAATTGGTTCAAACTTTCATTTTGGATTGGGATAAAAAATTGACAGATAAACCAATAGGAAAATATTTTGGTTAGTAGTTACTTAGTATGCTTCCCATAATAATAGCTTGCCCAACTATATAGTACCTTTTTTCTTAAGTTGGCATTATAGGTTGTTAAATATATCTCCTTTAGAAAAATGAATACATTATGTCTACTTTCCTGAAGATTTATCTGTGCTATAGAGGTTTCGTTGCCTCATGATACTTATCATCTCTTAAAAATGCATTTAAAGTCCATCAAAACATTCTTTTTAGTAAGTTCTTTTAATTTCACAAAGAAAAATCAAAAGGGAAGGCAGTAGTCTAAATGACAGTATTAGTCCGTGTTCTATCCGCAGGTGTTTCAATTTCTTATATGCATTAACCTGTATGCCATTAACCTTGTGTACCAACCTTTTCCAAGCTGAACAATGTAGTTATAAAGCCTTCTTGTTTGAGGGCAGGAAAACTTTAAACATGACAAAGAAATATTGGCCTTCCTCACTGTTCATGTGTGGCCAGACATTTTCTAACAGTTTCTGTGGATTTAACTGTGAATTAGTGAGCTTTTTAGTAATTAAATTGATAAGATGACCTGGTTCATCTCATATATCCCAGATTCTAAAGTAGCTCTGAATATTTTCAGGAATTTGGAGCTTTAAAATCTAGTTTTTAAAGATTGACTCATATAATAAAAGAGAAAATATTTAATCTGGGAGAGTGACTCATATAATAAAATAGAAAATACTTAAGCCTGGTGTGGTGGCGCACGCCTTTAATCCCTGCATTTGGGAGGCAGACACAGGTGTATCTCTATGAGTTTGAGGCCAGACTGGTCTACAGAGTGAGTCCAGGACAGCCAAGGCTACACAGAGAAACCCTGTCTCGAAAAAAAAAAAGAATAGGGGGAAAAAAAAGAAGAAGAAAGAAAGGAAGAAAATATTTCAAAGAAGTATTGTTTCACTTTAAATCCACATGTAGAAATTGACTAACTGATTTCTTTTGTGTCTTGAGATTGTTTTTATAAGGATATATTGAATCTGCATAGAACTACAAGTCTGTTTCTTCTGTGCTTTTTAACATCTGTTTACAGTAGATCCAGTTCCTTTTAAAAGCTGAAAAAAATGATAGCTTAGCTTAGAAAGAGAACAACACTTTCCTTTAAATAATACCATGTTTCAGAACCTATTGTGTATGGATATTTAAAGTAATAGACTTGTGGTCTCTAATGAAAAGTTTCACTCTTCCTGTATAGTTGAGAAAGTCTTTCCAGGTAAATTAGATTAAAAGCTATGAGTTGAAACATGAAAACAAAAGATTTAACCAAAGGAAATATTCTATATACATATATACATAGATATATGTTATATATACATACATATATAAATGCATTTATATTTGTGGCCCTGAGGATTGAACTCAAGGCCTCATACATGACTGGCAGGTGCTCTACCACCAAGACACATCTCCACCCCAGTAAATTCTTACTATCTTGAAATTATTGACATTATAAAAATAATGAAGAGAATTAAAAGGTAACTTTGAAAGTTTACTTCTCACGGAAAATTTCTGTGATCTAAATCCTAGTAATTAATAATCTTTTAATTTATATACCTACCTTTTTAGTAACCAACATACTTTATTCTATTTTCCAATGTCTCATTAATAGAAAAGACTCTTTACTATATACTGTTATATACAAGAGTTTAAATTATAGAGTAATAATTGTAGGGACATTAAAATGTATCATTTGAGTCACATTTTTATTAGATTGATAGTCTTGGTGATACAACTATGGAAGAGGAAAAACTGGGAGTATTTTACCAAGTTACTCAATGTTCTTCTGGCCAAAGCTTGATAGCTAGGGAAATGCACATTAATTTAAATAGCTGATATTTTTTAAAAACAAAAATCTGTAGCATTTGCTGTTTACATGTGAAATGCATAAAAATGATGACTTTTGATATAGTTAATTCTTCAGAGTTTTGAAGGAGCTGGATTGGCTGCTGTCAGGTATGAATGAGGGCCTGGTGGGAACAGACTTCTAGTTCTGCCATAAAGGTTTGTGTTTCACAAATTTTAAATCAGTATAAATTTTTTTTTTAAAAATTAGAGACTCGGAATATGTGTGTTCATGACATTCTTTGTTATTTAATTATTAAAAATGTGTTTCTCAGATTCACCAATGTAGTTTTTTTTTCTGCGTCATATATTACTGAGAGCATAAATAAATGTGATGCTGCTGATCCACAATCCAGAATCCTGAGCAAAAGGATGTTTCTCAGCGCCTTTTAAATTATTAGGGCTTTGATGTTTGTGCTATTACACCTTTTCATATCATCAGTAGTATATTTTTGCTCTGTGTGTCCCAGGGTTAGGATAGAGAAAGACAAGGGTAGGAGGCCCAGATTCTCTCACATAAGAAGGCAAGGTCAGAAACTTCTATTAGTTTGAAATTTGTCCACTTGCCTATTTCTAAGAATTGTCTTGGGAAAAGAGTTAAGAATTTCAAGTTCAGTATGTCAATGAATGATAGATTCAGAAATAAAAACTTTTAAAAGACTGTTGCATGTTCTGTAAGTAGCTATGACAGAGGCCATTTTCTTGAAAAAAAAAAAAAGTCAATTAATTAATATTACTAGTAAAATAAGGAGTTGATCAGGAGAAATAAAAGTTAAAACAATCATTTTTTCATATGTTTAGAGTTTCTAACCCTGAGGTTTACTTGTTTACAGTAATAACTCTTTCATGGAGAGCAGTATTAGCCTTTATGATCACCTCAGCTTGAGAAACCAGGTGGTACACCTATAATACCAACATCTGAGAAGTGGGGAGATCATTAGTTTAGGGTCATCCTCTGCTACATAATGAATTTGAAGCCAGCCTGAGCTACAGGAGACCCTGCCTCTTTAAAAAAACCAAATTAATTTGTCTGTTTTCATATGGGAATATTTTATTTGCTTGCATTATGTCAGTTAGATCATATTGAAGACAGAATGTCTTCAAACTCCAGGAATTTCTCCTGCCTCTGCCTTTAGGGTGCTGGGATTATAGTAGGTATATGCCACTATAAACAGTGAATAATTCATTGTTTAACTCAAGAATATGAGTTTAAAATCCTTAAAGAGACCATGCCTGCATGCAAGTATAGCTGCTAGTTTGAGGCCAACCTGGGTTACTTAGCATGACTCCATCTCAAAAAACCAAAATAACAATGAAAAGATAGTAAAGAATTGATAAAAACTATAAGTTTCAACGAAAGAAACTTAATAACAAGTATAAATTCATTGTTTTCGCTGGGCAGTGGTAGCACACACCTTTAATCCCAGCACTTGGGAGGCAGAGGCAGGCGGATCGCTGTGCGTTCAAGGCCAGCCTGGTCTACAAAGTGAGTCCTGAACAGCCAAGGCTACACAGAGAAACCCTGTCTCAAAAAAAAAATTCATTGTTTTCATAAGGTCTATATTTTACTTAGAATAATTGAGTATTTATTTTGCATAGATGTAGACAGAATCTTAAATATGTGCCCAAGGCGGGCTTCACATTCCCTATATAGACATATCTAGCCTGGAACTACACATCCTCCTACCTCTGCCTCCCAAATTATGGGATTACAAATTGGTCTATTTTAGAAGCAATATATCCTCAGTACACTAATACATAAGGCAGCTTTCTAAAACATGTCATAAAGCATTTACAGCAATCTCTGTTAAGAGCTCTGAAGATGGTAAAGTACTCGAAGACCTGAGTTCAGATTTGCAGAACCCATGTAAGACCTTGTTGCGGTGGTACATTTCTGTAACCCTAGCACCAGGGGCCTGTAAAGACAGGTGAATCTTTCAAAGGCTCCATGTCCAGGCAGCCTAGCCAAAACCAGCAAGCTTCAGGTCCACTTTAAAATAATAGTAAGGTGAAGTGATTGAGGAAGATAATCCTGATATCAACAGCTGCTCTCAGTATACTCACAAACACTGAATGCACCCCATCCCCCCACACATACAGAGTACATCATATTTACACAGTCTTTGTTGAATATTAAGTCAGTGTAGAGTTTTTTTATTCTATTTTGGTTTGGGGTTTATTTTGATTGTTTTGTCACATTTATGTATTGAGAAATGCACTTTCTGTGGTGTGCTTGTGAAGGTCTGAGGACAACTTTTGGGAATCAGGTTTTCAATATGTAGGGCCCAGTATCAAACTCAGATGCTTAGGCTTGGCAGTAAGTGAACCTGCCTAAGCATTCTGACAGCCTAATGTTTTTCTATTTTATTTTTCTTTGTTGTTTTTGGTCTGTTAGACTTTTTTGTTTTGTTTTGAGACAGGGTTTCTCTGTGTAGCCTTGGCTGTCCCAGAGTCACTTTGTAGACCAGGCTGGCCTCGAACTCACAGTGATCCGCCTGCCTCTGCCTCCCGAGTGCTGGGATTAAAATGCGTGTGCCACTGTGCCCTGATTTTTTGTTTATTTGAGAGAAGGTCTCAGGTAGCCATGAGCTGTGTGGCAGAGGATGATCTCAAATCCCTGACCCTCCAAGTACTAGGATTACAGACATACATCAACACACCTGGATGCAGGGTCAATTTTGGTTGTGTGGTTGGTTTTTGGGACAAGGTTTCTCTGTGAACTAGCTCTGACTGCCCTGGACTGGCTTTGAACGTAGAGATCTCTCTGCTTCTGCCTCTTGAGTGCTAGGGCTAAAGACATGCACCACCACACCCAGCATGCAGGCTAAATTTTTGTTGTTTTTTGTTTGTTTGTTTGTTTGTTTTGAAAATGGGACAAATTTTAGAAATTTGTTCATTTTTTTTGTATTTGAAATTGTTTTTGACATCCTTGGCCTATGAAAATTTTAAACCCTGCACAACTGCAACCAACCACTTTATAGGGTTCCCCCCCCCCCCTTGATCAGTTTTGTAGAGGCCTACCCATTCCTGAAGTTTCTTGACATCAACCTTAATTAGGTTTATTTGGTTCTCAGCATAAAAAGTCTCCACCACAATAGGCTCCTCACAATTGTATGTTAACATCCAAAGGTAGGGCTTTGGCTCTTTTCTAAGGATTTTGAAAGCCTTGAATTTCACAAATTATGCCCTTGTGAATAAGGGCAACCTTCAGCACCTGATGAAGCATTGCTAACGTCCATCACATCTCCAGCCACACTGCCTTTCTCAGACATGGTGGTGAGTTTTTGATAAAGCAGAGTTTGAATGCACAGAGCCTCTACCTCAGCTGACTTGGCAGTGTCAAGAAAAGAGCCACAGTGAATGTAATTTAAGTTTATAACTTTATATAACATCTACAATATAAACTTTTTTTGAAAGAATCTTATTAGATAGTACTTTGAATTCAGTACTATGGCAATTAATAAATTTTCAAGTAGCTAACAGGTATTTTCTACATTGAAGCAACCAGTTGAGTGAGTGTTATACTACAGGAGAGAACACTAGAAAATCAGGGGCCAGTAACAGAGAAAAGCTATGCTCTAATTTACTTTAGACCTATTAATCATCTAAATTTAAAAGCATAGGAATTTGGGGCCAGGCAGTGGTGGGGCATAACTTTACAGATCTCTGAGTTTGAGACCAGCTCAATTAAGGCAGAGAAGCCTTGTTTCAGAAAAACAAAACAAAACAAAAAACCTTAGGAATTTGTTTATCTAGACATCATGACATAAACCTATAATTGGGAGGCAGAGATAGGAGAACCTCAAATTCAAGGCCAGCTTGCTTGTAAGACTATTAAACAATAAATACTAGCTAACATGTAACTCAGTGGTTATGTCTAGCATGCACATGGATCTGAGGTCCATATTCAGTATCAAAACAAAAACAACAAAGAGTCATAGGAAGGAGATGAAAAAAAAAAAAAACCACGTTAGAATTGTGCTGGACAATTTGTGTGTCATTAAATGTAATTATATCTCAGTCCTTCTAGCCACAGTTACTTTTCTTTTTTCTTGATGAGGTCCTTTCACTCCTTGAGGCATGACAGGACAGGCCTTCTTAAGTTTTTTTACTCATAGTCATGTTTCACTCAGGAGAATTTTTTTTTTACATGATCTCAGATATATTGATACATGAAGACACACACACACAGAGTTCAAACATTTACTAATAAGAAGTCATAAATTTATTTTTAGGCTTTGGTTATATTTTGGTAGAGTGCTTACTTAGTGTGCTCAAGGCCCTGGGATTAATCCCCTATACTGCATAAACTAGGCATAATGGCATATACCTATAATCCCACAGTTTTGGAGATGGAGACCAGGGGATTAGAAGTTCAAGGTCATCCTTGGTACACAGTGAGTTTGAGGCCAGCCTGGGTACAGTAAGACACCCCTCACTTTTTAAACCTATAATAGTTCTGCCGAGTTGACTAAGCACTTAAAATATATTTAAACTATGTTTTATTCATAGAACCAACAATCTCTGTTACAGCATTATTTTTTGAGACAGGATCTCACTATGGATCTTAGGCTAGCCTTGAACTCACAGAGGTCTGCCTGCCTTTGTCTCCTGAACTCTTAAGATTAAAGGTATTACCACTACATTCAGTTATTTTGTTGGGATCTTTTCACACTATATCAGGCTGGCCTAGAACCCACTATGTAACCCAGGCTATCATTTAACTCTTGCCTTAATTCTCTTGCCTTAACCTCTAAAATTCTGGGATTATAGGCATGGGCCACCATACCCAGTTGATAACATGTTAGAATGATGTATAAGGAAGTATGTGGGGCTGGGCGTGGTGGCGCACACCTTTAATCCCAGCACTCGGGAGGCAGAGGCAGGTAGATCGCTGTGAGTTCAAGGCCAGCCTGGTCTACAAAGTGAGTCCAGGACTGCCAAGGCTACACAGAGAAACCTTGTCTTGAAAAACCAAAAGAAAAAAGAAAAAAAAAGTGTGAGGCTATTGGTGTGACAGAGAAATTAAAGATAGGGTTTTTTGGGGGGCATAGTGTGTTGTCTTCTTCTGCTTCTTAAGAATTTTTGAGTAAAGGCACAGCCCAAAATTTAAAAACAACAGTAAACGAGAGCATTCTGGCTTATGGATTAGATTACATTTATAAACAGAAAAATAAATTGGTGAATATGAGTTAAAACCAAAGTTTTGGGTAAAAATTTTCTACATACATTTATCTTCTGTCAATAAATATTTAAAGTTTATCTTAAAACATTGATTACTGAAGCATGTAAACTTATTTTGGGTGGGAAAAGTAGTTATGGGAAATTGAATCTGTTTTAAACATGTAAATTGATCAATCCTACAATTTTTGGGTTTTGCTTTTTTTGTAAAGTAATCTAGATTGCTTATTTTATATGCTGGGATGCTAGTTGTTTTTCTATTAATACACTTAACTTGCGTTCTAGCTTCGTCATTCAGAGACAGGCATCGTGTGGTGGGTTGTGTGACAGTGTCTGTCAATAGTGAAGACAAATAGTACCAGAGACACTTAACCCATCCAATCTCACCCAGGGTCTAGGTCGGTCTTGTTTTTAGACTTCTTCATAAGTCTTAATTTTTTCTTTCTTTCTTCCTTCCTTCCTTCCCCCCTCCCTAAATAGTGGATTGATACTGATTGAAACTAAATCTATGTGTAAAGTTTAAAACTTTACATTAATGTTATAAGACGAAGAAATGTAGAAAATGAAGGTTGGCATGTAAGGTGTCGACAAAGCAGGTTTGAAGCCACTTTGTGTCTTGCACATGTTTCAGTCTGTTGGCAACACAAATGTTGTCTTAGAATTTTTTCTCTGAATGTCTTTCTTCTTTGATCTGAAAATATGTCCTTATATCTGGTAACTTTTATGAGATAAGATGTTTAGTTTTGAATTCATTGTTACCATTAAGACAAATATTACTCTTCATGAAGAATGGCCAAGTTTCAGTGTTTTACATCAGAAACTGTACCAAGTACCTTCATTGGTTTTTAGAAGTGTTTCTGGGTAGGCAGTAGTTGCCTCCTCTGTTCCAATATTGGCTCATTCAGTATATACTACAGAAGTTCATAGCTTTTTTGTAGTGACCTTTTAGAAAATTCAACTGATGCACAGATAATTGAAAATGTATAAATACATGTGCCTATTTAATTGCTATGATCAGATCTGAATTCAGGGTCTTATTAAATATCATTTATGGGTTTTTGTTTTTGTCTTTGTTTTTCAAGACAGGGTTTCTCTATGTAGCCTTGGCTGTCCCAGAGTCACTTAGTAGATCAGGCTAGCCTTGAACTCACAGTGATCCATCCACCTGCCTCTCTCTGCCTCCTGAGCGCTGAGATTAAAGGCATGGGCCACTGTGCCAGGTGCTTTTTTGTTTCTGTTTTTGCTTTTGTTTTTTTGAGGGGGGGGGTTGTTTGTTTTTGTTTTTTTAGGAAATGGGTGGTTTTACCTTATTTTTTAAGATTTATTTATTTTTGTTGGTTTGTTTCTTGTTTTGTTTTTTTCTTTTTGCATGTAGGTTTTTTAAAATGATTTGTTTATTTTATTTGTATTGGTGTTTTGCCTGCATGTATGTATGTGGAAGGATGTTGGATCCTCTAGAACTGGAGTTAAGACAGGTATAAGCTGCCATGTGAGTGCCAGGAATCGAACTCAGGACCTCTGAAAGAACAGCTAGTGCCCTTAACTGCTGAGTCAGCCAGCCCTGGAATGTATTTTATTATTATTTTTTGTTTGGTTTGACTTTTTGTTTTTCGAGATAGAGTTTCTCTGTGTAGCCTTGGCTGTCCTGGACTCACTTTGTGTGGAATGTGTTTTAAATCAGTGAAACATGTTTATTTGTTTTGAGGACCTTAAGGAGTAGTTCTGATTTCAGAGCTCTCTATAAGTATAAACATAAGCTAAAACATAAGCCCTTTTTAGTGTCATTTTAAAGACTAAAAGATTATGTTTGTTAAATAACTTGTAGTTGACATGACCATCTAGAACTAAGTTCTTCACTTTAAAGCGTAGTTTAAGGGATATGTAAAATGCACATAGGTTTCTTCATGTGATAAAACTTAAAATCCAGTATTTATTTGTTTGTTTTGTTGTGTTGTATTTTGGTTTATTGTGTGGGGTATTTTGTTTTTTGGTTTTCTTTCTTTCTTTCTTTCTTTTTTTTTTTTTTCTTTTTTTCTTTTTTTCTTTTTTTTTTTTTTGTCATTGTTGGTTTTTTGTTTTGTTTTTTTGGGTTTTGTTTTGAGGCAGGGTCTCGCCATGTAGCCCTGGCTGTCCTGGAATTCACTATGTAGACCGGGCTGGCCTCACAGAGATCCACTTGCCTTTGTCTCCCAAGGGCTAGAATTAAAGGTTTATGCTATACTATCTTGGCTCAGTTTTTATTTAGTTATTTTTAACAATTTAAATTTTGTGTATTCTGGCATATTATTTGACAGTCTTTTTATCCCAAGTACTTTGAACATTCATAGTAGGTTTTAGTGATGTGTCAGTTCTCTCTCTCTGTAATGGGAAGTGAAGCTAGGCCTAATGAGTGGTAGTCCTTTCTCTACCACTAAGCTGTACTCTTCCATCAATTAAAAGAAGCTATACAGGTCAGTGAGGTGCTACCACACCTGACAACGTGAGTTGGATCCCTGGGACCCATATGGCAAACAGAGAGAACTGATTCAAATTTGTCATCTGACCTCTACATGTATGCAATGACATATGAGCGTACACATGCAAAATAAGTAAATAGGAACATAAGTATAGCAAAATAAATCTTAACTTTAAGAAAAAGATACCGGGGCTGGAGAGATGGCTCAGTGGTTAAGAATGCCACCTGCTCTTCAAGAGGTCTTGAGTTCAATTCCCAGCAACCACATGGTGACTCACAACTACCTATAATGAGATCTGCTGCCCTCTTCTGTGAAGCACTCATATGCAATAAATAAATAAGTCTTTAAAAAAAGAAAAAGATACCATATGCACAGTTCAAGTCATCATGGTGGCATTTACTTTGCAAAGAACAGAATTATTATAGGACACTTTAGATATAATGTTAGTGTTTCTTCCCAGTCCCCCTCCCCCTTGGGGAATTTTTTTCCCCCCGAGTGACTCTACATAGCCTTGGCTGTCCTTGAACTTACAGAGATCTACCTGCCTCTGCCTCCTAAATTCTGGGATTAAAGGCATATACTACTATGCCTCGATTCCCATCATTTTTAAATTTTAAAATTTACATATTCTTTTGAGATTATAAATTGTGGACTGGTCAATCAGCTTTCCTTTTGGTTTTTGATACTCTTTGTGGTCAGAGAAAGTGTTGTGGAAAATAGTTAGCTTATATAAACTCAGCTCAAAAACAGTTATTTCATAAAAGGAAATAAAAGTGTGTCCACATGCTACTTAGATGAAAAATAATTTTAAGAAAAACTTTCGTTATAAAAGATTGGTAAGAGACTCAAGGAAGGCAGCCGGGCGTGGTGGCGCACACCTTTAATCCCAGCACTCGGGAGGCAGAGGCAGGCGAATCGCTGTGAGTTCGAGGCCAGCCTGGTCTACAAAGTGAGTCCAGGATGGCCAAGGCTACACAGAGAGACCCTGTCTCGAAAAACCAAAAAAAAAAAAAAAAAAAAAAAGAGACTCAAGGAAGAATTAAAATTATATAGTTAATCATGGAAATACATTATAACTATTTTTGCTCTCTAAGGAAATAAATGCAGAGTGTTCTTCTGTGAGACCAATGTTTAATTCCCGGCACTCACATGGTGGCTTGAAACAGTTTATAACTCCAGTTTCATGCAACCCAATGCCCTCTTATGGCCTCTGTAGGCTCTTCAGGCCTATAGGCATTCATGTAGGCAAAACACCTATACACGTAAACCCATACACATAAAATAAAAATGAATATTTTTAAAAAGAAATAAAAGCATTTATTAAAATACTTATTTGGGGCTTTTTGTATTTTTTAAAATATTTGGTTTTATGTATATGAGTACTCTATCTGAATGTACAGATAGGCCCAGAAGAAGGCATCAGATCACATTATAGATATTATGAGCCACCATGTGGTTGCTGGGAATTGAACTCAGGATCTCTGGAAGAATAGACAGTGCTCTTAATCACTGAGCCATTCCTCCAGCCCCCAAGGCTTTCTGTATTTTAATATGCAGCAATTTAACAGACTGAGCATTCCTAACAGATAAAAATAGAGTTTTTGCACTGAAAACAGATTAAGGGAGTAGTTACTCTATTTTGTTCACACGAACTTATAGATAAAAATGAATATACAAGGCAGGATGGTATTACACACTTGGAATCTCAGCAAGAAGAGTGCTGTAAATCCAAAGCTGATCTGGACCACATAGCAAGACCCTGCCTCAAAGAAACAAATGCAGAGCTATGACTTATTCCTTTAATCCCAGCACTAAAGAGACAGCTGCAGGCAGGTCTCTGCAAGTTTCAGGCCAGCCAGAGATACTTAGTAACTGCTTGAAACAAATGAGGCCCCCAAAAAACAAAAAAACCAAACAACATACCAAAAAAAATATATAAACAAACAGGATTTTATTATCACTTTGAATCTATAGAATGCTGTTTGAGGTATATCTTGGTTTTTTGTTTGTTTGTTTGTTTGTTTGCTTGCTTTTTTGGGGTTTTGGTTTTGGTTTTGAGTGATTATGATTTGACTGAAAGGTCTTTAAAGGTAGCTTAAGTATATTTATAGTATTCCCTGAAATAATTATATATTACTTTTCTGGGAATGCTTGAAATTGATAGGTTAGTTTAGAAATCTAAAATGTTCTTAATATTGTTTTTATGTTTTAATGAAATAATACTAAGAATGTTTTCATGCTAAATTTAAGGTTAATATGTAAATAAGTAATTCTTTCATATATATATTTTTTTTTGAAAGACCATTGTAGCATTCTCTGGGGAAAGGGCAAGTAGTTATCTCTAAACTCTTAGTTGTTAATCTGTATCAGATACTGCTGCGGTAATGCTACACAATCTAAGCATTTTACATTTTAAATACTAAGTCTTTTAAAATCTCTAACCCAATTTATTTGCCAATTCAACTTAATAGAACTCAATATTCATCTGGCTGCTTATAATTAAACTTTCCATGGTCCCCTCTTTGAGGTCAATTATTTTATTAGTACAACTCACAGAACTCAGTAAACATATTTACTGGTTCATTATAGAGAGTGTTTTAAAGCATAGTAATGAATAGACCAAGGAGGTAATACCAAGAACAAGATCTAAAAGCCTCAGCCTCCAGTGGGAGTTTGGTTATGTCTCTTTCTTGGCACGTGGTGTGATTTTGTTCACCTTTCTAGACACTTGAATTAAGTCCATTTAATTCTTTTATATAGAAAAAAATTTAAGAGGCCTCATTATGTAGAAATAATTGATTAAATTATTGGCTTTTGTTTATCACCCTAACCTCTAGCCTCTGCTCTTGGAAATAGGAGGATGGAACTGTGAGGACATAGTTGATTCTTGTGGCATCTCATTTAGCACCTTTCCCCAAATTACCTTACTAATACAGTCTCAGATGGTTAGAAGGTGCTTGTTACAAATTAAAACCAAAAAATAAGAGAGACTTCTCAAGAAACAAGCAAATAAAAGTCATCTTTCACCTTTATCACTATGAAGTGGAGTGCCAAAAATTTAACCACAGATTCTTACTGCTCTATTCAACTTAAGAACTTGCTAGGAGCTGTAAGGCAAGAACCCTGGATCAAAACAAAAGAAATATGCATCAAAATACCACAACTACAGTTTGCTCTTGACTTCATTATGGCTTCGCACATACATATCTTTTCTCTGTCATTGGCAGAGATCCCTGAGCTGTTCCTATTCTGCGTTCTTGTGTGTATGGTACTTAGAAAGGAGGGGCTGGGGAAGTACTATACAGAAATACAAGTTGATGGCACTCATGCTGTATGCTCTGTGTGATCCAATGGGAACAGTGCATGCTGTCTGCTAGTATCAATCTGAAAATCAAGAATATAGACACACACAAGCACAAATTTTAGTTTTGTTTTGGCCAATAGTTGGAACAAATGGAGGAACATTAGATTATATCTTTTCTATTTTGTCCAAAATGATCATTGTATTTTTAAAAAGAAAGAAAAATAAAAAATTATTTAAACCCAAAGTGGCTACAAATCAGCTCCTAAACTGTCATTGACATTAGCATTTAGATTTGGTAGTTTTTACAGATCTTTAAAAAATATTTATTTATTAAGAAAACATTGCATTAATGCATGATACAGAATTGATATTTTTTTTTCTTTAAATTGGAATGCAGTTTAAAAGTGACTGAACTTTCTGATTTCAGCTACTGCATTTGACAAGGACACAAACTAAAAAGTGGAACTGGTATCATCTACTCCTTCAGGTTCTTTGGCTTAAGGTAGTTGGGAGAAAATTTTTGAGTTTGGCATTACAAAGATCACATTACAGATGGCTAATATGACTGTGCTCTTTAACCTTGGCAACAATGAATCATTTTTGTTATTCTTTCAAATAGTTTACATGTTTCGATACCTGCTTTCAGTTGGGCTCAGTTAGTTTGCTAGCACAGCTTTTCATTATCGAAATATTGCCTTTTTTTACATTTTAGTTCTATAATTAACAATGAATATTATGATTACAATAATGGTACATCACATTGGAAACTTTATTGTGCAGTTTTTAAACTGTGGCATAAATGGTTGAAGATACAAATTAAATTTAAGCATTACCAATTTTTATTTATATATCCAATTATATCTTTTACATGATAAAATAGTGTTTGTGAAATTACAGATAACTTCCAGCCTAAGCAATGTTGTGTGGCTGAGGTTATGCATTTAAGGACTAAAGTAGCAGTGTTCCCAGCTACTGCTAGTTGCTGCAATCTGGTCTGTAGAGAGTTACTAAATCTGCTTTTTTTGTGAAACATCCTTGATAGATGATTTAATTTAAAATAATTTTATTGGAATTCTGATGTCCTAGAAATTTTCATGCTTAATCTTTTGTTAGGCTTTGGTCAGTAAGAGTTACTATATTCCCTATCATACTGGAAAATGACCTAATAGTCACAGTTAAGCAGGCCTTTTAAAAAGAGAATTAATGGGCAGTTTTTGAGCACATGAGAACTTTATAGGAAAAGTCCATCTAGTATGCACCCTTTTCTGTTTTTTATTCATTCTTAAAGAATGGATTTTGTTGTTGTTGTTGTTGTTATTGCTGTTGTTATTACTCATGATTTTGATTTGCTATTTCTAACTTTGAGATTCTCAGTGGCCAACATGTTTATCTTCTACAACCAAGCATCGAACCTTTCTCACCTTTATTTTCATGGATTTTACAATCAGTTATAGTGATGGTACCAGTTCCATTTTGCCTCCAGTTCAGTTGATTATCTATATTTTTTCTCTATTTTTCATTTTATAATTGATATCTGGAATAATCAGCAGCTCTTTTCTCATTTATTTTCTCATATTTTTATTCCAGGATTTGCCTCTGAAGCAGGGAGTGTCTGCATTAAAAATGACCTGTAGTTCTCTGCTTCATAGGTTAGAAACTTATTTTAATATTTTGTGGCTAAGCACAGTCCCACTTTTCAAATTCTATAATGAATTATTTAATTGGCATTGAATGTGGACCACAAACATATGTTTCATATTGGGGTTTTCTGTATTACTTTTAATGATTAAAATTCAACAGAACGTTCAGCTGAGGCAATAAAAGCTTTATTCTTGCTTTACAGCTTAAAACACTAAATTAGAATTTTTAAAAAATCTATCAATTATAACAAAAGTAAAATAATGCTATTTGGGCATTTTTTTAAAAATTATATTTCTTAGGCTTTGTATTGCTGAAAGCATTTATATTCTAAAACTTAACCAAATTCCAATTATTCATTTTGGGGAAAACAATCAGTTCACAAATCACATTTTCATTGGGACTGCTAGCCAGCATAGGTAAAAACATGTATAGTGTACTTACTCTTGGATTGTACACTGCAGATGCTTCTTCAGCTCCCTCCTCTTCCTCCATGGGCGGTGCTTGCAGCTCCTTTACCACCTCTTCCAGCCCTACCATTTATTCTACCTCAGTCACCGACAGCAAGGCTATGCAAGTGGAGAGCTGCTCCTCAGCCGTGGGGGTAAGTAACAGAGGGGTAAGTGAAAAGCAGTTAACCGGTAACACAGTTCAGCAGCATCCATCAACCCCGAAGAGGCACACAGTTTTGTACATCTCACCACCACCTGAGGACTTGCTGGATAACAGTCGGATGTCCTGCCAGGATGAGGGGTGTGGATTGGAATCTGAGCAGAGCTGCAGTATGTGGATGGAGGATTCCCCCTCCAACTTCAGTAACATGAGCACCAGTTCCTACAATGATAACACTGAGGTACCTCGTAAATCACGAAAACGAAATCCAAAGCAGAGGCCGGGGGTCAAACGACGAGATTGTGAAGAATCTAATATGGATATATTTGATGCCGACAGTGCCAAAGCACCTCACTATGTGCTTTCTCAGCTTACCACGGACAACAAAGGCAACTCAAAAGCTGGAAATGGGTTGGTATCCACATTTTTTAAAGTTCTATCACCATTATGCAAAACAAAAAAGTAAATCATTCCCAAATTTTCTTAATTCTTAGCTTAAGTTTGCATATAAAGCAAAAAATGCTAATTTTATCCTTCAAGTACATGAAAATCTTAACTTAAAATAATCAAATTTTACTAGAAAGAGAATATAAAAAAAGCAGTAGATTGTAGCAAAGAAACTTTTATTTATGAGTATGGTTAGGAATAGTAGAAAAGATAATCTGTTTTGAAATAATTTTTAAACGTCAAATGGACTTACATTTTAAAAGGATTTAAAATTATCTTTACCTGCAGAAATAAGTAACAGTATAATGATGCTAAAACACCTAAATGGTCTCTAGAAGCTGATTTGTTCTCTCAGTGGTTTAATTCATGTGGTTCATTCCATTGTATTTTTTCAGAGAATTTTATATTTTATTTTTGTTTTTCATCTTTACTTGATGAAAATGAAAAAACAAGATGGCTCAATTCTCATTTAAATTTGTGTGTTTAAAACTTTCCCCCCCTTAGATACATCCTGCCAGTTCAGGACCTTTTTTTTTTTTTTTTTTTTTTAATTGTTATTCTTTTTTTTTTTTTTTTCTCTCTGATTCTGTTTCTAATTTGAAGGCTAATGAAACAGAATCATGGTACACATTTGAGCTTTCTGTTCATCTGTGTCATTGGTGTAGTATTTACCAACTATATTTCAGTGTATATTACAGAATATTCCAAGCTATAATATCATAGATTAATATGATATACTTTAGGGTTCCTTTGGGATTTGTTGTTGTTTTTGTTTTGTTTTGTTTTTTGAGACAGGGTTTCTCTGTGTAGCCTTGGCTGTCCTGGAACTGGCTTAGTAGACCAGGCTGGCCTTGAACTCAGAGATCCACCTGCCTCTGCCTCCCAAGTGCTGGGATTAAAGGTGTACACCACCACTGCCTGGCTTAGGATTCCTTTTGTATTTTAATTGTAATATTTAGTTGCTGGACTTTTGAAAGTAAATTTTTCTATAGTATATTCAGTAAAATTTAACTCACTAGATTTTGAGAACTAGCTTTTGCCGTGGCACAGAGTATGACTCTTTAGGTGTCCCAGGATCATTTACCATTTCTACCTGTTGTTAAAAAATGGTATGAAAGCTTAGATGGGTTTACTCCATGGTTACGTCTTTGATTTGTTATATTGAAAGCCCAATATTGTATTATATTTGTTGTAATAAATATTAAATATATCCTTAAATATTCCCTATATATATTTTAAAATTAATAAGTCTATACTCACATGTTTAAAACCCCATAATGAAGCTTATTTCCTTATATTCTAACCTAAAAATTAATTTTAAAAAAATCAGTCTACTCTTTTTCTTTATACTTCTGTTTAAAACTCCTTTATAGTTAAGTAGTAAGTGATTTACAGTTTTAAAAGGTCTAGATTAGGCAGTTTCCAAAAGAAAACAAGATACAGCCTTTCCTAATATGTCACACTTAACAGTCTGGAACTCAAGAAAGAAGTGATTTATTCAACTATAAAATGTAGTTTAAGGTCCTGAAATGTCATGAACACCCTGAGTCACATAAGGAAGTATGACGGATAGTACAGATCTGAAAGGTATTTGGATGTCAGTAAATATGTGTGGGCTTACTTGGGCTGCAGTGGAAAGGGTCTTTTTTTATAAAGTTGCAGTGAAAGATATTTTCTGATCTGTACTGAAATAATTATTAAAGTTTCCAGTTAAGAACAGTAAAGTTTTGACTTGGGGATAGTCAAACAGTAATTTACTGTTGCTGATTAAAGAGATTTCTTGACCTACATCTTTTCTGCTTCTGCTTTTGTATGATAGATATATCTTAGAAATGATTTGAGGTTACCAGGGAAAGTATAATGACATTGGTCAAGACAAAACTTTCATGAAATAATTCATGAAGCAGAAACTCCAAGCAGCTGAAGAAATGCCCATCTTCTTAGGTAATGGAAAATTATTTGACAACAGTATATGGAAATGATGAAGAAGTTTAAAGTTTGAATTTATAAGAAATACATTGAGGAAAGGATGAAACCAAATGTAAAATACATGGACAACCGTTTTTAAACAATCTTCAGTTCCAGCTAGTTGCCTCTCTTTTTTTCCTCAATGACGAAAAAGATGTTAGAAACATGAAATTTTGAAATGTTTTAAGAGATAAGTTATATATTCTTCAATGTGATATGGCACAATTTGAACTTTATAATGCTAAATATGTATTAAATGAACTTTTGAGTGTATTGCACATAGCAGTTCATTTATCTTCATGATGCCAGAAGTCTGGATAATTGATGGATAGAGAGATGATTATTTTTATAACTAAAATGTTAGGGCTTATTAAGGAAACGTCTTTTTTAAAGCTTCTTTTTATGTAAATATTGCTGACCATATTAATCTTAAACTCTTTACTAATGTCCTTAGAATCACCAGCCCTATTTTTTTCTAAAGTTCTAGAAGTTTAGACATGATACCATGTAGATATGAAAGCCTTTTTGTAGTTGAAATTATTTTTATGAGAGAAATAGCTAGCACAAAAGAACCTGGATGTCATTCTAAGACTTCTAAATAGAACCTGCTACAACACACTGTCTGTGGTGGTGTCATTTAGATGTCGACTCCAGTGATGGGGTCCCTTCCTAACATGAGGGAAGCCAACTCTGCTCAGTCAGCTAATCCCCACGTAATGAACCTCTACTTTCTTGGGTTTTTTTCTTAAGCTGTTTTACCTTAACAATTTATAAAGTGAATTACTGCTTTTCTAAGAATTAGTTGATGATTTCATTGTTTTTACATGTCTGAAGAACTAAATATATGTATTTTCCACTTTTACATTTTTCTACATTAATTCCACTTTTACATTTAAACTTAGAGAATAAAGAGATTTCTAGAATATAGTTTCAGGCATGGTGGGTGGTAAATTCGTATAAGCATTTGGGAAGCTGAGGCAATGGGCTTGTGAGACAGAGATCAGCCTGGCTTGTAATGAGTTTATGGCCAATTTGGGCTAACCCCACCCCCACTCCCAAAAATCCAGCAGAAAATTTTCTAGAAATTATTTGATTCTTTGTGGTTTTTAGTTGTGTGTGTTTGTATCAACTATATATTCTTGGTATATTTATTCCAAATACAAAACTTGTTTTACAGGATTCATCTTCATTACTTTCAACATATTAGCTTGATTAGTATAACTGAATATAAAAAGCACACCTGATAGAATAAGTTGTCATGTCATTCAAGTTTTCTTAATACTTCAGCCTAAAATTTTTTTATTATGATTAATACATAAGAATTACAAGTACTTGAAAAATAAAATAAACCATTATCTAGTCACTCTTGTAAATGCTATTATCATTGTGCTGTAATTTCTTTTAGTTCCTGTATATATACATGTGGGAAATATTTTTACGTAGTTTCAATATACCTTTTTTAAAGCTTTGGTAATAAGATAAATACAAAACAGATTATTACAGAATCTCATGTGTAAGAAATTGTACACTCTTCAAACCTAACATTTTAATTCACTCATAATGCTAAAAAGAAAACGTTATCCATAACCCCCTTATTCTAGCTTCAGCCTGATAGTTTTGTTCATAGATTCATTCCTCTAAGGCCTTTAAAATGCTTACACATACAGGTAACCTTTGACTTAATTGTGTCAGACTTGTGTGAATGACATTTCCTGTCCAATTAAGGTCTGTTCTTACCCATCTAACAATTATAAAAGTTCCTTTTCCTCTGCTTTTCTTGTTCATTTTTTCTTCCTGTTTGCCTTCATCAGCAAACATCATATGAACTTGCCTTGCCAGTCATGCTGGATTTCTGTATCATTGCTGCCCTTTTCTTCATACTTCTGCCCCTTTCCTACACCTTTTCTAAGGAGTAACTGACTGCCTTCCATCCCTTTCTTCTTACTGATTGAGGCAACAGTTGGTTACATCTGGATTGGTAAATTTTAAGGCCAGGTTTAAAGTTGTTCTTCTGTTTTTAAAATCATAGTATTCCTCTGGGGATCCAGTTATTTTGTTATGATTAAGAAACGTGATAGGCCCTGACTTTTCAAGAACATACATGGATATTTTTAAATCTATTTCATATTACTCAAGGGGGAGGGGTAATTTTATTCTGCTTATTTTCATTAGATATTTGCATTACATTAGTTACTTTATAGAAGTCCTAATCAAGCTGGGTGTGGTGGCGTACACCTATAATCCCAGCACTTGAGAGGCAGAGGCAGGCAGATCTTTGTGAGTTCGAGGCCAGCCTGGTCTACGAAGCAAGTCCAGTACAGCCAAGGCTGCACAAAGAAACCCTGTCTCGAAAAAAAACAAACAAACAAACAAAAAGAAGTCCTAATTACCCTGAGATAGTGGGGCAACAGAGAGGATCCATACTACAAGGCCATCCTCAGCTAAGATAGCTTGAGGTATATGAGGCCCTGTCTCCAAAAAATAACAAAATAAAACTTCATAATTAAAAAAACAAAATCACCAGTGATATAAAGCTCAGATTATAAGGTTTTTGTTGAGAACTTTAATTATTTAGCCAGTCACATATTAAAATAATCACATTTACTATTGAATGTAAATCTGTTTCTCAATAAAAATTGAATCACTGATTTTTTTTTTTTATTATAAATTTCTCATCTTGATTTACTGAGAAAGAGATCCAAAAGAATACACTACATGTACCTTCTTGAATCTCTTAGCCCTTTTGTGCTGGTTTGATAGTTTTTACTATTCTTTTGTTGTTGTTGTTGTTGTTGTTGTTTTGGTTTTTTTGTTTGTTTTTGTTTTGTTTTGCAAGTCTGATTAAAAAGTAATCATAATCAGTCTTTTAGCTTTATATGAATCCTTGTGTGTAATTTCTATACTTTACCTGAATTGCAGTGTGAAGACAATTATTTCACTGTCTTTCTCCTACCACCCAACTGCATTTTTTTCTCTTTCCTGTCCAACTTACTTTTTCATGGCATATAGTTATACTTGTCTCAACAATATTTTTTTTTAATAATTTAGTTATATAGGATATTTCTTCCTTTGGGCTGTGTTTTATTTTATCCATAAGCTGAGCAGTTGTTTTCAGTGTTACTGCCTTTCTGTTTCTTCCTTTATCTAAGATAGCTTTTATAGAAAACTGTTTTTGATATTTTCTTCTTCTTGTGCTTTGGTTTCTCAGAACAATGGACAACCAAAAAGGAACTGGAGTAAAGAAGAGCCCCATGTTGTGTGGACAGTATCCGGTTAAAAGTGAGGGGAAGGAGCTGAAGATAGTTGTACAGCCTGAGACCCAACACCGAGCTCGGTACCTGACAGAGGGCAGCCGAGGCTCAGTAAAAGATAGAACACAGCAAGGCTTTCCTACAGTGAAGGTACTCATTTTACTTAGTGATGTGTGAAGACTGACCCATGAGGTGACTTCATAGGTAAAGGTTTATCTCAAGAACCTGACTTGGCCTGGGGAGATGGCTCAGCGGTTAGAAACACTGGCTACTCTTCCAGAGGTCCTGAGTTCAATTCCCAGCACCTACATGGCAGCTCACAACTGTCTGTAGCTACAGTTCCAGGGGACCCAACACACTCACACAGATAAACATGTAGACAAAACACGAATGCAAATAAAGTATATATATGTTTATTTATGTATTTAAAAAAAAAAAAAAAAGAACCTGACTAATGGTGAGAGAAGGGAACTGGCTCTACATGGCTATCCTGACCTCCACACAACCACACCATGACACAATATGCCCCATATACATGTTCCCCTTATATAACCATCAAATAAATGTAAAAATAATATATATGTATGTGATGAATTTCCTTCTATTTAACTAATTATTTTAACCTCAGAAAAAGCTTTCTGAAATAGAAAGGAAGAATTACTAGCTCAGTATAATAGAAAACAAATAATTGGGCCAGAAGCTAAATAGTACTTAGATAACATTTGAATTGTTGTTTGCTTAGCTGGTTGATTTTGATTTATTGAGATATGTTAGTGATAACCCAGGCTAGCCAGGAACTGATTATGTAGTTCAGGCAAACCTTGAATTCCTAGCAAGCCTCCTGCCTTAGTGTCCTGAGTGCTTGAATTACAGATGTGAGCCAGCATGCCTAGGTACATTTTAAGAGATGAGAGTATATTCTGAAAAGAGAAAGTATCTGCAAGCCATAAATTATCTTCCTGCTTTGATAGGGACAGATTCATCCAAAGTGTTTTATTTAAGAAGAAATTTTAAAATGAATGCAAAGAATGCAAAGAAACAGTAGAAATTATTGAGAACTTCACCAAGTATGGTGACAGGTGCTTTTAATTCCAGCATTCAAGAGACAGATCTCAATGAGTTGGAGGCCAGCATAGCTTTCATAGAGAGTTCCAGGCCAGCCAAGACTATATGATGAGATATGTCTCAGAACATAGGAACATGGAAACCTCCCCCCCCCCTTGGTTTTTCAACACAGGATTTCTCTATGTAGCTCTGGCTATTCTCAAACTCACTCTGTAGGCAAGGCTGGCCCGGAACTCGGAGATTTGCTGCCTCTGTCTCCCAAGCACTGAGATTAAAGGTGTGTATCACTGTCCCCACCCCCCCAACCCCCCGCTCAGAAAATAAAAAATTTGAAGTTATCAGAATTACCTTTTCAGAACTCTGACTTAAGGTAAAATTTTATCACTTGGTATATTTATTATAAAGAATATTATTGTTTAAAAATAGAAAAAAATAAACATGACTGCCATTCATTTCATAGTTGAATAAAATTTAGAATTGGGAAACTTTTCTTTGAACCTTTACGCCTGTTTTACCACACTAATTATCTTCAACCAATCCCTCAAATCCAGGACAAGTAACAGGCAAAAGAGAAATTCAAGTTTTGTTTTATATGTGTTTGGCTGGATTTTTTTTTATTTTATTTTATTTTTTTTTTTCCCGAGACAGGGTTTCTCTGTGTAGCCTTGGCTATCCTGGACTCACTCTGTAGACCAGGCTGGCCTCGAACTCACAGTGATCCGCCTACCTCTGCCTCTCGAGTGCTGGGATTAAAGGCATGCGCCACCACGCCCGGCTTTGGTCTGAGTTTTTACACAGCTACATATAGTATTGATTAATTGCCTCACTATGATAGGGAATGAACTGACTGCCCTAAACAGTTCATTTACTCACACAACAGACATTTTTTTCCCTTTTATATGCCAGGACCAATCTATGTACTGCCAACTAGTTCTGCATTTCCATTAAAACTTTGCATGCTTCTCTGTTAAATTATTACATAATCCATTTGTAGAAGGAAATCAAGATGAACATATATTTCCTTATTTCTTTACTTATTTGCCTGATTATAATAGTCACTGCACAAAGATGTTAATATAATGGGATAGAAAAGATCTGACTTTTTGTTTGTTTGTTTTGTTTTGTTTTGTTTTTCAAGACAGGTTTTTTTCTGTGTAGCCTTGGCTGTCCTAGACTCACTTGTAGACCAGGCTGGCCTTGAACTCATAGCAATCTGCCTGCCTCTGCCTCCCAAGTGCTGGGATTAAAAGCATGGGCCACCACGCCTAGCTAAGATCTGACCTTTAAAAATTTTTTTCTTGCAATTTTTTTTATCAACAGCTTCGATATGTTTATTGTGAGGTATATCAAGAATCAAAATTTAAAACATTTTCTAATGATTTTAAAATATTATTCTGTATATGAACTATCATTTATGAGAGTTTTCCTAGAGGCCTATAATCATCACATATCTTATTTTAAGCTAGCACTTCTTCTGACCATAGATGTTCTGGCCCAGGATCTCATGAGCCAATCTTTGAAAATAAGCTTCATTTTCCTGTCATTTGTATGGCTGCATTTCAAACACTTTCCTTCTCAAACTGCTTAAGTAGTAAAATGTATCATATATATTCTCATTTAATGATGAAGATGTTGCCATTAACAATTCAGTGGTGGTAGCAGATCCTGAGTAATCTATATACTGTGTTAGCAGTTGGGTATCCCCATCCACTTACACAAATAGAATATGTGATGATTTATCATAGCACATCTAGATTAATTAAAATGAAGTTATTGTAGAACTAGTATAGTAGTGTTCTGTAAAGACTCAGTTTATCTTTATTTTTGGTTATGAGCCCCCAAGCCCTTATGTTTTTTGAAACAGGACACCTGCCTGTGCTGTGGTTAAAGATGTGTGCCACCACACCTGACTCCAGTTTTTCTTGATAAGAAAATGTTTGACTGGGTGTGTGGCTCAGGTAGAGTATACTAGCCTAGCATTTGTGAACACCTGGGTTCAATCTTCAACATCCAAGAAAGGAAGGAAGGAAAAGTTTTGCCTGTATTCTTTTATGTTTAAATTATTTCTTCATCTAATTTTAAATACAGGATTTGATTTTGAATGTTTATTTTATAA
Source organism: Acomys russatus (assembly GCF_903995435.1). Lineage (NCBI taxonomy): Eukaryota > Metazoa > Chordata > Mammalia > Rodentia > Muridae > Acomys > Acomys russatus. The sequence goes on from NC_067162.1 coordinate 31,953,601, forward strand.
TGAGCTTATTTGAAGTGCTAATTAGTGTTTCTGCTACATGTTATCTGTTTCCAGCTGGAAGGTCATAATGAACCAGTAGTGTTGCAGGTGTTTGTGGGCAATGATTCTGGTCGAGTGAAACCACATGGATTCTATCAGGCCTGTAGAGTAACTGGACGAAATACAACTCCCTGTAAAGAAGTGGACATTGAAGGGACCACTGTTATAGAAGTTGGCCTTGATCCTAGCAACAACATGACACTGGCGTAAGTACTTAATTTTTTCCTTCTTTTTTTTTTTTTTTTTTGGCAGGGGGTGGGGTGGGGGGACTTGGGTTTTTGAGACAGGGTTTCTCGGTTTAGCCTTGGCTGTCCTAGACTCACAGCGATCCGCCTGCCTCTGCTTCCTGAGTGCTGGGATTAAAGGCGTGTGCCACCATGCCTGACAAATAAGCTTTTGTGTGACCCAGATGGGACTCGAACCCACAATCCCCAGCTCCAGAGGCTGGTGTCTTACCCATTAGGCCACTGGGTCACCACCCTTCTTCCTTTTTTCAGTATGTTTCAGTTTGTCACTCTGATTAGCCTGGAACCCTCTATGTAGACCAGGCTGACCTCAAACTCACAGAGCTCTGCCACCTGAATGCTGGGATTATAGATATGTGCCAGCTAGATCTTCATGAGTCGAGGCCAGCCTGGTCTACAAAGTGAGTCCAGGACAGCCAAGGCTAAACAGAAACGCTGTCTGGGGGAAAAAACAGAAACAAAAATAAATAAATAAATATGTGAGTTGCTGTATCTAACAATTTTTCTTACTTATTTGTATGGGTTTTTTTGTTGTTTTGGGTTTTTGTTACCTTTATTTTTTTTGTTTTGTTTGTTTGTTTGGGTTTTTTGAGGTTTTTTTGTTTGTTTGTTTGTTTTGTTTGTTTGTTACCTTTAAAGACAGGATCTTTCTACATAGCTCTGGAAGTACTGTGTAGACCAGGCTGGGCCTGCGCCTTTGGAGGGTGGCTATTGGACAATTTTAAAATAGATTTACTTTATTTGTGTGTATGTGTGTATCCCTGTGTGAATTTATATGTATTATATGTGTACAGTTGCTCACAGAAACAAGGGGCGGATATTGGATCTCCTGGAACTAGAGTGAACCAACCTACAAGATTACTAGGAGCCCAGCCCAAGTCCTCTGCAAGAGCAGCAAGAGCTCTGAACCTCTGAGCCATCTCTCTTAGCTTCTAAGAATTTTTTATTATGTATTATACTCCTGTAATAATCAGGAAAATATTTCTAGTTCTAGAGAGTAGAAGATTTTGAGGGTTTTTGTTTGTTTTAGTTGATTTGGTTTTTGTTGTTGTTGTTTGTTGTTTAAGTTTTTTGAGATAGGGTTTCTTGGTGTAGCTTTGGCTGTCCTGGAACTCACTCTGTAGACCAGGCTGGCCTTGAATTTATAGAGAACCACCTGCCTCTGCCTCCCAAGTGCTGGGATTAAAGGTATGCATCACCACCACCAGCTGACTTCTGAGGGTCTTTTTAAAATATTTCAAATAGAACATACTGTTCTTTTTAAAAAAGGTTTCTATCAGGCTGTAGAGATGGCTCAGCCGTTAATGGATAGGATCACTCTAAAAAGACAAAAAGGGTTTTTCAAGCTGGGCATGGTGGCTCACGCCTTTAATCCCAGCACTTGGGAGGCAGAAGGAGGCGAGCTATGAGTTTGAGACTAGCCTTGTCTACAAAGCAAGCCTAGGACTGCTAAGATAATACAGAGAAAACCTATCTCGAAAAACTTAAAGAAACAAGAAGGGTTTCTCCAGAATGGTCACAGACTAAATTGCATTCTTTTTTGCTTTCCCAAATAATTTCCAAGGCATAGAAGTGAAGGCCAGGGGAGAGTGCTTTTTAGAAGAGCAAGACTTACCTATTGACATTTTAAATATTGATGCTGCTGGGCATGGTGGTGCACACCTTTAATCCCAACACTCGGAGGCAGAGGCAGGTGGATCACTGTGAATTCAAGGCCAGCCTGGTCTACAAAGCGAATCCAGGACAGCCAAGGCTAACACAGAGAAACCCTGTCTCAAAAAATCAAGTTAATTAATTAAATATTGATGTTAAAAATAAAAATTACATAGCCAGGGGTCTGAGGCTATAGCTCAGTTGGTAAAGTTTTTGCCTAGCATATGGAAAGCCCTAGGTTGGACCCCAGTACCGCATACAGACATGTGGTGGTGCATGTCTGTAGTCAAGTACTCTGAGGTGGAGGCAAGAGAGCCAGAGCTTCAAGGTTGTACTTGACTACATGATGAGTTTGGGACCCTGTTCCCAAAAGAAAACAGAAAAAAATATTTTAAAAACCCTAAAATGTACCCTTCAAATTTTTACCTGAGGTCTAGAGAGATGGCACCTACCACCAAGCCTGATGACCTGGTTTTGTTTTGTTTTGCTTTTCCGAGGCAGGGTTTCTCTGTGTAGCTTTGACTGTCCCGGAGTCACTTTGTAGACCAGGCTGGCCTCGAACTTACAGCGATCTGCCTGCCTCTGCCTCCCGAGTGCTGGTTTTGATACTAGGACCCAGATGGTAGAAAGAGTATTGAGTCACAAAAAATTGCCTTCTGACCCCCATGGATATGTTGGCATGCATGCACCCAACAATGGATAGATGAATGAATTTTTTGTAATTGTACAAAAATAACTATTTTATTGTTTATTTATTTGTTTTAAAACAGGGTCTCTCTGTGTAGTTCTGGCTGTGCTGGAGTTCTCTGTGTAGACCATGATGGCCTCAAACTCATCCTCAAAAGAGATCCTTTTGCCTCTACTTTATGAGTGTTGGGATTAAAGGTGGTGTGCACTTTCATGCCCAGCAAACTACCATTTTAATGTTTATCTTTCCATAGTTTTGTGTCCTTTTGTTTTTGACAAAATTGAGATAATAGTATGTCTATTTTGTAATCTGCTCTTTAATTAATTTAGGAATGTTTTGTAATTTCATTTTTAATGCCTATATAACATTCTATTGTAGGAGCTAGTTGCTTTTTTAAATAAACATAACCTAATTTTTAAAAACATTTATTTTTTGTGTATGGAAGTTTTTCTTGTATGTCTGTATACCACTTGCATGCCTGGTGCCCACAGAGGATAGAAGAGGACATCACATCCTCTGGAACTGGAGTTATACACAGTTGTGAGCCTTCATGTAGGTGCTAGGAACTGATGCAAGGTCCTCTGGAAGAGCATCCAGTGTTCTTAACTGCTGAGCCATGTCTCCACCTCCTCATTTTGTTGTTATTGTTTGTTTGTTTGTGTTTTTGTTTGTTTGTGTTTTTGTTGTTTGTTTGGTTTGGTTTTTTGTTTTTTGGGGGTTTTTTTGTTTTGGTTTTTTGAGACAGGGCTTCTCTATGTTACCTTGGCTATCCCAGACTTGCTTTGTAGACCAGGCTGGCCTCGAACTCACAGCGATCCACCTGCCTTTGCCTCCCAAGTGCTGGGATTAAAGGCATGTGCCACCACGCCTGGCTTTCATTTTTGTCTTAATATCTGAATTAGATGCAAAAAGAAAGTCTGTTTTCTTTTTGAAAAGCACTAGAATAGGAGCTAGAGAAATAGTTCGTCAGTTAAGAGTACTCATGGCTCTTCCAGAATCTGAGGTTTCATGTTCTGGCACCCATAGGGCAGCTTACAGCTAGCTTTAACTCCAGTTCCAAGAGTTCCTCTAGCTCCAAGGACATCAGACATACATGCGGTATACAGACACACATGCAGGCAAATATACACATTTATTTAATTAATATATGATAAATATATGTAATATGTACTTTTTTCCCCAAGGTAGTCTCAATATGTGTCTGTCCTAGAACTCACTACATAGACCAGGCTGGCCTCAAAACTCACAGAGATCCTCCTGCCTGTGCCTCCTGATTGCTGGAATTAAAGGTGTGCACCATCATGCCTGGCAAAAACATATTTAGTTAGTTAGTTAGTTAGTTAGTTAGTTAGTTAGTTAGTTAGTTTTTCAAGACAGTTTCTCTGTGTAGCCTTGACTATCCTGGACTCACTCTGTAGACCAGGCTGGCTTTGAACTCACAGTGATCCACCTGCCTCTGCCTCCCGAGTGCTGTGATTAAAAGGCGTGCCACACCAAGCCTGGCTTGGCAAAAACATTTTTAAAAGCACAGAATAAGTTTCTTGTTGGCCATTACTTATGTTCATATTTAAGAAATAATTTCTTTTTTCTTTCTTTCTTCCTTTTTTCATGACAGGGTTTCTGTGTGTAACTGCCCTGGCTGTCCTAGAACTCACTCTGTAGATCAGGCTGGCCTCGAACTCACAGAGATCTGCCTTCCTCTGTCTCCTGGGGTGCTGGAATTAAAGAAAGGCATGCACCACTATGTCTGGCCAAGGACAATCCTTTTTTAAAAAAGAAACATGTTTTTAAATGTTGCATTATTGCTGGGTGGTATTGACCTTTAATCCTAGCACTCAGGAAGCAAAAGCAAGTGGACCCCTGTGGGTTCCAGGCTAGCCTGGCCTACGGAGCGGGCTCTGGGCAGGGCCACACAAAGAAGCCATGGTGCTCAGGAGTAGCTATGCTACTTATACAACAGCAGTGTCACTTGTCACGTTCTTTCTGTTTTAGGGTGGACTGTGTCGGAATACTGAAGCTGAGGAATGCTGATGTCGAAGCCAGAATAGGAATTGCTGGTTCTAAGAAAAAGAGCACTCGTGCCAGATTGGTTTTTCGAGTTAATATCACAAAGAAAGATGGCTCCACTTTGACATTGCAGACACCTTCTTCCCCCATTTTGTGTAGTAAGTAAGAAAATATGGCAATACTAGATATGTGAAAGGTTCTTAAGTTCTTTCTATCAGTTTTCCAGTTGTCTGTGAATTTTAATGTTTTATACTTCAGCTTATGATCATGTTGAACTTGAAACATTTTTAAAGCTGTAGCCAAGAGAACACAGTGGCAAGCACTTATGCTCCTAGCCCCGTGGGAAGCTGATGCATGAAGACAACCTGAACCCAAAAACTAAAAAACATCCAGGCTAGAGAAACAACAGCAGCAAGTCTCTGTCTCTTTGACCCAAAAATAAAAAGTAGTAGTCAGCTTGGGTATGGTGGAACAAACTATAATCCTGGTGACCAGGAGTGGAAGCAGGAAGACTGCCTATTCTCAAAGACATGACATGTCTCAGAAAAGCAGGCAAGAAATGGTTGTGCCATATTTTTTAGACAAAACTAAAGGTGATCTTGGGAGGTAGAGGCAAAAGGATCAGAAATGCAAATTGTTCTTAGCTACATCGTGAGGTTAAGGCCAGCCTGGGCCACTGGAAATCTATCTCAGACATTAGAAGGTATTTAGCTATTTATAGTTTTCTATTATCATTATATACTGCTTTTAAAAGTAATGTAAGACCTGGAGAGATGGCTCAGAGGTTAAGAGCACTGGTTGCTTTTCTGAAGGACCTAGATTTGATTCCTAGCACCCATAGGGCAGCTCACAGCTGTCTGTAATTCCAGTACAAGGGGATCTGATGTTCTATTCCAGCTCCATGGGTACTGTATATATGTGGTACATGGATATACATGCAGGCAAAACACATAAAACTAAGTTTTAAAAAATGTTTAAAGTAATTTGAGGGCTGTTGAGATGGCTCAGCAAATAAAATCACTTTTTGCCAAACCTGATGAACTTGAGTTGGATCCCTAAAACCCACATTGCAGACAGGACTGACTCCCACAAGCATGATACCCACACACTGAATAAGTAAATTTTAATGTAGTTTTAAAAATATTTTACATAATTTCAACTGGAGATTGTGACAACTAAAGTGGCCCAGATTGGTTTCCCAACAATGCCCTGCAAATCAGTCATTTAAGTAGGATACCAGAAACCAGTTGCCAAGCAGGCAGGACTTTGTAAATAATGGCATGTCACATTTCTTGTTACAAGTCATGGCTGTACAGCACAGTGCTTGTGAATGAGAAATGAAACTTCTACCTCTAATTTCAGTATAGGAAAAAAAAAGTGAAATTGTGCCTTTAAAGTTCTATGATAATGTTATATGTGCCTCTTTCTTTTGTTGTAGATTTAAATTTACACATAGTAAATGAGGCAATTATTTTGTTTTTTTAATTATTAAGCATCCATTTATGTTGTACTATGTGCACATATGTTTTATCTGCCTGGTGCCTGAGGAGGTCAGAAGAGGGCATCAGATCCCCTGGAACCGGAATTACAATTATAAGTCACCATGTGCTTGGAACCAAACCTGGACCTCTGTAAGAGCAGCTTGTGCTCTAGCTGCTTAGCTCTCTCTCCAGCTCCAAGAATTTTTCTTTTTCTTTTTTTAGTTTTTGTTTGGCTTTTGTTTGTTTGGTTGGTTGGTTTTGTTTTGTTTTTTGAGACAGGTTTTCTCTGTATAGCCCTGGCTATCCTGGAACTTGTTCTGTAGACCAGGCTGGTCTCGAACTCAGAGAGCTCTACCTGCCTCTGCCTCATGAGTGCTGGGTCTAAATAAAGGCCTGTGCCACCACTTCCTGGCTATTTTTGGAGGTTTTTAATTGAGGATTATTTGGATTGTTTTCTTTGGCAAGGGGTCCTTGGTAAGTAGCCTACAATTTAAGGTCATTCTGCCTCAGACACGTGGGGGGGGGGGCAAGTATGCATACAGGTACATGTACACATCACAGGTCTTTTTTTTTTTAATATTTATTTTTATGTATTATGAATACAGTGATCTGCCTGCATGTGTGCCTGCACTCCTGAAGAGGGCACCGTATCTCATTATAGATGGTTGTGAGCCACCATATGGTTGCTGGAAATTGAAGTCAAGACCTCTGGAAGAACAGCCAGTGCTTTTAACCTCTGAGTCATCTCTCCAGCCCCACACATGTCTTTCATAGTCACTCTCCACCTTATTTAGAGACTGGGTCTCTCACAGAACCTGAAGCTCATAGTTTTGTCTAGACTGGCTGGCCAGTGAGCTCCAGGGATCTTCCTTTCTCCTCCCTCCAGCACTGGGGTTACAGACATAGGTTGCCATACTGGCTTGTATGTGAATGTGAAGAATCCAAACTCAGGCCCTCAAACTTGCATGGCAAGCACTTTGCCTCCTGAGCCATCTTCCCAGCTTTATCTCAGTCTCTTAAATGTCTGAATTGGCGTTACTTTTTAAATAACTTATATTTGATTTCAAAACAGAAAGAAAAAATGTCATTCCTTACAATTGAGGTTCCTGTTAGCTTTTTTTTTGTTTGTTTTGGTTTTATTTGGTTTTGGTTTTGGTTTTCGTCAGGGTTTCTTTGTGTAGCCTTGGCTGTTCTAAACTCGCTTTATAGACCAGCCTGGCCTTGAACTAACAGCTATCCTCCTGTCTCTGCCTCTGGAGTGCTGGGATTAAAGGCAAGCACCACCATGCCTGGCTGTTCCTGTTAGCTTATTATAGGTATTATGACCTTGCTAGTTCTTCTTGGTCATCTAAAGCTTTTTTTTTCCCCCCCCCCCCTGGTTTTTTGAGACAGGGGAGTAGTCTTGGCTGTCCTGGACTCGCTGTGTAGACTAGGCTGGCCTCGAACTCACAGCAATCCCCCTGCCTCTGCCTTCTGAGTGCTGGGATTAAAGGTGCACACCAACATGCCTGGCTCTTTATTAAATGTACTAGTTCTGTCAAATAATTATCATAACTATTCTTTAACATAGTGAACACCCAAATTTTACATTGATTTAGTTATTGTGTGTGTTTCTGTCTGCGTTTATGTGTGTATGTGTTTAGGTGTATGTATGCCCTGTACACATTTGAGGCCAGAAGACTGCTTGTAGAAATCGGTTTTTTCCTTCCACTATGTGGGTTATGGGACTCTAGTCAGGTCGTCAGAGCCAACTTGCCAGCCCAAATACACTAACTTTTTACAATAAGCTTTTATTTAATTTAGTGTGTACTGGGTGGTTTTAGCTGCATAATATATGTGTACCATGATGTGCCTGATGCCCATGGAGGCCAGAAGAAGGCATCAGACCCCTTGGAACTGGAGTTACACTGATTGTGAACTGTTGTGTGGGTGCTGGGAACTGAACCTGCCAACTCAGGTTTTATGCTCTCTGGAACCACATAGTGGAAGTAAAAGACTGACTCCCCCACCCCTAAAAAAGAACTGACTCCCACATGTTGTTCTCTGACCGCCCACCCACTGTGGTATGTGTATGTGCACACATACAGAGACAGGCAGACAGACAGATAAAGGTGGACACACGGTCTAAAATAAATAAAATGTAACAAGAAAGAAATGAAAAATTCACGATCAACAAAAACAATCCATAAGACTGGATTCATGATTTCAAGTTGTTTTTAGCTAAGAATTAAGTTGGTGCTCTTCTTATGGAAAACTTATATATGTATATCCACAGCTCAGCCAGCAGGAGTTCCTGAGATCTTAAAGAAAAGCTTGCATAGCTGTTCAGTGAAAGGAGAGGAAGAAGTGTTTTTAATTGGGAAGAACTTTCTGAAAGGAACTAAAGTTATTTTCCAGGAAAATGTTTCTGGTAAGTAGGCATAGATGTGGTAGAGAGAGTGTTCCATTTTTCACTTGTTATAAAAATACAGTTATAGCTACATAAGGAAAAAGTTCAAAATTTTTATAAGTCACTGTTTTTATTTCCATCAGATGAAAACTCTTGGAAATCAGAAGCTGAAATTGACATGGAATTGTTCCATCAGGTATAATTTAAACATTTAATAATTTTATAGTTTACTCTGAGCAATTAATTTATTTTTGTTCAGATAACTTAATTTGATTATTTGAAGTTCCTTCCAGTTCTGAAATTTTATTTATTCTTTCACATAATCAAGTAACCACACTCTCCATGACCAGCAGTAATGTCCTCTAGAGCACTATGTCAGTTAGGGACAAGTGGGATCCTTGCAATGGCAAGCGTGTAATAGAGATACCCATGAACACTTGTCGGTTCACTTCATTCTCTCTAAAGGAAAAGTGAACTCTGATCTAAAGTCTGTCTTTCTGAGGGCATCTCAACCCCTAGTTCTAATTTAATTTTTATGTATCTAATTTTACTACTGATTGAAGCCTTATTGTTATGTAGGATATCTTTGTGTGCTGTGAACCTGTTTTAATTGTTTCCATTTTAGAGAGAGTCTCACTATGTACATGTTTTAGATTTTGACATATTGGTTAATGTAATCTCCCTTTATTTTAGTACTGTCTCTCCTTTATCCTTCCTCTCTCCCCCTTTACTATCTTTTCCTTATCTCTTCTCTCCCACTTGTTTCTTTTCTCTTCTCTTCTATCCATTTGTCTATTCTTTCTTCCTTCTGAGGACTAGGATGTTACCTAGCCACCCCAACCCCCCTTTTTTTCTTTTGATGTAAGGTCTCATGTAGTCCAGGCTGATTGCAAACTTATTACATAGCCAAGGATGACCATGAAATTCTGCCTGTGTTTCCCAAATGCTTCAATCACAACATGTATCGCTATGCCTGGTTTCTATAGTACTAGGGATTGAGCCCAGTGCTTCATGCATGCTAGGCAAGCACCCTACCGATTATGCTATGTCCATTCTTAGTAGTATTAAGTACAATTATATATTATATAATAATTTTACATAAGTTTTATATATAATGTGTTAATTATATATCATTGAGTTACAATAAATTAATAACAACTTAAATAATTGCATTTGTTATAATAAATTTATATTATGTTTGTATCACATAATATAAATGACATATTTATATGATATTTAAGATAATAATTTGATAAAAATAATTAAATTAAAATTTTTTATTATCAGTAGTCTTTTATGTATGATGTGTATATGTAGGTACATATGACATATAGTGTGTGTGTAAGTCAGGACAGATTTAAGGACTTGGCTCTATTCTTCCACTGTATGATCCAGGCATCAAATCAGATCATAAGGTTTGTGTGGCAAGTGCAATGCTAGAGGTTGGGTTAGAGGGTTGGAGTGTGTGTTTCTTTTATTATTGTGTAGGGGTGGATGTGGTGTGAGTACATGTGGCAGTCAGAGTCACTTCTCTCCTTCCACCTTTATATGGCTTCAGCAAGAATTTTTACCTGGTGCACCATCTACCCAGCCCAGTCTTGAACTTTTGCAAATGAGTTTATAAAGAAACTAGATCAGGAAGATTTAAAGCTTAGTGTAGTGGCTCACACCTACAATCCCAGCATGTGGACGTCTAAATGAAGCAGGAAGATCTGGAGATTGAAGCAGGTTTGAGCTCCATAGCAAGACCTGACTCAAGAAATCTAATGCATTTTTTTCTAATCAAACTTTTAAAAACTGTACAGTTAACAGTAAATGTACTTAATTTGTTTTTTAGCTTAAATATTGGCTTCCTTTCTGATTTTTATACTTTTCCTTAATTAGAACCATCTTATTGTGAAAGTCCCTCCATATCATGACCAACATATAACCTTGCCTGTATCAGTGGGAATATATGTTGTGACCAATGCTGGAAGATCTCATGATGTTCAGCCATTTACTTACACTCCAGACCCAGGTATGTCAAAATGAAAATTTCTGAATGAAAATGAATAATTAATTTCTAGTTCTTTGAAAAAGTTTAAAGTCCAGACAACCAAAAAGGGAAAATTTATAAACATAAATTCCTACTAATTTGATTTGGAGGTGGCTAGTATTTTATATAAAGGCAGTTACCAGATACTACTGTTACTCTGAGAACCATTTTCACTGTTCTCTAATAATAAAAGAGCTAACAGTGCTTGACGTCAGATGCTTTAGAGTTAGTCACAGGTCACTTTGTAGTGACTACAAAGAGTGGCTCTTAAATGTAGAAAGGTAAGACTCACAATGTAGAAATTGCTAATACTTCAGTTTGTTTGGTGGATGGGGCTGGCCCCCATATCATGGTGGAATTGATTCCAGGGCCTTATGCATGCTAACCACATGCTTGGCCCTAGTGTGCATTTTGAGACAGGTGGGGGGAAAAAAACTTGCAGTGATAAGTGATAACACTGAAATGATCAGGCTGATGATAAATGTCTTGGTGGATTTTTTTGTTTGTTTGTTTGCTTGGTTGATTGATTTGGTTTTTCAAGACAGGGTTTCTCTGTGTAGCCCTGGCTGTCCTAGAACTCACTCTGTAGATCAAACCGGCCTCAAATGCAGCTCTGATTGCTTTTGCTTTCCAAGTGCTGGAATTGCAAGTGTGTGCCACCACTGCCTAGCAATAGTAAATGTTTTCATTATAATTTTAAGGACGTGACAGTTTAGAAATTGGAGCACAAAAGCAACTGAAATGTTTAAAGTTTAGAGATATTTCGCCAAAATGTGACTTCAGAGTTATTTGTCTACTTTGTTTATTTACCTGTAAAAGAGCCACTGACAGAAATGGGAAGAACATTTTGGAAATGAAAATTACTAGCTTGTTGCATTGCTTGGGGGCTTAGTTTCTGCTATACTTACTACTGGTTCAGTTTGTTCTAATACAAGGATTATTTCAGAATTAGCAGTCTGTGTCTGCAGTTTGTTGATAATGTTATTCCCACATACTTCTGGACACAGTGAAATAGAAGGTGAGGAAAAGTGATAAAGAAAGCTCCTGCACCAAAGGGGGAGAGAGAGAGAGAAGATGAGGGCAGAGCTGAGGAGATAGCTCAGTCTGTGAAATGTTTGCCTTGCAAGCTTAGGGACTTGAACTGATTCCCAGAACCCACATAAAAAGTCAGACATTAGCCAGCTCTGGGGAGGCAGAGACAAGTGGATCATTGGAGTTTCCTGGCCTGGGTGTTGGGTCCCCTGGAACTGGAGTTAATAGACAATAGATTGGGAGTGGCCGTGTACAACTGAATTTGAGTCCCCTATGAGAACAGCAAGTGCTCTTAACCAGAAAGCCATCTCTCCAGCCCCCAATTTTGTCTTTTTATTCAATTAGAAATAACTGTCTTGACTGGGCATGGTGGCATACAACTTTAATCCCAGCACTCGGGAGGCAGAGGCAGGCAGATCGCTGTGAGTTCGAGGCCAGCCTGGTCTACAGAGTAAATCCAGGACAGCCAAGGCTACACAGAGAAACCCTGTCTCAAAAAAAAAAAAGAAAAAAGAAAAAGAAAAAAAAAAAGTAATAAGCTGCCCTTTGACCTCCACATATGTGCTGTTGTACATTTGTATGGGTGCACATAAATAGTAAATAAATGTGACTTTATGACAAAATGCAAATCGGAAAAGAAAGGTTTTATTTGGCCTACATTTCTGTACATTGCTTTTTTGCGCCTTTTTTTTCTTCTCTCTCTCTCTCTCTCTCTCTCTCTCTCTCTCTCTCTCTCTCTCTCCCTCTCTCCCTGGACTTCTGAGAGATTGCATCTACTGAAACCAAGGTTACAGATACTTGTGAGGAGCTGGGCGGTGGTGGTGCACGCTTTTAGTCCTAGCACTCAGGAGGCAGAGGCAGGTGGATCGCTGTGAGTTCAAGGCCAGCCTGGTCTACAAAGTGAGTCCAGGACAGCCAAGGCTACACAGAGAAACCCTGTCTTGAAAAACAAAAACAGATACTTGTGAGGAGCCATGTGGACACTGGGAATCGAACCCAGGTTCTCTGATTCTCTGCTAGAACAAGTGATGTTCATAACCACTGAGCCATCTCCCCAGCCTTGGCCTACATTTCCATATTGCTGCTCATCATCAAGGAAGTCAGGATAGGAACTTAAACAGGGCAGGAACCGATGCAGAGGCCATGGAGTCATGCTGCTTACTGGCTTGCTTCCCCTGGCCTGCTCAGCCTGCTTTCTTTTAGAGCTCAGGACCACCTGCCCAGAGATGAAACCTCCCATAATGGGGTGGGCCCTCTCCCGTCAATCACTAATTAAGAAAATGCCTTTCAGCTAGATCTTATGGAGGCACTTCTTGGTTGAGGTTCCTTCCTTTCAGATAACTCTAGTTTGTGTGTCAAGTTGACATAAGACTAGCCAGCACAGTGGTTAAGAGCATTTGTTGCCCTTACAGGGAACCCTGGTTCAATTCAACACCCACTTGGTGGTTCACACAAGCACAGTAGTGGTAGTCACACCACTGGGGAGATGGAGGCAAGAAGATCTCTGAGGCTTACTAGCCAGCCCGTCTTCCTAGTTGGGTTAGTCACAGTGGTTCTTAACATTCCTAATGCTGCAACTCTTTAATACATTTTCTCATGTTTTGGTGATCACCAACTATAAAATTATCTTGTTACTACTTCTTTTTGTTGTTGTTGTTTTGGTTTGATTTTGGGTTTTTAATTTATCAACACAGTGTTTCTCTATGTAATAGCCCTGGCTGTCCTGAACTCTCTTTTTAGACCAGGCTGGCTTCAAACTCACATAGATCCACCTGCTTCTGCCTCCCAAGTGCTGTGATTAAAAGCATACACCACCATGCCTGGCTGGCTGCTACTTCTTAACTGTAATTTTGCTGCTGTTAAGAGTCATAATTAAGCAGGCTGCCAAGATGAGATTTGATAGCCTATGACCATATAGTGGGGGAGGAGGTCCCCCTTGGTCATAGACCTAGGGGAGGGGAATAGGGTGAAAGCGGGAGGGAGGGAGGAATGGGAGGATACAAGTGATGGGATAACAATTGAGTCGTAATCTAAATAAATTAATAAAATTTTTTGAAAATTTTAAAAAAGAAAAAAAGAGTCATAATTAAATATTTGATATGCAGGGTATCTTTTATACAACCCCTTTTGGGGGATGTTACCTATGAGTTGAGAACCACTGGCTAGGAAACCTTGTCTCAAAAAAAAAAAAAGAAAAGTGGAAGGGAATCCATGAAATTTAACAACAACAACAACAATAATAAAAATAAAGAGCCAGGTAAACTGGCACAGGGGAGGCAGAGGCAGAGGGGAGTTCGAGGCCAACTTGGTCTACAAAGTGAGTCCAGGTTAACATTATCATTTAGAAATTATCTCTCAAAAAAAAAAAAAAGAAAGAAAGAAAGAAATTATCTCTAAGGCTGGGGGGTACGGTGGCACACGCCTTTAATCCCAGCACTCAGGAGGCAGAGACAGGTGAATCGCTGTGAGTTCGAGGCCAGCCTGGGCCACAAAGTGAGTCCAGGACAGCCAAAGCTAACACAGAGAGACCATCTCAAAAAACAACAACAACAAAAATTCTGTTTTTTTTTTGTAAGTGATCAGATATGTTCCATCTACTTGGTGATGATATTTTAAAGGGTAGTCTGCTAGTTATAAGAAGCTACCTCATCCTGTGATTCTAGTAAACAAGTCAATGATATGCTGAGAAATTACTCCAGCTAAGGAGTATTAGAATATGTATTTTACCAAGACTAATGAAATAAATGTATGACTTATCTTTTTAATATCAGCAGCTGCTGCTTTGAATGTAAATGTGAAAAAGGAGATATCTAGTCCAGCAAGACCTTGCTCTTTTGAAGAAGCCATGAAAGGTACCAAGTTGATTCTTCTCAAAAACTAATTTGGGTATCCTATGTGTTTACTAGCAAGCCTTAGTACTTTGTTTTCTCTGATGAACTGTGATACTTAGCAAGGTGTTTTCCAAATTAGAAAATAAATATTTGTTTAACTTTACTGATGCAAAGAGTTATTTTTCAACTTGATAATTTTCTTCATTTAACATATAGATAGAGTTTAAAAACAAAACATAATCAGACATGGTGGTGCATCCTTGTAATTGTAGCACTTGGGAGACAAAGGGCTCATGAGTTCAAGATCACCAAGGGCTACATCGCAAAACCTTATCTCAAAATAACAACTAATAAATTAGAGGAGTTGTTTTAGCCGGGCATGGTGGCACATGCCTTTAATCCCAGCACTCAGAAGGCAGGGGCAAGTGGATCACTGTTGAGTTCGAGGCCAGCCTGGTCTACAAAGCCAGTCCAGGACAGCTATGGCTACACAGAGAAACCCTGTCTCTTTTTTCTTGGGTAACCCACATATACACAAGATAAATACATAAATAGAAAAAAACAAAACAAAACAAAGCCCAAACCCCATAAAGTATAAGTCACACAAAAAGTACAACAGAGATTATGAAGCTTCCTTCTTAAAAGTTTTGTGCTTGTTACTGAGACTGAAGAGACTGACATAGGAACTGTAGATATTAGAAAAATTAATCTGGGAACTAACCATTCTTACTTCTGTTTATTTACTTCCCTATCAAAGGAAACAAACAAAACAAAAAGGAAAGACTAGGTGTGATGGCATATGCCTACGGTGTCGATGCTTGGATATCTGAGACAGGAATTTCGTGAGCTCAAGACCCATCTAACCTTGATACTAAGACTGTCTCAAAAACCAAGTACAAAGGAAGCAATGAGTATAACTGATTTAAGTCTGTTACAGTGTGGGAGGACAGATTATGGTCCACAATTATAGTTTGTGGTAATGGTGCTTTTGTGCCTTTACCTATGAAGGTACAAATTACATAATGGCACAGTTCTGTAATTCTGGGTTTTATTTCTATTTTTCTGCCCTTAAATATATATGAATTAAATAAAAAAATTTTAAGTATATATTAACTTGAATTCAAGGGGCAAGATGACTTGATAAATTTTATCAATTACAATGAAATTTTTCAGTACTAAACTGAGCATTATTTATTGAACATTTACTTGAAGTCCATGCTAAGCTCTTCATAGGAAAGGAAGCCAGAACTTCAGCAGTTTGTATAAGATCATTATCTTGAGTTGAAAATTTGTTTCAGCTTCATTTTATAGATATGTGTCAGTCATTAAAATAAATTCACATTCAGCCAGGTGGTGGTGGCATACACGCCTTTAATCCCAGTACTCAGGAGACAAAGGCAGGTGGATCTCTGTGAGTTTGAGGCCAGCCTTTTCTATAGAGCAAGTTCTAGGAAAGCCAGGGCTACATTTTGAGACCTTGTCTCAAAAAACAAAAACATACCAAGGGAAAAAAGAAGGAAAGGAAGGAAGGAGAGGAAGAAAGGAAATTCACATTTATTAGATGAATACTCTAATTACTAAACAACAACAAATATGTTAGTAATCTGTCCTATTTGTTTTGAGACAGGATCTCACTCTGTTAACTCCT
This sequence comes from Acomys russatus, assembly GCF_903995435.1. Taxonomy (NCBI): domain Eukaryota; kingdom Metazoa; phylum Chordata; class Mammalia; order Rodentia; family Muridae; genus Acomys; species Acomys russatus. The sequence goes on from NC_067162.1 coordinate 31,969,649, forward strand.
GACAATCTCCTGTCTCAGCCTCCAACATGCTGAGATTACAGGCATGAGCCACCATGCCAGACTGTAGTCATCCCTTAATGCTGTTGTGTTCACAGAGTATCAGGTCCAGTAGAACACAACCAAATTCTGCATGAAATTTCATATAAAAGGTCATACATTGAAGGTTATAAAACCATGGTTTTTGGTTTGTTTTTAGTGCTTAAAAAAAAATTTAGTCCAGCTGCTCTTCAAGAGTACCTAAGTCAGTTCCCAGCACCCACTTGACAACTCACAACTATCTATAATTCCAACTTCAGGACATCTGATGCCCTTACACAGACACACACTGATGCAAAACACCAATGAACATAAAATAAAAATAATGTTTTTGTTTTGGTTTGGTTTTTGGTTTGGTTTTCAAGACAGGGTTTCTCTGTGTAGTCTTGATTGTCCTAGAATCACTTTGTAGACCAGGCTGGCCTCACACTCACAGATAAAAATAATTTTTTAACATCTTACTAGCTGAAAAAATTAGATAACAAATGGACATTCAAGCTGGACGCAGTGGTGCGCACCTGTAATCTCAGCACTCGAGGAGGCAGAGACAGACAGATCGCTGTGAGTTTGAGGCCAGCCTGGTTTACAAAGTGAGTCCAGGGCAATGAAGGCTTGTAGCCTTTCTCTGTGTACAGAGAAGCCTTATCTCAGAAAAAAAAGAAAGAAAGAAATGGACACTCTTTTTCACAATTAAGACTTTAATTAGCACTTAGGAGGCAGAGGCAGGCGGATCACTGTGAGTTCAAGGCCAACCTGGTCTATAAAGCAAGTCCAGGACAGAGAGACCCTGACTCAAAAAAACAAAAAACAACAACAACAACAACAAAACAAAACAAAAAAAAAAAGAAAGAAAGAAAAGACTTTATTTGATAAACAGTCTATCAATTAAAAGTAGGATAAGATAATTTTATGAAGATACAAATTATATTGCATTCTAAGCTGCTTTACAGGTTTAAAGTTTAAATTGTCATCATAAACAAAATAATTAAGTAGCAATTCCTGATCTATATTAAAAGAAAGTAATAGCTTCAGAACTAGGAATTTTCTTTAAAAAATAGCTTATAGATTCCTTGAAATCAAAACTTTAGTACCGTGCCAAAGTGCTGTGTGTATATTTAATCAGCAATACTTTAATGATGAACACTATATGGCATAAATGACACTTAAATTTCTGTTGCAGCAATAATCCTTTAAGGATCATTCTTTAAAAAGAGCCATGAATTGCTGGGCGTGGTGGCGCACGGCTTTAATCCCAGCACTCGGGAGGCAGAGCCAGGCAGGTCGTTAGGAGTTGGGGGACAGCCTGGCCTACATAGCAAGTTCCAGGACAGCCAAGGATCTGTTGAGAGACCCTGTCTAAATCAAACAAACAAAACCATAAAATGTCATGTCTTTATATCATTTTTATAGACAAATAAACCACAGCTTAGAGAGATTAGTAAAAATTATTTGAGGTCATACAACTAGTGAATGACTAACCTCAAACTGTGATCCTTCTCCCCAACCTCTAAGGAGCTTTGATTGCAGGCATATATGCTACCACATTCAGCTTTCTTGTAAATTTTAAACTCATACATTAAAGTATATTTTTAGATTTATATGTATGAATATTTTGCTTGAGTGTGTATATGTTTACTGCTTGCCTGCCTGGTACTCATGGAGCTAGATGAAGGCATCAGACTTGCTGGAACTGGTTAACTTATACTTGAACAAAAATTTATATTTGGTGTGAGTTCTACTTGCTGGCAACGTACTTTTAGGAAAAAAAATATTTTCCTGCATTTCTAAAATTTTTTCATATAAATGTCAATAACAGTGTTGTTCACAAGTTCAACTCAGTAGTGGAGTAATGAAATATGTCTTTTTTATCTACCATCTGGCTTTTCTGAATTGGTTTAAAAGGTATCCCACTAGTCAGTAGCATCAGGGTAACACACAGACTGTATGTTTCACATTTTTTTGTTCCTCCCTGAAATACAATTTTCAGGAAATGAAAATATTACTTATCCTAATCATCACTGGCTCTCAGAACATAGGATAATGCCTAGAATATTTTAGAATTCAGAAAGTACACATTGAAAATCTAAAAAGGAAAAAAATATCTCAAGCCTTTTAATTAAGAAATTGTTAGCCGGGCAGTGGTGGCACACACCTTTAATCCCAGCACTTGGGAGGCAGAGGCAGGTGGATCACTGTGAGTTTGAGGCCAGCCTGGTCTACAAAGTGAGTCCAGGACAGTCAAGGCAACACAGAGAAACCCTGTCTCGAAAAACCAAAAAAAAAAAAAAAAGAAAAAGAAAAGAAATTGTTACTGTCTTTGTATGTATATGTGCATGTGCATACATACATTCAGGCTAGAAAAATGCTCTGCTACTGGTCTGTCTCCCAAATCCCATTTAATTTTTTTTGCAAGCTCCATTAAAGCGTAACTATGGGCTCTACGGCAAAAAATATAAATAAGCTAACTTGTCCCTGCTTTTCCTAAATGCCACTAAATAATGTAGAATAAGTCACTTACCAAAAGTACTTTGAAGTGTAGAAAAAAGTCATTGAAGTGACTAGGGCATGTGAGATGGCTTACCTGCTCAGCAAGCACACAGGAAAGTTTTGAAGCCAGCCTGTATCTCTACCATACTTGCTGCAGCAACAGCAGAACTCAGAGGGCCAGTACACTCAGTATCTATACCTGTTGGCTACACTGCGCCCACAGCACAACACAAGAGGGCCAGCACACACCAAGCTGCACATACGCAGCGGCAGCAGTCAAACTGCCTCCAAAAACCACAACAGTGGATCTCAGTGCAACCTCTGTGCTGTACCACACAACAGTAAGCCAGCCCTCTCTGTATTGATGATGTATGCAAGCTCAGTATTTTCCTCACTCTTACCCAGCCCCAGCAGCTCTTAGCATTCCACCCAAAGTAGATCATTTAAACTTGAATCTTCCAGCCCTCTATCTGGTGACAAACGTCAATCTAAGCTGGCTAGAGCTAGGTGTAATAGCCCATGCTTTTAATGCCAGCACTTGGGAGGCAGAGGCAGGTGGATCTTTGTGAGTTGTAGGCTGCCTGGTCTACATAGTAAGTTCTAGGACAGTGAGGGCTATAGAAAGAGACTCAGCATAGTGTCAGACAACCAGTTGGGTATCCTATTTTGTCACATATACCTCGAGGTAGTAGAAGCAGCCCACATAGACAGCAATGATAAATTAGAAAGCCTGCTGGCACCAAAAACATGTACAAGAGAAGTGTTTTCCTCACTTACTTCTCCAAACACACCAATAGCCCAGGGAAGAACTTTCCACTAGGTAGATAGCATCACTCACACATCAAGTAGTGTTAGGAATAGCCAGACCGGATAATCCAAAATAGAACTAAGTTGTCACTGAAATTACAGTGTACCTAGGTAAACCAGAGTCTATGCAAATTAAACAAGATGAACAAGTTAAACCTGCTTAATTCATTTTAAGTGGAGTCACATCTCCTAACACAAAATCCAAGCCTTGAAATAATTTTTAAATCATTTTTATATTATGAACCAAAGGGGGAAAATCATAATTAGAATGAGAAAATATAACTAATGTTGAATATTTAGATAAGTGTTGAACCTATCTTAACAAAGAGACCATGAAAGGAATACAAGTAATTCTGAACTCTCTTGAAATGAAAATCAAAAGTAAAAGTAGAACCAAATTGAAATTATAGAGATGAAAACTGCAGGTTTTCTTGTTGTTTCTAGTTATATTTAAATGAAACTGGGGAAACTTACATTTAATTGAAACTGCAAGACATAATTATGTCTTCCAACTTACAGTGGAATCAAATAAGGAATCAGTAATAAAAGTAGAAACAGGAGATCTCTGAGGTTTAGGACTTTATGTTTCATAAAATATAAAATATTTGTATATTTATTAATACACAAATGTATTTTAAAATTTCTTCAAGGCCATGTTGGATTTTGTGTTAGGAGACGTGATTCCACTTAAACTGAATTAAGCAGGTTTAACTTGTCTAAGACCTCATTTGGTCTAATAGTGAATTCCAAAACTACATAGACCCTGTCTTTTAAAAAAAAAAAAAAAAAAAAAAAAAAAAAAAAAGCCAGTCGTGGTGGCACATGCCTTTAATCCCAGCACTCGGGAGGCAGAGGCAGGCAGATTGCTGTGAGTTTGAGGCCAGCCTGGTCTACAAAGTGAGTCCAGGACAGCCAAGGCTACACAGAGAAACCCTGTCTAAAAAAAAAAAAAAAAGACAGAATAAGAAAAGAAACAAAAAAGAAGGTTTTGAGCTGGGTGGTAGTGACACATACCTTTAATTCCAGCACTTGGGAGGCAGAGACAAGAAAAAGTTATGAGCTGGGGATGTGACTTGCCTGACAAAGTGCTTGCCTAACAGCATGAGGCCCTGGGTCTGTTCTCCAGCACTGCATAAATCAGGTGCGGTGGTGTACACCTGTAATCATCTGTAGTCCCACGGCTTGGAAAGTGGAGGCAGGAGTATCAAAAGTTCAAGATTATCTTTGGCTTTGAGTTTAAACTACCTGGGAAACATGAGACTCTGTCTCAGAAAAGAGTGCAGGGGTCTCGAGAGATGGCTTAGCAGTTAAGAGCATTTGTCCCTCTTGCAGAGATCCAGTTCCATTACTAGCACCGACATGGTGGCTCACAACCATCTGTAACTCTAGTTCCAGGGAATCTAATGCCCTCTTCTGACTTTCATGGTTGCATGGTGCACATACCTGCTAGCAAGCAGAACACTCATACACACTGAGTAAAATAAATATTTTTTAAAGATAGCAGAGATATCAAAAACAAATTTAAAAATAAACAATAAAAATTAGATCAATGGCATTTGAAAGCTTGTGAGATGCTTGGCATAGTGGCATGTGAGCTGCAATGCTAACATCTGGAGGCTGAGAAAGGAAGATGAAATGTTTGGGACCAGCATAGCTGCGTAATAGCAAAACCTCAGAGTTCTAAAGTAGTAAGACTTTGAGTCTCGAACTTCTAGATCAGATTTAGCTGCATGATCAATTCAGAGACTACCACGAGCAATAACAGTAAGCTCCATAAAGTACCAGTGGCAAACTCAAGTAAAAGTTAAAAGGAAGGGGGAAAAAAAAAAAAAAAGAACCAAGGCATTGAGGGGAAGTAGAATGGAAAGATAGCAATTGCCTCTCCTAGCTGTAATTCGATAGCTATTGAAAGTGGAGGTTGACAGAGGTTGGTTGAGAAATGCATTTAGTGAACCATCTTGAATTATTCAAGTTTCTAAATCGTTGGTTCAGAGAACCAAATTTGTGAATTACTTGATATTTTCTTAAATTTTTGCTGAGAAATACTTCAGTAATCTCGGTCTTTAAAGGGTTGGAATTATTGATTCCAACTGAGTGTTATGCTAAAATATGCTAAGACATGATCCCTGTTGCATAGTATATAACTCCAGACACTTAGATGTGGTTTGTGGGATACAGCTTGGTAGTGAACCAGTTCACTTTATTATTTGACCTACGCACTGGGGGTATTTCTTTAGTGTTGGCGCTCTCCTCTAGATTGCATGTGAGTCTAGGTTTGATTCCCCAGCATGATATCACATAAATAAGCCTGCCTTCTCAGTCCATACCAAGAATCAAGCAAATCACACTTCAATAAAGGGAGTATTGTAGGAGTAGGGACGTAGCTTAGTGGGCAAAGTGCCTACCTAGGATTCGTTAAGCCCTGGGGCACAGAGGCCCATACATGTAATTCCAAGCAAAAGCAGGAAGATCAAAAATTTGAGGTCATCCTAGGTTACATATCTAGGTTGAGGCCAGCCCATACTACATGAGAGTCTCTCAAAAATGATGTAGGAGTAAATGTATCATGCACTATAACACACAAAATAGACACTTAAGTAAATAGGTAAATAAAATAGATGTTTAACCCAGGCATGGAGGTACAGCACACCTATACCTTGAACTCATGGAGTCTGAAGCAGGAAGATGACAAGTTTGAGGCCAGTCTAGTCTGTACAGAGACTAGATTTAAGCCATAGCTTATAGAAACAGACTTTTTTATGATTCACAACTTTTCTTTTATGTGTATAGCAATGAAAACGACGGGATGTAACTTAGATAAGGTGAATATTCTTCCTAATGCCCTGATCACTCCTCTGATATCAAGCAATATGATTAAGACTGAAGATGTTACTCCAATGGAAGTAACAGCAGAGAAAAGATCTTCCCCTATTTTTCAGGTGAGTTATGTTAACTAGTGCCCCATATCTTTAGCTCACATATGAAAAATTGCTATATTCACCTTTGTTCTATTGACATTTGTTTTCCATTGGATATGCTTAATGAATTTTGCTTTTCAGAGCAAATGCTTTATACATCAGTAAAATTGCTTACAAAGTAACTTCAATACATATTTTGACAAGAGGAGGAATTAGTACCTATGAGATGAGTGGTATTTATAAATACTACAAGTTGGTCTTGGGACTAAGGAGCCAGGGATATGAATTCAAGGCCAACCTGAGCTACACAGAAAGACCCTGCCTCCAAAATTAATTGACTGAACTAAAGCACTAATTTTAGCATTTTCAGGTGTAGAAACATTTTGATTTTGATTCCTTTTCTACTGTCTTTTTAATTCCCTTTTTACTTGTTTTACCCATTGCAATGTTACTGATGATCCAAAATAATGAAATATTTTTAACTTGGTTACACACAAACCATAAGATTAATGGTTTCTTATTCTTAATTTGGCTAAACACATTGATTGTTCTTCTTTGCCTATCTTTACAATATTGAAAGTCAGACATTAAGTTATAAAGAGTCAGTCTTACACCGACTTCTAGTTGATAGTGTAGAATAGAAAATTTATGCTGCTTGTATTTTTAGAATAATTTTTGCACTAGGGGAGGCAGGGGCAGGTGGATCGCTGTGAGTTCGAAGCCAACCTGGTTTACAGAGTGAGTCCAGCCCAACCAAGGCTACACAGAGAAACCCTTTCTTGGAAAATAATAAAAATAATAATTTTTGGAGTAATATATGTGGATATTTAATATTGATATGTACATATTATTTGTGGCTTTTTTTTTTAGACTACAAAGACAGTTGGATCAACCCAGCAAAGTTTAGAAACTATTTCTAACATAGCAGGAAATGCATCCTTTTCATCACCATCATCTTCCCACTTGCCTTCTGAAAATGAAAATCAACAGCAGCTTCAGCCCAAGGCATACAACCCAGAGACCCTGACAACTATCCAAACACAGGACATCTCACAGGCTGGGGCTTTTCCAGCAGTTTCTGCTTCTAGTCAGCTGCCCAGCAGTGACGCACTACTGCAACAGGCTACACAGTTTCAGACAAGAGAAGCTCAGCCCAGAGATGCATTACAGTCGGATGGCACCGTGGTTAATTTGTCACAGTTGACTGAGGCATCACAGCAACAGCAGTCCCCACTACAAGAACAAGCACAGACATTACAGCAGCAGATACCATCAAATATTTTTCCATCACCAAATAGTGTAAGCCAGCTCCAGAGTACTATTCAGCAGCTGCAAGCGGGAAGTTTTACGGGCAGCACTGCTGGTGGCAGCAGTGGAAGTGTTGACTTGGTCCAGCAGGTTTTAGAGGCACAACAACAGTTATCTTCTGTTCTGTTTTCTGCTCCAGATGGTAATGAGAATGTTCAAGAACAGCTTAATGCAGACATTTTCCAAGTCAGTCAAATTCAAAATAGTGTAAGTCCCGGAATGTTTTCCTCTACTGAGTCTGCAGTTCACAGCAGACCAGATAACTTATTACCTGGGAGAGCTGACAATGTCCATCAGCAGACTGAAAACACACTGTCTAGCCAACAGCAGCAGCAACAGCAGCAGCAGCAAGTGATGGAGTCATCAGCTGCAATGGTGATGGAGATGCAGCAGAGCATTTGCCAAGCTGCTGCCCAGATTCAGTCAGAACTATTTCCTTCGGCTGCTTCAGCAAATGGAAGCCTTCAGCAATCTCCAGTTTACCAGCAGCCTTCTCACATGATGAGTGCACTACCTACCAATGAGGACATGCAAATGCAATGTGAATTGTTCTCTTCTTCCCCAGCAGTTTCTGGAAATGAAACTTCTACAACTACCACACCACAGGTTGCAACCCCTGGCTCCACTATGTTTCAGGCACCAAGTTCAGGAGATGGAGAAGAAACTGGAGCCCAAGCAAAACAGATTCAGAACAGTGTCTTTCAGACAATGGTCCAAATGCAGCACAGTGGGGACAGCCAACCTCAAGTAAACATCTTTTCATCTACAAAAAGTATGATGAGCGTACAGAATAGTGGTACCCAGCAACAAGGGAACAGCTTGTTCCAGCAAGGGAGCGAGATGATGTCACTTCAGTCTGGGAACTTTTTGCAGCAGTCTTCTCATTCACAGGCTCAACTCTTTCATCCTCAAAATCCTATTGCTGATGCTCAGAACCTTTCCCAGGAAACTCAAGGTTCAATTTTTCATAGTCCAAATCCTATTGTCCACAGTCAGACTTCTACAGCATCTTCTGAACAACTGCAGCCTTCAATGTTTCACTCTCAAAATACCATTACTGTACTACAGGGCTCTTCAGTTCCTCAAGACCAGCAATCACCCAACATATTTCTTTCCCAAAGTTCTATGAATAATCTTCAAACTAACGCAGTGGCCCAAGAAGAACAGATTTCATTTTTTGCAGCACAGAACTCAATTTCTCCACTTCAGTCAGCATCAAACACTGAGCAGCAAGCTGCTTTTCAACAGCAGCCTCCAATCTCGCATATCCAGACCCCTATTCTTTCCCAAGAACAGGCACAGCCCTCTCAGCAGGGTTTATTTCAGCCTCAGGTGGCCCTTGGCTCCCTTCCACCTAACCCAATGCCTCAAAACCAGCAAGGCACAATTTTCCAAACACAGCGCCCAATAGTTGGCATGCAGAGTAATTCTCCAGCCCAGGAGCAGCAGCAGCAGCAACAACAGCAGCAACAGCAGCAGCAGCAGCAACAACAGCAGCAACAGCAGCAGCAGCAGAGCATTTTATTCAGTAATCAGAATGCCATGGCTACAATGGCATCTCAGAAACAGCCACCACCAAACATGATATTTAGCCCGAACCAAAACCCAATGGCTAGTCAAGAGCAGCAGAACCAGTCAATTTTTCACCAGCCAAGTAATATAACCCCGATGAACCAAGAACAGCAGCCCATGCAATTTCAGAATCAGCCTACAGTTTCCTCGCTTCAGAACCCAGGTCCTACACAGTCTGAGTCACCACAGGCCTCCTTGTTCCATAGCTCTCCTCAGATCCAGTTGGTGCAAGGGTCACCTAGTTCTCAGGAGCAGCAAGTAACACTCTTCCTCTCCCCAGCATCCATGTCTGCATTGCAAACCAGTATAAACCCACCAGACATGCAGCAGTCTCCTCTTTACTCCCCTCAGAACAACATGCCTGGAATCCAAGGAGCCACTTCTTCACCCCAGCCACAGGCTGCTTTATTTCACAACACAACAGGAGGCACAATGAACCAACTACAGAATTCTTCTGGCTCGTCTCAGCAAACTTCAGGAATGTTCTTATTTGGCATTCAAAATAGTAAGAAAGTCAAATTTCTCACTACTCAGTTGAGATGTTCCGATTATTATTAGGAAGCACTAAGCACCATGGTTTAAGAGCAGAGTAGAAAATTTCACCAACTAAAGACTGAGGCCTTGGATAAGTTATATAGCCATTATACACCTGAATTTCTATATTTTCAAAACTGATCATTTTACATTGGTCATGATGGTACATGCCTGTAGTCCTAGCCCTTCAAAAGTAGAGACAGGAGGATCAAGAATTCAAAGTCATCTGTGGCTCCATAGTATGTTTGATATCAATCCAGGATACATGAGACCTTGTCTCAGAAACAGAAACCAAAAAGAAATAACTTTTATGCCTTACCAAGATGTTAAGAAGGTTAAATGTAGTGATGTGTTTAAAAAAAAATATGTGTTTGCCATTTTAAGCTAATTGAAAGGAAAATGAAATGAGAACAATAGAAAATAACTTAACCAATAAAGTTGTTTTCTAAAGAGGTAGACACCCATTTTTATGTCAGGTAATTACATGGGACTTGATTGTACTTTTATTGTATGTATGTATGTATGTATTTAGAGATAGTGTCTCACTTTTTACTTCTGGCAGTCCTGGAACTCAGACTGGTACAAAAATTCACCTATTCTGCTTTCCAAATGCTGAGATTAAAGGTGTGCTCCACCAAACCTAGCCTCAGTAGTACTTTTATATATGTTTAGCGGAATCCCAAGATAAATTCCAGTATCATCCTGTGAAAACCATTTTCTTAGACTGTCAAGTACCTCAGTTTTAGTAATGTGCCAGCTCAGTATAGTAATGAATTTCCCCTCATAACTAAAAGGGTTTTTTTGTTTTTGTTTTTTCACAAATCTTAACTAATCAGATGTTTCTGGTTTTGCTCTCTTCAGATTGTGGTCAGCTTTTAACCTCTGGACCAGCTACAATGCCAGATCCATTAATGGCCATAAATCAGCCAGGCCAACCACAAAGTGAAGGCCAGTCTTCTGTGACAACACTTCTTTCTCAACAAATGCCAGAGACTTCCCCACTGGCTTCCTCTGTGAACAGCAGTCAGAACATGGAAAAAATTGATTTGCTTGTTTCATTGCAAAGCCAAGGGAACAATTTAACCGGCTCCTTTTAGTGGGATGTGTAAGTATTATAGTTTGACCTCTTATTGAAAAACACTAATAAATTTTATTCATAATAGATTTGGGTTAATAACATTGATTAGCCTTTATGCTTTTAAAATGGGAGTTTTAGGGGCTGGAGCGATGGCTCAGTGGTTAAGAACATTGGCCCCTCTTCCAGAGGACCTGGGTTCAATTCCCTGCACCCACATGGCAGTTCACAAGTGTCTGTAACTCAGGTTCCAATGGATGCAACTCCTTTACACAGACACATGTAGGCCAAACACCAAATATACATAAAAGTAAACTAACTTTAAAAATATTTAATAAAATAAAATAGGACTTTTAGCTGGGCATGATGGCACTTGCCTTTAATCCAGGCACTCAGGAGGTAGAGGCAGGCAGATCTCTGAGTTCTGGGCCAGCCTGGTCTACAAAGTGAGTCCAATACAGCCAGGGCTCTGTTATACAGAGAAACCCTGTGTAGAAAACCAAAAATGAATGAATGAATGAACGAACAAATAAATAAAGAATAAAGGACTTTCATTTTTAACAAATCACTGAATAATAGCTTAGGTAAGTTAGGAAATACTGGGCATTCCTTCTGGCCAAGAGTTTTGCTCTAGAATGATAGAACAAAAGGCCTTAGAATCAATTATAATAGAGGAGAGCAAGAGAAATTTCTATAGAATAATAAATACTATAAGCTGGGAATGTATCTCAGTTGTGCATTGCCTAGCATATTTGACACCCTAGGTTCAGTACCCAGCACCACCACCAAAAAAGTAAAACTGAATATGATGAGCTTCCTTACATAAGACAGTATCATTTAGGGTCATTGGTGGTGACAGACCCTTTACAAATGGTTTTTCTTCCCTGGTGAGATAATTGATTTCCCCCCCTCCCCCAGAAATTCCATGAAGAAAGTAAATGATGATTCCAAAATATCTTGAGAAGTCATGGTTCCGTGAAGATGACTGACTGTTATGAAGAACTACATCCGAGAAATGGGCAGATTTCCTGGCTGTAAAGAGTACATACATGCTGCTATTGCAGTGATTTGCCACCAATGTGCTTTTTGTTTCTAATAACAGTGACGACTGAGAGTCTGTTTTGATTTTTCCAGCTGACAGAATTACTGCTTTTGTCCTACACTCTTAAATGCAAGGCTGGGCTTCTCAGTTGTTGTTGCTATTAGAAAAACATATTTGTCATGTTTACTTATTTTCTTATTTCCTTTCCTGAATTATTTTAGTCAAGTAATGGCTTAGGACAAAGTAAAGTTTAGTATGACTAAGGCTTTTGTTGATGTAAAAAAAAAAAAAACATGGCTGTTGGCCAAAGTGAAGGACTTTCTTTCAGTTTTCATGGAGAAGCTGAAGGAATAATTTACTGATAAAAAAGCTGTGTGAAGAACTCAGTAGACATGAGGACGCCTCCTCACACACAAGCCGATGACATGCTTGCAAAACTGGGTACAGCTGGAATGTTACTGAGTTCATTTTCCAGAGAAATGTTAGTTCTCTGTGTTTCTACTAAGGGATTTAGCCATAACTGCATAAAAATATTTTCTTCTATGAAAATGAAGGGGTTAATATATGACCATGTTCTCATATTCTCCTTCGGTAGTTTAAACTGACAGAGTAATTTGAGTCTTATTTTCTTCTTACCCAGCGTTAGGCTAGTATTCCCTTTTTATATGCATCTGTATTGTTTTTCCTCATTTTTTTTCTTTTTAATTTTAGACAGCTATTAATATACTACTGGCTTTATGACCCTGTAGTAATTTAGAGAAGGCAGCCACGTTGATCCAGTGACCTAGCCGTCAGCAGCACAGGGCCAGGAATACTCTTTTAGGAATTATTGGGAGTTGATTCCTTAGGGGAAAAAAAACAATTTTATTTTCCTTCTGTGAACGGTGCTGTTCTGAAATCTTCAAATTTTTCCCTCTAATGAAAAATAGTATAAATTTTTATTTACAAACAAGGCAAACAAAAATTTCTCAAACTATGACTTCTCCCTGAGCTGCATTGACTATAATTCACTTGTCACCTCAGTGCTTTATAGTTGAAGTGGTCACTTCCTTAATTGGTTCCCACAAGCCTTGGGCTTTACAGGGTCATATCATTGATTTAAAAGGAAGAATTAATTTGTGTTTCATCACAGAGTAAAATTACACACTCCAGAATTTGCATTTGTAGCATTAGTTGTAGAGTTTTGGGTGTTCTTGCCACCCTTGGGGTGCCTGCTTCTCACTACCACCTACATCTGGACACATGCTATGTCTCATTTATCTTTGGCATGTGGAAAGTGTCAATGCAGCGCTAGGCCAACATGTGTGTGGCTTCTGTGTGTTGATATGTTTTGGTATCTTGTTCACTTCCTTTACTTTCTAAGTGTTTAAAAATTAGCCAGGTCGTGGCTGTTGTTCTTTTCCTTAGTTTTCCTTTCATTCTTTCTCCCCCATCCTACACATTTGTCGAATTATGTGGAGCTGTGGTGTTGGTTTAGTTTATATAGCCAGATTCCCCCTTTTGTGACTCTTTGTTATTCGACTGCTCTTGTCATTTGCTTTTTCTCTTTGTCCTTCTTCCTCTGCCCTGGCCCTTCCTTTCTCTCTTTGAGAGGCATTGGATTACGTTTTCAGTAGTACAGGCTTCTTGCCGATATGAAGGGAACTTTCCAGAAAGAGACCTACTCTGGTCATTTAATTTTGAAAACAGTTTCAATCGTTCAAGTTTGGATGGTTTATATCTAATGTGTGTTTCATTTTTTTGGAAAGCTATATTTTATATTTAGGAAATGGTATACTATTTTGCTATTTGTACTGAGTGAGTACATTGGCATAAATATAGAAATTTATATATATATATATACATATATAAACTATTCTTTTTTGCCACACATTTTTGTGGTAAATTTGTGAGTTTGTCTGATGTTCTACCACAACGTGGCGTCTGATAACAGTGAGGGGGGTTTGTTATGTCTTTCTTGAGTATTTAAGCACCTTTTGAAGCAAGTGGCCTGTTTATCTGTAGCCATTCCATCAGGCAGTTCCTTGATGTTACTAGTGAGCTGAAGGCAACTTACTGTGTGTTTGCTGGATCTTTCACTCAGCAAGATGTTAGAGAGTAAGGAAACTCATTGAGGCAGTGTGTCAAATGGTGTTTGATAAGAATGAGCCACTCTGTCTTTGTTCACTATATATTTAATATTTTATTATTGTTGTTGTTGTTGTTAATTGGCTTCTGTATCCTATGCCTTTTATTTATAAAGACACTAAAAGAACCATGTTTGTAATTTTAATAACATTTCCCCATCTTTTAATATCCAGAGCTAACTTTATAAATTCTCTAAACCAAAAGCATTTTCCTCAATATCTCCCTTTTCCCCCAGTTCCTTCCTATAGGGAAAAGTCACACAACACAGTTCGGGTTACAAGAAGAGTCAGCCACACAATTCAGTGCTTCAGTTTTTCAATGTAAAACAGATACTAAAGTGTTGTCTGGAGCATCTCAGAAAGCAGACCTAGTGGGTGTTAGAAAACACAGAAATCAAAGTTTAAAACCATGTGTGCGTCTGGGTTTTCTGAATTATCTTCAGAAATCATGTAGGAGACTCAGGAATCTGTTTTTTCACCAGATCAAATTAGAATGGTTTTTATGACCACACCATGATGTGACAGCAAGAAGTCTGGTTTGTGTGGTGGCTTCTGTTTGTTCTGTACTAGCAGCTTATCCTTATAAAATGCTGATTGGCAATGCCAAGTCACTGGGACCAATTTCTGTTTATAATGTCTAAGTGTAGAACAGAACATCACCTGAACTGTGGTGGATGGAGGCAGAAACCCCCATCTTCAGTCTCATCACTCTGTGGTTATTTACACAAGGGCTGTGCTATGCTACCATATCCCTGTTCAAACATGATGGAGGTTTATGTGTTACCTTACATTGTTATATGTTCCTTGTCCCTAAAGGTCCATGTTAAGTACAATATCTGAATATATGATTTGGTTACAAAAAGTATTTGTCTTCTATTGAAGAGTTAGCTCAGTGGTTGATACTTGTGCTAAGAATGCAGCTTTCCAATTACTGTTACAAGTTAGAGTTGCCAATGGGAAGACTCAGTGAGCCAGCAAAGGCCTTGGGAATCATAATTTATAAATTATATATGGCAGAAGGACCTAAATAAACTGTGAACTACATTTTATTCCTTTGTTACATTCAGTTCTTGCTTTTAGCAAATCACAGAAATGTTTGGAGCTTCTCTCTCTCTCTATCTCTCCCCCTTCCTCACCCCTATGTGTGTGGGTGTGAGCGTGTGCGTGTGGTGCATGTTTGCACATGTAATGCACATGTTATTCCTTATTGTCATTCCACACCAAGGAGAAAACATTAGACAGTTTGTTTCCTGAGCTTTGCTGTGGGCATCATGTTGCTAGTTGGTGTTTAGCCAGTGTAGGCCTGACTTACCCCATCTCCTTAGAAAAGCATTTAAAGGGCTTGTTTATATAGAAGCAGTATAATATGAGGGCTCTTTCCTTCCTTCCCCTTCTCCCGCTCTCTTGTCCTCTCTTTGTATAATATTGTGAGTTATAGTTTAGAACTTCATGATAGTAGATTTATTGCCTATCAGAATTTTAGCTAATGTACCCAGAAAAAAAAATAGAAGGAAAAAATTGTGCATATATCTCTTCAGAATGAAGTGATAATTCCTTTGACCTTTTTGAATGTTGGTTTTATTTTTTCAACAAGATTGCACTATGCTGCCCAGGTCTTGGGCCTGCAAGTATGAAGCACCTTATCTGGGCCCATTTGGCCTTTTTAAGCCATTATAAATGCTTGTTTGGGAAAACTGGAATCTGTCAGCAAATATGAACCACAATGAAATGACTGATAATTCTTAATTCAGTCAGCCACGTTGTATTTATTCACTAAACTTTCCATTTTTTTGTAAAAGTTTTTTGTTATCCCTATCTCCTGACTTTTAATCACCTGAATGCCATGGGAGACTGTGTGGCTTTGCTCTGCACCTTAGGCATAGGCTCTGTCTCTAACCAAGACTACCATTTTAGAATCTGCATGCTTTGGTTATGTACTGGGGCTCAGTGAAAAAAGAAAACTACTCAGCAGGTGTATTAGAAAAGTGCCTGAGGCTTGGAGGTGTGGCTCAGATATAGAGTTACATAGCATGTACAAGGCCCTGAATTTCATCCCCAGCAAAAAGGGAGAGAAAAAGAACTTGGGTGTACACACTAGCAGGAGGATTAGTCTCACCCATCACACATACTGAAAAGCTTTTCCCTCCTGCCTGCTTTTGTCACTAGAGCTAAACTGTGGAGGTGACATGACACGGGAGATTGATTCCCTATAATATCATTTATGTAAATTTTCCCAATGCTCTAATTACTTTTTAACTCTGTTTTCATGCCATTCTAAGCCTCATATACTAATAAAATTCTGTTTTTACTGCTCTTGCTCTTTCAGGCAATTTTTACATTAATGTTTTCTCTGTAGATTAAAGTTATGGAAAAGTGCCTTTTTTACCATGCCAGTGCCCCCTTATAATTTCCACCTTCCCACTATTGCCAAATTATATGAACAACTGGTTTTGTCACGGTCCCAACTTGTACTTTTTCCATTTGGCCATTCTTTCTCCATTTCTTGGTTACCGTAGGAGATGGCTTTGGCAGAATTGCTTGGGGAAAGTAAAGTGCATACTATTCAGGCTTATAGAAATGAAGTCTATTTTCTCATCCCAACAAATTATAAATGGGTCTCTCACCTAAATAAGAATTAAAATTTGACATTCTGTAAAATTGTATGTGCACATGTGTTAAATGTTACGAGGCACAACCCATACATAGCCTCTCTCTGATCCTAACTTAGCTGGGGGGAAAGCACTCACTAAAACAGGTTTTGTTAAGGCCTGAGGGGTGGTAACATTAATTTCTTCTTTAATTAAATATGGCAAGGTAGTTATTTCTTGTCTATCAGAAATTTTAGTTTAATTGGCCTTGGAAAACTTAATGTCAGAAAAAAAATTAGGGGGCTGGGTGTGGTGGCACACGCCTTTAATCCCAGCACTTGGGAGGCAGAGGCGGGTGGATCGCTGTGAGTTTGAGGCCAGCCTGGTCTACAAAGTGAGTCCAGGACAGCCACGGCTACACAAAGAGACCCTGTCTCAGGGAAAAAAAAAAAAAAAAGGAAAAGGTCATTTGAGTTGTAGAAGGGCAGGGCAATTTTTTTATTCTTAGACACAATTGGATTGAATGTCCTGGCTTTATCTGTTTTGTTTGTGATCTAGTTCCGCACCAAATGGTGGTGCTTGAAGAAAGGACCATCAGCAACAAGTTAAGGACAGCAGTGACTTAAGCTCTGGAGCAGAGCTGTGTTCCCATGAAAGTATTTTTTGTGAGTGTTGGTGGAATGAAGATGACAAACTTTTATGCAGTATTCTTAATACTCTATTGTGCACTTTAATCATTCACACACACACACATACACACAAAGGCCAAGACTACATCTTAACTATTCAGAATACTGTGCCCATTTTCATTTTGGATATCTGGCTTGGTATATTAGGTGGCTGCTTTTTAATGTGACTTGGAATAAGTGTGAAGTTACTATTTTTAAAGGGACTTAAGACTGAAATGTAGGGAAATGACTACACTTTTGCAGACCATTTTAGAAATAGTAAAATGTTTGACTGGCTGTTGAGTGTGTTGGGGAGCTACTTAAAACCATTCCCTTGTGTATTTTATGCCCTAATATAACCATGCTATAGTGTATAGTTTCTACATGTGTGATTTATGCAAACAAGTATGGTCCTCTGCCCGACAGATGGATCAGTATGAGCAGGAGCTAGTTGGAGATGTACCATTCGTGGGCACTAGCCCAAGTCTACTGACTTAGATCTGAAGTAAGGCCCAGCAGTCTGTCTCACCCAAGGTCCCCAGGTGAGTCCAGTGCACCCCGAGTTTCAGAAGTCACTGGTTGTGAGCTTCTATCTAGTGAAGTGAGAGAATGTCTTCCCCACTCTTAGAGATAGTTAGTCCCTTCTTTATGTATATTCAGCCTTACCTGGTTGTCTGTGATCATTTATCAACAGTAGTAATTTATTCTCAGTACTGCCTAAGAAATGCATATGTCTTATGTATATACAGGTAGTTATTGGTAATTCATTTAACTTAGTTTGGCATTTCCCTACCACTGACTAAAACGTTTACATTAATCGGACGATTTCAATATATAGGTGCAATGTTCTGTATTTAATTGTTGTGACATTACTTAGCTAAATAAACTGATGGGTGCTACAGTCTCCTGTTTATGCATAACATGGTACATTGTGGGCAGTGTTAATACAAGCTTTCTTTCATTGCCTCTTATTTACCAGCAGACCACAGTTTTGCTCTGCTGGACCAGCTCTCAGAACAGATACCATTCCATATCATTTGTTCTTGTTATCTGAGATAGCACATCCCAGCTAGATGGCTGGTCAGGCCAACTAGCACCTTGTTTAATTTCTTCTCTTAATAGAATACGATTCTTTCCAAGTAGTTTACTTGGCATTTGAATGCTGCAAGTGATGGTTCTCCTTGGAACTCACACTTCAGGTGAAGTACTTAAGTAATAAGACAGTGCATTTTATAATTTGAGTATTTCTCCTTGTCAGTTGTCTGCATAGTAAAAACTAGAAGCTAAGCAGGTTTGTTCATTTTTTCCTGTACAATTCAGCACTTCCATCATTAATCTTCCTTCCACTGTTTACAAATCACTGATGAGTTAACTTACAAAAGAAAGATTCACTTTTAAGAATAAAACTAAACAAAACTTGCTTTCTGAGAACCACTGCTGTCTGTCCACACTAGCAGTGCCAAGTGGCTTACTCTACAAACTGGTGCTTGGAAAGTAAGTAGGCAAACTGTTGGGACGCTCTTCAGACACCTCCCTTCCCCTTCTTGAGTATGTCGTCTGAAACTGGATTCAGAACATTCTACAGAATTTATTCAACCCAGATTTCTAATACCTCCTTAAAAATCCTGCCTTCAACCATGTCACCCTTACCTGCTCTCTCACACTGGGCCTTCCCTCATCCAGAGCCACCACCCGCCAAATGCATGGTTTGTAGGGGTGTCATATTGTTACTGTTTTAGCTACTGAGCCTCAGAACAGTTTACAGTCGCACATAATCCCAGATGCTGGAGAGTGGGTTTGGAATCAAACTTTCTGACTAGTAAAACCCTGTCCTAGCTGGAGTTAGATCTCAGTGGTAGGGCCCCTGTGTGCACAAGGCCCAAGGTAGGTGCAACCCCCAGTACCAAAAAAAGGAGAGAGAGGGAGACTGAGAGAAAGAAAGGAAAAAGGAGCTGCCCTGCATTGAAGTGATCACAATTTTATTCCTGAGAGACCTGCAGTGCAAGTAAGCCAACCCCTTGGATCTAATGAGTGTGTGTTCACCTTGTCCCTTCTAAGGATGAGCTCCTCCTGGTTTCTGCTTTCCTGGCAGCCTGACTGGGTTTCACTCTGTTCTTTTACTTCCTGTTTTAATACGTAACTTGGAATACTTCATTAACCTGTTCTCAAGTGATTTAGCTGCCATTCTGCCATTTTGAGTTTTTATTTAATTTTATCTGCTGAGCACACTGATCAACCACTGACCTGCCTTTTTACATTGTCCTGCAATGACGTAAGAGTGACACTGTGTATATGGCTTCACAGTCGGAATTTCAGAGCACTGACACCAGATAGTCTCAGTTTGTTCTCTGGGGGAATTTTATTTGCATCTATGTTTTTAGCTATCTGTGATAACTTGTTAAATATTAAAAAGATATTTTGCTTCTATTGGAACATTTGTATACTCGCAATTATATTTCTGTAAACAGCTGCAGTCAAAAATAAAACATTGAAAGTTTTCATTTTGCAGCGCGTGGCAATCATTTTTCCTCAGATTTTGTGTAGGCCTAAATGTATCAGCAATGTGGGAAAGTGTTGGAGACAAGAAACAGCTAGGGAAGAGACAGGAACCTTTTGAGTCATTATTCTGTACCTACCATTTTGCCATGCACAATACTCAAAATACTAGTGTGACCAGATTTTTCTTCGGTTGTTCATAATGAATACATACATAAGCCGGGTGTGGTGGCACACGCCTATAATCCCAGCACTTGGGAGGCAGAGGCAGGTGGATCTCTGTGAGTTCGAGGCCAGCCTGGTCTACAAAGAGAGTTCCAGGACAGCCAAGGCTACCCAGAGAGACCCTGTCTCGAGAAAAAAAAAAAAATACATACATAGATAAACGGTAGAGTATATCAGTGAAGTAAATGTCAATGAAAACCAGTGTCTTCCCCCTTCAGCTCCTCACTTAGAGGCTATCTCTTTACTGGGCTAATCACTTCTACTGTATAAACTGGTGTTTATTAAATGGCTGTAGTAAGCACAGCTACTGGTATGCTCAGTGATCTCCAGTGACGCATGAACAGATAGTTTGAAGGATTCGTGTGTGAGGGACTCTGCATGTAACTTCTGATTAGAGTTGCACGTGCAGTGCCCTAGGTTTAGTTCATAGCATCTCAAAACATATTAACATGTCCACCCACCAGATGATGTGTGTAACGGTGAATCAAAGAAAAACTAAATAGTAATACAAATTAGTAAAATAAATTAGTAATATAGGCGATTGTGTAGTAATAAAGGATATCATGAATATAGAATATAAAGAACTGGCTTGGCCCACACATGGTGGCGCACACCTTTAATCCCAGCACACAGGAAGCAGAGTAGTCATATCTCTGATTTCAAGGCAAGCCTGTAAAGTGTATGCCAACAAAGATGAACTGAGTTGAGATCCTACCCCACCCCCAGAAAAAGCCAGATGTGATATGCATCTAACCCCAGCGCTAGGGAGACAGAACTGGGGCCTCCCAAGAGCTCATTGACCACCCAGCCTCCAATCAAAACAGACCTGAAGTCAGCGTCTGCCCTCCACACACATAGGCATACCTGCCACGTGCACATAAACACAGATGCACAAAGGCTACACATAAAGTCAGAAAACGTCACCTTTAGGCTTTAATAAGTTTAAACAGCCCTGGAAAGTTGTGGCTCTCCCTCTAGACTGGGGTTGTTGGTCACCGGTCCTCAGGAACAAGAGACCAGAACCTATTAACTGAGGATTCAGATGGCCCTCAAGTATGCTGGGATGAATTCCAGGAGCCACATCAGTAAGATAGCTCAACTTTATTCTGGGTGAACAAAAGCTATATAACCCTTGGAGTGTGGACAGGGAATTCACAGGATAGGAGTATGTAATTGGTTGAAGCTAGGAATTCCAGGGAAGCTTTATTTGCATTTGGCAGCACAGAAACACAGTATCTAATCCTATATACACAGAGACAGGGAGCTGTGTCAAAGGTCACACACCAGATATGGTTAGAGGCATCTGCCTAAAGATGTGCTCCGAGGTCAGGCAGAGTAGGGGCCCCTGCTAGGGAGAGAGGGAGTCTAGCGCTGAGCTCAGAAAGGCTATCTGGACCTGAAGGACTCCCACCTCAAGCAGCAGGGTCCTCCAACAGAAAGGTGTAATAACCAAATTGAAAAGGCAGCTGGAATGGCTCAGTTAAGAGCTTGTGCTGCCGGCAAGAGAAATGGCTCAGACGTTAAGAGTACTGACTGCTCTTCTAGACATCCTGAGTTCAATCCCAGCAACCACCCACATGAAGGCTCACAACCATCTATATTGTGATCTAGTGCCCTCTTCTGGCATGCAGGTGTAAGTACAGGCAAAACACTGTATACGTAATAAATAATAATAAAAGAGCTCATGCTGCCTTGCAGAGGATCCAGTCCTATGACATTATAGTCATGAACTCACAGCAGTTAAGATTATCTGCAGAAGATAAGCCAGCCAAAGCTCTAGCATGGATGGGAGAGGTAATCTTCAGGCCTCACCCCTTACTGTGGTGCCATTAGCAGCTGAGAGCTGCTCCAGGAGAGAATGACCATTCTTTTTTAGGGTTTCTCACTCTCCAGTGGAAGGCCCCACAGCCATGCATACACAGAGAGCACTAATTGGACTTAGTGGATTATCACACATACATACACACAAAAAAAGACAGGAAGTTGTGAGGGGGACTTGTTAGAAGAGATATGGAGGAAGTTGGAGGGGGAAACTGGGGTGGATATGATATTTATTGTATACGTACATGAAACACTCAAGAATAAAATTTATTTGTTAAAAAAGATAACAGTCCAGGGCTGGAGAGATGGCTTAGAGGTTAAGAGCACTGACTGCTCTTCCCAAGGTCCTGAGTTCAATTCCCAGCAATCATGCAAGTACATGCAGGTACAACACTGTACAATAATAAATAGTAAATAAGTCTAAAAAAAAATCTGTTTGTTTTTTTTTTTAAAAAGATACAGTCCTTTAGTTGTCCTTAGTGCAAAGGTTTTCTGTTATCCCTTTGGTGTGGTAAATCTCTTAAAACATCAGGTAAAGAATTCCTGGCCCTGAGCTGTAATCCCAGCACTCAGGATGCAGAGACAGGTGGATCTTTCTGAGTTCGAGGCCAACCTGGTCTACAAAGTGAGTCCAGGACAGCTAGGGCTACACAGAGAAACCCTGTCTCAAAAAACCAAAAACGACAACAAAAATAAAAATTCCTGGTCCCTAGTGCATCCCTCAGGAACCAGGTTCTGTTTGGTCCACTCTATGTTAGTTTGGTTTCTATCACTGTCATAAGTCACTGGACCAAAAGTAATTTGGGGTGGGAAGGGTTTATTTATTTCAGCTTACAGTTTCACGTTGCAATACATCACGGAGGGAAGTCAAGGCAGGAACACGGAGGCAGGAGCTGGTTCAAAGGCCATAGAGGGCGCTGCTTACCGGCTCACTCAGCCTGCTTTCTTATTAAACCCAGGACCACCAGCCCGGGGGGGGGGGGGGGGGGGGGGGGGGGGGGGGGGGGGGGGGGGGGGGGGGGGGGGTTTTGCTACCACATTGATTGGTCTTCGTTGCCTATCTTACAAGATTGAAAGTCAGACTTAAGTTATAAAGAGTCAGTCTTACACCGATTCTAGTTGATAGTGTAGAATAGAAAAATTTATGCTGCTTGTAGTTTGGAATATATCGGTGCACTAGGGGAGGCAGGGGCAGGTGGGATCGCTTTGCGTTATCGAAGCCAACCTGTTTTACAGGTGAGTCCAGCCAACAAGGCGACACAGAGAACCCTTTCTTGGAAAATAATAAAAATAATAATTTTTGGAGTACGATAATGTGGATATGTAATTTGATATGTACATATTATGTGTGGCTTTTTGTTTTAGACTACAAAGACAGTTGGATCAACCCAGCAAAGTTTAGACAACTATATTCGTAACTATCAGGAAATGCATCCTTTCATCACCATTTCTCATCTTCCCACTTGCTCTTCTTGAAAACTGAAAATCACAGGCATCGTTCAGCCCAAAGGGCATACAACCCAGAAGACCGGACAACGATCGCAACACCAGACATCTCAGCAGCGGGGGCTTTCCAGCAGTTTCTGCGTCTAGTCAGCCTGCCCAGCAGTGACGCACTACTGCAACAGGCGACACATTTTCAGACAGAGAAGCTCAGCCCAGAGATGCTTAAAGTCGGATGGCACCGTGGTTAATTGTCACAGTTTACTGGGCATCCAGCCACCAGGCAGTCCCCCACTACAAAGAACAAGCACAGACATTACAGCAGCATATACCAGTCAAATATTTTTTCCATAACCAAATAGTGTAAGCACCTCCATTAGTACTATTCAGCAGCTGCAAGCGGAATTTTACAGTGACAGCACTGCTGGTGGGCAGCAGTGGGGGAAGATGTTACTTGGTCCAGCAGGTTTTTTAGAGGCACCACAGTTTCTCTGTGTCTGTTTGCTGCTCAGTTCGAATGGTTATGAGATGTGGCAAGACAGCTTATGGCGAATTTCAGCAGTCAAATGCAAAATAGTGGATCCCGAATTTTTCCTCTACTGAGTCTGCAGTTCACAGCCATACAGATACTATTACCCTGGTAGAGCTGAAGTGTCCTCAGCTAGACTGGAAAATCACAAATGTCTAGCGCAACAGCAGCCGCAACAATCAGCAGCAGGCAAGTATGAGTCAGCAGCTGCAATGGTGATGGAGATGCAGCAGAGCATTTGCCAAGCTGCTGCCCAGATGTCGTCAGAACTAATTTCTTCGCTGCTTCAAGGCGAAATGGAAGCCTTCAAATGCAGCCATCTCCATTTTACCAGCAGCCTTCTCTTCGCACATGATGAGTGCACTACCTACCAAATGAAGGACATGCAAATGCAATGTGAATTGTTCTCTTCTGCCACAGCAGTTTCTGGAAATGAAACTTCTAACAACTACCGACTACACAGTTGCCAACCCTGGCTCCACGATGTTCAGGCACCAAGTTCAGGGATGGAGAAGAAACTGGGCCCAGCAAAAACAGATCAGAGACAGTGGTCCTTTCAGCAATGGTCCAAATGCAGCCAGTGGGGGACAGCCAACCTCAAAGTAAACATCTTTTCCATCTACAAAAAGTGATGAGCGTGACAGAATAGTGGTAAACAGCAACCAGGTAACAGCTTGTTCCAGCGAAGGGAGCGAGATGATGTCCACTTATCAGTCTGGGAACTTTTGCAGCAGTCTTCTCAGTTCACAGGCTTCAACTCTTTCATACCTCTCAAAATCCTATTGCTGATCGCAGAAGAACCTTTCCAGTAAACTACGAAGGTTCAATGTTTCATAGTCCCAATCCTATTGGTCCACAGTCAGACTTCTTACACATCTACAGCATCTTTCTGGAACAAAACTGCAAACCTCAATTGTTTCACTCTCAAAATACCATTACTGTACTCGGGCTCTTAAGTTCCTCAAGACCGCATCACCCAACTATTTCTATTCCCAAAGTTCTAATGAAATCTTAAACTACGCAGTGGCCCAAGAAGAACAGAATTTTCATTTTTGTTTGCAGCACAGAAATCAATTTCTCCACTTCATTCAGCATCAACACTGAGCAGCAGCTGCTTTTCACACAGGCCTCCAATCGCGCAGATCCAGACCCCTATTCTTTCCCAGAAAGGCACAGCCCGCTCAGAGGGTATTATTTTCAGCGCTCATGTGGCCCTTGTCTCCCTTCAACTGACCCAATGCCATCAAAACCAGCAAGGCGCGATTTCCAAACACACGCCCATATAGTGGCATGCATAGTAATTCTCGCAGCCCAGTAGCAGCAGCGGCGAACACAACAGAGCAACAAGCACATCAGCGCAACAACATCAGAGCAATCAGCAGCAGCAGCATAGCATTTTGTATTTATCATAATCAGAATGCCATTTCTACAATGGCATCTCCAGAAAACAGCCCCACCAACTGGATATTTACCCGAACCAAAAAAACCAATGCTAGTCAATAGCAGCAGAACCATTCAATTTTCACCATCCAGTAATATAACCCATAACCCCACGATACCAAGAACAGCAGCCCATTCAATTTTTCAATAATTCATACCTACAGTTTCCTCGCTTCATAACCCAGGTTCCGTACACAGTCCTTATTCAGCAACAGGCCTCCTTGTTCCATCTCTCCTCAGATCCGGTTGGTGCAAGGGTCACCTAGTTCTTCAGGAGCAGCATTAACACTCTTCCTCTCCCCAGCATCCATGTCTGCATTGCAACCAGTATAGACCCCCAACATTGCAGCAAGTCCTCCTCGTTATGCCCCTCAGACACTGCATGGAAGTCCAAAGGAAGCCGCCTTCTTCCACCCCAGCCACATAGGCTGCTTTTTTTCACAAACACAACATGAAGGCACAATGAACCAACTAAACAGAATGCCTTCTAATCTTATGGCTCGTCTCAGCAACTTCAGGATGTTCTTATTTGGCATTTCAAAATAGTAAGAAAGTCGATTGTTTCTCACTACTCAGTTAGATGTTTCCGAATTATTATTAGGAGCAATAAGCACCATGGGTTAAAGACAAGAGGAGAAATTTCACAACTAAAGACTGAGGCATTGGATAATTATATAGGCGCATTATAACACCTGAATTCTATATTTTCAAAACGATCATTTTACATTGGTCATGATTACAGCCTGTAGTCCTAGCCCTCAAAAGTAGAGACAGGAGGATGCAAGAATTCAAAGTCTCTGGCTCCAAATAGTATGTTTGGATATCATCCAGAGCATGAGACCTGTCTCATAAACAGAAACC
The DNA here is from genome assembly GCF_903995435.1 of Acomys russatus. Lineage (NCBI taxonomy): Eukaryota > Metazoa > Chordata > Mammalia > Rodentia > Muridae > Acomys > Acomys russatus. The sequence goes on from NC_067162.1 coordinate 31,995,625, forward strand.
AAAAAGAAATAACTTTGTTATGCCTTACCAAGATGTTAAGGAAGGTATAGAATGTAGGATGTGTTTAAAAAAAAATATGTGTTTGCCAATTTAAGCTAATTGAAAGTAAAATGAAATGAGAACAATAGAAAAGAACTTACCAATAAAGTTTGTTTCTAAAGAGGTTTGACACCCATTTGTATGTCAGGTATTACATGGGACTTGATTGTAACTTTTAATTGTATGTATGTATTATGTTTAGAGATGTTGTCCTCACTTTTACTTCTGGCAGGTCTGGACTCAGAACTTGTAAAAATCACCTATCTGCTTTCAAATGCTGAGATTCGGGGTGCTCCACCAAACGTAAGGCCTCAGTAGTACTTTTAATATGTTTTTAGCGGCATCCCAAGATAATCCAGTATCATCCTGTGAACCATTTTCTTAAGACTGTCAGTACCTCAGTTTTTTAGTAATGTGCCAGCTCAGTGTAGTAATGATTTCCCCTCATAAACTAAAAGGGTTTTTGTTTGTTTTTGTTTTTTTCACAATCTTAACTAATCAAATGTTTCTGGTGTGCTCTCTGCAGATTGTTGGTCCTTTGTAACCTCTTGAACAGCTACATGCCAGATCCATTAATGGCCATAAATCAATCATAGCCAGGCCAACCACAAGTTGAAGGCCAGTCTTCTCTGTGACAACAATTCTTTCTCAACAATGCAAGAGACGTCCCCCACTGCTTCCTCGGAACTCGTCAGAACAGTGAAAAAATTGATTTGCATTGTTTCATCCATTGCAAAGCCAGAGGAACAATTTAACGCGCTCCTTTAGGGGATTTAAGTATTATGTTTGATGACCTCTTATTGAAAAACAATAATAAATGTTAATTCAGAATAGATTTGGGTTTAATACCGTGCATAGCTTTATGCTTTTTAAAATGGGGAGTTTTAGGGGCTGGCAGCGATGGCTCAGTGGGTAAGACATTGGGCCCCTCTTCCGAGGACCTGGGTTCAATTCCCTGCACCCACATGGCAGTTCACAAGTGTCTGTAACTCCGGTTCCAATGGATATTGCAACTCCGTTACACAGACCCGGTAGGCCAAACACCAATACTAAAAGTAACTAACTTTTAAAAATAATTTAATAAAATAAAATAGACTTTTATTTATCTGGGCATGATGGCACTTGCCTTTAGCCAGGCACTCAGGAGGTAGAGGCAGGAGATATCTGAGTTTCTGGGCCAGCCTAGGTCGACAAAGGTAGAGCCAATAAACAGCCGGGCTCTGTTATATACAGAGAAACAAACACTTGTAAAAAACCAAAAAGTGAATGAATGAAATGAACGACAAATAAAGAAAGAATAAAAAAGAACTTTCATTTTTAACAATACTTGAATATATCTTAGGTAAGTTAGGAATACTGGGCATTCGCTTCTGGCAAGAGTTTTTTGCTCATGAATATAGACACAAGGCCTTAGAATCAGTATAATGAGGAAGCAAGAGAATTTTTGTTCTATAATAGAATAAGAATACTATAAAGCCTGGGAATGGTATCTCAGTTGTGCATTTGGCACGGCATAGGTGAAAACCCTAGGGGTTTCAGTACCCAGCACCACCACCAAAAAATTAAAACTGAATATGATGGAGCTTCCTTACATAAGACAAGTATCATTAGGGTCATTGTGTGACAGACCCTTTACAAATGGTTTTCTTTCCCTTGTGGAGATAATTGATTTCCCTTCCCCCCCTCCCCAGAAATTCATGAGAAAGTAAATGATGATCCCTAATATCTTGAGAAGTCCATGGTTCGTGAAGATGACTGACTGTTTATGAAGAACTACTCAGAGAAATGGGCAGATTTCCTGGCTGTAAAGAGTGACATCCATGCTGCTATTGCAGTGATTTGCCACCAATGTGCGTTTTGGTTTATAATAACAGTGACGACTGAGAGTCCTAGGTTTTGATTTTGTCCAGCTGACAGATTCTGCTTTTGTCCTAACACCTTAAATGCAAGGCTGGGCGTCTCAGTTGTTTTGCGATTAGAAAAACATAGTTGTCAGGTTTGTACTTATTTTCTTATGTTCCTTCCTGAATTATTTTTCAGGAAGCTAGGACAAGTAAAGTTTAGTAATGACTAAGGCTTTTGTTGATGTAAAAAAAAAAAAAACAGGGCTGTTGGACAAAGTGAAGGACTTTCTTTCAGTTTTCATGGAGAAGCTAAGAATATTTACTGATAAAAGCTGTGTGAGAACTCAGTAGACGGAGGAACGCCATCCTCACACACACCTGACATGCTGCAAACTGGGGTACAGCTGGAATGTGCTGAGTTCATTTTCCAGAGAAAATGTTAGTTCTCTGGGTTTCTACTAAGGGATTTAGCCATAACTGCATAAAAATATTTTCTTCTATGAAAATAAGGGGTTAATATGATGACCATGTTCTCATATTCCCGCCTTCGGGGATAGTTTAAACTGACAGAAGTAATGTGAAAAGTCTTATGTTTCTTCTTACCCCGCGGTAAGGGCTAGGTATTTTATTTTGGGTTTCTATTCCTTTTTATATGCATCTTGTTATGTGTTTCCCCGCATTTTTTTTCTTTTTAATTTTATAGATCAGCGATGTTATATAGCGACTGGCTTTAATGACCCTGTAGTAATTAGTAGAAGGCAGCCCACGTTGATCCAGTGTGACCTAGCCGTGCGCAAGCCAGTGGCCATATTACTCGTGTAGGAATTATTGGAGTGGGATTCCTTAGGGGAAAAAAACAATTTTGATTTTCCTTCTTGTGGACGGTGCTGGTCTGTAAATCTCTTCAAATTTGTTCCCTCTAATGAAAAATAGTATAAATTTTTTTATTTACAAACAAGGCAAACAAAATGTCTCTCAAACTATGACTTCTCCTGAGGCCTGCTGACTATATTCCACTTGTCACCTCAGTGCTTTAAATAGTTGAAGTGGTCACTTCCTTATGGTTCCCACAAGCCGTGGCTTTACAGGGGCATATCATTGATGTAAAAGGAAGAATTAATTTGTTTTTCAATCACAGAGTAAAATTACACACCAGAATTTGCATTTGTAGCATTAGTTGTAGAGTATTTGGGTGTTCTTTTTTGCCACCATTGGGGTGCCTGCTTCTCACTAACACCTACAGCTGGAACATGCTAATGTCTCATTTATACTTGGGCATGGTGGGAAAGTGTCAATGCAAGCGCTAGGCCAACATGTGTGTGTGGGCTTCTGTGTGTTGATATGTTTTGGTATCTTGTTCAGCTTCGTCGTTACTATTCTAAGTTTTTACCAAAATAGCCAGGTCTTGGCTGTTGTTCTTTTCCTAGGGTTTCCTTCATTCTTTTCCTCCCCCAATCCTACACATTTTCGAATATTGGAGCTGTGGTGTTGGATTGAGTTTTTATTAGCCAGATCCCCCTTTTGGTGACTCTTTTGTCTTCGCCGGCTCTTGTCATTTGCTTTTTCTCTTTGTCCTTCGTCCGCTGCCCGGCCCTTCCTTATCTCTCTTTGAGAGCAGTGATTACGTCGAGGTAGTACACGCAGGGCTTCGTGCCGATAGGAAGGGAACATTTCAGAAAGAGACCTACTCTGGTCATTTAATTTTGAAACAGTTTTCAATCGTTTCAAGTTTTGGATGGTTTAATTATCTAATGTGTTTCATTTTTTTTTGAAGCTATATTTTATATGTGGAAATGGTATAGAAACTATTTTTGCTATGTGTCTGAGTGATTACATTGGCATAAATTAAATTGATATAATAGATATACATAGATAACGATTCTTTTTTGGCCACACATTTTTGTGGGAATTTGTGAGTTTGGTCTGATGTTCTACCACAACGTGGCGGCTATACAGTGAGGGGGGTTTGTTATGTCTTTCTGAGTATTTAACACTCTTTTGAAGCAAGTGCCTGTTTATCTGTAGCCATTCCACCTCAGCAGTTTCCTTGATGTTACTAGGGAGCGAAGGGCAACTTACTGTGGGTTTGCTGGATCGTTCACTCGCAAAGAGGTTAGAGAGTAAGGAACTCATTGAGGCAGTGTGTCAAATGGTGTTTGATAAGAATGAGCCACTCTGGTCTTGTTCACTATATATTTAATATTTATTATTTGTTGTTGTTGTTGGTTAATTGGCTTTCGTATCCTATGCCTTGATCTTATAAAGAACACGAAAAGAACAATGTTTGTAAATTTTAATAACATTTCCCCCATCGTTTATATCCAGAGCTACTTTATAAATTCTCTAACCAAAAGCATGTTCCTAAATATCTCCCTTTTCCCTCCCCCAGTTTCCTTCCTAGGGAAAAAGTCACACAACCAGTTCGGGTTACAAGAAGAGATCAGCCCACAAGTCAGTGCTTCAGTTTTTCAATGTAAAACAGATACTAAAGGTTTTGGGCGGAGCATCTTCAGAAAGCAGACCTAGTGGGTGTTAGAAAACAACAGAATCAAAGTTTACAACATGTGTGGCGTTGGGTTTTCTGAAATGAATCTTCAAAATTCATGTAGGAGACTCAGGAATCTGTTTTTTCCACCAAGATCAATTAAATGGTTTTTATGACCCACCATGATGTAACAACAGAAGGCCTGGTTTGTTGGTGGCGTCTTTGCTGTTTGTTCTGTACTAGCAGCTATCCTATAAAATCTGATTGGCAATGCCAAGTCACTGGGACCAATTCTGTTTTTATAATGTCTAAGTGTAGAACAGAAATCACCGTGAAAATGCTTGTGATGAGGCAGAAACCCCCATGTCAGGCTCATCACTCTGTGGTTAGTTTACACAAGGGCTGGTGCTATGCACAATATCCCTGTTCAAAACATGATGGAGGTTTATGTGTTACGACCTTACTTGGTATATGTTCCTTGTCCCGAAAGGTCCATGGTAGTACAATATTCTGAATTTATGATTTTGGTTACAAAAAGTATTGGTCTTCTTATTGAAGAGTTAACTCGTGGTTGATACTTGTGCTAAGAATGCAGCGTTCCAAGTACTGTTACAAGTTGAGTTGCCATGGGAAGCTCAGTGAGCCAGCAAAGGCCTTGGGAATCTAATATTATTAAATTAGATATGGCAGAAGGACGCTAAATAAACTGTGAACTACATTTTATTCACTTTGTTACGAGTCAGAGTTCTTGCGTTTAGCAAGTCACAGATGGTTTTGGAGCGTCTCTCTCTCTCTAATCTCCTATCTCTCCTCTCCCCCTTCCTCACCTATGTGTGTGGGTGTGACCGGGTGCGTGTGGTGCATGATTTGCACATGTATGCACATGTTATTCCTTAATTGTCATTCAACACAAGGAAAAACATTAGACAGTTTGTTCGCTGATCTTTGCTGTTGGCATGCATGTTGGCTAGTGGGTGTTAGCCAAGTGAAGGCCTGACTTACCCCCTCTCCTTAGAAAAAGCAGTAAAGGCTTTGGTTTATTATAGAAGCAGTATTAAGATGAGGGCTTCTTTCCTTCCTTTTCCCATTCTCCCGTCTTCGTTGTCCTCTCTTTGTATAATTTGTGAGGTTGTTTAGAACTTCAATGATTCGAATTTAGTGCCTTCAGAATTTTAGCTAATGTACCCGAAAAAAAGATAGAAGGGACAAAATGGTGCAAATCCTTTCAGAATGAAAGTGATAATGCCTTTTTGACCTTTTTTGAGTTTGGTTTTATTTTTCACAAGATTGCACTATGCGCCCAGGTCCTTGGGGCCTGCAAGTAGGAAGCACATTATACTAGTCCCCTTTGGCCCTTTTAGCCAGTATAATGCTTTTTTGGGGAAAAATGGAATCTGTCAGCAATATGAACCACATGAAATGACTGAATATTCTTAAAAAATTCAGTCAAAGTTGTTTTTATCACTAAACTTCATGGTTTTTTGGTAAAGTTTTTGTTTCCATCCGTCCTGACGTTTAAATCACCTGAAGGCCATGGGAGACTGTGGGCTTTGCTCTGCACCTTAGCATAGGCTCTGTCTCAACCAAGACGAACATTATTAGATCTGCATGCTTTGGTTATTAACGGGGGCTACAGTGAAAAAGAAAACTACTCAGCATGGGTGTATTAGAAAAGTGCCTTAGGCTTGGAGTGTGGCTCAGATATGAGTTTACATAGCATGGTACAAGGCCCTGAATTTTCATTCCACAGCAAAAGGGAGAGAAAAAGAACTTGGGTGTACACACCCCTTAAAGCAGGAGGAGTTAGTGCTCACCCATCACGACATACTGAAAGCTTTTCCTTCCCTCTGCCTGCTTTTGTCACTAGAGCTAAACTGTGGAGGTGACATGACAACGGGAAGATTGATCCATATAAGATCATTTATGTAAATTTCCCAATGCTCGAATACTTTTTAACTCGGTTGTCACATGGTCCAAAATAACCCATTCTAAGCCGCATAGACTAATAAGTCTGTTTTTACTGCTCTTGCTCATTCAGAGCAATTTTGACTTATGTTTTTAGGTAGATTAATGTTTATGGAAGTGCCTTTTTTTACCATCCAGTGCCTCCTAATAATTCCACCTTCCACTAATTGCCAAAATTATATGAACAACGGGTTTTTGTCAGGTCCACACTTGTACTTTGTCCATTGGGCCATTCTTTGTTCTCCATTTCTTGGTTACAGTAGGAGTGGCTGTGGAAGAATTGCGTTGGGAAAGTAAGTGCTACTATTCAGGCTTATAGAAAGGAAGTCTATTGTCTTCAGCCCACAAATTATAATGGGTCTCTCCCTAATAAGATTAAAATTTGACATTCTGTAAATTGTATGTGGCAACAAATGTGTTTAAATGTTACGAAGGCACAACCCATACATGCCTCTGCGCTGAATCCTAATTAAGCTGGGGGACAGCACGCACTAAAACGGTTTTTGTTAAGCTGAGGGGTGGTAACGATTAATCTTCTTAATTAAATATGGCAAGTAGTTTATTTCTTGTCTATCAGAATTTTAGTTAAGTGGCCTGGGAAAACTTAATGTCAGAAAAAAATTAGGGCTGGGTGTGGGTGGCACACGCCTTTAAATACCGCACGTGGAGGCAGAGGCGGGATGGATCGCTGTTAGGGTTGAGGCCAGCTGGTCTACAAGTGGAGTCCAGGACAGCCAAGCTACACAAAGAGACCCTGTCATCAGGGAAAAAAAAAAAAAAAGGAAAGGTCATTTGAGTTGTAAAGGGAGTGCATTTTTTTATTCTTAGACACATGATTGAAGGTCCTGGCTTTATCTGTTTTGGTGTTGTGAAAAAAGCTAGTTCGCACTAGGCCAAATGGTGGTGCTTGAAGAAGAGGACCATCAGCAACAAGTTAGGACAGCATGACGTAACTCGGAGCAGAGCTGTGTTCCCATGAATATTTTTTGTGAGTGTTGGTGGAAATGAGATGAACAACTTTTATGCGTTAAATTCTTAATACTCTATTGGTGCAATTTAACCTTTAAATCAATTCCACACAACACCACCATACATCACAAAGGGCCAGACTACATCTTAACATTCAGAATATGTGCCCATTTTCATTTTGGATATCTGGCTTGGTATATTAGGTGTCTCGTTTTTAAATGTGACTTGGAAAGTGTGAAGTACATTTTTTTAAGACTTAAGACTGAAATGTAGGAAATGACTACAGCTTGGCAGACCATTTTAGAAATAGTAAAATGTTGTGGAACTGGCTGTTGAGTTTGTGTTGGGATCTACTTAAAAAACCTTCCCTTGTGTATTGTATGCCCGAAGATAAAATGCTATAGTGTATAGTTTCTACAGGGTGGGATTTAGGGCAAACAAGTATGGTCTTCTGGGCCCGACGATGGATCAGTAATGAGCAGGAGCTAGTTGAGATGTACATTCGTGGCAACTACCCAAGTCTACTGACTTAGATCTGAAGTGGGGCCCAGCAGTCTGTCTCAACCCCAAGTCCCAGGTGAGTCCAGTGCACCCCGAGTTTCAGAGCACTGGGGTAGCTCTATCTAGTGAAAGTGAGAGAATGTCTCCCCACTCTTAGAGATAGTTAGTCCTTCTTTATGTATAATTCAGCCGTACCTGGTTGTCCCTGTGATCATTTATCAACAGTATAAATTTATTCTAGTACTGCCTAGAAAATGCATATGTCTTATGTAATATACATGTAGTTTTGGTAATTCATTTAACTTATTTGGCAATTTTCCTACCACTGACTAAAACGTTACATTAGCTGACTGTTTTCAATATATAGGTGCCAGGTTCCTGTATTTTAAAAATGTTGTGACGATTACTTAGCTAAAAAAATAACCGATGGGTGCTACAGTCTCCTGTTTATGCATAACATGGGACATTGTGGGCATGTATACAAGCTTGCTTTTCATTGCCTCTTTCTTTACCGCAGACCACAGTGTTTTTGCTCTGGCTGGACCAGCTCTCAAACAGATACCATTTCCTATCATGTTTCTGTATCGGAGAAGCACATCCCATCTAGATGGAGTGGACATGCCACATAGACCTTGTTTAATATTTCTTCTCTTAAAGATTACGATTTTTCCCAAGTAGTTTTAACTTGGCATGTTGAAATGCTGCAAGTGATGGTTTCCTTGGAACGCACACTTCAGGTGAAATTACTAAAGTAATAAGACATGCATTTTATAATTTGAGTAGTTCTCCCTTGGTCAGTTGTCGGCATAGTAAAAACTAGAAGCTAAGAAGTTGTTCCGTTTTTCCTGTACATTAGCACGTCCATCATTAATACCCTTTCTTCCACTGTTTACAAATCACTGAGAGTTAACTTGACAAAAGAAAGATTCACGTTTAAGATAAAACTAAACAAAAACTGCTTTCGTTCTCTTCTGAGAACCACTGCTGTCTGTCCCCGACACTAGCAGGGGCCAGGTGGCTTAAACTCTACAACTGGTGCTGGAAAGTAAGTAGGCAACTGATTGGGACGCTCTTCGACACCCCTCCTCCCATTCTTGAAGGATGTCGTCGGAAAACGGATCAGAACATTCTACAGAATTTAGTCACCCAGATTTCTAATACCGGACGTCCTTAAAATCCTGCCTGCAACCATGGCACCCTTACCTGCTCTCTCACACTGGGCCGTTCCCATTCCCTCATCCAGAGCCACCACCCGCCAAATCATGGTTTGTAGGGGTTCATAATTGTTAACGTTTTTAGCTCTGAGCCTCAGAACAGTTTACAGTCGCACATAACCCCAGATGCCTGGAGAAGTTGGTTGGGAAATCAAACGTGTCTTGACTATGAAAAACCTGTCCTAGCTGGAAGTTAGATCTCATGGTAGGGCCCATGTGGTGCACAGGCCCAGGTAGGTTGCAACCCCCAGTAAACCCCAAAAAAAGGGAGAGAGGAGACTGAGAGAAAGAAAGGAAAAGGAGTGCCCGGCATGAAGTGATCACAATTTTATTCCTGAGAGACCTGCAGTGCAAGTAGCCAACCCATTGGATCTAATGATGGTGTGTTCACCTTTCCCTTCTAAGATGAGCTCTCCTGTTTCCTTCTGCTTCCTGGCAGCCTGACGGGTTCACTCTGTACTTTTACTTCCTGTTTGAATATACGTACTTGGAATACTTCATAACCGGTTCTCACGTGATTTTAGCTGCCATTCTTGCTGCCATTTTGAAGTTTTTATTTATTTTATCTGCTGAGCACAACGGACAACCACTGACCTGCCTTTTTACATTGTCCTGCAATGACGTAAGAGTCACTGTGTATATGGCTTGCACAGTCGGAATTTTTCAGAGCAATGACACCAATATTCTCAGTTGTGCTCTGGGGGAATTTATTTGCATCATGTTTTTAGCATCTTGATAAACTTGTTTAATATTAAAAAGATATTTTGCTTCTTATTGGGACATTTGTATACTCGCAATTAGATTTCGGTAAACAGCTGCATCAAAAATAAAACATTGAAAGTTTTTCATTTTTGCACGCGCGTGACAATATTTTTTTTGCCTCAGATTTTGTGTAGGCCGAATGTATAAGCAATGGGGCAAGTGTTGGGAGACAAGAAACAGCTATGGAGAGACAGGAACCGTTGAGTCATTATTCTGTACCTTACCATTTGTGCCATGCACAATAATCAAAATACAGGGTGACCAGATGTTTTCTTCGGTTGTTCATAATGAATACATACATAAGGCCGGGTGTGGTGGCCACGCCTATAATCCCGAACTGTGGGAGGACAGAGGCAGGGGGATCTCTGTGAGTTCGAGGCCAGCCTGGTCTACAAAGAGAGTTCCTTCCAGGACAGCCAGCTACCCAAGAGCCTGTCTCGAGAAAAAAAAAAAATACATACTAGATAAACGGTAGAATATATCAGTGAAGTAAATGTCAATGAAAACCAGTGTCTTCCCCCTTCAGCTCCTCACTTAGAGCTATCTCTTTACTGGGCTAATCACTTCTACGGTATAAACTGTGTTTATTAATGCTGTAGTAAGCCCAGCTACTGGTATGCTCAGTGGATCTCCAGTGACGCATGAACATATAGTTTGAAGGATTTCGTGTGGAGGGACTCTGCATGTAACTTCGATTAAGTTTGCAACTGTCAGTGGCCCTAGTTTTTGGTCATAAAAAAAAAAAAAGACAGAATAAGAAAAAACAAAAAAGACGGTTTTGAGCTGGGTGGTAGTGACACATACCTTTAATTCCAGCACTTGGGAGGCAGAGACAAGAAAAAGTTATGAGCTGGGGATGTGACTTGCCTGACAAAGTGCTTGCCTAACAGCATGAGGCCCTGGGTCTGTTCTCCAGCACTGCATAAATCAGGTGCGGTGGTGTACACCTGTAATCATCTGTAGTCCCACGGCTTGGAAAGTGGAGGCAGGAGTATCAAAAGTTCAAGATTATCTTTGGCTTTGAGTTTAAACTACCTGGGAAACATGAGACTCTGTCTCAGAAAAGAGTGCAGGGGTCTCGAGAGATGGCTTAGCAGTTAAGAGCATTTGTCCCTCTTGCAGAGATCCAGTTCCATTACTAGCACCGACATGGTGGCTCACAACCATCTGTAACTCTAGTTCCAGGGAATCTAATGCCCTCTTCTGACTTTCATGGTTGCATGGTGCACATACCTGCTAGCAAGCAGAACACTCATACACACTGAGTAAATAAATATTTTTTAAAGATAGCAGAGATATCAAAAACAAATTTAAAAATAAACAATAAAAATTAGATCAATGGCATTTGAAAGCTTGTGAGATGCTTGGCATAGTGGCATGTGAGCTGCAATGCTAACATCTGGAGGCTGAGAAAGGAAGATGAAATGTTTGAGACCAGCATAGCTGCGTAATAGCAAAACCTCCGAGTTCTAAAGTAGTAAGACTTTGAGTCTCGAACTTCTAGATCAGATTTAGCTGCATGATCAATTCAGAGACTACCACGAGCAATAACAGTAAGCTCCATAAAGTACCAGTGGCAAACTCAAGTAAAAGTTAAAGGAAGGGGGAAAAAAAAAAAAAAGAACCAAGGCATTGAGGGGAAGTAGAATGGAAAGATAGCAATTGCCTCTCCTAGCTGTAATTCGATAGCTATTGAAAGTGGAGGTTGACAGAGGTTGGTTGAGAAATGCATTTAGTGAACCATCTTGAATTATTCAAGTTTCTAAATCGTTGGTTCAGAGAACCAAATTTGTGAATTACTTGATATTTTTCTTAAATTTTTGCTGAGAAATACTTCAGTAATCTCGGTCTTTAAAGGGTTGGAATTATGATTCCAACTGAGTGTTATGCTAAAATATGCTAAGACATGATCCCTGTTGCATAGTATATAACTCCAGACACTTAGATGTGGTTTGTGGGATACAGCTTGGTAGTGAACCAGTTCACTTTATTATTTGACCTACGCACTGGGGGTATTTCTTTAGTGTTGGCGCTCTCCTCTAGATTGCATGTGAGTCTAGGTTTGATTCCCCAGCATGATATCACATAAATAAGCCTGCCTTCTCAGTCCATACCAAGAATCAAGCAAATCACACTTCAATAAAGGGAGTATTGTAGAGTAGGGACGTAGCTTAGTGGGCAAAGTGCCTACCTAGGATTCGTTAAGCCCTGGGGCACAGAGGGCCCATACATTTAATTCCAAGCAAAGCAGGAAGATCAAAAAATTGAGGTCATCCTAGGTTACATATCTAGGTTGAGGCCAGCCCATACTACATGAGAGTCTCTCAAAATGATGTAGGAGTAAATGTATCATGCACTATAACACACAAAATAGACACTTAAGTAAATAGGTAAATAAAATAGATGTTTAACCAGGCATGGAGGTACAGCACACCTATACCTTGAACTCATGGAGTCTGAAGCAGGGAAGATGACAAGTTTGAGGCCAGTCTAGTCTGTACAGAGACTAGATGTAAGCCATAGCTTATAGAAACGACTTTTTTATGATTCACAACTTTTCTTTTATGTGTATAGCAATGAAAACGACGGGATGTAACTTAGATAAGGTGAATATTCTTCCTAATGGCCCGATCACTCCTCTGATATCAAGCAATATGATTAAGACTGAAGATGTTACTCCAATGGAAGTAACAGCAGAGAAAAGATCTTCCCCTATTTTTCAGGTGAGTTATGTTAACTAGTGCCCCATATCTTTAGCTCACATATGAAAAATTGCTATATTCACCTTTGTTTTATTGACATTTGTTTTCCATTGGGATATGCTTAATGAATTTTGCTTTTCAGAGCAAATGCTTTATACATCAGTAAAATGCTTACAAAGTAACTTCAATACATATTTTGACAAGAGGAGGAATTAGTACCTATGAGATGAGTGGTATTTATAAATACTACAAGTTGGTCTTGGGACTAAGGAGCCAGGATATGAATTCAAGGCCAACCTGAGCTACACAGAAAGACCCTGCCTCCAAATTAATTGACTGAACTAAAGCACTAATTTTAGCATTTTCAGGTGTAGAAACATTTTGATTATGATTCCTTTCTACTGTCTTTTTAATTCCCTTTTTACTTGTTTTACCCATTGCAATGTTACTGATGATCCAAAATAATGAAATATTTTTAACTTGGTTACACACAAACCATAAGATTAATGGTTTCTTATTCTTAATTTGGCTAAACACATTGATTGTCTTCTTGCCTATCTTTACAATATTGAAAGTCAGACATTAAGTTATAAAGAGTCAGTCTTACACCGACTTCTAGTGGAGTAGTGTAGAATAGAAAATTTATGCTGCTTGTATTTTTAGAATAATTTTTGCACTAGGGGAGGCAGGGGCAGGTGGATCGCTGTTGAGTTCGAAGCCAACCTGGTTTACAGAGTGAGTCCAGCCCAACCAAGGCTACACAGAGAAACCCTTTCTTGGAAAATAATAAAAATAATAATTTTTGAGTAATATATGTGGGATATGTAATATTGATATGTACATATTATTTGTGGCTTTTTTTTTTAGACTACAAAGACAGTTGGATCAACCCAGCAAAGTTTAGAAACTATTTCTAACATAGCAGGAAATGCATCCTTTTCATCACCATCATCTTCCCACTTGCCTTCTGAAAATGAAAATCAACAGCAGCTTCAGCCCAAGGCATACAACCCAGAGACCCTGACAACTATCCAACACAGGACATCTCACAGGCTGGGGCTTTCCAGCAGTTTCTGCTTCTAGTCAGCTGCCCAGCAGTGACGCACTACTGCAACAGGCTACACAGTTTCAGACAAGAGAAGCTCAGCCCAGAGATGCATTACAGTCGGATGGCACCGTGGTTAATTTGTCACAGTTGACTGAGGCATCACAGCAACAGCAGTCCCCACTACAAGAACAAGCACAGACATTACAGCAGCAGATACCATCAAATATTTTTCCATCACCAAATAGTGTAGCCAGCTCCAGAGTACTATTCAGCAGCTGCAAGCGGGAAGTTTTACGGGCAGCACTGCTGGTGGCAGCAGTGGAAGTGTTGACTTGGTCCAGCAGGTTTTAGAGGCACAACAACAGTTATCTTCTGTTCTGTTTTCTGCTCCAGATGGTAATGAGAATGTTCAAGAACAGCTTAATGCAGACATTTTCCAAGTCAGTCAAATTCAAAATAGTGTAAGTCCCGGAATGTTTTCCTCTACTGAGTCTGCAGTTCACAGCAGACCAGATAACTTATTACCTGGGAGAGCTGACAATGTCCATCAGCAGACTGAAAACACACTGTCTAGCCACAGCAGCAGCAACAGCAGCAGCAGCAAGTGATGGAGTCATCAGCTGCAATGGTGATGGAGATGCAGCAGAGCATTTGCCAAGCTGCTGCCCAGATTCAGTCAGAACTATTTCCTTCGGCTGCTTCAGCAAATGGAAGCCTTCAGCAATCTCCAGTTTACCAGCAGCCTTCTCACATGATGAGTGCACTACCTACCAATGAGGACATGCAAATGCAATGTGAATTGTTCTCTTCTTCCCCAGCAGTTTCTGGAAATGAAACTTCTACAACTACCACACCACAGGTTGCAACCCCTGGCTCCACTATGTTTCAGGCACCAAGTTCAGGAGATGGAGAAGAAACTGGAGCCCAAGCAAAACAGATTCAGAACAGTGTCTTTCAGACAATGGTCCAAATGCAGCACAGTGGGGACAGCCAACCTCAAGTAAACATCTTTTCATCTACAAAAAGGATGATGAGCGTACAGAATAGTGGTACCCAGCAACAAGGGAACAGCTTGTTCCAGCAAGGGAGCGAGATGATGTCACTTCAGTCTGGGAACTTTTTGCAGCAGTCTTCTCATTCACAGGCTTCAACTCTTTCATCCTCAAAATCCTATTGCTGATGCTCAGAACCTTTCCCAGGAAACTCAAGGTTCAATTTTTCATAGTCCAAATCCTATTGTCCACAGTCAGACTTCTACAGCATCTTCTGAACAACTGCAGCCTTCAATGTTTCACTCTCAAAATACCATTACTGTACTACAGGGCTCTTCAGTTCCTCAAGACCAGCAATCACCCAACATATTTCTTTCCCAAAGTTCTATGAATAATCTTCAAACTAACGCAGTGGCCCAAGAAGAACAGATTTCATTTTTTGCAGCACAGAACTCAATTTCTCCACTTCAGTCAGCATCAAACACTGAGCAGCAAGCTGCTTTTCAACAGCAGCCTCCAATCTCGCATATCCAGACCCCTATTCTTTCCCAAGAACAGGCACAGCCCTCTCAGCAGGGTTTATTTCAGCCTCAGGTGGCCCTTGGCTCCCTTCCACCTAACCCAATGCCTCAAAACCAGCAAGGCACAATTTTCCAAACACAGCGCCCAATAGTTGGCATGCAGAGTAATTCTCCAGCCCAGGAGCAGCAGCAGCAACAACAACAGCAGCAACAGCAGCAGCAGCAGCAACAACAGCAGCAACAGCAGCAGCAGCAGAGCATTTTATTCAGTAATCAGAATGCCATGGCTACAATGGCATCTCAGAAACAGCCACCACCAACATGATATTTAGCCCGAACCAAAACCCAATGGCTAGTCAAGAGCAGCAGAACCAGTCAATTTTTCACCAGCCAAGTAATATAACCCCGATGAACCAAGAACAGCAGCCCATGCAATTTCAGAATCAGCCTACAGTTTCCTCGCTTCAGAACCCAGGTCCTACACAGTCTGAGTCACCACAGGCCTCCTTGTTCCATAGCTCTCCTCAGATCCAGTTGGTGCAAGGGTCACCTAGTTCTCAGGAGCAGCAAGTAACACTCTTCCTCTCCCCAGCATCCATGTCTGCATTGCAAACCAGTATAAACCCACCAGACATGCAGCAGTCTCCTCTTTACTCCCCTCAGAACAACATGCCTGGAATCCAAGGAGCCACTTCTTCACCCCAGCCACAGGCTGCTTTATTTCACAACACAACAGGAGGCACAATGAACCAACTACAGAATTCTTCTGGCTCGTCTCAGCAAACTTCAGGAATGTTCTTATTTGGCATTCAAAATAGTAAGAAAGTCAAATTTCTCACTACTCAGTTGAGATGTTCCGATTATTATTAGGAAGCACTAAGCACCATGGTTTAAGAGCAGAGTAGAAAATTTCACCAACTAAAGACTGAGGCCTTGGATAAGTTATATAGCCATTATACACCTGAATTTCTATATTTTCAAAACTGATCATTTTACATTGGTCATGATGGTACATGCCTGTAGTCCTAGCCCTTCAAAAGTAGAGACAGGAGGATCAAGAATTCAAAGTCATCTGTGGCTCCATAGTATGTTTGATATCAATCCAGGATACATGAGACCTTGTCTCAGAAACAGAAACCAAAAAGAAATAACTTTTATGCCTTACCAAGATGTTAAGAAGGTTAAATGTAGTGATGTGTTTAAAAAAAAATATGTGTTTGCCATTTTAAGCTAATTGAAAGGAAAATGAAATGAGAACAATAGAAAATAACTTAACCAATAAAGTTGTTTTCTAAAGAGGTAGACACCCATTTTTATGTCAGGTAATTACATGGGACTTGATTGTACTTTTATTGTATGTATGTATGTATGTATTTAGAGATAGTGTCTCACTTTTTACTTCTGGCAGTCCTGGAACTCAGACTGGTACAAAAATTCACCTATTCTGCTTTCCAAATGCTGAGATTAAAGGTGTGCTCCACCAAACCTAGCCTCAGTAGTACTTTTATATATGTTTAGCGGAATCCCAAGATAAATTCCAGTATCATCCTGTGAAAACCATTTTCTTAGACTGTCAAGTACCTCAGTTTTAGTAATGTGCCAGCTCAGTATAGTAATGAATTTCCCCTCATAACTAAAAGGGTTTTTTTGTTTTTGTTTTTTCACAAATCTTAACTAATCAGATGTTTCTGGTTTTGCTCTCTTCAGATTGTGGTCAGCTTTTAACCTCTGGACCAGCTACAATGCCAGATCCATTAATGGCCATAAATCAGCCAGGCCAACCACAAAGTGAAGGCCAGTCTTCTGTGACAACACTTCTTTCTCAACAAATGCCAGAGACTTCCCCACTGGCTTCCTCTGTGAACAGCAGTCAGAACATGGAAAAAAATTGATTTGCTTGTTTCATTGCAAAGCCAAGGGAACAATTTAACCGGCTCCTTTTAGTGGGATGTGTAAGTATTATAGTTTGACCTCTTATTGAAAAACACTAATAAATTTTATTCATAATAGATTTGGGTTAATAACATTGATTAGCCTTTATGCTTTTAAAATGGGAGTTTTAGGGGCTGGAGCGATGGCTCAGTGGTTAAGAACATTGGCCCCTCTTCCAGAGGACCTGGGTTCAATTCCCTGCACCCACATGGCAGTTCACAAGTGTCTGTAACTCAGGTTCCAATGGATGCAACTCCTTTACACAGACACATGTAGGCCAAACACCAAATATACATAAAAGTAAACTAACTTTAAAAATATTTAATAAAATAAAATAGGACTTTTAGCTGGGCATGATGGCACTTGCCTTTAATCCAGGCACTCAGGAGGTAGAGGCAGGCAGATCTCTGAGTTCTGGGCCAGCCTGGTCTACAAAGTGAGTCCAATACAGCCAGGGCTCTGTTATACAGAGAAACCCTGTGTAGAAAACCAAAAATGAATGAATGAATGAACGAACAAATAAATAAAGAATAAAGGACTTTCATTTTTAACAAATCACTGAATAATAGCTTAGGTAAGTTAGGAAATACTGGGCATTCCTTCTGGCCAAGAGTTTTGCTCTAGAATGATAGAACAAAAGGCCTTAGAATCAATTATAATAGAGGAGAGCAAGAGAAATTTCTATAGAATAATAAATACTATAAGCTGGGAATGTATCTCAGTTGTGCATTTGCCTAGCATATTTGACACCCTAGGTTCAGTACCCAGCACCACCACCAAAAAAGTAAGACTGAATATGATGAGCTTCCTTACATAAGACAGTATCATTTAGGGTCATTGGTGGTGACAGACCCTTTACAAATGGTTTTCTTCCCTGGTGAGATAATTGATTTCCCCCCCTCCCCCAGAAATTCCATGAAGAAAGTAAATGATGATTCCAAAATATCTTGAGAAGTCATGGTTCCGTGAAGATGACTGACTGTTATGAAGAACTACATCCGAGAAAATGGGCAGATTTCCTGGCTGTAAAGAGTACATACATGCTGCTATTGCAGTGATTTGCCACCAATGTGCTTTTTGTTTCTAATAACAGTGACGACTGAGAGTCTGTTTTGATTTTTCCAGCTGACAGAATTACTGCTTTTGTCCTACACTCTTAAATGCAAGGCTGGGCTTCTCAGTTGTTGTTGCTATTAGAAAAACATATTTGTCATGTTTACTTATTTTCTTATTTCCTTTCCTGAATTATTTTAGTCAAGTAATGGCTTAGGACAAAGTAAAGTTTAGTAATGACTAAGGCTTTTGTTGATGTAAAAAAAAAAAAAACATGGCTGTTGGCCAAAGTGAAGGACTTTCTTTCAGTTTTCATGGAGAAGCTGAAGGAATAATTTACTGATAGAAAAGCTGTGTGAAGAACTCAGTAGACATGAGGACGCCTCCTCACACACAAGCCGATGACATGCTTGCAAAACTGGGTACAGCTGGAATGTTACTGAGTTCATTTTCCAGAGAAATGTTAGTTCTCTGTGTTTCTACTAAGGGATTTAGCCATAACTGCATAAAAATATTTTCTTCTATGAAAATGAAGGGGTTAATATATGACCATGTTCTCATATTCTCCTTCGGTAGTTTAAACTGACAGAGTAATTTGAGTCTTATTTTCTTCTTACCCAGCGTTAGGCTAGTATTCCCTTTTTATATGCATCTGTATTGTTTTCCTCATTTTTTTTCTTTTTAATTTTAGACAGCTATTAATATACTACTGGCTTTATGACCCTGTAGTAATTTAGAGAAGGCAGCCACGTTGATCCAGTGACCTAGCCGTCAGCAGCACAGGGCCAGGAATACTCTTTTAGGAATTATTGGGAGTTGATTCCTTAGGGGAAAAAAAACAATTTTATTTTCCTTCTGTGAACGGTGCTGTTCTGAAATCTTCAAATTTTTCCCTCTAATGAAAAATAGTATAAATTTTTATTTTACAAACAAGGCAAACAAAAATTTCTCAAACTATGACTTCTCCCTGAGCTGCATTGACTATAATTCACTTGTCACCTCAGTGCTTTATAGTTGAAGTGGTCACTTCCTTAATGGTTCCCACAAGCCTTGGGCTTTACAGGGTCATATCATTGATTTAAAAGGAAGAATTAATTTGTGTTCCATCACAGAGTAAAATTACACACTCCAGAATTTGCATTTGTAGCATTAGTTGTAGAGTTTTGGGTGTTCTTGCCACCCTTGGGGTGCCTGCTTCTCACTACCACCTACATCTGGACACATGCTATGTCTCATTTATCTTTGGCATGTGGAAAGTGTCAATGCAGCGCTAGGCCAACATGTGTGTGGCTTCTGTGTGTTGATATGTTTTGGTATCTTGTTCACTTCCTTTACTTTCTAAGTGTTTAAAAATTAGCCAGGTCGTGGCTGTTGGTCTTTTCCTTAGTTTTCCTTTCATTCTTTCTCCCCCATCCTACACATTTGTCGAATTATGTGGAGCTGTGGTGTTGGTTTAGTTTATATAGCCAGATTCCCCCTTTTGTGACTCTTTGTTATTCGACTGCTCTTGTCATTTGCTTTTTCTCTTTGTCCTTCTTCCTCTGCCCTGGCCCTTCCTTTCTCTCTTTGAGAGGCATTGGATTACGTTTTCAGTAGTACAGGCTTCTTGCCGATATGAAGGGAACTTTCCAGAAAGAGACCTACTCTGGTCATTTAATTTTGAAAACAGTTTTCAATCGTTCAAGTTTTGGATGGTTTATATCTAATGTGTGTTTCATTTTTTTGGAAAGCTATATTTTATATTTAGGAAATGGTATACTATTTTGCTATTTGTACTGAGTGAGTACATTGGCATAAATATAGAAATTTATATATATATATATACATATATAAACTATTCTTTTTTGCCACACATTTTTGTGGTAAATTTGTGAGTTTGTCTGATGTTCTACCACAACGTGGCGTCTGATAACAGTGAGGGGGGTTTGTTATGTCTTTCTTGAGTATTTAAGCACCTTTTGAAGCAAGTGGCCTGTTTATCTGTAGCCATTCCATCAGGCAGTTCCTTGATGTTACTAGTGAGCTGAAGGCAACTTACTGTGTGTTTGCTGGATCTTTCACTCAGCAAGATGTTAGAGAGTAAGGAAACTCATTGAGGCAGTGTGTCAAATGGTGTTTGATAAGAATGAGCCACTCTGTCTTTGTTCACTATATATTTAATATTTTATTATTGTTGTTGTTGTTGTTAATTGGCTTTCTGTATCCTATGCCTTTTATTTATAAAGACACTAAAAGAACCATGTTTGTAATTTTAATAACATTTCCCCATCTTTTAATATCCAGAGCTACTTTATAAATTCTCTAAACCAAAAGCATTTTCCTCAATATCTCCCTTTTCCCCCAGTTCCTTCCTATAGGGAAAAGTCACACAACACAGTTCGGGTTACAAGAAGAGTCAGCCACACAATTCAGTGCTTCAGTTTTTCAATGTAAAACAGATACTAAAGTGTTGTCTGGAGCATCTCAGAAAGCAGACCTAGTGGGTGTTAGAAAACACAGAAATCAAAGTTTAAAACCATGTGTGCGTCTGGGTTTTCTGAATTATCTTCAGAAATCATGTAGGAGACTCAGGAAATCTGTTTTTTCACCAAGATCAAATTAGAATGGTTTTTATGACCACACCATGATGTGACAGCAAGAAGTCTGGTTTGTGTGGTGGCTTCTGTTTGTTCTGTACTAGCAGCTTATCCTTATAAAATGCTGATTGGCAATGCCAAGTCACTGGGACCAATTTCTGTTTATAATGTCTAAGTGTAGAACAGAACATCACCTGAACTGTGGTGGATGGAGGCAGAAACCCCCATCTTCAGTCTCATCACTCTGTGGTTATTTACACAAGGGCTGTGCTATGCTACCATATCCCTGTTCAAACATGATGGAGGTTTATGTGTTACCTTACATTGTTATATGTTCCTTGTCCCTAAAGGTCCATGTTAAGTACAATATTCTGAATATATGATTTGGTTACAAAAAGTATTTGTCTTCTTATTGAAGAGTTAGCTCAGTGGTTGATACTTGTGCTAAGAATGCAGCTTTCCAATTACTGTTACAAGTTAGAGTTGCCAATGGGAAGACTCAGTGAGCCAGCAAAGGCCTTGGGAATCATAATTTATTAAATTATATATGGCAGAAGGACCTAAATAAACTGTGAACTACATTTTATTCCTTTGTTACATTCAGTTCTTGCTTTTAGCAAATCACAGAAATGTTTGGAGCTTCTCTCTCTCTCTATCTCTCCCCCTTCCTCACCCCTATGTGTGTGGGTGTGAGCGTGTGCGTGCGTGCATGTTTGCGCATGTATGCACATGTTATTCCTTATTGTCATTCCACACCAAGGAGAAAACATTAGACAGTTTGTTCCTGAGCTTTGCTGTGGGCATCATGTTGCTAGTTGGTGTTTAGCCAGTGTAGGCCTGACTTACCCCATCTCCTTAGAAAAAGCATTTAAAGGGCTTTGTTTATTATAGAAGCAGTATTAATATGAGGGCTCTTTCCTTCCTTCCCATTCTCCCGCTCTTCTTTGTCCTCTCTTTGTATAATATTGTGAGTTATAGTTTAGAACTTCATGATAGTAGATTTATTGCCTATCAGAATTTTAGCTAATGTACCCAGAAAAAAAAATAGAAGGAAAAAATTGTGCATATATCTCTTCAGAATGAAAGTGATAATTCCTTTTGACCTTTTTGAATGTTGGTTTTATTTTTTCAACAAGATTGCACTATGCTGCCCAGGTCTTGGGCCTGCAAGTATGAAGCACCTTATCTGGGCCCCTTTGGCCTTTTTAAGCCATTATAAATGCTTGTTTGGGAAAAATGGAATCTGTCAGCAAATATGAACCACAATGAAATGACTGAATAATTCTTAAATTCAGTCAGCACAGTTGTATTTATTCACTAAACTTTCCATTTTTTTTGTAAAGTTTTTTGTTATCCCTATCTCCTGACTTTTAATCACCTGAATGCCATGGGAGACTGTGTGGCTTTGCTCTGCACCTTAGGCATAGGCTCTGTCTCTAACCAAGACTACCATTTTAGATCTGCATGCTTTGGTTATGTACTGGGGCTCAGTGAAAAAAGAAAACTAACTCAGCAGGTGTATTAGAAAAGTGCCTGAGGCTTGGAGGTGTGGCTCAGATATAGAGTTTACATAGCATGTACAAGGCCCTGAATTTCATCCCCAGCAAAAGGGAGAGAAAAAGAACTTGGGTGTACACACTAGCAGGAGGATTAGTGCTCACCCATCACACATACTGAAAAGCTTTTCCCTCCTGCCTGCTTTTGTCACTAGAGCTAAACTGTGGAGGTGACATGACACGGGAGATTGATTCCCTATAATATCATTTATGTAAATTTTCCCAATGCTCTAATTACTTTTTAACTCTGTTTTCATGCCATTCTAAGCCTCATATACTAATAAAATTCTGTTTTTACTGCTCTTGCTCTTTCAGGCAATTTTTACATTAATGTTTTATATGTAGATTAAATGTTATGGAAAAGTGCCTTTTTACCATGCCAGTGCCCCCTTATAATTCCACCTTCCACTATTGCCAAAATTATATGAACAACTGGTTTTGTCAGGTCCCAACTTGTACTTTTTCCATTTGGCCATTCTTTTCTCCATTTCTTGGTTACCGTAGGAGATGGCTTTGGCAGAATTGCTTGGGGAAAGTAAAGTGCATACTATTCAGGCTTATAGAAATGAAGTCTATTTTCTCATCCCAACAAATTATAAATGGGTCTCTCACCTAAATAAGAATTAAAATTTGACATTCTGTAAAATTGTATGTGCACAAATGTGTTAAATGTTACGAAGGCACAACCCATACATAGCCTCTTCTCTGATCCTAATTAGCTGGGGGAAAGCACTCACTAAAACAGGTTTTGTTAAGGCCTGAGGGGTGGTAACATTAATTTCTTCTTTAATTAAATATGGCAAGGTAGTTTATTTCTTGTCTATCAGAATTTTAGTTAATTGGCCTTGGAAAACTTAATGTCAGAAAAAAATTAGGGGGCTGGGTGTGGTGGCACACGCCTTTAATCCCAGCACTTGGGAGGCAGAGGCGGGTGGATCGCTGTGAGTTTGAGGCCAGCCTGGTCTACAAAGTGAGTCCAGGACAGCCAAGGCTACACAAAGAGACCCTGTCTCAGGGAAAAAAAAAAAAAAAAGGAAAAGGTCATTTGAGTTGTAGAAGGGCAGGGCAATTTTTTTATTCTTAGACACAATTGGATTGAATGTCCTGGCTTTATCTGTTTTGTTTGTGATCTAGTTCCGCACCAAATGGTGGTGCTTGAAGAAAGGACCATCAGCAACAAGTTAAGGACAGCAGTGACTTAAGCTCTGGAGCAGAGCTGTGTTCCCATGAAAGTATTTTTTGTGAGTGTTGGTGGAATGAAGATGACAAACTTTTATGCAGTATTCTTAATACTCTATTGTGCACTTTAATCATTCACACACACACACACATACACACAAAGGCCAAGACTACATCTTAACTATTCAGAATACTGTGCCCATTTTCATTTTGGATATCTGGCTTGGTATATTAGGTGGCTGCTTTTTAATGTGACTTGGAATAAGTGTGAAGTTACTATTTTTTAAAGGACTTAAGACTGAAATGTAGGGAAATGACTACACTTTTGCAGACCATTTTAGAAATAGTAAAATGTTTGACTGGCTGTTGAGTGTGTTGGGGAGCTACTTAAAACCATTCCCTTGTGTATTTTATGCCCTAATATAACAATGCTATAGTGTATAGTTTCTACATGTGTGATTTATGCAAACAAGTATGGTCCTCTGCCCGACAGATGGATCAGTATGAGCAGGAGCTAGTTGGAGATGTACATTCGTGGGCACTAGCCCAAGTCTACTGACTTAGATCTGAAGTAAGGCCCAGCAGTCTGTCTCACCCAAGTCCCCAGGTGAGTCCAGTGCACCCCGAGTTTCAGAGTCACTGGTGTGAGCTCTATCTAGTGAAAGTGAGAGAATGTCTTCCCCACTCTTAGAGATAGTTAGTCCTTCTTTATGTATATTCAGCCTTACCTGGTTGTCTGTGATCATTTATCAACAGTAGTAATTTATTCTCAGTACTGCCTAAGAAATGCATATGTCTTATGTATATACAGTGTAGTTATTGGTAATTCATTTAACTTAGTTTGGCATTTCCCTACCACTGACTAAAACGTTTACATTAACTGACTGATTTCAATATATAGGTGCAATGTTCTGTATTTAATTGTTGTGACATTTACTTAGCTAAAATAACTGATGGGTGCTACAGTCTCCTGTTTATGCATAACATGGGTACATTGTGGGCAGTGTAATACAAGCTTTCTTTTCATTGCCTCTTCATTTACCAGCAGACCACAGTTTTGCTCTGGCTGGACCAGCTCTCAGAACAGATACCATTCCATATCATTGTTCTTGTATCTGAGATAGCACATCCCAGCTAGATGGCTGGTCAGGCCAACATAGCACCTTGTTTAATTTCTTCTCTTAATAGATACGATTCTTTCCAAGTAGTTTACTTGGCATTTGAATGCTGCAAGTGATGGTTCTCCTTGGAACTCACACTTCAGGTGAAGTACTTAAAGTAATAAGACAGTGCATTTTATAATTTGAGTATTTCTCCCTTGTCAGTTGTCTGCATAGTAAAAACTAGAAGCTAAGCAGGTTTGTTCATTTTTTCCTGTACAATTCAGCACTTCCATCATTAATCTTCCTTCCACTGTTTACAAATCACTGATGAGTTAACTTACAAAAGAAAGATTCACTTTTAAGAATAAAACTAAACAAAAACTTGCTTTCTGAGAACCACTGCTGTCTGTCCCACACTAGCAGTGCCAAGTGGCTTACTCTACAAACTGGTGCTGGAAAGTAAGTAGGCAAACTGTTGGGACGCTCTTCAGACACCTCCCTTCCCCTTCTTGAGTATGTCGTCTGAAACTGGATTCAGAACATTCTACAGAATTTATTCAACCCAGATTTCTAATACCTCCTTAAAAATCCTGCCTTCAACCATGTCACCCTTACCTGCTCTCTCACACTGGGCCTTCCCTCATCCAGAGCCACCACCCGCCAAATGCATGGTTTGTAGGGGTGTCATATTGTTACTGTTTTAGCTACTGAGCCTCAGAACAGTTTACAGTCGCACATAATCCCAGATGCTGGAGAGTGGGTTTGGAATCAAACTTTCTGACTAGTAAAACCCTGTCCTAGCTGGAGTTAGATCTCAGTGGTAGGGCCCATGTGTGCACAAGGCCCAAGGTAGGTGCAACCCCCAGTACCAAAAAAAGGAGAGAGAGGGAGACTGAGAGAAAGAAAGGAAAAAGGAGCTGCCCTGCATTGAAGTGATCACAATTTTATTCCTGAGAGACCTGCAGTGCAAGTAAGCCAACCCCTTGGATCTAATGAGTGTGTGTTCACCTTGTCCCTTCTAAGGATGAGCTCCTCCTGTTTCTGCTTTCCTGGCAGCCTGACTGGGTTTCACTCTGTTCTTTTACTTCCTGTTTTAATACGTAACTTGGAATACTTCATTAACCTGTTCTCAAGTGATTTAGCTGCCATTCTGCCATTTTGAGTTTTTATTTAATTTTATCTGCTGAGCACACTGATCAACCACTGACCTGCCTTTTTACATTGTCCTGCAATGACGTAAGAGTGACACTGTGTATATGGCTTCACAGTCGGAATTTCAGAGCACTGACACCAGATAGTCTCAGTTTGTTCTCTGGGGGAATTTTATTTGCATCTATGTTTTTAGCTATCTGTGATAACTTGTTAAATATTAAAAAGATATTTTGCTTCTATTGGAACATTTGTATACTCGCAATTATATTTCTGTAAACAGCTGCAGTCAAAAATAAAACATTGAAAGTTTTCATTTTGCAGCGCGTGACAATCATTTTTCCTCAGATTTTGTGTAGGCCTAAATGTATCAGCAATGTGGCAAAGTGTTGGAGACAAGAAACAGCTAGGGAAGAGACAGGAACCTTTTGAGTCATTATTCTGTACCTACCATTTTGCCATGCACAATACTCAAAATACTAGTGTGACCAGATTTTTCTTCGGTTGTTCATAATGAATACATACATAAGCCGGGTGTGGTGCACACGCCTATAATCCCAGCACTTGGGAGGCAGAGGCAGGTGGATCTCTGTGAGTTCGAGGCCAGCCTGGTCTACAAAGAGAGTTCCAGGACAGCCAGGCTACCCAGAGAGACCCTGTCTCGAGAAAAAAAAAAAAAATACATACATAGATAAACGGTAGAGTATATCAGTGAAGTAAATGTCAATGAAAACCAGTGTCTTCCCCCTTCAGCTCCTCACTTAGAGGCTATCTCTTTACTGGGCTAATCACTTCTACTGTATAAACTGGTGTTATTAAATGGCTGTAGTAAGCACAGCTACTGGTATGCTCAGTGATCTCCAGTGACGCATGAACAGATAGTTTGAAGGATTCGTGTGTGAGGGACTCTGCATGTAACTTCTGATTAGAGTTGCACGTGCAGTGCCCTAGGTTTAGTTCATAGCATCTCAAAACATATTAACATGTCCACCCACCAGATGATGTGTGTAACGGTGAATCAAAGAAAAACTAAATAGTAATACAAATTAGTAAAATAAATTAGTAATATAGGCGATTGTGTAGTAATAAAGGATATCATGAATATAGAATATAAAGAACTGGCTTGGCCCACACATGGTGGCGCACACCTTTAATCCCAGCACACAGGAAGCAGAGTAGTCATATCTCTGATTTCAAGGCAAGCCTGTAAAGTGTATGCCAACAAAGATGAACTGAGTTGAGATCCTACCCCACCCCCAGAAAAAGCCAGATGTGATATGCATCTAACCCCAGCGCTAGGGAGACAGAACTGGGGCCTCCCAAGAGCTCATTGACCACCCAGCCTCCAATCAAAACAGACCTGAAGTCAGCGTCTGCCCTCCACACACATAGGCATACCTGCCACGTGCACATAAACACAGATGCACAAAGGCTACACATAAAGTCAGAAACGTCACCTTTAGGCTTTAATAAGTTTAAACAGCCCTGGAAAGTTGTGGCTCTCCCTCTAGACTGGGGTTGTTGGTCACCGGTCCTCAGGAACAAGAGACCAGAACCTATTAACTGAGGATTCAGATGGCCCTCAAGTATGCTGGGATGAATTCCAGGAGCCACATCAGTAAGATAGCTCAACTTTATTCTGGGTGAACAAAAGCTATATAACCCTTGGAGTGTGGACAGGGAATTCACAGGATAGGAGTATGTAATTGGTTGAAGCTAGGAATTCCAGGGAAGCTTTATTTGCATTTGGCAGCACAGAAACACAGTATCTAATCCTATATACACAGAGACAGGGAGCTGTGTCAAAGGTCACACACCAGATATGGTTAGAGGCATCTGCCTAAAGATGTGCTCCGAGGTCAGGCAGAGTAGGGGCCCCTGCTAGGGAGAGAGGGAGTCTAGCGCTGAGCTCAGAAAGGCTATCTGGACCTGAAGGACTCCCACCTCAAGCAGCAGGGTCCTCCAACAGAAAGGTGTAATAACCAAATTGAAAAGGCAGCTGGAATGGCTCAGTTAAGAGCTTGTGCTGCCGGCAAGAGAAATGGCTCAGACGTTAAGAGTACTGACTGCTCTTCTAGACATCCTGAGTTCAATCCCAGCAACCACCCACATGAAGGCTCACAACCATCTATATTGTGATCTAGTGCCCTCTTCTGGCATGCAGGTGTAAGTACAGGCGAAACACTGTATACGTAATAAATAATAATAAAAGAGCTCATGCTGCCTTGCAGAGGATCCAGTCCTATGACATTATAGTCATGAACTCACAGCAGTTAAGATTATCTGCAGAAGATAAGCCAGCCAAAGCTCTAGCATGGATGGGAGAGGTAATCTTCAGGCCTCACCCCTTACTGTGGTGCCATTAGCAGCTGAGAGCTGCTCCAGGAGAGAATGACCATTCTTTTTTAGGGTTTCTCACTCTCCAGTGGAAGGCCCCACAGCCATGCATACACAGAGAGCACTAATTGGACTTAGTGGATTATCACACATACACACAAAAAAAGACAGGAAGTTGTGAGGGGGACTTGTTAGAAGAGATATGGAGGAAGTTGGAGGGGGAAACTGGGGTGGATATGATATTTATTGTATACGTACATGAAACACTCAAGAATAAAATTTATTTGTTAAAAAAGATAACAGTCCAGGGCTGGAGAGATGGCTTAGAGGTTAAGAGCACTGACTGCTCTTCCCAAGGTCCTGAGTTCAATTCCCAGCAATCATGCAAGTACATGCAGGTACAACACTGTACAATAATAAATAGTAAATAAGTCTAAAAAAAAATCTGTTTGTTTTTTTTTTTAAAAAGATACAGTCCTTTAGTTGTCCTTAGTGCAAAGGTTTTCTGTTATCCCTTTGGTGTGGTAAATCTCTTAAAACATCAGGTAAAGAATTCCTGGCCCTGAGCTGTAATCCCAGCACTCAGGATGCAGAGACAGGTGGATCTTTCTGAGTTCGAGGCCAACCTGGTCTACAAAGTGAGTCCAGGACAGCTAGGGCTACACAGAGAAAACCCGGTCTCAAAAAACCAAAAACGACAACAAAAATAAAAATTCCTGGTCCCTAGTGCATCCCTCAGGAACCAGGTTCTGTTTGGTCCACTCTATGTTAGTTTGGTTTCTATCACTGTCATAAGTCACTGGACCAAAAGTAATTTGGGGTGGGAAGGGTTTATTTATTTCAGCTTACAGTTTCACGTTTGCAATACATCACGGAGGGAAGTCAA
Organism: Acomys russatus; assembly: GCF_903995435.1. NCBI lineage: Eukaryota > Metazoa > Chordata > Mammalia > Rodentia > Muridae > Acomys > Acomys russatus. Next base: position 32,024,438 of record NC_067162.1, read on the forward strand.
GGCAGGAACACGGAGGCAGGAGCTGGTTTCAAAGGCCATAGAGGGCGCTGCTTACCGGCTCACTCAGCCTGCTTTCTTATTAAACCCAGGACCAGCCGGGGGGGGGGGGGGGGGGGGGGGTAGCACTGCCGACAGTGGGCTGGGTTCGTCACATCAATCACTAATTAAGAAAATACAGCCGGGCGTGGTGGTGTACACCTTTAATCCCAGCAGTGGGGAGGCAGAGGTAGGTGGATTGCTGTGAGTTCGAGACCAGCCTGGTCTACAAAGCGAGTCCAAGACAGCCAAGGCTACACAGAGAGACCCTGTCTTGAAAAAAGAAAAGAAAATACACCACAGGCTCCCATTTGGCCAATATGGTGGCATTTTCTGTTGCAGTTCCCTCTTCCAAATGATTCTAGGCTGTGGTGAGATGACGTAAGAACTAGCCCACGCACCCCGAGTCCTGACTCAGGTGTAACTCTTCCTAATGCTTTCCTTCTGCCCTTTCCTCCCGGATACTAGCCAGAGCCTAAACATACACATCTCCCTAATATTCTGGCTTCCTGACTCTGTCTCTGAAGTTCCACTTGCCATGCAGCTCAAGTGATAGCTGACTTATTGCTTAACTCAAAAGGTAGGGCTCGCCCTCTCCCCCTACCTAGAAATCTATAACAAACTTCTCTCTAAATCAAAAATAAATAATAAAGTCCCTTCCCTTGGTGAGATGTCAACAGCATCCACCCCTTCTAAGAGTGCAGTTAAATCAGAATTGTTTACAACTGTGTGGGAAGGGTAGCTAGATACTCTGGTGAGGGTCCCACGACCCCCCCTTAGCTCCTCCTACAAAAGAAAGTAAGTAGTCCACAAGCCCAGCTGTGAGGCTCTCTTGCAAGCGGCCCAGCAGAAGCCCTGACGATGGTGGCAGCGCGGCTTGGGTAACAGTCTGGTTCATCACCAGGTGAGTGCTTCTCTAGTCGCGTACCTTCTGTACTGTTTTCATCTTCTCTCCCATTTCCTTGTACCTACCCGGCGTGTATCATCCCATTCTACGGAAACTGCCTTTGTCCAAACCACCGAGGAGCGCTTTCTACCTGGCTAAGCCTTTTGGCCTGTTCTCAGGCCTCATTTGCTTGGTTTATCTACAGTGTTTGCGGCGCCGACTCCCTCCCCGGCACACTTTATTCCCTTGGCTCTCAGTGTAAGTGTTGCAGCCCTGCTCTGCTGGGTTCTTCTTTGCTCCAGCGGAAGTATTACAACTCCACGGAGTTACACCGCATAGCAAACCTCACATAGGAGATTATTGGGAGGGAAAAAAATCCAGGAGTGGCTGTCTCCTCCCAGGAAAAACAGCAACGATAGAAAAGTAGGGAGGGCTTATATAGGATTTCTTAGGGTGCGGAGATTTTCGGGGTAAGGATTGGTGGGAGATTTCAAGTCCTGGGCTTGGGAAGCTCAGGGATTGGTGGCTTTTTTCACCACCACCCCCTTTTTTTTTTTTTCCTGGATTGGGCCCATGTGTCAGGACGGGAAGGTCCGCCAGCAAGAAGCTTTGGCTGAGGCGCCATCTCTGCGGAACCGCTAGGGGAAGCTGGAGAAGAGGTACCATCTGTGGCAACTCCTGAGGTACCTCACAGCTGCCTCAGGTCAAGGCAGAGAGGGAGATGCTGCATCTTTGCAGCCATCCCTGCCAGGGACTACACCCAGGATGCGTTCTGCTCTCTGCTTCCCTGGTATGAAGGTCATTTCTGGAAAGAAGCTGTGTCTACCAAGGCCATCTGACTAAAAACTTTAGTGACTGTGGAGAGGTTGGAATGCTGCAGGTCCAGAACCTAATTACAGTTTCTCTTGGGCTATCTTCAGCTCCCTAACGAGCTATTCCTTACCCATCCTGATAACAAGCAGAACATGGTGGTGCCCACGCCTTTAATCCCAGCACTCAGGGAGGTAGAGGCAGGGCAGATCACTGTGAATTCGAGGCCTGCCTGGTCTATAGAGTGAGTTCCAGGACAGCCAGGGCTACACAGAGAAACCCTGTCTCAAAAAACTAAAACAAAACAAAACGAACAAACAAACAAATAAATGAACCAAATTAAACCAACCAACCAACCAACCAATCCTGATAACAAATGCCTTGGTTTGCTATCTATTGCTAAGATAAAGGACCAGAGCTAAAAACAACTTGGGGAGAAGGTTAATTTCGGCTTGCAATTGTAATCCATTATGAGGAGGGAGGGCAGCCTGGGCCAGAAAGCAGAGACTCAGCTACCTTTTTTTTTTTTTTTTTTTGTCTTTTGAGACAGGGTTTCTCTGTGTAGCCTTGGGTATTCTGGACTCGCTTTGTAGACCAGGCTGGCCTCGAACTCACAGCGATCCGCCTGCCTCTGCCTCCCGAGTGCTGGGATTAAAGACATTTGCCACCATGCCCAGCTCAGCTACCTTTCTTATTCAACCCGGGGCCATCTGCCCAGGGGTGGACTCACCCACAGTGAGCTGGGCCCCCTCACACCAATCATTATTCAAAACGTCCCCAGGCTTTCCTACGGGCCAACCCGAAGAAGGCCATTCCTCAGCTGGGTCCCCTCTTCCCAGAGGACTCTAGCTTGTGACAGGTTGACCGAAAACTAACCAGCGCACAGATTTTATTTTATTTTTTGAAGATTTATTTATTTATTATGTATATAGTGCTCTGCCTGCATGTACACCTGCAGGCCAGAAGAGGGTGTCTGATCACATTATAGATGGTTGCGAGGCACCATGTGGTTGCTGGGAATTGAACTCAGGACCTCTGGAATAGCAGTCAGTGCTCTTAACCTGTAAGCCATCTCTCCAGCCCAGTGCATAGATTTTAAAAACAGTCGTAATGTATTAGCTCTATTCTCTACCAACCTAAGGCCAAGACAGCATCTGAGGCCTATAGTTGAGGTACTGAGCCTGACAATACTGGCTTCTCTGATATTTCCACCAGTGACTTTTTAATATGCCTTGACCTATAACTTTGTTCTGTTAACATAAAAACTTGACAACTTTGTGAAAGTGCTTCCACATTGGAAAAGGGAATTTGAGATACACCAAATTCATGCTCACTTAGATTTGGCTCTATAATCTTGAGATGAGAGTGGTATTTTTGTGCCTGCCCTGGCCACCCCTTTTCAAACTCATTTTGACTTCAAGTATTGAAAACCCTTAGAGATCAGTCAGCAGGTGTCCTGACACAGCATCGCTTTGAAGGCCGTCTCCGTGGAAGATGCTAATGTGTACCTCTAACTGGCTAATTCCTTAAGTTCCACATTCGTTCCTGGGATCCTGCTGTTTGCGTGTCAACTTCAACTCAGCTGTTGGAGGAGACACCTCAAACATAACATAATGTTAGTCCTGTCCCTCCAACTCCCCGGCCCTACCCCAAATGCTCCTTCCAGATCCTTCTTCGCCCAGCAGATGCTTAGCCCAATATACCTTTGCACTTTTGGACTCCACTGACTTGTGATCCATCATCAGAGCCTGTTAACCTGGTAAAACACACCTGTTCCCTGAGTTGTTCTAAGAGCATCCTGGGAGGGCAGACCATCCTCATCCCTTACCCACGGCTGTTCACGTATCTTATTCATCCACCCACCCACCCACCCACCCAGATTCATTCTATACAGTTCCTCTAGAGAACCACACTAAATCAGCCTGGTACCAGAGAATTGAGTTGATTTGTTTAAAATAAATAAATTAATTAATTAATTAATAATAATAATAATAATTCCAAAGCATCCAGCATAATCAAGTCTTCATATTTTCTGCTCACCTAGTTTTGTATACTTTCTTGCCATTTGCCACAGGAGAGTGCCCGATTGTAGTCTGCTTGAATTGCAACCACAGTGGGAAGAGATAAACTTCAAGATTTGTTTATAGCCACACATGATGGTACATGCCTGTAATCCCAGCACTCAAGGAGGCAGAGGCAGGTGGATATCTGTGAGTTCAAGGCCAGCCTGGTCTACAAAGAGAGTTCTAGGACAGTGAGGGCTCTTACACAGAGAAACCCTGTCTCAAAAACAAAAACAAAAACAAACAACAAAAACTAGACTAGGCTCACAACCAGAAATAAGAATAGGAGTGTCATTGATTTCACAACACTACAGAAAAACCTTCCAGACATTTGTATAGATGAAACTATTTCTTTTGCTGGAAGGCCACTGGTTTTTGTTTTGGCATTTAGGATTAATTTATGTGTATACCCGTTTTTTTGTTTTTTTGTTTTTTTGTTTTTTGTTTTGGCTTGTATGTATGTCTGTGCACTGTGTGCGTGCAGTGCCTGCGGAGGCCAGAAGAGGGCGCTGGATCCTTTGGAACTGGAGTTAGAAACAGCTGTTGTCTCTATGTAGGTTTTCTGCAGGAGCAGCAAGTGCCCTTAGCTGCTGAGCCATCTCTCCAACTCAGTAGGGGGCTACTGTTTTTAATTACTGAAGGGCTTAAAGGCCTACACCATCATCCAATGCGTTCATTTATTTCTAGGAGAAAAAACAAAAAACAAAAAACGACTGGGAAGAATGAGACAGAGATCTGTTTTAGTATTCATTTCCCAGGACCTGGGTGTGCTGTGTCCAAGACAGAGAAGAATTGTCGGGAAACACCGCACCCCCCCCCCCCCGGGGGTAGGCATTTGTCAAGCAGGGCACACAGTAATTGAAACCAAGATGTATCATAAACAGGCTCTAGCTTGCTAACTACAAAACAAAACAGTCCTTCAGCCATTGTTTGCTTTGAGCAATTCCCTTCTGCCCTAAACCACAGAGAGATAATTAAGAGAAACAAGTCACTAGGGAGTTGGATGCCTGCTAGCCAGGGCTAGCCCTAAGTAAAGGGGATACATTGCATAGATGGCCTGGAAGTGTATTTTTCAGCTCGCTTCTACGTGTGTGTCTCTCTCTCTCTATCTCTGCTTCCTATCCCAGGCCACCTGTGGCGCCTAATCTGATTTTGTTCATATTGCTGTCACAGCCATACACTCAATGAGCGAGCTATCCAAAAATGTATGAGGCGAGCCTATTTCTTTTCCTGTCCTCATAGAACAGAGGGAAAAATGAAAGCAAGTCAGGCAAGCTGAAAAAGGAGATATCTAGCTTTAACTACATGCTGGTGGGGGGTGGATCTTATTTTTTAGCTTTGATCTGGCTGTCCGCCGGAATGGACTTGCCCAGGTGATGGCCCACAGAAAGGCCAAATTTGTTATTTTTCTGCTCTTCTTGAACCTCTTTTTTCAGTAAGAATCCTGCCTGGAAATTTAGGTCAAACAAGCTGCTTGGAGCAAAATAGAGTGGTGTCTCATCCCAGATAGTCTCCAGACGTTTCTTCCATCCTTCTAGGATCTGCGTTCGGGCATCTGGTGAAGTGTGGCCAACGCTGTATGCCAGCTGAGGTTCTAGGACCTGGAAGCCACAGAAATGCAGAATGCCACTCTGGAGAGACATAAAACACAAAGGTAAAGTCACAGGAGCAGTCCGGCAGTCTGTACAGGAGCAGTCCCGCAGTCTGTACAGGAGCAGTCCCGCAGTCTGTACAGGAGCAGTCCCGCAGTCTGTACTGTAAGTGAGCCTCAAAAGTCGGTCTGGGGGCCGGAGAGCTGGCGCAGCGGTTAAGATTCGCCGCTCTTTCAGAGAACCCAAGCTGGATTCCCAGCACCCATATGGCGTGACTCACAACCACCTGGCACTGCGGCTCTAAGGGGATGAATGACCTTTCTTTTTTAATTTTTTTTTTTTTTCAAGACAGGGTTTCTCTGTGTAGCCTTGGCCATCCTGGACTCACTTTGTAGACCAGGCTGGCCTCGAACTCACAGCGATCCGCCTGCCTCTGCCTCCCGAGTGCTGGGATTAAAGGCGTGCGCCACCACGCCCGGCTGAATGACCTTTCTTAACCTCTGTGGGCACCCACATAAATGTAGCATGTGCACACAGAGCAATAAAATAAATAGAAATCTTTTTAAAAAAATCTTGCAGCTGGAGAGATGGCTGAGTGATTAAGAGCACCGGCTGCTCTCCTGGAAGACCTGGGTATAATTCCCAGGCCCACATCGTGGTTCACAGCCATCTGGAACTGCTGCTCCAGGGGCTACAACGCCATCTGCTGGCCTCTACCAACACTGCATACACACAGTGCACAGACATACATCAGGCAAAAACTCATAAAATAGAAATTAAATTAAGGGGCTGGAGATGGCTCAGAGGTTAAGCACTGACTGCTCTTTCAAAGGTCCTGAGTTCAATTCTCAGCAACCACATGGTGGCTCACAGCCACCTATAATGAGATCTAACGCCCTCTTCTGGCCTGCAGGTGTACATGCAGGCAGAGCACTGTATACATAATAATAAGTAAATAAATCTTTTTAAAAAATAGACAAGACTAGTTATCTTGCAAAAAAAAAGATATTAATTTAAAAATATTTTACAAGGTGAGCTGGGCTTGCCTGAGGAGGAGCCCTTGGGGGATTGGCATAGTTCCTTCCCTTCCCTTCTGCTCTCCCTAGTTAGCACCTCGTTCAGCCTCCTTGGCAGAGCTTTTCTTTGAATGAATAAAACCTTGAAAGCGTGCCAACCTGGATCCTCTGCCAAAAGAGCCGGAAATGCTCTTACATCAGGGAGAGTGCTTGCACCTTGGCACTGGCTCATGCCAGGGACGGTAGATGTGCATTTCTCTGCCTCTCCCACATGATGAGCTCAGTCTTTACAGATCTTTCCGGTGCCCTCCTCACTCACTCATCTCTCCAGCCCCAGTCTCGAGTGGACATCATCCTTAGTGTGTAAGGACCCCAGAGACCACCTCTAGGACAAGCTGGATGAGCCTGATTCGTAACTTATCCTGGGAACCCAGATGTGGCAAGCCATGCCTTAAACCCAGCCCACCCTTGAATTTAGTAATGAGAACCCCTTTTTAAAAAAATAAAAGGGCTGGGCATGGTGCCACACACCTTTAATTCCAGCACTCGAGAGGCAGAAACAGGCGGATCGCTGTGAGTTCAAGGCCAGCCTGGTCTACAAAGTGAGTCCAGGACAGCCAAGGATACACAGAGAAACCTTGTCTCAACATACCAAAAAAAAAAAAAAAAAAAAAAAAAGTGAACGTAGCCAGGTGGTGGTGCACATTTCTAATCCCAGCACCGTGGAGGCAGAGGCAGACAGATCTCTGAATTCAATGACAGCCTGGTCTACAGCGAGTTCCGGGATGGCCAGTGGCATGAATCTGTAATCCCAACATGGGAGAACTGCCCAGAAGTTCAAAGGTCAGCTAGCCTCAACTATACAGTACTGCAACAAACAAGGGAACCCTAGCATCACCAATGTGGAAAGTGAGAACTGACTCCCAAAAGTTATACACACACACACAAACACACACACACTTTTAAAAAAAAAAAAAAAAAAAAAAATATATATATATATATATATACATATATATATATATATGTATGTATGTATGTATGTTCTGGGGCTGCAGATACAATTCCAGGAAGACTGGAAAAAACCAAGACCTTGGCTCCACATGCTGAGGGCAGAGTACACATTGGTTAGGAGAGACAGTTTGACCGTGTGCCCCAGCGGGCTGGGTCATCTCAGAAGCTCCTGCAGGAAGCTTGGGTACTGCCGCTCTGTCGCCATGGTTTCCTCCTCATAGCTTGGGTCAGTTTTCAGTTATTATCTGGAGGTTTGGACCCAGAGGAAAGCTCAGCTAACAACCCCCCTGGGAAGTTCACCAACGAGCTACCTGAATTGGCCAGAGAATGACATTCATGTCCCCGTGGACACCCTGAAGAGAGTACATGGAGCCACTGCCCCCAGTGGTGATGGAAAGCAAGGTCTTCTTATTCTGAAAGAGAAAACAGGTGTCACCCCCACCCTCTCCTGGGTCCCAGTGAGTTAGTGAACAGGGCCCCAGGGAGAGGGACCGATGAGTCCACCTATTGGTGCTATTATTTCAGACTGCAGCTCCTCTGTGGCCTGAGCATGACGCTGCACAATGTTCCAACTGTGGCTGTGCCCAGCATGCACCGGTGGATAGGCACCACGGTGACAGCATAAATCATAAACTCACTCAAAACTTTAGGAGACAGCCTGGCATGCTGGCTCGTGCCTTAATCCCAGCCCTTGGGAGACAGAGGCGGGTGCATCTCTGAGTTCAAGGCCAGCTGGTCTACAGAGAGAGTTCCAGGATAGCCAGGGCTAAACAACATTAGGAGGTGTGTGTGTGTGTGTGACAGACAGACAGACAGACAGACAGACAGACAGACTTTTCATGTAACTCATTAAGTAGTTCGCAAGTGGGAACTTTGTAGATGACAGCATTGTCACAATATAAAAAGAATGGACATGTCCCCCAGACCTGTCCATAGACACAGGGACCAGCCAAGGAATCCACACACTGGTTGTGGCCAGTAGTTAATGGCTGTCACAGTCACTGTAACCAGCGTCGCTGCTTTGGTGGTGGTGGTAGCTGTCTCTGCAGGACTATGAAGACCTTATACCAGATGTGGTATACCAGATGTGCCAGGCATAGCGGTACACACCTTTGATCCCAGCGCTCAGGAGGCAGAAGTGGGTGGGTGTCTCTGAGTAAGTTCCAGGCCAGTCAGGGCTACATAGTAAGACCCTGTGTCAAAAAACAAAAAACAAAAAACCAGGGCTGGGAGATTCCTCAACAGTTAAGCATGGGCTACTCTTCAGAGAACCCCAGTTCAATTCCCAGCACCCACATGGCAGCTCACAACTGTCTGTAACTCCAGTTCCAGGGGATCTGACACCCTCATTCAGACACACATGCAGGCAAAACACCAATGCACAGAAAACATGAATAAATACATTTTTTTTAAATCTATTTTAAAAGGCTTTTTATGTTTTTTTTTTTTCCAAACAGGCTCTCATGTAGTCCAGGATGGCCTGAAACTCACTATGTAGCTGAGGATGACCCTAAACTGCTGGTCTTCCTGGCTTTACTTATACATAGTGGCACCTGTGTGCCACCCCCACATAAGTAAATAAACAATAGTCTAGAGAGGTGGTGGAGGGGTTAAAACACTGGATGCCCTTCTGAACACCCAGGTTCAGTGCCCAGCACCCACATGGCAGCTCACAACTATCTTGTAAGTCCAGTTGCAGGAAGATCTGACCCCCTTTTCTGGGCTCCTTTGACACCTTACACATATGGTACACGGACATACAAGCAGACAAAACACCCATATACATAAAATAATAAATAAGCAAATGTTAAGCAAAATAAATCAAGCAGCCAAGTACAGTGGTACACACCAGTGATCCCAGCACTTGGGAGGCAGAAGCAGGCAAATATCTGTGAGTTCAAGGCCAGCGTGGTCTACAGAGTAAGTCCAGGACAGCCAAGGATACACAGAGAAACCCTGTCTTTAAAAAAAAAAAAAAAAAAAAAACTGGGCTGGAGAGATGGCTCAGTGGTTAAGAGCACTGACTGTGCTTCCAGAGGTCCTGAGTTCAATTCCCAGCACCCACATGGTGGCTCACAACCATCTATAATGTGATCTGATGCATACTGTATACATAATAAATAAATCTTTAAAAAAATTTTTTTTAACCCTGCAAATCCAAAACATATCATTTGATTTATGAGAGCTGTACAATGCGCCCCTCTCTGGTCTCAGAGCCCAGCTGTGCTCTCGGGGCAAAATCTCCCAAGGAAATGCCCAACGGTTCACCTACCTTGAAAGGTCCCTTGTCATACATGGTGGCATATGTGTAGGCAAATCCTGCTACCAGCACTCTGTCAAACCACCCTTTCAGGATGGCGGGCACTCCAAACCAGTGCAGTGGGAACTGTGGGCAGAAGGCATCCACGAGGTCAGATCAGGGCACTCCCCAGCTTCTCTATCCCTTTTGGCCAGAACAGCTTAGGTGCTGAGCAACCGTCCACGGTGTCACCCTAGGGCGCTTTCACCCTCATCATTCCCTGGGGACGTGCCTTGCTCCCTGAGTATGAACTACTTGGTGAGGCTGTGGCTGCAGGACTGCTGAATGTCAAGAGGCCAGCCTGGGCAGCATAGCCCACACATACACATGCGCGCGCGCATGCACTCACACACATACACATGCGCGCGCGCACGCACTCACACACACACATACACACGCGCGCGTGCACGCACTCACACACACATACATACACACACGCGCACACACACACATACATATACACACATACATATGCGCGCGCACGCACTCACACACACATACATACACACACGCACACACACACACATACATATACACACATACACATGCGCGCGCGCACGCACTCACACACACACACGCACATACACACGCGCGCGCGCACTCACACACACACATACATACACACACATACACACGCGCGCACACACGCACACACACACATACATACACACACATACACGCATACACACACATACATGCATACACACACATACACACATGCATACACACACATACACACGCATATGCACACACACGCATACACACACACATACAAACTGGATGTGGTAGAGAGCATCTGTTATCCTGAAATTCTTCAGGTTAATGCAAGCAACTGAATTATCAAGGCCAACCTGGGCTATGTACCAAGATCACCTCAAACAAGCAAGAGAAGATGAACTATAATGAGGCATGATAGCAAGCAAGCACAGTCCCAGGAACTCAGGAGGCTGGCACTCAAAGATTGTGAGTTCAAAGCTATCTCAGGCAGTACAGTGAGACTCTGTCTCAAAAATAGTCCTAGCACAATTTTTCTTTATTTTCCTGTAGAGGTAGGCTGATCTCTGTGAGTTTGAGGCCCACCTAGTCTATATAGCCAGGTCAGTGACAACTATAGAGTGAGACCTAGTTTCAAAACCAACAAAAACCAAGATAAGAAACATACAGGGCCAGAGAGAAAGCTCACACGTTAAGAGCATACACGCTCTTCAGAAGAGCCAGCTCCAGCCCTAGCACTCACGTCAAGTGGCTCAGAACTCTAGCTCCAAGGGAGCAAACACCCACTTCCCGTCTTCACAGGCACCTGTACCAACGTACACATACCCACTCACAGACACACCCAGTTCGCATCATTTACCAGACGTGGTGAAGCACGCCATTAAGCTCAGCTCTCTGTGAGTTCTAGGCCAGCTTGTTCATCAGCACTAACCCTGAATAGGCAGGGCTGGATGGAGAGACCCTGTGTCAAACAAAACTAAAGAAAAAATATGTAGTAGTGCTTAACTCAGAATAACAAAAAGAGAGAGAGAGAGAGAGAGAGAGAGAGAGAGAGAGAGAAAATTGTGTCCTTGATCAGCCAGCGTGGCTCTCCAACCCTGACCTCTTATAAACTGCAAACTCTGGAGCTAGAGAAAGTTCAGCAGTTCAGAGCTGCTCGTGGCTTTTCTATAATGTTTGACTCCAGTCCCGAGGATCTGACACCCTCTTTTAACCCCATGAGGCACTTGGCATATGTAGACAAAACTCATATACAGAAAAGAAAAATAATGTTAAAATCTTAGTTTAAAAAAAAAAAAAAAGGCCTGGTGGTGATGGTGCACGCCTTTAATCCCAGCATTTGGGAGACAGAGGCAGATGGATCTCTGAGTTTGAGGCCAGCCTGGTCTACACATAGAAATCCTGTCTCTATAAATTAAAAATAAATTTTAAAAGAATGTTAAATGAGGGAAAAAAAGAAACCCTGTCTCAGTCATCAAAACAAGACAAAAAGATCAAAACCAACAAAAGGAAAAAAAAAAAAAACCAAAAACTACAGACACTGGCTTGCTCTGAATAAAGTTCCATGGAAATAAGATTCTGTTCCATGAAATCCAGCTGGTGACAAAGTCCAAGTGTCAAGGGCTGCAGGCAGGTTTGCTTCCCTGAGCAATGATTGAATATTCTTCCACAAACTGTGTTAGCAGGTGTCCATTCTACAATGATGTGTGCACACAGATCCACAATCCTACCATCCAGAATAAACAAAACCACTCAGAGAGCATTCATCCCCAGCACCTCAAAACTACATGTTTTTGTTTTTTTGTTTTTGTTTGTTTTGTTTGTTTGTTTTGCTTGGTTTGGTTTTGGTTTTTGGAGATGAGGTTTCTCTCTGTAGTCCTCGATCTCTACATCAGGCTGGCCTTGAACTCACAGAGATCAGCTTGCCTCTGCCTCCCTGAGTGCTGGGATTACAGGGATGTGCCACCAGGCCTGGCTCAAAACTTCATCTTATCTGCCCTCGGGTCCCAGAAAAAGTGTAGTAGAGTCTGCTCAAGTGTTCAGTCTCCTCAACACATGGTTCAAGGCTCATGAACACATCAAGGAAGAAAACCAGGGCAAAGAAAGAATCTGTGGGCCTTGGAGAGCTGGTCTCACAAGCATGAGTACCTGAGTTCAAATCCCAGTCACCCAAGTGAAAAGCTGGGTGTGGTCAGCATGTTTCTAATCCCGGTAATGGGGAGGTACAGCCAGCTGGATTCCTGGGGTGCTCTGGCGAGCCAGCCTAGTGGAATTAGTGAGCGCCAGGCCAATGGGAGACCCTGCCCCAAGAAGATGGTTAGTATTCCATCCTGTGACCTACACACACACACACACACACACACACACACACACACACTTAAAACAAAAACAAATTTGTAGAGCTGAACAGCTTTCTTGCATATTCAGAGGGTTCCTGACCTAAAATAAAGAGGCTACAGAGGTCGGGGATGTTATTTGCTTTTAAAGACAAAGTCTCTTAAGCCAGGCTGTAGTGGCACACACCTTTAGTCCCAGCACTAGGGAGGCAGAGACAGGTGGATCTCTGTGAGTTCGAGGCCAGCCTGGTCTACAAAGCAAGTCCAGGACAGCCAAGGCTACGCAGAGAAACCCTGTCTCGAAAAGACAAAAAAAAAAAAAAAAAAAAAAAGACTTACCCATTGGTGGAAGATAAACTTGAGGCTCACACAAGCACCTTCTAAGTCTAAAACGTGATGACTCCGAGACAAGATCTGGTAGCCACCCCTGTTTGCTCCCTTGGCTGTCCTGTGCAGGGCAGTGCCTAGAGTGCCCTCCCAGCATGCATGAAAGCCTGGATTTGATGCTGAGCACCACACAAACTGAGTGGTGCGTGCCTGTAATCCCAACACAAGCAGAGGTGTTGGGGTGGGGGTGGGGCAGCAGGCACACATAGTCCTCATATTGGCTGCTGTGAAATGCCATTGCTTCATGGAGAGGAAAGCCCCAGCAGGGGCAGCCATGCAGCTGGGGTGCCGAACATGCAGAGAAGTCACTGTCAGCCCCGGGAACTGTCTGGGATAAACAAGGAGCAGAAGTACAAACTTTAAGAGCACCCACAGTGAGAGGCCACTAGCCGGGTATACTGGGGAGAAAAGCTGGAAACTTCTGTGCCTTCTTTGGAGCCATGTAAAGTATATTAGACATGGCAAAGTATACATGCAAAATATCACATGTGGAGCATAATGTGGTCCCAGCACTCAGGGCACAGAGGCAGGAGGATGAGGACTCATCAAACAAAGTGTTTGTGTTCTAGGGCCAGGCATGTTGGCACATCTATACACCCAAAGCTCAAGAGGCTTCTGGAGCAGGAGGATTACTGAAAGTTAGAAGCCAGCCTGCTCTACATAGTGAGTTCCAAACCAGACAGGGCCGCATGGCAAGACCGGGTCTCAAAGAACAAAAAAGCTAGGCCTGTCAATAGATAATGGAATTCGCCACCAAGTTTGATGACTTGAATTCATTCGGTCCCCAGGACTGTGCTGTGGAAGAAGAGAACCAACTCATGATGATTGTCCTCTAGGCAAGGACACACACACACACACACACACACACACACACACACACACACACACACATACCCCACACACACACACCACCACACACACACACCACACACACACCCACACCACCACACACACACACACACCACACACACCACACACACACACACACACCACACACACCACACACACACACCCACCACACACACACACACACACACCACCACACCACACCACACCACCACAAAACACCACACACCACACACAACCACACACACCACCACACCACACCACACCACCACACACACACACACAACACCACCACACACCACACCACCACACACACCACACCACAAACCCACACACCACAACCACACACACACACACACACACCACACACACACACCACACACACACACCACACACACACCACACACACACCACACATACACACACACACCACACACACACACACACCACACACCACACACACACACACAAAAGCCATCTACTTAACCACACACCTTCTGTGAACCTATGCAATGCCACTCTCTGGTTGTTTTGTTGTTGGTTGGTTGGTTGATTTGTTTTTGGTTTTTCGAGACAGGGTCTCTCTGTGTAGCCTTGGCTGTCCTGGACTCATTTTGTAGACCAGGCTGGCCTCCAGTTCACAGAGATCCTCCTGCCTCTGCCTCTGTCTCTGCCTCTGCCTCCCAGAGTGCTGGGATTACAGGTGTGTGCCATCACCCCTCCCCCCTGCAACGCCACTCTCTGAGTACTTAGAGAGAATGCAGACAGGTCTAGGACAATTAGGACAAATGCCCGAGACACTGCTTTCTTGTGACTCCTGTCCTAGCCCTACCTGAAATATCACAAGGTCTGCAGCTTCCAGCTTTTTCTGTTCGGCCACAATATCTGGGCTCAGGCGGCCTTCCTTATATGCTAGAGATGACTCAGCAGGATACTGAAAGTTCTCGGGGTCCTTTAGCTCACCTGTTGGGAGGGAAGAGGGGCTGAGGCTGGGCCACTGGGTCCACAGTCCCTGGAGAGAGACAGCTCTTACCTGTGATGTCGTTTCTGGAAATGATGGGGTTAAAGTTCATAGTGTAGAGGTCAGATTCAACCACCTCCCATCCTTTCTTCTTCAGAGCCTCCACAGCAGCCTCCTTCATGGCATAGTTGAATGATGTCCTCTCTGAATGGGCCAATACAATCAGGGCTTTTCTTCCTGCATATGAGAGACGTGGGAAGAAAATCCAAACAGGATGAATGAGTCCCTAGTCTAAAATGGCTTGGACCAGACATGTTTCCCAAGTTTGTTTTTCAGATTGGGGAACAGTGGCTAGGACTATCTTTTTTTTTTTTTTAGTTTTTCAAAACAGGGTTTCTCTGTGTAGCCCTGGCTGTTCTAGACTGGCTTTGTAGACCAGGCTGGCCTGGAACTCATAGCGATCCGCCTGCCTCTGCCTCCCGAGCGCTGAGATTAAAGGTGTGCGGCCCAAGAATTTATTTTTATGTGTATATGTGTGTGTCATTTGTATGCAGATTCCTCTGGAGGCCAAAAGGGGGCATTGAGCCCCTGGAGTTGGAGTATTTGTGGGGTGCCCAGCTTGGTCTTGCTAGGTGGGTGCTGGAATCTGATCCCTGGTCCTCATGACTAGGTAGCAGATTGCCACGCCAGCCACGTCTCCAGCCTCTGGTTTTCATTTGAGTTAATCCCCAAGCAGAAATAACTCCCAGGGTAACTAAAGACCTAACTGTTTGTTTGGGATGAACGAAACACACTGGGAAGTCCTGTCAGCGCCTCTCGCCAACACCAGCTTCCACTTTTGCCCCGTATCTCACTCGCCGGAGCACGCATGTGGCATGGCTCCACTTCAGTTTCCGTTTGATGCTGGAGATTGAGTCTGCAGCCTCATACCCCTACAACTGAGCCTGCCCCGCAGGCCGCTTGTTGCCTGCTCTGGTGGGCTGCCAAGGAACAGGTGGGTTGTTCATTGTTCCGCGAACCCTGAAACGGGAGACTCTTGTTCCGCCCCTGCACCTATGCTTGCTTTCCACTCCGTGTCCCCCCTTAAACGCTCATGACGTCAAAAGCCAAGCTCTCAGCCGTGCCCACACTGTTAGCTGGGCAGCTATTAGATATTATTGTGGGGGCTGGGGACTTGGGATTCATTACTGTGGAGCTTCAACTTTATAAACAGTAATTTTTGGTCAGGCGTGGTGGTGAAAGGCTTTAATCCCAGCGCTTGGGAGAGATTGGCAGAGGCAGATCTCTGTGAGCTCGAGGCCACCCTGGTATACTTAGTGAGTTCCAGGACCCCCTATCTCAAGAATAATAAATAAATAAAAACAGATTTTAATTTATATATTTTACAGGTATGGGTTTTTGTTTGCATGTATGCCTGTGCAACAGATGCATACCTGGTACCCTCAGAGGGACTGGAGTTACAAATAGGTTTGAACCCCCATGTGGATGCTGGGTATCAAGCCCAGATCGTGTGCAAGAGCAGCCAGTGTGCTTAACCAATGAGCTGTCTCTCGTTTTGTTGTGGGGTTTTTGTTTGCTTTTCTGAGACAGAGTCTCACTTTGTGGCCATGGGTGCTCGGGAGCTTGATATGGACACCTGGCTGGCCTCAGTGTGTGTGTGTGTGTGTTGGGCAGAACTTGCAGGAGTTGGTTTTCTTTTTCCATGTGGGTCCCAGGAATGGGAACTCAGGTCAGTCTTGCCAACCCCGACTCTAAATTTTGGTAACTGAAACTATGCAGACTGTTGCCTGGCAACTAACCTCCATCTTCATCTATTGCTTCAGCCTATTCTGGCTTCAACCTCCAGCCCGTCTGAGAGCTAGCGTGCTTCCTAGCCCTCCGCACGGAGCATCACAGTTTAACAAATGCCAGCTCAAGAGCCCTTGGCGATGAACTGTTACCCAGAACTGTAAACTGAAACACACCCTTCCCTCCTCACATTGTTCTTGGTTGGTGTTTTATCACAGCAACAGAAAGCAAACCAGGATGCCTGTATTACCACGGCCTATGGTTGTCATCATTTTTCTGCTCTGGTTTTTTTTTTTTTTTACTTTGTTAATCTTCCACTTTAGTTTATAAGTTAAATGTAGCCGGGCCTGGTGGCCCACACCTGTAATCCCTCTGCAGAGGTAGGAGGATCAGGAGTTCAAAGCCAGCCTAAACTAAGTTAGGTTGGAAACAAGACTGGGTAAAATGAGTGAGTGGATGGATGGATGAATGAATGAATGAATTAATTAATTAATTAAACAAACACTAAACTAAACACAGGCCTGGGGGGCGGTTATAAGATAAAGGAAGTATGCTTGGCCTCTGTGCTGTTTGTAGTTCCAATGGAGAGCTCTCGGAACCTTCATCCCTATAGAGACCAGTACACAAAGAGAAAACAGCAGACGCGGCCTTACCAGCTGATGAAAACCCTCCCCTGCTGTCTCTCCCAGTAACTCAGGGTAAAGCCTAGAAAACACTGCAATGGTACTATACCAGCTGCAGCAGTGTCCTTGTCACACACACCCTCAACCCATGCTTTTAGCAAAACCAGAGTGTCTGCGGAGGTTAAAGCAGCACTGCAGGAAAGTGTGGCCTGCCTTGAAGGGGACAATGCCACCTGAACCGTATTGTTGCCCAAACTCAGAGCCAGGCTCCGTGGGCGAAGAAGCACTTAGCCCGGGAGCCTAGTTGGTCAAGAAAGTGCTAGAAGAAAGTGTGGTGGTAACCCCCAAGGACTCTCCCCTACCTGCCCCTGGGTTGATGGCAAAGTGGGGAGTCTGTCAGGAAAGTGGACTAAATAGCAAGTTGGAGTTCCCCCTACAGGGCTACAGACAATAGAAACTCTGCAGGGGCCAGGAGGGCTGGAGTTGGATTTTAGTTGTTACACTGTTTCCCAGCCCAAGCCCTCCCCATCTCTTCCTGTTTCCCCCCACAAGTTGACAATCCCCTTTTGGTCTGTTCAGTTTTTTTTTTTTTTTTTTTTTTTGAGACAAAGTCTTTTTTTTACAGTGTAGTCCTGGCTGCCCTGCAACTTGTTCTAATAGACTAGGCTGGCTTCGAACTTAAAAAGATCTGCCTGCCTCCCGAGTGCTGGAACTAAAGGCGTGCGCCACCAAGCCCCAGTAGTAGTCCCTATAAATTGCTTGCTTGCATTTTTAGATGTGAGCAGCGTATTCCCAAATGCTTAAATACCACCTGGCCTAGGCAGGGGATGCGCATGGAGCTCAAGAGATAGAGTGTTTGCCTAACCTGAGGAAGTCCTGGTTTCAGTCCAATTCCTGGTGCCATAAAAACCAGGCGTGGTGATACACACCTAAGATCCTGGCAGTTGGGCAGTGGAGGCAAGACTCTAAGCTCAAGGCTGTCCTTCGCTATGCAGCAGTTTTAAGGCCAACCTGGCATACATGAGATCCTATTTCAAAACAGTCCAAACAAGGTTTGGAGAGTGGCCAGCTCTGTTAGAGATGGGTATAAAATGGGCAATTCTGGGGTTGCCCATGGCTGAGTTTGGACTAAGGAATATTCCACATATCTGGCTCAGAATAGAATCTTCCCTTCCAGAGACTAATCGAGGCCCATCCGAGATCCTAAATCACTTCACTTTTCCTCTCTGAGGCAAGGAACAAAACTCAGAGCAAGCCTGCATCTTCCTCAGGCTGGAGTTGGCGCCTCACTCACCCATGGCTCCAGATGTTGAGAGCGGATTGTAATACCGAGCGCTGATTGGCTGAGCAGCTGGTTGCCAGGACGACCCTGAAGTGTTTCGGAGAGTTCTGTAATGCTAAAGCCTGGACTAGTGTAAACTGTGCGGGCTGAGCACTTGGAGGCTTTATACCCTGCTCAGCCCAGCCCGGCCCACTGTGCAGGGCAGCCAGGGAGGGCGGGGCTGGGTTCCCGAACCCCTCCCTGAGGCGCTGAGGGGGAGGATACCAAGCTACTGGCAGGGAGAGAAGCTAAGGGCTGGACCAGGACTCCCAATATATGGAAGTCAGAGGGTTCCCTGGGAGAAAGGGAGTGAGAGGGGATTTGAGGATATGGGTACATATTGGATAAACTCATCTGCCCCCTGCCCGGGACCTCCTGGGTATGAAATGGAAATTTCCAACGGAAATTTCCGCGCTTTGTTGGACCTGCCTCCAAATCCGGCCTGTGTGGATTAGTCCTTGCTCTGCCCTGGGAAAGTCACCTTTGCACGCAAAGGGAAGGGTGGGGCTGGCAAAGGACCGGCTCAGATTTTGCCAAGTCACTGTGACTCCGGACTGAACGCTCTCTGAGAGACTTGTCCTGGTCTGAATGAATTCGTTTCTTCTTTACCAAGTTCTGAATCTGCTGTTAGAAACTGCAAACGCTGCCCTCTGGGTGTGTGCGCTTGGGTCTTCTCAGTTCTGCCCCTGGAGGGCAGGTAATGAGGAACGAATCAGTGCGGCCCCTCCCGGAAGCTAGAGCAAAGCTGGTGGCAGGGAGACAGCAGCCACGGGAGATATTTCTGTAGCCAGACAGGTGAACTTTAATAACTTTTTTTTTTTTTTTTTTTTTTTTTGAGACAGAATTTCTCTGTGTGTACCCCTGGCTGTCCTAGAATCACTCTATAGACCAGGCTGGCCTCGAACTCGCAGAGATCTGCCTGGCTCTGCCTCCCGAGTGCTGGAATTAAAGGCGTGTGCCACCATGCCTGGCCACACACACACTTTTTAATGTCAAGCAAGAGAAATAATATGTTACCGATGGCATAAGCCTTTGCCTAGCACTTGGGAGAAAGGACCTGCTTTGTCTCAAACAAGGTACAACATGGCTAAACTGAGGTGCCTATTTAACATATCAAAATGGACCTGGCCATTGGATTCTCCCAGCATCCTTCAGTCGCTACCTGTTAAAGGTATGGCTGCCACACCCCGTCCCCTACCCTGAACTCTGCAGCCCAGACGCTGGGCTGCTAATCCCCCAGGAGTCTTCTCCACATAATCCAACCATTTTGGCTACCCTGCTCCTTTTACACCCTTTACCCTCATGGTCTCCTGGCCTCCTGGCTCTCCTCCCCCCAGTCTCTTTATACGACCCGGCTCAGGCAGGGACATGGTCCCTCAGGACTCTTCCAGATGTTTTCTGCCACTGGCTATCTTTTATCTACAATAAACCTTCTCTCCATCATACTTAGGAGCAGTCACGCCCTTCTCTCTCTCTTTTTAAAAGAATATTTTTTATTTTATGTATGTGAGTGCTTTATCTGTATGTATACCTTCAGGCCACAAGAGGGCACCAGATCTCATTATAGATGGTTGTGAGCCACCATGTGGTTGCTGGGAATTGAACTCAGGACCTCTGGAAGAGCAGCCAGCGCCCTTAACCGCTGAGCTGTCTCTCCAGGCCACGTCTTCCTTTTTCTATTTCTTTTCTTCATTCCGGGTCAGGAGTTCAAGGTCATTCTCAGTACTGAGATCAGGCTAAGTCACTCTATCTTGTATGAAAACGGTGGTACTTCCGGCTGTACACTGGAGACTCCATTTCACAAGGACCCAGAAACTATCCTGCCTGTCGACATCACCCATCCAGCACACACTAATAAAGATTTGCTCCTGGGAACAGGAAGGGGACACATCTTGAGGTCTACTGGGGAGACCTGAAGCTGTGGGGTGACATGGTGTTCTTGTGCTCACAGAGAAACACTAGGGAACTGGGATTGCTAAACAAGCAGGGTCGTCTCCTCAGAGGAGGAAATGTATAACTTGTTTTCTGCCCAGAAGGCGGGAGTAGATGTGGCTAATAATCTTTGTTCTATATTTTATATGTGGCCGAGACCATACCGCAGCCTCCCCAGACTCTCATCCTGACCATGTTCTCTCAGTCATTCTACAGGACCTCTGGTCCAGCAGTCAGTGTTCTTAACCGCTGAGCCATCTCTCCAGCCCCTGACCTATTTCTTGCTCTGGGCCTGGTTGGGCCTTCATTCTTGAACCTGACTCCAGCAGCAGTTCTGCCAGGAGTTCCCTCCAGACACTGGTCCTGTTTGTCGTCTGTGGGGCAGGAGGACTGCCTCCAGGGAAACAGGCATGGAGCTAGAGAGAGGCTGAGACGTGTCCAAACCCTGAAAATCTCAATCTTGAGACGGGCAGGTGAAAGGATCGCTCCTGCCCTGTTCTGTGCCTGCAGCCCTGGCCTGCCTGGTCCTGTGGGCCCCACCCCAACAATTCTCAGCGTAGCATCTGCAGTTCCTCTCCATGGAAATAAAGGATCCCCAGCATCTCCTGTGGGCCCCACCCCAACAATTCTCAGCCTAGCATCTGCAATTCCTCTCCATGGAAATAAAGGATCCCCAGCATCTCAGCCCCAGTCAATGATATGTGTCCTCCCTGAAAACCCCTTCCTACTCCACAAGGTTCATATAACCCTTATTCACC
The DNA here is from genome assembly GCF_903995435.1 of Acomys russatus. NCBI lineage: Eukaryota > Metazoa > Chordata > Mammalia > Rodentia > Muridae > Acomys > Acomys russatus. The sequence continues at coordinate 32,045,598 of NC_067162.1, forward strand.
CCAAACAAGATGCACAAGCTGTTTCACTGAGACAGCTCTGAGCTAAGAGAGCTGCTGTAGGGCTAGAATTCCTTGGAGAAGACTTCCCCACCCCTGCCTGCAGACCCCACCCATTCCGGCTCTACTTAATCCTTCCCAGCCCTCCCTGAGGGAGGAAGCAGAGTGGGGACTGGCAGTTATCCATATAGCTGCTTTCTCAGCACACTATGGAAACCCTTTGGACTCTGTGGCAGCATCGGGTTCTTTAGCCTGTATATATTGGCAAGTAAAGCTGGGCAGTGGAGGTGCACGCCTTTAATCCTAGTACTCGGGGAACAGAGGTAGGTGGATTGCTGTGAGTTCGAGGCCAGCCTGGTCTACAAAGTGAATCTAGGACAGCCAACGCTACACAGAGAAACCCTGTCTCGAAAAACCAAAAACAAAAAATAAAAATAAAAAAAGTTTGTGGGTACACCAGATAGTTAGATACATTGAGATGGGCAGGGGGTGTAATTTATAGGCCAATATGCTATTTGATGACATCCTTAGCTCTTAGGTTGACAGAAGTGGCACAGCCACCGCAAACGGTGAGAGCCATGAAGCCAGCACAGCTGCTTGACACAGTTCCAGCAGAGTGGAGCAGATTGCTACAGTCGCTGTCCTTCTATCTCTAACATTTCAGTTTTGGTGTTTGTGTGTTGCATTCTTTGGGACTTTCTTTTTTCTTTCTTTCTTTACTTTTATTTTTATTTTTATTTTTTGAGACAGGGTTTCTCTGTGTAGCGTTGGCTGTCCTGAAACTCACTGTGTAGACCAGACCAGCCTTGAGCTCAGAGATCTGCCTGTCTCTGCCTCTTGAGTGCTCAGATTAAAAGTGTACACCACTACTGCCAAGCCTCTTAGGGACTTTTTGCATTATGATTCATTTTATGTCTTTTCCTGAGATAAATTATGTCTGAGTCTTTTTAGAAAAAATTGGAAGTCTTCCTTATGCCCCGGATAGAGATCACTAAGCACAGATCAGCACATAGCTAGATGAGGCCATCACTCCAGGAATCTGCACAGGGTGTCTGCCCCTGAGCAAACTCAAACAGTATAATTGGTGCAGGGTAAACAGAGACAACTGACAAACTCTGACTGACCAGGAGAATAAATTACAGATTCAAAGACTTATTATATGCTTAGAGCTCTTTGAAAATGTAGTTTAAAGATTGAGGGGAGGGCTGTGTACAGGATACACCCCTGGAGTAATAGGACTCAGTAAAACAAGATAGATTGACTAAAATAAACCTTCCCTACTTTATAGCCTAAATGATGAAATGTATCATAAAAGAAATTAGGTATTAGTATTTGCTACTCATAAAAAGACTGGGTCAGATTTATTTGTTTATTTGTTTGTCTGGAGTGCTTTCAAACTGCCAACTGCCAGCCTAAAAGCAGGCTATCATAGTAAGTATGTTTTCTTTGGAGGAGACATTCTTTAGATTCTTAAAATTGGAGTAATAGGGCTGATAATAAAAATGAAATCTGGCCGGGCGTGGTGGCGCATGCCTTTAATCCCAGCACTCGGGAGGCAGAGGCAGGCGGATCGCTGTGAGTTCGAGGCCAGCCTGGTCTACAAAGTGAGTCCAAGATGGCCAAGGCTACACAGAGAAACCCTGCCTCGAAAAACCAAAAAAAAAAAAAAAAGAAATCTGTTCACTTCTCATTTTCTAATTGTGAGTGAACTTGTAACCCTGGACACGTAATGAAAAAACAAACATGTAATCTTGGGCAATCATTAATCTGTCTTTATTCTATGAAACTTATATCAGTAAGGAAGCATCTGATTGCTAGTCAGTCAGAGCTTTGAGGTTTCCCTGACCATGGCTGACTCAGTCCTCCCTCCCCTGGCGGGCAATTTATCTCCTATGCCCTTTCATCAAGGACCCTCTACCAGCACAGAAGCTAATGTTCTGATAAATTATAGCTTCTGAGAGGTATTCATTTATTACCACAAGGTGTTAGTTCCAGAAGGCTAAAACTAGCCCAAGATAAAGTAATTAGCCTCTGACCCTACAAAATTCCAATCTCTCCACAGTTCTGAAACTCCAATCAGTCCTTCAGTCTGCAGACACAGACTCCTTTCAGAGTTTTGTTGTTGTTGTTTGTTTTGTTTTTTGTTTTTTGAGACAGGGTTTCTCTGTGTAGCCCTGGCTGTCCTGGACTCTCTTTGTAGACCAGGCTGGCCTCGAACTCACAGCGATCCGCCTGCCTCTGCCTCCCGAGTGCTGGATTAAAGGCGTGCGCCACCACGCCCGGCGTTGTTGTTTTTCACAGCCAGATGACTTTTTTTTGGGAATTTTTTTCTCCTTGAGTAAGGGTTTCTCTGTGTAGCTCTGGCTGTCTTAGATCTCGATCTGTAGACCAGGCTGGTCTTGAACTCACAGAGATCCACCTGCTTCCTGGGATTAAAGGTGTGCTCCACCACCACCTGTTTCAGTCTTTTTTGTCTGTCTGTCTGTCTTTTGGTTGTTCCAGATAGGGTTTCTCTGTGTAGCCTTGGCTGTCCTGGACTCACTTTGTACACCAGGCTGGCCTGAAACTCACAGAGATCCACCTGCCTCTCTGTGCCTTCCCATAGTGCTGGGATTAAAGGTGTGCACAACCATCAGTCTGTTTTCTCATAGAACCTAGGTCCACCAGCCCAGGGATGGCACTACCCACAGTGGGCGGAGCCCTCCTCCATCAATCACTAATTAAGAAAATGCCCTACAGGTGGATTTTACGGAGGCATCTCTTCAGTTGAGGTTCCCTCCTTCCGGATGACTCTAGCTTGTGTCAAGTTGACATAAGGCTAACCAGGACATGGGAGAAATGGATTGGTCTTTAAGTTTCCATCATGCTTGTGGTCATTACTACAAGACCATAGAATTCCCCTGATCTTGTATGAGACAGGCCTTCGTCCCAGGCTATGTATAAAGTGGGCATTGCATGGGCTGAAATGGTGCTCTCAGCGTCCCTCCCCCACAGCCCGAGGGGGAAGGCAGGGCCAGGAGCTCTGAAGCCTTGCTGATGTTGTCACTGTCTAGAAATAAAAAGCAGGAGAGGTTGATTCCCAGGAGTCCTCCTCCTCCTCCTCCTCCTCCTCCTCCTCCTCCTCCTGGTGAAAGTACAAACAGCCTCATTAGTCACTGCTAATACACCGTGTCCAGGTGTGGACCAGCTCTCCAGCACAAGACGTCCCCAAAGCCACTGCGTCTCCCTGAGCTGTCATGATGGACTGGGCACCTCGCACACAGCCCTCCTCAGGTCTGTCTGGGGACTTGGGTCTCTGTTGTCCTCAACGGTTCCTGCGAGTGCCAGCCATACCCCTGCAGGGAAACAAGGCCTCGGTCTCTGAGGAGTGAAGTTTCTGCCCTAAGTCCCGTCTTCTCTCCTTCCTCCCACCATCGATCGCTTCAGCAGAGGAGACAACCACTCTGTTGCGTTCCCTGGGGTTTTGGTGTCTTGTTGAAAGTTTGCTGTTATATATGTCTGAAAGAGGGCATCCGAGAAGGGGGCAGGGCTCAGTAAAGACACCGAATCCCTGCTCAGAGGGTGGCAAAGGGTGCGCGGGAGGAGGACAGCCTGTGAGCTGGGTGGGGGTGTTGGCGTGTATGATAGGCACTGGTGAGTAGGGACTGAGGAGGTGTGGAGGCCAGCGTGGACCTTGATTGTTGTGCTGTTTAGGGACCACAGGCACGTCATAATGGAAGAGCCACAGGTCCCTTTTGACAGAGATAAGGAGGCTGACTTTTTGGCAAGTGGTAACTAGCTTCCCAAGTTCCCGAGGGGATGTTGGCTTTTGTCTAACTAACCAGAATTGGGGAAATGGGAGTTTCTTCGGACCTGATAACCCTCATCAATTTTAGGAGATGGGGTGGGCGTGGGGACAGGGTCTCACTATGTAGCCCAGGCTAGTCCCAAACTTGCAACCCTCTGTCTCTGCTTCCCAAGAGTTGGGGACGCAGGCTGTACCTCCATACCCAGCAAAGCATTCTCTGTGGATTTATAACAATAGCTCAACCAAAATTACCTTCATAAATTATGAAGGATTTTTTTTTTCTCATGTAGCAAATTAAATTTTGGTTGCAGCTCACAGAAGGCAAGATACAAGAGAGGCCGGCCCCATTGTTGGTGTTTTGTCTTCATCAAGGAGGCTGTCCATTCACCAGGAGAAGGAAGACCACCTCCAGGGAAGGAGAACTTAATTGTTACCAAAAGAAAGGTGCGTAGGGGCTGAGGGCTGGGGGGCGGGGCATTTCATGTGTGACTCATACATGAATTGTAAGTATTTACTGAAATGTCACCAGCTTTAGGCACCTTGCTCTACAACGAGAGGGTAAACATTAGCCTTCTGTCCCCAGCACTTGAGATCAAAGCAAGCCTGCCTCAGCACCCATCATAGCTCACAGAAGTACATCCCTAGGGACTCAGCTTGCAGAGGAGTCTCCATGCATAAAACGCTTTGGCCCAGGGCAAGAGAACACAGAAACTTCCGTGTAGACACACTCACCAGCCATCTCGGCTCTGGACTTCTTTCCAGCCTTGTGTGGTTTCATAGGTATGCCGCTGCTGTGCTTTTCTCTCTTCTCTCTCTCTCTCTTTTCTGTTGTTTTTGTTTTTTTGAGACAGGGTTTCTCTGTGTTTTCTTGGTTGTCCTGGACTCACTTTGTAGACCAGGCTGGCCTTGAACTCACAGCGATCCACCTGCCCCTGTGGGATTAAGGTGGTATGTGTCACCACACCTGGCCCACTGTGCTATTTCTAAGGCTGGCTTCGAAGTCTTTTTTTGTTTTTGTTTTTGTTTTGTTTTTTCGAGGCAGGGTTTCTCTGTGTAGCCTTGGCCATCCTGGACTCACTTTGTAGGCCAGGCTGGCCTCAAACTCACAGCGATCCACCTGCCTCTGCCTCTCGAGTGCTGGGACCAAGTCTTGATTTTTAAATTAAAAACAAAAAGAATTCCATTGTTTATTTTCATAGTGCATGAGTGGAGGTCAGAGAACAACTTGAGGGAGCTGGTTCTTTCCTTCTGCCATTGGCGGGGGCGGGTCGTCTCAGGAGTCAAACTCAGTGTGTCCGGCAGCAATCAATTTATCTGTCTTACCACCTACCCCTTAGCCCCCCCTACTCCCAACCCCATGCTGGGATCACAGACATTCACCACAAGGCCTGGCTATCTTTTATAGGCTTGCTTTTATTTATTTTTGCAGTACTGAATCCTGCATTACAGGGCCTCATGAGAACTTGGCATGTGCTCGACCAAGGAGATATAATTCTGGCCTTAAAAAAACAAAAACAAAAACAAAAACCCGTTGTGAGCCAGGTGGTGGTGGTGCACACCTTTAATCCTAGCACTCGGGCAGAGGTGGATCTCTGTGAGTGCTGGGATTAGAGGCATTCAATCTCAGATCTCTTTCCTAGCATTAAATCTGGTCCAGGGACTTGAATCTATACTTCGGCTCCGACATAGCCCCTTTCTCTTGCTAAACTGGTCTCTTCTTAGGCTTAAGCCCTGGGGATCTATAATAAGCAGTGCCAGTGAGGTTGACTTCAGGCTGAGGTGTGGTTCAGTGGGAAAACACTGCTGAGCATTCAGGAGGCTGTGGTCCATCGTCAGTACCAAACACATCTCAATGAAGGCTGTACTTAAATAGACCGACTGGCTAGAAAGGGGTGGAAATCTCTAGGCGTGAAGCTGATGACTTCATTTTAGGGTATTCTCCCTAAGGAGAAATAGTTAATTACTTGCAGGATATTTGTGTTACTTTCCTCCTTACTGTCACCAAACACTGAGCAAGAAACAAGTATAGGGAGCAGGGGATTATACTGGCTCATGTTTGAGGGGACACTGTCATGCTGTCACACTGTCACGGGGAAGGCATGGTGGCTGGTGGCGCTGCAGCAGCAGGAGGATACAGTAGCTGCTTGTGAACGTCTCAGTGGACTCGAGGGGAGAGACTAGGAAGTTCAGCCAGGCCAGAAAGCTCAAGAACTGTCTCTTCAGCAACACACTGTGTCTCAAAACAAGCTGGGGGACCAAAGGTTCAAATGCACAAGGCTGTGACGGATATTTTTCACTCAAACCACAAGGCAACTTTGGACATGGATAAAAGATCAGAAAAGAAAAATGGAAGGCCGGGCGTGGTGGCACACACCTTTAATCCCAGCACTCGGGAGGCAGAGGAAGGTGGATCCCTGTGAGTTCGAGGCCAGCCTGGTCTACAGAGCCAGTTCAGGACAGTCAAGGCTACACAGAGAGACCCTATCTCGAAAAACCAAAAAAACAAACAAAGAGAGAGAGAGAGAGAGAGAAAGAAATGGAGGCAGAAATAGGTGGATCTCTGTGAGTTCAAGACCAGCCTCGTCTACAGAGAAACCCTGTCTCGAAAAGAAAAAAGAAAAATGGGGGAGCTGGAGAGATGGCTCAGAGGTTAAGAGCACTGGCTGCCCTTCCAATGGTCATGAGTTCAATTCCCAGCAACTACACGGTGGCTCACAACCATCTGTAACAAGATCTGATGCCCTCTTCTGGTGTGCATGATGTGTACATGCAGGCAGAGCACTGTACACATAATAAATAAATAAACCTTAAAAAAAAAAAAAAAAAAAGAAAGGAAAAAGAAAAATGGGGAATTCCAAAATTTCAGCGAAAGCAGTTCTCCAGGCTGCTTGCCCAATGCTGCTGCTGCTGGGCTGGTGCTCTCTGTGCAGACCTTCTATGTCCTGTGTGCCGGAGTCTCTCGTTTCCTGCCATGTTCCCTGTACACGCTCCAGCACCATAGTGTCCCTGTTCCTTCTAAGGAGTAGGCGTGTTACTGGAAGTCACTACAGAGGACCTGAGTTTGGATTTCAGCACTCATGTCAAAAGCTAAACTTCATGGTTCTCTGGGCTCTACCTCTTACTCTGGGAGGAAGGACATAAAGGACATGAGACAGGAAAGTGACTTAAGCGGGACACTCTGCCTTTGACCTTCGCGGGGAAACTAGGAGAGCTTTGTCTGTTAGGACTTCAACCCTTATCAGAGCTAACGTCGCTGCAATTCCACAAGTGAACTGTACACGGCAGTAGTCACCACCTTACCCCATTCCTCCAACCAGGGAGGGGTGTGAACATCCTCCACCCACACCCTCTGTCTCACACACACAGACACAGACACACAGTTTCTCTGTGTAGACTCGCTTTGTAGGCCAAGCTAGACTCCTGAATTCACAGAGATCCACCTGCCTCTGCCTCTGGGATTAAAGGCATGCGTCACCATGCCTGGCTATAAACATCTTTAAAAAGCATAAAAATCCTTTCTAAAAATTTTATTTATTTTATGTGAGTGCTATCTGCATGTGCATCTGCCTGCCAGAAGAGGGCATCAGATGGTTGTGAGCCACTATGTGGTTGCTGGGGATTGAACTCAGGACCTTTGGAAGAGCAGGTGGTGCTCTTAAATCACTGAGCCATCTCTCCAGGGCCCCTCCCTCCTCATCCCCACCTTTAAATTTTTATTTATTTTATGTGAGTGCTCTATCTGCATGTGCACCTGCCTACCAGAAGAGGGCATCAGATTCCAGTATAGATGTTTGTGAGCCACCATCTGGTTGCTGGGAATTGAACTCAGGACCTCTGGAATACCTCTGCATTCTGAGAGGTGGGATTAAAGGTGTGCACCTCTACTGCCCAGCCAAGTATGTATGTACGTATATATATGTGTGTGTGTGTATGTTTTTCCGAGACAGGGTTTCTCTGTATAGCCTTGGCTGTCCTGGATTTGCTTTGTAGACCAGGCTGGCCTCGAACTCACAGCAATCCGCCTGCCTCTGCCTCTGGGATTAAAGGTGTGCACCACCACACCTGGTGTAAAAACATATTTTTAAAGAAATGTTTTAAAGCCAGGCGTGGTGGCTCCTGCCTTTAATCCTAGCACTTGGGAGACAGAAGCAGGATCTCTTGAGTTCGAGGTTATCCTGGTCTACAGAGTGAGTTCTAGGACAGCCAGGGCTCAGCGTTAGTCTCGCAGTTGCCCAGGTGCAGTCCCTGTGTAGACACACACAGACTGACTGTGCCCCACACTGCTGTGATACGAGTAGACACTGAGCTGGTGGCTGCATGACGGCATACCGAGCAGCTACAGAAGCAATAGGCTGCTGACGTGAACAAGCCACCTGCGCTGCTTTCCAGTGCTGGGACTTTCCCTGAGTTCGACTGATACGCTGAAATTATTAAATGACCACCCTTTCCCCAGGAGACACACTTTACGGTGTAAAGACACCAAATGTCAGTCAAATGTGGACCCAAATGAAAGGCTGCAGTATGCATTCACCTCACTGCATTTTCCTGGATGACTAAACATTAAAAAAAAAAAAAAAAAAGAAAAAGTTAAAAATTTAAAGTTTTATTGTAGAATACTTATAATTTCTATGTAGTTGGTCCTTAGTCATATGTCATGCTAGCTCTACATCCACCAAGGATACAAGAACAAGAACTTAAACTCAGAGGAAGGAGCTGGCCATCGAGTTTATTAGAGAAGATTACCATTTGGATATTTCTTCCTTTGAACTTCAAGGCTCAACACTTGCTCCAGGACGCACTTCTTTCTGCTTCAAGCTCTCCTTCCCATGGCGGAGTCCTGGCTCTGCATGCTCACACAGCAGAGTCTCAGGCAGGCAGGAGAGCCGGGCCTCGAGCAGGCAAGCACCCGTCTAGCTGGTTTGCAGACCAGACCCTGGGACGAGCCTGCAGCCCCTCAGCTGCCTGTAGCCCCTCAGCTGCGCCTGCAGCCCCTCAGCTGCGCCTGCAAGGCTTGCAATGTCACCTTCTTTTTACAAACTTCTTTCTAGAAGCATTGGGATTTAAGCGTCTCCGCCCAGCTCCCAACGTGCTGTCCCGGACTTGCAGGGTGGCTGAGCGACTGGAGATGTCATTCTCTGCAAAGGGAGACACCCCAGCTATATAGTCAGGGGCAAACACGTTGGTTTTCTGCCTGGCCTTGTGGGAGAGCCGCAGCTGGGGGAAGCGCTGATCCTCAGTCAGATGGGGGTTCATGGCGTATTTGCCCCCTTTAGGGGTGGGCAGTGAGTACTGCAACAAGAGGAAAGGCTGTTACAACAGGGACCCCTGCTCACACAGAGCCAGCTGCTGCCACACAACTGTCCTGCCTACTGTGTGCCAACAAGACAAGTGCCTCCCACACTACGCTTTTCTCAACTGACAGATGAAAACCTGAAGGCTTTACTACACTCTCAGCTAATGACAAATGGACAGAGAGCTTCATGGAGCTGATGGCATTTCCACAGAGGCGCAGATTAGCAGCTCTGAAATGGCTACTCGGGCTCTAGGCTGAGCAAAGGTGAACCATCATGAAGAAAGTGTTACATGGGTTTTATGAATGGGGGTGGATGAGGCAGCCTTGAATACACTCTTGGCCACTAGAAAGCATTCCTGGCTGGGCACAGCGGTGCACTCCCAAGGGCCCTACTTGGCAGACACAGGCAAGAGGACCAAGAGTTCAAAGACATCCTTGCTCATATGGCAGGTTCAAGGCCAGCAAAAACTATTTATCTAAAATGTGTTTTAGCTCCCGAGAGAGGGCTGGGGATGTAGCTCTGATGGCTGCATGCCTGCCCAGAGGCATGAAGGCCCTGGGTTTGCTCCCCAGTCACACAAACCAGAAGTGTTTGCAGGATGCAATAATCCCAGCATTTAGGAAGTAGAGTCAGGAAAATAAGAGTCTGCCTCAACCTGACGCCACATACCCTAAGAGAGAGGGCAGGGACAAGGGTCTGACGGTGTCAGAAGAGCAGGAGCTGGGGCACATCAGAGGGACGGGGTTTGCGGGGCTCTCACACGCCAAGTACAGAATGCATGAGCCTCAAAATGAGGAATGAAACAAGCGTAACCTAGAGCAGAAAACGCAAATCCACAGAGAAGCTGGTTGGTGGTGGCACACATCCGTAACCCCAGCACCACCACCGCCGGCTTCTGGTCCTTGCTGAGCTCTCTCTCTCCAGGACCCCCCCCATCTTTTAGAGACAGCTGCACTCTGTAGCCTCATGGCCTTCAACCTTGTAGATATTCTTTGTTTGTTTGTTTTTTATTTATTTATTATGTATATACAATGTTCTGCCTGCATGTGTGCTTGCTCACCAGAAGAGGGCACCAGATTTCATTATGGATGGTTGCGAGCCACCATGTAGTTGTTGGAAATTGAACTCAGAACCTCTAGAAGAACAGCCAGAGCTCTTAACCTCTGAGCCATCTCTCCAGCTCCCCTTGTAGATACGCTGCTTGAGCCCCCCTGAACGCTAGACTCACAGGCACAAGCCACCGTACCTGGCTGTTCTTTCTTGACCCATTCTCACAAACGGCTTTTCCTATGTGAACACTCCCCTTCCTCCCTCCGTCTCAACTGAACTCAGACCGAGATCATCCTTTAGGCTCCTATAGAAATGGGTCTCCACTGTGTTCCAAATGGCCCCTGCTGAGCTCTGCCCTCCCCAAAGCAGGTGGCCACGAATGGGCACTCACTGTCCACCAGCACGCCTTTTGCGCCTCCTCCACCCCCACAGGCGTTGGCTCGTCGTCTCACTCTTCCTATCTGGGTACCAAGAACACGGGCTTCCGACTCCAGCAGCATGGTGACTAAGTGGCTGGCTCTCCTGTGGTTCTCTGCTCTTTTTCTGACACTGGGTCTAGTAGCCAAAGCTGGCCTTGAACTCCTTCCTGCCTCCACCCAAGTGCTGGGGTTCTGGAGTGTGTAATCACCCTGTCCAGATCTCCCTTGGTCATTTGATCCTGAAGTTAGCTGTGGGGTTGAGGATGCAGGCCACTTACCCGGAGGCCTCTTGCGTTCAGCACTTTGGGGTTTCGGGAGAAATGCATGTGCAAGGTGCCATCGTCATTGATGGTCACAGATACTTTCTTCAGGGTCTTGTTCCCACAATGCCCACAGAACACTCGGTTCATGTCTGACGTTGTCCTAGGGGACACAAAAGAAAGGCTGTACACTAGCAGCACAGGCAGGAGACCCCACCTCCAGCCTCAGCATCTCTCAGAGTCTCTACAACCCGCAAGGGGAGGCAGAGCTAGGTCAAAGAGCTGGAGAAGACAATCCCTCACCTGCAAGTCTCCTGAGCCTCTACGAGGTGCTGTGGACCCTGCTTCTCTGAGAAGCGGAAGACCTGCAGCCACTGCCACAAGTTCAGTGTGTGTGTCTGTCTGTCTGTCTATCAGGGTAGGGTAGGAGGATGGGGACAGACAGACACTAAGAGCTTTTTTTCAGGGGACAGTGGGTTTTATGAAACAAGGAGCTGTCATGAGCCTTATGCACTTAAGACTAAGAACCATTAGTCTATGGCTCAGAAGAGATCTAAGGAGTGATGCAACTCTAGAGGGTGTGGAGAGGCTGGGGCTGGGGCTTCTAAGGAAACAAGCCCCTGTCAGGAAGCCCAATCAAATCAACAGCCCCTCAAGCCCAGCAAACAGCTCAATGCATCAGCACCATCCCACAGCAGGCTTCTGTAAAGCAGGGCTCTGCCAGGTGACCACAGATGTCTACAGACGCAGCCAACAGATGCACAACAGCGACAAGCCTGCCTGTAAGTCACAGAACATCCTCCCACAGCAAGGCAGTGCAGTGTCTTCCAATCCAACTGGGGTGTGTCTACAGAACATCAAGGCCCGCCCCCAACAGGAAGTAGCAGGGTCAACCAACCAACAGTCCACTAGAGGGAGCACTTCCTCTGTGCCAAACACCCTGCTGAATTCCGCTCCCTGGTTCTTAAATCTTTCTATTTAAAGACAGTTTTAAGGGACTAAGAAGGCAACTAACTGTCAGAGCCGTAACCAGGACAGACGGCATGGAGATGTGAGCCACACACTCTGGACTCACAGACCACCGTGTGCCTGTGTAGAAGGGAAAGCTGGCGACAAACACAGTGAGTCCCATGTACCCGTCACCCGGCCTGACTAGCCACTCGCAGCTACTGTTTCATCTCTACCCTACATCCTGTCCTCCTGTGTCACCTGGGAGCAGGTCCCAGACTTCTCACATCCACAGTCCAGGCCCTCGAGGTGTGTGCACAGGGACAGATAGGCCACTGGCAACCCCCGTCCCAGGGTTTCAGTGTGGTGGAGTCGGCAGGTACCCACAAAGGAACAGGGGTGGCAGGAGAGCACATATGAAACACAGGTTCTTTCTCTTCTGGGGAGTCAGCAGCAGGGACAGGAACCGGAAGGCCCCAGTCACGTACTTGAAACAGCCATGACAGCGCAGGATGTAGCTCCGGGCCTCTCGGATCAGCATGCCGTTCACTGCCAGCACGTGCAACCCCATCTGAAGTAGAACGTTCTACAACCAACAAGACACACTAGTGAATAACTGAGATCAACTTCTTTAATATTGATCTGGATCTGGCAGTAATTTTGTTCAGTTATGGGAACCCAATATTCTGGTTTAGCATATATGTATATACACATGTATGTATGTATACACACACAGAGACACACACACACATTTTTCAAGGGAGGGTTTCTCTGTGTAGTAGCTGTCTTTACTTTGTAGACCAGGCTGGCCTCGAACTCACTGGATCCTCCTGCCTCTGCTTTCCAGGTACAGGGATTAAAGGATAGTGCTACCACCTCCCAGCCATAGTTTAGTTTATAATCCCTTGCTTTTGTTATGGATCACGAGAGAGGCCTGGCTGGGAACACAGCGACCTGTGTTACTTAGCATTTGCAAGACCAGAGCCTGGCCTCATTGACAGTGCCACTCAGCAGAGATTTGTTTGTTTTGTTTTTTCCAGTCAGGGTTTCTCTGTGCAACTGCCCAGGCTGGACTCTGGATCAGCCTGCCGCTGTCTCCCTCAGTGCTGGGAGTAAAGGCGTGAACCACCATGCCCTGCTAGTCCTGGAACTCTTAAAGATTTGGGGTTTTGTTGTTTTACTTATGTGCAAAGGGGAGTATGCAAATGTCCACAGAGGTCAGAGGTGTCAGATCCCCCTGGTGCTGGAGTTTCCAGTAGTTGTAAGCCACCCCATATGAGTGGTAGGTATGGAATTCTGGTCCTCAGATAGAGCAATGCATGCTCCCCGGCCCCTGCCCCTGGAACTGGCTCTGTAGACGGGGCAGGCCTCAAACTCAGCCTCCGCCTCCTCAGCACTGGGATTAAAGGCATGCATCATCACACCCAGTGATTTTTTTTTTTTCTGCTAGGAAAAATATTTTCCTCTTTGGGTTAAAAGTCCTGTTTATCTTCTCCAGATCCCAAAACATTACAAAGAGAGATAAAAAGGCACCAACTGCTCGTGTTAAGAATTAAAAAACAAGCCGGGCGTGGTGGCGCACGCCTTTAATCCCAGCACTCGGGAGGCAGAGGCAGGCGGATCGCTGTGAGTTCGAGGCCAGCCTGGTCTACAAAGTGAGTCCAGGATGGCCAAGGCTACACAGAGAAACCCTGTCTCGAAAAACAAACAAACAAACAAACAAAAAAAGAATTAAAAAACAGGGGCTGGAGAGATGGCTCAGAGGTTAAGAGCACCGAAAGGTCCTGAGTTCAATTCCCAGCAACCACATGGTGGCTCACAACCATCTATAATGTGATCTAATGCCCTCTTCTGGCTTTCAAATATGGTATACATAATAAATAAAATCTTAAAAAAAATAAAAAATAAAAATAAAAAATAAGCCAGGCGTGGTGGCACATGCCTTTAACCCCAGTACTTGGTAGGCAGAGGCAGGCGGATCGCTGTGAGTTCAAGGCTAGCCTGGTCTGCAAAGTGAGTCCAGGACAGCCAAGGTCTCGAAAAACCAAAAACAAAAGCAACACAGAAAACCCTGCCTCTTTTTTTGTTTTGTTTTTATTTTTTTGAGGTAAGCTGGCCTCGAATTCACAAAAATCCATCCACCTGCCTCTGCGTCTTGAGTGCTGGGATTAAAGGTGTTTGCCACCTCCTGGCAAAAAAACCCTGTCTCGAAAAACCAAAATAAATCCCAGTACTTAGGTGGATCTCTGTGAGCTCCCGGGCAGCCACAAATACCCAGGGCCATCCAGATGGCTCATTAGTAAGCGTGCTTGCTATCAAACCTGAACTCTTGAGTTTGATGCCTGGCATACACATGGTAAACAGAGAGAGGTGACTTCTTCAAATTGTCTCCTGACCTCTACATACACACTGTAGCACATGAACATTCACACAGTAAACAAACTAACAAGCTAGCAAACAAATAAATGCAATTTTAAAAAGTTAATTAAGGGCTTGGGCATGGTGGTGCATGCCTTTAATCCCAGCAGACAGGTGGATCGATGTGAGTTCGAGGCCAGCCTGGTTTACAAAGTAAGTCCAAGACAGTCAGGGCTACACAGAAAAACTGTCTCAAAAAACAAAATAAAGGCAGGGCGTGGTGGCACATGCCTTTAATCCCAACACTTGGGAGGCAGAGGCAGGCGGATCTCTGTGAGTTCAAGGCCAGCCTGGTCTACAAAGTGAGTCTAGGACAGCCAAGGCTATACAGAGAAACCGTCTCGACAAACCGAAAATAAATAAAAAAAATAAAAATAAAACAACAAAGTTAATTAAATATTCTAGCAGGGCGGTGGTGACACACCTTTAATCCCAGCATTCAGGAGGCAGAGGCCGGTTTTTGTGTACAAGGCCAGTCTGGTCTACAAACTAGTTTTAGGACAGTCAGGGCTTCACAGAGAAACCTTGCTCCAAAAAAAGGAAACCAAACAAATAAGTTGTTATCCTAAAAAACAAAACAAGCCAGGCTGGGTGGCACACACTTTTGATCCCAGCACCCAGGAGGAAGAGGCAAATAGATCTCTTTGAGTTCCAGGCCAGCCTGGTCTACAAAGCAAGTCCAGGACAGCCAAGGCTACACAGAGAAACCCTGTCTCAACCAACCAACCAAAGCCGGGCGTGGTGGCGCATGCCTTTAATCCCAGCACTCGGGAGGCAGAGGCCGGCGGATCGCTGTGAGTTCGAGGCCAGCCTGGCCTATGAAGTGAGTCCAGGATGGCCAAGGCTACACAGATAAACCCTGTCTCGAAAAACAAAAACAAAACAAAACAAAACAAAAAACCAAAAACAACAACAACAACAAAAACCCAACCAACCAACCAACAACCCCCTTCCCTACGCATACTGTTACTGATGTGATGGCCACCCGAAAGACAACGAACAATTAGCCACTCCCCAGGGTTGGCCTGGGCCTGCCGACCCACCTGCATGGCGAAGTCTGTGGTCACACAGCCAACGCGCACGTCCTTTGGGATGTCACACTGCTCCAACTCCTGCTGGACCTGCTTGATGTTGCTGGGGGTTATCCAGCCACCCCCATCATCATCACTGTCTTCAAACTCCTCGGCCTCCTCTTCCTCCTCTCCTTGGTCAACCTGAAACATCAACACACGAGCTTCCAGCCCACAGGACCGACGTGCAGGGCCTCCCACATCACTAGGAGACGGCAGCCAGGGCCTCACCAGCAGCTGCTGCAGCTCGTGGTCAATGTTAGGCAGAGGGTTCCTCCAGAACATGAAGGAGCTGAACTCCAGGTCCTCAGGCCCGTCCGCAGTGTGGCCGCCATCCGCTGGTTCTTGTGATGGCTTAGGCTGGGATTAAAGGAAACATTCATTTTTCACTGTAGGGGAAAAACCCCCGGGCTTTACACATAACACAAAGCAGAATAATTTAAAAACATGAAAACTGTTCTGAGTTTAAACGTCAAACCATTCTATATGCAAGCTGGGTCTGGGAGCACTGTACAAATATGCCTCAAATTTGAACCAGGGACCTCTGGAAGAGCAGTCAGTGCCCTTAACTGCTGAGCCATCTCTCCAGCCCAGGTAGCTCACAACTGTAACTCCAAGATCTGACACAGACAGACAGAAAGACACACACACACACACACACACAGAGACAGATGCACATACACATGCCCCCGCGCTTTGGCCCAGATCAATATGCTTTGCTCCCAACAGCGGTGGCATGTGGAAGGAGGGCCAGGGCTCCTAAAGGAGTTACCTTGGAGGGCAGATGGAAACCAGAAATGTGCAGAGGAGTTTCAGGGTGCTGAATGGAAGAACTCACTTTAACCTAAAAAAAAAAAAAAAAGCCTGCATTGAGTAAAGACAGTTAGTTTGAAAACACAACATGAGGGCTAATTAAAAAAAAAAAACAACAAACAAACCAAAAATCAAGATCTTTCTCCCTAGTTATTGAATATAAAAAAATTACAAATCGGCTGGGTGTGGTGGCACGAACCTGTGACCTCAGAGGCAGAGGCAGGCAAATCTCTGTGAGTTCGAGGCCAAGCTGGTCTACAAAATGAATCCGGGACAGCCAGGAGTACACAGGGAAACCGTGTCTCCAAAAACCAACAAAACAAAACAAAACCAGAAGTTACAAGAATATACAGACAAGCTGGGCGTGGTGGTGCATACCTTTAATCCCAGCACTCGGGAGGCGGAGGCAGGCGGATCTCAGTGAGTTCAAGGCCAGCCTGATCTACAAAGTGAGTCCAGGACAGCCAAGGCTACACAGAGAAATCCTGTCTTGAAAAACCAAAAAGAAAACACAGACAAAATGACAGCATTCAGAGACCTCCAACACCATTAAGTGCTCTCTGGGCATTTCTATTACACAAAAAACTGTGAGGTGTGCACCTGTGAAATCTGTTTTTATTTTATGTAAAAGTATGTAATAGACACAGGAAAAGCTACATATCCTTGAAACAGCAGATGACCTAATTGAAAATACCCAGGGTTAGCCCCAGCCGTGGTGGCACACACCTGTAATCCCAGCACTCGGGAGGCCGAGGCTGGTGGATCGCTGTGAGTTCCAGGCCAGCCTGGTCTACAAAGTGAGTCCAGGCCAGCCAAGGAAGAAACCCTGTCTCGGAAAAACTAAAAATAAAATAAAACAACAACAACAACAACAACAGAAAATACCCAGGGTGGTGGCTCTGTATAAATAAACAGGCTGTCTATAGATGGTAACTGTAGAGGTGAATTGTGACAGGGACACGAGGCCATCATACTAATCCTCCTTCACCTGTGACAGTTCCCATAATAGCAAGTGGACTGGAGAGGAGGCTCAGCGGGGAAGAGCACTTTAGTGCTCAGCCATGAGGACCCAGCACAGTTTGGTGATGCTTATAATTCCACTCCAAGAGATGAGATGCCCTCTTCTGGCTGCCGTGGGTGCCCTCACTACCGCTAAAGCTCAGAAACTCAGATATACACAAACTTAAAAACCAACACCCAAACAACCCAACCTGCCTCATTTACCTTTTCTGGCTCTTTTTTTAGATGAGCCACCCCGACGAACTCCGCTTCTAGCTGGTAAGTGAGCGCCAGCACCTGGATGTCGGTGGCAGAGAGGCTGGGGTAGTCCCCGGTTTTCTTGGAAAACTCAGTCACTGAAGTAAACAAGAGATTTCTGACTTTACTGAAGGGCAAACACTGACAGGTCTTTGGATAGACACAGTATCAAAAGGACGCATAGAGGGGCTGGGGAGCTGGCCCAGCAGGCAGAACACTGGCTGCTCTTCCAATGTACCCAGGCTCAGTTCTCAGCGTTCACGTGGTGGCTCGCAACTATTTGTAATTCCAAAGGAATTGCAGAGATCACACCACTCTACCAGGTGTGATCTTGTTCTGAGTTGAGGCTGCCTCTCTATTAGAAATTACAATCAGCCTACTGACAGGACGACACATACATGCTCTTTTTTGTTTGCTTGTTTTTCGAGACAGGGTTTCTCTGTGTAGCCTTGGCTGTCCTAGACTCGATTTGTAGACCAGGCTTGAACTCACAACGATCCGCCTGCCTCTGCCTCCCGAGTGCTGGAATTAAAGGTGTGCACCACCACGCCCGGCTATGTTTTTTACTTGGCAAGCGTTCTCCCCGAGTTCTTATGCTGTTACACACCTTTACTGCACGCTTCCGATTTGCTAGACACTATGGCAAGAAGTACATTATTATGGTTTGCAGTACTCCCGGAGGTGAGAGGCAAATACTGTTACTATTCTCACTGCACAGATAAAGATTAAAGTCCATGAGGTATACCTGGGGCGGGGACACACAGCTAGTTAAAGCCAGAATGAATCGACGGTCTCCGCTCTGGGCTCAGCTCCCCCAAGGCTGACCGTGGCACTCACCCAGCCGCACGTACTCCGGGAAGGGCTCCTTGAACCTCAGCTCGTAAGGCAGCACTGCCAGCCGCCTGCGCGTGGCCTTGTCGCGAATCTCTCTGACCACCTCCCGGATGGTGTAGATGTTTTTTCCAAAGTCCTGTGGACAGACCGGCTCAGTTATCAAACTCGCCTGACCCCGCACGCACCCCTGGGGCGCAGGCTCCGCAGCGGAATTTCCTGTACCTGTAGAGGCGCATCCTTCAAGAAAGCCCCGGCGTCAGCCACTACATGCTCCACCGGCGCCATGCTGGCTACCATGCACAGGCCGCGCATGCGCACAGGCCCTGCGCTGCTCCCTGCGTTTGCAATGCAGTCCTCTGAGATCTGGAGGAAGAGCCGCTGCGATTTAGCGGCGCCCCCTGGCGGCCACAACCAACCGCTTCAGGACATGCACGCACGTACAGCCTCGCCGGTCGCCCAGGCAGGGAGTGAATGCATAATTAAATTTGAGAGACTCCTAGGGTAATCGACCTCATAATACACTTCACAGAGCTTTCTTTACTTTTTAAAGACAAGTTTGGGTTTTTGGTTTTTTGTTTTGTTTTTTTTTAGATTTATTTATTTTCTGCCTGCATGTACACCTGTATGCCAGAAGAGGGCACCAGTTTTCATTATAGATGGATATGAACCACCGTATGGTTGCTAGGAATTGAACTCAAGACCGATATTGCTCGTAATCTCTAAGCCATCTCTCCAGCCTCAGCTTTCTTTATTTTTTGTTTTGTTATTTTGAAACCAGAGCGTTTATTTTATGACTGATTGAAATCCTCAAGATGAACTGGCTGCTGCAACAGCTGCCCTCTTGGGTTTAGGTGTTGTTCCTTCACGGAATCCATGTCTGAATCTTCGGTAGACAATCTTTAGGTCTCTCATCCGCCCGTCCCAGTTGTATTTCGCCTCTTAGCCTTGGGCACTCGTTATACTTTCTCTTGCGCTTGGCAGGGTAGGCACATTTGCCACAGGTCGACTTCTTAAGGTGGTAGGCCTTAGAGCCACAGCGGCGGCACAGCACGTGCGTCTTATTGCGATGCTTTCCAAAGGATGACGTCCGTTTTGTCACCTTGCTTCTGCTGCCGAGGCCAAAAGCCTTTCTTCACTTTTAAAAGCAAAACCTGTACCACAATGATGGAAAATCAGAAGCTAGGAAGAGATTCACAACAAGGACGTCAAGCTGACTTTACCAGGTAACCTCCAAACTGACTTGGAACCACTCTTTAAAATTGGTTATGTTAGGCTGGAGAGATGGCTCAGAGGTTAAGAGCACTGGTTGCTCTTCCAGAGGTCCTGTGTTCAATTCCCAGCAACCACATGGTGGTTCACAACCATCTATGATGAGATCTGGTGCCCTCTTCTGGCCTACAGGTGTACATGCAGGCAGAACACTATATGTAGAAATAAATCTTTATAAAATCGGTTGTGTTATATAGCTATTGCTCATGCAGCCCGACTTTATTTTGAACATCTTGGGACAATGGCTGTATTACTAAATACCTTGCCCCTCCCTAAGCAGGACACATGATTTTCTAAAATAATTCCTTGTTGAATTGAACAGAAGGGATATTAATGACTTCCAAATTTTCTTTCAAATCTGTCATTAGGAGATCAGAGCTACTACACACTGGTAACGCTGAGCTGAGTCTTTATTATCACCTACTTTCCTTTAAACTGTCCTGTATCAAAAACCTTTCGGGGCCCTGATGGTTCTCATTGTCTGTGGCCCAAATATTTCCTGCATTCCCAAACACTTCAAAACCCTTTGTAGCCCAGCGGTGGCGGCGCACGCCTCTAATCCCAGCACCTGGGAGGCAGACGCAGGTAGATCTCTGTGAGTTCAAGACCTGGTCTACAGAGTGAGTTCCAGGACAGCCAGAGCTATACAGAGAAACCCTGTCTTGAAAAACCAAAATAAATAAATAAATAAATAAATAATAAAATAATAAAATAAAATTTTTTCCCTAGGTCCCTTTTAGAATGATAAAAGACATACCTGGAGGCCAGGTGTGATGGCATCTGCCTTTAATCCCAGCGTTTGGGAGGCAGAGGCAGGCAGATCACTGTGAGTTCAAGGCCAGCCTGGTCTACAAAGCGAGTCTAGGACGCTAAGATAACACAGAGAAAGCCTGTAACCCTGTCTTGAAAAAAAAAAAAAAGACATACCTGGGCATGGTGGTGCAAGCCTTTCATTCCAGCACTTGAGAGGCAGAGGCAGGCAGATCTCTGAGTTCAAGGCCAGCCTGGTCTACAAATCGAGTCCAAGACAGCCAGATGCCAAGGCTATACAGAGAAACTCTTGAAAAAACAGAAATAAGAAGGGATAAAAAAAAAGATGCTCAAAACATTTCTTTTGTTACCCACTCAGCTCCAGATATTTTTTTTAAAAATTATGAGTTAGAAAAATGTAAAAGCAGAAGCAGGTCCCAGTTGCTGGAGGTGGCACAAAGGCTGTTTAACAAAAGAGAAGTGACTGGGGCAGGACCTTCTGCATAAACTAAAGCTGTTGTCACCTTCTCAGATGATGAGACATAGTCAGAATTACAGCTAACCAGCAAAAATTTGGTGTCTTTCCCTCTGTCAGAAGAATATCTCGTAGCTGAAAGCTTTGCCTCCAATCCAAAGATACAGTTGGTCTATCTCTCAGATTGACAAGGAAGACTCCTGGGTGTACAGGGAGAAGCCAATCTCTCGGGACTGGCCCAGTCCCAAATTCTTGTAATTGTTCAACTGACCAGTTTGTCTACTTCCACACATTTACATAATACCCACTGAGCCTGAACATAAATGGAAGTTGCAGTCCATATTGCCTGGCTTGGAGAGAGAGGCATCTTGGTGCCCTGCCACTCACCCTGGAATATGCCCATCCTGTTTATGAAGACACCTGGGACTTCCGATTCTACAGAAACAGGTGTACACTGTCTTGGACCTTAAAGATGCATTCTTCAGGGGCTGGAGAGATGGCTCGGTGGTTAAGCGTACTATCTGCTCTTCCAGAGGAACTGGGTTCAATTCCCAGCACCCACATGGTGGCTCAGAACCACCTATAATGAGATCTGGTGCCCTCTTCTGGCCTGCAGGCACAAATGCAGGATAAATAAATAAATAAATATATATATATTTTAATTAAGGCTTTATCAGGCCCCAGGCCCTTCTATCCACTGCCCCTCTTATGTTTGATATGGAAACAGAGTTATGGTCCTACCCCCATTCCCTTCAGGCCTGGTTCTGGGAACTGAGAAAGGCAGATACAGGGGAGGTGACAGCTAAAGTGGCTACAGACCAGCAGCCCATACTCCATCTTGTTTACTTACTGATGCCCACTTTAAGAATCTGTTTGGATGGAGAAAGGGAAAAAATGGGATATAGGCGTTTATCTTTTGAGACAGGAATACAGAGTTTATAATTCTATGCGTGCCCTATGGGTAGGCCCCCTTACTGCTAGGAACAGGCGAGGGGGGTGGGAGGGTGGGGGGATGGGGGGTAGGGGTGATTTCCATTGCAAAAGTTAGGGCTCTGAAGCTGAGGCTTCCTGAAAAATTCCTTAGGAAAGATTCTGGCCTTTGGGAAACATGGAAAACCTGGAGAATTGGACTCTATGCTACAGGAAGGGAGCCTGGGCATAGCCAATCATTTCCAGACGGGCATCAGCTAGAGTCGCTGGTTATTCTGTCAGCCCACTGGCTGACAAAACTGTGCCTGGGAGTAGCCCAAGTTAATGTTAAAGGGCTCACAAGGGACAGGAACTTGTCTGCTACCCAAACCTCTCCTCTAGGAACCTCCCTTACTCTGATGCCTGCTGTTCCGCCTTGTGGGTTAATCCAACTGGACAACACAGTATTATCGGGCCCTGAGATGACCTAATGGGCATGTACTAATAGTCTGACTAAATGTGCCTCTTCTGATGTTTTCCAAACTAAGTAGGCAGGTTGATCAGGACCTAGAGGTATTAAGAGTTTCCATTTCTGAATTAAAACAACCTTGCAGAAATGGTCCTATAAGACTGGAGAGACTGGGGCTGGAGAGATGGCTCAGTGGTTAAGAGCACTGTCTGCTCTTCCAAAGGCCCTGGGTTCAATTCTCAGCCACCACATGGCAGCTCACAAGTGTCTGTGATTCCAGTTCCAATGGCTCTGACACTCTCATGCTAAAATAAATTTAAATAAATTATATATATATAAAGATTGGAGAGACTGCCAGGCATGGTGGCACACGCCTGCAATCCCAGCACTTTGGGAGGCAGAGGCAGGCAATCACTGTGAGTTTGAGGCCAGCCTCATGTACAAAAACAGTCCAGGAAAGTCAAGGCTATACACAGAAATCCTGTCTCAAGGGGAAAAAAGATTGGAGAGACTTAGACTTAATTCTCAGTAGATAAATGAAATGATATATGGTTTTGGGCGAAACCTGCTTTTTAAAAAAGTTGTATATATTTATTACATATACAGTGTTCTGTCCTCATGTACACCTGCACACCAGAAGAAGGCACCAGATCTCATTATAGATGGTTGTGAGCCACCATGTAGTTGCTGGGAACTGAACTCAGGACCTTTGGAAGAACAGTCAGTGCTCTTAACCTCCGAGCCATCTCTCCAGCCCCCCAAGAAACCTGTTTTTTTTTTTTAAATGCTAATTGATCAAGAGTAATTAGAAAAAAAAAAAATCTTGTCATGGTTGAGGAAAACCTCAAAAAGGAAAATAGATAAAGACGTAAGTCAAATAATACCAGTCTCTGTTTCCTTGGTCGCTCTGGCTCACTATTCTGCTGTCAGCACTGGCTGGAGCTTTAATTCTCATTCTGACTGGATGAATGTTAGGGCCTTGCATCTTAACCTGTACGGCCAGTCATGTATCAGTTCAGTACTTAGGACCAACTACATTGCTTTTTGTTGTTGTTGTTGTTATTTTTGTTTTTGAGACAGGGTTTCTCTGTGTAGGCCAGGCTGGTCTTGAACTTACATAGACCCACCTGCCTCTGCTTCCTGAGCGCCGGGACTAAAGTGTGCACCACCACTGCCTGACCCCAATTATACCTCTTAGAGCAGGATGAGTCCACAAATTGACTCATTCACTAAGACCAGTAGGGAATGTGACAAGGCCCTAGACCTTAGTAGGGCCCCCAGACCTTAGCACAACTGACTCCATCATGGAAGTACCATTCAGGTCGCAAAACTCAGCACACAGACAGAACCACCTGCCAAAATGAAAACGAACCCAGCAAAAAGCCAGGTGGAATCTGGAACAATCTGGAATCTGAACAATCAATTGGGAGGTCAATACCAGCCTAGGTTACATGAAATCCTGTCTTAACCTGTCCGCCGCCCTCCACCCCCACCCCCCGCCCCCGCGAGTGACACAAACTGGTAATCCTAACTACTCAGAGGCTAATATAAGGGAATCAAAAATTCAAGGCCATTCGGAGCACTTTTAGCAAGACCTTGCTCAAAATAAGAACTAGAAAGTTAGGAAAATGGCCGGGAACATAGGTCAGTTGGTAGCTTGATCCTTACTAATATGTGCAGTGCCCTAGCTAGATTCAACCATCGATCCTGTCAAACCCAGAAAGTTCCAGGCCGTGGTGTGGCATGCCCGAAATGCCAGGAATCAGGAGGCTAAAGAAAGCGCTGGGTTCCAGATCAGCCAGGGTTACATAGATGCCCTGTTTGCTAATTCGTAAGGTTCAGTTTACTCCAACATAGGGAGGGAATGAGAGTTGGTTCCTCACTTATGAACTCGGGAAAAGTTTTGAAGGGATGTCATGTCGTCGTGTGTCGTGTCCCCTTCTCGTCTTTCCACTTTTGCTTCTCGGAACAACGATGCTTTACAAAGGCCAAGGCATTTACACGTATAGAACTGAGAACAAAGCCTAGCACACAGTTGGCACAGGCTGCCAACTTTACGTGAGATGTTATGTTTGGACCAGGACACCTTTGTGTCCCAATACAACCCTTGCAAATTTGGGATCATGCTTACAGTTTAAACGGTTTATCTGACAGTCAAATTTAAAGGAGGAGCGAGCTGGGTCTTCTCCCACCTGTACCATGGGGGGCGGGGGCAACTCTACCTGCTTCCAAAGGAATAAATAAAGCCCCTGGTGCCCGATGAGCCCTCAGTTTATACGCCCGCTCGGGCACAGTCCAAGAGACAGAAGTCCTCTCCACCCTGGCCCTCTGCGGGTCAAAGGCTTGCAGACCGGTTCTAGGTGGCCCGCACCTGCGCGCCCCGGCCAGCCTCTTCCGGGTCAGGTGACCGCGCGCGCTCACGTGACCCGGCCCGAGTGCGGGCGCTGGAAGGCGGAAGTGGAGCGGAGTTAGGCGCCGCTGGTGTGGCCGCGGCAGGTAGGTGGCGCGGGCGCTCGGGGCTCGGTGGCGGGCTGGAGGCGCGGGGCGGCCAGGGGCGGCAGGCGGCGCGAGGGGCCAGGGGCGGCGCGGGGCGGGCGCCGGGGGGCGGCAGCTTCCTGTGGGAGGGGCCTGGCGCGCGGTTCCGGCCTCCGAGGAGGGGTGTCCCGGCTCGCGCCGGGGCGGGGGTGGGCGCGGGGCCCGGCGGGAGTCGCCGGCTGCTGGCGCTTCCGGAAGAGGACCCCAGCCTGGGCGCCTGCGGGGCGGAGGAGCTGCGTCTAGGAAGTGGGCTCGACCTCGGCCGGGGAGACTCGCTAGCTCCCTGGAATGGGGCTGCCTGGGAGTGGGCGTCTGGCTTGTAGGGACAGGGAGAAAAATCTGGACGACGCGGCCTGGACCCATTAAGAGAGTCTTATCCTTCTCTCCTCTTTGATGATGATGGCGACCCAAGACTTTGATACCAGCCAGTCCCGTTCAGTTTTTAAACTTCAGGAGGGATGCCTGAGTCTTGATCGTCTGACTCTGGTCACACCCACTTTGCCCTGTTTGAGTAGGGTTTCCACTTGTTGGGGAGCCTAGCCCTTGAGATCATCTTTCTTTGAGATGCTCCCGGATCGGGTCATCTTCGAGGCAAAAAAATAAAAAATAAAAAATAAAAAAATTAAAGACGTGTAGGTGCTTTGCTGTGATCATAACAAGACTTTTAACCTACACGGTTGTCAGCGACCGGGGCCAGCGTTACCTCAGCAACGCATTGACTGCTTACGTCTTGGACAGCTTAAAGTCCACCGATACTGCTTTGACACTTAACCCTTTTAGGCTTAAATTATGCAGCTTCCTTTACCATGTGACTGCTTATCTTGACCAGCTGTGACTAGGTGGGATGCCTGAGAAGTTTGTTGTGTTCCCTAGAACTTGTGACCTAGAATTGTGATCGTGTTTTTTGAGGTTAAAATACCCGTTTTAAGATTGTTCATCCTTTAGGCTGAGGC
Source organism: Acomys russatus (assembly GCF_903995435.1). Taxonomy (NCBI): domain Eukaryota; kingdom Metazoa; phylum Chordata; class Mammalia; order Rodentia; family Muridae; genus Acomys; species Acomys russatus. Next base: position 32,071,105 of record NC_067162.1, read on the forward strand.
ATGCAGATGCCTCCAGGCCAGCCTGGGCTACACTGTAACACGTAAAATAAGCAAACAGGTCAACCTCTTTCTGTTCACATTTACTAAGCTTTGCAGAAGTGGAATAAAGTTTATGAATGCAATAGAGGAGTCAGGGTTCAAACGGCAGCAGAATCACAGGTCATTAGGGGGAAAAAGTACTTTGCATTAATACATTAGGAGTTGAAGGCTTTGGGGTATATGACAAGCATTAAGAAGCTAGTTTTGGTAGCAGTCTTGAGAAGTCATTCCCACTTCACAGAGAACAAACAGAGCTAAGAGAGTTGACTGAAAGAAAAGATTTATTCTTATTCATGTGTGTGTTCCTGTTTGTATGTATGCCACGTGTAGGGTGTGGGCACCCATCGAGGCCAGAAGAGAGCATTTGGGTCCATTGGAACTAGAGATACAGGTGGTTGTGAGCCTCTGGACTTCTGTGCTGGGAACTGGACTGTGGTTCGGCTGAGCTATGTACATCTCTTTAGCCACAATTTCTTCATTCTGCTTTTTCTTCCTTGTTTACTCATCTTCCTGCTAGACTGTAAATCATTCCGGGGCAGTGACCCTCTTGCAGTGCTTCCCTGGCTGCTAGCCTCACGCCTGGTGTGTTGTGAGTACTTGGTCAGGGTTTGAGAATAAATGAGTTTGTAAACGTCACAGCTCATGCTGTTCGTGGTGAACTGGTTTGAGCTTAGGTTTTCTGTCTCTTTCTCTGGTCAGTGAAGGTAGCTCTGTTCTGTTATTGGTGTTAAGGAAAAGCAAGGAGCATAAGAAAAGGCTTCGAGTGGCTTGTCAGTCTTCTACTTCTGCTGTTTGTTGAACTTTGCACCTTACCCCTGAACTACAGCCTTAGCCCTACTTTTGTTTTGTTTGTTTTTGTTTTTTTTAAATCCCTGCCCCCCGCCTCCGGTTTGAGACAGAATCTCAGGAAGTTGCCTGGGGTGGCCTTAAACTCCCGTAGCTCAGGCAAGCCTTCAACTTGTGATCCTCCTGCCTCTGTCTCCTGAGTAGCTGGGATTGCCCGCCTGAACCAGCAGGGCCATCTTAGTCTTTTACTTAATGACTACTTTCCCATTTGCAAAGACCTTTTACTAGAATATCATTTGTTTTTATATTTTGGTTATTTATTTGAGACAATGTTTCACTATGTAGCCGGCCTAGAACTCAGAAAGATCCACCTGCCTCTGCCTCCCAAGTGCTGAAGTTAAAGCGGTGGACCCTCACTGTGCTCAGGCTTGCTTCTCTCTCCCTCTCTCTCTGTCTCTGTCTCTGTCTCTCTCTCTCTCTCTCTACCTCCCTCCCTCTCTCTCTCTCTCTCTCTCTCTCTCTCTCTCTCTCTCTCTCTCTCTCTCCTTTTCTTGAGACAGGTCACACTGAGTTTTTTGGCTTTTTGATACAAGGTAAGTTGTAGGCCATGCTGCCCTCAGACAGGTTATATTGCTGAGGAGCTTAGGATAGATTCTCTTATCTCTGCCTTCCAAGAGCTGGGGTTGCAGGCATTCATTCATCATTGTGCCTGGCCCAGCATCTCATTCGATGGCTGATCTCTGAAGATTGCATTGCTCTCACTCTATGGATGAAGAAACCCAGGCTTTCTCAAGTCCTGACCTTAGATTCCAGAACTAGTAAATAAATGTAAGAGTTGGTTTTCTCTTTCGACCATGTGCGTCTTGGGAATTGAGTTCCAGTTGTCAGGCTTTGTGGTGAACACCTTTCCTACAACCTAGGGTTTTTATTCCTAGGCTTTTTTTTTTTTTTTTTGAGACAAGGTTTTTCTGTGTAGCCTTGGCTATCCTGCACTCGCTTTGTAGACCAGGCTGGCCTTGAACTCACAGATCTGCTGCCTCTGCCTTCCTAGTATTGGGATTAAAGGCGTGCTAATCTTATAAATGTCCCTCCTCATAACCCTGTTGCACTGGGGGTAAAGTTTCCACCACATACACTTTGGGGACACCCTCAAACCACAGCTTATGCTACAGTTGTCTTTTCATAGGAAAATATTCTCCCTTCAGTGGATATTTGCACACCCTACTTTATTATAGGAGATCGTTCTGGGGTTTGGCCATTCAGCATGGAGACCACTGGCCACATAGGCTATAGAATGCTGCTATACAGCCTGTCAATGTCGAATACATCAGATTTTGGAGATTCAACATGAAAACTGCAATGGTGCATTGATTTTATTGCTGCTGTTGTTGTTTGTTTTTTGAGACAGAGTTTCTCTGTGTAGCCCTGGCTCTTGTGGAATTCACTCTATAGACCAGGCTGGCCTTGACCTAATAGAGATCTGCCTGTCTTTGCTTCTGGAGCCCTGGGATTAAAGGCCAGTGCCACCATGCCCGGCTAGCAACATGTTTTTTATATGCTAGTAAAACCGTATAAAAGTAATATATAAATATATGCTATAAATGGTAGTAATTTATATTTATTACATTAAAGACAATATAATTAAATGAGTTTCAGCAGGGCACAGTGATTCATGCCTGTGCTCCTTTTTAGGGGCTTGGGGGGCAGGTCTCACACTTGTTCAGTGCTTGGGCTTTCTGGAACTCATATTGTAGCTCAGCCTAGCTCAGCCTAGCTTCAAACCGACACACCTTCTGCCTTAACCTCCTGGGTGCCAAGATTGCCGGTGTGCTGGCTCCTGTATGAGGATGCCAAAGGGCAGAAGGCATGGACCACACGACTAAGTGAGGGTAGAGCGGTCCAGACGAAGGGATAAACAAGGCCAAATGCTTGGAAGGAGAAACAGCTTTGGCAGGTTTGGGGACCAGCCAGGAGCACAGCATGGCCGGAGAGGGGTGAGTGAGTTGCGAGTGGGGAGTGAGCTCAGAAGGGTTTGGGTGGGAGGAGACATTGGGCAGGTCAGGGAGGCCTTGTAGGCCGCTGTCATGGCATGAGTGAGGCATTTGAGCTGCGCAGTGGATAGACTAGCCTGTCTTTTGACAGACACACTGGGATTGCTGTGTGATGGAGAAGCAAAACGGTGCGTGAGGAGGTCATTGCAGCCGTCACGGTGAAGCTCAGCTAGTAGCATTTGTGGAGGGGTTGACTTAGATATGGAATGTAAGAACCAGAGCAGTCAAAGGCGACTCCCAAGTTTTGGGTATAAACAAGTAGAAAATGGAGTTGTTGTTAAACAGGGGAGATGTGGCCCAGTTAATAGAGTATTTGTCTAGTAACATAAAGCCTGGGATTTGATCCTCAGCACTGCATAAACGGGGTGTGGTCGACACATCGGTAGTCCCAGCACTCAGGAGGTAGAGACTGGGAGAGGACTGGCAGGAAGTTCAGTCAGGGTACTAGCCTGGGCTACATAAGACCCTGTCTCAGTAAACAAAAACTAGGGGAGACAGTAGGGCAGTCAAGGCTTGGACTCAGTTTTGTTCACATTGATTATGCAAGGCTTAATATGAACCCAAGAGAAGATGCAAGGGCAGTTAGATGAGGAATCTGGTGGCAAGCAAGGTCAGGAGATGTGTACATGGGAGCTGTCATTGTGTAGCCTGGAGCTGAGACTGCACGAGGTCACACAGAGAGGAGTGAATATACGTCCAAGAAGAATGTTGCTGTTGAGCTTGAACTGTGGCATCAATCAGTCCACACTGGCCATGTCTGAAGACCACATAAGCACTGCAGTGGGTCACCAGGAGCTTGGATTTCTTTCTTTTCTTTTTTCATTTAAAGAACCCCTGCCCTTTTATTTTTTCTAAGACAGGGTTTCTCTGTATAGCCCTGGCCATCCTGTAACTTGTTCTGTAGACTAGGCTGGCTTTGAATTCAGAAATCCACCTACCTCTGTTTCCCCGAGCACTGGGATTAAAGGTGTGAACCACCACCTCCTGGCTAAGACCCCACCCCACCACCCACCCCTGCTTTTTCCATTTGTTTGTTTCAAGACAAGGTCTTACTATGTGGCCTTGGCTGTCCTCACTATGTAGACCGGGCTGCTCTTGAACACAAGAGCTCCTCCTACCTCTTGTCTCCCAAGTGCTGGGATCAAAGGCCTCCTTTTTTTGGGTGTATGTGTGTGTGTTTCATGACAGGGTTTCTCTGTTACACAGAACCCTAGACGCCCTGAACTCTTTTTGTAGACCAAGCTGGCCTTGAACTTACAGGCCTCTGCCTCCTGACTAGGTGTGCACTGCCACGCCCAGTTAAAGGCCCTTTTGAAGACAAGCCAATGGGTTTCTTTTGTTGTAGTCCGGAAGGCTGTTCTTTCACTGCTGTCTTGTAGCACTACTGAAATCAGCTCAAGGGCCAGCTTCTGGGTTGGCAGCCAGTTGAGGAGCCTCCAAGGATGGAGAAGAGAAAGGCAGGCAGAGCAGCAACTGAGTTTTAAGGTTTAAAATACCAGCTTTTTCAAACACATGATGAGCACAGTGTACCCCCAGCCCCTGGCAGCCTGCTGTCTTGTAGATTTAACACAAATGGAACCTCATAGTGGGTGGGTGTGGTGGTTTCTATAGGTTTGCCCTCATAGACTGGTGTTTGTATGCTTGGCCCATGGGAAGTGGCACTATGAAGAGGTGGCCTTATTGGAGGAGGTGTGCCCTTGTTAGAGGAAGTGTATCACTGTGGTGCCAGGCCCTTGAGGTCTTTTTTCTTTTCCCCCCAGACAGGGCATCTCTGTGTAACAGCCCTGAATGTCCTGGACTTGCTCTGTAGACCAGGCTGTTCTTGAACTCACAGAGATCCACCTGCCTCTGCCTCTCAAGTGCTGGGATTAAAGGCGTGCACCGCCATCACCTGGCATGAGGTCTTCAATGCTTAAGCTAAGCCCAGTTTAAACACATAGAGTCTCCTGCTGCCGCCTTCTGATCCAGTTGTAGAACTCTCTGCTCCTTCTCCAGCACCATGTCTGCCTCCACACTGCCATGGACTAAGCTCTGAAACTAAGCCAGCCCCAATTAACTCTTGTCCTTTCCAAGAGTTGCTGTGGTCTTGGTGTCTCTTCACTTCAGTGGAAACCCTGAGACAGGGTGACCCTTGGATCTCAGTCCTGGACTTGGGGTCTGAAGTGTTCATCAGGGAGGTAGTGGGTTCATGAGCATCAAGTCACACTGAGCAGACGATGGCACATGTCATGGTCAGAGGACAACTTTCAGGAGTCCCCGTTTCCTTCCTCCATGCGGGGTGGAATGCAGATAGATTCTCAGTGTTGGCAGCGAACGTCTTTTCCCGCCGAGCCATCTAACCAGCCTGGCCCAAGTGAGCTTTTGAGGACCTGTGTAATTTAGGACTGTGGTAAATTCTGGAATCTCCAAGAGCTGAAATCTTGTTCTCAGGGAGGATCCTGTTCCTCTAGATTCCAACTAGAATCTGTTTAGGAGGTTGTGAGGTCCCTGTCCTTGTCACTGCTTGTGGTTTAGGACAGTCATTTGAGTGGTGATTGACTCTTCGTGACTCAGGGCGGGCCTCTTTGGTCACTCATGGCTCCTCTGGTATTTAGCCTGAGATCTGCTTTAGTCTCTGTTATTACTAGCTGATAATTTTCTTTTTTTCTTTTTTTTTTTTTTTTGGTTTTTCGAGACAGGGTTTCTCTGTGTAGCCTTGGCCATCATGGACTCGCTTTGTAGACCAGGCTGGCCTAGAACTTACAGCGATCCGCCTGCCTCTGCCTCCCGAGTGCTGGGATTAAAGGCGTGCGCCACCACGCCCGGCTCTTTTTTTCTTTTTCTTTTTTCGAGACAAGTTTTCCCTGTGTAGCCTTGGCCAGCCTGGATTCACTTTGTCGACCAGGCTGGCCTTGAACTCACAGCGATCCACCTCCCTCTGCCTCCCAGTGCTGGGATTAAAGGCATGTGCCACCATGGCCTGGTGCTAGCTGATAATTTTCCTTCCACAGATTTTTTTTTTGTCAGGTGTCATGGGAACAGTGGCTATCCCACAGCAGCCCGCAGGCTGTGCACTACCCAGGACCTCCTTATAGTTCCAGAAAGTTCTCCAGCCGAAGACTGGGGCCTCATCTGTGGGGCAGTGTTGACAGTCACACTAAAAGTGAGACTGCCACTGTGTTGAGTGCCTTTCTGCGTCTTTCTGTCTGTTGGAGGCTCCTTGAAGGCTTTGGTGGTCAGGGCAGAGGCGGAACGTGCAGTTCAGTCTGGCCTGTCTGCTCTGAATGGTCAGTTTTACCATCATTCTCAGACCTCTCCAGTCGCCAGTTGCCCATCTTGGGGCCAAGTCAGGTGGGTGCTGCTGGTCTCATGTGCATGTTGCCTCTGGGACACCGCTCTGGTCTCCACAGGGCTGAACTTGGACTGCATGGTGAGGTGGCTGGCGCGGTAGCCTCTTCCCAGGAGAAAGCTCCCTCCAATGTTTACATGCTGTTTGGCAACGTGTTTTGAAGTTTGATTGTTTTTCAGTTTGGGGCTCTGGCGAATGGAAGGCGATTCAGTGCTGGGTGCTGGGAAGAGGCCAGGAAGGAAGCGCAGCGTGGGTGTTGGGCCGATCTGGACAAGCTTCAGGGTGGGAAGGGAAGGAGAGATCTTTGGGACAGACTCCTTTCTTTAACGTCTTTCAGAAGAGGATAGAGGGTTGGCCTTTACTTACAGAAGTGAACCTAGGGCCCTGTGCATAGTAGGCAAGCACAGCCTAGTTAGCTACAGCCCCAGGGCTGCTCCACCTTCTTCTATTTTGAGAAGGTCTTTGAACTCACAGTTGTAGCATCGACCAGCCGGTGATTTTTCTGCCTCAGCCTGAGGTTACAGATAGGTAACCTCAGTCAGTAGGCCAGACTGCCTCTGTCTCTCTTCCTCCTCTTCTTTTTATTGTGGGTGTTGTTTTTTAGGAAGCACAGGTTATTAAACCTAGAGCTTCATACATGCCAAACAAGAGCTTTAATCCTACCTCTGCTTTCCCAGTGCTGGGTGCTGGGATTAAAGGAATCTTCTCTTAAAACGTTCTTTTGAACCCGGGTGTGGTGGTGCACGCCTTTAATCCCACCACTCAGGAGACAGAGGCAGGCGTATCTCTGAGTTCAAGTCCAGCCTGGTCTACAAAGCAAGTCCAGGACAGCCAAGGCTACACAGAGAAACCCTGCCTCAAAAAACCAAATCAATTTTTTTTTTTGAGACAGAGTCTTATTGCTCTAGGCTGGCCTCAACTTTACTGTGTAATGGAGACTGGCCTTAAACCCTGGTCCTTCTGTCCCTATCTCCAGAGTGCTGAGTTAAAGCTCTGTCTGTCTATCCCCCACCCCACTTAGCTATTCCAGGTTCGCCTGGAACCTCATTACAATACATACATAGGCAGAACTTTTCCTAAGGTCATCCTCAGCTCCATAAAGAAGTCTGAGGACATTTTGGGCTAGAGACCCTGTTAGAAAACACAAAGTAAAGTTAAAAGCAAAACTGAAGTAAAGATGAGTGGTAAATGCAGACTGACGGCATAGCTCAGTGTCTGCAGAGGTGCAGGGCTCTGGTGTGGGTCAGGCCGGGGGTCCCTACAGCCTGAGCACTGAGAACAAGAAGTGGGACTGGGTCACTGCTTAAGAGTACTCGCTCAGGGGCTGGAGAGATGGCTCAGAGGTTAAGAGCACTGGCTGCTCTTCCACAGTCCTGAGTTCAATTCCCAGCAACCACATGGTGGCTCACAACCATCTACAATGTGATCTGATGCCCTCTGCGCAGGCAGAGCACTATATACATAATAATAAATAAATAAATATTTAAAAAATAATAATAGTTGCCAGGCATGGTGGCGCATGCCTTAAAAAAAAAAGTATTCTCTCATCCAGAGGACTCAAGCTCAGTGACCACCTGGTGGCACATAACCACCTCCAACTTCAGTTCTGGGGAGCCAACACCCATTGGCTTCCATGGACACCTACATGCACTTGGTGCACATAAGAACTCATGTAGGCATACCACATACATGCAGATTAAAAATGGATAAATAAATATTTTTAAAAACCCAAGTAGGACTGGAGAGATGGCTCAGAGGCTAAGAGACTGTTCTTCCAAAGGTCCTGAGTTCAATTCCCAGCAACCATATAGTGGCTCACAACCATCTATAATGAGATCGGGTGCCATGCTGTTTTCTGGCATGAGGGCATATACCCTGGAAGAATGCTGTGTCCATAATAAATAAATAAAAAAAGCCCCCAAGCAAACGAGGAGAGAAAACAGTGAACCAAATGGTCCTAACACCCAATGTCCACGACAGACAAATGGATGAGTAAACGGTATAGCTGTACAGTGGCGCAACATTCAGCCACGAAAGGAGAGACACGTGCTACAGCGACCTCAGAGCATTCTGTGGAATAACATAGGCACAAGAGGCCGCGTGCAGGTCATATGAGTGCATTTGTACAAATTGTCTGGAGTAGGCAAATCCATTGTGACAAAAATTGATTGAAGTTTGCCAGGAACTGGGGGACAGGGGCAATGACTGGTTGTTGACAGATAGGTTTATTTGGGGTAATGAAATGGTCTGGAGTCAGAGGTGATGGCAGCTCAACTCCAAATCTAATAAAAACCAGTGCAATTATGTGACAAATGGATGAGTTTGGGGTGAGTGCTTACTGAGTCCACAGGGAGCCCTGGATTCTGTCTCCATCTTCTCATAAACCAGGTTTGGGGGTGCATGTCTGCCATCCCAGGCACTCCTGTGGAGGCAAGGGAATCTGAGGTTCAAGGCTGCATAGTAAGTTTAAAATCAGCCTTGGCTAAAGGGAATTTGTCCTCTTTTTTTTTTTTTTTTTTTTTCCTCTTTCAAGACAGGGTCTCTCTATGTAGCTCAGGCTGTCCTGGAACTCAGTATGTATATTAGGCTGGCCTTGAACTCACAGAGACCCGCCTGCTTCTATCTCCTGAGTGCTGTAGTTTTGTTTTTGTTTTTAAGGCAGGGTTTCTCTGTGTAGCCTTGGCTGTCCTGGACTTGCTTTGTAGACAGTGCTGGCCTCGAACTCACAGCGATCTGCCTACCTCTGCCTCCCGAGTGCTGGGATTAAAGGCGTGTGCCACTACTCCCGGCCTGAGTGCTGTGATTTAAAGGTGTATACCACTACACCCAGCTAAGAGACCTTGCCAGAGTCCAGAGCCCAGGGCAGGCTGGTCCTCAAGACACTGAGGAGCCTTCTTGCTCCTTCCCACCCACAGGCCCGGCTGGGTCCCTTGGGTCCTCTCGGATCCTACCAATGCCCAGGCCTCACTATGAGTTCATGCTAAGTCAGGAGAGAGCTGGCCCTTCTGGATCTTTCTCTTAAGCCATTTATCATGGACTAGCCCATGCTCTCCATCTGCCCCAATAAAAGGATTAAAACAAAAAAGAACATAACTTTTTAAAAAAAGAGTAAGCCAGGCATGGTGGCTCCCATCTTTAATCCCAGCACTTGGGAGGCAGAAGCAGAGGCAGGTGGATTTTAAGACCAGCCTGGTCTACATAGCAAGTTCCAGGACAGCCAGTGCTGTTACACAGAGAAGCCTTGTCTTGAAAAAACAAAAACAAAAAAGAGTAAATTTAATATATGAATTATAATTCAGGAATAATAAATAAAAGATGATGCATTCTTGCTTCATGTGTACTGTCTGTGGCCTGCAGGAGTCAAGATTCTGAGATAGTCTAGGATTTGGGTGTAGCGCAGTATTAGTGTACTTGACTAAGCTTGAGGTCTTGGGGTTGATGCCCAGCTTGCAAGAAAGGATAAAAGGAGGGGCTAAAGGAGGGGCTGGAGTGATGGCTCAGTGGTTAAGAGCAGTCACTGCTCTTTTAAAGGTCCTGAGGTCAATTTCCAGCAGCCACATGGCAGCTCTCAACTGTCTGATGCCCTCCTCTGATGTGCAGATATACACGCAAAATACCTATATACATAAATTAAAAAAATACATAAACTTTCAAGCTGGGCGTGGTGGTGCATGCCTTTAATCCCAGTACTTGGGAGGCAGAGGCAGGCAGATCTCTGTGAGTTCGAGGTCAGCCTGGTCTATAGAGAGACGTTGAGGAAGCCAGGTGTGGTGGTGGCGCACGCCTTTGATCCTAGCACTTGGGAGGCAGAGGCAGGTGGATCCCTGTTAGTTCGAGGCCAGCCTGGTCTACAGTTACCAAAAAACCAAAAACCAACCTAACAAACAAACAAAAACCTTATGTGGAGGGTAAATTCAGAGATAAAATGCCATTTTATTTATTTCATTATTATTATTTTTATTATGATTTGTTTTTGGGTTTGGTTTTGCCCCTGCCTCTCGAGTGCTGGGATTAAAGGGGTGTGCCACCATGCCAGGCTGCCATTTTATTTATTCATAAATTGGGTAATCTTCCTAAATTAGTAAAGGAAAGCAATTTTGGTGTTTTCCTTACTGTCTTCAGGGATGAAGTCTTTACATATCTAGCCCTCGGTTATATTTTAACCTTGGTCTCCCTCCCTGTGTCGAGCTCATAAGCTAACTCCATTTTCCTGAGTTACTTTCTTCTTCCTTGCTGTTTCCTCCCTCCTACTCTGTCCTTCGGATTTGTATGTAAACACTTCCTCATTACTAGGTGGAAAGAGTTACTAGCCATCTCTGTGATTCTGAATCAGAAGCAGAGCACATTCTGTGTGCAGGTTTTACATGTTTCCTGAGGTGCAATGGCGATGCGAACCCACTACAGTTGACAGTGAAACCCTGAGACAAAAGCCAGTAGCTCCACGTCTCCTTTATTTGTTTGTTTGTTTGTTTGTTTAGGGTAGAGACTTGCAGCAAACTCTGGCATCTCTGGTGACCTCTGGCCTGGTAGGTTTACTGATGTCTATCTTCGTTTCCTAGTTGTGATTATTTTCTTTATTTGTGCATTGGAGAGGTTTGGAGCTCACGCAGCTTACCCTGTAATGGTCAGATGGTATCTGGCTAATTGGATCTGGAGTGGCAGACAAGGCTCACATAATAGCAGCTCCATGTTCATAAACAGCGGGCTGTAATTAGGAGGCCTGGACAGAGAGGGTGTTGGTGGTATTTTGGGCCCTATGTCTCCAATGTTCTCAGATGGGTTTGTCCTTTCTGAGCTCTCTTTAGCATTTATCCTTGATTTTGTTTGGGCTGGTAGCTGTCGATCAAGATGCTTCTTGTCTCCTCTTTAACAAAGCCATGTTGTGTGTGTGTGGGTGTGTGTGTGTGTCCAGGTTTCATTGTCTAGAAGTTTGGACCAAAGGTCAAAGTTCAGGAGAACAAACTGCTTCAAAAAGTACACTGACTAAAGTTGCCTTAGGGAAGACAGATATCAAGATTAAAAAAAAAAAAAAGAAAAAATTGGGAGAGCCGGGTGTGATGGCACATGCCTTTAATTCCAGCACTTGAGAGACAGAGGCAGGAAGATCACTGTGGGTTCGAGGCCAGCCTGGACTACAAAGTGAGTCCAGGACAGTCAAGACTACACAGAGAGACCCTGTCTCAAAAAACCAAAAAAAAAAAAAAAAAAAAAAAAAAAAAAATAGGGCTGGAGAGATGGCTCAGGGGTTAGGAGTACTCGCTGCTCTTCCAGAGGTCCTGAGTTCAACCACTATACATGGTGGCTCCCAACCATCTATAATGTGAGCTGATGCTCTTCTGGCCTGCAGGAGTACATGCAGACAGCACTGTGTACAAAAACAATAAAAAAATAAATCTTTTAAAAAAGATTTTAAAAGTCTTTTGTTTTCTCATCTATAAATAGTGGGCTTTCAACTTTTGGTGCCGTACCCTCTCTTAGAACATTGACCCCAGAGCCTAATTAAAACCACCCAGTATGCTGTCATTTCCCCCTTAAGATTGTTATTGACTTAGGGGAAAAGGTCAGACTTAGAACATGGTTCAGAGACTGAGCTAAGGATCATGAGAGCTCCGGCTTGGGTCTGGAAGGGATGGCTCGGTAGCTAGTGCTTGTTTCTGGTACCCACAACTGATTCCTATCCATCCACACCTCCAGCTCCAGGGTCCATACACACAGGCAAGACATAGTCATAAAAATCTAAAATGGACACTGTTGCACATGCAGAGACAGTTTCTCCAAATTCCCCAGCCTGCTGCCTTCTGACGGGTGCAGAGGGAACGTTTTGGCCTCAGTGGCTCCTTCCTCTCTAGGCTGTCTTGTTTTCTTACTCCTGTGTGTCCCCTGTGAGGCCGCTGTTGTGCGTCAGTTTAAGTGTTCACTGAACTTAGGTTGCATGCCCTCTCTTTTTCTCCCCTCTTCCCTTCCTCTCCCCTCACCCAGCTTGGGAATGGTGAATGAGAGTCAAATTCCCATCTTTCAAGGGTGGTGTCATGTCCCATTTTAGAAACACCATAAAACGAAAAGGCAGAAAACCCCAAAATAGTTGTGGGTCCTAGAAGCTAGCACTTCAGAGATGAGAGCGCTCGGTTGTGCCCAGTGTGTCTGCTCAGTCATGAGAATCACTGGTGGAGGTGGTAACCAGGTCTCCTAGGATCTTGAGCTGTAGAGTACTGTAATGTTTCTTTTCTCTAAGGAGCATTCTGGAGGTTTCCACCGGAGGCAGAGTATCTGTAAAGATCAGTCTGGGTCAGACTGTAGGCGCAGAGGGCTTGCCTGTCGTGAGGACAGCTCTGGGTAGATGGCTGGTTTTGTTTTGTTTTTGTAGCCGAGGCTGGCCTTAAACTTGTGGCCTGCTTTCCTCAGCCTCTGGAGAGCTGCTAGAATTAGAGGCGTGCGCGTGCGCGCGTGCGTGCGTGCGTGCGTGCGTGCGTGCGTGTGTGTGTGTGTGTGTGTGTGTGTGTGTGTGTAGGGGTCGCACATGACAGGCTTTTGTGGGCGTCAGAGGTCAGAGGACATCTTTGTGGAGCTGCTTCTCGCCTTCCATTGTGTGGGTTTCAGGGATTGAACTCTGGTCTTCATGCTTGTGTGGCATGTGTCGTACGTGCTGAGCCATCTTGCCAGCGCAGCTGCCCCTTGTACTGTCTCTGTGGAAGCGCGCATTTGCCTCGTGCTGAGCTGTGGTGATTGTGAAGACATCTGCGCAGCACTTGAATCTAGAGCCGAATTGTTGCTTCCCCCCACCCCCCAACAAAAAAACATTTTTCTTTCAGAAAACAGCTGAGAAATAAATTGAAGTTACTAGATGTGAGAAATTGGCAGACATTTTCTTCAAACTGAATAAAGCAAACCCGACGCTCCAAGGAAAACAACTGACAGCATTTGCCAGCAACAAAATCATTCTTACAAGAAAATTAGGATTTTTGGGCCACTCTACTATGACAGGCTCGGCAGCTTTCTGCTGTTCAGAAGCCTGTCTGATGAGATCACCAATGACATTCACAAACGTGATTTAAAAAAAAAAAATTGCACAGTGAAACGTGTTAAGGTTTAGAATATCCACACAGCTCAAGGAACCACTATTTCTAAATGAAAAGTGACGATGTTCCACAAATCACATTTGAGCATAAGATTTCTGTTTCAACTGAACTTCTAGGCTGGAAGCCCCAGGAGAGGCAGACACCTGCTGTGTGATATCTTTTCACACTGGAGAAATGGTCAAGCAGACATTTAGGTTCAATGGCCTATAAAAAACCTGCCTTACTTGACTTATTTTTTATTCATTTATATTTTCGGAGACAAGCTCTCTCTCTATGTAATCCTAGCTGTCCTGGCACTCACTATGTAGGCTAGGCTGGCCTTGTGGGGTCCACTTGATTCTACCATAACTAAAAAACCAGGCCAATGCAAACATTTATTGTAACTGAGTCGCTACTGATTGATCAGGGCTGCAGACAGACTCAGGAGCTGAACTGTGACCCCAAAGGCAGGACATTTAAAGGATGAAACCATAAATCAAGGGGGAGTGGGGTGGGCTCGAGCACTGTCCAATCATATCTGACATAAAGGTTGATGAGCAAGGGAGTGTCCATCACTCAGGATAGGAGTAGGTTCCTGGGCCTGGAAATAGGAACTTAGTTGACTCTGGCTTTGACTCTGCCAGCAAGATGGAGAAGTTGTCCTTAAGATGTCCGGACTCAGACAACTGTCTCCTCACAACAGAAGCTGTTCAGCTATTGGGACGTCTCCAGCTCTTTGAGGGCCGGGACCCTGAGCTTAATTTCTCCCTATGATTTAAATGGAGTCTGAAAGCGAAGTAGAAGCAGCTTCTTTTGCTTCTTCCCAACACTGGAACTCGCTGCATAGCGCGAGGATGACTGTGACCGTCTGCCCCCTCCATCTCGGGAGAGCTGGCTTTACACGCTCGTGTTGTCTGCCCCCTCCATCTCGGGAGAGCTGGCTTTACACGCTCGTGTTGTCTGCCCCCTCCATCTCGGGAGAGCTGGCTTTACACGCTCGTGTTGTCTGCCCCGTCCATCTCGGGAGAGCTGGCTTTACACGCTTGTGTTGTCACACTGACTGCAGGCATGCACCGTCATACCTGTCCTGAGGTTGAGGGTTTCTTCTTAATTTTTTAGATTTATTTATTTTGTTTTATGTGGATATTTTGCCAGCATGTTTGTGCATTCCACATGCATATTGGTGCCCTTGGAGTTGAGAAGCAAGCATCAGGTCTCTTAGAACTGGAGTTACAGATGGTTGTAAAATGAACTCGGGTCCTCTGCAAGGGCCACAAATGTTCCTAACCATTGAGCCATCTCTCCAGCTTCTTGGGTTGAATTGTTTAGTCTTCTTCTCAGCCACTGTGTAAATGCCCCACTCTGCTTCCCTTGCAGTTCTATTGTGATGATATGGCATCTGCCAGCTCCAGCCGGGCAGGAGTGGCCCTGCCTTTTGAGAAGTCCCAGCTTACCCTGAAAGGTAAGTATTTGAGGCACATGCATCTGGAGAGTCAGGTTTTCTGAAACAGTTTAGGGATGCAGGTAGCATTTGTTCTCAAAAGAGTATCCCGTTATAACTACAGTCTTGGAAAAGAAGGCAAATCATGGGAATGTGGGGGAAATGGGGCTTTTGGCTGAAATGGTCTGAGATGGCTGGTTCCTTTGTGTCCCAGGACTCCCCCTCTTCATGTTAATGCTCCAGGATGTCTCATCCAGCCTCATGCTTTAAGTACCTCCAGTAAGAGGTCACTCTGGGATTGGTATCTGCAGCCCAGTGTCCAGCAGCCTGACTGTCCTCCCCATGTCTGGAACCATGCTCCTGACTGCTGCTTCTCATGGCTCCTGACAACCTAGGAGTGAGGCTGGCCCCAGCACTCCTCCCCCGTCCCACCCCCAGCCCACAGCATTCTGTTCTACATTAAAGTCTCCAGACTCGCCTCTCTGATTCTGCCCTTTGTCTCCTTCCCTTTAGGCTGTGGTTACACAGCAGCCAGTCATCTGTTAAATGTAAGCCACCAAGATCTCCGAGTTTCAGAGTGAAAGTTGCTGACCTCTGTTTCCTCATGGGTGCCCTGTTACCGTCTGCGTTCCCTTGCCTGAGCCATCCTGGCCTCCTGGGTGTATGCTGAGCTCACCTGGCAGGCTCTGCCTCTTGGCCTTGGCGCTTGCCATCTCTGAGTGAAATGCTTTTAGCATGCTTAGGTCTTTACTCAGAAGTCAGTCTCTTCAGTGAGGTCTTCCCCAATTCCCTGATCTATAGCTGCAACCTGCTGTGCCCTCCACACTTGATTACTTTCTTTTAGGTTGTCATTGCTTAGCACCTGTGTGCTTATGTTAGAGGTTTTTGCCAGCTTGGCCTGGGGGCTGAAGCTCTGTTGTCAGTCTGCCTAGGATGCAGGAAGCCCTCGGTTTAGGCTGCTGAATAAGCTGGGTGTTGTGCTGCATGCGCAGAGTCCCCGAGCCCCAGATATGGAGGTGGATTACAAGTTCAGGGTTTCCTTAGCTACGCAGACAGTTGGAGGCCCACTTCGGATACTTGAGACCCTGTCCTAAACCAAACCAACAACAAAAATGAGGGAAAAAGAGCTAGAGGACAAAAACCAAAATCGAAAGAAACAAACAGAGCCTGTCCTGGTAGAGCTGAGAGTCTTCACTTGGAGATTTGGGTCCAGCCTCCTCCTTTTGTTTGTTTGCTTTGGTTTGGTTTTCCAAGACAGGGTCTCTCTGTGTACCCTTGGCTGTCCTGGACTGCTTTGCAGACCAGGCTGGCCTTGAACAGAGATCTGCCTGCCTCTGCCTCCCAAGTACCAGGATTAAAGGCATGCGCCACCACGCCCGGCCCTTTACTAACTCTGATTTTAGACCAATTCGTTCAGCTTCCTGAAACTAAAGTAAAGAGTTCGAATTTCATTTTCTCCCCACGATTTCCTTACTTTTATTTTATGAGTATGAGAGTTTTCCTGCACGTATATACATTTACAACATGCATGAATGGTACCTGTGGAGACTGGAAGACAGTGTCAGTTTCCTGCAACTGCAATTACAGATGGCTGTGAGCTGCTGTGTGGGCGCTGGGGACTGGATTCAGGTCCTTTGCAAGAGCAGTAAGTGTTCATAACCACCGAATCATCTCTCCAGTACCCTTTTTTGAGACAGGGTCTTACTATATAGTCCTGCTGGGCTGGCCTGAAACTCTCTGTGTAGGCCAGGCTGGCCTTGAACTCACAGAAATCCACATGTTTCTGCTTCCTGAGTGCTGAGACTTAAGGTGTATGCCACCACACCTGTCAGGGACTTGATTTTTTAAAAATTGGGACTGATAGAAGTCCATGTTTTTAGAAGTTAAGATATGCAGTGCTCCCACCTCACCACCAGGTGGCCTCAGCTAGCCTTGATGTCCTTGTAGAGCGGCACATTTTCCACCTAGGTCTTATGCCTGTGACCTATCCCTGTTGCTTGACTCTTAGTCCTGAAATGTCTTTTGTTTTGTTTCTTGACTTCCTCTCTTCTGTAGCTTTTGGGTTTGCAGTAGTTAGTTACTGCTTCAAACAACTCCGGGGATGACTGTGACCTTTGTCAAGTTGTAGGTCATTGTAGGACTTGTTACCTCCCTCAGGGGTCTGGAAAGAAGCTTGGCTTCCTCTCAGTAGAAGAAACCTCAGGGGAAGTTAGTCTTGTCATCATTGGTGAGGATCATCAGCTGGATCCTCTTGTTTGGGCACAGGGTGCAAGGTATCGCGATGTGCTGCCTCCGATTGACCTGGGATTCAATCCCAGGCATAGGGGCCCCATGGGATATTTGTTGCTTTATGTTCTGTGGGATTTTACTAGTTTGTTGGTGACAAATGATGATCACAAGTGTTGCTGTGTGCTGGGCATGATGGTGTATCCTGTAATCTCAGTACCCAGGAGACAGAGGCCAAGTTCAAGTTAGCCTGGGCTATACAGCAAGATCCTGCTATTTAAAACCAGGAAGGAGCCTAGTGTGATGGTGCGCGTCTTTAATCTCAGCACTTGGGAGGCAGAGGCAGGCAGATTGCTGTGAGTTCAAGGCCAGCCTGGTTTACAAAGTGAGCCCAGGACAGCCAGAGCTATGTGCTACATGGAGAAGCCTTGTCTCAAAAAAGAAAGAAAGAAGGAAAGAAAGAAAGAAAACAAAAACAGGAAGGAAACCAAACCAAAGTAAAAGGGGTTTGGGGTGGAGAGGGGAGAAAGAGAGAAACTTTTTACTTTTAAATTTTTATTTATTCATGGGAGGTAGAGATGGCTCAGAGGTTAAGAGCACTTGACTGCTCTTCCAAAGATCCTGAGTTCAATTCCCAGGAGCCTCTTGGTAGTTCACAACTATCTAAGATCTGATACTTTCTTATGCCATGCAGGCATAAACTCAGGCAGATAACTGTGTACATAAATAAATCTTTAAAAATTTTATTTATTTATTTTTGGTTTTCCAAGACAGGCTTTCTCTGTATAGTTCTGGCTGTCCTGGAACTCACTCTGTAGACCAGGCTGGCCTCGAACTCACAGAGAGGGAAAATATTTAAAGGGTTTAATATCTAGTTATTGTCCCTGTAATAAGACAGTCAGGCCTCTGAAGAATTTTATCAATGAAATAAGACCTGTTTTTTCTCCCAACAAGCTATTTGAAAAGGAGGGGGAGGGGGAGGGGGGGCGCGATTGATTGAGATTGATTCACATGAAGGATGTAACTAGATCAAGCATTAAGGGGGCTGACCATTATGGAGCATGTTCAGCCACTGCTACTTGAAGAAAAGGAACAGAGGCAATACACAAGACCCAGGAATGGCCTATAGCTGGGGTGGAGGCAGGCTGCTGGGGACGTTCTGGCTCATAGCTCCCTCTTTATGTAACTGAAGAGGTGACAACCTCCCCAGCACACACACTCTGGCCCAGA
Organism: Acomys russatus; assembly: GCF_903995435.1. Lineage (NCBI taxonomy): Eukaryota > Metazoa > Chordata > Mammalia > Rodentia > Muridae > Acomys > Acomys russatus. Next base: position 32,089,261 of record NC_067162.1, read on the forward strand.
TTGACCAAGAATCCACCCTGTAGCCCAGGGTGGGCTGTTGAACTCAAGTCCTCTTATCTCAGCCGCTCAGGTCAGTGGGATTATAGCAGGAGTGATGTTGTCTGGCTCTTTTGTTTTGATTTTTGAGAGTAGCTCTGTCTGGCCTGGAACTTCCCTTGTAGACCAGGCCAGCCTTGAACTTGCTACAGTCCTCCTGTTCTTCCTCACAACTGCTGGGATTGCAGGTATGTGTCCCCATCCCAGCCTTAGTAACCTCCCTTCTCAAGCCTGCTTCCTCCTGGACACAGTCAGGGTGACTGTACATCCCTGCTTCACAAGTTGTGGGGCGTCAGTGGGCGAGGTGTGCCTTGAGGTCTCTGTAGTGACTGTTGGTTCAGTCTGAGTGATTATCTCTAGGCTGCTTTTAAAATCTGTGTGGTTTGCAAAGGCGGAGGAAACAGCACTCAACTCAGGAGTGCGGCCGAATGGCATTCAGGCAGTGCAGGGAGCCCTGGACTTCCAGAGGAATCCCACAGCTTGCACACTGAGGAGCTGCATCTGTGCCAACTGTCCCAGCACGCAGAACTGTAAGAGTCATTTCAACAAAGTAAAACATTAACACAGCCATGCAGTGGATTTTGTGACAGTCATTTAGAAGTTGATTTGGGGCCACTGAGGTGTGCAAAGCACTTTGCTATCTTATGTGTTTTTAGGTTAGAAGTGAGCTTTCTCCTTTATATTTCAGACTGTTTTGTATGTCTATACTCTTTTTGTTCAGTTTCTTTTTTGCTTTGTTTATGCCCCTTTTATTTCTTGTTTTAAAATTTTACTTGTGTGTGTGTTTGTGTGTACATGCATATGGAGGTCAGAGGTCAACCTTGGGTGTCATTACTCAGGCACCGTCCACCTTGTTAACAAGAGACAGACTCTCTTGCCAGAACCTGGGACTTGCCAACTAGGCCAGCCTGGCTGATGCTCGACCTCAGGAGATCTGCCTGTCTCCATCCATCTCCCCAACTGTGGGATTACAAACAGTGCTGTCACACACACCCAGCCTTATATGTGGGTGCTGGGATGGGTATGAGATTGTCAGGCATTCACAGCAAACATTGGCCTGACTGAGCTGTCACCATGTAACTCTTCAAAAGTACTTTTTAAAAGAGGACAAAGCAAAACAAAACAAACAAAAAGACCTTTTAAAAGGGAATAACCGAAAGGAGCCAGACCATCTGCCCCAAGGGGCTTATGGGAGTTATTTAACTCATCTGCGTTTTCTTTCCGTCTCATCCAGTGGTGTCAGCAAAGCCCAAGGTGCACAGCCGCCAGCCGAGGATCAACTCCTACGTGGAGGTGGCAGTAGATGGACTCCCCAGTGAGACCAAGAAGACCGGGAAGCGCATCGGGAGCTCGGAGCTTCTGTGGAATGAAGTCATCGTCCTGTAAGGCTGTCACTTTTAGAATGTAGGAGGCAGTGGGGGAAGGCTGGCTAGCAACCTCCACTGCCCTTGGCCCTGGGTGCTCCTCTCCATGTGTTGGTATCTCACTGAGCTCACAGAGTGTTCATTGTTAGCTAGGGGGTTACAGGTCAACATGGAGGTGTGTGTGACTGTCTTCCTGTTTTGTCCCCTGTAAGATGTCGGCAATGTAGCTTGTAACAGTTTGTTTCAAGTTAAAGGGGTGACTGGCTCATCCACTGGGTTGTGATGAATCACTTACTTGTTTTCCAGGAATGTCACAGCCCAGAGTCATTTAGATCTGAAGGTCTGGAGCTGTCACACCTTGAGGAATGAACTACTAGGCACTGCCTCTGTCAACCTCTCCAATGTCCTGAAGAACAATGGCGGCAAAAGTATGTACGGCTCATCTCTGGTCAGGGAGGCTATGCAGCCAGCACTGGGGGTGACCATAGTGCCTATGGAGTTTGCCTCTAACCATCCATGGAGTTTGAGGAAGGCAGGGTTCAGCATGCTTGATCAAGGGCTGTAGGATGCAGGGCTGTGTCCCCTAATTCTTCCTCAGGGATGCAGGCTCTCCTTCTATCCACTTTCTCACTCAGGAAACATGCAGTACATTGAATTAAATTGCCAAATAACTCCAGCTGAAATAAATCTTCTTGTCTGAGCCCTGGGACAGAACAAAGGAGCTGTGTGCACATATGTGTGAGTTCTGTGTTGGGATAGGGTTACAGATGCTGCCCTGCCTGCTAGGTGCTCAGTATAGGCCTTCCTGGCTGTTGGGGTATGACAGCCGCTCCATCTGAATTATCTCGGGTGCCTCTGCTGACTGGACATATAAATCCTCAGGTCTGTTCCTTGGTGTTTGTGGCCAGTGGTGTAACCTGTGCCTGTGGGCTATGGACCCTCCCTCATAAAGCTGCTATTCAGACCAATACCATATGTGGTGGCCAAGTGCTGGAGAAAGAAAGGCTTCTTTTTCTCCTACTGCTGAGAAAATATTTTTTAAATGTGGACTTAGCCTAAGTGAGACATGGGGCGGGGAGTGCCGAGGCTTAGGGCATCAGTTGCAGTTTGGGTCTTTTCCTTCAGAGCCCATCCTTCCTGCGGGGCTGCTGGAGGGTTTTAGCCCCTCCTATGCTCTGTCGTCTCTGCTGCACACACAGCAACACAGTAAAGGATTGTTTGGGACCGGGATGTGTGTTTTGGTTGTTTTGTCATTTGAGTTGGCCTTTTCTATATATGTGATATGTGTGTATGCTCACATGTATGCACACGTGTGGGGGCCAAAGGTCATCACAAGTGCCACTTCTCGAGTCCATCAATCATGGGTTTTTTTGGTTGTTGTTGTTGAGACTGGGACGTCAGTAAGTATAAGTATTTAGGCTGGCAGCCCAGGGAGGCCCAGAGAGCCTCCTGTTTCTGCCTCTGTTGCACAACAGGCGTGTGCACCATGCCTAGGTGCTGGGGGTTTAATGCAGGTCTTCATGACTATGTGGCAAGTTCTTTGCCAGCCTAGCTATCCCCCAGGCCTTCCCACCACTTGCGTTTTCAAATAGGGCCTTCATGTAGCCCAGGCTAACCTCACAGTCTGTAGCAGAGGAGGACCTTGAATCCTTAGCTCCTGTTCCACCTCCCAAGTATTAGGATTAGTAGGTTTGTAGGACCACGTCTGCTTCCAATTTCATCTTTGTTTTTCCAATCCTTAATCTGCTTTTTGTTATTAAAGGCTGTGTTTATTGTACTTGCAAAAATATATTTGTGGGCAGTCTCACATCAAGATGTAGCTCCAGCTGGTGGGGGTGAAGGCGCATGCCTTTAACTCCAGCACTCGGGAGGCAGAGACAGGTGAATCTTGGTGAGTTCAAGGCCAGCCTGGTCTACAGCGAGTTCCAGGACAGCCAAGGCTACACAGAGAAACTCTCAGAAAATCCAAAAACAAAACCAAAAATGTAATACAAGGAAGGATTGGTAAGATGCCTCAGCAGGTGAAGATATTGCAGCCAGGGCTGAGAACCTGAGCTCCGTCCCTGGAACCCATGTGGTGGGAGGGGAGAACTCACCTCCACAAGTTGTCCAGCTGTCCTCTGACCTCTAGTGCTCTGTGTGTGTGTGTGTGTGTGTGTGTGTGTGCAGAAGATCCAGCTCTTATGCTGGGCAGCTCTTAGTTGCCTGTACCTCCTGCTCTAGGGGATCTAGTACCTGCTCTTGGCTTCCACATCAACACTCACTTTTAAATGCACAAATCTTTAAGAAATGTGACTGGGTGTGGTGGCACATGCCTTTAATCCCAGCACTCGGGAGGCAGAGGCAGGCAGATTGCTGTGAGTTCGAGGCCAGCCTGGTCTACAAAGCAAGTTGAGGACAGCCAAGATAACAGAGAAACCCTGTCTCAAAAACAAAAACAAAAACAAAAAACCCAACAACAACAAATAAACAAAAAACAAAAACCAACCAACCAAAAAAACAAACAAAAAACCCCAAAAAACCTCAAGAAATGTGTAGTTAACTGGGCTGGAGAGATGGCTCAGAGGTTAAGGGCACTGTCTGTTCTTCCAGAGTTCCTGAATTCAATTCCCAGCACCCACATGGTGGCTCACAACCATCTATAATGTGATCTGTTGTCTTCTTCTGGTGTGCATGCATACATGTAGGCAGAACACTGGTGGCTCACAATTGTCACTACAGTTCCAGGGGATCCAACATCCTCTTCTGGCCTCTGCTGCCCCCAGGCATACATGAGGTGCACATTCGTATGTGCAGGCAAAACACTCAAAACAAAATGTAAATCTTTTGAAAGACTCTTTTGTTTTTTATGTGACAGAAGCTCACTCTGTGGCCCAGGCTGGTCTTGAATGCATGGCAGTCTTCCTGCCCCAGTCTCCTAAGTCCTGCACATCTAGTCTGTTTTCAGTTCCTTAGTTATATATGCAGCCGTGGGATTGCTCGCTGCTGGTAGGGTAATCTTTGTGGTTATAAAGATGCTAGAGATGGATTCTAGGGCTTTTCACATGCTAGGAAATGCTCCACTCAGCTCCATCTCTGGCCTTCATTTTTGAGGGGCTTTTCTACTGTTTCCCATATCTACTGGCCTCCTAAAAGGCATCACTGTATCTCTAATTATTTTCCTAAAATACAAATTTTGATAGCTCATTGTCGTGCAGCTGTGTGAAAGTTACAGGTTTGAATGTTTTTCAGTGTCTGGCAGGCAGAAGGCTGTAGTTACCTCACAAGTTTATGAATCTTGGGGCTTGTTGCTGTAAGTTTACTCAGGATACGTTACTGAGCATGAGTTGGCTGAGTTTTTCAAGATTCTGGACATATGTTGCCAGACAGTTTTGTCAGTTTATCCTCACATGAGCAGTGTGGCAGGAATGCTGGTTTCTATTGTGCTGTGGGATGCAGTAGATGTCTGTCTGTCTGTCTGTCTGTCTGTCTGTCTACTTATTGAGAAAGGGTCCCTGGGTAACCCTGGTGGTCTCAGAACTGTTATATTTTGGTTTTTGCAGTTGCCTGTTTTTCTAAGTTCTAAGTCAGGAAAGTGTAAGTTTTCCTTTTTTTTTTTTTTAAACCTTTATCTCTTCACCTTTTGGATACTACCTAGAAGCCTCGGCATGCTTTCTCATCCAGTGGACTGTGTCTCTGTCTCTGAAGCTTCCCCCTGCCTTCTGTCATACAGCCGCTTGACAGCCCCTTTTATTGAATACAATAACTTTGTCAGACACACACACACACACACACACACACTCTCACACCCCCACACATACCCACACTCACACACTCTCACACTCACACACACACACACACACACACACACACACTCACACACACACACACTCACACACACACTCTCACAAGGCACGGCTCTTTTCTAGCTCCTCCTTTTGGCAGCTACTAAGAATTAAGGCTTGTGTGACCTGAAGTTTTTCTCCTAAACTCTAATAAAAATGTCCTCAAGCAGAGGTTCTCAACCTTCCTGATGCACCCCTTTAACACTGATCCTCCTGTTGTGCTGACTCCAGCCATAAATTATTTCATTGCCACTTCATAACTGAAATTTTGCTACTGTCAACTCTTCTGCAAGAGCATTGAAGTGTTCCTAACTGCTGTGGTGGTCTCTGAAGCCCCATTTGCTTCATTTAAATATTGAGAGACAGAGAGAGAGAGACAGAGACAGAGAGAGACAGAGATAGAGACAGACAGACAGACAGACACCCTGTCCAAGCGCTCACCACCTCCCACACTGGGCCATGATTTTTCTTTTTGCGTTTACTGTTTTAACTTTCTAGATTTAGTGCTCAGGGTAGGTTATCCCTTTAAATTGTGTTTCAGTTTCCTCATTAATAGTCTGTTTAGGAATTTTCCATGAGTATTCTTAGTGACATCTGTAATTTTGTTCTATTTTTCTCGGTTTTAAAAGCTAAACTATTTTTTATTAATTTTTATTTTTAAGGCAGGGTCTCACATTGAGGCTCAACTTATTATGTAGCCCAGGCTGGTCTTAGAATTGCAGCAATCCCCCTGACTCAGTCCCCTGAGTGCTGGGAATATAGGCATGAACTCCAATTGCCTGGCTTTAAGGTTAATTTCTAAAGTGAATGGAAGCAGTTTTCAACTTTGGGAACAGATTGCAATATGGGAATTTTCTGTTCCAGAAGTGCAGGAAAGAGCCCAGCCATAAAGCCAATAAGACCTGGCATCTTCTTTGATGACTTCTTTAGTCTGCACCCCTCCCCATTACTGGTTTATTCAACTTTCCCGATTCAACTTGAGTCAGTTTTGTTAATTCTTTTTTTCTGAGAAAATCAGTTCATGAAATCTTAGTACTAAGGATTTTAAACAGCATTCTTGTTTAAAAAAAATTTTTTTTTAACTTTAAAGTTTTTTCCAGGGTGCTGGAGAGATAACTCAGAAGTTAAAGCATGGTCTGCTCTTCCAAAGGATCAAGGTTCAATTCCCAGCACCCACATGGCAGCTTACAACTGTCTGTAATTCTAGTTCCAAGGGATCTGACAACCTTACACCAATGCACATGAAATAAAATTAAATAAATTGAAAAAAAGTTTTTTCCAATCTTCCCTCTCCCCTGGTTCCTTTAAACTATTCTATTCTAACTTTTTTCTCTTGCCCCATTAGTGGGGATTGACTCAGGGCCTCTCTTACACGCTAGGTAAATATGCCACTATTGACTTCTTCATCTCCAAGCCTCCCCTCCCCCCTTCTCCTTCCCCCTTCTCCCTCCCCCTTCTCCCTCTCCCTTCTCCCTCCTCCTCCTCTCCCTGTCCTTTTCTGTGGTGCTGGATCAAACCTAGGGTCTTGCGCATGCTAGGCACTGGCTTCAGCTCTTGCTGCCATTGCTTGTTCTGGCATGAGCTGTAGCACATTGTGTGTGTGTGGCTGGGTGGGCAGTGTGCCCGTCAGATGAGAATCAGACAGGAAATGTGGGTCATGGAGGGCAGCAGGCTGCTTTTCTTAGAGAAACAAGTCCTCTTCAGCGACAGTAGCATGGTATGTCTGCATGGTATTCTGTCATGTTCCATAAAGCTTTCTATTTCTTTTCTTCTCTTCTTTTTTTCTGAGACAGGGTTTCTCTGTGTAGCCTTGCCTGTCCTGGCCTCCCTTTGTAGACCAGGCTGGCTTTGAATTCATAGATCTGCCTGCCACTGCCTCCCTGAGTGCTGGAATTACAGGCGTGCTCTACCATGCTACAAGGCTTCTATTTCAACAAGGCTCTTCTGGCGTGCATTCTGTAGAGGAGTGATTACAAGCATGTAGATCTTGGAGCCAGACTAACACTTTTGAGTTCCACTTCCACCAGCTCTGTGACATTGGACACTAACCCCTACATACTTTTTTAAAAAATATATTTTATTAAACCCCTACATACTTGTTCCTTATCTGGGTTGCATGGTTACTAACAGTGGTGCCCACATGTGTCACATCTCAGTAAGTAGTAGTTGCAGTGGCTGTCTTCACTGGACTGTCTCCAGAGATGAGAAACCTGTTTCCTCATGTGAAGACCCTCTTGCCTGAATGGAAGACAGTCTTGAGGTTGTCTGAGGAGAACTCTGTCAGATGCCAAAGCTTTGGGGAATGTGGCTTCTGAATGCTGTCCTTGCCACGGGCCATTTTGTCAGCAGCTCCCACTTTGGAGCAGTGTCTAAGTATGAACGCAGCTGTGTAAGGTAAGTTGTGTTAGGTATGTTAGGTTAGTCCTCCTGGCCTGGCCTTTTGTAATAGGTTTTCTCAGGAAAGGAGCTAATGGGCAGCGATTGTACTACCTGGTGGTCCTTGGCTGCACACATGTGCTTAAAATTTCCACTCCCTCCCTGTTTTCCCTGGGTGAACTTGCAAGCTGACTGGGAAACTCAGCTGGCTGTTGATGCCTTCCCTTGGAGGAGTGATGCTGTGATGGAAGGTTTTCCCTAAAGACCTGTGGTTCTTTGTGGTCAGGCTTGCTGACTTTCTACAGGGACATTGACCTGCCTAGAGCTGCAGAAAGGCTCTGACCAAAAGTGTTAGTTTGAAGGCTGGAGAGATGGCTCAGTGGTTAAGAGCACTGGTTGCTCTTCCAGAGGTCCTGAGTTCAATTCCCGGCACCTGCATGGCAGCTCACAACTGTCTGTAACTCCAGTTACAGAGGATCCGATTCCCTCTTACAGATATACAAGTAAGGCAAAACACCATTGCAAATAAAATAAATAAATAAAAAGTTTAAAAAGTGCTAATTTGGCTCCTAATGATAGCTCTAGTCTAGAAGCCTTGCTCCCCTCCCCTGTGCTGGGGACTGAACCCAACACTTTACTAAATAAGCGGTGAGCTAAATCCTCAACTCCTTTTTTTTTTTTATTTAAGATTTATTGATTGATATATACAATGTTCTTGCCTGCATGTATACTTGTACACCAGAAGAGGACACCAGATCTCATTATAGATGGTTGTGAGCTTCCATGTGGTTGCTGGGAATTGAACTCAAGACCTTTGGAAGAGCAGCCAGCGCTCTTAACCTCTGAGCTATCTCTCCAGCCCCTCCCCCCTTTTTTTCTTTTGCTTTTTTGAGACAGGGTTTCTCTGTGTAGCCTTGGCCAAGCTGGCCTCAATTTCACAGAGATCAGCCTGCCTCTGCCTCCCTGAGTGTTGGGGTCACAGTCGTGTGCCACCACCTTGCTTTGCTTTATTTTCTTAACTGTGGTCTCATATAGCCCATGCTGGCCCCGAACCTGTTACGTAGCTGAGAGTGGCTGGAGCTGATCCTTCTGCTCTAGCATGGGTTAAAGTGCTGGGCTACTTCCTGTATGTAATATATGATGATGCTAATATACCAGCTAGACAGTGGTGACATCGTGCTTGGTTTGCATATTGCTTCTGTCTGTCCGTCCCTCCCTCCCTCCCTCCCTCCGTTCCTCCCTCTGTCTCATTCTTTCTTCCCAGTACTGGAGATAGAATCCTTGGCATTGTGCATGCTAGGTCAGCTTCTAGTGCTGAGCTATGTCCCTAGCACACATTCCCCCCCTAAATTTATTTATTTTTATTGTGTGTTTGTAGGTGTACATGTGCACGTGGGTCACAGAGTGCGTGTGCAGATGAGCGGGCAACTCGAGGGAGTTGGTTCTCTTTACACCCTTTGGGTCCCAGGGTTGAACTCTAGGTTGTCAGGTTTGCGAGGCAAACACTTCACCTGCTGGGCCATTTTGATGGCCCCTTCAATGTCCTTCCGACATGTCCCCATGCCATCTTTTTGTTTATGTGGAATCTTGGGTCACGGCTGGTGGCGCAAGCCTATAATAGCATCACAACAGAGGCGGAAGCAGGAGGAGCACTTCACGTTTGAGGCCAGCGTGATCTACATGGTACATTCGAGGCCAGCCAGGCTACATAGTGCGATTCTAACTCAAAAAGCCAAAATAAACAATACAAGAACCTCACCCAAATCCAGAAACAATAAAACTCCCTTTGATGGAGCTGATTTCTTTAAAATCAGGGAAGTCAGAGCAGGAGAGGTGGCCCAGTGCTTAAGACCACTGGCTACTCCTCCAGAGGACCTGGGTTCAGTTTCTAGCATCAATATGTGGCTGATGACCGTCTGTGGTTGCAATTTCAGGGGATCTGTCACCCTTTTCTGGACTCCACAGACACTTCATACACGTGGCGCACAGACACACATGCAGAAAAAAAAAACATATAAAATAAAGTTAAAATTGTTTTTAAATTTAAAAAATTAAAATCAGAATAGAGGCCGGGCTGTGCCTCAGTTGGCAGAGTACTTTCAGCACATCCCTAGCACCTCATAAAGTGGCCGCTGACACACCTTGGCTTCATAGCAAGTTCTCTGTCTCAATAAATGGGTAGATAAATAAACACCAGGAAAGAAATGACGTTGGATGGGTAACCCCTGCTTCATTCCTGTGCTGAGGAGTGAATCTAGCCCTTTGTACATGTTAGGTGAGCACTCTGGCACTAGCTACACCCAGCCCTTGTTTGTTTCTTCTTGTTGTTCTGACAAAGTCTCATAGCCCATGGTGGCCTTAAACTCTTTCTTTTCTTCCCTACTTATTACAGGGTGAATTACAGGTATGTACTAGTAGGTCCAGGCCAGTCTTTGTTTGTTAGAGACATGCTTTACTCTTTGGTTTAGGCTGGCCTTAAACTCAGTGTGTCCTGGGTTGGTCTGGGGTAATGGGTGTGCATCACCACGCTCAACCCTGGAGTTTTTAAAGCTTCTGGGACTAGGAAATTCTCAGCTCAGGCAAACTGCAGAGTCAGAAACTAAGAGTGTTGTCCAGTAAGTAGTCCTGGTCTTAAGACTCCAGGTTTGGCGCTAGGCTCCAGTTTGAGACTCAATAAAGCTAAGTAGTTATGAAAGCAATGTCAAACACTGACCTTACAGCACCGTGTGCAGGGCGGTTGTTACTTAGTGGAGTTTGTTTGGGGCAGGCTCTAGCAGTGGTACTCCTTTCTGGGTCCTGTGTGTTCTCAGAGGACGGTTTGTCACATGGAGGGTTTGTGTCAGATTGGGCACATCCTTCTCTACTCTAACTCTTTTGGCTCTTCAGCTTTTTTGTTCTTTTTAATATTTTGTTTTTGAGACAGAGTCTCACTATGTAGCCCTGGCTGTCTTAGAACTCACTATAGAGACCAGGGTACCTTCAAACTCACAGAATTCCACCTGCCTCTGCCTCCCCGAGTGCTGGAATCACAGGTGTGTGCTACCACGCCCGGCTACAGTTATTTTCATTATTTTACGTGTGTGTGTGTGTGTGTGTGTGTGTGTGTGTGTGTGTGTGTGTTTTGCTTGTGTGGGTGCCGGAAGAGGATGCTGGATCCCTTGGAGCTGGAGTTAACAGGCAGCTGCGAGTTGTCTGACTTAGGTGATTAGAACTGAACTCCCAGATTCTCTGGAAGGACTTTCTTTTTTTTAATTTCAGTGTTTTTGAGACAGAATTTCTCTTTTAGTCCTGGCTGTCCTGTTTCTTTCTTTCCTTCTTTTTTCTTTTTCTTTGAGACAGGGTATCTCTGTGTAGCCTTGGCCATCCAGAACTCCCTTTGTAGACCAGGCTGACTTCGAACTCACAGAGACCTGCCTGTCTCTTTGCTTTCCTTCTCCATCTGTTTATTTCCTCTGTGTGGATGTTTATATGGATGTGAGTGGAAGTCAGAGGGCATTTTACAGGATTCTGCTTTCTCCTTCCACCATGTGTGTCTGGGGAATTGCACTCGTTGGTGTCATCAGGCTTGGTAGCCTCTACCTGCTGAGCCATCTTGCCAGCATTCGCTTCCCACACCTTTCCCAGGAATGGGGTTAAATCTAGGGTCTCACATACACTAGGGTAGTATCTAAAGCACTTATCACCACACTGCAGCGCAGCCCTTTTTTCTGTTTGTTGTTTGAAAACAAGATCTTGTTAAGTTGCTCAGACTAGCCTTGGATTTGCCCAGGCTGGCCTTGGATATGTGTTATAACCCAGCACAGCTTGAACTTTGTTACTTTCCTCAATTTCCCAATTAATTGAGTGTAAAGCCTATTATGCTTTGTGCTATTATGCCTAGTTCTGACAGGCTTGGTTTTTTTTTTTTTTCTTAAATAATAAATAGTCCTTTAAAAATTAGCTAGTGTAGTGGTGTATGCCTTTACTCCAGGACCTGGGAGGATGAGACAGGTGTTTCTCTGTGAGTTTGAGGTCAAGCTGGTCTACATAATGAGGTCAGCCTGGTCTACATGGTGAGGTCAGCCTGGTCTACATGGTGAAACCGTCTCAAATAAAAACAAAAAGTATTTCTTTGTGCATGTGTGCAAGCATGCCAGTGCGCACATGGAGTCAGATGCCAACCTTAGGTGTCTGTCCTCACCTTCCACCTTGTCTGAAACAGGGGCTCTGTGACTTTGCTGCATGTAGCAGGTTAGCAGGACCCTGAGTTTCTGGGGATCCTCCTGTTGCTCCATTGAAAGGCTGAGATTACATATGCTTGTGCTGCATGTCTGGCTTTTGTGCGGGTTCTGTAGTTTTGAACTTAGGGTTATGCCATGTGCGGCAAGCACTTTTACCCACTAAACCATCTCCCCAGTCTGCTAGGATTTCTATGTGCACACATGTGCATGCACAGACAGTCACGTGCATGCATCACAAATGCACACAGATATGCAAAGATCTCTGTACTTTTATATTAAACACCATGGATTCCAACTGAATGGACCTATGGACCTATAATTCTGTTGGAAGCCCCAGGCTTCTTCCTGCCCTCAGCATTGCCTGTGTGTTTATTCATTCCCTCGATCTGTAGTGTGCAGGAGGCAATTTGAGACTTGCCACACTCATCCTGCAGTGAACACTGAAGCGAGCTTTGTAAAACTCCGCTCTTGCCCACTTATGTGTAGCTCTTTTCTTTTCCCCATGTGTGTTTCTCAGATCAGAAAAAAAGAAAGCAAACACCTCCCTGTTTATTTAAACATCGTATAAGCAGAATTTTGTCACCAGGATTTACCTCCAGAGAACAGACTAGCCAGTCAGGGGCTTAGCCTCCTCCCAGGCTCCCGAAGATGGAGGCTTCTGGTGGGTGGCCGTGGTGCCTGACAGACAGTGCATGCATTTACTGTAAAGTAAATAGACTGGTGTTTTCCCCCACTTCCAACTTAAAGGTAAATAAAACTCCTGAACCCTGAAGGCTGATCAGAGAGAGAAGAGAGGAAAATGGTGAAAGGTTGCTGTTCAGTTACAGTTTTAAATTTAAGTTTGTAAAACTGGTCAGTTTTAGGAGGCAGGTGAAAGGGAGTGTGGGATGCTGTGAGCTGGGAGAGGCAGTGCCCAGGGCACTAAGAGCTATGAGCTGAAGTGCCGCATGCTAGAGACAGATAACCCAGTCCTGCCAAGCTAGTTAGTTGTGCTTGTGAACCACAGAGACCAGGTGTCCCACTCTTGGGAGGCTCATGGCAGGACTGCATGCCGGGCTCTTTGTCTTGCTCCTGGGACTATGTGTTACTGATAGTCCTCATGTTCATAAGAGCAGAGTAAGATTTATGTTGTTTGTGGATCTTGCTAAGATTAAAAATTAAAATGGGACTAGGGTGGTGGGTCAGTGGTTAAAGGGAGTTTACTGCTCTTCCAAGTTCAGTTCTCAGCACCCACATGGCAACTCACAACCATCTATAAGTCCAGTTTTAGGGGATCTGACGCCCTTTTCTGTTCTCTGCAGGCACCAGGTATGTGAGTATGGTACATATATACATGGAAGCAAAACACTCATACACAGAAAATGAAAAAAAATCTGAAGGAAGAAAATTAAAAGTTAAAAAGCAATATAGGCTTCAAAATTAAAAGTATTCATATATATGACATATATCATATATATGTCATAATCATGAATGCTTAATTCAGAGTGTTAGACATTGTTTTGAATTCTGTTTATATTATCTAGAAATTGTAGACTTAAGCAGATCCATACATAGTTACTCTCAACTTAAGAGGTAAGGCCTGGGTAAACCCCTCTCAGGCTAAGACTTTCTTTCTTTTAATTAATTTATTTTTATTTAATATACATTAATATTCTCCCTGCCTGTATGTGTGTGTGAGGGTATCAGATCCCCTGGAACTGGAGTTACAGACAGTTGTGAGCTGCCATGCGGGTGCTGGGAGTTGAACCAGGGCCCTTTGGAAGAGCAGCCAGGGCTCTTGACTACAGAGTTTTTCTAAGCTGAAGTTGAATTTAATACCCCAAACTCACTGAGCAGCATAGCATATGAACACAGCCTACAGCTTGCTGCTTGGGAGCTGGGGTTTACCGTCCCCACTCAGCATTTGCAGAGAGGAGTAGCCTGTCCTGCATCTCACTAGCCAGGGAAAGGGATCAGGCTCAAAATCTGGAGTATAATTTCATTATGTGTAGGTGGTGTGTGTGTGTGTGTGTGTGTGTGTGTATCACATGTGCTAGTACCCATGGAGGCCATCAGAGGACATCATAACCCCTGGAGGTGGAGTTACAGGTGCTTGTGAGCTGCCTGACATGGGTGTTGGGCATTGAACTCAGGTTGTCCTCTAGAAGAGCAGCAAGTGTTTTTGTGTTTTTGTGATAGGGTCTCACTATGAGGCCTGGCTGGTCAAAGATTTACCTTGTAGACCAGACTAACCTCAAAGTTGCAGTGATATTTCTGTCTCTGCCTCTTGAGTGATGGAAGCACAGGTGTGTGTCACCATACCTGGTTTAGGGTTTTTGTTTTTGTTTTGTTCTGTATGCATGAACCCAAAGTTTAACCATGCCTGTATGGGTTTTTGTGGTGGTGGCTAAATTCCTCTAAAGATATCTTTGTGCTCCTTTCCATTTTTATTTTCAGGATAAATCTCTAGGCATGTGATTGCTGGGTCAAAGGGCAGGTGTGAGTCATGTCTTTTGGTGCCAGACACCAAAGGCTGGGTTAATTTGTTGTTGTTGTTTTGTTTGTTTGTTTATTTGTTGTTTTTTTTTTCTGAGACAGGGTTTCTCTGTGTAGCCTTTATCCTAGACTCACTTTATAGACCAGGCTAGCCTGGAACTCACAGCGATCCGCCTGTCTCTGCCTCCCAAGTGCTGGGATTAAGGGCATCCTGGGGTTCCATCCAGGGCCTTGAGCTATATCCCCAGCCCTGCCCTGACGCCACTGCCTCTTCTTCCTCCTCCTTTTCTTCAATTTTTAAGTTTCATGTGTATTGGTGTTTTGCCTACATGTATATCTGAGTGAGGTTGTCAGATACCCTGGAAGAGGGTTATAGACAGTTGTGATCTGCCATGTGAGTGCTGGGAAGTGAACCCAGGTCCTCTGCTAGAACAACCAGTGCTGAGCTATCCCTCTAGACTCCTGCCTTTTCCTCTTAGGAGCCTCCAGTTAGATTTCTGTCACCATTATTCTGCTGCGATTGCTTGTGCCACAGTTGGCAGTGGCTTCACATTACTAAACCCAGAGGCCAATTCTTAAGCTCAGCTCCCTTATCTCACAAAAGGACACAAGTCATTGATTCCTCTGTGCTACTCTGTCAGTCAGTCATTTTGGCAGATGCCACACTTTACCAGCTCTGTCTCTCTGGTCAGTCTAACTCAGGGATCTTTGCTAATTCTTTGCTAAGATGCTCTGAGGTGGCTTAGTCCCCTTCTACACCGTTCCTCTCACAAGATCATATGGCCTCATGGCTTTAAATTCCTTCTGTATGTCTAAGATTTCTAGTCTGGCTCTCCTCACAAAGCACAAACTAATTAGCACTCTGAAATGTAAAAAAGTGTGTAGCAAAAAAAAAAAAAAAAAAAAAAAAAAAGGGTGTAGCTCCTAGTGTGTAGGCACCACAGGTTTGAGATCAATCTGATCTTCACAGTGAGTTCCAGGCCAGCCAAGGACTGCCTTAGCTTAAAAAAAAAAAAAAAGAAAAGAAAAAGAAAAAGAAAAGAAAACAAACAAACAAACAAACAAAAACCAAAACAAAAAAGAAAGGAAGGAAGAAAGAAAATGAGGGACTGGAGAGATGACTCCGTGGTTAAGAATACTGGCTGCTTTCTCCAATAACGTGGGTTCAGTTTCCAGTACCCAGATGTAGGCCAGCAACCATCTTAGCTCCAATTCTAGGGGTTCCCACACCCTCCTCAGGTCTGTGCAGGCACCAGGCATATATGTGGTGCACTGACATACACAAAGCAAAACACCCGCATACCTAAAAATAAAGAAATGATTAACTAAAGAAAAGCCAAAACATGAAACAAAAAGGTATGCAGCTCAATGCTTTTATTTATTTATTTTGAGGCAGGCCTTGGCTGGCATGGAACTCCCTTTGTAGATCAGACTCATGGGGATCTCCCAGGAAGCCTGCCTCCGCCTTCCCAAGGTCAGGTCCTTAGTGATATGCATTTGTATTTTGTTCACCCTCGTTTGCTGCGACCACCCTCCCTGTGCTAACACACACACACACACACACACACACACACACACACACACACACACACACACACACACGTACAAATGTGTCCACACACTCCTGAGGCAGAGAGCCACGACCATCAAGAGTTCTTGAGTCTGCTCTGGGACTGTGGGCTGACTGTAGCCTCAACCCCAAATGTAAGCCTTTGTTTCATTTCTCCCTATCCAGTTGCATTGACATCAGCGTCTGCTCGTCTCTTGATTGGCACCAGATGCCAGGCTCTGGGGTCTAAACCCGCTGTTAATGGTCTCTGAAAAGCTCTCTGTGTGTTGCCTTCCATCCTTCTGTACCTCAGGCAGATATGCCCAAGCCAGAACCTCAAGGAATTCCCAAAGAAGCCAAAAGCAGCTCCCTCCCTGCAGCATTTCACCCCCATCCTCTCAAGTCCAGGCTGGGTCTGTTTTGTGGCTTTGGTGTCAACCATGAGCTGTTGGAAAGAAAAGTCCTTTTAACGAGAGTCTTAAAAAGTAAACACGGGCCCTGCAAACGAATGTTCAAACAAACCTGCTTTCAGTGTCTCTGGCTGAGAGGCTGCTTTGTGGAGCTCAGCTGAGGGGAAAAGAAAAGCCTTCTGTTCCGCACCCTTGTCCCGGGTGGGGGCCTTAGTACTACCTTTGGCTGCTGCTCAATGTTCTGTGAGGCACTGGGCACTGTTGTCCGTCAGCCCTGAGGGAACATGTATGTGGCAAAGGGCCTTTCCACTTCTGCCTTCCCTCTTTGTACAGGTATAGATAGGGTGGCTTTGGCTTTGTCACCTGTAATAGGTGGTCGAGATGTTTCTTCCAGAGGAAGGAGGATAAATTTGAGGCTAGCCTGGTCTCCTAGTGAGTTTCAGGCTACTTGGAGCTATATAGTGAGATCCTGCCTCAAAAAAAAAGAAAACAAGAAGTTGTTTTCCTTGTTTCTTTCTTAGGCTTAAGAAAGCCTTCAGCATTCAACGTGGATTAGTGTGGAGGAAGCTTACCTTTCTTTCTAGGCGCATGCGCATGAGGCTTACCTGAAGATAGACATGACACCATCCTTTGGGTGCCAAGCTAGACTGTAGAGTTCACGTAATGAACAAGACAGAATACAGTGCAGGCCTCCTGGACGTAAGGGGCTCAAGGAGAAGCAGAAGCCGGCTGACAAATGGTGCAGACCTGCTTTCCATGTGGACAGATGTGAGGCTGAGAGCACAGGGTGTCCTGGGGCCAAATCACAGACACACCTCAGCCTGGTGCATTCACACTGACAAGCTTTATAGCTGTTAGGATGGTGGCCTCGCAATGGTGACAGGAAATGAGACGGTTGTTGGACGTGAGCTGCTTCTTTCCCTCTGATATACTTGTTTTCACATGGCGGGAATAATAGAGTTTTCTTCTATAAATTTCTATCCTTAAATGGTGATGTTTCGGTGGAGTTCTATGTTATTATGTTATGTACTCTTTTTTTTTTTTTTTTAAGGCTTTTCGAGACAGGGTTTCTCTGTGTAGGCTTGACTGACCTGGAGTTGCTTTGTAGATCAGGCTGGCCTCAAACTCACACTGATCCACCTGCCTCTGCTCCCGAGTGCTGGGATTAAAGGCGTGCGCCACTATACCCGGCCTGTTATGTACTCTTTCTAGTCATTAATCCAAAGGCTAATTAGGGCACAATGTTTTGAGCTTTTGAAATTGCAATTTCTAAAAATCCAGTTTTTTTTTTTTAATTTTTTTTAATATATATTTTTTAAACTTTATTTGTCTATGAGTGCTTTGTCTGCTAAAGAGGGCATCAGATCACATTATAGATGGTTGTGAGCCACCATGTGGTTGCTGGGAATTGAACTCAGGACCTCTTGAGGAGCAGGTGGTGCTCCTAGCCACTGAGCCATCTCTCCAGCCCTAAAAATCCAGTTTTTAAGCAGAAGAAAGTTTTAATAGCAGAATTTTAACCATAAAAATAATTTTTCTAGAGCCAGGCGTGGTGGCGCACGCCTTTAATCCCAGCACTCGGGAGGCAGAGGCAGGCGGATCGCTGTGAGTTCGAGGCCAGCCTGGTCTACAAAGTGAGTCCAGGATGGTCAAGGCTACACAGAGAAACCCTGTCTCGAAAAAAACCAAAAAAAAAAAAAAAAAAAAAAAAAATTTTTCTAGGCGCTAACCTGCTTTTGCTCTGCTGTGAGCTTTTAAAGGGAGTTTTGTTCAATGCAAGCCTGTCTCAGTCCTGTGTGTTTAAACATGGCTTTGGCTCTGCTTGGGCAGCAGGGAGGGAGGGTGAGGGCTGAGGTTCCCTGAGGGCACGGGAATGGATGATCTGTGAAAGCTGGCCCAGGCTGCCTGGAGATTAATGGTGTGCGGAGGACTTTCCCTCCCTAGGGGTAGAGGAGCCCAGTGAGGCAGCTGCAGTAACTGATGGGGCAGCCCGTGCTAAAGACCTCACTTTCCTGCTTTTTCTGGGCCTGTATTCATTTCTCCTAAATTTCTACCAAAACGTGAAATACGTCGTGGCTTGACAATCAGATTTGCCAGGACAGACGAAGGCTATGTTTTAAGGGGTCGTCTGCTTCAGGAAACCAGTGCCTTGTTAGATCAGTGGCTGTGCTGACCAGCCTGTTCTGGGGTGTGAAGGGTAGGCCAGGTGGAGAAGAAAAGAGAGAAAGAGAAAGGAGAGAGAAAGAGAGACATGGGCTTTGAGGACAGGCCCTCTTCCTTGCTTTGGAGAGCATGATTTCTGTCCTGCCAGGACTCCTGTCGGATGCCCCATCTGTCCTTGGTGACAACTTTCGGCTGGTAAATGTGAATTTCATCTCATTCAGTCCTCTAAGAGAACACATGTCTACTTAGACCAACACCCTCTCTCCATGCCCACAAAATGTGGGTGACCTACAGATTTCAGTTTTGCCTCTGGCTCTGCCCTGAGCCGCACATCCTTATTTCTGAGGACTTGTGGATATGTCAGAACACCTTGACACAGCCACCATAGTGTCCAAATTTTACCTTACCTACGGTCTCCTGAGAAGTGGCCCTGTGTCAGTGTTCACTGTACATCAGTGAGAGGCCCACATGTGGCTTTGTCCCTCCCCTGCCACCTCGCTTTCTACTCTGTTTCACAGTTCTCTTGATATTTACCTTGGCAGGAGGCCAGAAGAGGGCATCAAATCCCCTGGAGCCAGAATTACAGGCTGTGTGGGTGCTGGGAATTGAACTTGGGTCCTCTGGAAGAATATTTTATGTTCTTAATTACTGAACCATCTCTCTAGTCTCTGCCCACTTTTTTTATTTTTTTATTTATTTTTTAAAGGATCTCTTGTAGCTCAGACTGGGCCCAAACTTACTAAGTAGCTTAAGGATGACTTAGAACTCCTGATCTTTGTGCCCCTGCCTGTGTGCTGAGATCATCTGTCATGCCCAGGGAGGCTGCTTCTTTTATCTTAATCTCTCTTTCTTAGCCACATCCTTTCCTGGACTCTTAACATTTTCATCTGTGGCCTTTTTTCTTCTCTTTCTGCCTCTACCTTTGCTTCTCTCTGGCTTGTTTTTTTCACTGCAGACAGAATGAGTTTTGCAAACACAAAGCTGATCTAGTCACATACAATAAAAATTCTTAAATGCCATACTGTTGCATTTATGATAGTGGAAAACAAACCTGTCAAAAGGCCAGCCCACAAGGCACTGCCTCATTTGGAGATCACATACCATTCCAGCCCCATTCACCTCTGCTAAGCTTGAATGTGTCTGCTCATAGTGTCCCAGGGCCGTTACACATAGAATGAATGGTCTTCCTCCTAACTACTCCCCACGAAATTTCTGTCAAATTGAACTGTTGTCCTGTACTTTTCTTGATGCTTTCACCAGACCAGGCCCAGGCGGCTCGTGACACCATAGGTGTGGTGCTCCCAGCGTTTTCTCACAGAGGCCATTTACACTTCTTAGCTGTTTTGTTACTGTTCTTCTCCTAGGGAGTTGTGGGGCTCCTAGAGGCAGGAACTATGTCTGTTTTCTTTTTCCAGCATAAGCAAGCTTCTAGCAGAGTCTGACAGACACTGAGTACCCAGGAACTGTTTTTTTGAATAAGTGAACAGGAAGAGAAAAAGAACAAATTAAGGGGCCGTAGCTCAGTTGGTAGTGCTTGCCTAGCATACACAAGGCCTGGGTTCTGTCCCCAGGACTGTGTAAAGCTGGGACACATCTAAAGTTCAAGGTTTCAGCTACCTAGTCCTAGGCCAGCCTGCCCTTCATGAAACCCTGTTTAAAAAAACCAAAAGAAACGTTTATCAACTGGTTTTGTACAGTGAGTCCTTTCACACTATAGTTGCTTGTGAGGAGGGCTGACTCCCTGCAGCAGCACAAAGGAGGCTCCAAGACCAAGCTGGAGCCTTTCTTACTCCCAGGAGAGCACACTGAGGCTTGGCTGTTGGGGGCCCCCGGGGAGGTAGGGCGAAGCAAGAATCAACTGTGGCACTCTTCACAAGAATTCTAGTGTTTACAGCCTGATTCCAGTGAGGTAGGAAAAACCTCATTTGTCAGGCACTGCTACAGTTGGGAGCCAGAGAAACCTTATAACGGTAAAATCCAGGAAGCCTCTGGCTTCCTATGCTGCACAGGGGATGTGAAAGAACGCTCTCATTCAGTCTGGGGAGCTGCCAGCCTGTGTGTGTCTGAGTTACGGGGAGCTGGGAAAAGACCATTGATGCTGCCCTTCTCACAATTACATGTAGAATGAACACCAGCCTGCTAATGAATGCTCTGCTTATTTTCACTTTCTCTGCGGGGCCTCTGGGGTTCTGGGCAGGAGGCAGCAAGAAGGTGGCCAGCACCACCCAGCAGCTCTGTTAAGGCCAAATCCAGCCTTCTTCATCAGCCTGGAAACTCTCAGCGCTCAGACATTTGGTCTACCCTAAAACTACCCTGCTTTTGTATCATCGCTTTCTTTTTTTCTTTTCAGATTTCCAGGTAAATTCTTATGTCTGCATTCCAAATTAGGACAAAAAAGAAACCTTTTTTCCTTTTGAGAGGTCTGTGTGACTGGGTACATAGCTCACTGTTAGAGTATGTCCTTAGCGTCTTAGACTGGAGGTCCTAGGTTCCATCCCCAGCACTAGGGGAAAACATATACACATACATATGTTTTGTGTTTTAGATTTATTTATTTTAGTATATATGTATAATATATATTATATATAAAACAAAAAATATGCAGACTGCATGTATGTATGTGTGTCACGTGAATGCCCTGTGTCTAGGAGGGGATGTTATGGAAAGTTGTGAGCTGCCATGTGGATGCTAGGAATGAACCTGGGTCCTCTGCAAGAGCAGCAAGTTCTCTAAACTGCTAGGCCATCTCTCCAGTACTGCACTCTTCTGTTTGTCAGAGGGTGATGGCAACTACTCTGTTAGAAGCTCTTTTCATACACTGATGTGAAGGGGCCTGTGCCAGAGCTCCAGATCTGAGGGTGGGATCACACACTTGTAGCATGGCCTGACCTCCCTGGATGCAGTTTCCCTTCTATTGGCATAAGGAAGCAGCTTCACCTCCTCTGTGTCCATCCATACTTGTTAGCACTGTGTTCAAACAGCATGTCATACATCCAAGTCACAAAGGGGAAAGGAACTCAGGGTTGGCCTTTGCAGCCAGGAATTGGTAGCCCACACCACTAGCATGTCCTGGCTTTGCAGTTAGGAGAAAGAAGAGCAGGAGAGTCCTTGTCCTGCGCAATTAGTGGACTTCCGGCCTTGTTCAAACTGTGTGTATGTAAGGCTGTGTTCTTGGTTAGCTTATAGTGTCTTAATATGCTGACATAGAGGAAGATTAAAAATAGTGAGTAGAGTGAGTACAGTAAAAAAAAAAATACAAGTATAAAGAACAACCAAGGCTGCTGAGATGGCTCAGTGAGCAAACACCTCTCCATGCGAGCCCAAGCGCCTGAGCTGGATGCCTGGAACACACATACAGGTGGAAGGAGAGAACTGACTCACCAAAGGCGTCCTCTGACCACAGGCATGCTTCCCGATCACTAGGGTTGTAAGTACATGTGTGAGCGCGCGCGCGCACACACACAGGCACACACACACACACACACACACACACACACACGGAGACAACAGCCAAGTCCCCTCTAAAACTAGTTGCTGTAAATGTCTTTCATTTTGGAAAAGTGGTCTGTCCAGACATTGACTACAAGGCTGCAATGCTGTTTTGCATTGCATGCTCCAAGCAAAGACTGACAAGCTCTTTCCTTGTTGGCGGCATAAGCAGGCCCCTGAGAGCAGCCAACTTATTTTTGTAAATCCCAGTGGCTAGAACTGTTAATAAAAGTTATATGTTCTTTCCCTGAAAAAATTACAGGCCTTGGCCAGGCAGTGGTGGTGCACACCTTTAATTCCAGCACTTGGGAGGCAGAGGCAGGCAGAATTGCTGTGAGTTCAAGGCCAGCCTGGTCTACAAAGTGAGCCCAAACAGCCAAGGCTACACAGAGAAACTCTGTCTCAAAAAACAAAACAAAACAAAAAGATTACAGGCCTGGAGAGACAATAGCTCAGCAGTTAAGAGCCCTGGCTGCTCTTATAGAGGTTCCAGGTCAATTCTAAGCACCCACAGGGCAGCTCACAACCATCTCTAGCTGCAGTCCCAGGAGATCTGATGCTCTTTTTTTTCCTTCAGTGGGCATCAGGCATGCACATGGGACACAGACATACATATAGACACAACACTCACACACATACAGTAAATAAAAAAGAAAGAGTGCTTGCTTTTCTTTCAGAGAATCCTGGTCTAGTTGCCAGTGCCCACACTGGGCAGCTCATGAACGATTACTCTGGCTCCAGAGGATCCATACCCTCCCTGGCAAATGCTTCTTACACTCTCATGTATATGCCCCAACACCAACACAGGATTAAAAATAAAATTTTAGGTTAATTTTTAATGTGTATGAGTGTGTACTTGGTGCCTGAGGAGGTCAGAAGAGGGTGTTGGATCTACAAATGTTTATTTCTGTCTCTTCTGATCGCTCCTCCTGTCAGTATAGTGTAAATTGTAGACATTTCTCATCTATGGATACTTTTGTAAGTAATTACAAAAGACAGTGACTTATTTACTCATTTTGTCGTTGGTTTTGTTTGCTTGCTTGTTTGTTTTTGCTTGTGTTTTTTTGTTTTTCTTGCAGCAGAATCTCCCAGGCTGGTCACAGACTTGCTGTGTAGTCAAAGAAGACCTTGAATTTTTCATTCTCTTACCTCTAGTTTCCAAGTGCTAGGAGTGTAGCTGTGCACCACCATGCCTGTTTTGAGGGTAAAGGCTCTTAGAAATAGTGCTCTCAGCACTCAGGAGGCAGAGGCAGGTGGATTGCTGTGAGTTCCCCAACTACTCAAATTAAGAATTAAAAAACAAGCCAGGCTAGTGTCTTTGTTCTCAGTGTGGCTGTGTGCATTGTCCTTTAGGAGGCATGGCGTTCTGCTTGACATCCTTACTGGCCAGTAGAAGGTTCTCCTGCAGTGTCCTGCTTTCCCTCAGATCCTAGAAGCCACCCTGTTGCCATCTGTCCACTTCTATAAAGTAAGGGTACAAGATTTTGATGACTGGTTGGGACTTGAGACAGAAGAGCATAATCATGTGTGACAAGTACATTTGCTGCAGCTGGCTTGAGCTCATGCATTTGGCTTTTTTGGTGGAACTTGTGTCTCTTGCCAGAGTAGTATTTTTATGATTATATGTTCCTTTTTGCCCTAATTGAATCTGACTTCTGCCAACCTATGTTCTCACTTAGCCCCCGATTGCAGTCTCTACTTTTTCTTTAAAGCTTGGATTCTCAATGACTGCAGCCTTGTGGATATACTCTTAGGGGTCTTTCCTATCAAGTGCAGGCCGCATTTTCATAGCTGCTGCATTCTTGGGAGACAGTGCGATTAGCTTACCTGTGCCGTTGCAGAGCCTTCCGAGCTGGCCTCGTCTTACTTCAACCTTGTTTCCCTAGAGCCAGAGGGACAGTGGCAGTAGGAGCCAGTCACGTCTTTGCACACAACTCTCCCCTGGGGTCCTGTCTTATGTCTTACAAGGCTCTAACATGTTGCTCACAGTTGCCCCCTGCTCTGACCTGCTCCACCCACCCCAGCCTCCCTGCCCTTCTGCAGACAAGGAGCCAGGTGCTCTCTCACCTGGTGGCTTTGGCCTTTGACTTTTCCTCTGCCTTGTGTGGTCTTCTGTTAGACACCTACGCGGCTCTTGCCACTGTCCTCTCAGTCTTTACTCATCTTTACCGTCACAGTGAGGTTCTCTACTCCAAAGCTGCTCCCAGTTCCCTCCATCCTCCTCTCTTTCTTGACTTTTTTTTTCTTACTATATTTGCCATTGTCCCTTTTGTTGTTTCCTTTGTTTGTATGAAACAGGGCCTCATTTGTAGCCTTGGCTGGTTTGGGACTTACTATGTAGACCAGGCTAGCCTTAAACTCACAGAGATCCTCTGCCTCCCAAGTGCTGAGATTAAAAATGTGTGCCACCATATACAGCTACCACCCTCTTTTTTTTTTTTTTTTTTTTTTTTTTTTTTTTTTTGAGATAGGTGGCCTTGAACTTACTCTGTAGCCAAGGCTGGTCTTAAACTCCTGATCCTTCCCTCTCTAGCTCCCGAGTGCTAGGATTATGTGTGTACCACCATGTTTCTTCTAACCGAGTATACTAAACTTTGCTTATCTGGCCTGGGGAGATGACTTGGTGGTTAAAGCACTTGCTTTGCAAGTGTGAGTATTTAAGCCAGGTGGTGGTATTTGGGAGGCAGAGGCAGGTGGATCTTTTGAGTTCTGAGTTCGAGGCCAGCCACATCTACAGAGTGAGTTACAGGACAGCCAGAGCTACATAGAAAAACCCAGTCTTAAAAACAAAACAAAACAAAACAAAATGCAAGTGTGAGTGCTGGAATTTGGCTCTCCAGAGCCTATGTAAATGCTAGGTGGTTTGCATGCAGGCTAGGTGGGAACTTGCCTGTAATTCCATCCACCAAAGCAGAGAGACAAGAGGATTCCTAGAGCAAATTGGTTAGTGGGACTAGTAATTGGCAACCTCTGGGTTTGATTGAGAGTTCCTGTCTCCATGAATAGATAGAGTACACAGAGATGATTGCCAATATCAACTCAGGCTTCAACATGCATGAATATACATACACAAAACATGCATATATGCATGCACACCACATACACATGCACGCATGAAAGTGAAAAAATAAAAATAAAAACTTGCTTGTATTCTGCTTCCTCACAGTTAGAACAAACTTTTTTCTTGTTCCTCTGAATTGCAGTGAATACAGCCCACATGGACTGTGGGATCCAGATAGCAGGGCCTGTGAGGCCAAGGTTAGTGGGCGTCTAGTCTCAGGCTGGTTACAGAAACTGCCCTGGACACCCATTTCCATGAAGGGCTCTCCTTTCCCTTTCCTTTCTTCCCCTTCCGCCTTTCCTTCCTCTCCATTTCCTGCTAGGGATTGAACTCAGGCCTCATGGATATTCAGCACATGCTCTGCTATTTTTACTTAGTGGCATACAAGTGCATGGGTGTGCGTGCGTGCGTGCGTGCGTGCGTGCGTGCGTGCGTGCGTGCGTGCGTGCGTGTGGGCGTGATTGCCATGGCTCATGTGTAGAGGTCAAAGTATAACCGCTGGAAGTCAGTTCTCTACTCCACCATGTGGCTCCTGGGGACTAACTCAGGTCGTCAAGCTTGGTGGCATGCACCTTTACCCACTTACTAGCCATGCGTATGTTTCTTGAATGTTTTTCTCTTCGGAATGTTTTATTTTACATATATGGATGTTTTGCTTGCATGCATGTCTGTGCATGTGCAAGCCTGGTGCCTAAGGGGGCCAGAAGAGGGTGTTGTGTCCCATGGTACTAGAGTTACAGGTGTTATGTCGGTGCTGGGACTCAAATCTAGGTCCTCCACAAGAGTAAAGAGTGCTCTTAACCACTGAGCCATCTCTCCAGCTCCTTTTATTCTCTACTGTAGTCCAGGCTGACCCGGAACTCTCTATGTAGACTATGTTGGCCTTGAACTTGTCAGTCCTGCCTCAACCTCCTGAGTGCTGGTGTTACAGAGTAAACTGGTTCCAACTACAGTTCTTGATTTTCGGCAGCACTTCCAAAGTAGTAGAAAGACTTGCTGGAAGAGAAAGGGTTTTTGTAGAGTTGTGAATGTAGCTGTAAGGAAAGCAGAGGCCCTGGAGGTGAGGTTGCTGACACTGCTATTTATTGGTTATGAGCCTAGCCTTTAACGGCTGAGCCATCTCTCCAGCCCATTTTTTTTTTTAATTTTAATTTGTGTACATTGGTGTGTGGGTGTCAGATCTTGGAGTTACAGACAGTTCTGAACTGCCATGTGGGTGCTGGGAATCGAACCCCGGTCCTTTGGAAGAGCAGGCAGTGCTCCTAACCACTGAGCCATCTCTCTAGCCCCGACACTACTATTTATAACTAAGATTCCAGTGCGTGTTTTCCAGCCACACTTGGGTCTTTCAGCCTCTCTGTATGTTCCAGTCTGTCACTCAGTCAGCTAATGGTCTCCTCAGTCCCATTATACGTTGTACAGCTTCCCCGGCTCGGTTTTGTTTTTTTTTTTTAAAGAAAATAATAGGGTGTTCTATTCTCACTGGTTTAAATTTTTAATAGCTTTGCCAATTAAAAAAAAAACTTTTCCAACTGTTTATTCTACAATTCACAAATATAGAATTAAAGGGTGATGGAATAACACCCAGTGCTCTCCACCTTGACATCACACTTGATTTCACCACATGCTTCATCTTCTCTGTGTGTGCAGTGTGCACATGTGTGCTGTGTTTGTATGTGATGTGTCTGTACATGGTGTGTGTGTGGATGTGTGAGTGGAAGCCAGAGGACTATGTCAGGTGTTCTGCTCCACCACTCTCGACCATATTCCTTTGACAGAGTTTCACTGAGTCTGGAGCTAGGCTGGTGACCAAGAAAGCCCAGTTATCCACTTATATCTGCCCCTGGTGGTGCTGGGGTGACAGGCGTGCAGCCACATGTGGCTCGGAAAAGTTTTCTTTCTTTAATGTTGTTGTTGTTATTATGTGCACGAGGGTTTTGCCTGGATGTAAGTGTGTGTACCATGTGAGGCCAGAAGAAGGTATTGGAACCACTGCAGTTGGAGTTACAGATGGTTGTGAGCTACCATGAGGGTGCTGAGAATTGAACCCAGATCCTTTTCAAGAACAGCAAGTGCTCTTAAACCACTAAGCCCACATATTTGGCTTTAGTGTGTGTGTGGGGGGGGCGGGGAGGAATACCACTTAGGTCCTTGTACAAAAAGTGCTCTTACCTGCTAAGCTGTTTCCTAGCTTCCTGTGTACAATTTTTTTTTTTTTTGGTCTGAATTATTTGAAGGTAAATTGAAGCTAAAACCATAAAACCACTCAAGAATCTGTGCAGATAATTCTCACAGTGTTTCACACATCTCCCAAGTATGTTCTGATAGGAGCTGGGCATGAAGGCTCCCGTCGGCCCTTGATTCCTGTCTATAATCCCTTGACTCCCTTGTGGTGGTTGGATGGCTTGGGAGGTTTGGGGGAGTTTGCTGCTGCAACCTAAAAAAGTCTCAGAGAAAGGTTGAGTGACTAAAAGAAAGTTAATGATAGACTAGCTTGGGGGAAAGCTGAACATCTCAGCCTGTAGACATGAAGGTCACGGTAGGTAGTAAAAAACGGCAGTTTAGGAACTTGCTAGGTGCTGCTCCAGTCTTCACAAGGCTCGCCTGCACGCTGTGCTCTGATTCCTCTCGTTTGACTTGTGACTTGCAGAATCACAGTGCTTTGGCAGCGGCACTGAGCTTGAGTCCAGAGTGCCTGACCACACCGGCCTGCTTAGCCCCCATGCTGTCTGTTAGAGAGAAGAGGAGCACCCTGGCTTTAAATCAGTCACACCCCTCAAAAAACAAAGCTAAACCACGTATCATTTCATGGTTTCTTTTCTTATTTTGGTTTTTGGAGGCGGGTTTCCTCTAGTAATGTTGTTGGCTCCTGTCCTGGAACTAGCTCTGTAGACCTGGTGGGTCTTGAACTCAGAGATCCGCTTCCTCTGCCTTTTGAGTGTTGGATTAGTGGTGTGTGCCACACTGCCCGACTTACTTCATAGCTTCAGTGGGTCAGCGGCAGGGTCAGAAATGTCTGAAGGCTCCGTAGTTCTTGCCTGTTGTCGTGCAAGGGGAGCTGGGGCTGGTGGCCGGCTAGGTGGTGCACGCAGGCTCCTGAGGTAGTACTGTGGGTGAAAGACTCCGATTTCCTCCTCTACTCAAAGAGTCTCTGCATTCCCAGTGTTGTTTTATAGAAACATGGAGAGTTTACCAAATTCCTCAGTGAAACTAACCAAACATAAGAGACAGATGCAAAAAGGAGCCTAAGAGACCCGGGGCAGGGCAAAGAGATGAGGGGAGGGAGAGAAGCTTTGGGGGCCTGGGAGTCCAAATGGTTACTGCTCTCTGTCTTACAGCAGAGATCCTGGGATTGCTTTGTCTTTTTTGTTAGGTTCTTTGTTTTATTTTATTTAATTTTTAAGATTTATTTATTTTGTATCTATGAGTATTTTCTTTGCATGTATGTCTAAATACCAGAAGAGGGCATTAGATCCCATAGGACTACAGTTATAGACGGTTGTAATCTGCCATGTGGTGCTGGGAATTGAGCCTGAGCCGTCTCTCCAGCCCCCTCTAATTTTATTTTAAGATTTATTCTCATTTTGTGGGTATGTATGTGTGTGTGTTTACCAGGTGCATACAGTATCTGCAGAGTCCAGGAGAGAGAGTCCCATCCTCTGAACTGGAGTTACAGAAGGTTATGAGCCATCATGTGGGTACTGGGAACTGAGCCTAGGTCCTCTGCAAAATAGCCAGTGTTCTCAACCCCTGAGCCATCTCTCCAGCCCCATGTTTGTTTCTTTTTCTTTTAAATTATATTTGTGTCTGTGTGTGAGTATATGTTGCCATTGGAGACCAGGAAAGGGTGTCAGATCCGCTGGACCCGGGGCTAGAGTGTGAGTGGTAGGAAGGGAACCAAGGTTCTGTGTACAAGTAGTACTGTTCTTAGCTGATGAACTGTCTCTCCAGCCCTTCTCTTAAGTCTTGGGTTTTGTTTGTTTGTGTTTTGTTTGTTTGTTTGTTTGTTTTTGTTTTTCAAAACAGGGTTTCTTTGTGTGTAGCCTTGGCTGTCCTGGACTGGCTTTGTAGACCAGGCTGGCCACAAACTCACAGAGATCCACCTGCCTCTGCCCCCCAAGTACTAGAATTAATGGTATGTGCCATCACGCCCAACTTTTGTGGAAACTCTTTATCTACAGACTGCCTTGGTCTAGACCAGTGGTTCTCAACCTGTAGGTCACAACCCCTTTGGGAGGAGTGTGTCAAATGACACTTTCACAGGGGTCACCTGAGATCATCAGAAAACTGTTACATCATCATTCATAACAATAGCAAAATTTTAGTTATGAAGTAGCGACGAAAATAATTTTATGGTCTGAGGTCACTCCCACATGAGGAACTGTATTAAAGGGTCTCAGCATTAGGAAGGGTGAGAAGCACTGGGCTAGAGACAGAAAGGATAGCTAATAATCCTGTAACCACAGCTAACACATGAGCTGGGCGCTGGGCTAGGTGCAGGACCCATGAGGAGGGAGACTCTAGCAGGAAACTGGATTCCTTCCCAAACCTGTGGGCATCCGCCTGCTGCTTCTCTCTTTGTAACTACTGAAGGACCTTGAGATGGAGGCTCCAGCCCCTGACTGGACCAATCTGAAGAGAACTAAAGTGTTCATTGTGGGCAGACACCTGATTGTACCACACTCAGGGCAGATAGAGATGGGGGTATGCAGGGTGTTTCTTGTTTCGTTCAGCCTATGTGTAGTTGGGGTGTAGCTTGCCCCCAGTTTTTCTGTGCCCCATCAGTAGCCTTGCTCTCTTGTTAGCACATAAATCAATGATGTAAAGGTGCTGTAGCTAATGTGGGGTATAAAACATTGAGGAACAGTATGGGCGTCCTACCTGCCCGAGATGAAGACCATCAGTATGTCCCACCACACTGCTCCTCGTGCCACAAGACATGTTGGAAAGGGCAGGGAAGCCAGAGTAGGTGAAATGGAGACCTTTGATTTAAAGAGCCCTAACTTGTGCATTTGACTTAGTCTGTCCACATTGCATTTTGTATCCCACAGTGGAGAACACACAACTGACCCTGAACCTGCAGACGGAGAACAAAGGCAGTGTTGTTTCAGGAGGAGAGCTGACAATTTTCCTGGATGGGCCAACTGTTGATCTGGGAAGCGTGCCTAATGGCAGTGCTGTGACAGACGGTGAGTGCCACCCTTCTCCCCAGGCTGTGCCAGCATAGGGCGTGTAAGGCAGAGATGCTGAGACCTTGGTTGTCTCTTGGTTTGAGTACTCTTTAGCTAGCCCTGACTTCCAGCTAGCTCTGCCTCTTCTTGGTCTCCCAGAGTAGAATATGACACAGTTTTCAAGGACCAAAATAAGTGTCATATCATCTCTCTGTGATAGTTTGGATCAAAGGCAGGGGAAAGCATTTTTTCATCACCTATGGGCCTTGGAAAGAAACCCTCTTTGCAAATGTGACTCTGGTTAATGCTTTGGGGAGCTTGAGTGTGTTCTTATGAGATGGTGTTGGCTGGGGAGGAATGGTATAGCCTTTGTGTAGCAAAAAAGGACGGCCTGAGGCAGGGGATAGTGAGTGGCTGGCTCTGACCTGAGTGTTGGGAGTGTTGGTAGTTTGTTCCATTTGATCTAGTCTGAAATTAGTCACTTCTGGATCTAGCAGAAAATTATTTCATGGAATCTAAGGTCTGAAGTGGGTTGTTTCTCCTTTTTCTCATTAAATGTTTTGCTAGGTGTGACATAACACGGAGCTTCTCAGGCTAAGCACAGGATCTGTAGCATCAGGGAGGAGTGTGAGCTCCAGTTCAAAGGCAGGGTGGGATCTCAGCGCTTGGAGAGAACTCAGCTGCTGAGAATTCTCTGCTCTGGGCCTGGAGAGGCAGCTCAGCACTGAGAGCCTGGGCTTGGCTCCCAGCACCCACGTGGCAGGTCCAGCCCTCCGTAATGCCTTCCTCTCACCTCTCCAACATCAGACACACACATGCTGCACAGACATACATGCAGGCAGATAGATGATAGATAGATAGATAGATAGATAGATAGATAGATAGGGATAGATTTATCTTACCAAAACCAAAACAAAAATCCCTCTACTGAGCATTGCTTTGCTCAGATTATTAGATTATTTTTGATGTGTCTTTTGTTTATTTTGGGGTGGTTGTTGTTTTGTGTCTTTTTATGACACAGGGTTTCTCTGTTTAACAGCTTTAGCTGTCTTTTTTCTTTAAAAATCTTTGTTATTACATAAAAAAAGTATCATGTGGGGCAAATGTCTGGTGTTCAGAGGACAACTTGTGGGAATTGACTGCCTCTGGAGCCTCTGAGGCCTCCAGGGATTGAACCTAGGTTGTCAGGCTTGGTGACAAGTGCCATAACTATGGCAGTGTTATTCCTCTGGCTCTGTTTTGACTTTCAATGGTACGTGTTCACAGTGCTGGTTACATATGGCTATTTTCATAACTGTGTATGATGTACTTTGTGCATATCCCACCCCTATGCTCCGCATCATTTTCTGGTTAGTTGCCTTGGTTAGCTGAGTTTCACTTCCCCCTTTATGTCATACCTATATGCATAATTTTTAAAATTTATTTGTGATGCATATTGTGTATGCCACGTGGTGCAGATGTTTCCAGAGGCCAGGAGGAGGGACTCTGGAACTTGAATTACAGATGGTATGAGCCATTTGATATGGGTGCTGTGAACCCAGTTCTTGTCCTCTGGAGCAGCAATAGCTTTAACCACTGAGCCCTTTTTTTTTTTTTTCTAGACAGAGTTTCTCTGTGTATCCTTGGCTAGACTTATTTTGTCGATCAGGCTGACCTTGAACTTATAGAGATCCGCCTGCCTCTGCCTCCCGAGTACTGGGATTAAAGGTGTGAGCCACCACGCCTGGCCCACTGAGCTATATTACCAACTCCATATATGCGTAATTTTCTGGTTTGTTCTGTTTTGTTTTGTTTTGTTTTGTTTTAGAGCTTACTGTATAGCTCAGGCTGGCTTTGAACTCACTGTCACCCAAGCTGGCTTACTGTGATGTCCCATCTCAGCCTCCCCTAGCTGTGGGAGGGCCTTTTAGGTAAAGAGTGACATGGTCTACTTTGGCTTTACAAGCTCTGGTCACATTGTGGAATGTGTCCCCATTTCATGCGCTCATTGGCTCCCACACCTTTGAGAACCTAGAGTTCCTCTGATGAATAAGGCAGGCTGCATGTTAGTGTCTGGGATGGCCTTGTATGTCACTGCCCAGGCTTGAGTTCTGTCTGTGTGATCTCACATGCTTGTTTGTCTTTGTACCAGCAGCTACAGCTGCCAAGATGTCCCTGTCCTATCATGGTGGGTAGCTACTAAAATACAGAGGGAGTTCTCTGCCTAGTGCCTGGCTCTCAAACAAGGGCTAAGTTTCTCAATACTTCTACCCTTTCCTGTGATTGATCCCTTCTCCAGGATCACAGCCACCTTCAAGAGAATCCAGTGGGACAGCTATAGGTGCAGAGACCCGGCACCAGCCCCCTAGTACCAACTGCTTTGGTGGCAGATCCCGGTAAGTATGCCTTGTTGGTGAGATGGCCCTGGGAAGGTGCTGGAAGCTATGGAAAACACAGTAGCAAGCGGCAAGGAACCATACAGTCCAAAACTTGGAAATTTGTTTTTACTGATTGCCTCTGCTAAGGAATTCTTAAGGAAGTACACCACTCCTCATTCTCAGGAGCCTCAACAGTATACTGACATGAGTGGGGCTGGCGTTCTGGCTGAGACAGGACCTGCTGAACAGACCTTGACCTTCTCTTACCCGTCAGGGGCTCCGGCCATCACAGTGCATGGAGAACGTGGTTCTTAGGATGTAGAATTTGCTGACTGCTTTTCTCTTTTGGGGGGTGGCTGATGGTTCCATTGGCATGTTGGTTAAAGCCTTTTATGCTGAGGGTCCGAGCTTGTTTGCACTTGTTAGGTCTATTGTAGATGGTGTAATTATGCATACTATTCCTTCTTATAACCCGTGTTAGTGCTCTAAGCTCATTTCCATGTCGGCTGAACCCCTGTGTATTGGAGAGATGGTGAGGAGGAATTATTTAGTGCTTATTACAATGTACAAAATTCCCAGACATCATCAGGAAAAGAGTCATATGAGTGTAGCTTGTGAATATTATCTTCTTACAGTGGGCAAATTGCTGTTAGAAATCTTCCCAAGAAAGTCCACAGGGTACAGAATAATGCTTTTGGGAAACGGAGTAGTGTTCCAGCAAGTACCCACAGCATCTGACAGATCCCCTGGAGGGTCGAGGTCAGCTTCTGAACTGGTTTGTTTGTGACTTTATGAGGTTAAGGTGACCAGAACTTGTTAGCAGCTAGAGAGAGTGGACGTTTGGACATTTGCCCTTTGATACCCTAGTTTCACTAGAAGCTGTTTCTCTGAGTTCGTACAAAAGCATCTTCCCTGAAGACCAGTCACATTTTCTGTGACTTGCTGTGCTAGGTGGCTTGTGAGATGAAATGTATAATTAGGCCTTGCAGGATTATGGCATATGCTTGTCATTTCACTGTACATGCATATGTGAGGGATGAAGATCTGAAGGCCTTGAGTGTGCTCCAGCTAATGTTAGTTAGATCTGCATTTAAACATGTTCCTCCCAATGACGTTCTTACTGTGGCTGTTTTAAGAAATCTCTGTGACCCTTCTTTTTTGTCCTGCTATGACGAAAACCTCTTAGATTTATTAGCTACCTTGCCTTGGCATTAGTGACCTCCCCGTGCCCCTCCCCCCCAAGATTGGAAAGAGCTGTATTCTGGGAAGCCTGTACAGCCCAGAGTTTCTGGTGAGCTCTGAATAGCTCATGGGCTATGTCTACAGACAGCGGATCCCAGAAAGGAAAGACAAATAAACTCAGGCGGGTGTGAGTCTTCTGGGAAGCTCTGGGAGGGCCAGGGGGAGAGTGTGGAAGCAAAGCTGACAGGGAGAGAGGGACTCTGGGAACTGAGCCATTCTTTCAGTTACTGCTGGCTACTGCCACCCCTTCTTCCATGGAGGTGACCAAAACTGACTTGGAGATGTTACCCCGTCATCCTGAAACAAAGTTTATCACCTTTATGCTTCCCTTAGGATCTGACTATAGTCTCATTAGTGTTGCTGGGAAGGAGGAAGGAGAAGGTGTAAATCTGTGTCGTCATTCAGTGGTGTCAGACGCAGGCCCTGCTTTTAGGGAGGCTTCAGGCTGTCTTCTGAGCAGTTGGGACCATGGACAAGCATCTGGAGCATTTTCACAAAGTAGTTATGGAGATTAGTACCATGCAACTTGATGTACTGATTATCTCTTAATAAAAGTGACATTGTAGCTGGGCAGTGGTGGCGCACGCCTTTAATCCCAACACTTGGGAGACAGAGGCAGGCAGATCTCTGTGAGTTCGAGGCTAGTCTGGTCTACAAAGTGAGTCCAGGATAGCCAAGGATACACAGAGAAACCCTGTCTCGAAAAACAAAACAAAACAAAATGAAAAAAGGTGACACTGTAGATTTACTTATTCATATCTGTTTATTTTGTAGCTCGCTATTTGGCAGAGCCAAGGGAAAGAGGTGGTGTGTCCCAGAAAGCTGAGTAGAACTAAGAGTAAGGAAGTATGCTGTCTGCAGTGAACACACCAGGCTCACAGTAGTCATGGCAACAAAAAGATGGAAAGGCATGATATCTGATACCAAGGACTCTGTAACAGAAAGACACTAGGCAACATTCACAAGTGTGTACACACTTAAGTGCTTACACACCAGTACACTAATAGTGCATACACACCCAAATGCTAGTGTGTAAACACCAGCACATCCATAGTCTTTTAATTGTCTTCGTGTTTTTCTCTTCTAGAGTTATGTGCACTGTGGAGCTTTTTTATATTAGTTTCATTGACTTAGAGGACAGTTGATTTCTGTTTAGTACTGAACAGTATTCCATTGTTTGGATCTAGCACATTTTATTTATCTGTGCGCTTACTGAAGTATAAGTGAGTTGATCCTGAGTTTTGCTGACTATGAGCAAAGCTGCAGTTAGTATCGGCTTCTCAGAGGGGCAGCCTGTGTTACACAATTTCCCAGAAGGGAAGCTGGGAGCCTTCCAGCCGCTGGGGAGGGGAGCTAAATGGGAACATCTGGCACAATACATTTAAGACTAAAATCGAAACCAATTGAGAGGATTTCTCTTCCTCAAAGAAATTCACACTTTACTTTTATTTTTTTCCTCAAGATAGGGTCTCACTATTTAGCTCTGGCTGTCCTGGAACTCACTATGTAGACAAGGCTGGCCTTGAACTCAGAGTTCTGCATGCCTTTTGCTGGAATTAAAAGTGTGTGCCACCACCTGGCTGCCTCAATACTTTTAAGACTCTATCGTCTGTACCCAAGCCTCCTCCATGTGAAGACATGCCACCTTGACTGAAAAATAAACCTAGTTCAGACCATTCTGATGTCACCCTTTCAGCTGCTGGCTTCCTGTTCTGGAAACTGTGTGAGCCTGTATTTTTTTTTTTTTTTTTAAAGTATCAGTGAGGATGCCTGGTGTTGATGGCATAGGCCTTTAATCCTAGTACTTGGGAGGCAGAGGCAAGTGGATCTCTGTGAGTTCTAGGACAGCCTGGTCTACACAGTGAGTTCCAGGACAGCCAGGGTTACACAGAAAAACTTTGTCTCAAAACCAAAACCAAACCCAAAACACCAAACAAACAAACAAACTAACAAAAATCAGTGAGGATTACTTTGCACAGTGGTAGAATAGAGATGAGACAGAAAAAATACTTCAAACTATCTAGATGTAATTGTGGGGGGCTTGGATGGTGAGGAGGAATAGAGGAGGCTCCCCAGCTCTTACACTGTGGTGTCATCCACAGAGAAAAGGAACCGTAG
This sequence comes from Acomys russatus, assembly GCF_903995435.1. Classification (NCBI taxonomy): domain Eukaryota; kingdom Metazoa; phylum Chordata; class Mammalia; order Rodentia; family Muridae; genus Acomys; species Acomys russatus. The sequence goes on from NC_067162.1 coordinate 32,125,116, forward strand.
AGGAAGGGCGAGTGTCATCACTTGCAGTGTTGGCTGAGGTGCTGGGCAGGCTCCCTGAACGCTACTGCTGCTTGGCACCTCCTACAGGAGGGAGAGGAGTGAAGGCCACCCTCGAGAGACACAGTCTCAGACACTGTATTCTTGGGTATGGACAACAGGCTGAGACAAAGGTGACCAGTTTAGAATGCAGGACTGATACTGTAGGACTTCCCTGCCCTAGAAATGTGTGGCCAAAAGGGGAAAGGTCTAGATAGAAGAGTCTGAGTCTTGGAGGAGCGGCTCTGTAGGCAAAACCTGGGCAGCCTGGTGTGTGTGGAAAGATGAGAGCAGAACTGACTTACAAATGCTTTGGGCAGACATGGTTGGTAAGAAAAACAGCGGTGCAGCCGAGTGCTGGTGGCTGTGGTTTGGTGTGATGAGGTCGCTTTTCCTTGAGGGTTCTGTTGGAGCTGCACAGCTCCTCTGTAAAAGACCAAGGTTAATAATGGAGGTAATTTGGGGGTTGGCTTAGTGACTGTCTTTGTGATGGCCGACTTAATAGCCTAAGTAAAGTGACTCCTTTCAAATGCTAAAACAGTTCTATATTTGAGGCTTTTTTCCATCTTGTAATAGATAAAGATAGCCACAGAACTGAAACCTAGAATTTATATTGCTTTACCATTTCATGAAGTTATGTATGCTTATTAGAAATTCAGCAAAGATACTGGTTTCCATATTCTTTGTGCTTCCGTCTTTCTATTGATTGATTAGCTCACCTCTCTCTGGAATCTGCCTCTGGCACCTGTCTACACTGCAGCTGCCCAGGCCCACTCATGTTTCCTGCAGGCCTAACACATGACTATCCTGTGCCTCAGAGTCTGCAGTGGGAATCACCAGAGTACCCCTTCTTCTTCTTTACACACACTGATTATTTTAAATGAAGTGGTGGCCTGAAATCCGGTGCTCAGATGGGAGGGCCAGCATGAGGAGCCAGCAAGACCCTGTCTTACTGCCTCTCCTCAAAAATTTGATTTATGCCAGAAATTACAAATGTATTTCATAAAAGTAGAGGGCAGTACTAAAATAGGCCATTCAAGAGAGGCATTGTGGCCAGCAAGAGGCAGACAGATCACTGAGTTCGAGGCCAGCCTGGTCTACAAAGCCAATCCAGGACAGCCAAGGCTACACAGAGAAACTCTGTATCGAAAAACCAAAATAAAAAACCAAAACAAAACAAAATCTTCTAAAATTATTTTGTATGTGTGGTGTGTGTGTCTGTATGAGTTTATGTATGTGTACAAATGTGCAGATGCGTTGGCTCTCTTGAGACTGGGTCTACCGATGGTGTGTGCTACTTGATGTGGGTGCTGGGAACTGAGCCAGGATCCAGATGCTCTTAACTGCTGAGCCATTTCTCTTGCTCCTAATTTTAAGAGTTATATAGGAAATTCTTTAGTTTAATATTAGCCAAGCTACCTACTTGTTTTCTTTCTTTAAAAAAAAGTGGGTTTTTGTTGTTGTTTTGTATTTTACATTTATTTAGTCATTTTGTATGTGTGTCCCCACATGTTTGGTTTTCTGCTCCATCCTGTAGGCTCCAGGGATCATACTGAGGTCCTCGGGCAAGGCAGCAAGCACCTTTACCTGCAGGGCCATCTCACTGAGCCTGCCTGGCATTAATGCTCCCATCCGGTCAAGGTCAATCTTTTCAAAGGGTCTTCCGTATGCTAGGTGGTATTTTTTAATGAATATTTTATCTATTATAATTTATTTACATTACATCCAGATGTTACCCCTCCCTCTTATCTTCCCAGTCCTACCCTCTCTCCTTCTTCTGCCTATTCCCCTCCCCTAGACCTCTGATGGGGGGCCTCCTGCCCCAACTGTCTGGCGACAGTCTATTAGGTCTCATCAGGATAGCCTGCATCCCCTTCCTCTGTGTGCCTGCTAGGCCATCTTGCCAAGGGGCAGTGAGCAGATCATGGGTATCAGAGTGCATGTCAGAAGTTCAGCAGCAATGCCCCACCCCCCACGTGGAGACTCGGCAGTGCATAGGTTCCATCTGAACAGGGCTCTGGGCTCTCTGCATGCCTTGTTCTTGGCTGGTCCATCAGTGTGTGTAGACACCCTGAGGTGGTATTTCTTACGAAAGCTTTCATCTGATTTTAAGACAGAAGAAACCCATTGGCGGCCACTTGCAGCTTTGTGCAGTCAATCGGTCTAGTTATGTTTCTTGATCCTTGTGCATTATGACTTCTGTCTGTCCTGCCTGTTGGGTTTCCCTGAACATTAGTCCAGGATGAGTGCAGGCCTGTGAGGGAGTACTCCTGTAATTCCAGACTTTGGGGGCCCATGCAGAAGACTGTGAACTTGAAGCCAGCCTGGTTTTCATGGTGAGACTATTTCAAAAAAGAAAAGGGAGCTTTCTCAAAAGAAGCCTTCAGAACAAGCAAAAAGAATCTTAGCTGGGTGGTGGCAGCACTAGGAAGGCACAGACAGTTAGAGGCCAGCCTGGTCTACAGAGTGAATTCCAGGACATTCAGGGCTACAGAGAGACCTTGTCTCAAAAAACTAAAAATAAAATGAAAAGAATTTTGGTGTTTTTGACTCATCACTTGATAGCTAGATGTTACATTCTGAGTCTGGCTGTGTGAAGAGGCAAGAAGTGCCCTGTACACTCCCTGTGTGCATATTTTCTGTTTGGTTTTTGATGACTTGTAGCATTTCTGTGAATTGGATCTACTTGGTGTACTAACAAATAACCTTTGAAAGTAGAACTTTGGTTTTGTGAGACAGGGTTTCTCTGTGTAGCCTTGGCTGTCCTGGACTCAATTTGTAAACCAGGCTGGCCTCGAACTCAAAGTGATCCGCCTGCCTTTGCCTCCCGAGTGCTGGGATTACAGGTGTGCACTACCATGCCCAGCTTGGAGCATTTTTCTAAAAAAGGAGAAAAAAGAAATTAATGAAGACCCAAGGTAGGGTATGATACAAATACTTGTTATTATTATTTTGTTTCTTTTTGGATGATATTCTGTGTTGTGTTCATGTGTGCATGAGTGTGTGTGTGTGTGTGTGTGTGTGTGTGTGTGTGTGTGTGTGTGTGTACATGGTACACATGTGGAGGTCAGACAACTTCAGAAGTCAGTTCTTTCCTTCCACCACTATGGGTTCCAGAGATTGAGTTCAAGCCATTGGGCATGGCAGTAAGTGTCTGTACTACTGAGCCATCTCTCCAGCCCAGTCAAGATTTTTGTCATTAAAACTTTGTGTTTATTTGACTCTTTGGGTGCTGGAGCTCAAACCTGGGACTGGGCTGAGCATGTTTCAGCACACTTCCACTGAGTTGCAATCCAGCCCTCCTCACCCCCTATGTTTTATTTTCAATTAAATCATAATAGATCTCTTTTCACTTCGAGAACGGTGGGATACAGGGTCTGAAGGAATTCCTTCTTCCTTGGTTGTTGGTTTTCTTGCAGGAGGAGGTATGCAATGGGAGTGCACTGGCGCTTAGTGCCCTGGCCAGGCTATGTGCACCTCATTCGTCTTTGTGTCCCTGCTGGAGCCCGGGCTTGTGCCTTGCTGCACGTAGCGGCAGCTCACAGTGTTTGCTGAGCTGAAAGAGCCTTGTGTTTCTGTGCGTCATTTGCCAGGGCTTCAGGGCGGGTCTTGCCTACTGGTTTACATTCCTTTGTGCCCCAACTCTGAGGTGTGAGAGCACAGGTGGAGGGGAACTTTTTTTTTTTTAAAGCTCCCTGGCCCAAGCTTTTACTCGCTTTCACAAGTGTGGGGAATGTCACAGCCTACCCCATTCCTCTTGTCTCATCCAGTGCCTTTCTTCTGTGCTTGATATTTCCATGTTGAGCATCTTCAGAGACTATTCTTTTCAGATCCCTGCAGCTTTAAAGGCTGACCCTAGACTCAGACGAGTTGCCATGTCACCGAGCCTTGTTTCAGGAAAGAATGTGTAAAGACCAGAGTCCAAATGTGTCAGAAAAGAACATTTCTAACCTTTGCAGAACAGTCAGGTCTCATATGTAGTTGTCCAAATTCTTAAGTGTTTATTGGGCCTTGAAAGCATGCGCCTCACAAAAGACACAATCCCCACACTGCTGTCCCTTGACAATGGGCAGGGCATCCAAAGAGATGCCCTGGGAACATGGGTGAGGTAGGTGCTGTGCAAGGATTGTGCTAATGTTCCTGCCCGGCTGTGTGTTTGAGAATTGGTGCTTCGCATCCTCCCACTGGGCTCTTTCTGTCCTTAGTCCTGGAATGATATCTGAGCTCTCTGGAGCCCCGAATCTTTGATTCTGCCGCATGCTGGAGGAAGCACTTTACTTAGAGATGGGACCTTGCATTGCTTCATTTTATGTAAAAGAACAGTTTGCTCTATTTGAGTCAAAAAACTAAGGTGCAATGGCTCTACATCTTGTTTGTATAAAAAACAACTACTATCTGTGTGGCAAGACTGATAGGTTACAGAGTATCAGACCATGAATATCAAAGTGAGTCAGAGAGCTGGGTAGTGTGCTACATCTTTATAACCTACACTAGCTAGTTTTAGTCAACTTGATACAAGCTAGCGTCATTGGAGAGGAGGGAACCTCAGGTGAGGAAATGCCTTCAACAGATTTAGCTGTATGGCATTTTCTTAGTGATTCATGGGGTAGAGAGCCCAGCCTGTTGTGGGTGGTGCAATTCCTGGGCTGGTGGTCCTGGCTTCTATAAGAAAACAGGCTGAGCAAGCCAGGCATTGTGGCATATGCCTTTAATCCCAGCATATGGGAGGTAGAGGCAGGCGGATCGCCGTAAGTTCAAGGCCAGCCTAGTTTACAAACCAAGTACCAGGACAGTCAGCAGCCAGGGAAACACAGAGAAAACCTGTCTCAAAAAACAAAAAACAAACAAACAAACAAACAAAAAAGAAAGCAGGCGGAACAAGCCACGGGTAGTAAGCCAGTGTGCAGCACACTCCTGCATGGCCTCTGCATCAGCTCCTGCCTCCAGGTTCTTGTCCTGCTTGAGTTCCTTCCTGACTTCCTTTGATGATGAACTGTGATGCCAAAGTGTAGGCTGAGTAAACCCTTTCCTTCCCAACTTGCTCTTTGGTAATGGCGTTCTATTCTTCACCGTAGTAGCCTTAACTAAGTCATAATCCTTAACACTTGGGAAGCGGAAGCAGGAGGTTTTAGCTCAGGGCCAGTCTTGGCTACATAGAGCATAAGAGGCAAGCCTGGCCCACTCAGTACTATCTCAAAACAAAACGAAATAAAATTGTCAGACAATTTGGGCTTGTGGACTTAGCAAGCACATTAGACCAGTGTAGGACGCAGCTTTCTTGCCTGGACCATTTGAAAGGAGCACACGAAGGCTGAGAGGCTCTAGGCATACTCATCTATACCTGGCCACTTGCTGTGAGCCTCTGGCACAGCGAAGGGTCTCTGCCTCTATTCCCCAGATCAACTGCCATTTCTTCTGCCTCTGGCACAACCCACTTCAGACCCTCAGACTGCCTGTCACCTAACCTGTGTGTGGGTCCTTTATGCCTTGAACTTACCTAGTCCCCTACAGAGACTTTCCACTGTGTTCTTATCATCCCTCTGCCTTCAGTGGAGCCTCTCTGAACGCTACAGCCCCTTGAAGCCTTTCTTAACCTTTATGTAATACATGGGGGGGAGGGGGGATGGAGAAAGAGAGAGGGGAGAGAGACAGAGACAAACTGTGAAAATGTGATATGTGACGGAGTATTTGTTTCTTTTTTTGTTTGTTTGTTTGTTTTGTTTTTGTTTTTCGAGACAGGGTTTCTCTATGTAGCCTTGGCCATCCTGGACTCATTTTGTAGACCAGGCTGGCCTAGAACTTACAGTGATCCGCCTGCCTCTGCCTCCCGAGTGCTGGGATTAAAGGCGTGCGCCACCACGCCTGGCGTAACAGAGTATTTGTAATCAAGATTGGAATAAAATAGATAGCTTATGATTGTGAGTGGCCACAATATCAAGTGAAATCAGGAATTGCTTGGTGAAGTACAGCCAGCAGAACTGACATAGCTGACATTGTGGGAAGATGTGAATGTGTCTATGTTTCTATAGTTTGCTCACAGTGGGTGATGCCACGCTCACAGTCTTTAGGCATCAGGGTAAGGTGTCTTTGAGGGGAGAGGAGAAGACAGGTCATTTTAGAAATTGTACCTAGCATAGTAAGTCTCTCAGTTCTTGCCTTTGATCATGTGCTAGTCTTTGCAGGTAGAGAAAAACCTGTCAAATCAAAATAGGGCTTGGAGCTGATGTGGACACAGTATGGGTCCAAGGAAGCAAGTTAGGAGACTGGATCATTTCACATGCTGCTTAGGGTCAGCCTTTGTGGAGAACAGAACCTAAAACCAGTAGTGTGAAATTCTTGCCTTTGCCAGAGAGGCCATCTCTGTCTCTCTGTTTCTGTCTGTCTGTCTCTCAAGTTAGAGTGTTACTAGTATCTGAGTCTTGGGCACAATGATCTTCACTCCTCAATCTTCCTAGTAGCTGTAGGCATGTGCCTTGTGGGTATAGATTTCAGTATTAATGATTTGGCATGGGGGTTGGAGGTGGGGGTGGGGTGGGTCGGGGGTGGGAGGGTGAGCGACTGTGTTGGCCAGCATCTACAGGTATACAGACCACAGGCCTGAGGATGCTTCTAGACCAGTCACTTGCTTTCCTCACTCATTCACCCACTGTTTCTTAAATGCTTCCCATGAAGTCAGATTAGTTGCTGTATATGCAGTCACAAAAACAGATATGGTTCATCTTTCCAGGGCCTTGCTGAAGACAGACAGTAAACTAACAGAAACAAAAACAAATGCAAGTTTGCAAATCAAAGTACTATAGTGGGAGTGGTGAGGACTTAGGATATGAAGTGACGGTGGAGGTGGATTTGCTCTAGATGAAGCACATTCAGACCCGAGGTTTGGCTTTGGGTCCAGGTGGTTCAAGAGTCCAAGGAAGAATATGCAGTTTAGCAGACAAGCAGAGCCCTGGATTGTCTTGGTAGGAGGGCACACAACAGCGGCAGGAATGTCCCTTGAGCATTTCTTTTCTTCCCTCACTCTTGCTGCATGTCTGCCTTTGTGACTTATCATATCAGAACATTTAGACATAGCACACGGTGTCCCCAGTATAGTTGTCACTCACTAGCCCTGGGGGACTGACTTCCTGATGCCCCTCAGTCTCTAAAGTACACGGACACTCAAGTTCCACAGGTAGAGTGGTGTAACATGTGGCATGCCACCTACCTAAAGCGCCCCATATACATGAACTTACTGGACACTAACCCATTCAACGCTGTGTGAATGGTTTAGGGATAATCTCAGAAAACAGACTCTGTCTGCATTCGATACAGATGCCATTTTCTCCCAGTTGGTTTTGATCCTTAGTTGGTTGAATCTGTAGAGGTGGAACTTTCTGCATACAAAGTGCCATACTGGTCAGCGGTCAGTTCTTCAGGATTAGAACTGTCAGCTGGGCAGGCAATGGGAAGCCAGGTTAAGACACCCTTACTTCTAGTGGAAGAGGAGGGTTGGATAGGCACTGTGGTGTCCCAGCTCTCTGAAGACCAGCCTCCTGCAGGCTCCTCTTCGTGGAGGTTGATGGCTTACAGGGCTAGTCCCTGCTGAGTGTCCCATGGCCTTTCGTGCAGGTTCTGATGGTCTCAGCATGGCACCTGCTGCTGTCTCTGTGCCAGGAACCTCTTTTTATGTCTTCCCCTGCTGTGCTGAGTCATTTACACACTTCCTTCCTGAACCATGCTTGGCAGAGTGTTGGCGTTTCCTGATCTTCGAAGTCCAACATGTGACCTGGAATTAGTGTAGACGAGGGACAAGGAACTTAGTTCAACAAAGTATCAGTCACTGAGAGGACTGCTGTCTCCCCCCACCCCCCACCTTTGTCTTACTGTAATTTAGAATGGGCTTGGCAGCAGCATTGCATCTACTTTCCCTGTCTTTCTGAGGCTGGAAGCTTAGAGGTAGGGTGTAGAATGGAGCCATAATTTACTATGGGAATGAGTCAGATGGTCTCCTTTTAGCTCTAATTGTGCCTTTCTTGGCTCACCTCTCTGTCCACCTCCATTTTTCCTTTTTCTTTTTGAAAATCTGTGCTGTTTGAATGAGGAACTTTGAGAAGATGGGCCGAGTAGAGTTGGAATGCCTTTTGGAATGGTGGAGGTGTTCTTTCCCCATCACCACTTGCCTGCCTCCCTCCCTTCCTCCTCCCTCTCTCCCTCCCTCCCTCCCTCCCCAACTCCTTTCCTTTTTTTCTGGCTCCTCTCTATTTCTATTTTAGGTGACCATTCTTTCTTTCTCTCACTCTCTCTCTCTCTTTTTCTGACTCTCTTACTGGAAACTGGCCCAGGTCCTTTTATTTTTATTTTTTCCCCATGCTGCTATTAAAAGACAATGAGCCGCTAAGAGTCTGAGGAGAGACAGTACGGTGGGCAGCTGCCCTCCTGATTCTAGGCAAGTATGGATTCTGATCGCTCAGGTTGGACACACTTATTATTAGGCTGTTTTCATGTCTGAGCGTGCTTTGTTGAGTTGGAGGAAAGTCATCTTTGTTAGCTCCTTAAAATTCTCTTTCCTGCACCAGTGGACAGGTCTGAGGTCAAAGAACGCCATGCTCTGGGTTGCCTACTGAATTCACCAACAGAGATGGCCGTCTGTGGGTCTTAGGTCTGCTTAAGTCAGTCTGTCCAAGTTCCTTCTGTACATGTGGCATCTTCCCTCCGCAAGTCCCTGCCCTCTAAAATGTGTGCATGCTTTTGTTTTTTCTCACTTAATGACATAGTTCTATAGTGGCTGAAACATACAATTTATTATCATTATTATTTTTAAGTTATGAAGTAAGCTGGGCACACCTTTAATCCTGGTACTTGGGAGGCAGAGGCAGTTGGATCTTTGTGTGTGAGACCAGCCTTGTTTACATAGTGAGACTTGGTCTCAGAATAAAAACACAAACCACAATACAACAAAAATACCTTATTGTAGCTTTAATTTGCATTTCCTAAGAACTCAGAGAAATAAACATGGTCATTGTGCTTTTGTTTATTTACTGTCTGTAGAACTTTGATGAGTCTGTTTACACCTTTTACTTTAAAAATATTGAAGTAGCTTATTGTTGAGTTTGAGACTTTATGTGTTCTAGAGGGAAACCTTTTTTGTTCTGTGTTAGCAGTCTGCAGACTGTCTTTTCTTTTTTTTTTTTAATTGAAAAAGATTATTCTTTTCAGAGACAGGGTTTCTCTGTGTAGTCCTGGCTGTCCTGGAACTCACTTTGTAGACTAGACTGGCCTCAAACTTAGAGCTCCACTTGCCTCTGCCTCCCAAGTGCTGGGATTAAAGGTGTGAGGCACCACACCCAGCTTTTAACTGAATGTTTTAAGATTGTTTTTAATAATGTGTAGGTGAATGTATTTACATGTGGGTATGTGTGCAATACGTGCAAGTGCTGGTGTAGGCCGGAGGTACCAGGACTCCTGGAGCTGGAATTTGAGACATTTGTGAACCAACTGATATGAGTGAGTGCTGGGAACTGAACCCAGGGCCTCTGGGAGAGCAGCAATGCTCGTAACTGCTGAGCTATCTCTCCAGGCCAATTAGTTTTTAAAAAATGCTTTTAATTCTATGCATGTATGTGTGCATGCGTGTGTAATCAGAGGGTCTGGGAATTCTGTGAATGGATGCGTGCATGCATGTGTGCTCAGAGGGTCTGGGTATGGAGGTCAGAAGACAACTTGGGGGCTGATTCTCTCCTTCCACTTTTATGTGGGTTTTGGGGGGAGAAGTTGAGTTGTCAGGTTTGCAGAAGAACTTCACCTGTTGAGCTATCTTGCTGGCTCATCTTTTCATTCTTTTTAAAAAATTAATTAATGTATTTATTACTTATTTATTTAATGTGTATGTATGTATGAGTACCTGCATATATGTCTGTGTACCACAGGTACCAGAAGAAGATGTCAGATTCTCTGGGACGAGAGTTACAGTCAGTTGTGAGGCACCATGTCAATGCTGGGAATCGAACCTGGGGCCTCTGGAAGAGCAGCCAGTTCTCTTAGTTACTGAGCCACTTCTCCAGGCCCCCATCTTTTCATTCTTGACAGTGTCTTTGGAAGAGCAGTTTGTGACAGCAGCATAGTGGACACACACAGGTGTTGGAGCAAGACTACAGGTCACTGTACTTCAGCATGGTGTCAGTTCCTTGGGCTCTGTCTGGGAATGTTTTGCTCTGGCAGTCAGAGGTAGCAGTTGAGTGATTCAGTAATCCACACGGAGGGTGAGACAAGATGTCCCACGACATCCAAGGCTGTGGTAGTCAGGGTGCAGACACAGTTTCAGGTGAGAGAGAGCCGGGAGCTGCTGTCTGAGACCTTCTCTGCCTCAGAACCACTTTGAGGGGTGTGAAGAGAATCCCAGGCTCTGGCCTTGCTTGGCATTCCTTGGGACTTCAGTTCCTGGGGGGAGGAACTGAGGTAAGGACGGTACCAACACTCAGGAAGGATTTGACAGAGCTAAGTTTACTAACTGGGCAATTTGAAACCATTGTGGAGTTTGGTCTGACTAGCATGGTGGGTTAGTCCTTACCTTACTGCCTGGGGGGCTTCATAGAACCCCTTGTCCCCACAGTGTGGAGGAGGATGAAGCCAAGGTTGACGTCATTGGCAGAGCTGAAGCCAGGCTGTTTGTGGCAGAGGCCAGCTCATCATCTCCCCATTGCCTCAAGTTTGTCCGAGTGCTATTTTGGCCTGTGGTATGTGGTTTCAGCAAGTGGGCCAGTTGGTAATCACGACTCAATCACATCTTTTAAGGGCTGAGTGAGTGAGCCAGGAGAGGAAACTGCTAAAGAGATTTTCCTCAATTGGTAAGACCTTGTCTTCTTCCCTCTAAGGGTCAAGGGTCATAGTTTAAAGAGGGAGAGGGGGGATGGAAGGAGAGAAGAGGTGTGGAGGGAGGGAGAGAGAGAGAGAGAGAGAGAGAAGGGGGCAGTTTTTGATGTCTGGGGGAGGTGGTGGCAGTTGGCCCCAGCAGGGAGGCAGCAATTCATGCAAAGTGGTCCCAGATGCCCCTGATTTACGGCTAATCCCGGCCCTGCTCCAGCCTGTCATTCAGGGTAAACTGCTATCATTAGTGGTTAAACATTTCTGAAAGTATCCCCTCTCAACTCTGACCACATGCCCTTTCGTGGAAGAGAGGGAGGGGGGAGCCAGGAGAGCCATGAGCTCCACCCTGTTCCACATGCCGCTGCTCTACAGAAGTGACCAGGAACCTTGGCCCTGGAAGTGATCAGGGTTTGTGGATGCCTGTGTGTCTGACAGTGTGGATGCTGCTTCTGCTCCCTGAAGGCTGTGGGTTACAAACCAGGAAGGCCTTAGTTGTCCTTTTAAGGAGATTCTTGGCTGGAATAACCTTTATTAACCAAGTTCACCCTCTTGAGCTCTCTGCCCTCTACACATGCGCACACTGAGCCAATGACAATTGCTGCAGACTGCCTTTCCCTCCAGAACTGACGTTGCTCTTTCTGCTTTTGATGAGTGGCTGTGGTGAAGAGCTTAATAGTAACATTTCTTCCACAATATGGGAGCTTTGAAATCCTTTTCTTTGACTGAGGTGTGGTTGACAGCTTTTGATTTATGAAGGTAATGCAGAGAAAAATAAGATGGGATGGGAGAGTCAGAACTGAGCCCTTTTCTCTGTGATTAGCTGCACCCTCTCAGCTTCTAAGTCCGCACCGGCTTTAGGAAGTGTGGACTCCGGAGTTGGCAGGGCCGTGGGTCTCTCTCTTGTTCTTGCTCACTTTGACTGTATTTGTTTGTTTGTTTTTTGAGAAAGGGTCTTGCTACATACCCTTGGCTTGCCCAGAACTCATTTTGTAAATTAGGCTGGCCTCGAACTCATAGAAATCTGCTTGCTTCTCCCTCTTCAGTGCTGGGCTTAAAGGTATGTGCCACCATTACCAATTTTTTTTTTTTTTTAAGATAAAATCTCATTCTATATCCTGTGTGTGGTACTGGCCATGTGACCTTGGTGCTGTTAAACCCTCAGCAATCCTCCTACCTCAGCTTCCTGAGTGCTAGCGTTATAGATGTATGCCACCACATCTAGTTCACACTCACACACACACACTCACACACACACACACACACACACTCACACACACACACACTCTCTCTCTCTCTCCTCTCTCTCTCTCTTCCTACCCCAGACGTAGGTGCACGCCTTTAACCCCAGCAGTTGGGAGGCAGAGGCAGGTGGATCTCTGTGAGTTCCAGGCCAGCCTGGTCTACAGAGTGAGTCCGGGACAGCCAGGACTACACATAGAAATCCTGTCTTGAAAAACAAAAACAAACAACCAAACCAACCCCCTGAAAAAAACAAAGAAAAAATCCTCCCCACCATTAAAAACCCCAAACTTTTATAGGTTCTTTTCCTTACCCAAAGTATGTAAGCTCAAAGGGGGGAAAAACAACAACAAAACAAAACAAACCAAAAACCCCTAGGAGTCTAAGAGCACAAACAATGAAAACAAAACAACCCTACTCCCAGATCCCAAGAGAATCACCATTAGTGTTCTGGGTTATGTCTATCTTGTCGCAAGAATCTGTTGCTGCACTCCTTTCATTGCACTTGGGAGGCAGAGACAGGTAGACTTTTGACTTTGAGGCCAGCCTGGTTTACAAAGCGAGTTCTAGGACAGCCAGGAATACATGGAGAAACCCTGTCTCAAAATACCTTAAAAAAGTAAAAAGAATCTCTTCCTGAGGAAATAGGTGTAGGATGGTTTCTAACCCTCCATAAAACCAGTTCACTGTGTTACAGGCCTGTCAGTCCAGCAGCCTTCTGGAGAGACTCTCAGCAGGGGGGGGGGGGGGGGTGGGGGTGGGGCGGGCAGGCAGGCAGGCGGGCGGCCTGGTACATCCTTCTCTGAGCAATGAACGCAGAGGTCAAGTCTTGCCACTTGCCCAGCAACTGGGGGAAAGTAGTTCTAGAGAGAGTCAGCAGAAGTCCACCCATCCTTCCACCCTCATCCAGCCAAAGAGGGGAGGCCTGGCTGGGAATGGGGTCCAAGCTTGCATTCTGTTGCTTGTCTATGTACCCGTAAACGAAGGCAATAGAACCACTGTCAGAGTGGCTGCGCTGAGTGAGATGGTGCCTTAAAGTGCAGTGCTCAGGCCAGGCTGGGCTAACTCGGGGAATCTGGTTTTCCTCTGGGGTCGCTGTGACCAGTTCTATTGTTGATGGACTTGCTGCCCTGCACCCTGTGATGTAAGTCGTTCTCCCTGCCTTTCATGCCTTGCCTGGAAAGAAGCAGACTGGTCTTCATTCAGGAGATGGATTCAACCATTTGATCATTGTAAATTAAATAATGACTCCAGGCATACGGATAATGCCTGTTAGTGAGAGAGCTGAACTAAAGAGCAGAGAGACTTAGATGTTTCATGGAGCGGAGCTGTCATGGAGCGGAGCGAAATGAAGGCAAACTATAAAACAAGCTTAAGACACACTTCCCATGATGCTTTGTGCTAGGGAGAAAATGCCGGATGGGCTTCTTTTGCTAGTTCCCTCTTTTCTGTGTTGGCTTTCCTTCACCTGGCGAGCTGTTGAGTCAGCTCTCTCAGTGTGATGTGCCACCTTATGCATTGGCTCACAATGCTGAGTTATCTTCCCGGCTATGGAGAAGTTGATTTGCTAAGTCTTGGGGCCCCTTTTGCCTAATATGAGAAAGATTTTATTCACTGCTTGTCCTAAGATTCTTGTTTATGTCTAACACTTAAACCCAATAAACATAATGTGATGATCGCAGAGTATTTGCCAGTTATTTCAGATGTGGAGTGATTTGCTCCAGATTTGTTTACTTCAAGTGGAAAAGTTTGCACAAAGCTGCCTTTTGGGCTTTTACCAAGAAGGAAGCTTCCCTGGGTCTCTGCTCGGAGCCAGCTCCTGTTGAGTGAAAAGCTGGATGGCTACAGGTCCTGTTTCTAATAAATAGCAAGAGAGGGGAAGCGCCTTTCTTTCTCACAGTGACTTATGCCCATCGCTTTCTACTCTGAACCCCTAGGACGCACAGGCACTCAGGTGGCACAGCCAGGACAGCCACAGCAGCCGGTGAACAAAGCCCTGGTGCTAGGAACCGGCACCGCCAGCCCGTGAAGAACCCCAGCAGCAGTGGCTTAGCCAATGGCACAGGTGAGTGATGACACTCAGGACTGGCCTGCACTAAAGCAGGATGCTCTCGCCTGTCCTGTTTGCACTGGGGACATTGTCTTCCAGGCCAGAATGCAGTGGAGTGAAAGAAGATGCCAGCATGTGTGTGAATTTGAGTCCATTGCTTAGTGCATTGACCCGTCTTCTTTGATCTCCGGCTTATTAGGGACAGCCAAGGTTACTCTCGTGTTCCCATCCGTGCTTAAAGTAGTACTAGCCTAGGGATGTAGCTCAGTTGGTAGGGGGTGTGTGTGGCATGCCTGAGACAGACCTTGGGTTCAGTCTTCAGCACCTCATAAAACTGGCTTAGGGATGTGTGCCTATAATCCCAGGAGAGGTAGAGGGAGGCAGGAGGTTCAGAAGTCAAAGGTCATCCTGACTATATGACAAGTTCAAAGGCAGCATGTGATACATGAGATTCTGTCTCAGAAAATAAAAGTGAAAAACAAAATATTCCTTTTATAGAAATTTTTAAAAAGATTTATTTATTATGTATACAATGTTGTGTCTGCATGTACAACTGCATGCCAGAAGAGAGCACCAGACCTCGTTGTAGGCGGTTGTGAGCCACTATGTGGATGCTAGGAATTGAACTCAGGATCTTTGGAAGAACAGCTAGTGCTCTTAACCTCAGAGACATCTCTCCAGCCCCCAGAAATGTTTTCAAAAGTATGCTTTTTCATTAATTTCTTATCAACATTGGATTTCATTTGGATTAGAAAAAAGATTTATTTAGTTTAGTTTTTATGTGTATATGTGTGTGCCTGATAGTATATATATGCACCATGTCTATATATACAGGTGCTCTTGGAAACCAGTAGAAGGTGTTACATCACCTCAAACTAGAGTTACAGCACTTATGAACCACCCAGTGTGGGTGCTGAGAATTGAACCCGGATCCTCTGTGAGAATGCTCAACCACTGAGCCATGTCCTTAGTCCTATTGGATTGCTTTTTGAGACAGGGTCTCACTGGGTAGCACTGGCTGGCCTAGACCTCACTATGTAGACTAGACTAGCCTCAAACTCATAGGGATATGCTTGCCACTCCCCCAAGTGCTAGCATCAAAGGGGAGAGCTACCACACCCAGCCTTAGTTATCTTTTTACATGAGCTATTAACAAAATTCCCAGGTTAGGGAGTTTGTCCATGGGGGAAAAGAAAAGACTGAGTTTGCCCCAAGAGCTGAGTGGGAGAAGACGACAGCATTCTGAGGGATCATGATGCTCGTAGATGTTAAGTCCACACCATGGAGAAGAGACACTTGGTCCTGTCCACACCCAGGAAATTTTTACACTTGGCTCTTTATCCCTGTACTAACTCAGGAAGGGAAAGCCTGTTACAAGTAAATCATTTTCATCCTACTTCTGTCTTATTGAGACATTGTCAGACAAACATTCCTTTTCTAAAGCTTAAGAGGACTTGTTGCTGTTAATTTAAAGGTATTGCCTTTATAATAAATATATATAATATAATAAATATTTGTTATTAGACTAATTATTATTATGGAAGTATTTTCTAACCCGCTAGCAATCAACGAAAACTCAGACACCTGATGTATTTTAGAACAAGCCTTTACCTGGGGCAAGGCAGATGTTACCTCCTAAGCTGTCCTCCAATGACTTCCAGTCTCCATCCGATTCCATCTGCTTCTAATGATTTCTGTTTGGGCTGCCTCCCATCCATAATCCCAAAATACCTGCTATGTTTTGCTTCTCTTGCCATGTGGAACTTCAGAGTCCCTCCTCTGGGCCATGTGGCTCCTTTCTGTCCCATAGCGATTCTCTTCCTGCTCTTCCTCTGTCCTGTCTCTCCTTCCTCCTTCCCAAGATTCTCTCTGTCTTCCAAAGCCCGGGAACCTTAGCCATGCCTGTGCCATTTGCCAGCCCAGGTGTGTCGGCTTTTTATTGGTCAAATAGGAATAAGTTTTTAGGTTACATAGCAATACAATACTTGGTTACATAGCAATACTTGGGGCACAAAGACAGCAAGCAGTAATTAGCATCAAAATACATCAGACCACCCTCCAACAAAGACTGTTAAATCTTTAGTGATAATAGGCCATTTGGTCATTTGTCTGTCTTTTGAGGCCAGTGGGAGGAGACTGGACATTTGCTTCCATAGACTGTAATTCCTATTGGGTGTGGCATGAAGTTTATGGACTCCTGTTTGTGACTGCAGGAGTGTGACATGAAGACACAGTGACATCATCTGTCATTGTTACAGTGTTATTTGAGTTGTTAGTTGAGTGAGTAGCACTCTACTTGGGTTGCTGTCATGGCTCTCGGTTCTCTGGAAGCAGTGTGTAGGCTTGAGAGCCCCTCTGTAGCTTATGTTGCCTGGTTGTCTCACTGTGTACAAGTAATGGCAGGGTGAAGTGGCAAGCCTGGGGCCTGCCTTGACTTCCTTCCTGGAGTTGGGGACCTGCCTGAAGGAAACAAGTTAACCAGCTCCCATGAACTTCTTGGATGAAGGTAACTGCAGGTATGGAGTCCCAGCAGCTGCTTTCTCAGCCTGCCCACTGCTCAGGCGCCAACACCGCAGCCCTATGCTAGATAGATCCTTCCATCTGCATGAAGGATGGCAAGCGAGTGGCTGTGGACTGTCACACAGAACCATATAGAGCGTTCTGAGCAGGAGCAAGCATGCTTTTCTTAGAAAGCAAGTTTCTAGTAGAGAAGCTTGCTGGACACAGGCCCCAGCATCCTGAAGTCCTTGCACACAGCAAATAGCCAGGTGACATGTGGCAGCAGTCCCAGATGCAGTGGCTGGGCCACCAGGCACTTTGTTCTTCATGGGCTCCACATTACCATGACAGTGATGTCCCTCTACCATCTCTGCTTTTGTAAAAGCTGTTAATAAGTTGACTTCATGTGGTGATGGTCTGTGAGTAAGTAGATCTTCATGGACATTCAAAGATTTAAAACTTTTTAAAACATTGTGTGGGGATAAGTGTCTTTCTGGGGATATATTCAAGTACAGGTGTCCACTGAGGTCAGAGGCATTGGATCCCCCAGAAGGTGGAATAACAGGTGATTGTAAGCCTCCTGGTGTCAGTGCTGGGAATAGAACCTAGGTCCTCTGCAAGAGCAATGAGTTTTCAACCTCTGAGCTACCTCTCCAGCCCATCTGGGATATCAGCAAACCTTTATTTGCTTTAGGTGTCTTTGCTTCTTGTCTTTGTCTCCAGAACCTTGTGTTCTAGCTTATGAGGTCGGTGCCAGCCTTGCCTTTAAAAAGCCACATGTATCTAGCTCCAGGCTTCCTTGGAACATTTTATGGTAGTGTGTTTGAATGACCAAACAGTTTCTAAAACCCAGCTTCAAAGGCAGCTCCTGTCTGCTAACAAATGAAGGCCTCTCCTCTGTTTCTGCCTCCCCTCTGCCTCTCCTCTGTTTCTGCCTTCCCTCTGCCTCTATCCTCTTTTTGCAATGATGGCAGTTCATCTTGACCTCGCTGACAGCCTGGACTATATGAAAACAGAAAGCCAGAACTGTTAGCAGGGTGAGCAGATGGAGGCTTTCCTCTTGGCAGTGTTGGTTGTGAATGCGAATGTCTCCTGTCCTCCCTGTCAGGCTGTGAGGACCGCTTCCAGGATGGCAGCATAGGAACTGTGCCTCCTGATAGAATTTTCACAGGCATGCAGGATTACTGTACCAGTCTCATGCTGGCTGTGTATCGTACCTAAGCATGTAAGAGAGATGGGGGGAAACCAGAGCTCTTAACTACTAAACTGTTCTCTCTCCAGCTCCTTGTTTGCCTTTAAAAAATGGTTTCCATGATGGGAGTGTAGCTTGTCAACAGTGGTAGAGGGCTTGCCTAGCTTGCATGAGCCCTGGGTTCAATTGCTAGCCCCACATAAACTGAGTTCAAAGGAAGCCAAGACTGTGAGACCCCCATATTAAAAAATCAAATTAAAACAATAAACTCTAGTATAGTTAATAGCCATCCATTATTTAACTGTTCTTCCTCAACTCTTATGTAGTTCCCCACGTTTTGTTTAGTTTGTTTGAGATAAGAGTGATGATGGGTAACCCTGGCTAGCTTGGGAGGCTGTGTACACCAGGCTGGCCTTGAGCATATAGCATGACTCGGCCCTCAGCCTTGAGAGTGTTGCATCACAGCCATGCACCGTCACCAGCATGCTTCCCTCTTTGTATACAGCTTTGTTGTGGGGAAGAATGGAAACATATTTTTGAAGGACCAGGTCTAGCTATGTTGTCTAGGCTGGCCTTGAGTTCCTGGGCTCCTGCCGTCCCACCGGGCCTGCTCTTGAGTAGCTGATTCTGGAAGCACAGGCCACTCTACATAGTTTTTCAGTGCAATTCCTGAGTGAATAGATAATGAATTTTAAAAAAAAATGGGATCAATCTGCTTTAAAGTGGATTGCTTATGTTCAAGGCCGCATACAATTTGCACAAAGTAGTATATGAGGGTTTTTTGTTTTTTGCTTTTTCTCTCTAACCTTGTAAATACTGTTCTGGTTTTTAATGCTATGAATGCTGAGTTCCACATCATGGTTTATTCTTACTGTTTCTTATTTTGTTTTGGTGTTGGACTCCTGGCTTCATGCATGCTGTATACACTTTGCCACTGAGCTACACACCAGACCTGAGTTAATCTTTCTCTGTTTTGGACCCTGTTCTCACTGAACGTTAATGAAGCAGCTTTCGCCATGACTTTACTTAGTGCAGCACTCACTGCTATCTTCTATACTATGAGAATTTGTTTCTTATTTTGAGTGAGCCCCACGTATTTTGATTAATGGGATAGTATTTAAAAATTTTTGCTGGATGGTTGTAGTGCACGCCTTTAATCCCAGCACTCGGTAAGCAGAGGCAGGTGGATGGCTGTGAATTTGAGGTCGGCCTGGTCTACAAAGCGAGTCCAGGACAGCCAAGGCTGCACAGAGAAACTGTGTCTCAAAAAACCAAAAAAAAAAAATTTTTTTTTTATTATGTATATAGATGCTTTGCCTGTGTGTGTCTGTCATCACGTGCTGCCTGACATTCCCTTTACAGGGAGTCAGATGCCTTGAAACTGGAATTACAGATGGCTGTGAGCTGCCATGTGGGTGCTAAAAATTGGACCCAGGTCCTTTGGAAGAACTGCCAGTACTCTTTACCGCTGAGCCATCTCTCCAGCCCTGGCTAGTATGTTTCTTAATGTCTTAAAGGGCTAGCTCTTCGTTATTACTTTTTCTATTTTAAAGTTCATAGATTTTTCAAAACAAATTTTAGACTTTAAACTTTTAGAGGCATGCTAGAAGTGGGAGTTATATTAATCTGCTTATTAAAATCTAATCATACCATTAGACAATGAGGTGTAGCTCTGCCCACCTCCTCCCCAGCCCCCGCATTTTTTTTCTTTTTTTGGGGGGGGGGATTTGAGACAGGGTTTCTCTGTGTAGCCTTGGCTGTCCTGCACTCTCTTTGTAGACCAGGCTGGCCTCGAATTCTGCCCCCTTGAGTGCTGGGATTACAGGTGTGGGCCACCATGCCCAGCTCGTTGTTGTTATTGATAGAGAGGATATTATGAAGTTCTGGCTAGCCTGGAACTCTCTATGTAGACCAGGCTGCCCTCAAACCCACAGAGATCCGCTTGCCTCTGACCCCCAAGTGCTGTAATTAAAGGCCTGTGCCTCCACACTCACCTATTTTTATCATTTTCAATCATGTGTCTGTGTGGGGGTATGTGCCAGAGGCATCTGATGTGGGTATTGGGAACCAAACTCAGGTCCTTTCCAGCCTCTACTTTAAAACAAAAATTCTTTGTGTATTTGTCGTTTCATGTATGTGTTCATGTGTGTACAGGTAACTGTGCATGTACGCATGAGTCTGTATGTGTGTGTGTGCGCATATGTACCTTTGTGTATAGACCAGAGGTCAGTGTTGAATTTCTTCCTCAGTTGCTCTTCACCTTATTTTGAGACAAGATCCCCGAATCTCCCCTCCCTCCCCTTCTTCCCCTTCTCTCTTTTTCTCTTTGAACTTGGAGCTTGCCATTTGCTAGGCTGGCTGGCCTAGGATTAAGAAAAGGAATGTCCAGTTCCTGATCTTTTTCTTGGCCAGTGTCCTATTCCTCAATGAGTGTGATTCATGTGTGATTCATGAAGTTGAACTGTTTAACCAAGATCATAGAGGAGCCTTGTGAGACACTCACAGTTACAGAACCAGTGGCTGTCCACTGCCCTGCTGCTTCCCCCACCTCCTGCCCTTGCTCCCCCAGCTCCCCCGATCCAGGGGAGCATCCAAGCCCTCCTCACTTCCTTCTTCCCGGTGATTTCCACCTCACAGGACTCTGGGATTGAGCTCCACTTCGGCTATTGCAATGACAAATGAGCTAATAAAAGTGTACTTACTAAAGGCAGCGAGGGAAGCTGGACTGGGTCCTAGAGCAGAGAAAGCGACTTAGTGGAAAAGCTGCTAAAATTCAAATAAAGTCTGGAGTTTAGTTACTAGTTCTGTACAGATTTTCCCCCCAAGTTTTGTCAAATGTGCCATGGTTATATAAAAGGGTAACACTTGGGGACATTGGGTGAAGGAGCCACCATCTCTTTATCTTTTCTATAAAGATGCATAGAACACACTCACTCAGGATGCTGAAGCCGGCAGCGCGTGAGTTCAAGGCTATTTGGCTCCATAGGTTCTATTCCATCTCAGACAGTGAACAAACAAAAATTAAATAATAGTTCACTCCCAGATAGTTTTTTTTTTCAAAATTTATTTATTTCTATCTTACGTGCATTGGTGTTTTATCTGCATGTATGTCCATGTGACAGTGTTAGATCCCCTGGCAGTGGAGTCATGGACAGTTGTGAGCTGCCATGTAGGTGCTGGGAATCAAACCCAGGTCCTTTGGAAGAGCAGATAGTTTTTAAAGACCTATTTGTAAATGGTAATGTTATACAAATATTGGGTGATTTTATTTTTAATGTCTTGTTAAAGGTTTAGATTTAGTGAATGCTATTTATTGAGCAACAGATACCTATCAAATGCACCCTGCTGGACAGTATAAAGTATGAGCCCAGACAAGGCCTCTGCCTCTAACCTCAGCCAAATCCTAAGTGCTGATACAGGAGCTCTGGGGTGCATAGCTGAGGCCACAGGCACTGTGGGATCTGCACAAGCAATGACTAGTCTGGCTTGTAGTGGTGTGGAGACCATCTGGGCAACAGGGCTGTAAAAGAGATTGACAGGAACTTAGGGGGTAGTAAGTAGAGTACTTACAGAGCCTGCGTGAAGCTTGGGGTTCAGTACCCAGCACTGTGTACACAGGGCATAGTGGTGCATGCCTGTAAGAGGATCAGAAGTTCAAGGTTAGCTTTGGCTACATAGCAAGTTTGAGGCTAGCCTAGGATATGTGAGAAAAAAAAAAAAGAAAAGAGGAAATGTTAGTAGTACCAAGGGCAGAGACAGCCTGAGTTGAGTCATTTCAGACTTCCATTGATGTAAAGATGGATCCTTGGCTTTACCACAGTAAAGAGTTTCAGGATGGATAGTGTGAAGCAGAATTGCCATTTATTAAAAGCATTTTATTATTTTTTTATTATCATCATCATCATTATTATTATTTTAATAGATGGTCTCATTAGCTGGCCTAGAACTCTGTGTAGACCAGGTTTGGCCTTGAACTCAAAGATCCAACTACCTCTGTCTCCAGAGTGCTGGCTTGAAAATGATTTATTATTTTTTTCTTTAATTTTATGTATATGGGTGTTGGGTCTACATGTATGTTTGTGTACCACTTGTGTGCCTGGTACCCTTGGAGGCCAGAAAAGAGCATTGGATCCCTTGGAACTGGAGTTATAGATGGTTGTGAGCCACCATGTGGGTGCTGGGACCCAAACCTTGGTCCTCTGCAAGAACAGCAATGGCCCTTAGGTGCCAGGCTAACTCTCCACCCCTTTAAAAGGCATTTTAGTATAAGTTTAATATATGATATAAGCACAAGGGCTTAGAAAGTAAGACACCGAGAGTATGACCGTGGACTAAAGAAGAGTCGCAATACCATGTCTTCATCATAGTCTCATAGAAAATTTGGTGATTTCTATGGGGCCTGGAGAAATTTAATTAAGAGCACTTGCTGCTTTTCCAAAGGAACTGAATTTAGTTCCCAGCTCCCGCATCACCCAGCTCACGACTAACTCTGGCTCCAGGGGATGCAGCACTCTTGGTCTTGCAAACACTTAAGCTCCCATGGTATACAGGGATTTTTTTTTAAACAAAAAGCATTTTAAGCTGGGTATGGTGGCTCATGCCTTTGGTCCCAGGACTGGGGAGGCAGAGACAGACAGGTATTTGGGTTTGAGGCCAGCGTGGTCTACAGAGGAATTTCAGGACGGCCAGGGCTACACAGTAAAACACTGTCTCGAAAAACTGAAAGAGGAAAGAAAAAAAAAAAGCATAGTTCAGTTACTGTGTTTCCTGTGATTACTCCAAAGACATTCATTAAATGTACAAGTGTATGCATATGTGCTATCCAAGGAAAAAAGCACAAGCAGACATGGATGATAACACCATGTATATACTGTTTGGCAATTTCCCATTTAATTATCATATGAGTTTTTCCATAGAACTTGAGTTCATGTGAAGAACCTTTACTAAGCCAGCCTAATATGAGGAAATTTTACTATCAATAAAGGGCATTAACACATGGACTGAAATATCTTAATCCAATACCTCCGTGACCTTTCTTCTAACATTTTAAAAAGTTTTATTTGTAGTTACATGTGTGTGGGTGTGTGCAGAAGAGTACAGGTGCTGGAAATGGCCAGAGGCATCGGTTCCCTGGAGCTGGGTTACAGGTGGCTGTGAGCCATCAGGCGTGGATGCTGGGACAAAGTCAGCTGCTCTGGAGGAGGAGCGTGCACTCTCAATGGCTGAGCCTCCTCTCTAGCTCCCCCCACCCTCCACTTTAGTTATTTTTAAAGAAAATAAAACCTCATTGTTCCTTTTCAGGTGATGCCAGGTCACCAGCTCAGTCTTCTGAAGTCTGGCAGAGGGAGAGTCAAGCTTTTCCACCCACAACCCTTGGGGAAGCAGAGTGCTTGAGGGGAGGGCAGCTTCTCTTTATTAGAAGTGTCCCCCAATAAACGAAGACCACACCAAGTGAATTAGAATCTTAGTAATTTGTAATTATCAACAAATTATTTACTTATTTGTCTGCTCCTGAACTCTGTTACCTTACTCTCTGACGTTCCAAGGTTAGTCCATGCTTGTAGCTCTGTAATAAGTCTGACATGCTAGGGGGAACACCCCAACAGAAGTCTGACATGCTAGGGGGAACACCCCAACAGGAACCCAGCAGTCTTCTTCAGACGTGTATCTCTATTCTTATAAATCTAGTTTTCCGCTGGGCACACACCTTTAACCCCAGCACTCAGGAGGCAGAGGCAGGGGGATCTTTGTTAAGTTTGAGGCCAACCTGGTCTACAAAAGGAGTCTAGGACAGCCAAGGCTACACAGAGATACCCTGTTTCAAAAAACCAAAACCAAACCAAAACAAAACAAAAAACAAAAGAACAAATTTAGTTTTCCTTATAAATTTTACAATGAATTTATCTAGCAACTTTTAAAAAAGCATGGTGGGTTTTTTTAAAGGTTGGAATTGCAGACGGTTTATAGATTTGCATAAAGAGGATCGCCATCTGTTGTGTGTACTAGCTTGGCTCAGATAGATTATGGAATATAAATATAAAGTTTTGCATTTATGTTGGAGAAACATTTATTGTACAGATTTAGTTATTAAGCAACTGATGTAGCCTCTTTGCCAGGCAGTAGTAACACTGAGAAGAAAGCAAGCAGCCTGGAAGCTACGGGAGCAGCTCAGCTCAGTGGCCATGCCTGCTTAGCCCATGCCAGACTCTAGGCTTGATCCTCGGCACTGCAAGATAAGCGAATAGCACAAAAACCCAGGGACTTGACCAGAGGCAGTCCCACACCATAGAAGTCAAGCTTAGGGACATCCTAGGGACACAGTTTGGTTTCAGCTGACTACCAGTGTTAGCCAGTTGGATCTGGCAGTTGCTCAGTTTATACATAGTCTTGGTTTGCACTGAAGGGTGTGCAGAAAGGTGGAGTGAGCTGCTTAAGTCCTGGAGGCAGACAGCAGGGCGTGGATGGAATGGCCTGTGAACGTGCAGGCTTGTTTAGGCTCTTGGATGCTTGTTTGTTTACTTAGTATAAAATAGGGTAGGTGAGGTGCCTACTGTTGAGGTCCCGTGTGAGGCTTAAAGGACACAAGCCAAAGAAGACCTTTGTATCTTGTCTGGCACACCACACCACACCATCTCGTATTCAGTAATGCTTATTATTCTTAGTTAAATTTGTCACCTGGGTCTGGAGTGATGGCGCAGCAGCTAAGAACACTTTCTGTTCTTCCAGAGAACCCTGACCTTCCCTAACTCCAGTTCCAGGGAATCTGTTGCCATCTTCTGAACTCCTCAGACACCAGGCACACAAATAATTACGTACATTCATGTAGCTAATGCCACATATAAAATAAAATAAATCTCTAAGAAAATTGTCATCTGTTTAGAAGAAATGACAGGCTCCTAGAAACAGTGAGAAAATAGTAGCATTGGTACAGGGGGCGGAGAGTTGGGGACCAATAAGAAAAAGAAGATGCAGCCAGCCGGCCGCAGTGGCACACACCTGTAATTCCAGCACTTGGGAGGCAGAAGCAGGTGATTCTCTATAAATTGAGGCCAGCCTGGTCTACAAAGTGAGTCGAGGACAGCCAAGGGTACACAGAGGTACCCTGTCTTGGAGGAAAAAAAAAAAAAAAAACAAGAAAGGAAAAAGAAAAAGATGCACCAGACATCTGTCTGTGTCTGTCTGTCTGTCTGTCTGTCTGTCTGTCTGTCTGTCTATCTATCTATCTATCTATCTATCTATCTATCTATCTATCTATCTATCTTGGGAGGCAGAAGCAGGTGATTCTCTATAAATTGAGGCCAGCCTGGTCTACAAAGTGAGTCGAGGACAGCCAAGGGTACACAGAGGTACCCTGTCTTGGAGGAAAAAAAAAAAAAACAAGAAAGGAAAAAGAAAAAGATGCACCAGACATCTGTCTGTGTCTGTCTGTCTGTCTGTCTGTCTATCTATCTATCTATCTATCTATCTATCTATCTATCTATCTATCTATCTATCTTTGTATTTTCCAAGGCAGGGTTTCTCTGTGTAGCCTAGCTGTACTGGAACTCACTTTGTAGACCAGGCTGGCCTCAAACTCAAGAGAGATCCACCTGCCGCTGCCTCCCGAGTGCTGGGATTAAAGGCATGCAGCACCATTGCCCAGCTCAGATACTTATTTTGAATTGCTGTGGGTGAAAAACTGAGGCCAGCTGCTGGAGCTGAGCTGCACTCCCATCTGCTCAACAGTAAACTGTAGCTGTGGTGAACTCCCCAGAGGAAATGAAGGAGCAGCTGCATGCCTGCCTGCTTAAGAGCTACAGAACAAATTTCTGAATTGGGAAGATGAAACTAAATGATGACTAAGATTTTGCATTGAAATTCTGATATAAGTGTGTAGATAGTTCCACATGTGGCTCCTTCATTTTCAAAGACCCTCCACTCGTTGACACCTGTTTGATCTCTCTTCCAAGTTAGAGGATGTGTAGTAGCTTGACGTCCTTGTAGACATAGTCGTCATCAAAGAGAAGAAAAGCAAGGGAAGAAAGTTTGGGAGCTAGCTTAGCTCACTTGTTGTTTGTCTCCTTGGAGACAAGTCCTTAGTTCTGAGCCCCTTCTGTGTAGCTCTTAATCCCTGCCTCTGTCTTGAAGAACATTATGGGGGCTGGAGAGATGGCCCAGCACTTAGGATCACTGGCTGCTCTTACAAAGGGCCTAGATTCAATTCCCAGCACCAAGTGGTGGCTCACAACTGTCTGTAACTCCAGTTCTGAGGGATTCAACATCCTCTTCCGGCCTCTTCAGGCATTGTGTGCATGTAGTGCCCAGACATACATGGAAGCAAAGCACTCATACACATAAGTAATGTGAAAGAACGTTATGGAAGTTTCTAACTCTTTATGTGTGCAGAGGTGTTTGAAGAAGGGTGCTGTCCATGTCTCACAAGACAGATGGCAGCTTTAAGGGAAAGGCTATGCTTCTGTAAGTTTGATCTTGCTCGCTTTCACCGGTCCCCTTCCGTGTTAGCCTCCTCTTTCCCGCTACTCATGTCCTAGTGTCACTGTAACCGTGGCATAGTAGAAAGCCCCAGTAAAGTTATACTTAATTGGGATACATTTTCCAGGACTGGGGGCAGGGGGTGGCTTAGTGGGTGAGAGTGTTTGCTCTTCAGTCATGAAGACCTGATTCCCAGCGTCACATAGGAAATCCAGGCGCAGCAGCGTGTGCCTGCAAGCTTTAGGGGGCAGAGACAGGTAGACCTTGAGGGTTTGCTAGTTAGACAGCCTAGCCAAAACAGACCCATTCTCAAAGCAGTAAGGCAGAATTAGACACCCGATGTCCTGCTGTGGCTTCTGTGTGCAAACACATGTCGGTGCCCTTCCCATGAGCACAGCACACACAATCTGTTCTCTGATGTCCTTTGAGAAGGCATTATTAACTTAATGTAATTTTTCTTTCTTTCTTTCTTTTTCTTTTTGAAACAGGGTTTATTGGGGTGACCTTTTTGCACACTGTGTAAAGGTTGTCTTTGTATTATTCAAATTCTGATTTCTTTTCTAGCAGAGAGTTGAGTACAGGCTTTGGTGCTGTTATTCTCATGGCTCATCGTATTTGTAAACACTCCCTTTAGTACCTCCGATTGGTTTAGTAAAGAGCCGAATGGCCTATAGCAGAGGCAGGAAAAGGAGGTGAGACTTTCAGGCAGAGATTTGAACAGGATGAATACCCTCAGGAAATCTATTCCCCTGCCCCCCCGCCCCCCCCCTTGCCTGCACACCTATAGGGAGCAAAGGCAACCAGTCACTCTGGAGCCTTGGCCGACTGGAACGCTTCGTCTGTGAGAGCCATGGTACAGCTCTTCTTACTGTCTCCTGTACTTTTATTCTCAAATTTCTTCTGGGCCTGCGTGGGGCACACCTTTAAACCCAGCACTCCAGAGGCAGAGGCAGGAGGACCTCTGTAAGTCTGAGGCTAGCCTGGTCTACAAAGTAAGTTCCAGGACAACCAGAGCTACACAGAAAAGACCTATCTTAAAAAATGAAACAAAGTAAAAATAAAGGAAAAGCTCCTATAGTCAGGTCTCCTGGGTCCCACTAGGGTAGGTAACTGAGGACAAACCCTCATCAGTGTGTCTGTGCCGCCTGTGATTATGATTATTATATAGGGTGTACTTGCAGCCCTTCCCACAGTACGAAGTACAGGTGTCTCCGTGTCCCCTTTGTGTCCCTACCCATTCCTTTTGGCTGCTGTCCGAACTGATTGTCATGAAATTCACTATGTAGCTGGTCTGGCTTCAAACTTGAGGCCATCCTCCTGTTTCTACCTTCTGAGTGTCAGAACTGGTTTGTACTGGACCTGTCTTTATAAAACTCATAGTTGTTGTTGTTGTTTTGTTTGTTTTTTGGAGACAGGGTTTCTCTGTGTAGTCCTGGCTATCTTGGACTCACTTTGTAGACCAGGCTGGCCTTGAGCTCACAGTGATCCACCTCTCTCTGCCTCCTATGTGCTGGGATTAAAGGCGTGCGCCATCACTGCCTGGCTCATAGTTGTCTACTCTGAGTAAGCTAATGTCATAGATATAGTGTTAAGTGTATAGAATGTAAAACCTAGTAAAAGAAGACAAAATTCTTTTTCTTAGCTATCTTTAAGTATGACTTATGCATTTACAGTGAATGAGGAACCTACTGCAGCCAGTGATCCTGAAGAACCTTCTGTTGTTGGTGTGACATCCCCACCTGCTGCAGCCTTGAATGTGTCCCCAAACCCTAACAGGACATCTCTCCCTGAACCATCCACACCTGCTGAGGGAGAGGAGCCCAGCACTTCTGGGACACAGCAGCTCCCTGCTGCTGCCCAGGCCCCTGATGCTCTTCCTGCTGGGTGAGTAGCCCTGTGTCCCGTGATGGCACTCTCCTCCTCAGAGCCTGCACCCGCCACCAGGTCAGGAACAACGTAGCCATTTCTTGCTTGGCGGCCAGGGGTCTCTGGGAAGGATGCCATGTGTAGAAGAGAGTTGGAGAAGGGCTTGCCCTGTGTGTGTCTAAAGGTGTGTCTAAGCCATCCATGCTGCTCAGTGCTGGGACTTAAGTGGATCGCTTCTGTGGAACATTGGGGTCAGTGTGTCTTGGCATATGGGAGGGCATCTGACTAGATGATGCCCAGAAACTAGCTTTTCCCTCCCGAGTTTGACTTTGGCAACCCATGGAGGACTCCAGTGTAGGTGCTGACTTCCTGTGACTGTTATTCCCACAGCTGTGGCCAGTGTTAACTCAGGGGCTCCATTTCTTGCCCGTCTTTGATAGCAAAGACCTCGGCCGAGATGGCATCGCCAGCAAGACAAAGGGAAGCTCACTTTTGACTGTGTTGTGAATGGAGATGAGGAACATGCATTCTGGGAACTGATCAGCAGTGGATAAAGGCTCTTGCTCCCAAGCCAGGCAGCCGGAGTTCCATCCCCATATCCATACAGTGAAAGCAGAGTACCAACTCCTGCAAGTTGTGCTCTGACCTACGCACAGACACACATGCACACAAGCATGCACGTGTGCGCGCACACACACACACACACACACACACACACACACACACACACCCAATAAACAAATGTAGAAAAAAAAAAAAGTAAAAGAATGAGGGAGGGATCAATTAGATCATCGGTTGGATCCACCCCTCCACCTTACCTGTGGCCTTGGCTGTGTGACCTACATGCTGGTTATGTGGGGACAATGAGCGTCCACATCTAGGGACTCCAGTGAATGGCATGTGTGAACCAGGTGCTGAGACACAGTGTGCCAAGAGACAGGCCAAGGTTGCTTTGAAGTGGCTGTGAGGGAGCCACAAAGAGAGAAACTGCTTCTGACCTGCAAATGGTCTTATCTCAGTTTAGACCAACTGTGGCCAGGGCCGGTCCCATTGTCCACTCTGCTTATCAGTATGGCACAGAATAAACCAATGTCCAATGCTGGCAAGATGGCTTAGCATAAGGCTATCACTACCAAGCCCCAAAACCAAGGTGGGGACAGAGAACTGACTCCTGTGGGTTGTCCTCTGACCTCTGACCTCACACTTGCCCAGTGGCATATTGCTCCCCCCAATTAAATTTAACATTCAACATTTTTCTCAATGAAGTAAAATCCTTAAAAGTGTACATGTGGATAGTTACTCCCAGCTTCCCTAGAGCTGATCAAGCACTGTGTGTGAGGTGACTCAGCAGGTGAAGGCAGTGGCTACCTGGCCTGGCTGCCTGAACTCAATCCCTAGGCTCTACATGGCAGTAGGAGAAAGCTGAACTCAATCCCTAGGCTCTACATGGCAGCGGGAGAAAGCTGAACTCAATCCCTAGGCTCTACATGGCAGCGGGAGAAAGCTGAACTCAATCCCTAGGCTCTACATGGCAGCGGGAGAAAGCTGAACTCAATCCCTAGGCTCTACATGGCAGCGGGAGAAAGCTGAACTCAATCCCTAGGCTCTACATGGCAGTAGGAGAAAGCTGAACTCAATCCCTAGGCTCTACATGGCAGTAGGAGAAAGCTGAACTCAATCCCTAGGCTCTACATGGCAGCGGGAGAAAGCTGAACTCAATCCCTAGGCTCTACATGGCAGCGGGAGAAAGCTGAGCTGACTCCTCTGGGCTGTCCATTGTTCTCCATAGGCACACCCCACACCGACACACAAACAAATAAATGAAAAAAAAAAAATAGTTTTAAAGAAACCTGTTTGTGTCCTGCTCCGTGACTAGTGAGTGGCTGATGGAGGCTAGAGGGGGAAGTGCATGCCCTCAGTGTATAACTCACACAGACATAGGAAGGACGTCTCTTGCTTCATGAGGAAGATGATGCCTTGTTCACGAAGCCATTTCTGAGCTCCCAGGGGTTGGAAGTCTTCTATCAGAAAGCATGTGTGACTTGGCTGCTTGTACTGAGCATTCATGTAACTCCTTCTCCTCATAGTGTGTGGAGGGAATGAAAACCATTGCAGATAATTCTTATCATCTCAAGCCTGAAGAAAATAAGAGTGTAAAAAGGCAGCTCTGAAAAGGCCCTTTTTATTTGTATTTTCGTGGTCAAGTATTTGACTTAGAGAAAAGATTATTAAGCGGTTGCTTGTGTAGCCCTGCCGAGACTTTATTTTCTTCCCCATGTGTGGCATGGGAGACTTGAAAGGACTTTGTGTTGTCCATACTTTCACATCTGTGTGCTATAATTTGAGGGGAACAGAGCAGAATCCTTTTGGCAGAAAAGAGAGAAAATGGCTGCCTGTGTCCCCAGTGAGCTGTTTGTTTTCTTTCCGCTGAGCAAATGCCTGGAAGGCCAGCCTCACTTCTGTGTCAGTCACAGGCAATTAGGGCTAATGGCTCAACATGT
The DNA here is from genome assembly GCF_903995435.1 of Acomys russatus. Lineage (NCBI taxonomy): Eukaryota > Metazoa > Chordata > Mammalia > Rodentia > Muridae > Acomys > Acomys russatus. The sequence continues at coordinate 32,155,813 of NC_067162.1, forward strand.
CTTTATGTAGGGTGTGTGTGAGGGTTACTGTTCTCTGGGATTGGGCACTTCCTGTTTCCAAGCAGTTGGAAAACTCTAGGCTCTGAAAATGCTCTTTATTCCTCAGCCCAGGGAAGCCTGTCCCTCGCCCTTCCCTGTTTTGGCCAGAGGCTAAACAGTTTTCTGAGGTAGAGTTTGGACAGTGTCTTTTTCATCGAACATTTAGAATGTAGCAAGGCCCATGTGGAGGGTGGGGGTGAGAGGGTGCTGCTGCCCAATTTTATATGTAGGTTATTCCAGAGAAGAATGTGAGAGTCTGCATTTTCCAGGGGTACTTAGGACCTCGGTGTGGGGTGGGCCATGTCAGGGCAGAGAGCTTGCCACTTCTTACTGGAGCCAGCTACCAGCACTGCTGAACTCACAGTAGTGGCGACAGCAGGCTTTTTGGTTGGCTCTTTGGTCTTGGATCCCAGAAAGGACACGGATTCGATGGTGACCCTCCCAGTGCTATCCCAGTGTGCTATTTGGGAGGACACTAGGGGAAATCACGGAATAACTATCTTTTATGAGAATTTATAAATGAAGCATTTAAACTGTTCTGCCAATGTCTAGGTTAGAGGCCATTGCCTTTACTTATTTTTTTTTTTTTTTTTTTGAAAGGGTTGTATAGGTGTGTGTATACAGACACAGAGAAATCAGGGGACAACTTTTAGGGAGTTTGTTCTCATCTATGTGGGTTCTGGGACTTGAACTCAGATTTTTGTGCTTGATGACAAGTGCCTTTACCTACTGAGCCATCTCTCTGGCCTGCATTTTCCCATTAGGGTAGGATATTCATTACTGTTTAAAAACTAGCCAGTCTAGGGCGCAGCTTTGCAAATGTAGAGCTAAATGAGAAATGGTCTGTGCTCAGAATAGTTTATGAACTCTGCTCTGTCCCACTAAGTTCTCTCTTCTCTGGGTACCTGATCCAATCCCTTGGCTTCCTTGAGGACTGATACCAACTCTCTGTTTTGTTTTTGTTTGTTTTTTGGTCTTTTGAGACAGGGTTTCTCTGTGTAGCCTTGGCTGGCTAGACTCATTCTGTATCTTAATCTAAAACTGAACTGTCCTCTGATCCATCCTAACCTGTCCTGAAAATGGTCTACCAATGGCCTGGGTGACCACCAGACCATCCATCTTTCTTTCTTTTCTCTTCTTTTTTTCCCCACCCATCTTTCTTTAACTTTTTTTTTTTTCTTCCCTGAGACAGAGTCTCTCTGTGTAGCCTGACTGTCCTGGACTCACTTTGTAGACCAAGCTGGCCTCGAATTCACAGTGATCCACCTGCCTTTGCCTCCCAAATGCTGGGATTAAAGGCATGTGCCATCACCGCCCAGCCTTAACCTCTAACCTTTTAAAATAAAACTTTGAGCATGACTTTTCCCACCTGGAATGCACAATGGCCTCCTATTGCCTTTAGGGATAAATTTCCAAATCCTCAAGTCGGCTGAAAATCTCCAACAATTGGGGCTCCTCTAGCCCTCAGCCCTGCGTGGAAGCCACTGTCCCGCACTGTAAGCTCTAGTTGTAATAAATTCCTTTGTTTGACGCACACACTACCCTCTCCAGACTGAGGATCCCCCTCATGGTGGTTCTCTCTCAAAGCTTCCTCAGCGTCTTGACCCTTAATTCCTTAGGTTTCAGGCTAATGACAATCCTCAGAAAGGGACTGACCCTCCCTGATTGATCCCTGGTGGACAAGGTTAGATGTCCACATGTACAGCCATATCTTTTCCCAGGCTCCATTGCTTGTTCAGGCCCTGTCATTGTGGGCTGTAGGTGACCAGGAGCTTGGCACACAGTAGGCCCAGGACCTACATGCAGTGAGTGCATCTAATGCTGCCTCTCCACTCCCCCATTCCCTTTCTTTCTTTTTTCACCTGGATGATTGTTCTCTGCCTCTCTCACTCTTTAAAGAAAGAGTATTTACGACAGGATATTATATTTTCCTTTGTTCTCTGGGTTGCCTGGGTTTCTGTTTAGTGTGTCTGTCACAGATCAGAGCACTCATCGTCATCCACAAAGGCTCCTCATTACTGGTTGCTACTCCTTGACTAAAGCATTTTTGAGCCATGTGTGGGCCTTGGGGTGACTCTGTCTCCAACTTTATCTTCTCAGACCCTTCATCTCCTCTGCTGAGCGATAGGAAAGATTCACTGGAGACTCTAAGAGTTGCCACATTGGTCTTCTGAAATTTACAGCAGGAAAAGCTGGTCGCACACATCTGTGTGCTTCCAGGCTGAGAGCTTCTGAAGCCCAGGCTGCTTATGGCCAAATACAACATTCCTCCTTCTATTTTGCTCTCCCTGTCTGGAAGTCGGTCCCGTCGGTCCCCTGCCCAAGCTTTTAGCCTAATTAGTCCCAAAGAAGCTACTGGAAGGGTGTGGAGTTTCCAGGTTGTAAGTGTCTATAGAAAGGAGGAGTGGTGGGCACATGCGAGGCAGTGGTCCAGGCAGGGGGTGGGAAGTGGCTGCTTTGGTCAGTTGGTCCTGTGTCTGGTTTTTCTCAGTGTCAGAGCCCATTTTGGAGACTAGCTACTCATGAACAGACCATGTGTACATGGCTTTCACAACCCCCTTCACGCCCCAGTCTCTCAGCTCCCTGAGTCCCTCACACAGAGGCGCATTATTTTACCCTGGCAGCTCGCACACGGCTGTGGTTTCTTACATAAGAGAGGACGTTGTGTTTGGACCGCCAGCTTACCTCAGCTCTGCCATTTCGCACCATCCCTCTTCTCCCAGAGCCGTTGGCTGCCCTGTTTCCTGCCTGAGAGTAGAAGTAATGGAGTGTTTTCTAATCCTTTCCCATTTGCCATCTGCCCTGTCCCCATGCTCTGTGCTGGAGACCCAAAGGATTCTCTAGGTAGACCTTGGGGACCTTGAGACAGCCTTGGGAGACACTCAAGAAGATGGGAGAATCCGGAGCATCTCTGCTGAGTTACAAACCAGCCTGGGCCATTGACTGTCACTCCAAACTTGATTTTGGCTTTAACCAAAGTGCTCTATAAATGGAGAACATGCCTTTTGGGGGTTGATGTTAATTTATTTCTAGATGTTCACTTTTGTTTTACCTTCTGTTCAAGAGATCACTTACATATCCAGATGCTGGGGCAGTGTCAAAGACGGAAGTTTCTAAAAGCTAAGAAACCTCTCTGTTTCTGGGGACAGGACTGTTAACAGTTTGGATCATGGACCACATTTTGAGTAGTTTAGGATTAAAGGATTATGTTGGGAGACTGTGCCTTTTCCCAAGCTTGTGTTATTGTGGAATATGGTTTTGTTCTTGACCTTAAAAAGATTATTTCATAGCTGGACATGGTGGCGCACACCTTTAATCCCAGCACTTGGGAGGCAGAGGCAGGCGGATCACTGTGAATTCGAAGCCAGCCTGGTCTACAAAGCGAGTCCAGAACAGCCAAGGCTACACAGAGAAACCCTGTCTTGAAAAACCAAAAACAACAACAAAGAAAAACCCCAAACAACAAACAAAAAGATTATTCCATGCTTAAGTAACTCAAGTAGTGCATGTTCCATCTTTCTTCCAAAAGGCTCTATGGTGACCAGGGGCTCATCGAGCTGTGGTCTCTTCTTCCTGTGTCTACAGTATGATGACATAATCAGCAGTCCATTTTTCTCTACTTTCTTGAGAGCTCCTCAAGAAGAAGGAGTGTTGTGCCCATTTTGTCATTGTGCGCATCTTCCGGGGCAGAGGCGGATGGAGGGAGTGGCAAGTGTGCGTGGAGGAGTGACTGCATTCGGACTCGTCCTTCTTATTCTAATGCACATTTGGATCTTACGAAAGACCATGGAGCTAAGTATGGTGCCTCACAGTCCCAGCATTTAGAGAAACTGAGATGGGGGGATTTTTGAGTTTGAGGCCAGCCTAGGCTACAGTGTGAAAGACTCTTTCAAAAATCTAAAAAACAAAACCCACAAAACAACAACAAAGCAAAATCAAACAAGATCCTTGATTAGCAGGTGGGAGGGGTGTGGGATACAGCCAGGACATAGCAGCAGCAGTATCGAAGACCTTTCTAGACTTGAGCATTGACAGTTTAATACACTTTGTGTCATTTTCCAGACCATTAATGGTAGTCCAGATGGTATGAACTTTCGCACTGAGTTGGGGATTTCTGAGAGTAACCCAGAGATCATTTTTGTTCATTCTTTACTGCAATATGAGTTAGCTACTTTTGCTTCACACTGCAAAGGAGAACACCTTAAACAATTCACCTGGCATGACTGACGTCACCACAGGATAAACACAGACCTACCAGGCTTGAGGAGTGTGGCAGTTTGTGCTGTACTTTTTAAGCTATTAGAAGTGTGCAGATAAAAAATAGGAGGCCGGTGGGATGCCTTAGTTGGTAAAGGTGCCCAGCACCAAGCCTGGCCACCTGAGTTTGGTCCCTGGAACCTGAAGGATGGAAGGAGAGCTCAAACTCCCACAAGGTGTCCTCTGACTTCCACACAAGCGCCATGAAGTTCCCCACCACGCAAATGAATAAATACATAATGCTAGCACCCCACCCCCAATTACCTTGAAGCCTTAAGTACTTTTGAAAGTCTTGTTGTGTGCCCTTCTCTGACACAGAGCTGGGTACAGGGATGCCTGGGATGTGGTCACATCCACATGAGCAAGCCCGTGGGTTTCTGGTGTATGAATAGTACAGACTTACGCTGTCTCTTGTTCTCTGCAGCCTGCAGTGAGGCCTTCTGTGCACGTCTTTTTGTATACTTCTGTAAGAACTGTCCTGGGACGGGCTGGACATGCGGTGCGGTGGTAAAGCACTTGCCTGACATACATAAGGCTCTGGGTTCGCTTCCCAGCACTACCTTAAGAAAAGGAGGGAAAGCAATGCCCAGTTAAGAGTGTTTTGCCAGGCATGGTAGTGCATATCTGTAACTCCAGCATTCAGGAAGCACAGCCAAGAGGACAGGAAGTGGGAGGCTAGCTTGGTGTACACACAAGGTCAGGGACAAACTGGAGTGAAATTCCACCTCACCTATGAAAGCAGACACACCGAAACAACAAGAAACACAAATCTCCTTCTGGAAGGGGCATTGCTGCCCATAGACCGGCAGCTTAACGGGAAACCCCTCCCACATCGCTTCCTTGGATCCCTGTGGAGCCACTTTGTCCCTTGGGAGCCACTCCTGTTTGGGCGCCCATAAGCAGCTCTGCTAAAACTCACATTGTTGGCTCCTTTTCATTTGGGCCAGTCTGAGGGGCTTGATTGGCATCTTTTTGTGATTTGAATTTTAGTTTCTTTGATCATCGTTGAAACTTTTTAATATTTTACTTCTTTAAAATTAATTGTCTTGTTGGTGTAATTTTTGTTTTACTTTTCTATTTGGCTATTTGTGTTTCTCTGTTTTTAAAAAAGATTTATTTTGGGGCTGGAGAGATGGCTCAGTGGTTAAGAGCACTGGTTGCTCTTCTAGAGGTCATGAGTTCAATTCCCAGCAACGACATGGTGGCTGACAACCATCTATAATGTGATCTGATGCCCTTTTCAGCACTGTATGCATAATAATAAATAAATATTTTGTAAAAAGATTTATTTTAATTTTGTGTGTGAATCTTTTGCCTATATGTATGTATGTGTGCTACATATGTGTCTGTTGCCATGGAGGTCAGGAAAGGGCAGTAGATAGAACTCAAACTGGAGTTATGGACAGTTGTGAACTACCATGTGAGTACTAGGAATCTGACCCCAGGCCCTCTACAAAAGCAGCAAGTGCTCTTAACTGCTAAGCCGTTGCTCCATCTCTGTCTTTTTCTCTTTAATCTGTAAGCTTTGTTTGTTTGTGACAGGATCTCATGTAGCTTAAGCTGAGCTAGAACTTGTTCTATAGCCTAGAAGTGTGACTTGAACTCTTCCTCCTGAGTACTGGGGATTACAGATGTGACTTCATGGGGTTTTTGTTGCTGTTGTTGTTTTGATTTTCGTGTTTTAAGATAGGGTTTCTCGGGCTGGAGAGATGGCTCAGAGGTTGAGGGCACTGACTGCTCTTCCTAGAGATCGTGAGTTCAACTCCCAGCAACCCACATGGTAGCTCACAACCATCCACAATGATATTTGGTGCCCTCTTCTGATCTTCATGGCGCCAGCCATGCATGTGATGCACATACATACATGCAGAACATTCATACAAACACACATAAGACAACTTTTTAAAAATTAAAAATGATATGCATGCAAGTGATACAAGCATGTGTTTAGACATGTGTGTGATCATTTAGTGTTCCTGCTTGTTCTGATGTTGTAATGTTCTTACACATGCAGATTCCTCAGTTTGTTGTCTTTATTTTAAATTTTAAATTATGTGTGTATGTGTGCTCCTGAGTGAGGTGCCTGAAGGAGCCAGAGACTTTGGATTTCCTGGAGCTGGAGTGGTTGTGAGCCACTGGCAGGGATGCTGGGAACCAAACTTGGATCTTCAGGAAGAGCAGGACGTGTTCTCAACCACTAAGCCATCTCTCCAGCCCTATTGTTGATACACATGCTGTTTCATTAAAAAATTATCATATAACTTATAAAAGTTGGCGTGTCAATGTTTAGCTGTCTTTTTCTTAGCATGTTAATCATACAATGGCAATTTAGATTTAATTAATTATATTTATGTAGTTAAATTTTTATTATATTTTTGTGTGCATATACGTGTGGAGATGCGAGGACTACTCCCAGGAGTTGGTTCCTTCCTTCTGCCGTTTGGGTCCCAGGATCAAAATCAAGCGCAGTAGCTGACACCCACACCAACCTCTCCAACCTCTGCTACTTAAATCAGCTTTAGTTATCTCAAACATGTTATTTATTAGCTAGCTTTTCCATCCCGTATGTTGCAAACATTGAATCACTTAGTACTCATTTCCAGTTTGCTTTGAGACTGGAATGGCCCTGTTATGGAACTAGCATTTCTCATTGCACCATCTGGGACCACTGGGGGTCTCTGCCCCTGCTGTGATGAGCCAGAAAGGTGATCTTATAGCTACGTCTCTGACACATAATTGTTTCTGTGGGCTGTGTGCTGAAGAAGTTGTTAGTTTATAGGGGATTTGGATAGAAAGGGTTATCGATCAAGTTGCCTAATTGCTTTTAGAAAGAAAATACTCATTTTTGCCTTCAACTAGTATTTTTAACATTGTATGTTGCCAACCTTCCATATAAAAGTGTGTGTGTGTGTGTGTGTGTGTGTGTGTGTGTGTGTGTGTTTTATAGAGACTATTTCTGAGACTTGTCTTGATTTCCCATTAAAAGCTTATATTTGAATGTTGCCAGATTCCGTTTGGGGATTTCCCCAAGGCAGAGAACATGGGATGGTTGAAGAGGAAAAGAAAACAGACTTAATTCAGGAAACTCAGTAGCGGCTGCTCTGACATCCTGAGCTTAGGGGACATAAAGCGCTGTTGGTAGTTATTAAAAGGAAGTTAGCGTGCTTAGCCTGGAGTGTAGTTCAGAATTCAGGAAAGGTCCCGGGAGAAGGAAGGAGCTGAACACAGTCCCTGCTCTGTTGAGAAAAGACACATTGAAGCCAGAACCTGTATGAAGGGGTTAGATTGCTCAGGAACATGTATGAAGGTGCTAGGTTGCCCAGGAACATGCATGAAGGTGCAAGGTTGCCCAGGAACATGCATGAAGGTGCAAGGTTGCCCAGGAACATGCATGAAGGTGCAAGGTTGCCCAGGAACATGTATGAAGGTGCTAGGTTGCCCAGGAACATGCATGAAGGTGCAAGGTTGCCCAGGAACATGCATGAAGGTGCAAGGTTGCCCAGGAACATGTATGAAGGTGCAAGGTTGCCCAGGAACATGTATGAAGGTGCGAAGTTGCCCAGGAACCCATAAGGAGGTACTAGGTTGCTCAGGAACATGTGTGAAGGTACTAGGTTGCCCAGGAACCGGTATTAAGGGGTTAGAGCGCAGTGTATTCAGATTTCTGACTTTGAAAACATTCCTACAGAGGAAGAAAATATTTTGTTTCCTCCTGAAAGTGTCCACAGCTTCCAGAAAGAGTTGGTAAGACTTGGTGCAGAGGCATAATGTTGTAGGAGCATAAATGGGAGACCCTGAGTCGGTCTGCCTGCCTCCTTCCCTTCTCTCTCTTTCAGTCTCTGTTTTTGAGACTGGGTCTTGTTATATAGGTTAGGCTGGCCTTGAATTTTTGATCCTCCGGCCTCAGCTTCCTCGTTCAGTTGTACCCTACTAGGCCCAACAAAAACATGAATCTTATGTCTTTTCTGTTTGTTTCTGTGTTTAAATAGTAGCAAGTTGAAATTCTACGTAGGCAACTTTGGGACAACAAAAATACTTCGAATATATTCTTCCAATGTTTCATTTCAGTTTAAGTGGTAGCAAGAAATCCTTTCTTGCCAGGCGTGGTGGCACACACCTTTAATCCCAGCACTCGGAGGCAGAGACAGGTGGATCGCCGTGAGGCCAGACTGGTCTACAAAGTGAGTCCAGGATAGCCAAGCCTACACACAAAGAAACCCTGTCTCGAATAACTAGCTAACTAACTAAATCAGAAATCCTTTCTTTATGATGCCCAAGGTTCTGTGTGCCATGGCTTTGTTTGTTTTGTTTTGATTTGATTTAAAAAAAAAAAAAAAAAAAAAAAGAGGTTTCCTGTATCTCAGGCTGGCTTTGAACTCAGGATGTAGGAGACAGGGTCCTATCTTACTTTTACATTACACGTCATAAAAATAACAAAACTTACAGTTATGAAGTAACTACAAAAATCCTTTTTTGGTCAGGGGTCACCACCCCACCATGAGGAACTGTATTAGAGGGTCGCAGCATTGGAAGGCTTAGGAGCACTGCACTAGGTAGTCTGGGTTGGCTTTGAACTCAGGATCTTCCTGCTTTGGCCTCCGGAGTACAGAAATTACAAATGCGTACATATCACCATGTCAGCCTTACGGTTTTGTTTATTTTTTGTTAATTGCACTTTAATTTATTCTTTGAAAAGTCTATATAAGTTACACAATATGCTTTGATCATATCCATCTGGTATCAACTCCTTTCCTCTGTCCAGTGCCCATCCCGTCACCTTCCCAGTGCCCATCCCGTCACCTTCCCAGTGCCCATCCCGTCACCTTCCCAGTGCCCATCCCGTCACCTTCCCAGTGCCCATCCCGTCACCTTCCCAGTGCCCATCCCGCCTTCCAGCCCTCCGTCACCTTCCCAGTGCCCATCCCGTCACCTTCCCAGTGCCTGGTTGATAAAATAAGCACATCAGTGAGTTCAAATAGTCAAGACTCTTCTAAGGCTGCATTGTGGGCAGTTACTTGTGTAATGTTATAAAGGTCATTGAGGAAGAAACCCTGGTACTTACCTGAACTCCTTGCCAGTATCACCACATTCCTAGATTTATCCTATTTCTGGTGAAACTGAGATTCTGTCCAAACACAGAATCTGACTAAGAAACATGTGCATCAGGCCTGTAATGGCAGTTAGTGGATAACTCATTTCCTGATGATTTTACTTTTGGGGAGAATTTCTGTATGGTGTTGAGAGCAAGCCTAGGACATTATGCACGCTGAGTAAGCACTGTACTAACCGAGAGGCGTTGATGGAGTCTGCTGACTCAGGCTGTCTTGAAGTCTTTTCCTCCAGTGCTGGGACCCACGTGTGCAGCACGCCAAGCTGAAGGTGACCTTTTAGACAACAGGGCAGAGAGTTAATGGACACCATCCTAACAATGGGGTTGAGGGTCTGTTTGTCTTGGGCTCCAAGCTCTTTGGTGTGGTGATCCTGGGGAGACTGGAGTAGAGGGCGGGAGGCATACACCAGAATAAAGGAGTGAAGGTTGTTTTGGTAAAAGAAAATTGACCTTAAGACTAAATGAAATTGGAAACTGCTCCTTAAGTCTTTTCAGAAACAAGGCCTGGTGTTGCCTGTGTTCAGCCAGGTGTCACTCACTGAGGGCCAGGGAGCAATGTGTTGGGTAGTGACGCTGCTTTGAACACTGTTTCTGAAAGCATCAAAGAAAGCTATTCAGTTGGGTAGATGGAACCTACTTGACCCGGATGCAGCGCTGAGCGAGACCCACGGCAGTGGATTGAAAAGGCCTTTCATCTCAGTATGAGGAAGATGCTTAGAAGGGACAGAAACTTAACCCCTGGCAGGGATATGCTGACAAAAAGTCAAAGCCAGTATCATTTTCTTGGCATGAGGAGACCAAGCCAAGATAGTCGGGAGGCTTAATCTATGTGGGCCGGCAGAAGCAGGAGGCTTGTTTGACTGGTGACAGAAGTGACCCACTGCGCTGAGTGAATGAGGGACGGGATCTGTGTGACTCATGAATAGCTGTGCAGGTAAAGGAAGAGTGAGAGTTCTCAAAGAAAGGGAAGCAAGGCAGGTCGGGGTCGGGAAGACCCACACAGTCATTTAATCTGAGCAGGAGGCCAATTTTAAAAGGAAAACTGTAGATAGTAACAAGGCAGTGGGAGGAAGGTCTTGTTCCTCCGCTAACCGTTTTCCGGGCTGAATCAGTTGAGAGGGTTCATAAGGACACAGAGCACGGCTGGACAATAGCAGTCCCTGAAAGAGCATCTGTCATTCTGAGGATCAGCTGTGATCAAAGATGGAAGGGCAGAGCCCACCTAGGCCTGCGTGCTACAAAAGCCACCAGAGCTGTGGCTGCAGGGAAGGGGTTAGCACAGTTTGCATCTTGGCAGTTCAATACCGCCATGTGGATTAAAGCCATTCATTGCTCGGAAGTTGAAGCATTCTCCTACATCAAATTAGAATATTAGGCAAGGCATAGTAAAGCCGTTTCCTTTGTTCAAATGAAACGAATGAAAGTTAAAATGGAAACTGTATATGAGATGAGTCATATACTGAAAGGATTTTTTGTTGTTGTTTTGCTTTTTGTTTTGTTTTTTTCAAGACAGGGTCTCTCTGTGTAGTCTTGCCTGTCCTGGACTCACTTTGTAGACCAGGCTGGCCTCAAACTCACAGCGATCCACCTGCCTCAGCCTCCCAAGTGCTGGGATTAAAGGCGTGCGCCACTGAAAGTGTTTTTAAGAATAAAAGAAAAATATGTTTGGGGTTTTGTTTGTTGGTTAAGTCTCCAATTGCTACAGCAGGTATTTTCTCTTTTAAAGAAAGGTATTCCAGATGGATTTGGTAATGCATCACTCTAAATCCCAGTACTCAGGAGGCTAAGGGCGGAGGATGGGGAGTTTAAAGCCAGTATAGGCTGCATAGCAAGACCGTTTCAAAAAACAGAGTGTGGACACCCCACCAAATTATTGTGGACAGTTTTGGAAAATGAGGAGACCACTGTCAATAGGTCTTGACCTGTTCTTATGATTTTTTTATTTTTTTCTCGTTTGCCACGCCTCCTGCCCCTTTATGTTTTTACAGCGCTAAAAATGGGTCCTAGGGCCTTACACACGCTAGACATTTGCCCGACTACCAAGAGCAGACAGTGCTGCTCTTAATCGCTGAGCCATCTCTCCAGCCCTACAAATTCCTATTTTCAAACAAGCATTGCAGACAGAGTCAGTGAGATGGCTCAGTCTTGAAGCACTGGCTTCACAAACCTCATGACTTGAGTTCAATCCCCAGATCCCATGTAAAGGTGGAAGGAGAGAACCAGCTCCATAGAGTTATGTTCTGACCCTCACATGCATGCTGTGACACACACACATCTGCACACTCATTGTATATTCATACAGGCACACAACTGTATTGAGAATTCTGGAATTTTGGTTTCTTTTAAAAGTACAGAAATAGGGCTGGAGAGATGGCTCAGAGGTTAAGAGCCTTGGCTGCTCTTCCAAAGGTCCTAAGTTCAATTCCCAGCAACCACTTGGTGGCTCACAACCATCTATAATGAGATCTGGTGATTTCTTCTGACCTGTAGGCACATATGCAGGCAGAACACCAAAAACAAAAACAAAACAAAACCCAGAAATATTATAAGGACATGTGTTTGTTTTAATCGCAGGTGTGGTGATATGGGACTGGTTTGGAACAGCTGACTGTGATTTGTCTCATACTCTAGCAGAGGTGTGGTTTTGCCAGCTGCGGATACTTTTCTGCAAGCATGTGATGCTTTGAATTCTGGAGACTTCAGAGGGTGTATAAATGCTAACGCCCCATAGGTGGGGGTGGTGGCTGTTGGTTTTTCAGGGGTTTTGACTGTGGTTTGTTAGTAGTCATGGTCAAAGAAGAAAGAAAAGAAAAGAAATTAGATTCAGGGATCTCTCTCCCTTATAGCCTTCTTTCTCTCCTATCTAATGATAGGGGGTGAAATTGGGAGGATAGAGGTTGGGAAAAATAAGAACCCACAAAGTAGCTAAGACTAGCTACACACAACAGTTATACACACACACACACACACACACACACACACACACACACAAACAAAAACAAAAACAAAACAAGCACAGACTATAGTCAACTTCCTCCTAAAAGACCAGGCAGTATCCCAAAGTAGAAGGAAATGAAATCAGGGTAACTGGTGGGACTGTTATATCCTTCATGAAATAGCCTGGGGTCAAAACTGTGTCCTTTGTATAGGTTACTATATTCTGGACAAGTATGGTCTTTGCCAGACAGTGTGGGTACCAGGAGGGTTGGGATGGTAGTCCTTGGCGGTATTTGTGCTGCTTGAGTTGGCTGGATCTGAGTCAGCCATTGCCCTGTCTTTCTTTCATTAGCACAAAGGAGCCACCTCAGCATCCAGTCTTTTTTTGTTTTGTTTTGTTTTGTTTTTTCGAGACAGGGTCTCTTTGTGTAGCCTTGGCTGTTCTGGACTCGCTTTGTAGACCAGGCTGGCCTTGAACTCAGTGATCCGCCTGCCTCTGCCTCCCAAGTAGGATTAATGGAGAGCACTACCACCCTTGGCTTTTCAGCATCCCAGTCTTATACTAGCTTACACAGACTGGACCTCAGCTGTCAGACAACAGTACACTCTGTTGTAAGTGGTTTGTCCTCCTGTCTCTTAGCTCCCGGAATAATGACTCATAAGATTCAATTATTATTTTACAAATACTTAGGTCACATAAATAGGCTCTTCTCTGACTATCCCATAACTTAAAATAATCCATTTATTCTAATATACATCCTGTCACATCAGTACCATGCATCTGTTCTCATATCTTGCCAGCTAGAATCTCTCATGCCTGGCTCTATCCCAGTATCCCTTCTACCTGCCAGATGTCCCACCTATTTTCTGCTTCAGTAATAAGTCATATGTATTTTTTTATTTTTATTTTTATTTTTGTTTTTGTTTTTTTTCCGAGACAGGGTTTCTCTGTGTAGCCTTGGCTGTCCTAGACTCACTTTGTAGACCAGGCTGGCCTTGAACTCACAATGATCCACCTGCCTCTGCCACCCAAATGCTGGGATTAAAGGCGTGCGCCACTACTGCCCGACTGTCATAGGTATTTTTAATTGACAGGTATTGTATCCATATAGTACACAAGCGATTCCTTCTACAGCGATCTGTTCCTGGGTTCATGTAAATCCATTCCAAAGAGTCTTTGCTAATGTATCGTACAGTTTAGAAATAAATGCCATTGCTGGCTATATAGTGAGATCCTGTCTCAAAATAAATAGATAGATAAATAAATAAGATTTCATCATAAATATGTACAATGCTAGGAGAACAGGGCTAGTGACATAATTTTTTGAGGTTTTTGTCTTTGAGCTTGTTTTTTGTGTTGTTGTTGTTGTTGTTTTTTGTTTTTATTTATTTATTTATTTATTTCCTGAGTGTAAGTCTGTGCACCACACATATGAGTCCTCAGAGGCCAGAAGTAGGTTTCAGATACCCTGGGACTGGAGTTAAAGACATTTGTAAGCATGTGAGTGGGTGCTGGTAATCAAACATGGGTCCTCTGGAAGAACAGCCAGCACTTTTAACTACTGAGCCATCCCTCCAGCTGTATGATACAGGCTTCCCCCCGCCCCCCGCCACTTTTCTTTTTTTAATGTTAGCAGATTATGGCAGCTTAAAAGGCAGAAGTGAGTCCATGACTAAACTTTTGCAGAAACCATGAAACCCAAAGATTGGATGCAAATATTTTTAAGAAGTTCATTTTAGAAGGAAAACATTCTCAAATTCCATCGTATTTTTAAAAATTAATTTATTTTTATTTTATGTATAATGGTGTTCTGCCTGCATGTATGACTGTGTGAGGGTATCAGGTCCCTGGTACAGAATTACATACAGTTGTGAGCTACCATGTGGGTACTGGGAATTGAACCTGGGTCCTTTGGAAGAATAGCCAGTGTTCTTAACTGCTGAGCCATCTCTCCAGCCCTCTTTATTGTATTTTTTTTTTTTTTTTTTTTAGGATTTATTTACTTTATTTATTGCATATGATTGCTTTACAGAAGAGGGCAGCAGATCTCATTATTGATGATTATGAACCACCATGTGGTTGCTGGGAATTGAACTCAGGACCTTTGGAAGAGTAGGTCACGCTCTTAACCTCCTAGCCATCTCTCCAGCCCCTTTATCATATTCTTAAGGGATTTTTGAAACTCAAGAAGCACTGATTTGAAAAATCCATGCAGCAGCTGGAGAGATGGCCTGTCTGTGGTGAGGAGCACATGCTGCTCTTCCAGGGAACCTTAGGACCGCCCCCAGGTTGGGTGGCTTACCACTGCCTACAGCCCTAGCTTTCCTGGACACTTACACTCACATACATGTACCCTCACACAAACACACACATAATTAAAGATACATCTTTAAGAAAAGAAGGGAAAGGCTAGAGAGATGGCTTAGAGGTTAAGAGCACTGGCTGCTCTTCCAGAGGTCCTGAGCTCAATTCCCAGCAACCACATGGTGGCTCACAACCATCTGTAATGTGGTCTTGTGCCCTCTTCTGGCCTGCAGGTGTCCATGCAGGCAGAGCACTGTATACATAATACATAAACAAACAAACCTTTTTAAATAAAGAAAAGAAGGAAAAAACTCACGGAACCCAGGCTTATGGTGCTTAGGGGAATTTCCAGTGATCTCTGCTGTAGTTTGTCAAGAGGGTTCCAGCAGTAGCACAGAGTTGATGTGATACTGGGCTGACCTTGAATGTCATCTTTGGTGTTTTTCTTCTGAGCCCAGCTACGGTTAAAGACTTAACTCCTAACTAGGACAGTACCTTTCAGCTGAAGGGTCACACCTCCCTTTGGCTTTGTTTTCCAGATGGGAACAGAGAGAGCTACCCAACGGGCGCATCTATTATGTTGACCACAATACCAAGACCACCACCTGGGAGCGGCCTCTTCCTCCAGGGTAAGACCTGAGACTCTAGAATGATCGGGCATCTCTACCATGCCACCCGTGCACGCTGTCTTGACTGTACCCTGTCTTCTCTTTGCTGGCTTTCCCTTCCTTCCAGTCGCCCCGGCTCCCACCTGTCCTTTCCTCCACATGCATCATTGGCCCCAAATCATGGGCAAGGCTTTATTACTGGTTGTTGACAGGACACTGCAGTCCTAGGGACCAGAGGGCCGAGGAAGCCTCCTCGGCCTTAGCTTTCTATGAGGAGACACTCCTGTGAGAATTGGCACCTCAGTTTCTGACTTCAAAGGCAGCTGACAGTTACTCTGAGTCTCTTGATGACTTTTCCTCCCCAGTCACCTTATTCAGCCCTCATTCTTGGGGGATACTGTAATGTTTTGAGGGTTTCTGGAGTTAAATAGGGTACAGGGTGATTAAGAAAGAGAGATGGAGCCGGGCATGGTGGCGCACACCTTTAATCCCAGCACTCGGGAGGCAGAGACAGGCAGATCACTGTGAGTTCGAGGCCAGCCTGGTCTACAAAGTGAATCCAGGACAGCCAGGGCTACACAGAGAAACCCTGTCTCGAAAAACCAAAAAAAAAAAAAAAGAAAGAGAGATGGAAGCTGGGAAAGTGCTCAGAGATTAAGAGCACTGACTGCTCTTCCAGAGGACCTGGGTTCAGATCCCAGCACCCATGTCAGGTGGCCCCTAAGCACCTGTAACTCCAGCTCTAGGGGATCTGATTCCCTCTTTTAGCCTCTGGGGCAGCCATACATGTGCACATACCCACACACATACATATAACATAAATACAAATCTTTAAAGACAGACAGAGAAACAGGACTAACTGCTGGGGAGATGGACCCATTGGTTAAGTACTGCCATGCAAAGATCTGAGTTCACATCTCAACAGCAGTTTAAAAAGCCACAGAGAGCAATAGGGGAAGATGCCAGTGTCAACCTCTGACCTTCATGCACATGTACACAATCATACATAAGAACTTGTACACAAATGCAACATATATATGCATGTACAAAGAAAAAGAGAGTTGCTACATTTCCCTGTATAGCTTGCCCCACAAAGCGGGCGCTCCTAATCCACTGTGCTCGAGCACAGTAGACTTCTCCAAAACCAAAGGCTGAGAGAGACTTCCAAGTGGGGGAAGACCGTCCAAGTCCAAAAAGAAAAGGAGTTTGACTTCCTGTCTGCCAGGGATGGAAAGTTCCTTCCACATGTGTCTTCTGGTCTTGAGAACTTAAAAAAGGGAATACATTCTGCTCTCAAGAAAGACTCGCCCAAGGGCTGGGTGTTGGTGGCACACGCCTTTAATCCCAGCACTTGGGAGGCAGAGGCAGCCATGAATGACGTTGTTCCCCCAGCTTACCCAGGGAAACGGTGATGGCTGTGGGGGCTCTGGGAAGAGCCCCTGTGCTGTGTTGATTTCAGCTGTCAGGTAAGTGCCAGGCAAATCCCACCTCACCGCCTGGCTCCACAGATCTCCACAGATGTGCTGCTGCCGTTGCTCCACTTTCCAGCAGGGTGTCCGGTTTTCCTCTTCCTTCCTTGCTTGCCTGGGAGTGGTGCTCCTCATTTGTCATCTTTAGTGCTCACTCTTTCTCCTTGGACTTGAAATGAAGTGAAGGCTGCTAATGTTAAATATTAGATTCTTAAAGTGTTTTCCCCCTTCAATTTCCACTTTTTGGTTTTTTAAGACAGGGTTTCTCTGTGTTAGCTTTGACTGTCCTGGACTCACTTTGTAGACCAGGCTGGCCTCAAACTCACAGTGATCTGCCTGCCTCTGCCTCGCGAGTGCTGGGATTAAAGGAGTGCGCCACCACTGCCCAGCCAATTTCCACATTTGATTCTGGAAATGATGGAAAATGTTATACTATGGTGGACATTTTCAGGTATACATAGAGAGACTAGTCTACTGAGCGAGCCTTCATACTCACAGCCAGTTTTGTTTTATCTGTACCAGGGCTTGGTACGGTCTAACAGCAAGTGGACGAAATCCAGCCCTCCACCCATCTTTATAAATAAAACTTTCTTGGAACATGGCCATTCATTTGCTAGCCACTCTGTTTTCTCTCTTTTCTTTTCTCTTTCCTTTCAGTGTTACAGGAATCACACCCAGAGCCTTGGGTGTGGTCAGCATGGTAGGCAGTGCTGTACCTCTGAGCCACTCTAAGATTATGGGAAGGCTTGTTGTGGTTGGTCTGTTGGTATTTTGTCTTGTTTTTGAGACAGGCTCTCTCTGTGTAGCCCTGGCTGGCCTAGAGCTTGTATGTAGCAGGCTGGAATCCAGAGTGCTAGGATTAAAGGCACGTCCTGCCATATTTGGCCCAGTTGGTTTGGGTTTTTTGTTTTGTTTTTTTGGGGGGGGAGGTGTTTTTGTTTTTTGAGACAGGCTTCTCACTCTGAAGCCTAGGCTGTTTTGGGACTCACTTTGCCTCACTAAGTAGCCCAAGCTGTCCTTGAACCCACAGTGATTCTTTGCCTCAGTCTCCTGGGGGCTGCATTCATTTTGTTTTTAATGGCTGCAGTCATTCTTCAGTGACACAATCAAGTGACTACAACACAGACTGTATGGCCCCCAGACGGTTTTAAACACTTGCTTTATAAACATTTCCAGTCTGTGATCTGACACCTTCATCCACCTTCATTGCTTGTCTTGGTTTAGGTTATTTGGAGGCAGATCCTTTACATTATCATTTATTCATATTTCAGTACACACTTCTAGAATATGCCATTAACCAGCCTCTATTCCCAGCACATGGGAGGCAGAAGAAAGTGGATCCCTGTGAAGTCAACCTGTCTACATAGTGAGTTTCAGGACAGTCAGGGCTACGTAATGAGATCTAGTCTTGAGAGAACAAAGAGTCACTACAGTAAAACTGTCATGTTGTTAGTATAAGCGATGGTGTGTCAGAACTACAGAACTAGACCACCGTGAACAAAAAGAGAGATTGATTTGGGATCACAGTGCCAAGGCCATCTAGAGACGGCAGGAAGCAGAGAGAAGAGGGAAATGGTGGAAATACAAGCCAATGTTATATGACAGCCAGCAGGGTGGGGGTCTGAGTGACAGACTGTCCCTATCATCCAGAACTAGGTGTGCTTGTAGTTGATGGTGGGGGAAGCTTAAGGAGTTTCCTGGAGGATTAAGGAGGTTCCTGATGAACAGAAATTCCATAAAAGATCTACCTTTCTAGCAAATGGAAAACTTTAGGCTTGCTCACCTGGTAACAGTCCTTCTGTTTAGGGCACTGTCACCAGCACTGTCGGTTCTGGGGAGAGGGAGCTTTGTCCTGGCAGGATTGCTCCATATCATCCAACACCAGTCAGGGTTTGCACTTCTTTAACTGTGTCACACGTCAGGCCTTGAGTGAACACTTTGACTCACACATTTGAACTTTAGATCAGGAATGCTGTAGAGTGTGCTGTTGCTGCCTCCGAACCCTCTGGTCAATAGGACGTATAGACATTGTCAGTCTCAAGAGATCCACCAGCCTCTGCCTCCCAGGTGCTGAGATAACAGGCTTGCGTCTCCGCTCCAAGTGGATGTGTAGACACTGACACATTTGAGTGGAGCTGAAGTAAAGTGGGTTTCTAAGGATGGCGAGGGGCTGACTGCTCACTAGGTATGAAGATGGGACACCAGTCAAGCTTTTTTCTTTCTAGGATGGCGTCGTTGTTACTAGATTTTTTTTTTTTTTTTTGAGACAGACTCTCATGTAGCCCAGGGTGACATAAGGTTGCTATACAGCCAAGGCTGACCTCCAACTGCTGATCTTCCTGTTTTTATTTCCAAATGCTGAGATTACCAGTGTGTACCATCTCACCTGGTTTATGCAGTGTAGGAATGGGACCCAGGACCCTCTTGTACGCTAGGCAAGCCCTTTGCCAACCTAGCCACACCCTAGCTCTTCAGGACAGTTTTCAACGTTCTCCTGGAAGATGCCCGTCTTGATACCCAGCACAGAATTTTAAGTGAGGGGCTCTTATTTCCTTGTATAGTAGGAAACCCAGAAAGAGTGTAAACATTGACACAGTCAAAGAGAATTCTCTGCCTAGGGTAGTGTGAGATATGATCACAAACATATCAACGTCAAAGGACTCACTTTATCATGTTCACCCTATTATAGCAAATCCATGGCAACATATATACAGCCCAGTCCTTTTCTTCTGGAACACCAAGTGTCAGACCTGGCAGCCAACGATGATGCATCGTGTGCTCTTTGGTCAGTCTTTAGCGGTGCTCAGAGCAGAGCCAGGCAGAGGTTTGCTGTAGAATGTCGGCGTTAGATGAGCCTTACAGACACTGTAGAAGGCCTAGGGTTACATGCAGCAGGAGGGTGGCATCAGTGGAGGTGCCAATGTGCATGTGGGTGTGCAGGGAATGGTACATGAGGTGGAGGGTTTGAGTAAAACCAGACGCTCCAGGTGGGCCCAGGGAAGCCTTTGTTTTTAATATAGTGCTCCATGGAGCCAAAGTAAACAGGCTGCCTGGGCCCTCAAACACTACTCTGCTCTTAAAGATTAAAACTCTGTACAAGATTTTATGGGAAATAAATGGTTGAAATATCCAGCTTAGAAGTTTAACATTCTAGGCTGGAGAGATGGCTCAGCACTTAAGAGCACTAAGTGCTCTTCCAGAGGGCCTGGGTTCAACTCTCAGCGCCATATGGTGGCTCACAACTGTCTGTAACTCCAGTTCCAGGGGATCTGACACCCTCATACAGACATACATGCAGTCAAAACACCAATGTACATAACATAATAATAAATAAATTACTAAAAAAAGAAATTTGGCATTCTGGAACTAGAGACATGGCTCAGCTGAGAGTGCTTGTTGCTCTTAGTTCAGGTGGCTCACAGCTATCTCTAACTCCAGCTCCAGGGCATCCAGAGCCCTCTTCTGGCCTCCAGAAACACTCATAGGTATGTGCCTTGTGCATGTACTCAAGTGTACACACTTGTGTACACACACACACACACACACACGTCTTTAAAAAAAGTCTGATATTCACCATAGTGGAGGATTTCTAGGTAAACATGTAAATTGTGTATTTATTCCATTCTTCCTGAAAATCTGCTAAATCAATAATACATTTATTTTAATAAAAGCACAAATGGTCAAAAATAAGAGATAGTCATGTATGGTAGCACATGCCTGTAATCCTAGCGTAGGAGGTAGAGGTCAGGAGATCAGAGAGAAGTTCATGGAATTATGGAGGAATTTTAATTCAGAACATGGTTGTTCTGGCAAGAGATCACATTCAGAGATCTTCTAGGTCTGTGTGATCTGGCTGGAATACAAACATGCCTTTAATTCAGGAGACAGAGGCAAACAGATCTGAGTTCAAGGCCAGCCTGGTTTAGAGAAAGAGTCAGGTTTAAAAAAAATTCTTTTTTTTTTACGTCCAAGCATGGTGATACATGCCTTTAATCCCAAACAGTGAAGATAGAAGCTAATTTGTAGAAGGAGGCACCCAAATATGCTGGGCACAGTGGCACACGCCTGTATTCCCAGAACTTGGGAAGCAGAGGCAGGCGGATCTCTGTGAGTTCAAGGCCAGCCTGGTCTACAAGTCGAGTCCAAGACAGCCAGGGCTACACAGAGAAACCCTGTCTCAGAAAAAAAAAAAAAAAAAAAAGAGGAGGAGGCACCCATGTTTGAAAGTGATGTTTAATTGAGTGGCAGAAAAAGAAAGTGACAAATCAGAGAAGACAGAATAGTATATGTCCCGCTCTTACAAGAAGAGAGAGGAAAGGGAAGCTGCTTAAAGGGCAGTGCAGAGAGAGGTTGAGTGTAGACGCAGCCAGAGGGTTAGAAAACGTTGCTGGAGTCAGTTAGAGGCCAAGCAGAGCATTGCAGGGGCTGAGAGAGAAGCCAGGTTGAGTAAATCAGCCGGGAGAGGAGTTTAAGGCAGAACAGCTGAGTTGAACCAGCCAGCGCAGAGCTCAGTAAGAACAAGAAAGGGTGAGCTTATTAAGCAGTAAGTCTCAGAGGCTGCAAACATTCTAAAGGCCAAGGTTAGATTGTAGAGGCTAGAAGCTTCCAGGGATAGGCCTAGGTTAGCCGACTGAGACAGCAACTGAAACGAGAGTTACAGTTCCTTTTACAGGGAAGAATGAAGGGGATAGAGAAAGAGGGAGACAGCTAGACAGAGCACACAAGGAGATACTGACCAAAGTGTCTTTCCTGACAGGTAAGTGGTAGAGCGGAAAGAGCCTGAGGTTGCGGCACAGAGCTGCAGAGACCCTAAGAAAGGGCAGGGCATGAGAGGAGGACCTAGAGACCACTTCAAGGGCTTTGTCCCAGAGCAGTACCTCACTCCCATTCTGCTGCCACACACGCGTGTTTGAACACATACCTCCTGACACATAGACATACATGCAAACATATACCGACACAGCCATGTGACCTGGTACTGGCCTTGAAAAGCTTTTCAGAGACCTGGACCAGTCTTGGGGGCACAAGCCATAACTGCATATATAGGCGGACTGAAGAAACCACCCCTTAGGATGAAGGCTGGAGAGTTTTTTGCTGAGGAAATTTGCCAGCCCACATGAGAACTGTGGACTGTGACCCTGAGGACCTCTGACCCAGCTGAGCCACTTCCTCAGTGAGGACAAGCGCAACCTGCAACTCCCTGAGCACTCAGCCTGCTCCTGGCTCATTCCAGATGTGGCTGCACAACCCAAGAGCAGCAGTGGGGTGTGGAGGACTCACTATTAACCACACAGGGAGCACCCCACCCCTCAAGGACAAAAAGGAACACCAAAGTATTGTTGTTTTTATAGTTATCAGTATTGGCCTTGAGTTCACAGTGAGTATCCCATCTCTGCTTCCTGAGTACTGGGATTACAGGCATGAAGCACCATGCCAGCTTCTGAACTTTAACTAATATCCTCAAGGGCTTGGGAGAAAAAATGAAAATATAGCCTGGGCTAGCATGGTTCTTTTTGCTAGCATGTTTTTATTTTATGTGTACCACTGTTTTGCCTGTGTGTATGTATGTGCACCTACATACCTGGTGCCCAGGGAGGTCAGAAGAGGGTGTCAGATCCTCAAGACCCGAGATATAGACAATGGTGAGTTGCCATGTGGGTGCTGGACTTGAACCCAAGTCCTGTGTGAAAGCAACAAGTGATCTTAACCAGATATGAATCAATATTTCAGCCCCTTAATCTCAGTCCTGGGAAGCAGAGGCAGGAGGATCAGCATTCAAGGCCATCCTCAGCTAAATAATGAGTTGGAAGCCAGCCTGAGCTACCCGAGACTATGTCAGAAACACCCAAAAGACAAAAAGAACCCAAAACTCATTGGAATGTTTAGAGACATGTACATTATAAGATGAGTTTAGGGGACCTGGTACCCAAGTCTGAGTCCTAGCAAGAGAAAACAGAGAATAGGAAGGGACTATTGTAATAAAAATAGAAACTCCCAAGCCTGGGCGCTGGCAAGATAGGTGAAAGCGCTTGTTACTAAACTTAGCACCTTAGTTCAATCCCTGGAACCCACACACTCCTGAAACCTGTCCCCTGACTACCATATGTATACATGTTCAGTCTGGCGCTTGTGCGTGCATGCACACACACACACACACACACACACACACACACACACACACACACACGTAATTTAAAATTCTTTTTAAAGGAAAAAAAAAAGCTGGCCATCATGGTGTACACCTTTAATCCCAGCACTCAAAAGGCAGAAGCAGGGGAATCTTGATCTACATAGTGAATCCCAGGACAGCCAGAGCTACATAGGGAGACCCTCCCTCAAAAAGTCCAAAAAGAAAAGAATTGCCAAAATGGAAATATGTTGTATCCAGACCCAGTGCTCAGCCTGGAAACTAAAGAATGACCCACCCAAGCCACAGCTAATGGAACTTCAGGGTGCCAAAAAGGTTGGAAGCTTCCAGATGGAGACAATAGGGTCCACAGAAATGCTTGGGAGTCAAGAATGCCTCAGCAGCTGTAGAGTGGGCCATTCCACTAAAGATGGAAAGTGGCTTCCTGCAGCTTTGACATTCCAGTGTGGAAAATGGAAAAAAGGCAGTCAGACATACTCAGAAAGTACCATGTGAGTTACTACATCAAATGAGAGAAGCCAACCCAGAAGAAAGGATGGGGCAGCACACAGCACCTGTGGACCCAAGCAGAGTCCATTGCAAGTCCTATGGGGAAGAGGGATGAGACAGCAGAGGAGAGCAGAATATTGTGGACATACAACTCCTGCTCTAGAGGAAGGGTGTGGGAGAGGTCACCTACCCTTTTAGAACAATAAATCACAAAAATTGGTGTGCACCTTTAATCCCAGCACTCAGGAGCCACAGGCAGGTAGATGTCTGAGTTCAAGGCCAGCATGATCTAGAGTGAGTTACAGACTACATAGTGAGACCCTGTCTCAAAAAAGAAGTCAATATCCAACCCAAATTAATCATTATAGGGAGTTTATCTGCTCACGTGATGACAAATTTTAGGTGCTCTGATTTCTCAGGAAGCTATAGACCTCATGTCTCAGTGCTCTAACCCAGCTTCCTCTTCTGCTGTCCTGGCCTGCTAGCTAATGGGCCGGCTTTACTGTAGAGCTGAGCGAGTGGATGCTGCGTCTCTGCTTTCTCAAGACTGCTTTTCTCCCCTAGAATTCTAAGCAAACACCCCGAGATTCACTTTGATTGTTCCAGCATACATCCCATGCCCACTTGTGGCCCAGGCAATTCAACTCCTTGCAAGGCATCCTGAGAATATTTTTAGAAGTTAGTGGCGTGGGGCTGGGGGGGCGGACAGCAAAGATGAGCTCCTTGTTTCCAGGTGGGAAAAGCGCACAGACCCCCGAGGAAGGTTCTACTATGTGGATCACAACACCCGGACGACCACCTGGCAGCGCCCAACTGCTGAGTACGTGCGCAACTATGAGCAGTGGCAGTCCCAGCGGAATCAGCTGCAGGGGGCCATGCAGCACTTCAGCCAAAGATTCCTGTACCAGGTGAGAGCGCGGGAGCCTGCCAGGAGTGGGGTGGCAGCCGGCAGCCACGCACACACACAGTATAGAGCGCCTGGTGAGCAGGAGAAAAGGGTGGCCAGAGATGTCAGTACTGCACACGCAGACTTACTCCTCACGTGTCCTGCTCTGGCCAGTGCGGCAGAGCATCTGAAGCTGGTTCACCGTCTTTCTTGGTGTTCTCATGAGTGGTCTTGGCTCCCAAACCGAGGAGGCCTGTGGCAGCTTTCTTTTGCCCTGTTTTTATCCAACTTCTCTGTAATCTTTAAAGGTCTGAGAAAGGGGTCTCCTCTTTGGCCCAGATTTCAAGTTCTTCCACAGGTTTTTTGGGTAGAACTGGGAGAGTTCTGGCTTCACTTCTGCCCGGTCTTTTTGCAGTTTTTCTTTTTCCGCCTCTGTCATTTTAGCAAACTGTTGGGGTTAAAGTTTGATGGGGGTGCAGCTTAAGAAGGAAACTTTACTGCAAAAACAGTTTCCTTTCTGAGTGTCGTGGGATGGTTTTCTTAGTTTAGCTGCCACATGGAGGCTCTGCATGGATTTTGGGAGTTACCTTGTTTCTGTGAAATAGAAGATGTCTTGTACTGAAAAAATGTGGTGGTGGGAACTTTTTTTTTTTGGTCTGCTCTGAATGTCTCAGTTGGTTTTCTCCTGCTTTTGGTTTCCCTCTCGTTTGCTGTGGTGCCATGTCCTGCTTACAAGTAAGAAGGCTTGCTTTCATACGGTTATTTTGGGGTTTGGCCTTGGCCCAGGGTTTGCCTAGGAGACTAAGAACTGATACTGAGCTAGCTGCAACCCCATCACCACCCCCCTCCCCCATCCTCTTCTCGCTGGGCTTAAACTGAGATCTTGTTCTTCGCTGTACTTTAAAGAACATGAACCATAGTGTATCCAGATGGCAGGCTCCTGCCATCCCTTCCTGGCCTGCCTCCATGTACATGCACCTTTCCATCTTCCCTGGGTTACTGTGCTCTGTATTACTGGTGCTTTCTTTTTCATACTGCCTAAGGTGCCTTTGCTGCTCTGAATTAGCATGCCTATGTTTCTGTTTGCTTCACCCTTGCCAACTCCTTTTGCCCTGTGTTCGTGTCCCTGCTGTGGTCCACTGAGGATACCAGCAATCTTGCACGTTGTGTCATTGCACCAGCACTGGGCCCGCTGGCTCCTGTTTATGTGGTATCTCTATTGTCATTCCACCTTGTCCTCCTCTGATGACTAAAGGAGGAAGTCGGTCTACAGTGCCAACGCAGGCCAGTCATTCTGTGGTTCCTACTGTGTGCACTCGGATCCTACCTCCCCAAAACACATGGCTCCATCTTCCCTCAGAGAGCCCTTGGACCACGTTCTCAGGCCCTTGGACTTCGCTGTGGGTCCATCAGGTCCGCCCTGCAAACATGATGCCTGCCTTCTCCTCTGCACCCTCTGGCCTTTCAGTGTCTGTCCTACCTCTGGCTGTGCTTTGTACACATTCTTTATTTCTAAGCTTGCATCTTAAAATACTACTGGGACTTCATGTTTAATCCCAGAGGGATTTGAACTCATGTGAGCTTTCTGGCTCACGGCTGCGCCCTGGGCCTCCAGGAAGGTGGTTCAACAGTCACACTTACATGTCTGCTTATGAGGGACAGTGCCTTGTCTCTCAGTTACCTGCACCTCCATGTGCTCTCTTTTTGGGCATCAGTCTCCTTGTCCTGTCTGTGTGCTTTTCAGCCTCTGCTCTGTGCACCACACTTGGGCCCTCAGGGAAGATGCAGAGAACAAGTATTTAGTTGCCTAGTGAAGACATGGGATTTGCTTGGGATTTTTTTGGTCCTGATGCAAAGCTTTCATTTACTGTTTTTCTTTTCTTCCTTCCTTCCTTTTGTTTTTGTTTTTGTTTTTTGAGACTGTGTAGCCTTGCCTGTTCTGGACTTGCTTTGTAGACTAGGCTGGCCTTGAACACTCAGCGATCCACCTGCTTCTGCCTTCCTGAGTGCTGGGATTAAAGGTGTGGGCCACCACGCCTGGCTCCCTTCCTTTTCTTATGATTTGAACTGTAAAATGTACCTTACAGAAGAAATATCCTGAAAAAAACCAAGTGATCCCCTTTAGCTATAAATGCTTGCACTGCGGCCTTCAGTCTCACCCCTCCCTTTCCTGTCTGTCTTTCCGTCTCTGTCCTTCTTACAGACTGAGATGTGGTGAGTGGAGTTGACATAATAAGAACTGCGTTGGGGGGAGGGGAGTGTATGGTACCAAGGAAACTGAGTAAAGAGTTCTGTAATGAAGGAGCGCCCACATCATGTGACGTTAAGGATAGAAACAACAAAACTAAACCACAAATAGCAAGGGTTAAGAAAAGTGTTCTTAGCTAGGCACAACGGTCCACACCTGTAGTCCCAGCTGCTTGGGAGGCTGAGGCAAGGAGGTCGTTTGAGCCTGTTTGAAGCTCTAGAGAAGGTAAGAGAAGAGCAGACCGATGCGTATTTTGGTTCCAGGTTCTGTGCCATCAGTAAAGACCTTGGGCCTGGTTGTACATTTAAGTATAACCTACACATTCCAGAGTAGCCCAGGCTTATATGCCTATTGCGTCTTCTTTTTCTTTCTTTCTGGCTCTCTTTTGTTGTGTTATTTATTTTTTGAGGCCTAGATGAGGACCTTGCTATGTAAACCAGGCTAGCATTGAACTCACAGAGACCAATTTGCCTCTGCCTCCCAAGTGCTGGGATTAAAAGTCTTTGCCACCACACCTGGCTTGTTTCAATTGCAGCCTGGGCATATGCTCAGTGTTGAGAGCATTCGCCTAGCATATGTGAATCCCTGGTTCAGTCCTTGCCGGCTGCAGGCATGCCTGTTCTTGCTTGCTGCAGGCATGCCTGTTGCTCAGCTCTGACATGCCACCCTCGGTTCGGCCTGTTGTCTGATGGGGGCATGTGTTTCACATTCGCTCCTCAGCTTCTGCTGCTAAAAACTTTCATGAAGACTCTTTCACTTTACCTGTGAAACTGAGCAGGGGTGTTCTGAGATCCTACGCCTCAGCACCGCCTGCCCTTCCAGTGCTCAGACACACGCCCAGATGCCCAGTGTGAACTGGGGAGGTTTTTAGTATTGGGGCAGATCTGAATTGGGATGGAGGTGGTGGTAATGGGAGCCAAACCGAGGCCACCTTCCCCCAACTGTGCACAGCTTTCTTTGCACCGTGTGGCAGGAGGCCCTCTACTGAAAGGGTCCTGTCCCATCAAGGAACCTATGGTTTCAAGACTTGAATGACTCTGTTGGAACTCACTTGGAAGAGGAGCCTGTGTTGCCACCTTGGGAAGAAAGTTTCTCTGTCCCTTCAGTTGGGGGTAGAGGGGAGGGCTGTGGGGGCAGTGCGGTGGCGGCAGCGGAGGGCGGGGGGGCCGGTTGGGTGGCAGTGGCGGGCCACCAGTATTTGCTCAAGCCCAGACTGAGCTCCATTCATCCTCTTTGCTCTTGTGTGTGGCTCTGTCATCCCCAGATGGAGCCAGCCAGGTCTGCAGCTCGAAGTCTGCATTTAGAACTTGATCCCCCTAATATGATGCTTAAATCCTAGTAAGTGAAATAAAAATGAGTGCAGGAGAAACACTACTCGTTTTATTTAACTATGAAAAGTTCTTGACAGAGCACTCCTGCTTCCCGAAGGCTATGAGAACTCTCCATCTATGGCAGCCCTTCCCCTGGGACCTTGATGCAGAAATAGGCTGAAGGGCGCTAGTGTAAATAGTGACCCTGACGTCCTGGAGCCCCTACCCCCTTCTCTTTCACAGGCCCCAGCCCCACCTCCCCAGACAGGCAAATGCAGAACACTGAGCAACTTCAGGTTCAGCTAGAGGGAGAATAAAGGTGCTTTGTGAAGAGGAAGGAAAACATTCCTGGGGGAGGTGAGGGGCTTGGGGCATGAAAGTGCCCTCAGTCTGGGTGGATGCTGCACACCCAGGAGGGAGGTGGTGGGAGGAGGGCCGGGCCCCAGCCAGGAAGCCCTGGGCGTGGGCAGGCCTTGTGGGAATGATTTCATTGGAAAGGCCTGTGGTATTTTTCCCCCTCCTGTGTGTGGTTCTTGGAGAAAGTTGGAGGTGGTGAGGGTTTCAGTTGCCTTGGACGCCAGGAGCAGGAGCTGAGCAGAGGTCTGCAGCGGGCTGGAGGGGAGCTTGCTCTAAGCCCTCCTGCCATGCACCGGCCTGGCTTCTGCCTGGAGCCCTTGCCCACCATCCTCGGAACACCTCTAGCCCCACTTGCTCTCCCTGCCCCTACCTCTGTTGGTGATGCATAGACTCTTTTTTCGGGTTTTTCTTAACAAAGACTTTAAAGGGGCAGATGCTATCTGAGGTCCTGCTGCATTCTCTGCTCAGGGCTAAAATGTGGAAGTGAGTCTTTGGCTTTTTTACTTCTATTGATCCATTTATTTTTAACCATAGTCTTTTTTTTTTTTTTTTTAACTTCTGTGTTCTCCTGTTTCTTGTGTTTAGTCTTCAAGTGCTTCGACTGACCATGATCCCCTGGGCCCCCTCCCGCCTGGCTGGGGTAAGTATTGAGTTTGTGGCCTTGTGTTTGGTCTCGTACCATTCTGTCCCCATCTCCTGCATATGCTGTCCCTCGGGTTTTCGTTGCACTTAAACATGTGCCTGAAGACAAGCAGTTTGAGTGATGGCAGTGGGAGAGCCAGCAGGCTTCTCCTGTGCCACTGCAGCACTCACCCGCCACAGCTTAAGGAGTGTGACCCCAAGAAAGAGTTCCCCAGGCTGCTATGGGATTGTTGTGTTTGAGTCCTGAGTTTCAGGGGACTCAGAAATCTACCAAATCCTGATGCATCTAATGTCTACACAGACTTCCTTCTGTCTGACTCTGGTTTAAGACACCATCCTAACAAATCTTCTTCTTTGCAGTTGAGACACTGGAGGGTGGGCAGCAGCTTAATTTTGATTAGTACCGACCACTTTTGTTTGTGGTTCGGTTGTAAGCGAAAGACGCAGAGTTGCATGCTGGGTGTCGGTCCTAAGAGTGCCGCACTACTGGGTACGGTAGTGGCTGGGCCTCCCTTGTCGTCAGCAGCCACTCCCCACTCATCTTGGGTCCTTGGTATGTTTGCCAAGAGTTAAGGCACGAGCATCCATTAAGAGCCAGGCATCCACGACTTGGGAGAAATTGTAGGTTTCATGGCTATTCTAGGAAGGAGTACTGTGAAAAGAATGAAAGCTTGGCTTGAAGGAAGGAAGAAAGATTTAAAGAAACAAAGAAAAGTACAAAGAAAAAAGTCATTAGAAATGGCAAGACCCAGGAAACTGCAGCTTTCTGAGCTGGGCAAGATTTTGTTCAACCCTTCAAGAGTTCTTGATGCCAAAGGGAGCAGTTGTCACAGGAATAAGCAGGTGCTGGGTTTAATTTCTTGGTCGGGGTAGTAGAAGCTGGTAAGTGCTCGTGTGGTGGGATGATGCGGGTGGTGAAGGGCCACTGGGACGGTGACAGTGATATCAAGGGCATCTCCAGGATGAGCTACTTTAGGGCTAGGTCTCACAGCTGCTCCCTAACAGTAATTTAAGACGTTCTCTCAACTCCTGTGGAGTGAGCTCCTGGTACATTCCGGATCATCAAGAGTCTCCCCTATCCTAGCAGGAAATATTGGCTGGTCAAAACCCATGGATTATTGAAACCCCATGCATACAGATGACTTGCCTGGCTCCCTGGCCCCTAGTGTAAGGTGGCTGGCATCTCTAGAGTGAGCAGGACAAACATTAGGTTAGAACTTGCAGGTCCAGACATGGGTGAGGAAAGTGCATTAGGCTAAACAGAAGTCTGTAGTGCCATGTGGCACCTGGCGACTTAGTCTGGACTGGAGTTTGGTTTTGGCTGCGCACGGGCAGTCAGCTTTGTCACCTGCACGGAGTTCTTTCTATAGCCGTCTTGTAAAGGACAGTCACCAGTGAGAGTACTGTGGAAACCTGAAGACAGTTCACAGGTGCGAAGTGTGTGAGCATGCGAGGTAGGGAAAAAGGAGTCACACTGAGGGTCAGCGTGTTCATGTGTAGTCAGAGAGCAGAAATGCTCTGTATGTGAGAAGAGAACCTTTGAGGTTGGGCATGGTGGCGTTTCTCTATAGGTGTAGCCCTGTGGAGGCTGAGGCTGGAAGAATGTAAGAGTTGGAAGAAAATGCTGTGACAACAATACAGTATTTGGGGTTCTGGGTTGGGGTCCCCAGGGCTGTCGCAGGGGCTGCCTCCTCCAAAACGGTAAGAAGAATGGAAAAGCAAGGCCAAAAGAGAATGCCTTTTATGGTGAGTCTCTTGGCCTTCCCTTTGGCCTTAGGTCTCAAGTGCCCTTGTACTTCTCCAAGGAGCCCTCCGGAATATCTTTAGCTACTGTTTGGGGGTTTGGGACACATCCGATTTGGGGCTACATCTGTTCCTGAGCACCCTTAGCATGTGACAAATGTTACCATGTCTATTTGCCCCTAAAACGTGGTGTTGCTGTGTTCACAAAGGACCCTCCCCATCCCTGCAGTACAGAACTATTCACTGCAGGCTGCCTGTGGGTATGTAGGTCTCCAAGCTGTAGCAACACAAGGCAAAGTGGCCATCAGCTCAGACCCGCGGGAACAGATCACCCGCTTTGTAATTGGCCTTAGCTTTGGCCCTTGGCTGAGCAGCCATGGAGGAAGTCATTTTACAACAGTGGCTCCTGAGCTGGGCCAGCCAGTCCTGCAGAAACCTTAGGGTGGGGGCGGAGGTGAGGGTTTGGTGGAGGTGCTTTCCAAGGGCAGACATACACACTAGCTGGGATTGAAGGTCTATAAAGGCTCCAGCCACCGCCTGTTCTTTATTTCCCTTATTTTCTGAGCTTTCTGAGGGTTTGGTTAACAAAAGCCTATTCACAAAGTCTCAGTTATGTAGACAGCAGGTGAGGCGCAGAGTCAGAAGCTAGACCTCAGAGGAGATAGAAACTAGCCCTGCTTGGTTCTAGAAGGGAGCAGGGGCTGGTGGTGGTCTCCCCATTTCTTTCTCCTCAGTTTTAAGGTTCCTCTAGCTCCTGGGACTAATTATTGTTTAATTTTACTGTCAAAGAGTGAGAGGAGTTAGTATTGCTTGTTGCCAGGAAAGAAACAGCTTTGAGGCTCAGGCGCTTCCTGGAAAGGCAGCCTTGTTGGAGCTCGGCGTTTGCTCCTGTTTTCTCCTACCCACCCAGAGCTGGTGGGTCACCCTCCATTCTACTCTCTGAGGCTGGCAGGAGGCTGGCAGGAGGCTGGCAGGGCAGTCATACTGCACACAGCTGGGTCAGCAGGGTTAGCTGTCTATAGCACCCTGCCACCCTTCCTTCTGACAGGCCAAGCAACCACAGAGTTGGGAATGGGTGTCCCCTTTCTTTGCCCAGCAACAGGTAAAGGCTTTTTGGCTTTTCCACCAATGGCAAGTGTAAGTGGGCCGGGCTCTCGCCTCTTAAGCTTCTGTAGCAGGTTGGCAATGGGGATAGGGAGTCTGACCCATCACACAGGCAGCAGAGCCCAAGGACAGACTGTTGAATCTGATTGCACTCTCTCCTTTCATCTTCTGTGGCAGAGAAGAGGCAGGACAATGGACGGGTGTATTACGTGAACCACAACACACGAACTACCCAATGGGAGGACCCTCGGACCCAAGGGTGAGGATTCAGGCAGAAGGGCCATAAGGGATGAGCTGCCGTGAGGGCTCTGTGCAGCTGCAACTATGGCCAAGTGGCCTTTGCATTTGCCTCACAGTGCTAACATTGGGACCTTAACAGTGTGGGCCTTGCACATACTTGGCACCTCAGGAGACTCAGAGACCACACTTTCCTCGTGGGTGCAGGGTCATGGAAGGCCGTCACAGGCAGGAGCTAGTTGAGGGCACTCTTGCCCCTCAGAAGCAGGGCAAGGGACACCAGGAGTCTCAGGATTACTAGTGACCCCACCCCCAGGCTGATTGCTATCCTCGTAGTAAATGGCCCCTTTTTGCACATGAGCTGTTTTCTCACAACTTGAGTCTCACCTGGTGCATATCCTTAGGGTACCCCTTTCACTTGGAGAGCTCCGCAGAGCCTGGAGAAAGCAAAGATGAAGTAGGACTTTGGGAAACCTGGCCTCCAAGCACAGGGCAGCCATAACTCCTTTTGTATTTTCAGGATGATACAGGAGCCGGCCCTACCCCCAGGCTGGGAGATGAAATACACCAGTGAGGGTGTGCGGTACTTTGTGGACCACAATACCCGCACTACCACCTTTAAGGATCCTCGCCCAGGGTTTGAGTCAGGGTAAGGACCTTCGCTGCCAAGGCCTTGTCCTCCAGCACAGCCCCAGTCTGTCATGTTAAGCTGGCTGGGGAGAGGTCTGTATGAGTGTGTGTTGTGCTACGCACTGCCCTCTAGTGCCCATGTGAATGTCACTCCTAAGGGATGGGCCAGGGGCCATCCTTCTTGCCAAGAGCATCACTGATCTAGCTCTCAAAGTGAGAGGTGGGGCATCACCTCCGTGTCTTTCACTCTCATGGCAGCCACCCGCTCCATGTCTTCCTTTGCTCATCTTTAAATCCATGGAACAGATCATCCACTCTCCTAGGGCTCTCAGAATGGACTGTACATTTTCTGAGAGATCAGATAGGTTCCAGCATACCCTTTGCTTTCGCCAGGACAAAGCAAGGCTCCCCTGGTGCTTACGACCGAAGCTTTCGCTGGAAGTATCACCAGTTCCGGTTCCTCTGCCATGTGAGTTCTGGTTTGGGGGCGTCTGTAGGGGTGAGGGTGGGGCTAGTACATGCTGTCAGCTCGGTCTCCCAGCCCCACATAGGCCCTGGGTGCGGGGTGGGGGTGGGGAGGTGTCTGACGTAGGAGCAAGATGCTTGCCCCACTCTGAGCTGCTTGTCTTGAAGGAGTACGCTTCTAATCCTGGGGGCCGGGGCTGTGTCGTCACAGATGAGAGAGCCCTTGGGAAGCCCCAGTTGAGAGTTTTCCCTTCCTTTTCAGTCCAATGCCCTCCCCAGCCACGTGAAGATCAGCGTTTCGAGGCAGACACTCTTTGAGGATTCTTTCCAACAGGTTAGAGAGTATCCCTGATGCCGGGACCCTGGGCGAGCAGGCTTCCTTCCCCTATCCTGACTCATGGCATAAGCATTGGTGACCATATCTGTTAGACAGTGAGCCTTAGATAGTGTCCCCTGCCCCCATGTCCCTGCCTGCTGTGCTGGGGTCAGGGGCAGGATGGCCGGATGCCCTGTCTCCCCAGATTATGAACATGAAACCTTACGACCTGCGCCGCCGGCTCTACATCATCATGCGTGGTGAGGAGGGCCTGGACTACGGCGGCATCGCCAGGTGAGCTAGGGTGCCCGAAGGGCTGCACTGTGCTCCATGTCTTCTGACTTCAGGGCCCATGACTAGACAGCTACCTCCTCCATGCTGTTCTCTACCCCTGAGTTGTCCTGCGTTAGCAGGAAGGGTGCTGGCCTGATAGTCAAAGCCATCTCTTGGGTTGGGGTGGAGCTCAGGTGCGGTAAGATGCTTGCCGAGTGTGCAGGCCCTGGGTTTGCTCCCCAGCTCCACATACACCAGGCACCATAGCTCACACCTGTACTTGTAGCATTAGAAAAATCGAAGAAGGATGAGAAGTCCAGGATTGTTCTTGACGACATAGTGAATTTGAGGACAGCATGTGTCTCATGAGACCCTCTTCCTAAAAAGAAAAAGAAGAAAAATCCCTTGATAAATCTCTCTGACTAGTACCAGTAAGCCATGAAATCAGGGTCAGGCCTGGGCCCTTTGGTTATTAGACTATGGAGATGCTGGAAGCTTCTTGGGCATGGGCATGGTGTGTGGCTCTATGCCAGCCCACATGTCATTTTTCTATAGTTAAAAAACAGCCTGTTGAGGGCTGGGCATGGTGGCACACACCTGTAATCCCAGGACTTGGGAGGCAGAGGCTGGCGGATCACTGTGAGTTTGAGGCTAGCCTGGTCTACAAAGTGAGTCCAGGACAGCCAAGGCTACACAGAGAAACCCTGTCTCAAAAAACCAAACCAAACCAACCAACCAACAAACAAACAAACAAAACCCCCACAACAACCCGTCATATCAGTGGGCAGAAGCTAACTTTTAGGGCCTGTGGGTGTCCCTTAAAATCAACTCTCGGCTTTTCTTCTATCTAATGTGCCTAAGCATATCCACCCGCTGCTGCTGTCATGTGTACCAGTCAGCAAAATTAAAACAGTTGGTATAAACCCTAAAAGTCCCCAGAGCGCTGTATTACCTTCACCCTACAAAAATGAATGAGTTTGGGAAAGCATTGCCTTGGACAACAGGCAGAGGGCACTAGCAGTGAGAAGGAGCATCTTGGCTGTGGTGACTGCTCATCCTGCTGATTTTGTGGTGGGGGGTCTCTTCTGCTTGGTGCTGGGCTCCCCCGCCTCTGGTCCTGTTTGCTGGTAGTGTAGTCTTCTGTGTTGACCCCATCCTGCAGATGGTTTGTTCTTTTTGCCGTGGTGACCTCTCCAGGCTTGGTGGGCTTCTGGTGTGGCTCCCGCCCTGTGTGTCTCTCTCTGTGTCCTGCCAGTGGTTTTACCCTATGGTAGGTTACGTCATGCTGTTCTACCACAGGGTAGAACCACGGACAGGATACCGGGGCACCCTCTGCATCGAAGGACTCCGTCTACACAGCCACAAACAGCCCAGCAGCCAGGGGCTGGCCCCTTTGACCTGTGTTCCTTACTGGTTTAGCTCAAGCTCTGAAGGACTCTGAATTCTGGCTTGAGGCATATACCTAGGGTGCTTATAGATGCTTAGGCATCTTGTGGGTGGGTGTTGGTTGAGATGAATGTTTCTGAGTTTGGGCTAGGGCATGCTAATGGGTTCTGGGGTGAAGGGAGGGCAACATACAAGCAGGGTGGCCTGTAGGGTAGGTAGAAGAAATGAGGTTTCTGGAGGCCAAATGAATCCCTGAGTTTTCAGGGTTCAGTGTTGGGAACATGCTGCTGTGCATCGTTCACATCGCGCCAAGTGGGGTGGAGCAGGGCGGTTACTGTCATGGTGTAGAAATGTAATCGAAATAAATGTGTGTATTTGTGATTTCATTACATTTATCTATTTATTTTGGGGGGCATAGTTGTACGTATATGGATTCTTAAGGGCCATATACCATGTACAGAGGTCAGAGGACAACTTATGGGACTCAGTTCTCACCGGTTGCCAAGTGGGCCCCAGGGATTGAACTTGGGTTGTCAGGCTTGGATGCAAGAGCCTTTACCTGCTGAGCCTTCTTGCCAGCTCCGTCTGTAGTGCTTTAGTGTAGTACACAGCTTCACAGAGATGCATACTGGCCCTGGTGTGAGAATGCCCTCTGCCACCAGCAGCTTTAGACGTTGCAATATAAATGTACCCTGGAAGCTGACAAGCACACACAGGATTTCCTGGGCACCCTCTGCTTCATCTGAGACCTGGGATGGGTGGACTCCCTGATCTCCCAGGGCACATGCATCCAGGTGGTCTGGCCCAGCAGGACTCCAGCTGCTGTGCGGAAGGTTCCATTGTTCTTTCCTCTCTTCCCTCACAGAGAGTGGTTTTTCCTCCTGTCCCATGAGGTGCTCAACCCTATGTACTGTTTATTTGAGTATGCTGGGAAGAACAATTACTGCCTGCAGATCAACCCGGCCTCTTCCATCAACCCTGATCACCTCACCTACTTCCGCTTTATCGGCAGATTCATCGCCATGGTAACCCCCAGGGGTGCCTCCCTTCTTCCCTTCCTCTTAGAGACCACTGGGAAGGGTATCCCTCAGGGTACCCTGAGGAGGCTGGCTCTAGTCATCAGGAAGCAGCAGTGACTTGAACATGAGCTCTCATGGACCAGTGTCCTGGCCCCTATCTAGGACTCGCTGTGACTCTCTCCTCTTCCTCACACAATTTCTAACCTGAGGGAGAAAAACAAACAACAAGCCAGATAGTGGTGGAGGAGTGGAGAGATTTCACAGTGGCCCCTGGGGGCTATCACAGGCTTTCTCGTGCTGTGTAGAACTTACTAACCAGAAGCCCAGGGGCTTCACCTAAGTCTGTGGGGACTTAGAGGATGTGGCCAGGCCAAGCAAAGCCCTAACTGCCTGTCTGGTGCCTTTCTCTTGAAGGTGCTGTGTCTTTCATGAGCTGCAGTGGGGAAGGAACCTTTGGGACTGTCTGACTGAGACACTAGGCCTTCCGGAAGAGAGTTAGGAATCGGCTTGGGCTTAGATCAGAACCACAGTGAACTGGCTGGTGCACGGCCAGAGGGGTTCCCAGCAACTGAGGTTACTTAGAAATACAGGCTCATCATAACGGAGGAGAGAGTCATGCGCGTTCTTTGTGATGACTCACATGAGCAGAGAGCCTGTGAGGCTGTGACCCTACTGTGCTCCAGTGCCAGCTTTTGTATATTGATGTCCTGAGTCCTCATACCCGCTTTTCTGGAGTACCAAGCAAGGGACCTACAGCTCTGTCACTAAATATGGCCACTGCCATTATCTGGAAGTTCTTGGATAAGTGCTGGCAGTGGCTCCAGAAGTAGGCACATTCGCCCTGGATCTAGAGACCTGCCTGACCTAGCAGCCAACAAGGACAGACCAGTGAAAACTCTTAGACTATTACTCACCACTGGCTGTCAGCTCTCACCAGCCTCAGTGTCTGCATTATTTTTGGCCTCTTGTGCCACCCGCTCAGAGTGCCAGTGAGTCAGGGCTGCCACCCGGAGCTGTTATGAACAAGTTTTCTCCGGAAATGGGGACAGGCCTTTGCTAGACGAGGGAGTGGCCTGGCCAGTGTGGTGGGCAGACAGTGGGCCTGCTTTGCCTAGCCTTGTGGCTTTTGGGGTAGGATGAGTCTCTCCCTATGCCCAGGTCAGGGGGAAAAAGAGTAGAAACGTTTCCCAGGTCGCCCCTGTAGCTAGGGCAGCTGGCTGTCAGGGAGGAGGACAGGTGGCACCCAAAGCACTCCCACGTCAGCCCCAGGTGCTGTCCCCAGAAGGTCGAACCCGTTTGCTGTGCCTCTTCCCTGCCCAGGCTTTATACCATGGCAAGTTCATCGACACCGGCTTCACCCTCCCTTTCTATAAGCGGATGCTCAACAAGAGACCGACCCTGAAGGACCTGGAGTCTATCGACCCTGAGTTTTACAACTCCATTGTCTGGATCAAGTGAGTCCTGCCTTGCCCTGTGCTGATGGAGCAGGCCTCTGATTGGCCAATTGGCACCCCTGGCCTTGATTTTCTCTGCTAGAGAGATCGTTGGGTGCTTACCTGACCTCTCCCAGGCCTATAGAGATAAGAGCTTCTAGGTCCCCAGTAAGAGAGTTCTAGAATTCTCTCCCTCCAGCAGAAAATGTGCCAAGCCACAGGGTTCCTGACCACCAGTCAGGGTTCCTAGTGCCTCTTGGGGCCTCAGTGAGACGTTGGGCTGGTCAGGACAGACCTTAATCCTCCCCCTTGGCCTCCGGTGCCCTAGAGAGAACAACCTGGAAGAGTGTGGCCTGGAGCTGTTCTTCATCCAGGACATGGAGATCCTGGGCAAGGTGACAACCCATGAGCTGAAGGAAGGCGGCGAGAACATCCGAGTTACAGAGGAAAACAAGGAAGAGTACATCATGTGAGCCTCAGGCCTGGGGGGAGGGAGCCGGTTACAGAGCAAAGGAATCT
Source organism: Acomys russatus (assembly GCF_903995435.1). Taxonomy (NCBI): domain Eukaryota; kingdom Metazoa; phylum Chordata; class Mammalia; order Rodentia; family Muridae; genus Acomys; species Acomys russatus. The sequence goes on from NC_067162.1 coordinate 32,193,743, forward strand.
ACCTTTGCTTTCCTGCAGTCTTTGACCAGGCCCCCAGCCCTATGGGACTCATAATCACACAGACTATGAGAAGTTCCTAGAAGCATCTTTCTACCTTGATTGGTCCCATGATGACTTGCACTACGGACCTGCAGCCTCTGGCCTTGGTCACCAGGCCCAGGTTGCTCTGTTTTGTAGTCAGGAGCTTTTTTAAAGCTTAGAGGTTGCCATCTCTTCTGACCCAGCCGATGTCTGTGTCTAGTGTGTTTCCATCTTCGGGCTCTTCAGTGCTGTTGTACAAACTCCTGTCAGGGTCTTTAGGCTTCTTGGTCTAGTCCATCAGACCCTTAAACAGGCAAACTGTGTATATCTGAGGTTCAGCAGTTAAGGAGGGAACCAACATGATGGCCTGGGCTCCAGCAGTGCCTTGCCTTTGGTTTTAGGCTGCTGACTGACTGGCGGTTTACCCGAGGCGTGGAAGAACAGACCAAAGCCTTCCTGGACGGCTTCAATGAGGTGGCCCCTCTGGAGTGGTTGCGCTATTTTGATGAGAAAGAGCTGGAGGTGGGTGCCAAAGATTGTGGGCCCTTGACCTCAAATGCTTTTAGGGTGCCCCAGCTCTATGATGTGCACTTACAGAAACTCACCCGCAAAGTCCCACATTTCAGCAAGTTAGAGGTGGCAGGGTGGGCAGTGTCACTTGGATCCGCGGCCCCAGTTTTCCCACACTTAGACAGCAGGGGCTTTACAATTTCTGGAAAAAGTAGCAGGGTGAGAAAATCTGGGAGTCCCGTGGTAGTGAGAGGAGGAGGCACCGTGCAGGCACTAGGAGGAGTCTTGGGGAAGGCTTGCTGATGTGCCCTCCCTGCAGCTGATGCTGTGCGGCATGCAAGAGATAGACATGAGCGACTGGCAGAAGAACGCCATCTACCGGCACTACACCAAGAGTAGCAAGCAGATCCAGTGGTTCTGGCAGGTACGTCGGGGTCCATCTCCCTTCTTGGGCTGGGGGGCAAGGACCTTTTCAGGGATGGTTATCTGGTACCCCAGAGGACATGAGACCTACCTAGATTCCAAACTCAAGGACTCTTTATCTTTGACACATTCCTCCTCTCCCCAACTTGGAGAAGTCTGGATAACCCACTGGGTAGGATAGAAGTTGCTGTGGCTGTATTGTCAGCAGTGGGTGTGGACCCGGGTGCTGGGAGGGAGCCAAGGGGGCCCGTGGCCAGGAAGTTCAGCTGCTATTGGCTATGTGGTCTCCTCCAGTCAGATGAGGTGAGAAAGGAGCGCACATGTGTCTAGAAAACTTGAGTGAGCTCACGGTCCTGCTTTGAATGACTTGGTTTCTTTCTGTATGTGGGCTTCACATACATGGGAAGAGTCAGATACAGATATCCTTAGTATGTGTACGCGTGTTTGTATGGTGAGCTTCTGTGGAGGTGGGGTTCTCGTAGTATGCAGTTCATCATCTTGGATATTTTAAGGTGCTCAGTTCAGTGGCTTTAGCTCCTTCGTTACGCTGGGCAACTAACAGCATTGTCCAACTCCACTCCAGTTTATCTCCCCAAGAAGAAATCCTGTGTCCACCAAACAGCCACTCCCATCCGTAGTGCTTCTTTAAAAGAAGAATGGGGTGAGGGTGCCAGGCCCAGGCTATCCCTGGGACCAAGCGGTGTCCAATGGACCCTTGTGGAATGATCTACAAACCCTTAGAGAGAGCGTCCTTGAAGGTCCCTGGTGTCTGATGTGCTCGTGTCCCCTGGCTGCCATGTGCAATTGCAGGTGGTGAAAGAGATGGACAACGAGAAGAGGATCCGGCTCCTGCAGTTTGTCACGGGAACCTGCCGCCTGCCTGTTGGGGGGTTTGCAGAACTCATTGGTGCGTTTTCCTTTGCCCTCCTCTGGCCTTGGCTTGGGGGTGAGGACAGCGCAAGGCATGCATATCTTCCTGGAAGCTGGGGAGGGAAAGAGCTGTGTTGGTTGGCTGCCTTGGGAAAGGCCATCTGTGTTGACACAAAGTATACCTTGCCTTGGATGACAGGGAGCAATGGACCCCAGAAATTCTGCATTGACAGAGTTGGCAAGGAAACCTGGCTGCCCCGGAGCCATACGTGGTGAGTTTGCCGGAAGCTGGCAGGTGGGAGCCTGTAGGCTGGTGTGGGCAGGACACCTGGAGCCCTGGCCTCCCGGTACCACTCTTGTCTCTTTTTCACAGCTTCAACCGTCTGGATCTGCCACCCTATAAGAGCTATGAACAGCTGAAAGAGAAGCTGCTGTACGCCATCGAGGAGACAGAGGGCTTTGGACAGGAGTAGCCAAGGCTGCCCCTCCCGTGCCCTCCAACACATGAAGTCCCGAGTCCTTCCTCCTGAGATGCCACCAGCTGCACAGCCCTTAGGAGGCCCCTTTGGACAGTGGCCCTGCACAGGACCATGCTTTGATCATGCCAGAGACTGAAGAGTCTGACCCCAAGAGGCCTTGGGGACCCCTTCTCCTATCTGAGGATGGCGGTCTGGAATAAAGTCCCCTGTCACCTTTGACTCCATCACCTGTTGCAAAGTCAGAGGGGCTGTGCTTCTCTGCAAAAATTCCCCCTCTTCTAGGACCAAGTCTTGGTGTGTGTGCGTGTGTGAGGGAACATGCCACAGAAGCTGGGCCTCACGTATTAGAGGAGATAGGCCATATGGGCTGGCTGGCTGGACCCAGAAAGCCAGGGTCTTTGCCTGCAGAATAGGCTCTGCTTTCATAGAGCTTTCCTGCAGTCTGTGTGGAACAGGCCTAGGGAGCAACTCTGCATCAAACCTGTCTTTGCTTTACTCCCTGACAGGCTGCCGCCAAGGGGACTGAGCAGCGGGCACTCAGGGCCACCAGCTTGTCTCTTCCTAGCAAGCAAAGGGTTGAAGAATCACTGTGTGTCAGTGGGAAGGAAACAGCAGACAGCCCCCCCCCCCTGCAAGACTTTGTCCTTTGACATAAACTTGAAGCATATTTGTGTGTAGGGTTGCTCTCTGTTTTGTTTGGGGTATACTGCTCTCACCTCCCCTCGAGGAGCCGGGGCCCCAGGTGTTCTGGGTCCTTGAGGGGCTCAACCCTCCTGATTCGATTGCTTCCCAAACAGCTACTCCTCTCAGGAACCCGCTTAGCAGTTTCCCCAGTTCAGAGGCGTGGCTCTGTGGCCCAGTGCACCACCGCCACCCTCAAACTGTCCACAGACAATATCCCTTTGCTAGACACCGAGCAGCCCCAGTTAGCTCCAGGTGACACTGTTATCCCTCAGTGGCCTCTGGAGCTCACAGTGGCCACTCTAAAATGGAGCACATCTTGGCCAGCTGAGTGTTTGGGCTATGCAGGTGTGAGGCTTTATCTGACCATTGGAAAAGACACTACTGAAAACCAGAAGGGCCTGGGCTGCCTCGATAGCTTTGGCTTGATTTATGAAGCTCCTGACACAGGTACACAGGCCACGCTGCGATGCAGGGGTCTTTAGTGGCACACTCCCTCATCCAGGTTCCCTGTGACATACTAGCTCTGGGGCACCCTGGGCTTGCTTTCAAACTAGTCACGGGAGCCTCCTGAGGACAGTCCCTTCCTACCCTTGTCCTTTCCAGGTACAGCTTGTGAACCCTGCACACTGCACATGCTGATCTGAGTGGCTGAGCTCACTGCTGCTCACCCCTTCTTCCCCCTGCAGTCACTTGCCATACTCCCCAGACATAACACAAGCTGCTCTGTGGCTGGGTGGGGGACCAGCTGCCACCAAGGTTTGGAAGCATCAGGTTCACAGAGTGTGTGTGTGTGTGTGTGTGTGTGAGAGAGAGAGAGAGAGAGAGAGAGAGAGAGAGAGAGAGAGAGAGAGAGAGAGAGAGAGAGAGAGAGAGAGAGAGAGAGAGAGAAGTGTATACGGAAAGGCCTGTGGAAGCTAACAACAAGTTGGTTGACAGATTGTTTTGTAATGCCCGCCCTGACTCGGTATTGCCAGTTTTTTTGTGCAATAAACACTCAGCAGCCGTGGGTGGTGTCAGTGTGGCTATTCACATATTTTGTTCTGTTGAGAGGCTTCCAGCCCCAGCAGTCTTCTGGAATCTCCAGGCCAGTCAGTGTGGCTATTCACATATTTTGTTCTGTTGAGAGGCTTCCAGCCCCAGCAGTCTTCTGGAATCTCCAGGCCAGGGCAGAGTGGTAATGCTTCAGCCTTGTTGCCTGTGAGACATTTGGGTACTAACTTCCCAAATGGGTGGCAAGCCCTTATCCAGAGGTCACTTGTCTCAGCCCTGGTCACTGTCGTGCTCTCTCAGCAACAGCTGTTCAATTCAGAGGAGAAGAGCTGAGATTTGGGTAGGCTGTCATTCACTCAGGAAATGGCTCAGGTTGCCCGAGTCCCATGACAAGAGATTGCCTGATGTTGAATTCAGGGTCACCCCTTGGTTTGGGACTCAATGATCTTGACAGGTAAGGCTTCAAAGGTGATGGGGTATGGTAGTGTACTCGGAAGGCTGAGGCAGGAGGATGACTACAAGTTTGATGCTAGGCTACATAGAATGCCCTGCCTCAAAAAGGCAAAAGGGAGTAGAGAGATGGCTCTGTAGTCAAGAGTGTTTATTGCCTTGCAGAGGACCCAGGTTCTGTTCCCAGCATCCGCACGGTGGCTCACATCGTCTGTTACTCAAGTTCCAGGGGACCTGTCACCCTCTTCTGATGACACACACATGGTGAACATACATATATGCTTAGAAAACATACACATGTCTCCAGACAAGCATTGGCTAGACCACTGTCTGGGATAGACCACCACCTGAGGAGTTGACAAACCTGATATCAAAATGACTCTCACGTTCTAACCACACCCTGACTCCAGGAGGTAGAGGCTGACTTCCTTGTAGCTCATTGACAGTTTACCTCCAGAAGTTCCAAAGCCTTCCTCCTCCCACCCCCCATCCCCCCACCCCCATCCCCCATTATTCTGTAATGTGCCCAGTGCCTTCCTGAGATGAGCTGTGGGTCTGTCCAGCAGCTTGCTGTGTCTGAACAGCTTATCAGATGACACTGGGCAGGTCCAGTAGAACACAGTCCTGAAATCAAAATGGTTACACAGCCTGGAGTCTAGCAAAGGGATCTTGTTTTGGGACAGTGCTTGCTGTGAAGCACAGGCTGGCTTAGAATAGCGGTCCTCTTGCCTCCATCTCAAGCTCTGGGATTTCAGAAACGCTGCCACTCCCAACTACACTTTTATTTTTAAAATGTTCAAAGATACAAATAGCCTGCGCCAAAAGGCCTCCATCACTCTTTGACTCCTCAGGCACATTCACCTGCAGTCCCCTTCTGTACTGAGCTACTCAGGCCTGCCAACACACCAGCAACTCCCCGGCATCAGGTCTCAGGCCTCTCCATGCGTCTAGAAAAGATCTGAAGCTGGACTATGAAAGGATTTCTGGTGACTAGATAAGAGACGTCATTCTGAGCTGAGCATGGTGACACAGGCAGATTGCTGTGAGTTCGAGGCCAGCCTGGTCTACAAAGCGAGTCCAGTACGGCCAAGATAACAGAGAAACCCTGTCTCAAAAAACAAAACAAACAAAACAACAAAAAGAGACAGCATTCCTCTGAACTTGTGAGGTGGGTGTTGATCCTCAAGCATCCCTCAGAGCTACCCATCCTCCTCAGAAGCCTCATGATTTGCCATCTGGGTCACCTTGCTCCTCTACTCTTGGCTTTCTGGTGCACTCTTGCTACCCTCTCCCAGCCCCCTCTGGAGCTCTGCCCTCTCTTGGTTTCCCGCTTCCCTAGCCCTGCCATGTCCAGTCTGCTTTCGTTTCTCTCTGGGCTTTTCCAGAGGCCTTTGGATATTCTTTAGTGAAACTGTCACATAGGCAGTTTCTTCACTGCGCCCCACATACACCCGTGACCACGTCAGGCACAGGCCACAGTGTCTAGTTTCTTTTTCCTGTCTTTCCTTTTTTCAGCTCTTAATTGCCCTTATTTATAATGTGTAGCAGCTCAGACCTAAAATGCTTCCAATTCACCGACTGTTTGATTAGTGCTTTGTGTGTGGCAGTGTCTGACCCAAAGAATCTGCTCTAGGCTTTAAACTGGGTTTTCTTCCTCTTCTATTTTGTGTGACTTTATTGTCTTTATATCAAAGAAGTGAAATGTGAATTCACTGTGCCATTTGATTTCTTTCTTGTGTGTGTGTGTGTGTGTGTGTGTGTGTGTGTGTGTGTGTGTGTGTATGTGTTTTGTGTTTTTGTTTTTTTTTTAACTTTCCATGCCTTCCCATGCTCGAGGTTGGGGAGATGCACTTGAGTAGTGGGTGCAAGCATCTGTATGTATACACGCTGAGTCCAGAGCAACTGTCTTCCTCTATAGCTCCCCACGGATATTGGTTTGAGTCAGGGTCTGGTTTTGTTTTGTTTTGTTTTGTCTTGTTTTTCCCTGAGCCAAGGTGTCTCTGTGTAGCTTTGGCTGTCCTGGACTTGCTTTGTAGACCAGGCTGACCTCGAACTCACATCGATCCACTTGCCTCTACCTCCTGAGTACTGGGATTAAAGGTGTGCACCACCACCGCCCAGCGAGACAGTATGTTTTGGCTGAGCTGGTTGGTCAGCAAGCTCCCGGGATCTGCCCGTCTCTGCCTCCCAATGCTGGGCTTACAGTGATGAGCAGCTGTGCCTGCCTTTGCGTGTGGGTGCTAGAGATTCAGGCTCAGGTCCTCATGCTCGCAGAACAAGCATTCTTAACCCACTGAGCCACCTCCCCAGTGTTCATGTAACCCAGGTTAACCCCAACCAAACTCACTATGTAGCTGAGGCTGGCTTTGAACTCCTGTTTTTCCTGTCTTCTCCTCAAAAGTGATGGAATTATAAGCACAAGCTGCCAGGTATGGCAGATTTATAACATTTTTGATATAGTTTTCATTAGTTCATTGAGGAGGATACTCACCGGTATGAAGGTCAGAGGACAACTTGCAGGAATCTATCATTTGACCATGTGGGTCCCAGGGAATCAAACTCAGACCATCAGACTTGGTGGCAAGTGCCTTTACCCACTGAGCTATCTCACCAGCCCCACTTTCCCTTTTTGATACAAGGTCTCATGTAACCCAGGCTGGCCTTGAACTTCCGATTTTCCTCCCTCCACTTCCAAGTGTTGGGATTACAAGCACACACCACCAATAAAGCAGGCCTGGTTTAACGGGGTTGGGGACTGAACTCAGGGCTTTGTGAATACAAAGCAAACACAGTATTGATTGAGCTATGTCCTCTGCCATCCATTTGAATATCATCTTTGTAGAAATGAGGACACTGTGCCAAGTGAGACAAGCCAACCACAAAAGGAAACTATGGAGGTTCCAGTTACATGAAGTAGTCAGAACTGTAGACAAAAAGTAAAACGGTCATTGCCAGGAGCTGGGGGAGGGGGAACGTGTCTACTGGATATAAATTTCAGATTTTTTTTTTTTTTTTTTTTGGTGGAGCTTTTTGTTATTGGGACTTCGAATGTGAACACTTAGTCTCACCACTTCCTCCCCCCGACTCCCGTGATCCCACCTCGAATCCATGATCTCTTTTTTATTGTTACATACATACACCTATGGCCTATGTATGTACGTGCACACAGGTCTCAGGCAGGAGGAACGGGACTCGTGGTCAGTCTAGACTATGTAGTCCAATGCTGTGTGGTCTGTGTAGCAGGAGTCTGTCTCAGAAACGTCAGCAATAAAAAGAGCAGGTGTGCTTGGGCGCACCTGTAATTCTTTCAGAAGTTAAGATCATCTTCAGCTACATACTGACTTGGAGGCCAGCCTGGGCTACATGAGTCCTGCCTCAACAGCAAAAACCTGGGATGCTTTGCTCTTGCGTCTCCCACTAGCATTATCCTTGCTGCCAGACACTAGAAAGCCTTACAATACCTGCTGCTGCTTTACCCTGGGATGTCCTGTATAAGTTTCCTTTATATTCATGATACATTGGTTGTTTGACTGGGGAGGGGTACATGCCTGCCGCAGCACACACAAGGAGAGAATGGATAGAGCAACTTGTAGGAAGCAGTCGTGATTGAGAAAACGCCTCCAGGAGATTTGTCTGTGCGCAAGTCAGTGGGGGCGTTTTCTTGATTGATGATTAATGTGGGAGGGTGCAGCCCACTGTGGGCAGGGCAACCCCTTAGGCAGGTGGTCCCGGACAGTATAAGAAAGCAGGCTGAGCGAGCCCGGTAAATAGTGTTTCTCCGCGCCCTGTTTCGGTTCCTGCCTTCAGGTTCCTGCTCTGACTTCCCTCAGTGATGGAATGCGACCTGAGAGTTGTAAGCCCAAATAAATCCTTTGTTCGGGTTGCTTTCAGTCATTGTGTTTTATCACAATAGGACTCCCTAAGGTGGTGCCTTTACCCTCTGTGATGTGCCCCTGAGGGAGGCGGACTTCTTAGGTGGTCCTCAGAGCTCCCATCCTAATGCTTACAGCTTTGGGAGGTGACTGCTTTCCTTGAGCGTGGACAAGGTTAGCACCTGTTTCCAGCCAACAGCCCATGGCAACAGTAGTAATAGGATGGTCCGTCTGTGATTAAATTGCTGACACCTGTGCCCTGGCTGGCAGCTGCCCCTCCTTATTGCCTTCCCAGCACGTGCACTCTGAGAACCAGGCTGGTGCGGTGCAGGAGCCCTCGTGGCAAGGGATAGAGGGCAGGGTCTTATCAAGGAACTAGCAAAAGAGGAAGGATATCCGGGAGCCTGTGAGGCCTTGAATCCTGCTAATGGCCACACGAACTTGCGGAAAGGCTGCTTTTCTACCTTGAGCCTTCAGATGCCAACAGCCCAGTGGACAGCAGCTGGATGGCAGCCTGTGACCAAGCCTGAGCAGAGGCTCCAGGTAAGCCGTGGCTGGAGCCGCTGACCCACCCTGCCTGGGAGATGGGAACGCTGAGTTGTTTTTGAGCAGCTGTAATTGTAGGGTGACCTGTTATTCAGCTGTAGACGACTTCTACGCTCAAGTCAGATCAAAGGGGTTTGGATTAGCTATGCCTCCATGCCTGGTACCTGAATGTGGCTTCTCAGTAAACGAAAGACTCATGGTGCAGGAGAAAACATGTTGGGCATGAGGCATACCTCTAATCCCAGCACTTGGGAGGCAGAGGCGAGAGGATCTCTGTGATTTTTCAGGCCAGCCTGGGCTACCTAGTGAGGCCCTGTCTCAATAAGAGAGAATGAAGAAGAAATCAAACAAGGCAACACCTTGTTGGTCTGTTCTACATCTAGAAAGACCATGGTCTTATTCTTCTGGGGAAAGAAGGGGGCCAGAGCTCAGTGTCACTTTTGTCTTTGCATCCAGCTGTTGACTCTGTTTCTTAGCAATTAAACTTTATTATACAACCCAACTAGCTTATACAAGAAGGAAAAAGGTTAAAGGGACAAAAGAGTGAACCTTCCGGTAGCCGTTCCACGGGACGGGTCCTTAGGTGTCTCTCTGGCCTGCGTGCTGGTCCAGCTGGTCCGTTGCTCTGCACGCTCTCTCCGAGTTCTCCCGCCCCGCTCACTTTGTTGTTCTCTCTTCCCCAACTCCCTGAGTCACGTGGGAAGGACCGTCTCCTTCTCCCGTGAGGGTACATTAGAAAGACAATAGTCCAGGTGGGGTTCCCAGGTCTGCTTCCTGAATTCCAGACCCAGGATGGCTCCACTCAGTCTGTCACAAGGTATTCATGGGGTGCCCCAAGGGTAAAGCCCGCCAAGACTGCTCCCACCTGTGACAAGGCTTATTCTTTCCCACATCCAGCCCTCACTTGGCACCCTTTTCCTGGAGCTTGGCCTAGCCTGGTGCTGCAGGTGGCCTCAAATGCCATTAGTATCTGTCTGGACCTCCACCCAAACCCAGTTGGCAAGGGTCAGTCCAGTCTCTCAAAGATAATTTTGGGCCCATTTCCTGTGTAATTACGGGGTGTGCAACCAGGAGAACAGTATTATTACAGCAGTGAGTTAACCCACAGAGTGGCCTTTGCAGCTCTGTCTCCCTCTGAGGGTGATTTGGGGCACAGTTCCTGCTCCAGAAGCTTCCTGTGAACAGCAGGGCCCTGGCAGGTGGTGGGCGAGGAAGCGTCGCCTCTTCCTGGAGGGAGTTCACTTCACCTCTGAAATTCCAGCTCCCACAGAGGTAGTTGTTTGCCAACTGCCCATAACGGCTTCTTCATGTTGATTAAAGTGTGGAGTGAGTGTCCTGTGGGTGAAGTGGTGCAGATTGTTACCTCAACCTGAAGTGAGGCCGTCTAGGGAGGGGTGTAGGGGCAGGTTCTTTTTCCTCAGCTTTCTTAAAGAACTAAGAGGGAGGGGCTGGAGAGATGGCTCAAAGGTTAGAGCACCGACTGCTCTTCCAGAGGTCCTGAGTTCAATTCCCAGCAACCACATGGTGGCTCACAACCATCTATAGTGTGATTTGGTGCCCTCTTCTGGCATGCAGGTATACATGCAGGCAGAGCTCTGTGTACATAATAAATAAATTAAAAAAAAAAAAAAAAAAAAAAAAAAAAAAGAACTAAGAGAGAGGAAAGAAGTGTTACTGAAGTCTGGGGGGTGGGGGCAGGTCCCAGCAAAACCATCATACCTGAGAGATCACTGTCCTCTCTTGGGCTTCTCAGTTTCATAAAATGCAAGACTTTAAGAATGGACACAAATAGAAGCTTGGGTTTGAAAGGAAAACTCCAGGACACACAAGGGGTAAATCTTGAAGCTGCCTGGGAGGGAGAAGAGACTTGCAGCCATGTTTCTTTGGGTAATGCAGGGGGTGGGGGGAGAGTCGGGTGATACCCAGGCCCTGTGGTCTGCTGTTGTCTCTCTAAACAAGAGTTTCAGAATGACGAAAGGGCAGATGTGATTGGCAGGTCAGGGATGCAGCTCACACAAACTCCGTATTAATAAGAGTTTTCTAGAGCAACTGAACTTATGAAATGAATCTATAGAGAAAAATGATTTGTTGGGGGCTGGAATTAAAGGTTCTGGCTGCTCTTCTAAAGGACCCAGATTCAATTCCCAGCACCCACATGGTAGCTCACAACTGTCTGTAACTCCAAGATCTGACACCCTCACACAGACATATGTGCAGACAAAACACCAATGCACATAAAAATAAATAAATAGAAAAATGATTTCTTAGAATGGTTTACAGGCTGTGGTCCAGCCAGCCCAACAATGGCTGGCTATGAACAGAAAGTCCAAGAATCCAGTAGTTGTTCAGTCCATGAGGCAGGATGCCTCAGTGGGTCTTCAGTAGATGCTGGAATCCTGAAGAAGTGGGCTCTGATTCCAGGGAAGGAATGGACTTGCCAGCAAGGTGAGGGCAAGCTGGCAAAGGCAACACTTCCTTCTTTTGACTCCTTATATAGGCTTCCAGCGGACATTTGAGACCCAGAGGACGACTTCTGGCTATAAGATCTGAATTAAAGGTGTATCTAACTATCTCAAAACTCTGGCTTAGAAGCCAGGCAGTGGTGGCGCACAACTTTAATCCCAACTTTCTACTTTGAATTAAGCACAATCCCTTGCAGGTGTACCCTCCATTTTTGGGTTTTAGTTAATTCCAGATGTAGTCAAGTTGACAACCAAGAAAAGCCATCGCAGGCTCCATTCTAGTGAAGATGGGGGGGTTTAACTCTGAGGACAGTGGCAGGGGTGAGGGGAAGCGGGGGGGGGGGGGGTGGAGTGGGCATGGGTGGGAGGAACGACACTGGAGGCCGAGCCCCAGGAGTGGTTTGACCTGAGTTATAGCTTAACAAAAGTATCCCAAAATGTGGTGTGCAGAGCCTGGAGTGTAAATAGCTGGAGGGAAATAGGAGAGCTGCTGGGTTGCTCTGGGGCTGCCAGAGACAGGTCAGGTTCTGACTTTGACGTACAACAAAAAATGGGCAGATGAGAGCTACCTTGTGGGTCTGAGATTGGCACGATTTTTGCCAGTGGACTGGAAATAGTGTGTGAGGGAAAGAGCAAAATCAATGGTTCCTAGAGTTGGGGATTGGGAAACACAAAATGGCAGCAGTAGCATTTACATAGATGTGAGTGCATGCTGGAGAGAGCAAAGCTGAATTCTTCCCATAAACAAGGGGTAGGAAAAGTCCTGATCTTAAAACCACTGAGGGCAAAGAGAACCCAGGAGGGTTCAAGGGAGCATGTGGCCACCGTGGCCTTGTAGACAGAGAACTGTGATTGGTCAACCAGAGTGGGACATCACACTGCACAGGGAAGGCTGATGTGGAATTGCCACTTCCTGTAGCAGGACTTGGAAAGGAGGAGGGCCAGGAAGAAGTCACAGTGAAGCTGAGGCTAAAGCCAGGGAGCGTGGTTGAAAGTCTGTCTGTTGGGGAGGGGCATTGCTCAAATGCTTGCACCGTGAAGACCTGCGTTTTACTCCCACGTTATAAAAAAAAAAAAAAAAAAAAAAGCCAGTTCTCCCAGAGCTGAGGAGGTGGAGAGAGGCTGGTCCCTGGGGCTTGCTGGCACCTCAAACAGCTCAGAGCTTCCTCTTCACCGCTCTAGCTCCAGAGGGACTGTAGGCACTGCACGCCTGCGTACATACCCAAAGACATACATAATTAAAGCGAAACCTAAACGTCTCCAAAAGGCACCACAGCTAGTTTTGATGTGTTTGTTTTCACTGAGTAGCGTGTCTAGCATGGAGCTGAGGGGGTGGAGACGTAGCTCAGTCAGTGGAGGCCAAGACCCTGGGGTCGACTCTCAGCACCACAGAAACTGGGCCCGGCAGTTGTCTTAGGGTCACTATTGCTGTGATGAGGCAGCATGTCTAAAGCAACTTGAAAGGGTTTATTTCAGCTTACACTTCCACATTGTAGTCCATCGCTGAAGGGAGTCAGGGCAGGAACTCAAACAGTATAGGAGCCTGGAGGCAGGAGCTGATGCAGAGGCCATGGAGGGGTGCTGCTTACTGGCTTGCTCAGCCTGCCTTCTTATAGAACCCAGGACCACCAGCCCAGGATGGCTCTACCGACAATGGGTTCAGACCTTACATATCAATCACCAATTTTAGAAAATGCCAGCAGGGCATGGTGGTGCATGCCTGTAATCCCAGCACTCAGGGAGGCAGAGGTAGGCAGATCTTTGTGAGTTGGAGGCCAGCCTGGTCTACAAAGCAAGTCAAGAACAGCCAAGGCTACTCAGGGAAACCCTGTCTCAAAAAACCAAAATCAAATCAAACAAAAAACTAGCCAGGCGGTGGTGGCACACGCCTTTAATCCCAGCACTTGGGAGGCAGAGGCAGGTGGATCGCTGTGAGTTTGAGGCCAGCCTGTTCTACAAAGCGAGTCCAGGACAGTCAAGGCTACACAGAGAAACCCTGTCTTGAAAAACCAAACCAAAACAACAACAAAAAAACAAAACCCCAAAACGAAAACAAACAAACAAACAAACAAAACCCCACACAACAACAAAAAACAAAAACCTGTCAAGTCCCCAACACTAGACAAAGATTTGTCGTCTACACCTTGAGTTGGAATAAAAGGAGTTTAGTGAGCCTTGCTAAGTTTTTTAGAAAAAAATAGAAACAAATTGGTAACAAACCAAACCCAAACGAACGTCAGAGCTGGCCAGATGACTCATCAAGGAGCAGTGTTTGCTTGGGTTCCTGGTGACTGGAGTTCGCTCTTCGGGACCCACACAGTGGAAGGTGAGAACTGACCCCCGCAATTTGTCCTCTGACTTTCATTTATGTGCTGTGGTATGCTCACACACATGCGCACACACAACCAATCAACACAATGAAATGATGATACTGGGAACCCTCAAAGGCGGGGCTTTGGACCTTAGGGTTTTAACTAACAGGGCCACTTAAGTCACAGAAACGGGACCTTGGTGATGGGGGTAATGGGGACCCTTGGTATAATCCTTGGAGCCAGTTTCAAAACATTTTCAAAAGTCAGTGGTTAAACTTTGAGGGCTTTTTATTTTTAAAAAAAATTTTTTTTTCTTATTTGTTTTTAATGTATTTATTTATTGTATGTGAGTACTTTATCTGCAGAAGAGGGCATCAGATCGCATCACACTATAGATGGCTGTGAACCATCATGTGGTTGCTGGGAATTGAACTCAGGACCTCTGGAAGAGCAGGTGGCACTCCTAACCACTGAGCTATCTCTCTAGCACCCTTTTGAGAGCTTTAAAATTTTTTGTTCTATTAGTTAAATATAACTATCATTAAAAAGAACTTTAATGGTGGGAAGCTTGTCTGGCACACACTTGGATTCCAGGCCTAGCCCTGAAAACAAAACAAAAGAGAAAGCAGAAAGCCTTACAATTATAGTTTTAAAGGCTATGACTCAAACATCTGAATTATCTCACTATATCTTGTTACCCAGTTCTCTCTCTGTCTGGTTTGTTGAGGCAGGGTGCCATGTAGCCTTGTGTTGTAACCCAGGTGGGCCTTGAGCTCCTGGTCCTCTGCTTCTACCTCTCAAGTGTTGGGAGGACAGGTGTTGGCCATGGGCTCGGATTCATGTGTGCACTTGAAGTTATTTCATTGTGTCGTCGGGGCAAAACTTTACAATTCTTTGCATCTCTTGGCTCCTGTAGCTGGGTGCGGGGGGGGGGGGGGGGGGCAAGTAATTATCACCCTGGGATAGTTACATCAGAGACATTGGTATAAATTGACAACAAATCACCACCTCTCACCCAGTTCAGAGAACCGTGGTGCTTATTATCAAGAGTGATTGCAGTGGGGGCGGGGCGGGGGCGGGGGCGACGGAAAGGTGGGCTCCGAAGGGCGGATTTCCGTGGCGGTAGTAAGTGTTGGGAGATCAAATCAAAGGCTGTGTGCCAGCTTCACTTGGTCTTGGCATCCAGACACTCTCTACAATGTTTCCTTTTTTTTTTTCTTTCTTTTTTTCTGGACGGTTATAGCTCTGAACAGAAGTGACTAAAAATGACTTAAGGCCTATCTTGAATAGGGAATCAAGAATGGCGCTTACTAAAATGTGAGACCAGCCAATGGCGCCACCTAGTGCCCAAAAAGAGATTGCCGCCAAAGAGGACTAGGAAGGATTCCTCCTTGTGTGGGTGGGTTCTAGAGACACCCTGACCTCCACAGTGGCTGCTTCCTTGCCTTTTCCTTGTTTTCTCTACTTCTGGAGTGAATTTTTATCTAGTCCTCCGACAAAGATAGTAAATAAGTTTCCAAAAGGCATCAGGTTAAAGTCGAGGTTGTTGAGTGGCCCGTGCAAGCAGTACCTGTCTGTGTTACATACAGCAAGAGAGCTTTTCCTCTTCTGGGTCACGTAAATATTTTTACACCTCCCAAATCTGCCCCACATTCTTCCCATATCTTGGGAAAAAGTCAGGCTAAGTACTGTTTTTTCTTTCTTTTTTTTAATGTTGAAGGTTAACAAACAGCTTTTTGACCCATTCTTGTGTTTCAGAGGTGCACAGGTGGGCCTGCACCGCCCCAGTGGCTTGCTGTATTTTATTTTCATCAGGGCCAGGGACATTTATTTGAAGAGAAATAATTGTGTGTCATTGGACTCTCAATTGAAGGGGCTTCTAGGAACTGGAGTAACATCCAGACCTCAATTTCTCCTAGAAAGATTTACTTTGCATTGAGCACATTGAAATATTAAGGAAACCTTCATGAAAATGAACCACTTTTGTCCTTTGTACAAGGATACATTCCAGGGCTGTTATTTATCAGTTATTTTCTGTTGCTATGAAAAGACCACATGACCAAAAGCGCCTTCCCGAAGGGAGAGTTTACATGGGGTTATGGTTCCACTGCCCATCACGGTAGTGAGGCATAGTGGTGGGTACAGGCAGCTGAGAGAAGAGCACATCTCCAACAGCAGGCACAGGGCAGAGTGGGAACCGGAAGTAGGGCAAGGTTATGAGCTGACCCCTGACCCTTAATGATACACTTCCTCCAGCAAGGCCTGCACCACCTCCTGGAACAGCACCAACACTGAGGATGGAGTGTTCAAATAACTGAGCCTTTGAGGGACATTTCTCATTAAACATTTCTGTTACTGCCGGGCAGTGGTGGTGCACGCTTTTAATTCCAGCACTCAGGAGGCAGAGGCAGGAGGATCTCTGTGAGTTGAAGGCCAGCCTGATCTACAGAGTGAGTCCAGGACAGTCAGGGCTACAAGAGAAACCCTGTCTCGAAAAACTAAACAAAACAAACAAAAACCCAAAAAAACCAAACAAAACAGTGTCCACATTGTGTTCCCAGTTGGTTATCTCAGCTCCCTGCTGTGGTTCAGGATGTGAGCCCTCACACCCCAGCTTCTAGGTCTGGCCCCTGCCACTACGGACCCTAGCCCTCTGGAACCACAAGCCCAAAATAAACTTTTAATATTGCCTCAGTTGTGGTGTTTTATCACCATAGGAAAAATGTAACAGAATTTTTGTCTGTTTGATTGTTTTCCGAGACAGGGTTTCTCTGTGTAGCCTTGACTGTCCTGGACTCACTTTGTAGACCAGGCTGGCCTGGAACTTGCAGAGATCCGCCTGTCTCTGCCTCTGAGTGCTGGGATTAAAGGCGTGCACCACCAGGCCTATCACAATGTGGCTTTTGTAACATCAGAATCCTCCCTCGTTGACACCCTGTCCCCAGCAAGGCCATACCTCCTACATCTCCCCAGGCTAGATGCACCAGACTCACAGCGGCCATTTTATTCACACCATCACACCACCACAAGGTTATTTCAGATATTCTCAAACACAAGCTGGCCTGTGATGCCACTGGCGAAGTGAGGGGAAGCTAATGTGTCTGTGTGGGAGAGAGACCACCCTGGGTTCTTGCTTCTGGGATCCCTCCAGTCAGTGCTCTCATGGGCTGGCAGCCAAATCCATGGTCACTTGTATAGGCAACCTAAGCAAAGCTTTCTAGGCTCACCTTCTTCTACAGGATGGCAGCAATCTGGCCTTAGAAGATGTGCTCAAGGCTTTTCACCGTTTACAACCTATCCTCTCTATTGGCTTTTTCAAAGCCCTGGCTGTTGTGGAACTTGCTGTGTAGACCAGGCGGGCCTTGAACTCAGAGCTCTGTCTGCCCCTGGCCCCTGTGCTATATTCTTCTATCAGTCCTTCCTTCTTTTTTTTCAATTTTAGAGACAGGGTTTCTCTGTATAGCCCTGGCTGTCCTGGATTAGCCTTGTGAACCAGGCTGGCCTCGAACTCAGTGATCTGCCTGCCTCTGCCTTCTGAGTGCTGGGATTAAAGGCGTGCGCCACCACGCCCGGTACATACTCTTTTCTTTATGCAGTGCTGGAGACTGAGTGCAGGCTTTCATACACATTAGGCTAACTACCACTGAGATACACCAGTAGTCTATTTTCTTTACAAGTTGAAGACTGTCAGTCCCCTTTGCACACATGTGGGCAAAACAAACAGGAGTCCAGACAGTCCTGTTTTTATCTAATAAATATCCAGTTCATCAAAATGGGACGAGCTTAATGCTTTCGGTCTGGTGCTATTTCCCTGAACACTGGGAAAGCTTTGTAAATCCAGTTTGCATGAACTGACTTCTACTTAAAGGACCTGTTTGTTTTTTTAAAATGTTATTTATTTACTTATTTATTTATTATGTCTTCATATACACTAGAAGAGGGCATCGGATCATAATACAGATGGTTGTGAGCCACCATGTGGTTGCTGGGAATTGAACTCAGGACCTCTGGAAGAGCAGACAGTGCTCTTAACCACTGAGCCATCTCTCCAGCCCCCCCCCCCCTTTTTTTTTTTTTTTTTTGGTTTTCTGAGACAGGGTTTCTCTGTGTAGCCTTGGCTGTCCTAGATTCACTTTTGTAGTCCAGGCTGGCTTTGAACTCACAGCAATCTGCCTGCCTCTGCCTCCCGAGTGCTGGCATTAAAGGCGTGTGCCACCACGCCCGGCTCAGGACCTGTTCCTTACTCACCACCCTCCCTCTTCTGGCCACGGCATCCTGGTTTTTTCCCCATAACTGTTTTTGTTGTTGTTGTTGATTCTCTGGAGAAAAAGTGTATTGTCCAGTTTCTTCTCCATCAGCGTGTTCCCAGCATGGCGACCCCATCTCAGGTCCTCAACTATCTCTTCTTGAGGGCTATCTCAGGTTTTAAAACAATTTTTTTTTTTTTTTTACTATTAATGTATTATACTGTAATGGGCTCCATTATGGCATTTTGATCATATTCACCCACTACTCCCTTATTTCCATGTCTTTTGTGGGCGGTGCGACCCAGTGAGTTGACTTAAGGTCACCTCAGCACCTGCACTACTGAAGACAACCACGTAACCACTGCCTGCAGATCCTTGGGGGGTGGGGTGGGCTGTGAGCTCTCCCTGTATCAAATTTAAATTACTTTTGTCCAGTTAAGATGTGGCAAACATCCAAATTCTAGACTGGATAAAACTGTCATTTGCCCTCTTTATCTCAGAATCTTAATTTGGTTCCTAACGGCTCTTTCTGTTTTACTGGTGACTCCACATTTGCACTGACAGGCCCTTTGGCAGGTCCGTGGGTAATTTATGCTTTCATCACTTTGAGGCTTAATTCCATTCACTGGACTGAGCTATAGCCGACATACTTCATTTGAACCCAAGTGGTACACTTGCGAATTCTCACAGATGTTATGGGTGTTCAAGAAACTGAGAGGCTGAAGTATGGCGGCACACACCTTCAATCCAGTTCTTGGGAGGATAGCCAGGGCCACAGTGAGCCCTTGTCCCAAAAAACCAAACAAAACAGAACTGACAGCTGGCTATCCTGTATCAGATTCCTTAGTGTTTGTTCACTGGGGCACGGCTGTGCATCTCTCCGCATTCCATTCTTTTGCTTTTCTTTTTTGTGAGACAGGGTTTCTCTGTGCAGCTTTGGCTGTCCTGTAGACAGGCTGACCTCACAGAGATCCACCTGTCTCTGCCTCCCAAGTGCTGAGACTAAAGGTGTGTGCCACCATGGCCCGGCCCAGCATTCCATTCCTACTTAGTACTCTTAACCGTTGCGCAGGGTTCTCGGGACCCACCTGCTGGTGCAGCAACTGAAGGTCATTTGCTTGCTTTTGAAAACAGTACAAACCACTAGAACACAGACTTACAAACCAAGCTGTTTAATTGTATCTTTGAAGGTAAACAGTACATGGGCCTGGACCCCAAGCCGGAAGAATGCTAGAATTACAGGTCCAATGTGTGTGGTCTGCAGAGTTCAGAGGGTCAGAGCTCAAGTGCTGGGTGGCACACACTGTGGGATCCAAGAATTCCACTTAGCAGTTATGCCAACTACCCCCAACAGATCCCATGGATTTTTAAGGGGGGGAAAAAAAATCCCAGTTTTAAGGATAAAGAAGAGCGCCAAAGGTTACACTGTTCTCCTCACATACCTGGACACCTGAGCTACCACACCCCAAACTCAGGCAGCTGGGGCGCAGGGCTGAAATCAGTCCTCTGTCCACTCATCGCCACAAAACGCCACAGCAAGGGTGACTGAGGCAGAGAGCGCTTGTCAGGATAGCTTTTTAACAAGCACTGAATGTGACAAAGAACCCTCTGGTGGCACACAGAATTAGTTTGTAAGATTTTAATTTACAAATTAAAAAGCTACACGATTTACTTTTTCTCCTTTTTCTCCTCTTTTTTCGCATCACTCTTCTCTTTCTCCCTGTCGTCTTTCCTCTCCTTCTTGCTCTCCTCCTTTTCCTGCCCCTCCTTCTTCTCTGCGTCGCGGTTGGCGATCTTGTTGTTGATGAGGTTGTGCAAGGCGACCACGGAGCGGATCAGGGAGGCCAAGTAGACCACCACCATCTGGTCATTGGTCTTCAGGTAGAAGGCCTTGACGAACTCCTGCAGGCTGGCATCCGGAAGCAGATTGAAGACGTCCTGCAGCTGGTAGATGATCTGGTGGCTGACGGGCAGCTTGCCGCTGGCCACCTTCTCCAGGTAGCTCCTGATATCCAGGAGCTTTGAGTTCAGTCCCTTCAAACCATGGACCTGGTTTGTGATCCGCTGGGAGAGAGTCCCCACTGTAGTGTCCTTGATGTCTCTGGAACAACCCACAAGAAAGGCAGAAAGAACATCAGGCCACGTGCCCACAAATGTGAGGACTGTCTGGGACAACAGTTCAGATCTGCAACAACTTCCAGGTAGCATGATTTTTTTCAAACTGGTATTTTACATTTTGTATGTCTATGTGTGTGAGGGCAATGCTCTGAAAAGCCAGAAGATGGCATCAGACTCCCCTGGAGCTGGAGCTACAGGCAACTTTGAGTCACAGAAGCCGGTGCTCCTGACCACACAGCCCTATAGTAACCGTGTTTAGGGAGTATCCCAGCCTCTCTGGTTTATAAAGGTTGACATTTTTTCCCACTTTCTTTGCTGCAATGTTGAGCAGCTTATGGTCATTTTAAAAACCAGGAAGAACCTTAGAGGCAGGTGAAAATGAAATCTTCCAAGTATGGCTTATACATAAATCCTATGTCAGGACAAAAATTCTCTGCAGAAACAGTTTCCTGAGAGCACAGACCTGCGTTTACACAGGTCTGTCAGCACTACAGTCTCTGGGAGGAATGCCGCTCATAGTTACGTATCCTCTGTCAAGACGCTTTAGAGGTGAGCTTGTCCAAGCACACTGACTGTAAGAAATTCAAGGGCTGGAAGTCGCAGCTCATGCCTTTAGTCCCAGCACCTTGTAGGATGAAGCAAGACAGTGACTTTGACCAGCCTGGGCTACAGTGAGACCCTGTTTTTTATTTTGTTTTTTCTTTTTTTTTTTTTTTTTCGAGACAGGGTTTCTCTGTATTAGCTCTGGCTGTCCAGGACTTGCCTTGTAAAGGCATGTGCCACCATGCCTGGCAGAGACCCTGTTTTAAAAACTAAAAACCAACCAACCAAACAAAAAACCAAACACTAAAAACAATCCCAAGGCCTAGAAAGGGCCCGTGATCCACTGACAACAAGAGAAGTATAGTGGATGGTGGGATGAGACCTGAGCCTGAGCTGAACTAACAGCCATTGCTCCCTCGCTGCGGCCTCCAATTCAGGGAGCCACTTGCTTCTGCCTCCCAAGCACTACAATTACTAAGTGTGCACTACAGGCCTGATTATTGATTTGCTACGTCTGTCCCTGTGTGTGCGTGTCTGCTCCTCTGTATGTGCACCATGTATGTCCCTAGTGCCCCGAGGTTAGAAGACGGCATGGATCCCTGGAAGTGGTATCACAGGTGGCTGTGGACTGCCACACGGGGGCTGGAAGGGCAGCACCTCCAGCCTCACCTCAACAAGTGCTCCACGCCAACCTCCTCAGCTTCCTCTGCTCCGATTTCACTGGTCACATGCTCAAAAGTTTTTGATGTTGGCGTTCCATCCTGTGAGAAGAAGCAGGTTAACTATTGTTATTTATTTTCAACGAGGCAACTGGCATGTTTCTCTTCCCACACCAGAATCTTTTGCCGCCAGTCAGCATGTTTCACAGCTATATGACACAGACGTCTACGGCAATGGAGGGGTCAGTTTTGCTGAGTCACTGCTGTTAGCTTGTTTGTATGGCCTGGGGACTAAACTGTTCTCTGAAGAAATGTTTTCTTTTCAAGGAAAACTGTGGTATTCCCTCGAGCCTGCACAGTGTGTGTGTGTTTGCTCCAAAGACTTGGGTTAAGAGGTTAGTTATTTCTAGAATGGAAAATACAGAATACCCGCCTTGGGGCACATTCATGCCAAGTACTATCCCATGGATCAAATGACCTAAGAGCCCAATGTGACAAACAGTAACTAGTAGTTTGAATGATGCATCCACTGAGGGGTTGATCCACTTGACGATGCAGTGACTCAATGATGGAACTTGCCCTCCAGGCTTCTAGGACTTTCTGACACCTGGGTCAGGGCCAGGGGTAAAAGCTTTATTGCCCCCAACAACATTTGTGGATCTAAGGTCCCTGGAGCTGCAGCACCAGGACAAGGCTTGCTGTAAAGCTGGGGAGGGTACTGCCTGAAAGCACCCTTCTTCAAATTCCAAAGCCACACAGTAAGAAAGAGCGAAGCCCGGGCTACTTGGACAGCCTAACAAATACTGTGTGCTTGCCCTGAACCCTGTCACACCAGGTTCTAGCCAAGGGCTCACACGTAGCTTCCCTGAGGCTACAGAAAGGCAGCTACTGCTCACTGCTCTACTCAAGGGCCAGAAGATCACAGGTCTTGCCACCTGGCGCTTGGCAGCTCTGCCTTGCTGTATTTGAAATCTCTGGCCTGCCCGAAGGGCCTGCAGTCCTCCAGAGGCCCTGCACGCACACTGAGCGGGCTGGGAACTAGCTCCCAGGCCGCCCTTCCCCTCGCTGTGTGCCACTTGGCACATCAGGCTTCACTGTGCACGCCAGGTTTCATCTCGGCACTAAGGGCTTCGGGCTCTTTAGTGAGAAAGGATTATAGGTTTCTTTTCTTTGCTTTTGGTTTTTCAAGACAGGGTTCTCTGTAGCCCTGGCTGTCCTGGACTCACTTTTACAGACCAGGCTGGCCTTGAACTCACATCGATCCGCTTGCCTCTCTCTGTCCCCCTGCGTACTGGGATTACAGATGGGACTCCTTTGCTTTTTCTAAAATTTGATATTCAAAAACTCTAATCTGTTAGCAAGATTCAACACCTTCTTTTTGTTATATATAGACAAAGAGTTGTTGAGTTGGAAAAGAAAACAAAAACCAAAATGAAACAAACAAAAAAACCCCTAAACGTACCCAGGAACTTGCGAACCCAATCTCTAGCCCAAAACAGGCAACTTACATCATGAACTTCTTCCACTGAAATGTACGCTTCGGTGGGAAGTCCCAGGTCCTTTGGCTTCACGTCAATAATGACCAGCACCTGGCAAACAGACACTGCTTAGCAAGCTTCTTCCCTTGGGACACAAGGTGCGCCTTCAACATTTCTTCTGATTATCTAGGTAATTTTTTTTCTTTCATTCAATCAGAAACAAGGCAGATATCCAGCAAAAATAATATATATTTCACCTTTACCCAAATTTCAGTCTCTGCTTTACTCCCTCCTAGATCTTACTAACCTTTTAAAAAAATTTACATTTAAAAATTACATTTTGCTAGAAAGAGATAAAACACAATTGTGGGAGTCAGTTCTTTCTTTCCCCAATGTGGGTCCAGGGAGAAAGAACTTGGTAGGTCTGGCGACAGGGCCTTTACTCACAGAGCCACCTTGCTGGCCCCACTAGCTGTTCTTAACTTTAATGTTCTCATTTATAAAGATTACGTAAAACTTGTGAGAGAATCTAAGTCAGTTATATATGTGGCACTCAGTAGGTGCTGTTACTTGCTAAATATACCAGGTCACAATAATTACACAGAACGACACATTACTGCAAAAAGCTCCAGAGAAGGCCTGGAGAGATGGCTCAGAGGTGTTAAGAAGCACTGTCTGCTTTTCCAAAGGTCATGAGTTCAATTCCCAGCAACCACATGGTGGCTCATAACCATCTACAATGAGATATGGTGTCCTCTTCTGGCAGGCAGGCAGGCACATATGCAGGCAGAACATTGTATACATAATAAATAAAGAAATCTAAAAAAAACAAAACAAAACAAACCACGCTCCGCAGAAGCGACAAAATGTTTTGTGAGCCAGGTCTTCTGAGGACACTCTTGTTTCGGTAGCTGGCAGAGAGCGCCGCAGAGTGCCCTGCCAACAGGGTACTTACAGAGTTGGGGCAGTATCTTTTCATGAGCTCATTGATGGCGATGTCATTCTTGTGCAGTTTGGGGCCTGTGTGGTACCACCCAACTATTCTTTCTCTGGCTGGAAAACAAAACATTAGTAAGTTTTATTTCATCAAAATTTGTGCAACTGACTCAAAAATAGCAACACCACCAGTACTTAAGTTTTCTACCTTTTTGAGATTTCCAGACAAAAATAAATCCTGACACATTTGTGAAATCTAAACCTCCAAAACAAAATTCTAAGAAAATAAGCAGCATGAGATCCAGAGACATCTGTATCCCAGACTTGCTTAGGGACCAGTCACACATGAAGTGGCCAGAGATCAATTACAGAACAATATATGAATAAACGC
The DNA here is from genome assembly GCF_903995435.1 of Acomys russatus. NCBI lineage: Eukaryota > Metazoa > Chordata > Mammalia > Rodentia > Muridae > Acomys > Acomys russatus. The sequence continues at coordinate 32,217,734 of NC_067162.1, forward strand.
AAGTTCCCATCCTAGAGACAGCAGCTGTGTAGTGGGGGTGACACCACAGAGGCATGGCTGCTGTACTGCGATAACAGGAAGTGACACACTTTGCCATCAATACAGCTCTATGGACAGGTAGATCCGAGGGCCAGCGCCGGCCCCGGGCCCAGCCCTGATGGTCCACATGGCTGTGGTTTATTTTCACTTAGTTCAGCTAAGTGAATTGATTCTTAATATACAAAGAGACCAGGTTTAAACACACCCACCCTCACCCTCAGAAACTCAGACTTACCATTGACCTTCTTAAACATCCCATACATGTTTTCCAAATAATCATGGTCTAAAAACCAGACAGAATCATCTTTGTCGTCTTCATCAAAAGGTACTAAAGAGAGGGAGGGAAAAAAGAAAGAACACTTTGCCTGGCGCTGTGGGGGCTAGAAGTGCACCCACAGCGGAGCCTCCTCAGCTGCCTCTGCCTCACTCATGTGAACTGTGCAATTAGTACTGCTTCCCCTTCATTCACAACCTCCAGTGTTGTAGCTTCTCCTTACATGCTAAAGACGCAGGTACCCAGGAAGGCCTTAGAAAGGACACCCCTCTCTGGCTTGCTAACAGCCCCGTTCCTTCTGACAGTTCCTGCATGGCCAAGTATATTACCTACTCTTTTTACAGACCACAGACCCTGCCAGCAACAGTGCACGGAGCATAGATGTGATGTTCTGGTTAAGATGCACGACCCAGAGTGTAAGGTTAGCAGTCCCACCATCTCTCTCTTTGCTCTACCACAGCCAGGGCTAAAATGTTTAATGTTGGAACTGACAAGCGCCCCAGCTGTGTGACACAGCCACACTTCCATGTTACATAGTCTACAGCAACACTTGCACTCCAACAGCTGAGCCGAGAACTTGCAATGGAGACTGTAAGTTAGAACTCTTTACTCTCGGCACTAGTGTGCAGCCGTCAGGCCCCCTTTCCTGTGTATCAGCAATTCTGAAATAGCATCTTCAGGCTGTAGTAAAAAATGTTTATTTTTTTTGTAAGGAAACTAACAGTCTAACCATGCTTAGCAAAATGGAAAGCTTATCCTTTACCTGCAAAACTGTTGGATACATCAAGTACTTTCTTTTGCCACGATCCCAAAAGGACACCAACAACCCGCTTCTGGTTTCCAACCTTGCCAATTCTGAATGAGAAAAACAGATGGTCAGTCTTTATAGGCCTGCAGACACTCAAACCCCAAGTTAGCTACTCAGTGGCAAGTATCAACAACGCCGATACAATTTTGTTTATGTGGGACGGAAGGTCCATAAACAAATGTAACAGGTTAGTAAGGAAAGAGTCCTAAGGCAGACTACTTCCAAGACTGCAGAGCCTTGCCTGCAGAAGAATTCATGTCACTTTTCTCTTTCCCGGTTTGCTTTTAAACTCCCTTCCTCTTCTCTACCCCGAAGTCTCTCCAGGGACGAAGAGGCTAGGGCAGCATCAGCTTTACGGCACAGCCAATTCTTCTCCAGAACATCTGCACCTTGCCAACCAGCTCCAGATGTTCATCCTCTGCCAAGTCTAGGGGCTCAGGGCGATTCCACATGGGAAAAATGCTGGAAGAGTGACAAGGCTTTTGCTCCACAACTTCTATCTCAAATCCCCTGTGATTTTCTGTTAAGTAGCCACAAGCATATTACTCTGCAAAGAATTCTTTCCTTGAGCCACTCGCAAATTGTGTATATGGAAACAACGTTTTCTCTGTTAAGGAAACAATACAGGCCACAGTAAATGGTGGGGCAGGCCTTTAATCCCAGCACTCAGGAGGCAGAGGCAGGCGGATCACTGTGAGTTCAAGGTCAGCCTGGTCTATAAAGCGAGTCAAGGACAGGCAAGGGTAACACAGAGAAACCCTGTCTCGAACCCCCCTACCCACCCACCCCCCAAAAAAAAAGAAAGAAAAAAAAAAAAGATAGAATTACATCTCTTCAACAGTCTCAAGTTTCCTGTTAGTGTAACTGTAGTGTGTTGCTTAAAACGGGGCCTGGCAAATCAAGACTACATTTAGGGTATAGGCAGAATGAAAGAGTTCTGTATTCCTGGTGGCTCCCCCTCCCCCCTTATCCACTGAAAACACTTCAAACAGTGAGTTTTCACTTGCCAACGGATACTTCTTTGGTTTACAAAAGTCCATTTGTGTCCCTCCATCTGTTTCATGACACAGGCACCAGCAGTGTCTGCCCCACTTGGGTCTTACCAACTGTTGGAATAAGCTAGGGACCCTAGCATCTCAGAGGAGCAAAACTGTATCTACTGTAAAAGAAGCCCAGAGATCCTGTTAAGGTCGAGGCTCCACGGGCAATACAACTGAACCCGGGGCCAAACCCGTCCCAAACCCGTCCCTCTCGACATTGTTTTGGGCTCTGATTGAGTTTAACGTCTGGTTCGGATCGGGCGCTAGCAGGACTTTACAGCAAGCACAAGGCTCCCTACTGGATCTTCCTATTTGTTAATTCAACTAATCATCTTGTAAAACTTGCGAACACGTGCAACAGGTCTGGCAGGATGAACGGCTGGAGAAAGCAAGGGTGGCAACGGCAAGGGAGCTAACCAGGTGAACTGTAGGATGGCCCCAGTCTGCACCTGCCTCATTTTTTAAAGGAAAAAGCTGGCACCTTATCCACATTTTAAAGGTTCCATCCGACCAGAATCCCAGTTAGAAACCTGGTGTTTACAACCAGTGCCTCGTTCGGAAAATGGTTCATCGGGGACGCCGAGACCACAATTTCGGTGACAGCTTTCACAGGCACAGACACCCGAAACTGAAGCGCTGTCCTATGACACGACACCGAGCCTCTGCGGTGAAAGGCCCGACCCAGGCGGGTAGCATCGTCCCGGTTCCGGTGACACACCAAGCGGGCCAGGCCCGGGAGTGGTGGCCTTTGCAGGGCCGCGAGGCTATCACTGGGCTCCGAGTACCGCGGTGTGGAGCCTCCAGGGTCGCTCGTCCCCCCTACCCCGCCCCGCACGTCCCCGGCCGCCGCGTTAAGCCCGGCGCGCCCGTGACTCAGCAGCCCTGCGCCGTGTGGCCGCCACGCGCCGCCCGCTCACCGGTTGAAATGATCCACAACACTGAGCAGCACCAGGGGGTGGACCACCACCTTCTGTACCGCCAGCTCCGGCATCGCGACACAGCCCGCCCGCCGGCCCGGCTCCCTGCAACCCGCAAACACCGGCAACCGCAGCGATATAGGCCGCTCCTCCAGGCCCCAGAGCCTCCCCTTCCGGTTTGCCCACCGCCGCACAGTCGAACTTCCGCTCCCACAGTGCTCCGCGCGCGTGATCGTGCTGTCGCCACGGCCGCCGTCTTGAGAAAGGGAAGGTTGCTTTGCCTTCTGTGGGACTCCCTCTACTGGTGAAGTTTAACCTGGCGTAGCTTTTTTACTTTATTTCCTTCCCAGCACAGCATTTCTCCCTTTCTGAAAATTGTAAAAAAAGGCAGAAAAACATAAGTAGTAACAACTTATCCTTCTACCAATTCAAGTAGTTAACATATATACCTTTCGCTTCAAGTCAGCACGGTTTGAAGATTTCGCAGAGGATTTTTTTCCCCTTCGAGACAGGGTTTCTCTGTGTAGCTTTGACTGTCTTGGACTCTCTTTGCAGACCAGGCTTGTCGCAAACTCACAGAGATCCGTCTGCCTCTGCCTCCTGAGTCCTGGAATTAAAGACTTGCATCCACGCCCAGCAAGGCAATGCTCTTATAGCTCTGGAGTATGGGGGTTTCCAAATAGGCGATTTGTTGGGCAAAACAGGCGGGGATACAGGAACAGAACACAAGCATAACAAGTTAGTCATAAGGACCTCTTGAAACAAAGACATAATTATAAGGTAGTCTTAACCGGCAGTCATAACAACAGGTAGTCTACTAATATTTAGAAACAAAGGTAGGGTCTCAAGATGGTTGAAAATAATGGCATGGTTTCTTGGAACAGGCAGTATAGAACACTTGTAGTTAAGGTAACAAGTGGGGCATAGACCAGTCCTTGAAAACAGAGGTTTAACCATGAACAAGAGTGATCCTAGTTTGTCTTTACTGTAAGATTGCTTTTAAGCCTGAAATGAAGGCAGGCCAGCTCATCAGTTTCTGCCCAATCTTTGTTACTGTGTAACCAGAGGTAGAAGAAAGCCATTTCTGTCAGTTTTATACATTTAAAATTAGGGGTTAAAGAAAAGAAAGCATATTTTGGTATTAACTAGGAAAGGGAAGAAGGAGGCTACAGTAGAAAGTAATGTGAGACAGACCTCAGCTTGTTTATAGGAGGCAAAGTACATTAAAATCCACTCAGGTATGTATTTTGTCACATTTTAAAGATTCTATTTAGCCAGGTGGTGGTGACACACACCTTTAATCCCAACACTCGGGAGGCCAAGGCAGATGGATCTCTGAGTTTGAGGCCAGCCTGGTCTACAGAGGGAGTTGGAGGACATCCCAGGCTGTACTGAGAAACCCTGTCTCAAAACCTTGCCCCCCGCAAAGATGCTGTTTGTCGTCATTATTATTGTATGTTTATGATGCTTTTGTGTGTGTGTGTGTGTCTGTATGTGTATGTGTGTGTGTGTCTGTATGTGTGTGTGTATGTGTGTCTGTATGTGTGTGTGTGTGTGTACATGCATAAGGAGATCAGGAAACAACTTTGTGGTGTCAGATCTTTGCTGCTACCTCAACATGGAGTTGAGGGATTAAACTGAGATATTTAGGCTTTGCCCACAGAACCATCTCCCCCAGTCCCTAAGATAGACTTTTCAGTTCTAAATGTTAGGGGTACAGGCAACCTGTTTTCATTATCGTGTGTGTGTGTGTGTGTGTGTGTGTGTGTGTGTGTGTGTGTGTGTATGTAGTGGTTATTATTATTTTTTTAAATTTTATTAATTTATTCAGATTACAACTCAATTGTTATCCCATCACTTATATCCTCCCATTCCTCCCTCCCTCCTGTTTTCACCCTATTCCCCTCCCCTAGGTCTAAGACCGAGGAGGACCTCCTCCCCCAATATATGGTTCAGGCTATCATGTCTCATCTTGGTAGCCTGCTTATTCTTTCTTTGAGTGCCATCAGGCCTCCCCACCAAGGGGAGGTGGTCAAATATGGGGCACCAGACTTCATGTCAGAGTCAGTCCCCACTCTCCAATAACTGTGGAGAATGTCCTGTCCATTGGGTAGATCAGAGTAGGGGTTCAATGTTTACTACTTGTATTGTCCTTGGTTAGTGCAATAGTTTGAGCAGACCCCCATGGGCCCCAATCCACCTGTCAAGATGTTCTTCTTGTAGGTTTCTAGGACCCTCTGGATCCTTCTATTTCCCCATCTTCTACATTTCTCTTACCTAGAGTCTCATGTACTGGTTATTAAATGGAGATTTGGTTATAGTAACTTTTAATAGGATTTTTATTTTGAAAACATGTCTTCTTCTGTTTTTTTTTTTTTTTTTTTTTTTTTTTTTTTTTTTTTAGACAGAGTTTCTCTGTGTAGCCTTGGTTGTCCTGGAACTCACTCTGTAGACCACGGTGGCTCCAAATTCACCAAGATCTGCCTGCTTAAGCCTCAAAAGTGCTGGGATTAAAGGCGTGTGCCACTACCACCCAGCATGTCTTCTATTTGTAACTTGACTTTCTATTTAATTCTTCTATTAGATTCATGAGAAAGTAATGGCCAGATATGTTCACTGTCATTCATAATTAGATAATACATATTATTTTCCTCCTCTAAAAATTTTGTTGTTTGTTTGGGGTTATTATTCATTCATTTGCATGTTTGTGTGTGCCTCCGTGTACCACATATATACAGGTGCCCACAGAGGCCAGAAGAGTGTGTTGGATCCCTTGGATGTAGGGTTACATATGGCTGTGAGTCACCATATAGGTTCCAAGAACCAAACTCGGCTTCCCTGAATCTTCACCTCTGCACCCTCTCTCCAGCTGCTTCATGGCCCTCTGCAGCCGTCTTGTTTTCCTCTGGTTCTTTCTTCCATCTCATGCTTATTATTTGAGGCATCATCATCTCCTTTAAAATACACAAAACTATCTCCTTGTGGTAGTTCACACCTTTAACCCCAGTGCTCAAGAGGCAGAGGCAGTGAGATCTCTGAGTTCACTAGCCTGGTCTACAGAGCGAGTTCCAGGACAGCCAGAGCTACAGAGAGAAACCCTGTCTTGAAAAACCAAGACCAAACAAAACCAAACTAAAACCCCACAAAAGTCTTTATGGAAATAGACAGGGATATAATTTTCTTTAATGGAATGACTGCAGGTTTTTATTGTATAAGGTCCCTTATTTATGAGGGAGTTGTTAAGAAAAAAGGGGGGTGGGGGATGGGGGGAAACTGTCTTTTCAGAGCTATTCTAGGAATCCTGATAACACATTTGGGACTAAAGCTTTGCTAGTTCATAGCTATTATTTAATTTTTGTTTTTGAAAATGTTAATATAGCCAGCTGTGGTGGCACATGCCTCTGATCTGAGAAGAGACAGGTGAAGCTCTGTGAGTTCCAGGCCAGCCTTGTCTAAATGCATGTTTCAAGCCAGCCAGGGCTAGTGAGACCCTGCCCCAAAATTGTTAATGCAGAGCTAGAAAGGAAGCTAAATAGGAGAATGCTTGCCTAGCACACACAAATCCCTGGTTTTAACCCCAGGACCCCTAAGCAAAAACATCAACACATTTATCAAAACTGCATTTACCTTCTATTCTTTATTCTTTGTTTTGAGACAGAGTCTTGTGTAGCCCTGGCTAGTCTGAGACTTACTGTGTAGACCAGCCCTGCCTCTGCTGGGGTTATAGGTGTGAGCTATCATGCCCTCAGAATAAGGTTGAAGAATCTGAGGAATACACTCTCTGCTTCTGGTCATGCACATGTGTTGTTAGAACAGCAAGCAATACGGAGAGATAGAACAGAATAAAGATTTCCTGTCATCCGGGCATGGTAGTGCATGCCTATAATCCCAGCACTCCCGGGTGGCAGAGGCCGACAGATTGCTAAGTGTTTGTGGCCAGCCTGGTCTACAAAGTGAGTCCAGGACAGTCAAGGCTACTATCTCGAAAAACCACCACCACCAACAAAAAATTCCCATCTTACCTCGGGATACGTCCAATACTCTTGAGTAATTTGTCCATCGTGTCTCTTTGCTTTGGGGCTATTGGACTTGATAGCACCACTCACTTTGAACTTTTCATTTCTGCTCCTGAATGACAAAAGAATGATTTGTGTGTTTTGCAATTGAGTTCCTCAGTTGCTGAGCAAGCCTGATTTTTGTGTCTCTGAAGAACTGGGGCACTTGTGTGTCTAGGGAACCTTTTGATATCCTTCCTGGGTCCTTTTATTACATGTTTTTCTTACTTTGGAGAGTCCTGCTTTGGTTTTTTAAAATTATTATTCCTTTTAATTTTTTATATTTATTAATATAGTTTTGTGTGTATGTGTGTGGGCATTCATGCCACAGGGTGTGTGTGTGTGTGTGCGCGTGTGTGCATGTTGGTCAGAGGACAACTTTCAGGAGTTGGTTCTCTCCTTTTGCCGTGTGGTTCCTGGTACCAGGACCAGGTCATCACGCTTGGTGACAAGCATCTTTACCCACTGAGCTATCTTGCTGGCTTCAATCAGACAATTTCTACTACTTCCTAATAGAACTTTCAGATTAAGACAGTTAGGGGCTGGGAAGATGGCTCAGCCAGCACAGTTCCTGCTGTTGTAAACAGGAGGACATGAGACTAGATTCCCAGTACACATGTGAAAAGCGGGTGTCTTGGTGTTGTCTGTAACCTCACAATGGAGGGTTGGAGACAGACAGCTCCCTGGAGCCTGTCAATCAGTGAACCTTTGTCTCACTGATAAATCCTATCTCAAAGAAATAAAGTGGAGGAGGCGGAGGCAGGTGGATCTCTGTGAGTTCGAGGCTAGCCTGGTCTACAAAATAAGTCCAAGACAGCCAAGGCTAAACAGGGAAACCCTGTCTTGAAAAACAAAAAACAAACAAACAAACAAAAAGGTGGAGAGTGATGAGAAAGAGACCAGGCATAGGACTCTGGTCCCTGAATATAACACACATGCATGTGCACCTACATGCATATGTGTACACACACACACACACACGTACTCACATGTACACTACACGTATACATTCACACAAAATTATTTTTTAAAAGAAAAAAAGCCTGAAGACAGTGCCTCACTGTGTGTACCTGGTTGTCCTAGAACTTGCAATGTAAACCAGGATAAGCTCAAAACTCACAGAGGTCCACTTGCCGCTGCCCCCTGGGCCACCACACTCAGTATGGAAATTTGTGTTGTCAGCCTTCGTTATGCAATGTGTTAAAGCACGCTTGCTGGTGTGTAGTGACTGATTCCGAATAGACATCTTCATTTCACGTCTTACACTACACTACTCAGCACAGAGAGACATGCCTAGTGTGGAAAGAGCTTGGGCAGATTGCCCCTCTAATTTTGTCCTTGGATATTTAAGTGACTACTATCAAGTGATCAAAGGCTGGCTTAATTTTCCTTATGTGTCAAATAAAGCTTAAGATGGGAGTCCAAAGGAAACATCTTTTTGGTGAATACATATAACGGATATAAAGAAGACCGCTTGAAATAATAAGGATGGCATTTTCTCATGCTGCCTCTGATTTTTAAAATATGGAGATAACTTTGAGTAATCCCCAACACTGGAGCCACTCCCGGTGCCTGAATTCTTTCAGAGCAATGCAGAAGAGGTGGGTGGCTATAGAAAACCCGCTGTCTTTTGTTCATCAGATTCTGGTCTTAACTTTTGGGGGGACTTGATGAGATTTTAAGGATAATCTGGTTTTCTCTCCTTTGATCATTTCTGTCCTTAGTTTAGGGAGTTAGTTTCCCTGACCCGGGATCTTGAAAGAGTCCTCAATTTGGTTAAGTCTAGGAAGCATAGTACCCTGTAAAATTTCTAGCAATATCTTGAGTTTTGGGGCCTCTAGTTTTCATCTTATTGAATTCAGAAGGAAGAAGTAAAAAAAAGAAGGAGGGAGGAGGAGGAAGAGGAGAAGAGGGGGAGGAAGAGGAGCGGAAGAGGAGGGAGGGGAGGAGGAGGAAGAAGGGCAGGAGGAGGGGAGGCGGAGGAGAGGAAGAGAAGGGGAGGAGGAGGAGGGGCGAGAGGAGATTTGCCTCTACCCAAGTCTCTGTCCATTGCTGAATCTGAGATGGCCCTCCTTGGGAATACCTGGTAATTTATGCTCTCCAGAACTATGTTTACACAAGACCCAGAATAGCTCAACCTTAAAGATGTAGGTAGTTTGGCCCAGTTGTACAGCCTCAGACTTTGGGGAGAAAATGGCTATTGTTGAGATAGTGGAAATTTGCACCAAGATGTGGCTCCTCAGCTTGGCCCTTCATGACCTTAGGTCTGAATCCAGAATTCAGGATACTAAGCTGTCTGAGGAAACTAGAAGAACTGTTTCAGGAACTTAGGGAGAGACAGGAGTGTGGGCACTGCTAGGAAGCAAACAGAACACAGCTCGAAAGTGAAAACAAAGCAGCTTTCCATCTTAAGAAGTTTGGCCACTTCAGGCACCCGTACTGCGTCCTCAATGACATCAGGAGACCGCTGTCTGCAGGAATTGCTGGTGTCTAGCAATACCAGCGGGATGTGGGATGTGAAGACAGGCAGTAGACTGGGGCCAGAGTAGGTAAATGGCAAGTAACACCACAGAGAACTGCCTGAGCTTATGTACGTGTGCAACTCCTCTGGAGTTCTAGAAGTATGAGGTTGGAGTTCTAGAAGTATTTTGCATGGCAAAACAACAGAGTATTATTTAGTCATTGTGACAAAACATTTGACAAAAGCAGGATAAAGAAGGAAGGTGTGAGGGCTGGAGAGATGGCTCAGTGGGTAAGAGCACTGCCTGCTCTTCCAGAGGTCCTGAGTTCAATTCCTAGCAACCACGTGGTGGCTCACAGCCATCCTTAACTCCAGTCTGAGGGAATCCAATGCCCTCTTGAGCCTCCTAGGACACTAGACATGGACATGCAGGCAGACAAAACACCCATACACATCAAATAAATAAGTTTACAATTTTAATTCTCAGCTTGGCACAACCTAGAATCAGCCGGGAAGGGCCTCTAATGAGGAATGCTCTAGAGCAGGCTGGTCTGTGGGAAGACCCTCCCACTGGAGGTGGCACCATTCCTCAGGAAGGTCATCCTCTTGGCTGTGGACATGAAACAACCAGATTGGTTTTTTGATTGTTTGTTTTTTGAGACAGGGTTTCTCTGTGTAACAGCTCTGGCTGTCCTGGAACTCGCTCTGTAGTCTAGGCTGGTGTCGAACTCACGGAGATCTACCAAGCATATTGTTGTTGTTTTTAAAGATTTATTTATTATTATGTGTACAGTGTTGTCTGTTTGTACACCTGCAGGCCAGAAGAGGGCATCAGGTTACATTGTAGATGGTTGTGAGCCACATGTGATTGCTGGGAATTGAACTCAGGACCTTTGGAAGAGCAGGCGGTGCTCTTAACCAAACTTTCTTTTCTTTTCTTTTCTTTTCTTTTCTTTTCTTTCTTTCTTTCTTTCTTTTGGTTTTTTGAGACAGGATTTCTCTGTGAAACCCTGGCTTTCCTGGACTAGTTTTGTAGACCAGGCTGGCCTTGAACTTACAGCGATCCTCCTGCCTCTGCCTCTCGAGTGCTGGGATTAAAGGTGTGCACCACCACACCTGGCCCACCAACCATATTGTTAATGTGCTCCCTGCCTCTTGCTTTTCTCATGCAAAACCTTTACTCTGGTTTGTGGGTGGCGTCCATCTGTGAGGGGGGCGGGGTACAGGCCATGACAAAGCGAGCCAGAAAATGTTTAGCTTCAAATATGAAAACTGAAACTGTTCCCTGAGTGATGGCAATGGGTCTGCTAGCTAGGACATTGTCTTGAGAGAATTTTCTATGTTTTGTTTTGTTGTTCTGAGACAGGGTATCTCGGAGCCCAGGTTGGTCTCAAGCTTGAGACTTGGTGAAAAGGATGATGACCTCGAGCTGCTGATCTCCCTGCTTCTCCTTCTCACGCACTGGGATTACAGATCTAGACCACCACACACAGCCCCAACATTTTGTTTTCTGATTTTCATTAGTTCTAACCTAGGCTGGGGCTCCTGGTTTGTAGAGTACTCCTGTAGTTTAAAGAACTGCCCTGCTGAGTTCCAGAGAGATAACTCAGTTGTCTAAGAGGGTTTATAGAACGCGTTACCCTGCCTGGAACTCACTCTATAGGCAAGGCTGGTCTTGAACTCACAGAGATCCACCTGCCTCTGCCTCCTGAGTGCTGGGATCAAAGGCGCCACCATGACCAGCCCCCATTTTAAAATATTTTTTATTAAACATTAAAAAACCTATTATGTGTATATGTGTGTGTGTGAGTGTTTGCATACCTGAGTGCAATGCCCTCAGTGGTCAGAAGAAAGCTTCAGAGCCTCTGAAATTCTTGTTACAGGCATTTGTGAACTGCCCCGAGTCGTTGCTGCTAACTCTTTTTAAAAAAGATTTATTTATTTAAGTATACGGTGTTTTGCCTACATGTATACTTGCATGCCAGAAGAGGGCACCTTGTGGTTGCTGGGAATTGAACTCAGGACCTTTGGAAGAGCAGCCAATGCTCTTAACTCTGAGCCATCTTCTCCACCCTCTCCACACTTTGAGACGAGGTCTCTCTCTGAGCCTGGGGCTCACTGACTAGGTAAAGACTAGCTGACCAATGAGCTTGAGAGAGCCTCGCGTCTCAGCCTCCTCAGTACTAGGTTTGGCGTACACCACGCATACTGGCCAGCTTGTGGCTTCTTCCCCGTCCCTGGCCCCCATTGATTAAAGAATTAAAAGGCAGGGAAATGGTTCAGGACAAAGCAGAAGTTTATTGATAACTATTATAGACTTCTCAGGTGCAGAAAGCTCCCTCAGAGCCAAGGAGACCGTTAGCAACAAGGAAGTGTGTGTGTGGGTTACTTGGGGTTGGAATATCTCATCCAGTATTCCCTCTACCCTCCTCCCTTCTCTGTCACTGAAGTGGGTGGGGGGGTTTACTTGGGATTGGGCTATCCCATCCAGCATTCCCTCTCCCCCACTTTTTCTGTTACTGAAGCCGTTTCTGTGTCCCCTCTGTCTCTGTAAGTCTTGATTAGCTGGGTAAGAGTGGGATCCATGTTCTCCTCTGCCCTTTGTGGTATAACAGCACAGAGGCAGACCCCGTGTGAGAGGAGGTGGCCTATGTTTCAGAGAGATGGAAATTTACTGAAGGGGACGGGAAGCCACAAAGAGATGGAGGTAAACGTCATCGTTTTCACTGGAGACAGGGTCTCACTGCGTTACCCTGCCTGTCCTGGAACTCACTATGTAGACAAGGCTGGTCTTGAATTCATAGAGATCCACCTGCCTCTGCCTCCTGAGTGCTGGGATCAAAGGCGCCATCATGCCCAGCCCCCATTTTTAAAGAGTGGGCTCCTTGACCACCTCTACACTTCGTGGTGTAACAGTACAGAGACAGATCCCATGTGAGAGGGGATGGGGGTAAAAGCCATACAAAATTCTAATAGGTTATTACATTCCCTGGCCCCCCAACATAGTGGCCCACAGCCTCAGGTTCATGCCTGAGTGTGTGTGTGTGTGTGTGTCGGCATAGTGGCCCACAGCGTCAGGTTCATGCCTGAGTGTGTGTGTGTGTGTGTGTGTCGGCATAGTGGCCCACAGCCTCAGGTTCATGCCTGAGTGTGTGTGTGTGTGTGTGTGTCGGCATAGTGGCCCACAGCCTCAGGTTCATGCCTGAGTGTGTGTGTGTGTGTGTGTGTGTCGGCATAGTGGCCCACAGCCTCAGGTTCATGCCTGAGTGTGTGTGTGTGTGTGTGTGTGTCGGCATAGTGGCCCACAGCGTCAGGTTCATGCCTGAGTGTGTGTGTGTGTGTGTGTGTGTGTGTCGGCATAGTGGCCCACAGCCTCAGGTTCATGCCTGAGTGTGTGTGTGTGTGTGTGTGTCGGCATAGTGGCCCACAGCGTCAGGTTCATGCCTGAGTGTGTGTGTGTGTGTGTGTGTGTGTGTCGGCGGAGAGGCCCACAGCCTCAGGTTCATGCCTGAGTGTGTGTGTGTGTGTGTGTGTGTCGGCGGAGAGGCCCACAGCGTCAGGTTCATGCCTGAGTGTGTGTGTGTGTGTGTGTGTGTGTGTCGGCATAGTGGCCCACAGCCTCAGGTTCATGCCTGAGTGTGTGTGTGTGTGTGTGTCGGCGGAGAGGCCCACAGCGTCAGGTTCATGCCTGAGTGTGTGTGTGTGTGTGTGTGTGTGTGTCGGCATAGTGGCCCACAGCCTCAGGTTCATGCCTGAGTGTGTGTGTGTGTGTGTGTGTGTGTCGGCATAGTGGCCCACAGCCTCAGGTTCATGCCTGAGTGTGTGTGTGTGTGTGTCGGCATAGTGGCCCACAGCCTCAGGTTCATGCCTGAGTGTGTGTGTGTGTGTGTGTGTGTGTCGGCGGAGAGGCCCACAGCGTCAGGTTCATGCCTGAGTGAGTGTGTGTGTGTGTGTGTGTGTGTCGGCGGAGAGGCCCACAGCCTCAGGTTCATGCCTGAGTGTGTGTGTGTGTGTGTGTGTGTGTGTCGGCGGAGAGGCGGGCTGGGGTTTGAATTCTGGTTCCCGTTATTGAGCACCAACTACTCAAGTACTCAACCATCTCTTCAGCTCTTATTTATTTATCTATCTTGGTTTTTCGAGGCAGGGTTTCTCTGGAACTCACTCTGTAGACCAGGCTGGCCCAAAAACTCATGGAGATCCTCCTGCCTCTGCCTTCTGAGTGCTGGGATTAAAGGCGTGCACCACCACTGCCTGGCTTGGCCCTTATTTATTTATTTTTGAGAGACAGTTTTATGTAGGCGTCACACTCCCTAGGTAGCTGAGGATGACCTTGAACTCCTAGTACTCCTGCCTTTGCCACCCAGGTGCTGGCACTGCAGGTGTGTATGACCACGCCTGGCTTATGTGGTGTCAGGGGATTGAACCTACATTCTCAGTCATGCTGGGTGAACGCTCTAATGACTGTGCTACAGGGTACATCATACAGGGAGTAGGAACAGGTCTTCAGTGTATAATGTAGTGAATTTAGCAGTTTTAGGAGCTTGGTAGATGCTGGCAGACACAACCATAGCTAGACTGGAGATATGTTACCATCCTACCTACGACAGAGACCAGCATTTTGTATTTTTATTACCTGGTGTTTATACTTTAGGTAGCCCACAAGAGTAAGAGGTGACACATACTTCTGCCTCTACCAAATATTTCTTTTGCCTGATGTATTTTTATTATGAAAATATTGTTTTTTAGACTCCTTTTCACTAAAATTGCACCTGTCACCATTTTGATCTTTCCAGTGGCTGATTGTTGCAGCAAAATTCGATTTGTTTAAAGAGGTTCCTCTGGCTGCTTTTTTTTTTTTCTCTTTTTCTTTTTTTTCTTTGTACAGGAGATGGCCCTGTGTGCTGGCCTTGGATCCTGATGTGGCTGTTATTCATCTTGTTGTTGTCATATTTCATTTAACTGCAAATTAAAAAAAGAACTGAACAAAATTACAGCAATTTCTGTTCATAGCCAGGAAATAGAACTCTCCGCAGGAACCCTTGCATGAGTTAGAAAATCATTTTGCATTGTGCTGCGAGGGCCTGCAAGGCGCTCACCACGAAGCAGGGCACGGCTCACCTCTCTTGGACGAAGCCCAGAGAACTCTCTGTGCAGAGACCGTAGAAACCCGCCGAGCTGAAGAGCTCGGTTTTCTTTCAGGATCAGTGTTGGAAACTGCTGTGACTAAAACGAGGTACCAAGATTAGGGGTGGAGCAGCTACAGCAGAGATTATGAAAAGTGGAGTGCCCGGATGATGGGTGTTGTTCACGGGCAGCCTTGGGAGCCGCGACAGCTGGGGCCCCAGGAGGCTTTTACTACTTTGAATTTCTCTCTTCCTTCTATTGAACATGGTGCCAATTTTAATGAAAAACAAAACAAAATAAAACAAACAACTTATAAAATTATCATGAAATAAACAAAAGAGAGCTGGTTTTTATTTGGGGATCTTTGTCCGTTCTGGGCAAGCACCCTGCGACTGAGTTTACTCCTGGGTCCGTAAGTAAGTCTCATCTATGTTTTCAAGTGCCTTGAGCCCACTTTTATTTTGTTGCTTTTCTTACCATCTGATATTGGTTTTGTATTGCATTTTATTTATTTTGTGTTTGTGCATGTGGGTCTGTGCACAAATGCCCCGGCACATGTGCAGAGGCCAAAAGACAACTTTTGGGAGCTGGTTCTCACCTTTACCATGTGAGTTCCAGGGACTGAGCACAGATCCTCAGGTGTGGCAGGAGGTGCCTTTGCCTGCTGAGTTCTCTTGTTAGCCTGTTTGGTTTGGTTTTGGGGACGAGATCTCACTCTGTAGTCCAGGCTGGCATAGAACTCACTTTTTTCTCTCTTTTCTTCGAGACAAGGTTTTTCTGTGTGTAGCCATGGCTGCCTTGGAACTTGTTTTGTAGATCAGGCTGGCCTCGAACTCACAGAGATCCGCCTGCCTCTACCTCCCCAGTACTGGGATTACAGGTGTGTGCCACCAATGCCTGGCTTTGTCATCCCATTTCTAGAAGACAGTGTTTCATAGGCCTGTTCTCTGCTCTCCAGCCCTTACAATCTTTCTGCCCCTTCTCTGTGCTGTTCCCTTGGCCCTGGAGGGGGTGAAATAAATGTCCTAAGGTACGGGGCCTGTTACAGCTGATAGTCAACACCAGGGACACTAATCTTGAAGCAGCTTTGTTTGGGGGCTTGGAGCATGGTAGTTTAGGAAATATTACTTTAGATAACACCAAGCGTGAGACCCAAAGAGGGAACCGGCTTGGGTTTAGGAGGGGAAAGAACTGAGATTGACTGGTGGGAGCAAGGCCAGTTACGTATCCTCAGTGCTTTGACCAGTTTTCATTAACCATCATCCTTTGCAATAAGAAGCTTCTGGGACTGAGGCAGGGCACTGGGTGGTGGTGGCAAGCACCTTTAGTCCCAGCACTTTAATTCCAGCACAGGCTGGCAGATCTCTGAGAATGAGGCTAGCCTGGTCTACTGAGTGAGTTGCAGGATAGCCAGGACTATACAGAAAAACTCTATCTCAGAAAAACAGACAGACAGACAGCCAGCTCAGCACTAGTCTTCAAATCCTGTCTGTCCTGCTCTCCACATGATGCATTCTACTGTAGGACTTTCTGTTGAGTTTTTCATTTCCAGCTTAAGACCCTATCTCAAAGGGGAGGTGATGGGGTGGGGTTGGGGTCGGGGTGGGGAACTGGGAGAGTGGGTTGGATCTGGAATGCTGTCATCAGACACAGTAAGTACTGGGTGAGCAAATTAATTGGTGGTGGTCCATTTTTACAGTGTGTGTGTGTGTGTGTGTGTGTGTACCACAATATCACAGCAAACACTGGAAGTATAATTTTATTTTTTAATTATACAGTAAAGCAGGGAAAAAAATGCTTGTCAAAGTAAACTTTACAATTTTTTTTTGTTCCGTATAAGAGTTGGATGGGTCAAGAGTTAAAAACCATTGTCTACCAAACTTTAGCAATTTCTTCTATTCAATATGGCAGTCAGAAGACAAGCAGGCACTGGTGGGTCACCCTTGTGTCCTCTCCACTCCTGTCCCTGCAGTCTGTGCCTTATCCTCTGTGCCTTACGTAGCTTTCATCAAGGCCATCCAGAGCCCTGTCAGCTTGCTGTGAAGTAAGCCGAGAGACCACACACAGACACTCTTAAAGTAAAAAAGAAAGCCTTTTATTGCCAGTTGGCAGCAGGGAACTTGCCCAAATCATGCAGCCCTGATTAGGCCTTACAGCCCTTTGCGTTTTGTGCACGAATCCTACATCCTGGTAGTCACTCTTCAGTTAGCAAGAAGCAGAAGTACAGAAGCCGAAAAGCAAGGTTAGTGCACTTAGGGACTTTCCCGGAACTATGGACTAGGCTTTTGTTCTAGTTTTGGCTGGTGCTGAGCTTTCAGGTCAGAATGTTGTCTCTAACATGGCGTCGGCTATCCTAAGGTACGGGGCCTGTTACAGCTGACAGTCAACACCAGGGACACTAATCTTGAAGCAGCTTTGTTTGGGGGCTTGGAGCATGGTAGTTTAGGAAATATTACTTTAGATAACACCAAGCGCGAGACCCAAAGAGGGAACCGGCTTGGGTTTAGGAGGGGAAAGAACTGAGATTGACTGGTGGGAGCAAGGCCTGTGTGTTTAAGCTGAGGGCTGCTGCTGCACATCGGCCAGAGTGCAGCCTGTAGGATGTCTCTAGGCTCAGCCAGAAATGTGGCTGTGACTGCAATGGTGCCGTGCCGGTAGGATTTTCCTCTACTCCTTCTTTCTCCTCCCTCTGTCTCTCTTTCTTCCTGAGGCAATGTGTCACGTAGCCAAGGCTGGCCTTGTCTTCATTCAATAGCTAGGTAACCTTAGAATCTTGGTCCGCTCACCTCACCTTCCAGATGTTAGGTGCGCACCACTAACCCAGCCCCCCTTCCTTCCCTCCTTCCCTCCTTCCCTTCTTCCCTTCTTTTCTTTCAACATGTCTCTTAGCTACTCAGGCTGGCCTAGAACGCCCAATTCTTAAGCTTTGGCTCCCTGACCATTGGCTTAATGTGTGTGGTACTATCCAAGTCAGTTAAGGTGTTATGTTTGCCCCTCAAAGTGAACTAGCTGCCGAATAGGCCTGGTGACACCATAGTTCAGCAGGTGAAGACACTTGCCACACAACCTGATGACCTGAATTCGGTTCTTGAAACCTAAATAAAGGCGGAAGGAGAGAATCAACTCTGCAAAGTGTTCCTCTGGCCTCCACATGTGTGCAGTGCCGCCTGCTCCCACACATACAACAGACACACAGACACACACACACATGCACACACACACACACACACACACACACACACACACACAAAACTTACCAAAGTCTTTCCAATGCTTACAGGCTAAAATCTAAATGCATGGATAGGCGGTGGTGGCACACTCCTTTAATCCCAGCACTTGGGAGGCAGTGGCAGGTGTATTGTTGTGAGTTCGAGGCCAGCCTGGTCTACAAAGTGAGTCCAGACAGCCAAGGCTACAGAGAAACCCTGTCTGGAATATCTCCTCCACAAATCTGAATGCACACACAAAGCTTTTTGGTCACATTTTCTCCTAGCTTGGACATAGTGGTATATCCCTGTAATTCCAGCTGTTGGGAGCCTGAGGTGAGAAGATGGTGAGTTCAAGCATAAATGACAGAGTGAGAGCCTTTTCCCTAAAAGCAAACAGAGCAAAATTCAAACTCAAACTTTCTCTGTTACTACATATAATTTAAAAAAAACAAAAAAAACCCCATCATTTTGAACCCAAATGACCTATTCAAAATTGTGAGTGGAAAAAGCTAGATGGGTTGATGAAAAAAACAAAACAAAACAAAACAAAACAAAAACTCAAAATCTCAAGGGTACTATGCACCATTTTTGGATATTGTCAAATAACTCCCTCAATTTTTTTTAACACCCCTTATCATAATTTCCGAAGCTCCCCTTTGTAGCCTGAGTTGAAAGTGGCGAGCCCACCACACCAGTGAAAGGCTGAGCAGGGCACATGCAAGGCAGTTAGTTGTCTTTTCAAGTAGTGCTTAGCGTTTCAGGTAGAAGACGCTCCAGGGAAGAGGCCATGATGGCACTGGGGGATCTTCCGCTAACTCCAGGCCCAGGGATGAGATACTCTTAGTGGGTTGATAGCTCAGCGGCTCAAACCCCTTTTCAAAGATAGTTCAAGCTTGATTTTGATCAAATTAAACTACTGAGAGTGGAGACTTTTCCTTGAGCGTAGACTTAAGCTTTCACCTTTAAAAATTTAAACTCCTTTCCTATGAGATCAAAGAGAGAGGAGCGTAGGCTTTTAGAATCTCATTTTTAATATACCCTGGGATAATGTTTAGGAAATTAGGAAGGAAAAATGGAAATAATTAACATTTGGTTTTTTATCTGATACTTGCTGAATATTCAATGTCATATTCTGCAAGAATGATTTTTTTTTTTCCCCAACCAGGGACTCACTATGTATAGGGCTCAGGCTAGCTTCCAACTCTTCTGCCTCAATAGCTACAGTGCTGGGATCACAGGTGTAGGTCATCACGCCCAGCTTAGAAATCATTTAAAAGAGCATATGGACGAATGGCTTTGTACTGTTCTGATGAATTTTAGCAGGTTTTCCTGGTAATGGTTTGAGTTATATATTTAAGTTTAAAAAAAAAAAAAAATCTTTGTTCGGTAACTGGAAAACAGTCGCTTAACATGTATTTCCAGCAGAGGGAGCCATCTGATCATGGACGTGGTATCGCTACTTGCCAGTATCCTGTAGCCCATTTTATCAATATACATAAAAAACTCAATGTTCAAATTAACTAGTTCAATAAGTAATTTAGCTCATTGATTTTTGGGCATATCCTAAGTGCCATTACAAGCTACGGATATTTTAAATGCCATTACCTAATAGAAGGAATGTTTTAAGCACCTTTTATTGATTTTATTACTGCTTTATTTTGCTGTCTTGGTTTAAAATCATTTTAACCACTCTGTAATCAAGAAGAAATATATCGTTGGTGAAATACGGTCAATTTCCTAAAAACCTTTGACATCATTAAATAAGGAATTACAGTTGTTAAATCATGTCAGGCAATAACGAAGGGACAGAGGAGATATAAAATTTGGAGCAGTGGGCCAGCATACCGGTAAAGCCCTGCTGACCTTGGGCCTGTAGATGCCATGTGTGCCAGTCACACTCCAGGGTTGTTTATGATTTTCACAGTCAGCCAGAAAGATTTAACATCCCAGGGATTCAGGTAGTAAGCTGGACGACAGCAGAATGAGAGCCTCCTGAGTAATTATAGACTTTCTTACCGGCCTCTTGCCATCTTCAGTGAAAATGGTGACAATTCTCTATTTGGTAATCTAATCTCATTTGCTCTGGCATGTGACTATGCTGCATAAGATGGAATCGAGGTACTCATGAGTTTCTTCTTCTTCTTCTTCTTCTTCTTCTTCTTCTTCTTCTTCTTCTTCTTCTTCTTCTTCTTCTTCTTCTTCTTCCATTCCCTTCTTAGGCTCATTTGATTTTATATTATCGGTCAGCGGGGAGAGAGGCAGGGCGTATGGACCAGATACTGTTTAATCAAGGTAGGACAGAGCAAGTGGTGAGCATGGAGCCTCCCTACAAGCTTGCTAACGAGTTGCTTGCTTTGGCATTTGATACAATTTAGCTGCAGTTATCAATACCTGTATATGATTTGGAGTGTAGCTGTTGAGCTTGTGATCGGAAGCTGCAAATGACTCCTAGTAAAGGACTGCCTGGCTGTAACCCAAGACCGGAGAACAGAATTCTCCTCATCAGATGGAACCGATCCAGAAAGTCAAGTGTTTTGATTATTAATCGAATCTACCCTCTTCTCTTAGAAAATGTTAGTTTCGAGAGGAAATTGATAATTACGCGAGGTCTGTTGAAGGATCCTTGGGGTGAGCAGTGGTGGCAGTGACTCACAGGGAAGGAAAGAAAACTAGCTCCTGTGCTGGTGGGCATCACAAGCAATATGTCAGCGAGCTTCGTCCATTGGAGCCGGCAAACCAGAATCGGCTGTAAGGTGGACGTTGAACCTATATTAACCTATAAATTAGATAAATACATTATCCTAAACTGCACCAAGCATGCACATGGTCATAGGGGGTGAGAAACAAAAGGGCGTTCCAACAATCCAAGTCAAAATAACTTAAAGAAGTATCTCAATTTATTCATATTTATGTATTTTTAATTTATGTGCGCGTTTGTGACCGTGTGGGCTTCTGTGCACTGTTGTGTGGGCGGGTACCCGCAGAGGCCAGAGAAAGTTGGATGGTCTAGATCTGGAGTCACAGGTGATTGTGCACTACCTGATGTGGGTACCGGGAACCGAACCTGGGTCCCCTCCCTCCAAGAGCAGTAAGTGCACTTAACTGCTAAGCCCCAGCTTTACCGATGTTTCTTCCTTTGCCCGACATATCCAGACTAAAAGAGTAATTCCGACACATTATAACTGAGCCACATGTTTGGCTCTGGGGAGTCAGTCACAGTTTTCATGCGCGAAGGCTTCCCTGTCCCGTGGGGTGCTCATTTGTAAGTGGAGCAGTGAGTATTTTCAGACTCGCTTCCTAATTTGTCGGGTAACGTTGCTTTTCCCTCCCTCCCTCCCTCCCCTCTTGCGCATGCTCGTTTCATGAGACCTGCAGTGGTCTTTTAGGCTATAGGTGGTGGTAGTTGGAAGAGAGGAATTGCGGCATGCGAAGCATCCCGTCTGTCCTCTCCTCTGTGGGCCACGTTCGGGGGTGCTGTCTCGGGCACATCCCCTAGCTCCTCTGTCTACTCTTAGACTTATGAACCACACTCTGGGTACCTTTGTCATAAGAATGACTGGATTTCTGGTTGTGAACATAGCCTTTGACGGCTGAGCCATCTCTCCAGCCCTCCAGTGGTTAAGAGTACTGGCTGCTCTTCTAGAGGACCCGGGTTCAATTCCCAGCACCCACATGGCAGCACACAACTGTCTGGAGTGCCAGTGTCTGACACCCTCCCACAGACATACATGCAGGCAAAACGCCAATGTACATAAACTAAAAATAAAAAAAAATTAAAAAAAAAGAATGACCGGATTTCATAATAAAAACGAGTGAACCTGTGTAATCTGTCAACTCCCACCCGCAGCACGAGGGCAGCCCTCTCCAGACTGGCATCATTGACGTCTGAGAAGCCTGTGGCAGAGTGAGGGACCACTGGTTGCTCCGTTTCTCTGTCCCCTGGCACTTTTTACCATACCTTGATGAATGCAGTCCTGACTTGCATGCGATGCTACCTAGGCCTGGCAGGTGCCCAGCACCGAGTCTCCACAGAAAACAGGGACTGCAGGCCACGTGCCGTTTCCCCGGCTGTATTTCACGGCTCATCTCCCTACACTGACCCTTTTAGATGAGGGTCTCTTTGAGGATGCCTCCGTTTCTCTTGCATCAGAATCACCCTCACAAAGGTTGTGGGGATTCAGAGATAACGTATGTAAATCACTCTTCCTTGGCATGGGTTTGAACAGGTCAAGGGGTGATGTATTGGACACTGTCTATAGGGCACTTTGCAAGAACTTTATGAGCCTCACCACTCATGGATGCTATAAGATGGATTTAAAGGGGCTCCGGCATGTCGTTTGCAATGTCACAAAGTGAGAGAGTATCAAAGCTGGATTTTTGCTCAGTCTTTGCCAATGCTAGAGTCTCTTGTTCTTTTTGGAAGATTTCTTTCATTTTAAAGTGTGTGTGTGTGTGTGTGTGTGTGCTCACGCACTTGCACATAAAATGAGTGTTCTTGGAGGCCAGAAGCAGGTGTTAGGCCCCTTGGAGCTGGAGTTACAGGCGCCTGTGAGCCACCAGATGTGAGTGCTGAGGACTGAACTCGGGTTCCTGCTCTGACCTCCTGGGCCAGCCAGGCTTCCAGCCTCCTCGGGTCCTTTTTCCATGTAGGTTTTGTTGTTCTAAGTCTAGTACATACCCACAGATCCCAGTGCCCGTTCTGTCTTATGAGGGTTTGTTTTTGTCTGCTGTCAGGTTGTTTTTATTTATTTATTTATTTTCTTTTATGAATTTGTTTGTTTGTTTTTTAACAAGACAAGTTTTCTCTGTGTAGCCTTGGCTGTCCTGGACTCACTTTGTAGACCAGCCTGGCCTCGAACTCACATAGATCTGTCTGCCTCTGCCTCCCTGAGTGGTGGGATTACATGCTTGCGCCACTGTGCCCGCTAGGTAATTACAACATTTTTTGAGACAGGTTCTGACTTTGTAGCCCAGGATGGCCTGGAGTTCATTTTGGCTAGACTGTGAACTTCTGATCCTCCTACTTCTAGGCCTTTCCAATTCTGGGGTTACAGGTGTGTGCCACCCCACCCGCCTTTGTCAGGTTCTTGAATGTCAAGTGTGCTGTCTCTGTGTAGGGCTTTCTCTTGGACGTCTGACCTGCCTGCACCTGTGTGACGCTTAGGGAGATCAGATGTTCTCCTACCTGCCCTTTACCATCTGAGACTCTGGCTCATATTTTTATTAATGGACCCTATCAGAGAGTCAAGGATATTCTTGATGATAATCCAGCTAGAGAGGGGCTCTTCCTTTTAAGGGACACCTGGAGTTTAATGGGGTTCACGGCACACATGCTGCTCTGGAACTCAGGCAGCCAGTCATCTCTGTAGTGAAGGAAGAGATGGCGGAAGGACAAGAGGCGACACAGATTCAAGCTAATGGAGCTCTTATTCTGCCAAGGGACTCAGGTAACTGCAGACACAATCTACTGAGGCCAGAAATCTCCATAGAAAGGTCTAGAAGAACATGGCTGCCTGTTCATTCTTATTCACATGAGACGATGGGTCAGGGAAAGCGGATTTGGAAAGCATCGCTTAGAGTTAGCCTAGGGTAAGGCAAACCACAGGAAGGTAATAAAACCAAGCCGGAACGTTAGGTATAATTTGTCCCAGTAAAATGCCATTTAATGAAATCCTAGTGTCAAAGTGCTGTTCTGGAGGTGTGCTGCTTCTACATGCATGTGTGCACAGTGAGTGCACCTGCATCTATGCATATGGATGTATTCATCCACCCACCCCCACCTCCACATCCCTCAGGAAAGCTAGCAGGTGTCCTGCCCCCAAAACGATATTACTAAGAAGCCAACTTAGCCGTGGGTAGATAATATGAAAATCTAATTTTTATTTGTTCCTGTTGCTTGGGCCAAAGCAACACAGAGCCCAGGTTGTAAGCTGGCCAGTTTCTACTGTTCAGACAGTTCCTCAGCCGTGTAGATGGGTACGTTTCACTTCATTTCTCAGCCATGGAAGATGCTTCCAAACCTTGTATGCTTCTGCACTGTAAAGTGAGCGTGGTCTTGCGAGAAGAATGAGTCTCGTCCTGTTTTGGGCTCCGTGGAGGATTTGAAGATACTCAGGGAAAGACATTGCTCGCCTATTGTGTTTCAGCTTCGTCCCTAGGAACTCACACGTAATAGAATCTGCCCTCTAGGAGTTCATACGGTTGTTGTTGGGGGACGGCATCCAGAGCTCCGTGGAGAAAGGGGCTACTCAGCAAGGCAGGATTCTTTCTAGTCCTTTTAGCATCAATTATGCTCTGATTCCAGTACCTGGGACCCGAGCCTGAGCTGGCAGCTGATCAATTCAGCAGGATTTAGAGTTGTCCATGTAGTCATTGAACCAAAGTTTGCTTTGGCTAAATGAGGCAAAGGTACAATTATGTCCAGAAACATACTAATAAATCTATTGTAACAACCTCCTTACCACATAGCTTTTCTGGTGTTTAGCTGAAAACCCAGGTTATAAAACCTCCATGTTTGTTATTTCATTCACACAGCAACCCCCTGAGCAGAGGAAGCCGGTTAAACTTGAATTTGTTTGTTTGTTTTTTTTCTTTCCAACGTGTATGTCTGGACGGGTTTCTTCCTCCCCCACCCCCACCCTGACCCCACCCCCCACCCCTCGTATGAAAATCTGAAAAAAGGAAACTGGTGGTTAAAAGCTTGGAAAGGCTGTGCGCGCTGCTTTTTGTACACCTTGAAGACTAGCAAAATCTTTAATATGAGACTTTATTTGTACAAAGCCAAACTTCAAAACCACTCAAAAGCTTTTCTTATTAACTGCTGTCAGTCCTGTGATTTACAGAGGCAATAAAGAACTGGAGGGGGCACATTTATCACAGAGTTCCACACCAGAAGCCATTTTGTCCGGCGGTTAAAGGCGAGTGATGAAATGAATTCTTTTGTTCTAAAGCAACACACATATGCCCCGCTCCCCAGCCTCGCAGTTGGGCACACGAGGCAACACTGGTGGCAGGTTGCTACCCCATTCCTGCTCCGTGATAAACTGTGACCATGAAAATATTGAGGGTACACTTAGGAGACTTAGCCTGGAATAGAATTATGATCTTCATATGATCTGTGTAACTTTAGTTCTTGGTTTACTTTGTGTATGTGTGTGTGTGTGTGTGTGTGTGTGTGTTCGTTTGAGAGCACACCTGCACATGTGTATGTGCGTGCTGTCTTCCATCTTGGAAGAGCTGGGTGATCCCCTTAAATAACGTGGCTCCTTTCCTTTTGCTCAGCAAAGATCCTAGGATTTGGGTTTTGAGCTTGTCTGAACTGTGATGCTGGAAAACGTGCTTTGAGTTTCGGGACGCCGTCTTTTAATTCACTCTGTATTTGATGTTGACTTTGTGTTTTGTGTTCTGAGAAGACTGGCACGGTACACGGGAAGAGAGACGCAGCCTCCCAAGCTTTGATTACATACTTGTGTGTTCCTCGAACGAGGCGGTCAGGCGTTGAGCTGGGGTGGACGCACAGGCTGCAATGGTTTTGCTGTTTGAGAGACTTAAAAATGGGGCAGTTCTGAATATTTTATGATTGAGCACATCCATCACCCGGCAGTCTTTGTTAAGCATCCACATGTGCATGGCCGTGAGCAGGGCACAGATCACTGGGGAAAAGGGCAATGCTTTGGAACTAGACATGGTGGTAAAGGGCTTACACTTGTGAGAAAATGTTCACCAATATTAAATTGGGGACTGTTGTTCCTAATTGAGCCATTTACATGGTTAACTCATTCTCAGATTAAAAAAAAAAAAAAAAAACAAACCAAGAGGGCCAAATAAGAGGCCTTTGGCTAGTTTGTAATTCCACAACAATCAGCTATGTGTCTTAACTGCAATGCTAATGAAAAGTGATGTGGGGGTGGGGCGGGCTGGGAAGGTGGCTCCACAGTAGCTTCCTTCCCACCTCCCCCATTGGCTGGCTCACAACCAGCTCCTGGGTGTTTGGTATCTTCTTCTGGCCTCCCTGAATATGTGCACTCACATGTTCATACCTATACACAGAAAAACAAAACAAAACATAGACATGCACAATTAAAAAGTAAAATTACAATTAAAAAAAAAAAAGAAGTTTGTTGTTTTTTTTTTTTTTTTAGAGACAGGGTCTCTCTACATAGCCCTGGCTGTAGACCAGGCTGGCTTCAGACTGACAAAGATCCAGCTGCCTCAGCCTCCTAAGTAAGATCAAAGGTGTGCACCACTACACCTGTCTTAAGATTTTTTTTTTCCAGGCAATATATTTTGATCATATTCTTTCCTCTACCCTAACTCCTCCCAGATCCTCCCGACTCCCCTGCTCTTCCAACGTTATGTTCTGTCTCTCTAAAACAAAAAACCCACAGACCTACGGTAAACATAATTAAAAAAATAAAATTATCTTTATTTTTCTGTGTAGCCTTGGCTGTCCTGGACTCGCTTTGTAGACCAGGCTGGCCTCGAATTTACAACTATCCGCCTGTCTCTGTCTCTCGAGTGCTGGGATTAAAGGCATGCGCCACCACACCCTGTGTAAAACTATCTTTTTCAAAGAGAAAACCAATATGCCCATAAGGCAGTAGTAGTAAGGCACAAACCATGAAAAGATCCAGGAAGGAAAATTTGAGGTCAGGCACTTCTGTCCGCCGTTCTTACAAAATTCAAGCAGGGACAGACCCGGGAATGGAATTATGCGGGAGTTTCATGTTACCCATCATCCTTTGCGCTGCGTGATTTAGTGGTTAACGTGATTCTCTTGCTTCTGTCACTATCAGTTGCTTTCACAGGAAGGGGAAATAGGTCCTTCTGTCAGTAATTTAGCCAAAGTGCTGAAAAGCCCATTATTTCTGTTGAAGAGAAAGCAAGCAACCCCTCCCCTGGCATGTGAGGACGTGGCGGGCGTTGGTGTGTTGACCGCGAGCAGCAGTCGGGGCTCTGGGCTCGGAGAGTGCTGACCGCCACACATTCTATTTGGGCCCACCTCACATTTTTTCAGATCGGAGGCATTGTCCATCCCACCCTTGGCTGATTTCCTTGTTTATTCCTTTCTTTCTTTCTTTCTTTATTATTTGCATGGACGCTGGAGGATAAGCGTGGGTGTGGTTCCTCAGGAGTCAGCCACCTTTTTTCTTTTTTCTTTTTAAATTAAATGCGTTTATTTGTGCAGACAGGGATCCAGGACTAGGATAACGGCAGACGGGCAGGTCAGTGTTCCAGTGGGCGGTTAGTCTAGGCCCCAGGGGTCTGCCCGTGTCTGCTTCCTTAGTGCTGCACTTTCAAACATGTGCCACCATGCCCTGTCCCTGATTTCGAAAGAAATGTGTTGCTATAGAAAATATGGGAAGGAGGACTGGCGAGATGGGTCAGTGGGTAAGGGCACTTGCAGCCAAGCGTAACAACCTGAGTGTAATCCTCGGTTCTCAAAGGTGAAAGGGCAGGACAGACTTCAGGAAGCTGACCTCTGACCTCCACATTTGCTCTTTGGTATCCGTGTGCGCGTACACTCACATGAACACACAAACACACACAGATCACACGGATGAATAAAATAATAAAAAAGGAAGAAGTAAATAGGACACGGAGAAGGAAATAAACCAACCCCTAAACAAACCTTTCAGTTGTATAAAGAAATCACATTTTTTTTGATTGTTTTAGAAAAGGACTGCGTTTGCTTGGTGGCAAATTTTGTATGTGTGTGCACGCATGCGTGCGTGCATGTGTGTGTATGTGTGTAAGTGTATGTATTGTGTGAGTTTGAATGTGTGTGTGTTTCCTGTGTGTGTGTGTGTGTGTGTGTGTGTGTGTGTATGTGTTTCCTTTTGGGGCTAGGGTCTCACTTTGATCCTAGGCTCAAGCAATGTCCTGTCTCAGCCTCCCCAGCCTCAGGGACTACATGCTCATGCCATGGTGCTCAGCGTTGATGCTGGAAGACTGCACTCTATTTCCTGTGACGTGTTTCTCTAAGAAACAGGTCATTGTGCTTAGAGTCCATCCGAGTTACGGAGAAGCAGGAGGCATTGTAGCTGGTGCCTGGCACTTATTTGTTTGTCTCAAAACTCTGAGAACTGGAAAGTTCCAGATGGTCTGCTACAGACTGAGGCCACGATCAGAATAAGAGGGCAGGCTTAAGCCCAGAATATTTCATTGTGTAAGGCGTTGGATTCTAAACCAAGCAGATGGGGAATATGGGAGAGGGGATAGGGATGTCCTGTGATGGGGGACTTTAAAAAGCAGAGCGCTGGCCACTTTTGCTTTTTCTCTGTGCTGTTCCTTTTTGGAGAATGGAATATTAAAAACTGTTTTGCTTTCTTATATTTGTTATCTTATTTCAAGCCTCATAAGATTTCCTTAACCAAAAGGAGGGAGTAGTTGCTGGGCGGCCGAGGGATGCCATCACCAGCCGGGGCACCCAGAAGATGGAGTCTGGGATGATGTGGCTGTCTGGCTGCCGTTAAAGGAATCCCATCATAACCGTTTGCTATGATTTGAACTTCATGCTTCGCTGCTGGAAAGAAAAAACTTTTCTCAGAGACTTGCTTTTTATATGACTTTGAAAGGAGAGTTGCGTTTTATTTCTGACACTTATTGTACTATAAAGCCTCTAGTCTCTGATATTTAAGGTGGAAACTTTTAACTTTCTCTCTCTCTCTTTAACACACACACACACACACACACACACTCACTCACACACACACATACACACTCAGACACACAACAGAACTCATGGGGCTTTTTAGTACAAGGGCCTCTCAAATAATCCTACAGCTTTGAAAAATGAAATGCTTTATTTTATGAAGCAGTTTTGGGGTCAACTTTTTCCCCCTAAAATGTATGCTTTTATGTCGGGCAGTTTAAAGAGCGGCTGCTAACTGGAACCAACCGTCCATGAAGTTGTGCTGTTGTGTTTCTTATTAGTCTTGTATCTTTCCTATTAGTCACTTATGAAAGGGCATGGGGACCACTAACAGCGCTCCAAACAAGAATGGAGAAAACAGATGTCGAAACCCTCCTGCCTCAATTGTTTGCTGTTTTGTTTTTTGACTAAAAAAGCTCAGGGATTATTGGTGGGCTATGGAATGAAGTTTGTTTGCCTGGCTTGCCGCAACACAGTTAGCAGCAGCTTGAGGCGGGAGATGGGTGTTTGACCAGAATTTCAGAGACTACAGAAAAGGAGTTGCTGTCTATGCCTGGGAGCACGGTGAGGTGGGGGACTAAGGCATTTGCGACAGTTAGGTGAGCAGGAGCCTCAGAGGGTGTGTTTATTATGTTGTCACAGCGAGCACTGAATTGAAAAGAACAAGGCTGGTCCTTGGGTAGCTGTGACTTATCTGTACAACAGTTCCACTCTGACTTAAGTAAAGATCTTCACCATGGGGGGCGGGGGGTGGGGTGGGGGTGTGTTACCAACTTTATTTTTCAAATAAATTTAGCTAAGAGCCTGTGGGCTTCCATGACACCACAAAGAATTATTATTAATGTGCGCTGCTGTGAGGGCAGCACTTGCTGTGGGGAGCGATCACCCTGGCCTCTGGAATTTCAGGAAAGTGGTAGGAAAATGAGAAGCAGATTGATGAGGTACGGCCGCGTGCAGTGTGCTGGTGATGGGCACAGCATTGTTATTGTGCCTGGGGCAGGGGCACACAGAGAGAGACACTGATATTTAGGGTCAGGTCACACATGGGGTTGGTGAAATTATTCAAGAAGTTAAAAAAGAAAAAGAATTTACTTATTTTTATTTTTGGTTTTTCGAGACAGGGTTTCTCTGTGTAGCCTCGGCTGCCCTGGACTCACTTTTTTTTTTCTTTCTCTCCTGCATGTATGTCTGTGTGAGGATGTCAGATCTTGGAGTTACAGACACTTTGTAAGCTACCATGTGGGTGCTGAGAATTGAGCCTGGATCCTCTGGCAGAACAGTCAGGACTCTTAACCTCTGAGCCATCTCTCCAGCCACCTCAAGAAGTTTTTGTTTGTTTGATTATTTATTTATTTATTTGGTTTTTCAAGACAGGCTTTCTCTGTGTAGCCTTGGCTGTCCTGGACTCACTTTGTAGACCAGGCTGGCCTTGAACTCACAGCGATCCACTTGCCTCTGCCTCCCAAATGCTAGGACTAAAGGTGTGCGCCACCAATCCCAACTTTATTTATTTATTTTGTTGCAAATGGTGGCCTTGGTTATGGCCAGAAAAAGTGTGCTTAAGATTTTTCTTTTGTCTGGGACACTCCATTTTCCACTCTTGTCCGCAGGTGCTGTGTGGCGGTATTGAAGGCAGCGATGTGATCCTTCAAGGGTTGTGATTGTCGCTATTGAGTCTATTATTGAAACCAAATACTGGGGACAACCATTGAAAACATTAACGATTAGTGCTTCTGCTTTGAAGTCCACTGTTATGAATAAAGGCTTTTCACATTTAATTATATAATTTTTGGTGTGTCAGCACATGCATGTTCATGTGTGTGATGCATGTGTGTAGATGTTAGGTTTCTTTCTTTTTTTCCTTCTTTCTTTCTCTTTCTTTCATGTATATGAGTGCTCTATTTGCATGTACACCTGCAGGCCAGAAGAGGGCATCAGATCTCCTTATAGATGGCTTGTGAGCCACCGCGTGGTTGCTGGGGATTGAACTCAGGACCTCTGGAAGAGCAGATAGTGCTCTTAACTGCTGAGCTATCTCTCTAGCTCTAAGTGTCTTTCTTAATTGCTTACCTTAGGCACCTGGACGGGGGTCTCCCACTAGAACCCAGAGCTCCCTGGTTCTGCTAGACAGGCTGGCCATCTTGCTCAGGTGATCGGAAGTCCCTGCCTCCCACGAGCTGAGATTAGGGGCCTGCTGCTTCCTTCCCCTAGCTTTCCTGTGGGTTCTAGGAAGCTGAACTCTGGTCCTCACACAGCAAGTGTTCTGCTGAGACTCATTTTAAATAATTTTTAAGTCAGCATTCCTCAGGGCTTCGTGCCCACATTTATATCCAGCAGTCTTTCTGCTCCATTCTCTTCCTTCATGCCTCCTTTCCTAGACTTGCTATAGCAACTATTTTCCATCCGGGTCGCACCTTGCGCCTTGCACCTTGCACCTGTGTGAGATGCTCGGCATGTTCTATCACTTCAGACAATGGGTGTCGAGGACTTGCCTCTCACTTTATGGAATAAGAAGCTCTCTTTCTTCCTCTCCCATTGCACATTATTATTTGTGAATGAATCAGTCTCCTTCCACAGATGGGAGCCCTGGATCTTGGAGCAGTATGCGTCCTGTCTTTTCACCCCTAAGAGGCTCTGGCATAGCCCCTAATGTGGTCGTGAAGTGGACATTCATTTTCAATGGCCAGTGACCTCTGCTGATCTTTCAGAAAAAGCTTTTCTATCAGTGGGTGACAACCCTACTTGGGGTTACATAACTGAGTGTGTGTGTGTGGGGGGGGGGGGTCATGGAAAATTTGACAATGGAACACAACACCAAATATTAATTAAAAATGAAACCTAGGGCTGGAGAGATGGCCCAGGGGTTGAGAGACCTGGAGTTCTGCTCCCTGTATCCATGCCAGGCACCCCACAGTCCCCTGTAACTCCATCTTCAAAAGATCTGGCGCCCTCTTCTGGCTTCCAGGGCTTTCTGCATGCGCGCGCGCGGACACACACACACTCACACACACACACACACACACACACACACACACACACACACACATTGATTTTTCGAGGCAGGGTTTCCTCTTGTAAAGGCGTGCACCATGGAGTGCGGCTCTGACACACATATGTTTGCTCACAGATAACATACACGCCATACACATAATTAAATAGGAGACCAACCTTTCAAAATAAAGCATACAATGAATCCGAGGTGTTTCTGCAACACTTGCCGGGCCGCCCCACATGACTTTACTGGAGCCTTGGCTCTGAACACACAACTTGAGCACGTCACATCACAGAAGCCACATATTATGTCACCAAGGACTGCCTGCAGCACCTTGGCTCAGATTCCAGATGTTGCATGTTATAAACGGCAGTGCTTTTTACAGCACGTACACAGTTTCCCGCTCTTACAGAAGCATAATGGTTTAATTGTGGGAACTAGAGCTTTACCTTCTTCCTACCTCCATTTCCCAGCATGTGTCTACACCATGTGCCTCTGGATTGTTTTGTAGGAGACAAAGCAAATGAACCCCATCTCATGTTGTCTCTAATGAATGGTAAAATTACATGTAAATTTAAAAAATCATCTCGAAATAAATATACGATTTATTATCAGTAAATGTTTGACTTGCATACTTACATTACGTACCTGTATGCCAGGGTCTATAACATTTTTTTCCAGCAAATAGGGATCACGAGTAGAAAAAGCCTAAGATGCCCTGTCTTAGAATATGAGAACCCATCAACTGTCATTTAAATTTTGTTTTATTTTGGATGATTTTTTCTCCTCTATCTCCCTGTTCCCGTGCCCACTCATACCTCCTCACCCGCGTGTTCTCCTGGTTACTTTCATATCACATCTGTTTCACTACTCTCCCCACCCTGCATCAAAGCCTCTTTCCCCTTTCTCTGGGGCCCTTTCTAGTTTTCTGGCCTTTTTACATATAGACCCACACAAATAATATATTTTATACAAATATGTAAAAATTAGGACCTAGGATTTGTATGTGAGACAGCATGCAGAATTTGGATTTTTTTTTTTTGTGAACCTGGATTATCTTAAAAATATAAAATACCTTCCAGTTCTATTCATTTCCTTGTAAATTCCATTATTTTAAAAACTTATTCTTGAGAATTTTATACATGTATACAACGAAATACAACCACAGCAAATATAATGATTTAATTTTTCCTTATAGCTGGATAAAAATCCCATTGTATATGTACACCACGTTGATGGTCTATTTCCTTACTTGAAACACAGACACGCCAGTTCATAAGAGGCAGTCCTTTGCTCAGGAGTGGTACGTTGTGAGCCCCTGTAAAAATTTGTCTTTTGTTTGGTGTGGTTCAGCCTTAACACACACCTTTAATCCAAGAGCTTTCTGTACATAGGACTTAATAAAGTTAACCCTAGGTCAAGAGGCATGGCAAGAAACCAGCTGACAGGGATTAAAGAGTAGGAGGGACTATGAGTTGAAGGGCGAATAAGAAGGTCAGCTGGGTGCTTTCTCTGCCTCTCTGAGCTAGCAAATTTTCACCCCAGCCTCTGGCTCCCAAGTCCTTATTAGTAATATCGAATGACTGGGACATTTTTGGTTATAACAACAGTGGTATAGCTGATATACCATAGTTGTATGGTAGTTTCTCCTCTATGGATTGGGCTCAGTCCTAAAACCTATATTCTAAGGTTATTAAGGGATGTGCCATATTAATGTACCATAGCATTTCTCTTGAAAGACTGGTCCCCAAAATGTTAGCTAATGCTGCCACTTGAAAATGTCTGGGAAGATGGTTCAGTTGGTAAAGTGCTTACAGTTGTCCTGACCCGGGTTTTGACCCCCAGCACCCCTGCTAAAAGCCTCTTGGCTGCATGTGTCTGTACTTCCAGCCCTGAGGAGGTAGAAACAGGAAGATTCCTGACACTTGCTGGCCAATGAGTCTAGCCAAGCCAGCCAACTCCTGGTTCAGTGGGAATGCCTAAACATATGGTGGAGGGCAGTTGAGGAAGATGCTGGGTCAACTTCTGGCTTCCACATGTTTGTGCTCACACACTAAAAAACACAAAAACAAAAACAACAACAACAACAACAACAAAAAAAAAAACAGGCTGTGCTTTGTTTAAGTTCTGAGAAAATGATGCAAACTTTATTTGCGACAAAGTGAAATAGAGCAGCTAGAGTTCTGAACCTCCTCTTTTTTCCTTCTTCTTCTTGTCTTTTTGAGACAGGGTTTCTCTATGTGTTCCTGGCTGTCCTGGAACTCACTCTGTAGACCAGGCTAGCCCTGAACTCATAGCAATCCACCTGCCTCAGCCTCCTGAGCACTGGGATTGAAGGCCTGTGCCACTACACCAGGCAATGCCTCCTTGTTTCTAATCCCCACCATTTCTAGGTGTGTGACACAAACTATATGAGCTTCTCTGGCCTTGTTTTCTTATTTGGGAAACGGGGATAGTAGTGGCACCTGCCACATAGAACTTCTCTGAGGATTAAATGAATTCAGATCTATCAATGTTTTAGGAAAGAAGCTCTGTAGAAAAGACCGCAAGGACAGCCGTTACTCTGGCACTTTAACATGCCCTGGGTTCTCAAACACACCACCTGCATAAAGCCACAGAAGAAGCTGAACCCGTTGGCGGAGTGCTGGCCTAGGTTGCGTGAAGGCTTCAGCTTAATTTTCAGTGGTGCATAAAACTGGATGCGATGATGCACGCCTGTAACCCCAGCACTTGGGGGTTGGAGGCAGGAGCATGAAAAGCTCAAGGGCTTCTCAACTCCATAGTAAGTTGGAGGCTAGCCTGGACTACATGAGACACTGACTCAAGAAACGTAAAACAAAACAAAGCCACACCACACCAAGCCGAACCCACCCATGAGCAACCAACCAAATGAACAAGGGAATTGTTTATGTGAATAAAGTTCTGTCTCTAGGGGAATCCAGTGATCATTAAAAAAAAAATTATTCATTATTATGTGCATGATCTCTCTCTTCACACACCCTGTGTGTTTGTGTGTGTGCATGTGTGTATATGTATGTGTATGGATGTGTGTGTGCATTTGTGTGTATGTATGTGTGTATATGTGTGTGTGTGGTGTGCATGTACTTCTGCTGAGGTCAGAGGGCAACTGTATGGAGTTGGTTCTCTCCCCGACCTTTAAGTGGGTTCCTGGGATTGAACACAGGTTGGAAGCTTGTTGTGCCATTTTGCCAGTCCCAAAAGGTGTCATTTCTGATGGCGTAGGCTTACCACAAAACAAAAAAGAAAAAGCCTGAGATGTGCAATGAACACTAGACATCATGACATTGGAGTTTGGAAAAAGCCCCAGATGTTGAAAAACATAGCAGAATCCACAGGGGCAGGCGAGATCACCCCAGGGCAGTGGTCCTCACCCATTCTAATGCTGCAACCCTTTACCACAGTTCCTCATGTGTGGTGACCCCTAGCCATAACATTATTTTCATGGCTACTCCATAACTGTAATTTTTCTACTGTTTTGAATAGTAATGTAAAAATCTGTATTTTCTGATGGTGTTAGGTGACACCTGAGAAAGGGGTTTTCAACCCTTCAAAGGGCCTTCGATCCACAGGTGGAGAACCACTGCCTTAAGATTTCCTTCAAGATGGGAAGCCCTCTCTCTGCATAAGTGGTTTATTTTATGTCATTCTTATTTTAGAATTTGATATATGAATACTGCATTCACATAATTTTTTATTTTCTCCTCTTTCCCCTCTAACTCTCCCTGTCCCCCCTACTTTCTCTCAAACTATGGGCCTCTTTTTCTTTAATTATTATTGTTAATAGACATACACACGTATGCAACCCGCCCCAAACCTACTGGGTCCATTGTATGTATATGTACGTATGCGTGCTTAGAGCTAATCACTTGAGGTTGGAGGCTGGTTTCTGGAGAATAGTTGTTGTCCCTCAGCAGCCAATACTTAGCCTCCAGCCTTGTTACTTTTTATTCTTGAAGCAGAGTCTCATGGATCTCAGGTTGGCCTGCAATCCCCCATGTAGTTTAAATCCCTGATTCTCTCCCTTAATCTCCTGAGTGCCAGCGTCATGGCTGTGTACTGTCTGATTTGTAAGCAGTGTTGGATCAACCCCTAGGGCCATGTGCACCTTAGGCAAGCACTGGACCAACTGAGCCACATCCCTGGCCTCAGGGGTTATTTGTTTGCTTTTCATTTATTCATTTGGCCTCTTACCTCAGCTTGTAATGGCCACCTTCTTGCTGTGCCCTCTCCTGTGGTGGTTTTTTCCCCCATCAATGTCCCTGATGTAACACTGTTTAAATCTTCTCTTACAAGGACATCAGTCTGTTTGATGTAGAGCCTAATTTATCAGCCTCATTTTTACTTAATCGGCTTTTAAAAGGCTCTAGCTCCGAATATAGCTCTACTCTTAGTCTTTCCCTTAATGACCACTTTCTCATCGGCAGAGAACTCACACTAGAATCTCATTTATTTTTATTTTTTGGCTTTTTTTTTTTTTTTTTTGACAGAGTATTACCATGTAGCCCTTTCTGGTCTAAACTCATAAAGATCCGCCTGCCTCTGCCTCCAGGATTAAAGGTGCATGTCACCTCAGCTGGTCAGTACACATAATTTAAAAAATTAAAATACACATTTAAGGCACCCCAGCCTTCTCTTTCCTTCTTGATCTGAGAGGAATTTACACTGGCTTACTGCTCAGAAATCATCAAATTTCCCCTCTTGAGCTATTTGAAATTTTCTGGCAAAACAAGTGAAAACCCAGTGAGTAATTTTGGAGTTGTATACTGTAATTTACCTTAAAGACCAGTCTCTAGAAAACACTGTTTTCTATCTGTTCAAAATAATGTACAAGGGCTTCAAATGTTTGACCTTCTGGTCCAATGACACATTGTCTTATAGCTTCTCAAGAATCTAGAGACAGTCCTTTTAATTTTCCTTACCATTTTTATTGGAGTTTAGAAAAGGTTAATTAGGCAAACGCTGATCTCAGGGGAAGAGGATTTTAAAACATATATAATATTACAAAATGTCCTCATTGGGTATGAAGGTAATACCACAAGGGGGAACTATAATTTTATCAAATTTGTCCTGGCAAGTTGGCTCAGAAGGTAAAATGATTAGAGGCCGCAGAGTTAATTTTAATATGCTAATACATCACAGCAAGTTGGGGACTTAAATAAAATGATACAATTAATATACTTTTATGAGATGTAGAAAGACTTAGTAAGGTCATTTGCAGATTACATTAGAGCTACATTTGGACTTATTTGGTTTAAAATTCAACATTCTTTAGAGGAAGGAGTGGATGTCTGACCAGCCTCTCGGCCAACAGCCCAGCCACCTTTGAATGAAAGCGGATCTCGAGCTGGGCTCATAAACTGCATGAACGCTCACCTTCCTCTCTAAATACTGCCAGCGTCAGGCTTTTGGATCTTCATTTCTTTGGTGTCACAAACCAGAAAATGGCATGCTAATTCTGGGAAGGATTTTCTTTTGAAAGGCTACTTAATTAATTGTAGAAGATTTTCCCATCTTACTGTGCCTCTGGAATTCTACAATTTTCCTTGGCAATATGTCTGAGTTTCTTGGTCCCTTTTGGATGGACAGTTTTATTATTTAATCTGAAGTCATTGGAAGTGATTATATCGATGAAGGAACTGTAGGGATGGAGAAAGAGAGAGGGAGAGCATGATACACATGTGCAGGTCAGAGAACAACCTGCAGGAGTCCATTTTCTCCTTCTACTCTGTGGGTCCCAGGGATCGAACTCAGGACATCAGATTTGTCAGCAAGTACCTTTACCCACTGAGTTACCTTGCCTGCCCTCTACTCTTATTTTTTGGACAAGGGTCTTCCATTGAACCTAGGGTTTATCAACTTGGCTTGGCTGGCAGGACAAAGTGCTTCAGGGATCTCCCGATCTGCCTCCCCAGTACTGGCAGAGATTACAGATCTGCACAGACGTTCCCTCCCATCTTTTATGTGGGTGCCAGGGAATCCATCTCATGCTCCTGTGTGAGGCAAACACTCAACCAACTGAGCCACACCCCCAGCCTCCTCAGTAGCTAACTTTTATGTTAATGTTAAAACTTGTGCTCTCCTGAACCTTTTTCTAGGACTAAGTATACACATAAAAAAAAAAAAAAAAAAAATCTCCCCTTGCATTTCCACGGAGCTCTGATTATCACGGGTTAGTCCTGAGTGTCCCTGTGAGGCCTTAATTAGAGGAAAGAGCAATATATATCTGAAGCCGAGAAGTCACAGGAATAAGAACTACTTCAAATAATTCTCCATTTCTCATTAGCGAGCTCTGATAGAGAGCAGACGTAATTAGAGCGATAGCGTCTAACTGGCACGCGCACATTTGACTAAAAGCCAAAAGCAACAGAGTCACGATATTTATGTTCATGTTTAAATTACTCAAGTGCTTAATTGTATAATTTCAGTTTCAATTACCAAACGCCCTCACTTTTAAAATTAGTCCTTTGAGTATTAGCTGCATGGTGCTGTTATTAAAGTTGGAAATCTGCTATTACGGTTTCGAGGATTATTGAAAGTTGTTGGCATATGTCTTATTTAATAAATAAGTTTAATTGTGCATGTAATCTGGTAATTGAGTAATGATGAATTATATTTTTTACAGAAATGTAGAATGATTCCTCCCCCTACCCCCAGGGTGAAACAAAGCCACATTTTAGGGATTTATTTCTCAGAGAAATATTATAAATCATCTAAGATATCACTTTTACCTATTAGGAACTCCTGCAAATAGCGCGACTTTTAGAGAAGACTTACTTTTACTTATGAGTGTGCGCATGCGTGCGCAGGTGTCCTCAGAGGCCGGAAGAGGGCCTTGGGTCCCCGGGAGTTGGGAGTTATAGGTGGCTGTTAGCTACCTGTGTGGGTCCTGGGAACTGGACTCAGGTCCTCTGCAAGAGTAGTCAGTAAGTGCTCTTAACTACTGAGCCACCTCTCCTCCCGATGAGTAAGACTTTTAATGGGAAATGTACATTAAATAGTCCCCGCTGTCTCCCATCCACACATAAGAGAGGCTGGGGCCGGAAGATGATGTCCGATTACTGAGGGAGCAGCAGAGCTTATGCATTTAACCCGTTTTCTGGGGGGGGGGGGGGCATGGCAGCCTAGCGCACACAGTAGATGAGTGTATTTTCACTCCATGAGACGCTTTCCCATTTGATCCGCAGCTCAACAGCGGCTGTAAGTGGGAGCGACCTCAGGGCTCCTCCGAGCTCATTGTGCTGTGTCTTGGGCAGAAGCTCCGGATCCTCAAGGTCGCTGCTTCCGCTTCCGTGAGCTCCGTTAGTATCTGTCGAGTTCTGAGGGGGAGCAGCAATGGTTTCAGACCCATGTCTCAGAACAAGAAAATTGGGAATTGAAAATTCAAAATACTTTTATTTCTAAAAGGACACTGGCTTCTACCTTGCGTCTGAGGTGAAAATGCTTGCACCCAGAAGGGCTGCAGTCTAGTCTGTGACTTCCTTTGGTGGTTAAACAAGCTGAGGGACACATATAGGATTTGCCTGAGGTCACATGGTGACTGATAAAGGACTCAAATCCAAGATGTGTATCTCCGTGTCCTAACCTGCGCATTGACGGCCATGGGAGCCGTATGCTACAGAGTTCTTCCTGATCCTTGGGCGTGGGTCAGTTTTAGAATGTAGATTTCTAGGTTGTTGCTTCCTCTTCAATCTCATTCGGAGGACTGAGCTGGTAGGATATAGAAAACACACACACACACACACACACACACACACACACACACACACACACGCTGCCAAACCTGATGACTGACTTTGATATCTGGGATTTCCCATAATAGCAGGAGAGAACTGACTTCTGTAAGTCGCTCTCTGACTTAAACTTGCGTGCCGTGGGATGTGCCGTCTGCCTTCCATAAGTCCATAAATGCAAAGACAACAGTTAGTGAGTAAACGGCGACGGAGAGAACAGGCATAGACTAGAGTTGCCATTCCAACCTTGAGACTATAAAACAAACGCAGAAGAGCAGCCATTAATTCCGTTGACCAGACAGAGATGGAACAGAACGAGCATCAGAGGACAGCACCGGACCTGAGTGTGAGAGTGGAACCAATGGCTGAGGAGTGCTAGAGCGGAACCAATGGCTGAGGAGTGCTAGAGAGGAACCTTTGGCTGAGGAGTGGTAGAGCGGAACCAATGGCTGAGGAGTGGTAGAGCGGAACCATTGGCTGAGGAGTGGTAGAAGGCTCTTAAAGGAAGCTGTAAGCTTCTCTTCCCTAAGGTGTCCCAGGATAACCCCTTCTCCACACAGAGATCCTAGGCACAGGGCAGTGATGCGTGGGTGAAAGTGGAGCTGAGATGAACGCTGAGTGGGCGAAGCGCCCTGTTTCCGGTTGCAGTCCCCAGAAGCCCTCGGAGTTCTGTGCTCCTAGTCAGAATACAGAGGAGTCTTCTCTGGGGAGATGGCCACAGAGAAAAGCCCGGAATCGATGGTATTCTAGCCAGTGAGAGGGCGAGGGCTTCATTTGACTCCCCTCAGGTCAGCAAGCCTTTCTCCCACAGGCTCATCCATCAGCCTCACTCGACCATGGGACTAGATGGCTGACAATCTTCACAGGCCTAAGGTTGTGCAAAGTGAAAGAGAAATAAAAATGCCGTAGAAAGGACTCAGTGGATAAAGAAGGCCCCCCCCCCCCCGACACACAATCTAACTTGAAAAGTTAGGGAACACAGCCAAATAGAGACTCAGAAGGCCTTTTAGCAGCATTCTTGGAAGCTGGAAAAGGGAACGACATATTCTAACGACTTAGAGAAACTGACTCGGAAACTAGAATTCTGTAGCCAGTAAACTGTGAGCTGACGTATGTAAGTTACTAAATGCAGCAGCATTTTTATTTCCCTGGGGGAGGGGGGAGGAGAGAGAGAGAGAGAGAGAGAGAGAGAGAGAGAGAGAGAGAGAGAGAGAGAGAAGAAGAAGGAGGAGGAGGAGGAGGAGGAGGAGGAGGAGGAGGAGGAGGAGGAGGAGGAGGAGGAGGAGGGAAATTGATGAGGAGCCTTTTATAATCTTGGGTAGGGCCACTCCCCCATGGCAGGTAGGCAATGACATCACAGGTAGGCAGACTGAAGGAGAATCCTAACTCTGGGGAATAACTGCGGAGTCAGTTCTCTCCTTCCACTTTTTTTATTTTTTAATTTTGGTTTTTTGAGACAGAATTTCTCTGTGACTGTCCTGCACTCGCTTTTGTAGACCAGGCTGGCCTCAAACTCACAGCGATCCGCCTGCCTCTGCTT
This sequence comes from Acomys russatus, assembly GCF_903995435.1. Classification (NCBI taxonomy): domain Eukaryota; kingdom Metazoa; phylum Chordata; class Mammalia; order Rodentia; family Muridae; genus Acomys; species Acomys russatus. The sequence continues at coordinate 32,258,598 of NC_067162.1, forward strand.
CCCAAGTGCTGGGGCTAAAGGTTTGTGCCAGCACCACTCGGCTTCTCCTTCCACTTGGATGTGTGTTCTAGGAATCAAACTTGGCTTGCTGGGCTTATGCAGCAAGAGCCTTTTGCACTGGACCATCTTGCTGGCCTGAGAGTCTGATTTATTACTTGTTCACAAATGGTTTGGGCTGTCATGGGCAGTGAAAAAGCTCATTCCGTACAAGAGATGGGAAAACTCAAGAAAAGCCCCTTACGGGTACGGCAGGCGCTGTCTATCTCTTCCCCGTTACATTCCTTCACACCACTATTAGAGCCCTCAGCTGAGGTAAGTGTTGGACACTCCCTGGCCTCGCCTTATTCCCCTGGGGCGGCTGAGGAAGGCGGCACAGCTGGGTGGAGTTGGATCTGTCAGGCTCCAGCCTCAGACAATGGGATTTAGGAGACTGATGAACAAAGGCCACATCTCTTTGCCCTCTGCTGTCCCTGCCTGGTCCATCTCCACACTGGGTGTGTCCCTCAGGATCCCAGTAGGCCATGCTTGTCATGTCTGGGAGGCGATCTGCTCAGGAGTGCCCCCTCAGTAGGCCTGGGATGTCTTGGCCAATCAGTGTCGTCCTTCTCTGAGAATTCTCTTTCGGGGAAACCAGGGATGTTGCCTATGAGTTTTCTATCTAAAATACAGAAACCTCTTCCCTTTGAATTCTTTACAAACAAGAAAAATGAGATGAACTGGATAATGCTTGACTGATGTTTAAACTGTGGTGTTTTCTTGATCTATTTTATTTGGGGGAAAAAGCAAGGTGAAAGAGCTTCCAGAAGGATTGCCTTTTTCTTTGTCAGATTTCTGGATATTTTAGGCTTTCCCCTCCCTTTAAAATGTTTTAGAAGTATTCTAAATTATTCTAGTAATTGACTATGAAAGTAAACCAGTAAGTCTTTCTAGAAATTTCTGTAAGTGCTGCAGCATTAGCATATGCTGATAACATCTTGTTCTGTTTAGAAAGATGAGAAAATGATCAAGAATTTGTTAGAATTAGATTTAGCACACCCTTGTGTCACAGGAGAGAGGCTGTGTTATGCCTGCGCTATGGTTTACAGTTGGTTTGATTTATTGTATGTTTTTGGAAAACAGCTTTTTTGTTTGTTTGTTTGTTTACTTTATTTTCGTTCTGTCTTGGTCTCAGTGTGTAGCCCAGGCTATACAAAACTGAAGATGTTCTTGCTTTTAGCTCCCAAGAGTGCTGCTATTGCAAGCTTGTGGTGCCCCCACCCCAACTTTGTTTTGAGAACTCCATCTTGTATAGCTCAAGTGGCCTGGGACTTCCTGTCTTCCTGTCTCAGTGTACTACAACAGCCTGGGATTACAGGCAAGCAGCGCCAGATCTAGCGGGAGATGGCTCATTCGCATGCTAATTTGATTGTCCTTGCTCATCATTTTTGAAGCTAAATTGGCCTTCCAGGAGTTTCCAGTCAAAAAATAGTGGCAATGGATCATGGGTGTGGGTAGCTTGGACTTTTGCAAGAGGTTGGTGGGTGGTCTGAGATTTCCTCACTGGCGATGATGAAAAGAAGTTTTGAGTGGGATGGTTTTGGACTGGGTGCCCACCCTGGACTCAGTAGACCAAACTGGAGTGGAGTGTGATGGCATTGGTTGTGTGCAGGAGATCTGATTGCCAACCAACTAAGCTGTAGCCAGTCGGCTGGTTGATGAGTGAAGCTATAGACAGCTAAATTGTTTTCACTTTGGTTTTTCTTTGTTCTTTTTGAGAAAGAAATTCCAGACTGTAGTCCAGGCAGGCCTTGACTGCACACTTCCTGCTTTAGCTGGGATGACAGGTTTGAGCCGCCATGCCTGTGTCAGTTTTTCTACTAATGGTGTTTGAGCTTTGCTGGTTGGAGTTTTCAGAATCTTATTGTTCTAGTTGTGGGAGCTGCCAGGTTTGAGGAGAATCTTCCTGTGCCTTATTTTGAATTTCTGTGCTCATATAAACTCTACTAAATTCAACCATGTAAGGAATTCTCTCCTTAGCAGACTTACTATAAAGGGGAGGGTTATAAAAGTGGCGATCATGTGTTTGTACATGTGTGTACGCGAGGAGACTACATGGCAGAATCATGTGTCACTGCTTAGGAGAGGTCCACCTTGCCTTTTGAGACAGGGTCTTTCGTCCGGACGTGGGGCTCAATGATTAGGTTAAGTCTGCTGGCCAGTGGGCCCCAGCAGCCCCAGAGATCCTCCCTCCTATAGTCCCAGTTCTGGGCTTACCGCACGTGTGATCACGCATAGCTTCTACAAGGGTTTGGGGATTGACCTTGGGTCTTCAGGATTGCACAGCAAGCACTTTACCAACTGAGCTGTCTCTGCAGCCTTGGTTTTTAAAGTCAAGTATGTGGGGCTAACCTGTTCTATCTGAGGACTCCTCTAGGAAAGCTGCTTTACAGAGTGACGGGGTGTTGGTTGGACTATAGCCTATGAAGCATTGAGTGGAGTGCCTGGAATATAATGGTGTTTTGAACATTCCAACTTAACAAGGAGGGATCTGAAGTCAGCCGAGCAGGAGGGGCCTCACCCCTTCTGTTCACGGGAGACCGAATCTCATTTCTGGAGCAATACGGCCTTGAGAGCCTGCTTTGAATTTAGTTCCTTCTTGACTTTAGTGCACTGGCTTATGGTGCACTAGTTCATTTCAGCCCCTCAAACACCTAATCCAAAAAGCAAGGGCTTTCCTCGAATTGTCATTTTAGCACCAGCATTCCTTCTGAAACTGCTTTGACTGTGGGTTGTAGTCCAAGTACTATTTCAGTACACACTTGATGTAGCCCATTCTGTTTTTTCCTTCATTTCTCTTTTCCTCAGTTTTCCCTTCTTTCATTCTTCATTCTTTCTATATTTTTGCATATGTATATGCGTGTGTGTGTGTATGTGTGCGCACGCATGTGCACCTGTGCACAAGGTAGGTATAGATGTCTTGGGTGGCTGTAAAACGATCAAGCTGTCTACATGTGGGCAGCAGAGGCGGGAGTCCCCCAGCAGCCCACTTGTCACAGTGCGCAGGCCATCAGTCATTCGCCAGAGTAGCTTATTGGTGAATATTTACACTATTGACCAACAGGCAGGAGGGACTGGGTGTGAGGCGTGAGCAGCAAGAAGGAAGCAGAGCATTAATCAGGATGCAGGGACATCACAGCAGTGGCCAACAGCCTTGCGGCAGGAGCTTAAAGACAGCTGCTGGAGGTTATTGACTGCTGAACAAACCCTACAACACTTAAAAGTGGAAACTGTTTGCCTTTCCCAGCTTACCCCAGCCCGCACACTAAGATACGGGTGAATTCTGGGCAAAAAATTTATTTTTCAGGAAGTTGTGTATTTTCTTTGTTCCCCCAAATCTCCCCTGCTTCTTCTTCCTCCTTTCCCCCTCCCTCTTCTTCCCTCCTCCTCCTCCTCCTTCTTGGTTTTAGTAGCCCAGGCTATCTAATCTATCTATCTATATCTATCTATCTATATCTATCTATCTATCTATCTATCTATCTATCTATCTATCTCTTTGGTTCTTTCTTGAGGATCCTAAAGGGGGAAAACTTGGCATCAATATCACCAGCAAAGGTAATGTTTTTGATCTAGTCAGTGGGCTGAGGAAGCCTGAAATGTTTGTAGAATAATCAAGTGAAAACTCTGACATTATTTCTGTACTAGTAGGCAGTGCAGGCTTCCAAAACCTGGGACTGTTTCCTGTTCTGTTCTCAGCGACTCCTGAAGATTGGCCCCAAATCGACCTCTGCAGAGAGTACAAAAGAAAGAAAGAGAGGACACCGTTTGTTTGCAGCCCGTTTGCAAATAAATCAAGCGCTCCAGTGACTTTGACTTATTCTTTTTGCTAGAATGATTGTTTATAGCAAGGGACGAGGACTGGCAAACTGTTGGAAAATGAGTTTGGGAATGAAGCAGAAATCAAATATTCCACAGTAACAAAAGTCAGAGATGATGATGAAGGGAAAAAAAAAAAAGCCTTGTAGAGCCTATAAATGAACTTGGTAGTATGGTGGTCATGGACAAATGGAAAAAACTGCTTGAGAATGACAGCATTCCAACCTCTAAAAAGACCTTAGGCTGTATTAAATGAACGACTATTTATACTCTAGGATAAATGAAATGTTCATAATATATGCTTTTTAAAAGTTTCCTTCATTTGATAATTAAGATACCTGTATCTATATCTTTATCTATGTATCTATACATTTAAAGACAAGGTTCACGATGGGCAGTGGTGGTGCACACTTTTAATCCCAGCATTATAGAGGCAGAGGCAGGAGGATTTCTGTGAGTTTGAGGCCAGCCTGGTCTACAGAGCAAGTTCCAGGACAGTCTGGGCTTCACTGAAAAACTCTCTCTCAAAAAACCAAAACCCAAACCAACCAAACAAAAAGAGAGACAGAGTTCTCACCATGTAGCTAGCTGGCTAGCCTGGAACTCCTTTGCAGAGATGTGCCTGCTTCTGTTTGCCAGTGCTGGGATTAAAGGTGGGTGTCACCATGTCCTACAAGAAATGTACATATTTTCAGTCTGGTAACCACCAACTTAGAATGGAACTTTAAAAAAACCCAGCATTTAAAAAATTCTCCAAGATCCATTCTTAGCTTGAATCTTCTCAACACAGATTCATAGGTATGAAAATGGTTGCCCTGTTAGGTAGGCCTGTGAATGGAGGCTTGTAATCCTAGCTACTAGAGAGTTTGAGGCACGGAAAGTGTGAGTTCAAGGTCATTTGTGAGGACTAGAGTGCTTACCTGTGAGTGCAGCTGTAGCACTGGTCCCCAGCACTGCAGGGAAGGGAGGAAAGTGGTCTCTCTTGGCACTCAGGGAGGGTCAGAACCACCCAGAAGCAGGAAACTGAGCCCCAGCATCTTCCAAGTGACACAGTAATTTTCAGGCTAAGAGTAAGTGTGACTGGCTAGGTGAGCAGGCAATTCAGCAAGGGTTCATTTTTTTCCCTCCCTCTCTCCCTCCCCGCCTCCCTCCCTCCCTCCCTTCCTCCCTTCCTTGTTGTTATAAAAATGAAAATCCCAACCTTTAGATTTTTCAAATGAAGACTCAGTGGTCAGATGCTGGGGTGAAAACTTGCTAGCTCAGAGAAGCAGAGGAACCACCCAGTTGACTTTTCTACTCAGCCCATGTCCCAGAGGAAAACCCAAAAAGCCCAAAGCAAAAAGCTTGCTAGCTCATCTGGTAGCCCAGGAGGAAAAGCCCCAGAACTAAAAGCCAAAGAGCTTCCTAGCTCAAAGTTCAAACACCCCTTCTTCTTATCCACCCTGTCTTATGTACCCTTCAACTCAAAGTCCCTCCTACTCTTTTTTGTTTGTTTGTTTTGTTTTTTGAGACAGGGTTTCTCTGTGTAGCGTTGGTTGGTCTGGACTCTCTTTGTAGACCAGGCTGGCCTCAAACTCACAGAGATCTGCCTGCTTCTGCCTCCTGAGTGCTGGGACTAAAGGCGTGCACCACCATGCCTGGCATCCTTCCTACTTTTTAATCCTAGTCAGCTGGTTTCTTGCTCTGCCTCTTGACCTAGGGTTAACTTTATAAAATCCTATGTACAGAATGCTCTTGGATTAAAGGTGTGTGCTAGGGCTCAACCGCACCAAACAAGAAACAGGGTTTTACAGTTCCTAGTCTCGGGATTCACAATGGGCTCAAATATCCCAAGTATCCTGCAACTCTTCCTTCCTTTGCCTGCCTGCCTGCCTGCCTCTCAGCAAGGCTGGCCAAGAACTTGCTATATAGTGCAAGATAATCTCCAGTTTATAATACTCTTGTCTCTACTTCCGGAGTATTGGGAATACAGATGTGCAGCACCACACTCTCTTTATTGGGGTGCTGATGGTCAAACTTAGGGTTTCATGCACAGTAAGCGAGCACTCTACTGACTGAACTGTATGCCCAGCCCAAGTGGGTGGTCTTGATCTACATTTCTTAGCTTGCGTTGGAACAACTCTCATACCAGTCAGTTATAAGTACGTGTGTACAGACTCAAGACCCAAAGGTTTTAGGGTCACCCCAAAGTTAGCCACATCTGCAAATGTGGCTACAGTATGTGTGGGCAGCATACACCCATAACTACACTATATATTCCTTGACTTCAGCCTCTGGCGGCATTAGCAGGTAAGTCACGGGTCATAGCAATTTTATGAATAAAAGTTGTATACCTCAGTTTGGTCTGTGGCTAGTGCTCAGTGGACATAGTGCTTACTGTGCAAGCAGGGGGACCAGAGTTGAGATCCCCATTACCCAGTGACAGTTGGGCATGGTGCAGTGAGAGAAGCTGCCTAAAAAAATAAGGTGAGAGCAATAGAGGAAGAGACCAGGAGTTATCCTCTGGCACACGCGCGCGCGCGCGCGCACACACACACACACACACACACAAACAAGCATAGGCATCTGCCTTCCAATAGGTGTGCTTTTGTAAAACTCTTAGTTTTTTCAAGACACGGTTTCTCTAGGTAGCTTTGTAGACCAGGCTGGCCTCGAACTCACATAGATCTGCCTGTCTCTGCCTCTCAGAGTGCTGGGAATTACAGGGGCTGCCACTGTGTCCAGCTTAGATACAAATATTTTTGTATTTGATTTTAGTTACTCCCTCCCCGCTGCTATTCCTGTTTCATTTTCATAGGTTCCTTTGTCACTTTTTCAGGTGGGAGGACACTGACTGCCATTTGTCTCTTTGTTTCTGTAAGGAAGACAGCAGGGGTATGACTGTGATGCCCTAACTTGCCTTGGCTGGCTGGCCCCGCCCTAGCTGCCTTGGCTGGCTGGCCCTGCCCTAGCTGCCTTGGCTGGCCGGCCCTGTGGTTTGTCCTGTTCTCCTCTTCCTTCACTTCTAAGGTTCTGTCCTTGTTTCTCCTTTTCTGCTCCAGCCCCCTATTCCTCAAGGTCTAAGGGATCTTGGTGTAATCGTGTCTCAGTCCATTTGGGCCACTAAAACAAAATCCCCTTGGATTCTGGTTGTTTCCTCAGTGTCTGCGGAGGGGTCCTACTCTGGGGTTCGATGGCATCTTTTGGTTGAGCCTGCACTTCTCATTTGGTGAAAAGCGTGAGCCAGGTCCCTGAGCCTGTTTGATAAGGACACAAGTCCCATTGCTAGCGCCCATTCTTACAGCCGGACCACTGTCTCAAAGGCCCCTCCCTCCCACACCACCATCTTAGCCATTCAGGTTTAACTCAGGAATGTTGGGAGGCCTGAGATGACGGGGGTTCATAGCTCGCACCCCCCCACCCCCTTTTTTTAAAGGTGTGAATTACTCCAGGGACCAGGATCGATTTGTTTTTTTCAGGGGAGGATGTTGACCAGGAGCTCTGTATTAAAAGCACTCTGCCGCCATCCTGTTTTGGTGGGAGCCCCACAGTAAAGTGAGTTCAATCAGTTCAGATAGCTCCATTGTTTCTTTTTCTGCCTTTCCTCTTGTCTTGGTTCATCCTGTGCTGTTACAGTGCGACATTGGAGGCTGGATCATTACAGAGACCAGAATGCTCTCTCTCAGGTGTAGAGGCTGGCCAAGCTCAAGATCGGGGTGTTACATTGACACGTGCTCGGGGCTGCCCTCTGCTTCCAAGATGGCACCTAGAATGCCGTGTCCCCTGGAGCGGAGGAAAGTTACGGTCTACAAATGAAGAAGACAAAGGCAAAAGGGGACAAACCATCACCAAGCTCTTTCAGAAGGCTGTTGGTGATGCAAGCAAGAACCTTTAAGCCCAACCATTTCTTAAAAGCTTTGCCTATAAGGGCTCCGCCCCCTAGGTTATTGCTGACCCTGGACTTCCGGAAGGTGGATGTTCAAACTGTAGCCCTCCCTACGCACGTCCTCTTGGCACTTAGGAGCAGACACTCATATGGGCCTGTGAAGCAGAGCGTGGGGTGTGTGTGGGGTTAGAAGTCTGATCTTCTCTTGCCTTCCTCACTGGGAGAGGCAAGGAAAAAGCAAGAGTTTTCATTTCCAGAGGGAGGTTGTCAGAGCAGGGACGTGATTACGAAATGTTCTTTTCCCTACTTCTTTTTAAAAATTAACTTACTTTCTGTGCTGCACTCAAAGTCATTCAATAGCTAGGAACAACTTTGAATTTCTTCAGTCCAGGGACTGCAGGCGTGTGTCACTGTAACTGCGGCTTTCTTTGCCATACACACATGTTGAGACCTGCAGTGAGCAGCCTGCCCGTTGACCAAATGTCTTTCTCTCTGGAATGTCCGGGCTCTGAACTATGTAAAAGATTGGAGTGGGTTTAAATCTATGCTCACATGAGATTTCACTCAGAATAGGCCTTTATGAATATTCATGTTGAAGTACTTAGCCTCGGGGTGTGAAATATTAATCTCTTACCTGAGTTTTACATCTAATTCTCTTTCAATGACACAGAAAAATTAAATGTTACCTGCCACCAGGGGCATCATTAGGATGAGCTCTGTGGATTAAAAGTCTGAGAGAAGAAACTTATAGTCTCAAAAAAAAAATTTTTTTTTTTTTTTGCTATTTCCAGTTAAGTGCTAGGCAAATTTTACAAAGTTGTCACCATTGTTTTTGTACCTGTCTACACATATTTGAGAAGCAAATAACGGGAGAGGGAGGTTTCTATAAGTATTCACAGTTTTAATAATAATTATTGAGGTTTGTTAAGAATGGAGATCCAGGGCTGAGCGGGTGGCTCAGTTGGTAGGAAGTTTCCCAGCATGCCCAGGGTCAGTCCTCAGGAGTGCTTAAACTGGGTGTGATGGCATGCCTGTGTCCCAAGCTCTTAGAAGATACAGGCAACAGGAGTTGAAGTGAGTGTGAGGTCAACACACACACACACACACACACACACACTATATATATATATATATATATATATATATATATATATATATATATATATATATATACACACACACACACACACAGACACACACATATATACACGTATATGTGTATATACAAATTTTCTTTTTGGTAATTTAAGAATTGTGTTTGCTTGAAAAGTTGAAGGGAAAAGGCAGCTAAAAGGTAGTTTGAAAAATTTTGTGTTTTATTTTTTTGGTTTTTCAAGACAGGATTTCTCTGTGTAGCCCTGGCTGTCTTGGACTCGATGTGTAGACCAGGCTGGCTTTGAGCTCACAGCGGTCCACCTGCCTCTGCTTCCCGAGTGCTGGGATTGAAGGCATGCACCACCACACCCAGCTAAATTTTGTCTTATTACAAAAATATTTGTGGAAGAGATTTAGGAATAAGGGATAAATAAAAAGATTCTTCTGACCCATTCCACCAAAACCTATTATTTTATTTTACCCAGTCTTTTCTTTTTTTTTTTTTAATTTGAGACAAAGTTTCTTTGTGTAGCCTTGGCTGTCCTGGACTCACTTTGTAGACCAAGCTGGCCTCAAACTCACAGAGATCCTCCTGCCTCTGCCTCCCTGAGTGCTGGGATTACAGGCGTGTGCCACTGCACTGGGCTTACTCAGTCTTTTATTACTTACTAAAAACTCAAATATGTATATATCAGAAAAGTATACTCACACTACCATTTTGAATATTGTTTGGGTTATCTATCTTGGATTCTATTGTGTGAATGTCTTATAATTCATTTAAGCAATGAGATATTTTGATACTCAGTTGCAATTTTATGCTTGAATTTTAAAATTTATTTTGTAAATGCATATATACATGCATAGAGGCCAGAGGTCAGCCTTGAGTGTCTTTCAGGAGCTGTCTACTTTATGTTTTAAGACAGGGTCTCTCACTGGTGTGGACCTTGCTGACTATGTTAGGCTGGTTGGTCAGAGAGCCCAAGGGATCTGCCTGTCTCCACCCACCCAGTATTGGCATGGGAAGCTTGTACTATTGCCATGCTCAGCCTTACATGTGGGTGAAGCCCCAGGACTTCATGCATCCTGGACAACTGTTCTACCACCAGTTGAAAGCCCAAATTTATAATTTTGTTATTAATATATTAACAGTATTTCAGTGGACATCCTTAAAGATATATATACATACATTTGTTTGTTTGCTTGTTTTTGAGGCAGGGTCTCTCTGTGTGGTCCTGGCTGTCTTGGAACTTGCTTTGTAGACCAGGCTGGCCTGGAATAGAGATTCACCTGCCTCTGCCTCCTGAGTGCTAGAATTAAAGGAGTGTGCTACCACTGCCTGGATTTGTTTGTTTGTTTGTTTGTTTCTTTCTTTTTGAGATACAGTCTGACTATGTAGCCCTGGTTGGCCCAGAACATAGAGATTTGTCTACCACTATGCCTGGACAGTAGAAAATTTTGTATATGCAATTTTCCTTAATGCGTACTCCTAGAACAAGCTGGTGGCTCATGCTTTTAATCCCAGCAAAGACAGAGGAGGCAGAGGCAGTAGATCTCTGAGTTTCAGGCCAGCCCTGGTTACATAGTGGGAACATGTCACAAAGCCAAAGCAAGCAAGCAAACCAAAAGAAGAACCCAACAATAAATACTTGCACCCTCTCCCCAAAAACAAACCCTTATGAGTATGTATGTACTATATATTAACAATTCAAATACTGTTTGTGTGTATGTGTAGGCATGTGTGCCCTGGCATTCCTGTGGAGGTCAGAGGGCAGCTTGTGGAGTCAGACTTCTTGCACCTTTACATGGGGTCTAGGCATTGAACTTGGGTCACCAGGCTTGCCATGTCACCAGCTCCATATTAACACTTTAGATGTATACTGTCAGATTGCCCCCCCCAAAGAAATAGTGTTCTGTTCTTGGTTCCATACCCTTACTCAGTTGTTTGTTATTATCCATCCACCATCCATCCATCCATTTGCCTATCCCCTTCCTTCCTTCTCTCCCTCCCTCCGTGCATCTTCTTCCTTCCTTTTCACCGATCCATCCATTTACCCATCTATCTATCCATCAGTCTTCGCAAGTGTTTTAGCAAAATCCAGTCACTTATTCTTCTTTTAACTTTTAATGGATTGAGAAATTAACCTTCATCTCAAATGAAATGTTTTTCTCGTTTTCTTAAAACTAATTATTTCTTGATGAAAAAACAAACAAACAAACAAACAAACAAAAATCTTTTTCTTCCAGAAGCGCTAGAATCTCTTTAAAAGGAGTGATTAGCTCACTTCAACACTGGGTGATGGTTGCCCACCTGTGCAAGTCATGGGCCAGGCAGGGCTGTCCTCTCCTGATACCCAGCTCTTTCTCCACAGGTTGCTACAAGACTCTTTGTAGGTAGGATTTCACTTGTACATAATTCAACACACTTACATTTTAAAAAAATAATTTTGCATTTATAGAATGAACCCCTTCATGAGTTTTATCTCTTTGGGTAACCTTGGGCATGGGCTAGCCAAGAACAAGTGGTGGCTTCCTCTTCTGGGTTCAGTGGTAGGTGGGGAGGAGACAGGTGGCATGGCAGCATTCCTACCGATGAATGGCATTTTTATTCTTCTGGACAGAGTGCTGTTGTAGTTCCAAAAGGAGAACAGTTGCTCTTCTCGCTAGTCAAAGTTCACTCACGTGACACACGAATTGACCTCTCACGCTCTGTTTTGAACTCTGCTAAAAGACCATTTCAATTAGTTTTGGCAGCTTAAATTGGAAGTTGGTATTGGGGGTTCCAATGGAAATTGTAGCCTGGAGGCATCTTGCTTGTGTCTCCTTATTCAAAAGCTCTTGGAGATGGCCTGTCCTCACTCCTACTTACAACCAAGACTAAAGAAAATTGATCTTTCTCCTCCTCATCCCCTGCCCCTTCCCCAGAGTTTTAATACACAGCCCAGGCTGGTTTCAAATTGGCAGTCTTCCTGCTCAGCCTCCCAAGTGTGGGATTAGAGGTGGGTATCTTCATACCTGACTGTCTTAGTTAGCTTTACTGTTGCTATGATGAAAAAACATGAAAGGGACTTGGGGCGGAAAGGGTTTATTTAGCTTATGTGTCCTGAATTACAGTCAGTCCACTGAGGCAAGTTAAGGCAGAAACTCAAACCACCCAGGGACCTGGAGGCAGGAGTGGATGCAGAGGCTATGGAGGGGTGCTGCTTACTGGCTTGCTCCTCATGGCTTGCTTGGCCTGCTTTCTTATAGAACCCAGGGCTACCAGTCCAAAGGTGGCACCACCCATAATGGGCTGGGCCCTCCCCCACTGATCACTAATTAAGAAAACGGACCGTTTCTCAGGTTGTGTACAACCTGTTCTTACAGAGGCATTTTCTCAGTTAGGCCTGCCTTCCCTCAGATGACTCTAGCTTGTGCCAAGTTGACATAAAACTAGCCAGCACAGACGACCTATTGACCTCCTGATGATGTCTGCTCTAAGCTACTGGGATGGTGACGACGGACGATGGTTCTATTTACTGATGGAGGGCCCTGAGCCTCCATTCCAGGAGTGCTACAACTAGGTTAGATGCAATGATGAATATCGGCTTTGCTTAATTACAGACAGGTTAGATGCCATCACTGCAAACCCTGCTGGGAATCTCAAGTGGCCACTTGGCCTGTAGAATTCTATAGTGACCGTTTATCAGTTAAAACCCGCAGCAATGACAGCCATGCAACATATTACTATTTTGTCTCTACTTTTTAAAAAACAAATTAAATTAAAACCCTTTATGTATTGTGTGTGTGTGAGCGCGCGCGCACACACAGGCACGTGGCAGGTCTGTGTGTAGGTGTACGTGTGGGGACAGAGGACAACCTTAGAAGTCATGCTCCAGAGCACCATCCACCTCTTGCCGGACAGCGTAACTCATTGCCTCTCAGGGCGGAGATTACACTGAATCATGGGTTCTGGTTTTTAAAGCTGGTTCTGGGAACCAGACATAAGCAGCGTTTTCCAGACTGAGCTATCATCCTGCTTTGCATCCGGTGCCGGTTCCCTGAGTAAGAGCTTTTATGTCTCTTTGTCTTGGGGGGCGGAAAGCCCTACCAACAACAAAACTTCTCTTTTAACTTGGCTGTGCTTTTCTTTTCAAGAGCGCAGAGAATCTTGGGATGCGAGTCCTCTGGAGTTTAAGATATCCTTGATCGCCAGTGTGGTGGCCCACGTCTTTAATCCCAGCACTTGGGAAGCAGAGGCAGGAGGATCTCTGTGAGTTCGAGGCCAGCCTGGTCTACAAAGTGAGTCCAGGACAGCCAGGGCTACACAGAGAAACCCTGTCTCCAAAAACCAAAAATCAACCCCCCCCCAAAAAAGATATCCTTGATCATGTTCCGCCTTCTTCCTGTTTTTACAGATTAGAAATGAGATGGCTCAGCAGGTAAAGGGACTTTCTGCCAAGCTGGATGACCCGAGTGGGACTCCTGTGTCCCACACGGTAGGATAGACCTGACTCCTACCAGTTGTCTTCTGACTTCCACAAGTGTATTCTAGCTCCACAGGCACAGAAGCACATGATAAATAAATATAATAGAAATTGAGATCAGGGACTGAATTTACATTTAGTGTCTTGTACAGTGCCAGGCGTGGCAGTGGGATTACAAGTGCATACCACCACACTTCTAAATAAAAATTTACTTCCCTTTTTAATCTGTGATATAAACTCAAGTTTACTTAAAGAAAAAATATGGAGGGAAAATGGCCACTCGTTTTTCGCAGCATTCAGGCCTAATCTGAGAGCATGGACACCTGAGCACTCTCTTCGTCTGGCTTCTTGGTTCTGTCAGTACTGTCCCTGCTGTCCCCACAGGACAGTGACTATTTCCATCACTCAATCTTTGCACACAGCTTGTGGCTTCCTATCCTGTCCTCTAGATCCCTCTGAATGCCTTAACGTCACACGCACGGGCTTGTTTTCTCATTTGTCTTCATTTCCAAGACACTGGAAATCGCTTCAGATTCACTGGCAGAGATGACACCATCAAGCTCTTGCCCAGACATCAGCCAACGCCCCCTACTGGTGAAACCCTGGCATTGCAGTTCATGTTCTCACCTGTGTAGCGCTGCTTGGTCAACCTTTGTCAACAGTCTTGTTTTTAAATACGTCTTGAAACTCTTTTAGTTATTATTTTTTTTATGTGTATGGGTGTTTTGCTTGCATGTATGTCTGTGTCTCACATACATGCAGTGTCCACAGAAGCCAGCAGCAGGAATAGGATCCTCTGGGACTGGAGTTACATTTGGCAGTGAGCCACCATGTGGGTGCTGGAAGTGGAACCAGGGTCTTCGGAAAGAACAGCCAGTGTTCTTAACCATGAACCATCTCTCCAGCCCGGCAGTTACTTTTACTTCAATTATCCTGGCTTAGGATTCCTTGAAATTTAGCATTTGACCTCTTCACGAGCCAGCCTGGGTTTGCACTCCCGCGAACAGTTTCTCTCTTCCTCCATCCCCATGTCCACCTTCCATGCCTTTGTGCTTCCTCCCCAGGAAATCCCTGATACCCTAGCTTTATCTTTCTAGTCCAGTAATTAGGGGGTCTGCTTTGCTTAGATAGGCCTCGCTGGCCAGCTGTGGCTTGTACTTGGTCTTCCGGTACTTGGTCTTCCGGAATGAGCGCTTGCACATGGTTGGTTGGAGAGATGCCTTGGGGTGTAACATGGGAGCCATGATTTGTATTGTATTTCTTGTGTGTTGTCCTGGCGCTCAGCACCATGGACTGGGATATACTGGAAGCGTCTGAATGCTTGCCGCTTTGAGAGAGTTTTAGAATTATTAGATCAATAGATCAACCTGCCTTTCAAATGTTTCACACATTTTCATAAAAAAACTTTTTTTTTTTTTTTTTTTTGGTGATGGTGAATTTTTTTTCCTTTTCTCAACTTCTTCCTCCTCCTCTTTTCTTCTTCCTCCTTCTCTTCCTCTTCTTCCTCCTCCTCTCCCCCTCCTGCTCCGCCTCCTCTTCTTTTCTGAGACAGGGTTTCTCTGTGTAGCCTTGACTGTCCTGGACCTGCTTTGTAGACAGGCTGGCCTCAAACTTAGAGATCTGCCTGCCTCTGCCTCTCTGAGTGCTAGGATTACAGTTGTGTGCCACCATGCTCAGCTTCTTCTCAACTTCTTAGACATTAAATAGAATCCCCTTTGGATTGTACCGTGACACCCTTTGTATGAGAATTGTAGAATGTGGACTAGATACAAACATTAGCTCCATCTCAGGCCAGGCCAGGCTTAATTGCAGCTCTCAGGAGCCTGAAGGCAAGTGGATCTCTGTGACTTTCGGGCCAGCCTGGTCTACACTGAAAGTTCCGTGTTAGCCAGAGATATACGTAGTGAGATCTTGTCTCACAAACAGACAGGCAACAACAAGGCAGGTGTGGAAGTTAAGCCATGGCACTGGTTGATTGGGCGGGCATTGTGTTTATGGCTCAGGATTTATATCTTCATCTCTCCGTGTCGATTTAAAACAGCTTCCACACGCTCTCCTTAAATAAATCTGAAGCAGCTTGGGAAGCCTCTTCTGTGACAGGAGTTGCTGACAGGGTTTGCCTGTCCTTTGCTCGGTGCCTGGCTTGGTGACAACGTGCAGTGCTCCCCAGTCTCTAGGTGCGAAGTAGGAATAGAAATGCAGCCACCCCAGGGCTGTCACGCAAATTCTGCTGCTCCCTTCCTCTTGTATTCTTTTCCTAGTTATTTTAAATACATTTATGTGTCTATTACTCTCTGGCTTCCCCCTCCCCTCACACCGAATGGTCCCTGCCAGTGTAACCCTGGCTTGGCCCCAGCTTCTTACCCTAATTCTATGTCTCATTTATTCTTACGTGTTACAGTGCGCTTTATGTTGACTTCATTCTGCAACACGTGACAAACAGCAGCACCAGAAATATAGGTGTAAGATCAAGATAGCTAACATCACTTACAACACCGATTTGAGTAGACAGAACTAACCGAGCTGCCCCCGAAGCAAGCGTCCTTCTGCATAAAACCAAACAAAACGAAACCAGAACCACGGCTGATGAATGGTAGGGAGTGTTTATTCCCTTCCCAAAATTATCCACATTCTATTTCCTTACAATGATGGATTCTAAATGACCATTAGGATTGGTTCAAAGTCTGGTCCTTTTTGCTGTTTGGGTGTCTTCAACAGAGAAACACCCAGGTTCTGCTTTTGATCTAGGGACAGCATTTCAAAGTTAGCAAAGTTCTGTGAGCACCCGAAAACTCAGCTGTGGCAGTGAACCCCATAGATATGGAAGAAACCACTTAAAAAGCCATCATTGGGCCTGGGGAGATGAGATGGCTTGCTGTGTAAGTTCAAGGACCAGAGTTCAAATCCCCAGTACCTATAAAAAAAATGCTGTGTGTGTGTGTGTGTGTGTGTGTGTGTGTGTGTGTGTGTGTGTGAGCCTGTTTGCAATCCCAGGCCTTGAAAGGCAGATGTAGGGGCTCCTTGGAGTAAGATGGCCAGCTGGTTAAACTAGCTGGATGGGTGAGCTCTGGGTTCAAGTGAGAGACAACGTTTCTACATACAATGTGGAGGTCCATCAAGGAAAACACCTGATGTCAACCTTTGGCCTCCACATGCACCCGTCCATATGTGCATCCACACACGAGAACACCCAGACACGTACAAACACGTACACTAAAAAAGCTAAACAAACAAACAAACAAACAAACAAAACCCCCCCAAAAACCAAAAAACCAAAACCAAAACCAAAAAACCAGAATGCCATCATATTGATGAGGCTTGAGAGCTCTGTGTTTTCTCCACAAGAGGGCAGGAAAGTCTGGGCTGTAAATAAATTCTTCACATCTTTTTTCAGAAGGCCCACTTTACTTTTCATGTGTGCTTTTTAAAACATGGAGTTTTCCTTCTGTGTAAAGTTTCCCCAAGTAGATGATTTTGAAAGGGCCTCTGATTTCCTGGGCCTGTGGGTCTCTTGCCCAGCCCAGCCCAGCCCAGCCCTTCTTGCTTCTCCAGACTCTAACCAGGTTCTAATTGCTGGACTTAGCCCAGCCATCAGTGACAGAGGCAAGCCTGTTTACAATGACTTGGGATTTATTTTTATTTTTATTTTGTCCCTTAAGATGTACTTGGGGAGAGGAAAAGACCAGAAATTCACTAGACTGTTATTATTGCCAATGTGAGAATGACAAGCATGCCAAGGGAAGAAGAAAATCGCACGACAGGCTTGAGACCAGTCCTGACTGTGTGTGCTCATTGGTTTGCCAGCTCCCGATAATTCAGCATTGTCCCACTGGCTTCCACCCCCTCACTTCTTTTGCCTCCCACCCCACTTCTTCTTCTTCTTCTTCTTCTTCTTCTTTTTTTTTTTTTTTTTTTTTTTTGTTCTGTGAGACTTAAATTATAGGCCACACTGCAGAACGAATCTAAATCCTCGCTAGTCAAAACTGAATGCTCCTCTCTCCTGGCTATCTCCACGGGACGGAGCTTAACCGCGAAGCCTTACTGTGCTGGCATAACAACGGAACAGGCAGGCGACGGAGGCCATGTCTGACAAACTCGGTTTATTTTGACAGGAAAAAAAAAAAGTGCTGAAATATTTGTAGGATTTTGGTTTGGAAGCTGAATGTCCCTTGAATACCTGGTATCAACAGGACCCTTTCGTTTTTTTTTTCTTTCTGTTTTGTATTTTATATGTATTTTTAAAGGGCTAATAGGCTATGTGAAGGATAAGTGGTGCAGCACAATAAAGTATTAAAGACTCAATTTTTGTTTAAGGCCGATTGCGATTCCCCCCTGCAGTGCGTGAAATTAAAATGCACGCACAGAACCAAATGATTGCCACGGAGCCGTGTCTTCAGCAGTGCTTCGTCCCTTGAAGTGGCGCTGCTGAGAGGAAGTGAGGTGGAACAATTGAGGTGGCCAAGAACGGATTCAGAAAAGGATGTTTATACAGAAGAATTATTGACATCTGCGGACATAATCAGTTGGCAGAGCATAATCAGTTAGTGACGGGCACGGCCAGAGCGCGAGAGAAAGATATCACAGGGGTAACCCAGGGACTCGGAGCTGCTGAAATGCAAGCGTGACAGAACTCACCAGCTCCCACAGCACAGTCCCAGGCCACCCTGTTGGATGCAGGCAACATGGCTGCCTGGAAACCTACCAATTATTTGGCTCCTGTTCCCTTAAGGAGCAGAAGGCTTTGTAGTGGTAGGGAAAGCTTAATTTGCAAGACGCATTATTACTGTACTGTACTCCAGTTGGCTGTGTGAGTGGCTTGAAGACCAGTTAGCAGTCCTAAAAATTCTTTTCAATCTTTCGAATGCCTTGTGACTCTTTTTATATATATATATATATATATATATATATATATATTTTTTTTTTTTTGAGATATATCATGAAAGTATCATGTAGCCCAGGCTGGCCTCCAACTTGTTATGTAGCAGGAGATGAACTTGAACTTCCAATCTTTCTTTGGAAAGGTGAGGGTTACAGGCACCCTACTAACTGAACTGCACTCCCAGTCTCGCCTTATGTATTTTTTCCACCCCCCCCACAGACTGTCTTCAAAACACAGACAGTGGGAATTACTTGTAAAGAAGTATAGTGGACTGTGTGTGTGGATATCTGGCTATGTATATAATATTTATATGCTTTCTTTTTTTCTTTTATGTTATAATTCATTGCGCTTGAGCCTGACATGGAGAGTCTCAGTCAAAGGACACCGTAGTAGCTGTTTTGGTTCCCTTCCCTTGCAGAGGGAAAAATGACCAAGCCGAGACCTGCCAAGCTTTAGTGCGGGAGGAATGCACTAAGGGACTGGGCCCACAGGAAACATGAGGAAAACATCTTATTTTAAGATATGCATTTAATATGTTTCTCAGATTTGGAAAGAAAAGTTAATGTCTGGGAATGTCTTTTGATTCACTAGCCAGAAGGACCGGCGTTCAGCACCCCCTTCTCCCCTCGTACCCCTACCCCCATCTTTAGATTAGAAATGATTTATTTACAGGAGAAAGAGCGGCACTTTGATCTACAATACAAATGTTAAACATTTATGAGGTTTAAGAATATTTATGAATGTGTAAAAGTTATTAAAGTCAATGTGTTTTGGGTTACCTTGTGATCAAGCAGAGTAAATACAAACCCAGCAGGACTTAAAAGGAGAGGAAGGGCAAAGGAACTGTGCTGTGAGTGGATTTGTGAGGTTCAGGGATCGCAGGGCGAGCGCATGTGTCTGTTTTGTGCATAATTTAGAATGCAGAGTCTTATAAAATATTGACCTAATAGACACAGGGACAGTTTTAGAGATGGCCAATTGTAATGTTAAAGCTACAGGAAAATTTCATTATAACTTTTTACTTCTAGTCACTCAAAGACATTATAAAATTATTTTTCAATTAAAGAGCCTTCCACAGTTGGTTAAAATAACATTACTTGGAGAATACTGGCTGCTGCAGGAGAGAGGGGCATTAGTTTTAAAGTAAGGGTGTTTTTATTAAGGTTATTCTCCAGGCTTTATGCGGGTTCACAAGAATAATGTTCATTATAGCTGTATAAACTTTTACACACAGGTAGGAAAGCAAAAAGACTCATGGAACAGCTCACAATAACCGGAAAGTTTCTTTTATTAAGTCCATTTTTTCCCCCTAAAAGCATCTACAGGACTTACAAGGATAAATGTCCTTCTAACAACTTAATACAAATCAAACAGGATTGTCTATTTTTTGTTTGTTTGTTTGTTTTTGTTTTTTTTGAGACAGGGTTTCTCTGTGTAGCCTTGGCTGTCCTGGATTCCTTTTGTAGACCAGGCTGGCCTGGAACTCTCAGAGATCTGTTTGCCTCTGCCTCCCCTAGTGCCAGGATTACAGGTGTGCTTGAAAAACTTAAAAAAAAATCAGCTGGGCGTGGTGGTGCACACGTTTAACCCCAGCACTTGGGGAGACAGAGGCAGGCAGATCATTGCAAGTTCGAGGTCAGCCTGGTCTACAAAGTCCAGGACAGCCAAGGCTACACAGAGATACGCTATCTCTAAAACTCAAAACCCAACCCCCCTCAAAAAAAAAAAAAAAAGCTTTTCACGAGGTTGGAGAGATAGCTCAGTGGTTAAGAACACCTGCTGCTCTTGCAGAGGGTCAGAGTTCAGTTCCTAGCACCCACATCAGAAGGCCACAATTGCCCATAGCTCCAGTTCCCTATGAACTGCTGCTCTCGCCCACTCTCCCCAATATCTGCACGTGTGTGTTGCATATATATACATGCGGGCACACACACATCTACACCTAAAATAATAAGTATTAATGTTAAATGATGCATTGATTTTATTTTATGTGTTTGAGTGTTTTGCCTGCATGCACGTATGTGTGCCACAGATGTGCTTGGTGTGTGCAGATGTTAGCAGAGGGCACTGGACTCCCTGAACCTGGAGTTACAGATGATCGTGAACCACTATGTGGGTGCTGGGAACTGAGCCTAGGTCCTCTCCAAGAGCAGATGGTGCCCTTAACCATTGAGTTATCTCTCCAGTGCCACAATAAATACATTAAAAATGTTTCTTAGAATCTGAAGAGAAGGCTCAGAAGTCAGGACTGATTGCTGCTCTTGCAGAGGACAGGAAATCTATTCTTAGCACCCTCATTAGGTGGCCTACAACTGCCTGTAACTCTAGCTCCAGGGCACCTAACACACACACACACACACACACACACACACACACACACACACACACACAAATGCATGCATGCACGCACACAGGCATGCATGCAGGCAGGCATGCACGTGCACCCATGATAAAGATACAAAGATGTCGCAATTCACTATTATAAGGTTATTTTGTGTAGTCCCTTGCTCTCTCCCTTCCTCCCCGTTCCTCCCTCTCCCTCTTCATCTCCTCCCCATCCCCTCTCTCATGTGTATGTACTTGTGTTTGAGTGCAGGCGTGTGAATCTTCTGGTGCATGCAGCTGGTGCTCAAGGGGCAACCTCAGGTGTTGGTTCAGTTTCCCACCTTATCTGAGACAGCCTTTGTGTGTTTGGCCCTGCATGTATCCGGCAAGCTGGCCCGTGTGCTTCTGGGAATTCTCCGGTCTCTTTAGTCTCACCATAGGAGCGTTGGGATTGTAGCTCTGTGTGGCATCTGGGGATCCAATCTTAGTTCATTGGACTTACACAGCAAGCTCTTACTCAAGTTTTCCTTTTTGCATCACAGATTTATAAGCATAAAATGACACAGAAATTCTAGGCAGGAGCCAGGCGTGGTGGCGCACGCCTTTAATCCCAGCACTTGGGAGGAGGCAGAGGCAGGCAGATCTTTGTGAATTCGAGGCCAGCCTGGTCTACAAAGTGAGTTCCAGGCCAGCCAGGGTTACACAGAGAAACCCTCTCTCTAAAAACAAAACAAAACAAAACAAAACAAACAAAGAAAAGTCAGGGCAGGGCATTACACATCTGTAATTTCAGTATTGGGGAGGGCAAGGCAGGAGGATTCTGAGCTTGTGGCTAGTCTGGGCTACCTAACAAACCCATTTCAGGAAATAAAAACAGACAAAAGCAATTCTAGTTAGAAAACATGGTCATTGGAATAGGGCAAGAAAGATGAAGAGGGCAACTTCCGCACACGAGAGGGGATGTGCCTTCTTCCTTCCTTCCAGTCCAGAGCTGGACTCAGTAGCCAGGCAGGTTACCTAGTGAATAGCCCCCGAGCGCCCAATCCAGACCCTCTTTCCTGAGGCAGCTGAGCGTCACATCTGCGTTTTTTACCAGCCAGACAACTTCGGTGTGTGCACAGGCATTCAGGACGCGTGGACTTGAATCTTGAGGTTAGCCTGGGAATTGCAGACCTGTTCCACGACTCCAGGCTTTGCTTCCTTGCTCATATGACAGTGAGTGCTCATTGCTGGACAGATTACTATTCTTTTTAACTTTGAGACAGAGGACCAAAGTCTTTAGCTTAGTATGCAGCTGAGGATTGACCTTGAATTCCCAATCACCCCAACTTCACCTCCCAGGTGATGGGACTTCAGATGTGTGCTACTATACTCTTTTAGATTTTGAGGTCGGTGTTTGTTTTGAGACAGGGTCTCACTATGTAGCCTCGGCTGGCCTGAGGGTTACTATGTAGTCCAGGCTGACCTCAAACTCACAGAACTCTGCTGTGCAACACCACATCTGGAAGATCTGCCCCCCCCCCCCAAGACAGGGTTTCTTTGTGTATCCCTGACTGTCCTGGACTTGCTCTGTAGACCAGGCTGGCTTTGAACTCACAGAGCTCTCCTTGCCTCTGCCTCCTCGAGTGCTAGGATTAAAGGTGTGTGCCACTACCGCCTGGCTCACCTATATCTCATAAACCTTGTATTTTACATTAATATAACCATTACCATTTTTAAAGTGGGCCCAGAGAGATGGCTCTGTGGTTAAGAGCACCGGCTGCTCTTCCAGAGGGTCCAGTTCTATCCCTCCCCCCCCCCCCCGCCCTCCCCTGCCCCCGCACCCGTGTGTAGTTCACAGCCATCAACAACGCCATCCCCACGAGATCTGACGCCCTCTTCTGGCCTCTGTGTGTATTGCACACATGTTGTGCACAGACAATCTTTCAGGCCAACACTCCTACACACAAAGTAATAAATAAACTCTCAGACAATGTATTTGGGTGGTAAACAACACAAAGCATCTTACAAAGCCAGTTCTGCTCAGCTGGCTCTTAAATGGGAGACATGTAAATGTTAGTGCTGTGAGGGTGAGTTCGTTGAGGCTTTTCCACTGTGAATTGGAACTGAGAGAGAAGTGCAGTGTTGGAAGTGGAAATCTCTCTTATGAGCCTTTGGAATACAGATCTTTCTACTTTGCAATGATTTCCTGCCTGAAGCACTGACATGTCTAATTAATAATAATATTCTATTAAACAGTATGATTAATCTGAGAGATCATTATGCACAAGTAGATTAAAAAAGCATCCTAAATCCCTTTGGTCTGATTTAAGATAAGATAAACCTGAACTTCTTACCCAGTGTGGTTTTTCTTTTTTTTTTTCTCTTCCTGTGTGATGTGGCTTGAGGGTACATTTTATTTCTGTGATTCGTGTGGCTCATGTTCTTTATCATCTGATAAGCTTAAAGGAGACTCATGGATAAATAGCACCTATTCAGTTATCCCTAATTTAATTATAGTTTTGTATCATTATTTTATGTAAATATTATTGTTTTCAGAATATATTCCTTATACCACTTCTGTCGTTAGTGTCATTTAGGGAAGATCTGTTAATTGTGGTATTTGACTAATAAGACATTTCTTTTTCTTTTTCTTTTTTTGGAAATTAGGCCTAGAAGGCCCATGTGATCCATCTTGGGGATCCTGTGGCTTGAGCCAGCTTGACTCCTGAGGGGAGAAAGGGCTGTGCTGGTGCTTTGCAAGTTCAGCAATGGAAAACATCTCAAGAGGCCTGGCTTTCTCAAAAAACCTCAGTTTTAGACCTGTTTTGTTTGTTTGTTTGTTTTTGAGACAGGTTGTCTCTGTGTAACCTCAGCTGTCCTAGAGCTTGCTCTGTAGACCAGGCTGGCCTTGAACTTAGAGAGAGTTTTTTTTGTTTTTTTGTTTGTTTTGTTTTGTTTTTTGGAGACAGGGTTCCTTCGTGTATCCCTGGCTGTCCTGGATTCGCTTTGCAGACCAGGCTGGCTTTGAACTCACAGAGATCTGCCTGCCTCTACCTCCCTGAGTGCTGGGATTAAAGGCATGTAGGCCTGTGGGTGTTTTAAGAGTTGTTTCTTGAGTTTTTTAATTTCCAGATAGCAATATTTTTGATAAGCTTGTGCAGTGACAGGTGCTAGCAATCTAGACAGGGAATATGGCTCTGGGCTAAAGTGCTTGCCATTCAAGTGTGAGTCCTAAGTTTGTGCCTTCAGATGCTACAGGAAGCCGGGTTCTGTGGTACACATCTGGAATCCCAGCACTTCTGTAGTGAGAGGGCATGGAGATGAAGAACACCCAGAAGCCCATGGGCCGCATCGCTTGGTAGGTATAATAGACTAAAAGCAGGAGACTCTCCCTTCAGGTGGAAGGCTAAGACTGACACTAGAGGCACCCTCTGTCCTCCATGTGCATGCTGTAGGACCCACACATGCACACCCACGGACGTGCACCCTGCCCACGTACAGCATATCACATGCATAAATGTTACACGAAAAATTCTAGCTTGGGTATCTTCTTGGCTTCAGTTCCCAGTGTTTCCACTCAGTGGTTGTGAGGCTCTAAACATGGCGGCCAGTGCCTGGAGCATCATCTCTAGATTGAGTTCACTGAGTTCGTGACGGGGGGGGGGGGGGGGGGTTGTGCTTCTGCCCGACAGAAGTCAGATCTGCCAATCTCAGTGGAGCCCTGTGCCTTCAGGTCCCCACAGTGGGACACATCTCTTTCATTTCCAGATGTGCTGAACAGTGGGAAAGGTGAGGCAGCAAGGCTGGTTCCTATAATGAAAAGTAAATGATAGGCTAGGTGGTGTTGGCCCATGCCTGAAGTCCCACTTGGGAGGTTGAGGCAGGAGGATGGAAGGTTTAAGTTTAGCCTGGGCTGCATAGCAAGATCTTGTCTCAAAACCAAAAAAAGAACAAACAGAAAATACATGAGTGCAGAACCTTTTGCTCTGTGCCTAGGACCTCATGGGTGTTAAAAACCAGCAGTTATTGAAAGCCAGTCCACTTTCAGGCAACATCTGAGTTATTTTTAAAGTTTATTTTGTCTTTTATTGAATTGTACAAATGGTACAAAAGACTTATCCATGAGGCAAACATCAGAGCCAGCTGGTGCTTAGCTAAATCTTAGAATATTATAACGCATATCATAGTTAATGTTTCACACATCATGTTAAAAATTTATGAGGTGGGCAGTGGTAGCACGTACCTTTAATTCCAGCACTCAGGAGGTAGAGATAGGTAGACCTCTGTGATTTCAAGGTCAGCCTGGTCTACAGAATGAGTCCAGGACAGCAGAGAAACCCTGTCTCAAAAAAACCAAAAAAATTATGGTATTATTGATGATGGCAGTTTTTGATTTATTTTGTGTTAAGTTACATGTATAATCTGTGTATGTGTGCACTTGAATGCAAATGCCTATGGGTTCTAGAAGGGAGTGCCAGAGCCCCTGGAGCGGAATTACAGGTGGCTGTGAGCTGCCCAACATGGGAGCTGGGAACTGAACTGGGGTTTTTTGCAAGGGCAGTTTGAATTTTAACTGCAGAGCTATCTCTAGCCCCTGGCTATGACTATCTTAATATTGAATTTTGACTTAAATACTATGTCTAGACATCTTGATCAATGATCTGAGTTTAGAAGTTCAGGAAAATGCTCTTACGTACTTACACACACACACACACACACACACACACACACACACACACACTCAGAGAGAGAGAGAGAGAGAGAGAGACAGACAGACAGACAGAGACAGAGATAGAGAGACATAGACACACACACAAAGAGAGAGACACAGAGACATAGACGCAGACAGACAGACAGACAGACAGACAGACAGACAGACACACACACACACACACACACACACACACACAATCCTTCTGTGGAGTGTATCTAGGGAAACACAATAGAGCCTTGATGTTAATATTTATGCTGTGTAGTGAAATGACTGACTTGCTTTGGGAGTAGTTCCAAGTTCTTCCCAGTAAGTACAGTAGTGATTAAAAACAAACAAACAAACAAACAAAGAAAACCAAACAGGGCTAGGAATATAGAACGCTTGCCTAGTGTGTGTGTGAAGCTCTGGGTTCAGTCCCCCGCACTGTGTAAGCCAAGTGTGCTGGTGCACTCCAGCAATCCCGGCACCTGAGAGGGAGGTGGGGGCAAAAGGATCACTGTTCAAGGTCATCACTGGCTACACAGTGATATCGAGGCAGGCCTGTGCTGCATGACAGTGTCTTAAAAAAAAAAAAAAAAAAAAGAGTAAACAGAAATGCCGGAGGCTTGTCATTTAGACAAATGAAGTGTCATTAGAAAATGAAAAAGAGAAGAAGAAGAAGAAGAAGAAGAAGAAGAAGGAGGAGGAGGAGGAGGAGGAGGAGAAGAAGAAGAAGAAAGAATGCTTTTGATGCTAAGATATTAAAGACAAAATCTGAAATTACAATTTGGCCAAAATGAATACATTGGTGTGAAGGAATTGTTGAGAAGATAGAAAAAATAAGCTTTATAAGATGACGTGCGGAGCCAGGCGTGGTGGGCATGCCTGTAATCCTAGCATTCTGCTAGGCAGATCTCTGCGAGTTCAAGGCCAGCCTGTTCTACAAAGTAAGTCCAGGACAGCCAAAAGGCTACACAGAGAAACTCTGTCTCAACAACCCCTCCTCAAGACATGTACATCAGAGTACATCAAAGTGCCCTCCCTCCTTTCCTCCTTCCCTCACTCCCTTCCTCTCTTCTTTTTCTTTTCACTGGGAAGCCTCCTGGCTTCTCTGTCACTGAGCTATGGTCCTAGCTCTGTCCTTTTGGGGCAGCATCTCTAGCTGACTTGCTCAAGCTGGCCTCCTGCTTCTGTCCCTTTGTACCGGGTTGCAGGCATGTGCCACCATGCCCGCCTACACCTGAAATCCCTCACAAGGCCAGCATGTGTCTTGCATCTTCAGCAGGCACGAAGCTGCTTTTCTTTTTCTGCAGAATTGGGATACCTTTCTTTCCAAACCTCCTCAACGGCTACTCATTTTCTTGTTTTTATTTTTATTTTTTTTACTCTTTAAACTGCAAGTGTAGACAGAGAATCTTATGTTTATCTCTCTCTAAAGCGTAAGCATTTGATCAAAATGCTTATTTATGTTTGTTTACTCTTTGGGTTCTAGGTAAACAAACTGTCCACCATTGATCCACACCCCTAGACTGAAGTAGCTTTCATCGAAATGTACATGGCCAGGCTCACTCTTGGTTTGCAGAATTTTAAGTTGTGATATTTAAAGAGCCCTCCCGATGATCTTGTATCTAGGCAATCCTCAACTGAGACCCCGCCTTCTCAGGTAACTCAAGGCTGTGTCAAGTTGACTATGAACACCAACTAGAGGAGCTGGAGAGATGGCTCAGTGGTTAAGAGCACTGGCTGCTCTTCCAGAGGTCCAGAGTTCAATTCTCAGCACCAACATGTTGGCTCACAAACATCTATACTGAGATCTGGTACCCTCTTCCAGCGTGCAGGTGTGCATATAGATAAAGCACTCATACACATAAAATAAATAAATAAATAAATCCTTTAAAAAAAAGATAATTAGTTCACTGATGCCCCACTATTTCCCTTTTATTCATCCTAGGACTCCAGCCCATGTCACATTCAGTGTGGGTCTTTCTACCTCTGCTAACCCAATGTAGAAACTCCTTTGTAGACAATGGCTAAGTTTGGCCTCCTCAGCAGTTCCCTGGGTAACAGTCAAGGCGACCATCACGTCGAGGTTGGCAGGAACTTTCCAAGACTCTTCCATTTTGAAACCTCTGCTGCTGTCCCTCAGCAGCACTGCTGTCACCTATGTCCAGGCTCAGAGTCTGGGGATTTGTATGAGAGACTGAATTTTACTTCTGGGATGCTCTTCTGCAAGTCTATAAGAAGTTAAGATAATGAATTGTTTTCAGATATTTGCAGAAGCATCTGCAGATGGACAGGACAATTATGGTGTGCCCAGCGCTTGTAACACTACTACAGTTTACACTGTGTCTGCACTGAATAGTGACAAAAACTGTGAATCTTGCCTTTCTGTGTCTACATGCCTTGCTATGGGATCCACTTGTTCACATCAAACACAGGAAGAACTCTTGACTTTGGGCTGTCTTTGAGACTCAATTTGCCTAGCAACCAAAGAAGATACCTGCTGTTGACCTCCGGTCTCTGTACCCCTGTGTTTACACCCAGAAGAACATGTGTCCCCACCAAACCCTGCAACTGTTTCCCACTATCTTTAAAACAAGATCCGAACTTCCTGCCTGGGTTATAGGTATACCCTGTAATATTGACAACCAAGCTTCAATATGAGTTTTGGCAGGGACAAACCCGCTGCCTGGCTCGCTTTGCCTTTCCTGGTTCACCTCAGTTGCCATCCACAGGCACCTTGGTCTTCTCTGCGTCTGGCACACCAGCCCTGTTCTGTCCTCCAAGGTTTTGCACTTGCAAGTACATCATCCTGGATATGCTTGCCTCAGATCTTTGAGCAGGTTTTCATCTTAGCCTCCAGATACTGACTCAGCTGTGGCTTCTATACCAGCACCCTGCAGGCTCCCCGATAGACAGCGGCCCGCCCACCCTCACTTACTCCTTAGCGCATTTATTTTATTTTATTCAGAAAACTTACTCTCTACCCCCTAGTATTGTCTGTTTTATGCAGCTATCACAGAATACTGGAGACAGGGACATTTATGAAGAAAGGGTTTGTTTCGCTCTAAGTTCTGGAGGTCAAGTTCAAGGTTGGGAAGTTAGATCTGACAAGGACCTCATCCTGTTACAATATGGCAATTGACACATGGTGTGTGCCAGTGGCAAGTGAGCATGTGCTCCTGGCTTTCCTGTGTGTTCAGTGACTTGGCTTTTCTGATTTGTTCACTGCCCTGCCTTCAGTTTTCTAAGTGTTGCCTGCCAGGTACAAAGTGATAAAGGAAAATGGATGTGCTAACAGCATCGACAAAGCGGTGCCCATCCTCCACCCCCTTGTGCTTTCAACCTATAACCAGTGCCCAAATCTTATAGATTTTATACTGCTGAACTTTCAAAGCTCTGGTGTCTCCTTTGGCATCGGCTAACATTGGAGGCAACTCGAGACCAGAGCCTTGGGAACTAGCTAGATCTCTCTTTTCTTCTAGAAGAACCAAATCACTCTTCTTGGCACTGTGGTGGCCCATACCTAGCCGAGGAGCCATTGGCAGTTGAAGGAGGTTGCTTGGGGAGGGAGAGTCGGTTTTCTTTGGGTATGTGGCCATTTGTAGACTGCCCGTGCTTCAGTGGATTGCCCCACACCCATGCACCCTGTGGGCAGCGCTCAATGGGTTATAAAATATAAAGAAGTTGGCATGAAGTTGAGAGTGAAGATGTACTTGAGGTTGGTTGGAGTGGAGATCACCAAAATATACTGCCTGTGTGTACAAAAGTCTCCAAGAATGACTAACAAGAGAAGAAAAACAGCTACCCAAATCCACAACCTCAAATTTACTAGACCTAAAAAAATAAGAAATTTGCAAGCCTATACTTAAAAGAAAATCATTTTGGGCAGTACTTTACACCCTGTAGTTCAAGGCTGCAGTTCTGATTGTTTTTGGACTGATGGCAATTCTCCTGCCTCAGTCTCTAGAGTGTAGGGATTACAGAAGTAGATCACACCCTTCTTATAAATGCAAGTGGAGATTGCTTAGGGCAATGCACATAAGTCTTAAAAAGTCTATTCCTTTGTTTTCTTGTGTCTTTTGCTATCTATAAAATATGCCTCCTATGTCTTAAGGAAGACTATGAATAAAGCTATTCACATACTGTAAATCCCTAATCTAACCCTGCAAGATTTGAGTTTCATTCTTATTTTTGTTACATTACTCCACGGGCAGCCTTTGTGTCTCTAAATATTGAAATCAGAACGTCCGTGTCCATGTTGGTGAGCAAAAGAGAGACAGCTTTGACTTCATAGCCTTTCCAGACAGTGAGTATATGATATATTTTTGCATGTAATTTTTTATCTGCTTCCATCAAGTGTAACAATATGTTGAATTTGCCATGGGCCTTTAAAGCTTGGATGCTGAGAAGAACTCTGCATGAAATTTTAAAGAGACTGGACCTTTCATCTGCCTCAGCAGCAGGACACCTCACTATGGGGACAAAAAAGGAGGCGAGAGAGCCAGAGAGCATATTTCTGAAGCAACAGCAAAAAATAACAGCTGAGGCAGTTATTTCATCAAAGGTTGCTCTCTCCCTCCCTCCCACTACCCCCACCTCTCTCTCTCTCTCTCTCTCTCTCTCTCTCTCTCTCTCTCACACACACACACACACACACAATTTTTCAAATGTTGTAGTTAGAGGTTATCTACCCCATTGCCTGCATTTCCTGGCATATGTCAACTTTTCAAGTTTAATATGGTCAAAGTGAGGGAAAATTCATAAGTATAAATATTTATTTTAGAAGATTATTGGTGAGCCACCATGTGGTTGCTGGGAATTGAACTCACGACCTTTGGAAGAACAGCCAGTGCTCTTAACCTCTGAGCCATCTCTCCAGCCCAACACATAGAAAGTTATTGCTAATTGAATTTAAATGTGCTGGGAAGAGAATGCCATATATAACTAAATTTGGCATTCTCTGAGTCCCATCCGTTTATCTGCCCCATGATGCGCCTGATGCAGATGTTTTCTTCCTGGTTTTGTGTTCTCTTTCCTTTCATGAACATTAGCATAAATTTTGACTGGTGAGGTGGGGGAGATGCAAGAAGGCATGGCTCCGTGTCTGCGAATAACTCCGACGTACTTTCTCTTTCATCTGAGTCCACCTTGGCACGGGGCCCCTCTGTATCACGTTGTGTAGTGTGGCTAGTACTCTCCCAGAAGTAGCAAGGAAGCCACAGACAGGCAGCCATCTTCTTTCTCTCTGATCCTGAGCTGACATCAGCAGGAAATACTCAGAACTTCTCCATGGCTGGGAGAGAAATCTGTCACTCAAATGAAGCCTCGGAGTCCTGTGTCTTTGGAGTTGGGAGATCTGTGTCCACTGTTAGCTTTAACATTTTATTCCTTGTTCTTTTTTTTGACTTTATTATCTTGGACCATTCACTCTAGACTCTTATTTTTTTCCCTTTTATTTCTCTAGGGTGTGGAGAAGAAGACAGCATTTGCTTTGCCCTTGAGGACTGGCTTCAGAGTAAATCTTTTTCTCTCACCGTCATTTCTTACTGGCTCTGTAGCAAATGACTACACGTTTGAAAGATTCCAAGAACACAGATTTATTCCCTAAGGTTCTGGAGGCAAGAATGCAAAATAAGTCTTTGGGGCTAAAGAAGTGAACAGGGTTGTGTCCCTTCTGGAGGCTCAGGGGTGCAGTGAATCTGTTTCCAACCGTGACCAGTTAGCTGCCGCATTCTTTGGCTTAAGCTCCATCTTGCAAGTGTGCTGCTCTACTTCTTTTTCTATCTCTGAACCACCTTTCTTGAGATCCTTAGTCACAAACACCAAGACCCTACTTCCATATAAAGTCATAGATCCAGAAGTTCTGGGGCTTAGGGTATGGGCATCTTTGGGGGCACACTCTTCAACCTAGCACCCCTTTAATTTTATGTTACACAACAAGCTTTGCAATTCTCATGCTATTTTGTTGTGTTTGAAGATGTGCAGTTCATCCTAGGCCTGAGTGGCAATGACAATAAGCTTTAATTACACCAGAGAAAGAACCCAGCATCTGCGCCAAAGGCTCTCAGAAGAGTTAAACGGTCAGCTTTAGGAGAGAAAACTTAAACTTTGTATATAGCGGCTTCCTCTATTTGGGATCATTTCATTACCCCCTCCCTCCCTTTCTCCTTCCCTCCCCCCCTCCCTCCTTCCCTCCTTCCCTCTCCATTCTTCCTTTGCTTTTCCTCCTCCCTCCTCCCTCTCCCTTTCTCCCTCCCTCCACCCCCTCTGTCTCCCCCCCCCCCGTATCATAGCACATGTACAGAGATCAGAGGACAACCTCAGAACTGGTCTGTCTCTTCCACCTTGCTTTGAGGCAGAGTCTCTTTGATGCTTTTCCACTGCATATACCAGGCTAGCTGGCCCACAAGCCCCAATGAATTCTGTCTCCATTTCTCATATGCCTGGAGGAGCCCTGGGGTTATAGATATGCGATTCCGTTATCTGGCTTCTTATGTGGCTCCTAGGGGTTCACATTCAGGTCCCCATGCTTGTATGGTGCACTCTACCGACGGAGTCATCAACTAGCTTGTGTTCTTCAGAGGCCTCGGGACTTTGAGGAAGTAGATTTTTACTTAGATTCTGTTTCATACTTGGAGTTGTGACTGTGTTCCAGTTCTTTAATTTTTAAACTTCCTATTTTAATAGAGGTGTTTCTTTCCTTTATGTTACACTTAGTAAATATTTCCTAATTTTTCTTAACTTCTCTGATGAGTTTATAATTTTAGAAAGATCTCTACCTTCTTCACCAGATAGCCACTTCCCTCTGTTTTCCCATAGTCCTCTGTTTTCCCATAGTCCTCTGTTTTTCCATAGTCCTCTGTTCTTACTTGTACTGTACCTGCCATATTTTGGGGGAATTTATTCTCTCTCTCTCTCCCTTCCTTCCCTCCTTTCCTTCTTTCTTTCTTTTTTCTTTTTTTGAGGCAGGGTCTTACTATGTAGTCCTGGCTATCCTGGGACTTGCTCTGTAGACCTGGCTGACCTAGACCTCACAGAAATCTCCCTGCCTCTGCCTCCTGAGTGCTGGGAGTAAAGGCATGCGCCACCGCGCCTGAGATTACCATTGATTTTTAATGATTTACTGTGTGTGTGTGTGTGTGTGTGTGTGTGTGTATGAATGTATGCCATGGGTATCTGTTCTCACAGAGGCCAGAAGAGGGCATTAGATTGCCTACAGCTAGAGTTTCAGGGCAGTTGTTAGCCATTTAATATGGATGCTGAGACTCAAACTTGGGTCCTTTGAAAGAAGGAGAAGTGCTCATAATTGCTGAGCCATCTTTCCAGACTCAGTAGCTTCTAATTTAAAGAGATGCCTTCTCATTTCCAGAAATCTTATATCCCCTTTGTATCCATAACAATGCTTACAAGACTTTCTTCTATTTACGGTCATAATTAGAGGCGAAGATTTAAAAAAAAAAAAATTCATAGCCCCTCCCTCCTCCCTCCTCTCCTCCCAGTCCTACTCTCCCTCCCTCTTCCCCCTCCATCCTCCTCTATTCCTGAGAAAAGGGGAGACACACCCTCCCCCAGTTCATTAAGTCGAATTCGAATTCGGACTGAGCACTTCCTCTTCCCCTGTGGCCTGGCAAGGCAGCTTTGCCAGAGGGGAATGATCAAAAAGCAGGCAACAGAGTCCATGTCAGAGGCAGCCCCCACTCCCCTTACTAGGGGACCTACATGAAGCCTGAGCTGCCCATTGTCTCATTGAGAAGGGGAAATAGAATAGACAGCAGAAATGGTTGACTGGAGGGAACAAAGTAGGAAAGAGAGCACAGAGAGAAATAAGGGTGGAGACCAGACCTAGGGAAAGCAGGGATTGGGGGATCAAGGGTGGGAGGACAGAGAGAGGAGAATCTGAGGGCGGGGTCATCTCTGTCACATGCTGGGGACCTAAGACAGGGTAGGCTTCTGGGAGGATGTGGGGTGATTCTAGCTGAGACTCCTAGTAGCAAGTGTCATGGAGACTGATGAGGTCATACTCTAACTGGACAGGACTCTCTAATGGAAGGAGGAAAACACAAACCTACCCACAAAAACTTTGACCCATCTTTTTGCAAGATGTGCAGGGATAAAGATAGAGCAGAGATTGAGGGAATGTCCAGCCAATGCCTGGCCCAACCTGAGCCCCACCCCATGGGGGAGGTGAAGATTTTAATTATGTGGGCTCTTTATGACCATAAACTAGACCCTTAGTTAAGAGGCTAGAGCTACTCCAGAGAAAAGTACTGAATACCTCACACCACTTGCCTCACTAGCGGTAACCACAAATATCTATAGCTACTTTGCAAAGAAAAATTTAAAAATATTTATTTTCAGTGTGTGTGTGTGTGTGTGTGTGTGTGTGTGTATGTGAATTTTACATATTCTGGCCTCATGATCTGTTGTGACATGAAGGGTCTGGACCACAAACATTGGCCTCTGTGAGCTCCACCCACAACGAACTGAGTCCCCTGAAGCCATGAGCACAAATAAGCTCTTCCTGTCGTCCTTTGTTTCTGTCAGGTGTTCTGCTCACAGCCACACAGTGGGGACCTGCTGACGTGGCCATTCCAGGCAGCCCCTCATCTCTCTCCTCCCACCCAGCTCACAGTGATTTTCAAGTTATTTAACTTTCACGTCGATCTTCTTGATTGCAGATTCCAGGAGGATGCTCCTCTGTGTCCCTGAGAAACTGAACACAGGGCTCGCTGGCCAGCACAGCTCACTGCTCATATTGCCTGTTTTCCCCCACAGAGGAAGCCACGCCTCCAGGACCCTCAACTCAAATACAAGTGCACATCTGTGTGTAGCATCGGCCACTCTGCTCACCCCACCTGGGATATGCTGAAGACAATCCTCTGGAACTTCCAGCTCCTTCTCTGGTTCCTTGTTTGAAGTTACCTTTGCTCCCCACTCCTGCTACCCAGGTAAGTGCAATGGAAACAGGTGACAGACACCAATGCATCCCTGAAGAACATAGAAAAGTGTACAGCATTGTCTCTGCTCTCCTGAGAATACTGGCTCCACCTTCTGTGCCGTCTTATTAACTGGCTGCTATTTTATTTTACATCTGTCCTGACCATTCTCTGTGCATTTACATGTTTAATTAGTTAGAAATACATCATTTTCTCACATTCTTTGGCAAAACTGTCTTTTTAGATAAACTTTTTTTTGATGTTTCACGGCAGTACATATATACTTGTCACATTTTTTGCGGTTTTCCGTATATGGGTGAATTGGTGTTTGCAACAAGAGCAGTGCTGGATATTCAGCTTTTGAGTTCCATATTGAAAGTAAGGTTTCAATGAATATTTTTGGACTAAAAGGCATGTACCTAATATTTTGGTAGATATTGCTCCTCCTCCCAAGTGATGGGATTTTTGTTGTTGTTTTTGTTTTTGTTTTTGAGATGGTGTTTCTCTGTATATCCTTGCCTGTCCTGGACTTGCCTTGTAGACCAGGCTGGCCTCAAACTCACAGCAATCTGCCTGCCTCTGCCTTTCTGAGTGCTGAGATTACAGGTGTGTGCTACCTGGCTTTTGTTTTGTTTAATCTCAAAGCTGTGCTGCTTTTTTCTATTATCATCAATGTTTGTAGGAGAGTCTAATATCACATATTATTCCCAATAAGGAATCTGGAATCTTCTTTCATTTTAAGGTGATTGAAATTTTTTTTTTTTTTAGTTTGTGTTTTGATTTCTTGTGAATGAAGTATCTGCCTGCCCCCCTCCCATCTAGCTCCCTAAATATTCAATTTTCTTTGGAATTGTTTGTCTCTCTGTGTCATGTTGTAGGAATGTTCTGCATATTATAGATTGTAGACCTCTACATGTTGAATCTAGCTTGTTCTCTTAGTTTTTTTAAATTTAAAAAATACATTTATTTATGTATTATATATGTAACACACATATATTTTTTGGGGGGGTGATTTTTGTAATTATATATGTTAAATTATTTTTTTGATTTCTTATAAAATTTATTATACCTTATAACATGGAAAATGATCATTAATTAATTTTTAAAGATGGCTGTGCTAGAGTAGGCTAAGTTAATCCACGTGTTACAAATAAGAAAAAGTTAGCACACGACATTGTCGCAAGCTGAAGCCATTTCTAAATAAGGCTGAGTGTCCACTGAGTGACTGCGAGGTGAGTATGCCGGCTACTGAAAGAAAATGAACATAAGTTGTACTTGTGTCATGAATGACAGTTAGATACGCCTTAGAAAACCGTAAGGGACATGAGTTAGCCACGCACTAAGGTTTGTTTCAGGAGAAAGGGTTAAGAAAAACTAAAAGGAACTAGGTCAGCAGCACGTACTCCGTCACGTGACCGAGGCTGTGATATAATGGGAGGCGTGACGGGAGCCCAAAGCCTGGCAAGGATTTCTTCTGAGGTCATGGGACCCGAGTCCCTTTCCTGCTTCTGTATAACAAACTACTCCTGAAATTAGTCATTTAAAATGTTGCCAATTGCCTGGCGCGATGGAGCACACTTTCCAGCGCTCTGGGACCAGAGGCAGGCGGATCTCTTGTGAGTTCGAGGCCAGCCTGCTCCACAGAGCGAGTTCCAGCATAGTCAGGGCTACAACAAAATGTAGCCAACTGATTCAGCTTTTGATGCTGCAGGCTGACAGCTGTGGCAGGGCTCCGCTGGCTGGCTCTTCTGGGTTGAGCTAAGCTCGGCTAATCTTGTCTGGTGTTGCTTGTTGCCTATACTTAGCAGGCAGATTCTATGGGTGGACTGGTTCATGACGGCCGCGGCAGGGGTGATGGAGGCCTGTCTTGTGCAGAGTTATTACAATGGAAGTTGTCAAGGCTCTACAGCAGTGCGTCTCGATCTGTGGGTCATGACGCCCTTTGGGGGTTGAGTGCGCCTTTCACAGGGGTCGCCTAAGAGCATAGTGTATATCAGATTACATTGCCATCGTAACAGCAGCAAATTTACAATTATGAAGAAGCAAAGAAAGTAATTTTATGGTCAGAGGGTCAATTCCACAACATGGGGAATTGTATCAAAGGGTCGCAGCATCAGGAAGATTGAGACCCCACTGGTCTAGCAGCTAGGGCTAGGAACTGATATACTGTCTTCCGCCCCCCCCCCCCAATTCCCTCTTTTTTCCGGGAGAGGTTAAAATATGAAGGCTGTCATTATAGGCTTCCATGGAGCTCTGGTTCAGATCTTTCTCAAATGCCAGGTAAGATCAAATAGGGCAGCAAGTCTGGATACGAATGCCATGGTTTTTGCCATAGAACATGTACTGGGCTTTTCAGGGAGTGTTGTCTCATTTAGTTTCAAACAGGGTGGTTAGGCACGTGATGTTGGTGGTTCTGGGCTGGCCAGAATGACGTCTGATCTTACCCCCCTCTGCCACCGTTAACTTTCTGAACATCATTAAAGGAGGTGCGGGGTTGAGATACTCGGTTCTGGCAGTGCGCGTCACGATAATTCATACAAAGGGTTCACCCCAATCTTCAGGTATTAGCCGGCTTCTAGTCCCGGTTTCTTAAATTAGTTTCATTTTCAAGGCGGTCAACCGCTCGCTCTTCTGATGCCTCTTTTCTAATCTTGGTCCTATAGGACCAAGTGCTGGGGATTCCGTGAGCTCTTGGTTTAGGCCTTGGTTGTGCTGTTTGGAGTTCAGAGAAAGCTCCATCAAGTCCTTTCTCTAACCTTGTCTGGGCTCTGGAGATAATGAAGGCTCCTCAGTGTACGCAGATGTGACCGCGAGGCACAACAAACAGACCTGCGGGCCCATAACTTCACTTACAAAGTTATGATCTCTTGGCCAAACCTTTCGCTTAGAGGGACCTGTGATTAATGTCAGGGTGTAACAAAAATACTTTTATATAGAGATGGTGCTTTTAAAAGAGTCAGGGTCAGTGCCTACTGTTCAACAGCCAGAGATACCTCGAGAAATCTATGTATTTACGTCTCAGAAGCCTGATTCCCTCTGGTTCTTGGATACATCCAAAACGATGTTAATTAAAACAAATGCACTGCTCCACAGAGGTGCCCTGTCATGGTGGAGCTGTCCCTGAGCGCCCGAGCCAGGGTCTTGTTTGAATTAGGAGGGTGTCTGGATGCTAAGGCGCCCCATGGAGACGGCTAAGGCCGGGACTTTCAGCCGTCCATACTGTCTCTATTGAGAGACTTATTTATATCTTCCAGACTAGCAATTAATCACTCGGTGGGGTTTTGTACGGGGAGGGAGTCGTGAGCCCACAAGAGAATCTTTTTGTGCTGCCAGGAACCATCAAAGCATGGGCACAATTAAAATGCTGATTTAATTTATTAGATAGAGGCATAGGACAGGAATGTTTAAATGACATTGACAGGGCCAGAATCTCAGCTCCACCTATTCTTAAAAATAGAAAACAAATGCCGGCTCCTTAAATGGAATTATATTAATAACATGTTTCTGTAAGCTGCTTGGAAGCGAAATAAAGCTATTGACATTAATTAAAATTTGAAGACATATCATTTGTTGTTAATGTGTAGCTTTTGTTAGGGGGAAATAGCTTTCGGAGTGATCTATTTATGAAAATTAAATGAGGAAAATTGCCTATTGAGCAAATGTTGGTTAATAAGGCCTCCTTTCTTAGAAACATGGGTTTTTAAGTAACAAAAATGTTTTTATATTGTAATAATGGTTTCTATTTTTTTTTTTTTTGATCATTGCAAAAATTGCCTTTGTTACTTGAATTTTGATATTTCCACACAGAATTCCATTGTCAGGGGGATTATAAACCTTAAAAACCAGGAAGGCATTCACCGTTTTTAGCATATTGGGTAACGTATTTGCAAAGAGAATTTCATCTGAGATCAGTGTGATTAGGTGTGTGGCCTTCCTCCAAACACCGTGATGGCAGAAGAGGGCCCATTAACAGCTTTTAACCAGCTCTCCTTAAAGGAAAGCTGTGTAGCAAGACAACACTTGCCCGGCTTCACACAAGCTGGAAAGTGCCACATGCTGATGGGATAGCGGTTCACCCTCCTTAGTATAGAGAAGACGAGCAGTATAGTGGATCTGTGTGGGAGGCCTCACAAGCAGATAGTGTTCTGAAAAGGGTGGGGGGGGGTGTGTGTTTCTCACCAGGGCTGGCTTGGTTTCCTTCTGTCTCTGCGATGAAGACACTGCAGCTTGAGTTTTCCCTGTTCACATCTAATGAACCTCTTAGATTGCCCTCCAACGAGTGAGCCTGGAAAGCACGCGCGATGTGTGCCTCTCCTTATTGTGCTCTCCTGGAGCTAGAGTTACAGACAGCAGGGAGCCGCCTGGTGTAGGTGCTGGGAATCGAACTTAGGTCCTCTACAAAGACAGCAAGGGCTCTTAACTGCTGAGCTATCTCTCCAGCCGCCCCCACCCCATCTCTCCATTTTTTTTTTTTTTTGGAGACCTCTATAGTCTAGTTAGGGTGTGAGACTTCACTGACCTCCATTGGCCTTGATGACTCTGGGATTGGTGTGAAAATGGAAGAGTTAAAATGCCCACACAGTTTAAAACTCACGGACTTTTCTATGGCATGAATTTGCTTTCTGTAAATGGCTCTGCTTTGTGGAAAAATTCTATTGACTTAGGCAATAAATAATAATTAACCACAGTTGACATGTAACAATTGTTTTCCTTCTTGGCCTTTCCTCATTCCCTCATGTCAATTCAGTTCAACTCCTGTGGCTTCTGCTCTTAAATCTCAGACGGCCTGCTTCTTCCCTCTGTGTACCCGTAGGCCTCCTCCTCTCTTTCCTTAAATACTGAGTTGCTTTGACTGCTCTGTTGGGTGGCTCAAATCACATCCTGTTCAACTTGACGTCTGTGCCCGACACATAACAAGTAATTATTGTATATCTGAAGCATTAATGAAGGCTTTCATACCAGCCATTTAATTCAGTCATCTTCAACAGGGCAAAGAGCTGAATGTGGATGTACTCTTTCCCTCCCTCACCGTGAGTGAGATTTGGCAGTGTTTAGCGGTACTCTTGGTTGTTACACTGAGCTGAGGAGTGTGCGCATCGCGCATGCGCCCATTGTCCACACAGTACCAACATCTTGGGCATTGAGTCCAAGCCTGCTGATAAATATCCTTTAATGGATAGAACTGCAGCAAATAAATATCTGGCCCAAAATGCCGGAAGGGTCAAGCGTAAGAAACCTTTGCTTTCTGATTTTCAGCATCTCTTTCTCTTTTGCTCTCCAATAGATGGGTGTGTGGTAGATGTTTCTTTACTTGGACAACGAGAAAACGTATGGGGAGAGAGTAAATGA
Organism: Acomys russatus; assembly: GCF_903995435.1. NCBI lineage: Eukaryota > Metazoa > Chordata > Mammalia > Rodentia > Muridae > Acomys > Acomys russatus. Next base: position 32,298,040 of record NC_067162.1, read on the forward strand.
CTTACCCAAGTCTACTGCTTACGGGAGCTACAGAACCAGAAATAGAATCCCAGCCCTTGGTTCTAAATCTAGATGATTGCCAGGCTAGTTGAGGGACTTCAGTGAAGGTTGTAATTCTCACATTTATCTGTACCGTGGCTTTAGACATCTACCTGCATGCTGCTCAGAGGGACTGTTCAGAAGAGAGGGCAGAAAATATGTTTTTGTGCTCCTTTGAAAGCTAAATCTCAGTGGATTTAAGAATCCGGCATAAGAAATTCAGTTAGCTAGGCTTCGAGAGCAAAATTCTCTAGCCCAGTGAGTCGATCCGTCTCTCCATTCTGTTGGTGTTGTTCTGAAAGACTGACATTAATTACATATTTTTGGATTACTAAGATGGAAGTTGGAAACAGCTGAATTGGCCACTTGTTATTTTGTGTTAGTAGCCTAGTTAATTTTTAACACCATACCTACTTATGATGTCCACAGAGCCCGGCTGCCTCCGGCGGGTGGGGCTGGTTACTAGCCGGTTACAGGTCTGAAAAAAGAATCTGAGGCAGGTGAATGTAGGCTGGAGGAGGAGTGGCCGTCATCAGAGAATAGCTAAGCCAAGGTGGTACTAAGATATTGTGAGACGTAGATTCAGGTGGGAGCTCACACACACACACACACACACACATACACACGCATGCACATACATACACACACCCCTAAGAAAGTGGGAAATTATGTTTATAAAAGAGGAAATCATCTGAGGAATGTTCCGAAGAAGGGCATAAGTGAAACTGCTAATCGCAAATGTGCACCCAAGTGCAATGACTCTGAGACTAACTCATTTCTTACCAACAGAAAGGCAGTTTCAAGGACCCCCTTGACAGTGGCTATAAACAACCTGGGCATTGAGCTATTTCCAACTTTGCAACTAGCGGCTGAAGAAGCATCATGGATACATTACTAATACATGTCTTGAACACATTAACAAGTCATGAGAACTTATGAGTAGATGTGCCCCAGCCAGGAATACCAACACTGATGAAGGGAAGACCAATGGCAACCAAAGAGTTAAATTGCCTATTGATGAACAGAGTTTCACTTAAGCTTAAGAAATCAAGGGCATCTCAATGGCCTACGAAATAAAATTGGGTGACTTGATGATTTCAGCCCCCAAACCTTAGTTTAAAAACTCTCCAGCGTGGTTTGTTTGAAGTTCCGCAGTAAGCAGGAACCTTTTGAACACATTATTTAAAAAGGCAAAATTAAACAGGTCTCCAAGAGACATTATTTTATATTGAGATATTATACAAAGATCTCTTTTAGCTCATAGAACATGGTAGCTGAAAGGATTAATTTTAAATTTCAGACAAACATGTCTAAATTGTAAGCAGTAGAAACAGATTTCCAGATCTCCCGAAGCATCTCCCTCAATGGGACTAAGGGACACAGCCTCCCCTGAGTGGGACCACGGCCAAACAGAACCGAAGAACAAAATGGCAGAGTCTTCCATTTGGTTTCAGAGCCGCCTTCTTAGCTTTTTTTTTTTTTTTTTTAATGTTTTAATATGAATCCTGTGAGCAAGGCAAACCTATTGCCTTTTTATTTATTTATTTTTATTAATTTATTCTTGTTACATCTCAATGTTTATCCCATCCCTTGTATCCTCCCATTCTTCCCTCCCCCCTGCCCCCATTTTCCCATTATTCCCCTCCCCTATGACTGTTCCTGAGGGGGATTACCTCCCCCTGTATATGCTCATAGGGTATCAAGTCTCTTCTTGGTAACCTGCCTCCTCTGAGTGCCACCAGGTCTCCCCCTCCAGGGGACATGGTCAAATGTGAGGCACCAGAGTACGTGAGAAAGTCATATCCCACTCTCCACTCAACTGTGGAGAATGTTCTGACCGTTGGCTAGATCTGGGTAGGGGCTTAAAGTTTACTGCCTGTATTGTCCTTGGCTGGTGCCTTAGTTTGAGCGGGATCCCCTGGGCCCAAATCTGCCTATCATAATGTTCTACTTGAGTGAGTGACTATTCCTGTCAAAAACCCACTGTCAGAAAAGGACACGATCGTCTCATGGCCAGGAAAGAAAAATGCCCGAGCTTTCGACGTTGATTTGCAACCTCTTCTGCTAAAATGAACAAGATGGTTACGGCCGGAGGCCCTCTAGAACTGAACCGCGTCTTTTGCCCAGAAGCAGTGACCTGTGCTAGCTCATTCAGAACCTTCGTAGTGTCTTACAGAACAGGCCCCATGAATAATGAGAGCAACCACAGTCTCGGGCAAGTAAGCTAAGCTGATTAGCTGCCTCAGTGTTTCTTATCACACTGTGCTAGGGTCTCATGGAGCCCAGGCTAGCCTCAAGCTTGCTGTGTAGCAGGAGGCTAGCCTTGAACCCCTGCTTCTTCTCCTGTCTCTGAGGCAGTAGGATGACAAGCACGCATGGCCGTGCAGGGCTAGGGTGACATCAGTCCCTGTGAAATAATTGTTCTGCTTGTGTGTGAAGCTGACCAACAGGACATTCCATTTATTTAAACATTATGCTAAAACAATAATTTTGGAATTATTTTTTTGAGTTAATGAGTAATCTGTTGTGTGAAAATCTGTTGTTATCCCCCTTAAATATAATCCTAGCAAGAGAATTGTTTCCTTACCTCCAAATATCAAGGCCTTTTTGACTGATCCCACAATGAAGCATTGTGGGTAATCATCCAAAAGTTGGATGATCTTAAGGAAGTAGTTGGACTTCCAGGTCTCCCTGTCTTTCCTGGGCAACAAGGCAGTTCGTCAGGGATTATCACGCAGGGTTTAAAGATGATGTCACTCTAATGAGGAAGCCTAGCGAGAGCCTGTTAAGAGTTATGTGCAAAATCTCCTGGGCAGGGAGTGCTCAATGAAAGCTTGTGTTTCCTTCTGCACGGTGAGATGGTAATGTTAGCAGAGCCACCTAGGCATGGTGCTGCACGTCTGTGAGACTAAGGCAGGGGGAGATCACAAGTTCAAGGCCAGCCTGGGCTACATACTGATATCTCAAAAAACAAAACAAAACACCAGAAACAAACCCACAAACAAACAAAACCCCACAAAAGGACAAGGGGCGGCCCTCTTAATATTTGCCCTCTATCTGGAGAAATGCTCTCAGGAAATACCAAACCAAAACATCAGATGGTAAGAGGAAGTTTACAATTAATTTATTCCTTTTTGGAAGCAGGATGTCACTCTGGAGCCCAGACTGGCCTTGAGTTCATGGTGACCCCCTTGTCTCAGCCTGCTGAGGTTATAGGCAAAAGCCCATGCCTGGTAAGGATTACAGGGTTTTTACAGTTTTAAATTAAGTTTGTGCCATTGATTTTTTAAAAAATGTTCTTTCTCTACAGGTAATCTCTCTTTTAAGACATATTATCATTATTATTGTTATTATTTTTTAACAGTTTGGCAATGACAAGTGCTTTTGTTCATTGTTTATTTGAAGTGATTTCTGCTTGTCATCCTTGAGGGTTCTTGGGGTTGTGGTTTGGTGTTTGTAATTTTGGAAAAATTTGGCTATTATTTCATCATTTCTGTTTTTCTTTCTGAACTTCTGTCACATGTTAGACACTTGGTATTATTCTACAGTTCTAGCTCTTCTTTCTTTCTTTCTTCTTTTTTTATTCTTTTTTTGAGGCAGGGTTTCTCTGTGTAGTTTTGGCTGTCTTCGAACTCACTCTGTAGACCAAGCTGGCTTTGAACTCAGAGATCCTCCTGACTTTCCTCTGAGTGCTGGGATTAAAGGTGTGTGCCACCACCACCAGGCTAGTTCTAGCTTTTTAAAAAAATTGACATTTTCCTTAGTTTTTCTTTGTGATTTAGTTTGGAACTTTCTGTTAATCTATGACTAGATCGAGTGTAATGGTCTTAGTCTTTATTGTCTTTTATGGAATTCTAGTATTTCTGTTTAATTGTCCGTATTTTTTAAATGTTTGTTTATTTATGTGTGTGTCACATGGTATGTGGTGATCTGAGAACAACTTTTGGGAGTCTGTTTGTAGGTTGCAGGTTTGGTGTCAGGCACCTTTATGTGTTGAACCATCTCTTCAGGACTGCATTTTTCAATTTTAACAGGTCTGTCTCTCAGCTTATATTTCTTCTCTGTTTGTTCATGCTGTTCATCTTTTCCATTAGATGTTTGGCCACAATGTGACTCTGATGGTACCAATATTTATATCAGCTCTCTGTACCTGTTGTCATTTGACAATGGGCTGTCTCTTCTTGCATTTTTATTAAATGCTGGGCATCTAAATGAAGAAATTGACATTAGTAATGTGTTTTGCCTGTTAATGGCCATATTGCCTTTTCTCTTAGGCCATTGGTGTGAAGGTTGAATGAGAGTAGTCAGGTGTTGAGCTGGTAGACTTTAAGTTATACTAGCAGTGGCTGGTGTCCTCTTGTACTTACAGGGCTGTACTCAAGTGGTCTGTCCTGCCTGCTCCAAGGACAGATGAGCTCCATCATCTTCACGTCCTTCATGATGACACTGTCCTGTTCGTCCATTGGTGTTGTTGGGTCTGTGGTGGGGGTAAAAGGCTTTTCTTTCTGACAGTTGAGCCTTAGACTCAGGAAGGCCTTGGGAGTACTGTTTCTCAGCATGCCCCCCTCTTCTCTCAAGGCAGCCGGACTCTTGCCTTGTGTCTTGCCAAGACTCAAGCCAGTGTCTTGCCTTGTGTCTGCATTGGCTCTTAGGTGGGAGAGAATTTCTTGTCACTTCTGGTGTGACTAGTGTCTTGTAAGAGTTCTGGGCAGTGGGAAGTTTCTTTTCCAACTCCAGAGGCAGAGAGACAGAGACAGAGACAGAGACAGAGACACAGAGACAGAGAGGTTGAGAGAGAGAGAGAGAGAGGGAGAGAGAGAAAGACAGAGAGAGAGACAGACAGAGAGACAGACACAGAGAGAGAGAGACATAGACAGAGGGACAGAGACGGAGAGACACAGAGACACAGAGAGATCCATGCTTCTGTCGCTTTCTTAGAAGCAGCAGGTCTTTTTGCCTGGGCGTGAGGCACAGGAGTTTGTTGTCCCTTCTTTAACAGTGCAAATCTGCTATTTTCTGTCTGTCCCCACCATAGCACATGGGTCACTGAAGCGAACCCTCCAATATCCCACCCTGTCCCCATCTTTCTCCCAAGAGTGAGCACCCAGTGCGGTTCACACGCCTTCAATGGAGAGTAGAGACTTTGTTTCAGGCTTCCAGTTGTCCCAGGTGGACACACCGGGCCATGCTCATCTTCTAAAAAGGTCATCTCAGTGCCACCCAGCACTGGGGAGGCTGAGGCAGAGGACCATGCGTCTGAGGCCAGTCTAGACTACAGTGACATTCTGTGACATCATGGCTCTGACCAGTTCTTTCTCCCTTAGCTCTCTCTGGAAATCTTGCTTCTCTTTGGACTTCAGGTTTCTTGGTTCCTTCATGACCTCAGCTCACCGATGGCTTCAGGAATACTCAGAATTCTGTAGATATCTGACCCTTCTCTTGTGCTCTCTTGATGACACTCAGCACATAGGTCACCTGGGATTTTCGTTAATGTGTGCCCATACACAGTAGCATAACACTGAACGGAGATCTCAAGAACAGCTAGAGAATTCAGCGGAGGGAAGCAAATACCCTCTCAGTCTCAGCAAGGCAGTCAGGCAGTTACAAGATTCATCCTGTTGACCTTGAACTTCTCTGAAAGCATGTCTACCCTCTGTGCCCTGATGTCTGTGAACTCCATGCCTTTCTTTTCCTCTTGTCTCTAAATCATCAGATGGGAGGGTTGGGGCTCAGAGTCTCGCTGCACACTGGGCAGAGGCTTTGGCAGCAGCACAGGCAGTGCAGAGCCTCTGGGGTTCTGGCAGCAGCCACAGCAGCCACCCTGCTGGGGAAGAGGGCGAGCCAGAGTGTCAGGAATGACCAAGGAAAAGAGTCATTCCAAACCAGGCCTCGTCTTTATCCAGGGTCTGGTTTTGTGTAATTTTTAAAAGCCTTCCTCTCTCTCTTTCAGTCTCCATCTCTCTGTCTCTGTCTCTATCTCTCTCTAAATTCTAAGCACTTTACAAATAGTATAATCCATGAAGAAAAAAAGCCTCAACACATTAAAATGCATTGTTATATAAGATTATAATTTTAAAAAAGTACTGTCAGATGGAAAGATTTCTGAAGCTGTAGAGATACGTTGATTTTTCCACACTGCTTGCCCGTTATCTCTTCTGAAGACATTTATTATGCTTTTAATGTTCTTAGGCAGGTGTCCTATTGTGCGGCTGAACAGGATTCTTGTGCGCATGTGTGTGTGTGTGTGTGTGTGTGTGTGTGTGTGTGTGTAAAGAATTCCAGTGAGCTTCTTAAAGTCTAAGGTGCATATTTTCCCCACATTTTAATCTCTGCAATTAAATTTTATTTTACCTTTGATCATATTTCCTGGCTTAATTTTCATTTTTTAAGATTTATTTTTAGTTTCTGTATATACACGTATGTGAATGCAGTGCCAGAGGAGCAAGAAGAGTGAGTCAGAATTCTTGGAGCTGGAGTTATAGGTACTTGTGAGCTGCCATGTGTGTCTTGGGCACTGAGCTCACCTTTGGAAGAACAGCAAGCATGCTTAACCACTGAGCCATCTCCTCAGCTTCCTCTTGGGAAATAAAGTGCATCTTAGACGTTAAGAAATTCACTGGAAGTCAGGCACCTGTAATTCCAGCACTCAGGGAGGCAGAGGCAGGTGGATCTCTGTGAGTTCGAGGCTAACCTGGTCTACAAAGTGAGTCCAAGACAGCTAAGGCTCCACAGATAAACCCTCTCTCTCTCTCTCTCTCTCTCTCTCTCTCTCTCTCTCTCACACACACACACACACACCCCACACATGCATGCATACACACAAGCACACTCATTCACTTGCAAGAATCCTGCTCAGCAACGTGATAGGACACCTACCTAAGAACATTACATAGCTGATTTTATAGATTAAGAACCCAATAATAGACACATTTATATAAAATTAAATTTTTTGTTTTTGCTTTTTATCTTCTTAAGATGGGACTTTCTTTGTAAGGAATGACACATTCCTGTATTGGAGATGTTTGGAAACTTATGTTTGGATTTTAAGAATGGAGTGAATTATCTTAGCTTCAGCTATGATCGGAGATTCGCCTCTGTTCCTATGTGTACATTGCATCTTCACTTTCCTCTCCTCTTTTTAATTATACTTGTCACAAAACGTCAACCTCTCTGTGTTTATTCTCCCTCTTGTTTTTTTACAGCCACCAGCTGCCTGTACTTGATATTCTTAAAAAAAAAAAAAAAATTATTTATTATTTATACAGTATTCTGCCTGCATGTGAGCCTGCATGCCAGAAGAGGGCACTAGATCTCATTATAGATGGTTGTGAGTCACCATGTGGTTGCTGGGAATTGAACCCAAGTCCTTTGGAAGAGCAGGCAGTGCTCTTAACCTCTGAGCCATCTCTCCAGCCCAATATTTGATATTCTTAAAGGTATCATCCAGCATCACAGGCACAGGGAGAAACTATGCTCAAGCGAGCATTTGGAGCTGTGGTTCATAGCACACTAACACGTGTGTCTAGGGAGTGGTATTTTAGGGTTATCACTATACACAGTAGCAGAACCCGATAGTGGAGAAACTCCCCAGCCATTAATGACTTAAAATTTCATTAATTCTTTGTGTGTGTGGTATATGTGTGTATGTGTACCTGTGTGTGCATATGTGTGTTTGCACGGTAGCCAGATGTGGACCTTGGGTATGTTATTCTATCACTTTGCCTTTTGAAACAGGGTCTCTCAGTGAACCTGGTACTTTCCCATTTGGCCAGTGAGCTCCATGGCTCCTCCTGTGGCTGCCCCCACTGAGGCTGGCATTATAGAGTCATGTCCTTGTGCCTAGCTTTTACACGGCTGCTAGGGGTCTGAGCACAAGTCTTCATGCTTGCATAGCAAATGCCTTCCCCTCTGAGATATCTCCCTAGCCCAGCTTTTGTTTATTGTTATGGTGGGATAAACTATAAATTGTCTTAATCGCACAGGAATCCAGCACTTTGGTTGCTGTGTTTGTCCAGCCAAAGATGAGAAAATCTTACTTTATTTTTTTGAAATGAAAGATGGATAAAGTAATAAATTTTCTTTCTTTTTATTCTCTTTATTTCTTCTCACTCATCCCTATCCTCCTCCTTCTTCTCTCCTCCTCCTCCTCCTTCTTCTCCTCCTCCTCCTTTTAGGGTTCTTCAAGACAGGGTTTCCCTTATGTAACAGTCTAGCTGTCTTGGACCTCACTTTGTAGATCAGGCTGGCCTCAAACTAACAGAGATTCCCCTGATTCTGCCTCCCAAGTGCTGGGATTAAAGGTGTGCATCACCATACCTGGCAATAATAATTTAAAAGCCTCTAACAGCTTCTTTCAATTAAAGGTGTAGAATCTTAATTATATAAAACATCTCCATGACCCTGACATGAAAAGCACACTTAGGTCATTAATGGGTTTATTAGTTGTCTTTGATATTGGATTATAAATATATACAGGTAAGTGGATCATATAACTAGACAAAGTAAATATTCTTTCTCACCATCAGCATAGAACTCAGCTGTCCTTTGAAGACCTCTCCCATATAAAGAAAGGGCTCAGTAAAGACAGCTGCTTTCTTCCCTACCTTGACTTAGGGAATTCCACTTGATTTGACCAGATTTCTTTTAAAAAATATTTATCTTTAGAATTTTATGTGTGTTTATGTATGCGCACCAAGTGTGTGCTGTGCCTGTGGAAGCCAGAAGAGAACATCAGATTTCCTGGAACTGGAGTTACAGATGGTCGTGAGTTGCCATGTGGGTGCTGGGAACTGAAGCCAGGTCCTCTGCAAAAGCATCGTGTGCTCTGAACTGCTGAGCCATCACTCCAGCCCTGAGAACTTCTAAACAGAGAGAGTAGAAACCATTGTCCCACCTCATGTATACATCTCTCTCCAGTAATACAAGCTCTCTGAAAATACTATGAAAATAAGTACACACAAAATTCTGACATGCATAATGAAACAGTTACAGAGAGCCACAGTTTGTTCTCCCTTGAGCAAGCTGGGCTCATTCTGGGGTCACTTAAAACTTTTATTTTATTTTATGTATTTTATTTATGTGTGAGGGTGTCGATTCCCTGGACCTGGAGTTATAGACAGTTGTGAGGTGCCACGTGGGTACTGGGAATTGAACCAGGGTTCTCTGGAAGAGCAGAAAGCACTCTTAACTTCCGAGCCATCTTTTCAGCCCCAATTCTGGGGTCACTTTTGAGAAGGAATTTTTTTCTTCTTCACTATGAACTACACGGCCCAAGTCAAACACTACAGCCAATGTTAATAAAAAAACCAGTGCTACTTAACCACATTGGACTGACCGTTTGTTAACTCTGCTCAAAAGATACAAATGCTCCTGAAGGAGTGATGTTATTCACAGACCGCCAGAGAGGTAAATTTTGGTAATTTTTGGACTTTGGTCTTGAGGCACATAATCTGAGTTTTTGCATGAGTGGGAGTGAGGAGAGAAAAAAAGTCCCCTTAGACAGTCTGAGGTTACGGGGACGCAGATGAGCTCGGAGTTGGTAGATGAGCATGGATTATTAAGACATGGGATGTTAAGCAAGGGGAGGTTAAGTAGGCGGTCTGCCAGAAATTCCTAGAAATAGTTTGCCAGAAAATCCAACTCTCTCCTTTCATTTGATAACTGGGAAGTGTAAATCTAATTGATAGTCAGTATTCATGTATCCTTTTTTGGTGTGTTTTCATCCATGTCTATATACGTGTGTGGAGGCTAGTGGTCAGTGTTGGGGTGTCTTCCTCCGTTATTCTCTGTGTTATTTTTTGGGACAGGCTTCTCACTCAACCTGGAGCTTACAGATTTGACTACAAACTGGCCAGTAACCTGCAGGGGTCCTTCTGCCTTCATTTCCGCTGCACTGGGATTACAAGTGCATGCCACCATGCCTGGCCTCCTACGCGGACGCTGGGGATCTGAGCTCAGGTCTTCACACTTGTGTGGCAAGCACGTTACAGAGTGAACCATCTCCCAACCTCCACACCTGACAAGGTTTTTAAGAGATAAAGCTAGTATAATGGCAGCGAGGAAAGATGACCCACTGAAGTATTCAATACTTAGAAAAATGGGAGATAGGGCTGCCTAATGAGTGTTCTTGAAGGAACTCAAAAGGATAACATAAAAGCTTATGACTGTATCGTGACGTAATTTCAATTTTAAAAAAGTGTAAGAATGTGTTAAAAATAAATTACTAACTTCTATAGCTTCCATGAAGGTTCACTCAGAGTAGCTGGGGAGGGGGAAAAAGCCCTTTATAAACTCCAGGAAACATCTTGAGTTAAACAAATGCCAGAAAAAATTATAATTGTAAAAGTGCGATGTCGGCTATCGTTACTCCAGTGGCTGTGTTGTTTCCAATAACAGTTTGGCGCTGTATTTAGTCTGTAGCAATCTACAATTGAAATATAAAATAAAGAGTTTTCTTTCATATCCCTCTGAAGTTCTGGGCCAAGCTAAGCAGGCCTGAATGAAGCATCTGCGGGTGATTAAGACAAGCTCTCCTATGGGGTTTCGAGTAGAAAGTAAACATGGATTCTATCCACAGTCAACAGCATTTACAAATGTAAAGAGAGGAAGCTACTGAGTGTTTGGAGAACGAACTACTAGAAAGCAGGCAGAAACACGGAGTGGCAGATGGTGATAATGAGTTCCGTATGGTCCAAGGCTCTGTTCAAAGGAAAGCAGGCAGCGAGCGGTCCTGGCTGATGATACTTTATGGAAGCGAGTGTGTGTGTGTGTGTGTGTGTGTGTGTGTGTGTGTGTGTGTGTGTGTGTGTGTGTGTGTGTGTGTGTGTGTGTGTGTGTGTGTGTGTGTGTGTGTCTTTTTTTCTACCTTTGACTTTTGAGAAGGGTTCCGTCTCCCGACGCCAGAAAAAGGTCACTTAAGAGCTCAAGAGAAGAGGGATTTTGTTCTTGAGGCTGTGAATTTCCTAGGTTTGTTGTGGGTGACGCGGCCAATGGAGCGCCCCCTGGAGGCTCTACCTGGAAATTGGCTTTAATTCTGGGTTTGGGAGATGACTGGGCCTAGTGCTAGCTGCTCACTTGAGGATGCTGCTACATCCATGTGAAAGCTTGGAATCTTAGCATTGGAGAGGAGGAGACACAAGGATCCCGGGAGCCAAATCAGCCCGGACAAAACCAAGGAGGGCGGCTCTTGGGGAGCAACGCCTGAGATGTACACGCATGGTCTCTAATTCCTTCTGCTTACCTTGGGTTTTTGGGTCAGTTGTACTTTTCTAACTTTGTGAGATTTCGGTCACTGATTTGGTACCAAATGGGATTCTGGCTCTGCCTCTCTAACTCCCTATCCGTGTGAGGCCGGGAAATGACCAAGCACCCGTGCCTCAATGCAGAGTAGGGGTCGCTGTGAAAGCCGTTTTCCATTTGCTTCCCCGACTTTCTCCAGTGGTTGTCTACAGCCACAGAGAACCCAACCCTATATGTTTCTGCCCTGTACATATGTACCTATAAGAAAATTGTATTTATTAAATTAAACACAGTGAGAGATTAGTAACAGTATATAATATAATAAAATGATTGGGAAAATATACTGTAGCCAGTTATGTGGATGAGCTCTCTGTCTCAACCTGCAGAGGCATAGCCAGTGCTCAGTTTGGGTACCATGAGCAAATGGATAAATCATGTCTTGGATGGGACAGGTAGCAGATGGTCTGGTAGCAGAGTTCACCAGTCAAGATGACCATTTAAAGTTAAGCATTAGCTATATAAATTTTCATGAATATTTCTCGGCAGTTGTTACGTGTATAATACGTGAAACTAAAGAAGGGGGTGGAGGCTACAGCCTTTGTGGTATTTATTTTTCTACCTGTTTAACGTGTGTGTGTTGGTCAGAGGACAACTTGTGGGTTCTTTCCTTCCACTGTGGGTTCCTGGTTGGCAGGTTGGCTCAGCGAGCACTTTGACACCCGAGGCATCTCATTGATACCTAAATGTAGAATTGTTAGGAAGAGTGACATGGATTAAATGGTAAAATGTCTTCCAGAGTCATTGGGTGGCTGTAAAGATGCACACTCCAGGGCCACACACTAGTGCCCCTGGCTCAGTATCGCTGCAGTCTGTTGACCACAGACCAACCACCAAGCTTGCTTTTACGCTTATTTTCTTGAGGCAGTGTTTCCTCACATAGACCAGGCTGGGTTTTCTTCATTTCATGATCCTCCTGCCTCAGGTCCTCATCACTGGGACTATAGGCATACCCCGCTACACCTGCCCAGTAGATTACAACAAATCACTCACTTTACGGTTGTGTTTATGAACTTAGCAATCGCCATGTATGGCTGTGATATCGCACACATGTATCTCATAACATATGCAAGTGAAGTATTTTCAAAGAGATTTTAAAAATCCATCGGAATTTGGCGCATCATTGACTAAAAAAATACACTGTAAAAGTTGGAGCATCATTGCCTCAGGTCTCCTTAGGTCAAGGGTTAAAGGTCATCGATGTAGGACATGTTTGCTGAGGAGTTGTACTAACTAATCAGACATGGGTAGTTCAAAATTCGACTTGCCAAAATCTCCAGTGAAGGACCACACGACCCACAGTGTTGGCAGTGGGTTTCACCCTTCCTCCATGCCTGTGTGCTCGAGCTTGTGTGGGCCAAGGCCAAATATGAAAGCCCCAGTTTCCAGTTCCCTGCGTTTTGCATTGCAGTGATACTTTTGTTTGCATTTCTCCTTTTGTTCTTTGTCCCTTTTAAGGTCACCAAACAACTCACTCATTTGAGCTGTGACCTTGCTGGTTTCCAGAGCTCTCTGTTCTTAGCCACAAATACCCATAAGCCTTCAGAAAGGACCATCATCTTTATACTGAACTGTTCTGAAAGGGTCTGCCCCCCAAACCCTTATTTCACCTCTCTTCCCATTTGGGGGTGGTACAGCATCTCTCTCAGTTCTGGATCCCCAGCACCTGCTTCGGCTGTGTGGTGTCACCTGACGCGCAGAAGGGCAAATCTTCTTTGTTTCTCCTCTGGAAGCCTTTCTCCGAGGTGGTAACAGCTCTTAGGAACACAGTCTGTCACCTTGACACCAGCTGAGAATTCCGGCAGGGTCTCAATGATGTGCCGCTCCGAATAGTGACGGAGAATTGGAACATGACATCCCTGGGTTGTGATGATATTTAAATGATGGAGTCCCATTACCCTGCATAATGTGGGATGTTGACATTTTATTCAAACATGTAATCCTTGTCATTGAGTGTGGGCAGGAGAGTGATTGCCACCTGGAGTAGGAGCGATACAGGATGACACTATAGAGAAATGACACGGAGCCCTAAATAACGGCAGTAATTGCTTTCCGCTTGTCATGTCATTTTTTTTTTTTTTTTTGACTCACATGATGACATGTGGTACTGGGTTCGTGGTAGAAGTGGTTTCTGTGGTTCTGAGCGATGTTTAGGATATACCTCCTCATGCAGAGGCAGTACGCATATGCTAGGGCAAGGGAGATAGCTCAGTGTGTATGCACTTGCTAGTCTATCTTGAGGACCAGAGTTCAAATCCCAGGCAGCTCACAACTGCCTGTGACTCCAGTGGACTATGGTGCCCTCTCTGGCCTCCTCAAGCACCTGCATGTACGTGTGGACATAAACTCACACAGACAAATGGGCAAACACACATAAATAAAAATACAATAAGTTTAAAAATAAGTCCACTCCTCTGACCCACTTTCTTGGTAAGTAAAGATTTTCATGGTACGTATCCCTTGGACTAGTGTTTTGATATAAGTGAGTATATACTGTTTGTCTCTTTTTGCTTCTGGGTGAGCTCACTCATTATGATAATTTCTAGATCAATCCATTTGTCCACAAATTTCGGAATTCTCGTTTTAATAGCTGAGTAGTATTCCATCGTGTAAATATACCACAGTTTCTTTATCCATTCTTCTACTGAGGGACACTTAGGCTGTTTCCATGTTCTGGCTATTATGAATAAAGCAGCTATGAACATGGTTGAGCATATGTCCCTGTTATGTGGTAGGGCATTTTCTGGTATATTCCAAGGGTGGGATGGCTGGGTCTTGAGGAAGCCCTATTCCCATTTTTCTGAGAAGCGCCAGATAGCTTTCCAAAGTGGTTGTACTAGTTTGCATTCCCACCAGCAATGAAGGAGTGTTCCTCTCTCTCCACATCCTCGCCAACATGTGGTGTCATTTGAGTTTTTGATCTTAGCCATTCTGATGGGTGTAAGATGGAATCTCAGTGTTGTTTTGATTTGCATTTCTCTGATGACTAACATCCGATTGAGACTTTAGGCAAGAGTAGCATGGAAGAAAGGGAAATAGTAGGACCCACAGGGTCCTGGAAACCTACAAGAAGAACTTTATGACAGGCAGATCTGGGTCCTGGGGTCCTCCTCAAACTAAGGCACCAGCCAAGGAGAATATAGGCAGTAAGCTTCGAACCCCTACCAAGACCTAGCCGACGAACAGGATATTCTCCACCGTTGAGTGGAAAATGAGATCTGACTCTCACACGAACTCTGGTGCCCCTTTTCTGACCATGTCCCCTGGATGGGGAGACCTGGTGGCACTCAGAGGAAGGATAGCAAGTTACCAAGAAGAGACTCGATATTCTAAGAGCATATATAGGGGGAGGAGGTCTCCCTCAATCACAGACAAAGGGGAGGGGAGAAGGGGAGAAGTGGGAGGGAGGGAAGAATGGGAGGAAACAGGGGAAGGGCTAACAATTGAGATGTAATATGAATAAATTAATAAAATTTAAAAAATAAAAATAAAAATAAGTCCACACTCTCACACTGATGTTTCTTTTTTTCTTTCTGAGATAGGATGTTGCTATGCAGATTTGGTTGCTGAGGCTATCAATCCTCCTGCCTCCGCCTCCTAGGCTGGGATTACAGATGTGTGCCACCACACCTGGCTTATATATGGCTGTTAAAACCCTTGGGCTCCCTAGAAGCATCTTGTACTAAAAAACGCCACACTGTTGATTGTAGGTATGCTTGCGTTTGGATATAATGTGTATTGGTTTTATATACTGTCAACATACTGAAGATAGAAAAAAAAATACATCTGTTACTCACTGATAGGGACTTGGTGGTGTTTAAGGACAATAGCATAGTGGCATACATTGCTATTGACACAGTCAGACTGAAGAAGGCATGGAATTTGTCATGTAGACCATGCTGGCCTTGAAGAAAGAGAGTCTCCACCTTCTGAGTGCTGGTATTAAAGGCATGGACTACCACATCCAGTTAGGAATATGAGTGTTTTATTGAATTTGGATGCTCCATGTGGGCCATATACTAACAGCTTATAAATTACTTGAATAAAATAAAATATACATAAAAGAAAACTCAGCCCTTCAGGGCCTTTTTTTTTTTTCTTTTTAAAGATTTATTTATTTTATATACAGTGTTTTGCTTGCATGTGTGTCGGCATACCAGAAGAGGGCACCAGATCTCATTATAGGTGGTTGTGAGCCACCATGTGGTTGCTGGGAATTGAACTCAGGACCTTTGGAAGAGCAGGCAGTGCTCTTAACCTCTGAGCCATCTCTCCAGCCTGCCCTTCAGGATCTTGATACCAGCTGGAATAAAATATCCTTGCTTATTGGACACTGTGTGAGGGAAGGAAAGAGCACAAAGTCAATGAGGAGGCCTGTGGACACTTGCGAGGGGAAGGCTTCAAGCATGGAAGCTCTGTGTTTGAGACAGGGCATTGCAACAGAGGCAGCAGTGCAGCTGTGAGGCCCTGGCGGAAAGGAGACTAGGCACCGGGGCAACAGAATGACCCACACAGTTATAGCTGAGACTAGGAGAATGCTAGGGGCCGAAGGAGGGTAAGCTGGCAGGACCCTGAATTAATCTCTAGACTAAGGTGAGATGTTTGTGTATGACAGTGTAATATGTGGCCACAAGAGCTTTGACAGATGCTGCAAAGAGTGGCTTCATTGTTGGGACAACGGGCAAAACCTGAGCAAATGCTGTAGGGTAGACGCTAAAACTGTAGTGATGTTAATCTCTTGGTTTTAATAACTGCTCATGCAAGGGAATGTTTCTCCTTTTTAGGAGATGCATCTGGAAGCACTCGGAAGGCTAGAAAGACTGAACGAGGTGCTTCAGAAAGTGTGTGTGCACAGGTGGGGGTGGGCAGGTAATGATAAGCAGGGGTGGGGGTTACTTTTTCTGAAGTCCATTTACAGGGAAATGTTCATAGGGATTCTATTACATTTTTATTGCATTTTATCTCCTTAGTTTGTTTGCATGTGTGTCTATGGCTGCGTGTGTGTGTGTGTGTGTGTGTGTGTGTGTGTGTGTGTGTGTCTGTGTGTGTGTACATGTGTGGGAATTGGTTCTCTCCTTCCATTGTGTGGGTCTTGGGCTTTGAACTCGGGTGGTCAGGCTTTTGGTGGCAAGTGCCTTTATGTGCTGAGCCATTTTGCCAGCCTAGCTAGGGTTTATATTTATGTATTTATATGTATATATGTGTGTATGCATATGTATACACACATATATGTATGTGTTAGCGTATCTTTGTATATGTATGTACATACACACATATGTGTATTAGTCTGTGTGTGTATGCCTGCCTGCCTGCATGCATGTATGTATTATTGCTATCCTCTACCCCTCGCAAATCTGAAGTCACTTTAAGTACAAAATTAAGAAAAAGAAAAGAGATCATGCTGGCTCCTATGTAGCGTAGTTTGTCGGCTGCCCAGTCTGGATGTTGGGAGGCCAGTGAGAGAGCAGCCTTGTGGCTTAGGAAAGTGACAACAAGCTAGAGAGCAAGGTGATGGCAGTACAAGGTGAGAAAAGTGGCCACGCTAAAGTATGTATTGCTTCTTGAACTTGCTTGTGTGCATGATTGGCAAAGGACTATATGTGACTATAGGTTCCAGGGCTATGACAAAGGAGGACACAAGTTGTTCAGAACATGGAAGAAGTGATTTGGATTCCTTGAGGATGTGATGAGAATGCAGTATGCTTATTTACTTTTTATTTAAGTGTGTGTGTGTGTGTGTGTGTGTGTGTGTGTGTGTGTGTGTGTCTACTTGAGTAGAGGTCATGTGTGTGCGCAAGTACCCATGGAAGCCACAGGAGGGTGTCAGGTTCCCTGGGGCAGGAGTACCAGGTAAGCAGGAGCCATCCAATGGGTCTGGAAACCAAACCCAGGTCCTCTGAAAGAGAAGGAAGTGAATTTAAACACTGAGCCCTCCCTTCAGTGCTTGCATTGTGCCTTGGACAGGACTTTATCCCTTAGCCTGACAAGGGCAAGGCTGCACTCCCTGCAAAGGTCAATTAGTCTGGCTGCTTTATTGGCAATGGGCTCTGTGTCATTGAAAATGTGCCATTTGCTCTAACAGAATGATAAACGTGTGGGTGGGTTGGTGGGAACCCAACGCTATGCTTATCCAAACAGCTCAGAGCAGCACTTCATCATTGTTAATTAGTCAAGAACACACAGAGCAATTACCCAGACACCTTTCTGGAAAATAGGTATTTAGGTCTGGGAGGTAATTAGGGCTTGCTGTAATCAATTCAAGTGATATGCAAATAGAAAGTGTAATTCCCCTCTAATTTCACACCCCAGAAATAACCTCCATTAGCAGATGTATGTCTTCCTCCAGGTTCCTGTTTGCCTGTCCCTGTTCCCAACTCTCAACACAGACATGTACATGCATGCATGCATGCATACATACACACATACAAACATACTTGCACATCTCAAAGCTTAGGTTATTCGTTGTTTTGGATAAAAGGAACCTGGTTATGTATTGTATAACATTTTCTTCCAAAGTATATCGAGCTTAAAGTGATATGTGTGATCTTTGGGTCAGGAATGAGGTTGTGGCTCCGTTGGTTATTAATCTTCAGTGTCTCTCACAACGTTGCAAGTGAGGTGCGGTTAGGGCCCGAGGTCTCACCTGAAGGTTTTACTGAGGAGGGATTTAATTCCGAGGTCACCTGTGGCAGGATTCAGTTCTTTGTCAGGTTGTTCAGATATAAAGAACATAGCAGTGGGTGCTGGAGAGATGGCTCAGTGGGCAAGAACGCGCGCTGCACAAGTCTGAGGGTCTGAGCTCACATCCTGTCACCTGAGTAAAAGAGTGTGGTGTGGCTGCATCCACACCTGTAACCCTAATGTTGTCTGGGACCGAGAAAGGATGACTGGTCAGCTTGCTGCCTGCCAGCCCAGCTCCAGATTCAGTGAGAGATCCTATTTTAGGAGAGTAAGGGGGAGAGAGATATAAGAAGTAACCTTCTGCCTCCACAGCTTCCTGTGTTCATGCACATATGGGCATAGTGCACACACACACACACACACACACACACACACACACACACACCATACACACACACACATGCACACACACACTGTACACACACACACATGCACACACACACACACACACCGTACACACACACACACCGTACACACACACACACCGTACACACACACACACCGTACACACACACACATGCACACACACACACACACCGTACACACACACACACACACACCCACACACCCACACCGTACACACACACACATGCACACACACCGTACACACACACACACACACACACACACACACACACAACGTACACACACACACACGTACACACACACACACCGTACACACACACACATGCACACACACACACACACACACATCAAATGAATAAATAAGTAAATATAAAATAAAGATTAACCCTCATCAGTTTCTGTCAATTGTACCTTCAGCTTTATTTTTCTCATCTGTATTAATTTCCTTTTGTAACAAGTTAGCGCAGATTTAATGGCTTCAGTGACACATTTTTTTTTTTTTCACACCAGAGACCAGAAGATGGCCCAGCACTGGTCCCCCTTGGAAAGTCATAGTAGAATTATTATTATTATTATTTTCTTTTTCAGCTTGGAGAGGCCACCTGTGATCCATGACTCATGGTCCGTCTCCTCATTTAGAATATATAGTCATCAGTTTCCCGAGCTGTCTCTGGCTCTCCCCCCACCCCCTCCCAAGGAACTGTGCGCTTACAGCCATGCCTCTCAGATAATCCAGGATTTTGTTCCAGTTCCTGGTTTCTTAGGCGCAGTCACGTGCTTTTCATGCCATTTCACATATGGAGTAGTTCTGAGGAAGGAGATGGCCAACTCCTGCAAGCTGTCCTTTGATTTCCACGCGTGTTCTGTGATGTGCGTACGTGCATGTACGTACGTCCCCCTGCCTCGTGTGAAGCTTGCATGATTCTCTTGGAGGAGGGGTACACTTCCTACTACACTGTATTGAGAGAGCCCCGTTTCGGCCACTGTGAGTCTTTGGTGGGGGGAGGGGCGGTCCTGTGACTAATCACATGTCTCTAGCCTGATCCATCATCTGCGGCACCCCAACAGCCCCCCTCCCCATGGTTCCAGCACCTTCTGCAGATGTTTTATTTTCTCAAGAATTGCAGAAAGGATGAGTTTCAGCTCCGCCATTCGATGTGTCATCTGTAGCATTCGCTTACCCTGAAATAGATTTTACTGGGAAAGGCAACGTAAAGTCTTGAATATTTTGTTTTCAGAATAAAGAGCGGGTGCTCTAGAAATCTGCAGAATGGCCACCATCAGATATTTTTATTTTTTATTTTTGCAAACGCTCACATTTTAATATGCTCATTGTGTTGCAAGCACTGTGGCTGTCGGTTGTGTGCTCCCATGGTCCCATCTTTGATCAGTGCCCGGGACCTTTGTCTTGATTTTTCAAACCTTTCTGTGTGATCCTTGTAGTCTGCTAGATATTCCAGATGAGTCTTGGACGATTTCTGCCCTATTTTTTAGAAATGTTAATTTCCCACTAAAGCCCTGGTTCTTATTAATAACAAACATCATTTTTCTTCTCAAATCGTGTATAATTTTGTTCACGGATGTTGAATTACTCTGAAGAACATTTTTAGCTTCTCTAAGTGTTTGGTTTTGAGCTTTGCATTCAATGCTAACTTCTTTATTTTGATGCCCTTGTGATCGGAGAACGTGGCTGTATGGTTTTCTTTATAGCCTACCATTACATTGCCTGAAGCTTGTTTTATGGGCACTTGAAAAGAATTCTGTAGAGTCAGTCATTAAACTAATCCTTTTTTTTTTTTTTTCCAAGATAGAGTTTCTCTGTGTAACCCTGCCTGTCCTGGACACTTTGTAGACTAGGCTGGTTTTGAACTCAGAGATCTGCCTGTCTCTGCCTCCCTGAGTGCTGGGATCACAGGCGAGTGCCACTGCAGCCAGCTAAACTAATTCTCGCAATTGCTGTTTGTAAACATTACTTAGTTTACATTCTCTCTAGGTTTGAAAGGAGCTCCAGTAAAGGCAACTGCTACAGGGTGCTTTGCCAATTATCTTCTTTAATCAGTGTATTTAGAGACAGAGCCTTTTGGTGCACCCTAGACTGCCCTTGAACTTTTGAGTCTCCCATCTCAACCTCTTCATATTGAATAACAGCTATGTGCCAGCACACCCGATGGCCAATTCTTTTGTTTTCATTGATTCACTTTTTAAATTCTTTTATTTAAAAAAAAATCTTATTTTAGTTGCTTTATTTGGAAATGATGAAATTTGGTGACTAGATAGAAAACTTAATCACTTTCATTTGTAAGATGGCTGATTGGGAATAATCCCAGAGCTGACTTTATTCTTTTTGTTAAGGACTAGACTCCACAGAGGGAAAACAGAGCCCTCGCTTTGGTTTAAAGTGTCTACAGTTTGCAGAGCAATTGAACAAGTCAGAATTCAGGAGTTTGCTTGCTAGTTAATTTAGGATTGATAGTTAATTTAGACTTAATATAGGATAGGGAAATGCCTGTATTGACCACTAGTAGACAGTGGTCAATAGAATTATTATCAATTCTACGCATTTCCTTTTAATGTTGTGCCTGTGGCAGCCTGCTAGTCTTTAGAAAACAAAGACTTTGTATGGATGTGAATACAACACAAATGCCTACAGATGGTGCCTTTTCCTTCCCTGGGTGCTGTGGAATTAACAACTCTGTCTACTTTAAGAAAGCCCAGTGTAACCCCTGAGCATCCCATGACTGAGCCAGCTTTGTCTGTTCAATGAAGGCTCAAGTAGCGCTCATGTGTCATTGTGACCGACTTGGTTGTGCCCAGCCATGGCAACCTGCCACCTACAAGCTTTCTACCATTTCATCTGTTTAAAAATACAATTTTACACACCCTTTCGTTTTGCTAATGAAATGCTGTGCTTCAAACCCAGGGGCCTGCCTGCCAGGCAGAGCTCTAATTATGTCTGGGCAGTCAGCAGCTGTGCTCACTTAGAAAGCTTTGACCAAAGAAAAGAGAGACCAAGATGCCTGTATGCATCTTGTAATATTGCCCAAAGTCAGTATGTTCGTATGATGATTATTTCTAAAAGGAGGACCTGGCCTTAAATTATTTTTTTCCATCTATTTCATATGTTGTTGTTAAAAAAAGACCTATGTTTTGGTTATATTTCCACAATACTGACCCTAAAACTACTCTTTGGTTTCTTGGAAAATGTTCCTTTCTTGACTCTGTTCTCTCTATACCCCCATATCCACTACCCTTAACTATGTGCAAATGTTAAGATAGACCCAGAATCCATGGTACGGCTTTCCTATAGTGGCTCTCACCATGTCCCTCCAGCAGTATAGTCTACACACTGCAGACTGAGCTCTTTAAAAAACAAGCAGACAAAAAACTGTATTAGGGTGTTCCTCCTCTCACTCAGAAACCTGTCATAGTGACTCTTTATGTTTAGAGTACAGTCAGGGCTTGCTGTTATGGTATAGCAGGATTGATTGACACCTCTAGAGCCTGTTAGGTGTCTTTTCTCATCTCCCTCCACTGTATTTTGTTTATCTACCAGTGGCACCATGTACATATGCATGTTCTCACTCAGGACCAATGCACAGGTTGTTACTGCCACCTAAGCCATCTTCCTGGCTTGCATGCATGACGTACTTCCTGGACTTATCTGAAACAGCCTGTTCCTTTCCTGGTGACTATCTATCTATCTATCTATCTATCTATCTATCTATCTATCTATTTTCTTCATATTTATTGGTACAATAGTATGTCTCTAGTAAGGTAAATGGAAAGTCTAGGAGTACATATTTTTTGCTTGTTTTGTGGTTTTGTACCTTCAGTGATGCTCGCCATCTCACAGAAGCCCAATCAATATTTGGAGAGTATGTGAGCTACTTGTCTCCTGACCATGACTATATATCTGACAGATGCAACTAAAAAGAGGAGGGTTTTACCCTGACTCATGTTTTAGAAAGCATACTCTGTCACTGTAGCAATGCCATGGTCTTGCAGGGACAGCAGAGTGTTGGCAGCTTAGTCTGTGGCGGTGGTGGCTTGCAGCTACTTGCTCACATTTTGGCAGACAGGCAGAGAGTGTTTCCCTCTCCATGTGGGCCTGTTCCATGTGGCCTGTGTCTACCAGGTGGACACATATCCCATAGGATCCACAAGCTCTCCAGTTTCACCAGCTATAGACCAAAGGGCTCATAATATGAGCTTGTGGGAGACATTTCACATTTAAACCTCTAACATGAAGAGAGAGAGAGAGAGAGAGAGAGAGAGAGAGAGAGAGAGAGAGAGAGAGAGAGAAAAGTACCTGTAGAATCCTCTTTGTTTGCAATTGGTACCCTAGTTCCAGGAAGTCACAACTCAAGATTATGTTTCCAGAAGCTGCATATACTGAGCTAGTTCCATAACGGATTCTAGTCCAACTACATGCAGAATGACATATCAGGGCAATACTTGCTCCTATCTGAACATTGTCCAACCATTGATAAGCCTTCTGCTATATGTATGGATTGAATGTGGCCCCCTCCCCACATTTGTGTGTCAACACACTCCTTTCCAATGGGGTGCTATTTGGTGTGAGTTTCTGGGAGGCAGTTGGATTTGGCTGAGGCTGTGATGGTGACATCCCATGATAGAATTGTTGAGTGTGTAAAAGAGTAGACCAACCAGGTCAAAGTACAGCATAAAGGTGGTCTTTTCAGAACTTTAAAGAAGTAGATACCTGTCGACTTCTCAGCTGATCTGTGCAGATCTTGTCTGTTGCACCTGGGATCTGAGGGCCTGAGAGAGCGGGGTGGACTGCAGTCTGAGGCTGTAGGCCACCTTACTTCAGTAGTATTCTGATACCTGGGTATAACAAAGAAAGCAATGATCCAAGGAAGGTTGTTTGAGTTCAGAAAAACATGATCAGAAAAACATGTAAATAAACACCGGTGAGCACATATTAAATATTGACAGAGCGGCGCTTTCCCAATGCTTTCTCAGGACAGACCAATTTAAACACAATCGCCTGGCAGGTACTACAGATTATATCTAGGGAAGCACAAAGGCAGAAGGCCATATCCAGAGTCAGGGTGCACTGACCAGATTGGCTTCTATAGCTATGTTCTGATATCCAACAAGAATAAACATGTCTTATAAATTGACTGTAAATGTTTGTTACAGGAGGATGAGCTCATATCCAAGAACAATCCAGGCAACAAAATGCACCAGAGGTCAAAGGCCCTCTGCCCTTTTTTTCCCCCAGAGCTTCTTTCACAGTTTCCCAAGGCATTGCTCGCCAGGATCATCCTTTTGGCCATGTTCTGGCAGCCACCTTTTATTATTTGTTTGAGAAGAGTCACTCTAGATGTTAAAGCATACAGTTGTTGGCATTGGGAGTGGTCATGGTTTAAGAAAACCAGGCTTAAAAAGAAGAAAAGAAAAGAAAACCAGGCTAGCCGATTAAAAACAAAGAAAACAAAAACAAAACAAAAACAAACAAACAAACAAAAAAAGCAAAGACTCCGAGAAGTGCCGGCCTTGTGGTCACAGCTTGGTAGGTAGGTTGTGAGAAGGGCCATTTTGGAGCTGAGGCCCATCCTATGACCCCAGACAGTGCCACTTCTGTGTGGGGTTTGTGGTCAGCGTCAGGTATCAGACCAGGGGAACCAGACCACAGCCTGACAAAGTTACACTGTAAGAGAGGACAGTCAGCCCGGTCATCTTTGAAAATACAACCTACCCTCAAAGGCTTCCTGTTGTTCTGTGCAGCATCAAAGGAGCTCAGGGTTCTAAAACACAGCCAGGTGGCAACAAAGGCCCTGCCTGGAGGAGTCAGTGGCTGCTTCCTAAGCAGCTGGTAAGGAAGCTCATTCAGAGCCCTGAAACGAAGAGAGAGAGGCAGTGATGGGAGGCTGGTTTTGTCCAGGCAGACCAAAATGGATACTTAGAGAACAGCCAGCCATTTGCTCCCACAGATGGGCACTGTGATGGGAGCTAGGAAGATGGCGACAGTGATCTGTGCTGACATGCTGCTGAATGGTGGAAGTGCCTGGCGGCCGGCATCCACACTCAGGGGATCTAGTGATGAATTCTTCAGGAAGGAGGGGAGCCCTTCCCGCCCCAGAATAAATGATGAGTATCAGACAATCTTTGATGAGACAGATGATGCTGGCCCCTTTATTTTGTGTGAAACAGAGACCAATAATTCTTATTCAGTGGGAGGGATTTTGTTGAAACAGGATGATGTGTGAAACTGGACTTTGTTACAGTCAGTTGTATCTGTTCGGCCTAGGAAGCCAATAACTGACACAGAGAGACTAAAATGTAATTCAAAGCTGCAAGCACTATGCTGGGCAGAATCTTAACTGCTACTAATCTACCAATAAACTAAAGTAAACTACTCTGATCCTCACAACCTACTATATCCCAAGCACTTGCCAATCTGATCCTCCTCGGGTGGCTTCTCTCCCCCAACTCCCACTGTCAAGTCCTCTCCAGGCTACTATTCCCCCATGTCCTGTGGAAGCCCTGCGTTCTACTTCCTGTCCTTCTGTCCAGTTGATGGGCTAAACAGCACTTTATTGACAACTGCTATATTCACTCAAGGCATTCCTCCACAGGACTTATAATCCTTGGGCAGTGAGAGGAGTTTTGAGGGTGTATGTGTTTGATTTGCTGGGGCTAGGGATGCCAGGGATACTTCAGTTCAATCCTAAGAAGGGGAACACAATACTTAATTATCTTATGAGTGGGGGAATAAATCCAGGTATGGTTAAAGGTTATTGGTTGAAAGACAAAACACCAAGACATCTTATTAGCATAGGGTAGGTGTGTCCAGGAACCCCCAAGTGCTTGCTGAATGGGTTTCTTATCAGGAAAGTGTTGTAATCTCCCTAAGGACTATATGAGAACTCTCTTTAGAGGATCTGGGGGTTCCCCAGATCAGGTGGAGAGGAAATCCTGATAAGAAAGGGCATTTGTCATCTTATACTGACCTCAGAGGCTATCTGGAAATACCAGACTTTGACCTTAATAGAAGGGTTCCAAAGCTTCCTGAAGATCCTGCAGTTTTATTTCCAGTAAAGAAAGAAGAGCCTTGAAAATATGATGGTGATGGAATCCATCTTTATTGTGTTGAGCGTGGAAGAAAGACAATGTCTGACTAGGTCAGAGATGTCCTGAAGCATAAGAGATTAATTTCCCTCTGAATTGTGACAACACTGATCAGACTTTCAGAGGAAGGAATACAAACCTAAGTGTGAAATCACATGGCATTATTGTTGTTTTTTTACTGTCAAAAGACATTTATTTTTAAAATTATGACTAATGTGTGTGGGTCTGTGCACATGAGTGCAGGTGCCCACTGAGGCTAGGATGCTCAGATCCCTTTGGCAGTGGTGTCACAGACAGTTGTAAGCCACTCAGTGTGCCTGCTGGGTATGGGACTTGGGTTTTCTCTGAGAACAATATGTGTGCTTTTAACCAGTGAGTCACGTCTCTGGCCCATATCCTTATTTTTCAAGGCCAGTGTTTATACTTTGTAGCAGAATTTGACTAGACTAGGGGTTAGAGAGATGGCTCAGTGGTTAAGAGCAGGCCTGAGTTCAATTCCCAGCAACCACATGGCCCCTAATATCCATCTGTAACTCTAGTTCCAGGGGATCTGATGTCCTCTTCTGGCCTCTGAAGGTGCCAGATATGCACCTGGTACAAAGACATACATACAGAAAAACACCCATACACAAAATAAGATAAAATGAAATGAAATAAAAATAACTTGATGAGGCTGACAGTGTACTATTTGTCACAAGGCAATGTAGACAGGGCACATAAAGCAAGCACCACTCACTTCCATTACAAAAAAATTCAAGGTAACATCACCTGCATTATTAACACATGATCTCACTGTGTTCAATAAGTAGAAATGGGGTATATCCATCTTTCAGATTGAAGAAGCAATAACAGCAGGGTGCTTTGAATCTGCTATTAGTCATTAGCCTTTGGAATATTTCTAGCGAAGTGCTCAACACATGGGGCTACATTCCTGGTTAGTGGTGTGTCCACAAGACCAACCTGCTTGGTCCTAAACATTTTGTTTAAAATTTTTTAAACTTTATATTTATTTGTTTGTATGCGTGTGTGCACGTGTGTGTGCATGTGTGTGTGTGTGTGTGTGTGCCGCAGCACACGTGTGGAGGTCAAAGGACAATCTCTGAGAGTCATTGCTCTCCTTCTACCATGTGGGTCCCCTAGACTGAACTCAGGCTTGATTGTCAGGCTGGGGGCAGCTTCTTTCACGCAGGGAACCATCTTGACAGGCCAAGGCATGTCTTTTATGGGGAAGAAATGAGATACTGAAGTTAACACTAATTCAAAATCTTCTAGGCAGTAGTCTTTTTTGGGGCGGGGCAGGCACATGTGCAAATAATATGAATATAGGTGATCAGTCATTCTTTACTCTTCGCCATTGTTGTTCCTGCTTTTTTTTTTTTTTTTTTTTAAACTTTCTGGTCTCCTCTCCCGCCTCCCTCCATCTGCCCTCCACGCTTGGCAGGACGTTCTGTCTGGAATTGCTGAGTTAACAGCTTCCTTTGCTCCAGTCATGAAATTCAAGTCTTTCCTCTCACGGAGAACTTTGCATGAATTCGAAGCCCATCTGCGCCATATCCCCACTCTGCTTCAGAAGTTAGTGGCAGGCTTACGGCAGTCGTGGGCAAACTCTTTACAGCGCATGCCCACGGGAGCGGGCTGACTGGGAGACTGAGAATTCGGGCTTGATTCACAAGGACGTTTCTGTTTGACTTGACCATTGTAATCAATGAGGTCACACAAGAGCAAAGCCTCCCCATCTGGTCGTCTGCATTCTTACTTGCATGGGATATTTCTGGAAGGAAAGAAAGAAAGAAGGGGGGAAAAAAAGCAAGAGGCCACGTGGACCGTTTGACATCCTGTTGTTCATACAATGGCAGCATTTTCTGAGCCTAAATAAAAAGTTGGCAGGAATAGGTTCTGTTGACCAGCTTTCTCTCTCATTAGTGAGTAGTCACTGTTTGAATGAGCTCAGTGTCGGCAAGTGAAAGTGTGTGCGTTTTTCAGAACGACGCAGGGACACTTGTGGTGAGAAACAAGCATAGTAATAGTAGATTATAATGTGTTTTAAGAAAATAGTCAGGGGTGGCTGGAGAGGTAGCACAGTGGTTAAGAGTGCTTACTCACCGCCCTCCCCCCCCCCCCCCCAGAGGACGCAGGTTCAGTTCTCAGCACTCACACAGTGGCTCACAAATTTCCTATAACTTTAGGTCCAGGGAATCTGACCCCCTCCTCTGGCTTCTGCATGTGTGTGGTATATATAAATCATGCAGGAACAAACACATACACATAGTAATAGTAAGAAATAGAAAAAAGAAACTAATTGGTAAGCTGGATGGGCTGGGAGCAGGGGTTCAGGAGTTCAGGGTCATCCTCAGCCAAATAGAGAATTCCAGGTTAGCCTGAGCTATATGAGACCCTGTCACAGACACACCTACACTCACATACACACGCACATGCACACACATGCAATCATGCATGCACGCATGGTCACAGAATAAAACAGGTGCTAATTTTTCTTAAAATATAATTATCTCATAATTTCTTTCTTTACAGAATGTTTTCTTAAAATGACACTTGTTTATTTTTTATTTAATATTATCTTAAAAATTAATAAACATATACAATATTAGACTTCATTCTGGTGTCCTCAAACAGAATGTATCTGCTGATTCTGCTCTTCTCTCCCATTCCCTTTGTGCCCTTTCTAGTTTCTTGTTTGTTTGTTTGTTTTGTTTTTTTTTTGAGACAGGGTTTCTCTGTGTAGCCTTGGCTGTCCTGGACTCACTTTGTAGACCACGCTGGCCTCAAACTCACAGTGATACTCCTGCCTCTGCCTCCTGAGTGCTGGGATAAAAGGCATGTGCCACCACGCTCGACTCTAGTTTCTTGTGACACCGCCTTCCCTCATCTTTAAGATGCCATTTAATTAAAAGAGACAGGAGTTTGTCCATTTATGAAAATATTTATTGCTGTTCAATTTCATAATGAATTTAGGGCCAGATTGCCAATTTGCTTCTTACCTTATGCTTTAGCCAAACATCCAAGTAGCTCAAACTTCCCAGGTGACCATTAACCAAGGAAATGTAGTTCAGTTAAAGGAGAAAAAAAAAAATCAAGAATTCTTCTAATAATGGCCTGAATATATGTTAAAAGATATACATTTTTCTCAAAATGTGTTTGCCTCAGGGATAATCTGTATTTGTTGATTCTTTAGCCTACTATTTGCATTTCAAATGCTTTTCTTCTCCTTATAATACACAGTAATAAAAGGTAATATTACGTTCGGAAGTGTGTTGGCAACGGAAAGTAGTGGAGTTAATCCAATAACACGGAGCTCCTTGGAGAAAGGGCACTATGGAAACACAGGCTTATTATCACCATTGTCCCTGTGTGGAGCTGGGGCCCCGCCCACCCTTCGTATGAGCTGGCCATTTAAGAAAAATTGTGAATTGTCATAGTGGGGCTTGAAAGAGATTCATATTTTAAAAACCGCACACCACTAGGTAGTAGGGATTTCTTTCTTTCTTTCTTTCTTTCTTTCTTTCTTTCTTTTCTTTCTTTTTTCTTTCTTTCTTTCTTTCTTTTTCTTTCTTTCTTTCTTTTCTTTCTTTCTTTCTTTCTTTCTTTCTTTCTTTCTTTCTTTCTTTCTTTCTTTTTTCTTAAAGAAGCTCACTCACTTCCATTTCTCTTGGAAAGGATGTGCTGGGTGACTATTTTTCAGCTATAATTTGTAAGGCAATATTGATAGTGGGAACAGGGAGGTTATGTGGTGTAAGTGGACAGACAACTCTTTGCCCTGGGATCTGCGATGAACTGAACGGTGGGATTTTAATGGACACAGGTTTAACAATGTCTGGAAAGATAGCATAGTTTCACACTCAAACAAAGCACGTGGGTGAATTGCCTTTTCTGGCTCAAAAAGAGCCAGCATTTCAGGGGCAGGTCATGCTGCTGTGCAAGAGGCTCCGCTCTGGAGGTAGGTAGACTGGCCTCCATCTTCTAGAGGGCCCCACCCTCTGCCAGCTTGAGGTTTTGAACCTGTACATAGAAATTGTTGATGATTAAAAAGCAAAATTAGTGCTTCCCACACAGGTGAGCTCTCTCTCAGCCATGGCAGCCACTGTCCTAACTAAACGTTACCACCATCCCAGTTCAACTTGACCTAGAACTACATTGATAGAGTTTAGCTCACTTGCTGCCCAGCAAATGACACCGTTTCTGTGGAATTCAGGACTCTGGCTTCTTTCTGTCAATTCTCTTCGGAAAATGAGAATGGAAAGGATATGAAAACAATCTCCAGGGGCTCGAGAGATGGCTCAGTGGTTACAAGCACTTGCTGATCTTCCAGAGGAGCAGAATTTGAGTTCAGTTCTCAGCAGCTGTGTTGAATGGCTTACAGCCACCCGTAACTCCAGCTCCAGTCAACCTAATGCTTTCTTAGGGTCTTTTCTGACACCACATCCATGGACACTCACACACACACACGCATGCACACACATACACATGCACACATGCTCACACACGTGCACACACACACATGAACGTATGCTCACACACACATACACAAGAAATAAAGTAAACCTTAAAAAACAAAACCGTGAAATTTGCAGGGAGAGAGATTATTTACGTGTGTTGGTTTGATAGAGATTTTTACTACACAAACATGATTTATTTTTCAATAGAAACACATTTTCAGGAAGCGATGCAAGTTAAAGTCAAGTTGGCTAATTGATCATTTACGTCATATAACATTTTAGATTCCCTCTCCCTGCACGCTACTGTTACCATTTCTTTTTTTTTTTAGATATCATATTGTGAATGATGCCTTTAGGGCTATGGTTTTAAAATTGATGAAGCAGGTTTTTTTTTTAAAAAATTATTTTTTAATATCTGCCTTTCAGGTTTCTCTGCCTATTATAGTCTTTTCTTTGGGAGGGTGGGGAGGGTGAACAGACAGTATCTCTTGTCTCTTTCAGTCGCTCTGGCCGTTAGTCCACAAATGAGAAGGGCTGACTCTGACTGCCTCTCTGTCTTGGCAGGATGGTCTACAGTTCCCAGTTAACTTTAGGCAAAAGAGGGATAAATCAGCAGAGTCCATCCATGTCTATGGTCTTGTGGCTGAAGGTAATTATGAAAAGCATATCAAAAGAAAAGGGGCATTTTCAGGTATCAGAACAGTGGTTTAAGAGTCTGTGGCTTCAGCCACCTGTCTCTCTATAGCTCAGGTGATAACACGGGGTCTGATTTTGGAAGCCATTAATTTGGTCACTGTGGACCACTTGGTTAGGCATATTTGTATTCAGCCAAGGGAGGTGAGAAACCCAATTCTCCTTTCACTATGATGTTTAAGTTGGATCTAGACAAACAAAACAAAAAAACCAACACCGACAAACCCCCCAAAAAACAAACAACAAAAAACCCCCTCAAACCTTACGGCTACACACTTCGCTAGCTTGCCACAAATTCTCATTTTAGCCCCTTTCTGCACTCAAGGCCTTCCATTTACACGTGCATACTCGCACACGGCCCCCTTGCTGGTCTCTCGTGTCACGTTATCTGTGTGTTCATCCTCCCTTAATTTTTTCCCCTTGTCTTCTCCCTGCTGGTGTCAAACGAATTTGTCTTTCTGCGGAAGCCCAGCAGGGAATGGATTAATGCAGCGAAGGCACTGAGGCTGCGGGGACAGGATGCTGGGGTGACCTCTGCCTGTGAAAAATAAAAGAATTGAAAAGTATCCAACAGCTACAAGTCAGGGGGGAAGAAGTCTCCATGCATCTTGTTCATTCCCTCTGCAGAAGTAGTTCAATATCTCCAAGATACCTTGGGGTGTGTGTGTGTGTGTGTGCATGCACGCATGTATAGGCACACACACACACACACACACACACACACACACACACACACACACATACCCTCACAAGTAGATGAAACAAGCAGAAATGCTGAATCTGGGGTCTATTTCAACACATATCAGGTTAGTGCCTCATGGGGAGCCTGAATATTGAGGTGCATTCTTGATGCAGCCAGAAATGTGCCATGGTCCCTTCCCTTCCTACTTAAATCGTTTTATTTCCAGCAGTGCAAGCTGCCTCCAGAATAAATCTTTGAGAGATAAAATGGGTTCCCCTTTTTAGCCACCCTTCATCACTGTCGGGCCCGTGTCGGTTGTTGCCTGGTTTTCCTTGATGCAGAGGCCAACAGCAATAGAGCCAGGATTCAGGGGCTGCCCGGATTCTCTCCTGCTGGGTCACCCACTTGCCAAGAACTAGGCTTTCTTCCTTGCTTTCCTTTCATGACTAACATTTCAGTGAATCATTTGATGTTTAAAAACAAGATTGCTTAGCCTTGCAATTGCTAATAATTTTTTTCCCTCCCCGGCCTAAAGTCTCCACCGTTGCTTGAAAGACTTGGCATGATTGCGATAATGCGCCCTAGTCTTTTTGCTATTCCTATAGGGAAAATAAACCCCACATTAGTTCCATATTAGTACCTGACTCTGGGAAGTTAAAAAGCACCAGAAAAAGGTTAAACAGAGTCAAGTACACATGAGAGAGCGGCAGTTATTAGTGCTCAGGGAGCCATTAAGAATTTCTGCTTATACAGAAGAATTTATTGGCGCTCTTGCTCCTGGCTGTTTTATGCATTTTAATAAATATGTCTGCGTGTGTGTGTGTGTGTGTGTGTGTGTGTGTGTGTGTGTGTGTGTGTGCATAGTGTGTACATTTTATGGCTGTGGTTGGACAAGGACTTTAGCTATTCGGTGTGTCACTAATTCCATCCATTTTTTCCCCTTGTTCCCTGAGCTTTCAGTTTCTCAGATAAAATGATGATTCTGAAAAATCTGAGTCCCGTTTTTTATTAAGGTAATTCAAGAAGAATGTGCTTTTTTTTTTTTTTTCTTTTCAAGTCTAGATAGACTAGGAAACCTGTTCACTGTGGGGAGATGTTTGAAGGCAATTACTTGGAGATAAAAATCCTAAACATGCAGTTTCATGAAGCAAGAAAAGTTTGTGAAATTATATACTTCTTGGTGATTTGAAAGGATTTTGAAGCTATTTGCTAGGGAAGATGGGAGTTATG